>NC_079349.1:4800000-6043049 GCF_029582105.1 Oenanthe melanoleuca
CAGGCACTAGGACACAGGGAGTCACTCCTGCCCTGACTGCTGCTCTCCTCCCTTCACTGAGCAGCCCATGAATATGGACCTGTCCAGCAAGGACTGGGCAGGTGTCACTAATGAATAAATACCAGGGCACAAGGAATGTTCTCCTTGGCCCGTGGTGTCTGTGAATCTCACCCTGACACAGCTGCAGCTTTTGAAACACACTACAGAAATTAAGGACAAGACACCCCTCTCTTTGTCCACATG
The DNA here is from genome assembly GCF_029582105.1 of Oenanthe melanoleuca. Taxonomy (NCBI): domain Eukaryota; kingdom Metazoa; phylum Chordata; class Aves; order Passeriformes; family Muscicapidae; genus Oenanthe; species Oenanthe melanoleuca. The sequence goes on from NC_079349.1 coordinate 4,800,244, forward strand.
GAAGTGTTGCCTTCAGCTCCTTCTTACAGCAGGAAAATGCCAGAGGTTTGGGAGAAACAGATGAAGTGCAGGGTTTGTAATGTTACACCCATCTCTTCCTCACCCGGGGCAGAGCAGGAGACAGCGAGGGGACAGGGAGCAGCAGGAGTAGGGGAGAGGGGCTGAGAGGAGACAGCAGCTGGATGGGACAGTGGGTTTGGAGTCCTTTTCTGAGTCTCCTGACTCATTCACAGATTTTTCCAGGCAGGGCAGGATTCAGGATCTCCTCCAGCAGGAGCATGAAGCTGCTGTCAGAGCAGCAGTGACACTGACTGCACAGCCGAGCTGTCCGTCCCTTCCATCCGTGTGCTGGCTCTGGGCAGAGCAGTCTAGCTTGGCAATAAAGCAAGTGGAGCTGAATGTTTCTCAAAGGACTCAGTGCCAGCTGAGTTGGCATTTCCTGGTGCTCAGTCAGTCTCACAGCCCCTGCCCAGGCTCTGCTGCCCTCCCTGACCAGCCCAGCATGGCACTGGCAGCTCTGCACACACACCTGTGCAGGTGAAGTGGGGTCCCTAAAGTTCACCAGCATCACACCTCTTTAGGAGTGAAAATGTATATTCCAAAGATTGTGGCTTAATTGATTGATTAATAACTGAAACTCTAATTGAATCCTCCCAGCTTGTACATAAGATGTCTTAATGTTAGAGCCTAGGGAGCAAACGCACAGCATGGAAGTATGAACTGCAGCACAACCAGCACCACTTTCAATTTAAAAGTCAATCTCATTATACAAGAAGCTGTTTCCTCTATCCCTCTGGAAAGGCAACAGCAATCTCCCATCTTCTCCCTACCAGAGCCACATGGTTTGTTAGTGTCTGTGGGAGATGCAAATACAAGGGTTTTTTTATTTGTTCCCACCGCTGCATATCTGAGCAGCTCAGTAAATATTCATGAGCTGCCATTGTAGGAGCTCTGAAAACTACAGAAAATATGCCCTCTGAGGTGACATGTAATTTGGCACTTCCCCCATGGAGAGGCAAAGGATGCAGCCAGAGATGCAATATCCTAATAATTAAATGTCTTGCTACAATCTAATCTTTTTTGTTTCTCATTAAACACAAGACACCTCAAACCTTTCCCATGCTCAGGGCCCCCTCTCAGGCAGAAGTTCTTGGTCAAAACTAACCAAGAAGAGGACAAAGTGTGTGGATGTCCAAGAACAGGGAGGCCTGGCAGTGTCTGGGGTCAGGAATTCCTGGAATTTCTTCCCAAATGCACATTTTATGATTATGATGCCTCTAACTGAGGAAAATAAAACCACTCCATCCTTCCCAACATGAGCCCAGATAGTCACTGGCTCCCTGGGGAGCTGGGCAGAGCTGTGGACATGACCCACAGATGTCAGAGCAGATGTGCAGGGAGCAGAGCACATCTGGATGCCCATCCCTGGAGCAAGGCAGGAGGGTCTTTGGGAGAGGATGAGCTCCACCAGGAGCTTGCCTGGTCCCCCATAGATGTGGGGGCAATGGTGGCTGAAGGTGAGTCCTGCTGCAGCTGACAGACACACACTGATGGTGACAAGGTGCTCCAGAGGGTCCTTGATCAAAGCCCCAAGCTGTGTTTGTAACATCCCCTGCAGAGATCTGCCAGCCAGGAGATGTCCTGCTACTTGTGCTGCTCATTTTAACTACCCTGGCATTGGCATTTCAGTGTTGTTCACGCTGTAATCTCCCAGATATCTGCTTCCTATCCGGATTCCTACCTGTCACAGCTCCTCTGGCAGTATGGGTAGTGAGTGACCTTCAGCCAGGAAATGGTTATAGCCTTAAGACAACACAATTAAACATGTTTTATTGCTTAACACGCTGTGTCAGGAGCCTTAGTGGTGTTTTTGTTCCAGTCTTCCATCGTTTTCAGAAACGCCTGGAACTGTGACAGCTCAAAGCGCCAGTGCTCTCCTGCTCCCAGGTAATCAATAGAAGGCCTCAAGGTATCTCACACTTCTGTCAAACACGGGGTTTTTAGCATGAAAGCATTTCCAAGAGTTTTTGGTCATTGCAAGGCTCCCCCCAGCCCTTTTCCCTGACAGTTATCACGGCAAGGACAAAGGGGTGGCAGAGGAACGAGGCGGCCTCAGCCACCTGCATGATCCCCAAGGAATGTGTCCTCCCTTGGGATGGGATGGGATGGGATGGGATGGGATGGGATGGGATGGGATGGGATGGGATGGGATGGGATGGGATGGGATGGGATGGGATGGGATGGGATGGGCAGAGCTGTGGCCTGGCAGGTGGATGTGCAGGTGAGGACGAGGGTGATGGGACACTTGCAAAACATAATTCAGGCTGAAAAGCATTATTTTCATTAGTGGAGATCCTCTGGTTTCCTTGTCTGGTTTTACCTTTGCCTTCTGGTGATTTTTTAAAGAATTCTTGTGAAGTAGATTCCAGCAGTAATTTCCTTGTTTTTCTGACAAATGCCCATGTTCACAGGAGCAGTGTTCCAGCATGAAATGCTTCTTTGGGTGCCTTTTCATTTTAGAAAACTATTCCAGGTGAAAATTAAACATTTATGTGTTTTGCAGTCTCAAAAAGCTTGGGTTTTTCTCAGGTAAAGGTGATTTTCCACTATCTCCCTTCTTGTACCACCATGGGCTGGGTTGCCAGTGGCCAAAATCAAAGCAAAAACATTAATAGACTGAGATTTGCAATGCCAGGACTCTCTCTATAGTGCTGCCCTGTTGGCTCCATGCCCACCACAGCACACAGAATTCCAGTCTGGTTTGGGTTGGAAGGACCTTAAAGCTCATCCCACCCTCTGCCATGGGCAGGGACACTTCCCACTATCCCAGGTTGCTCCAAGCCCTGTCCAGCCTGGCCTTGGACACTTCCAGGGACAGGACAGCCACATCCAGAGCCTTCCCACGCATCCCAGAGAGCCCCACAGCACTGCAGGAGCCAGAGCTATTTATTCCTCATTAATCCATATCCTGCTTTTAGACCAGAACTGTTCCTGGGCTGGTTGCAGCAATGCAAGGCTGACTGCAATCAGAATCGATTCCACATCAAGAATTCCTCCTGGGGCTCCTGAGGCTCTCCTGCAGCAGGGGACAGGGATGCAGTCAGAGCCTGGGGGTGGATCAGGCAGCTGGCACAGAGCTGCTGGAGCAGCTCTGGGGGCAATGGGTGACCATCCTGACCATCCTCCAGTGGGTGCTGTGCTCCTGAGGAGCCCTGGAGAGCACCCCAAGGTGGCACTCAGCAGCCAGAGGCTGGCACTGCTGGGCTCTGCCTGCAGCAGGAAGAGAAAACCTTCCTCTTTCAGCCATACACAGAACACTGACACCCCTGCCCAGCTGTCCATCATTATTGTCACCACTGTCCCACCCAGGTCTGGTGGGCTTTGGCTTCTCTTCTCCCCCTGGATTTTGCTGGAGCTCAGTTCTCCAGGATCACCTTGCAGTGTATGTCTACAGTGAGCTTCTCCATGCTCAAACCACCTCTCCTGGTCACTGCCTGTGCCCAGCTGCACCTCTGAGGCCACAGCCAGCCATGGGCTCCATGGTGGCACTGGCCAGCAGCGAGGGAGGAGGCCAGAGGAGCCAAAGGCATCGCCCTTGATTGGAGAATCCTGACACAAATGGCAAGAGAAAAACAAATAGGGAGGGAAATGAACAAATTATACTGATAATTGGTTTAAAAAATGCATCAAAGAAAAATGATATCCAATAATACTGCTGGTTCCTAATGAATGTGTGTGTAATAAAATCAGGCTGTTTGGGCCGTGGTTAGCCCTGCACTTCACATCCCCAGATTAAAAATGGAACATCTGTGATGATTTAATTTACATGTTAATAACAAACAGGCCTCCAGAAACCAACGAATAAATGCCTTTTATTGCCGGCGTATCTTTTCCACTGCAGCTTGAATGAAAACTCTGGTAATTAATTGTTTTAAGCGATTCTATTAAAAAGTGTCTGGAAGTGCTGTGTGCCGAATGTTTATGTGGGCAGGCAGATGAGGAGAATACAGACGAGGAAGCAGCCTGCTAATTATGTGCCTTTTTAAAATTCACTGCCTTAAAGACATGGGACACTTTTCTACATGGAAGTCGACCCAGGCACGTTGGTTTTTTCCCCATTGTTCCTTTCCAGTTGAAAAGTTTGCAATTTAAAATAAATAGCAAATCCTGATGTTGCTGGTTCCTGCAAGAAATGAGGTGGAGGCCAGAGGGCTGTGCCTGGACTCACTGGGAGCAGCTGAGTCTGGCTGGGGGTGGCTGTGTGTCCCTGCCAGCCTTGCCATGTGGGGACAGGGCTCTTGGGACAGGGGACAGGGTCCCTGAGTGCCCAGCTCTGTGAGTGAGTCCCACAGCCTCTCCCTCAGGATGTTTGTTTGGAAAAGGGAACTCCCTCAGATGTTCTGGGCTCACAAACACAAGGAAGGCACCCCAGCTGTCAAAATGCAGAGGTAACTCTGAAACTCCCATTTCTCAAGCCCTGCAAAACGCAGGCTGCAGGCTTGGATATTCAGCATCAGAGAATCTTCTTCCCCTTGGGCAGTAAAATCCAGAATGTGTCAGCACTGGGCACCCTCTGCACTGGCAAAGCACAGAGCTGCAGAGGCAGAGAGAGGCTCAGGCTGCTGCAGTGCTGGGCTCAGCCCTGGAGGGTCACCACAGAGCCAGGTGCCCCTCCAGTGTGTGTAAGGGACAGAAAACACACTGCAAAAGGAGAGAGAGGTGGCCTTGCCTCAGCACAGCCCCTGGTGCTGTAGATCACCACGAGCACCCCTGGGAGCTGCAGATTCAGCATCTCCACAGCTCCTGTCCAGCTGCTGATGGCCAAAAGCTGGCTGCCCCCCAGGCACAGAGGGGTAGGAGGTAAAGGGTCCCCAGGCCTTGGGAGCCTGTGCCAGCCACAGGCAAGGTGACAGCAAACTGTGCCATGGGCCCACCACTGTCACCAGCCGTGCCATGGTGTCACCAGGACAGACCAGGCTCCACCAGCATGGGGGTTATTTATAGCAGGTGGCAGGAGGACAAATCTTCCAAACTAAAAATTGCTCCTAAACCACAGCATAAATTTCATCTGACAGCAGGCAGTCAGCACAGCAATGGGGGAGGAAGCAGGGCTGCAGCAGTTCTGTTGGGTTTGCTATTAAAAGACAAGGAAGACAGAAAAAAAATACCTGTGAGGTGGGGGGGGTTACACACAGCTTGGAGTAATCACAGCCACGATTCTCCTGGGGTGACAGGGAGCTCTCCAGAGCCACCAAGAGGCTGCAGTGCTCTCATGAGAAGGGGAGAGTTTTTTCTCTCCCTCCCTCTCTGCCTTTCATGTCGTGATTGTTCGGAGCGCCGAGCTGCCCCCCTTGGCCAGGGGTGTGTGGCATTCAGCAGGCAGCAAAGAAAAGCCCCCTCTCCCCTTTGTTTTGCACATGAAAAGCTCTTTCCCTCCCTGTCAGCTGAATGCCATGAGAGGGACCTTCAGTGCATGCAGAGCTGGGGCAAAGCTGGCCACGGCTGGCTCCCCCCAAACCCCCCCCCGGCTCCCCAGGCGGGACAGCATTGAAAATAAACACGGAGGAAATCGCCATTCCATTCGAAAAGCACCTGGGAGCGTTTAGGAGGCTCCTCTGCGGGATAGAGAAAACCTTTCCTCCCTCCTCCTCCTCCCTCCTCCTTCCCCTTTGGTGCCGAGCTGTTCTCTGCTCAGCTCCACCGAGGCTGATCCCCAGGGGATGAGGCACCTTTCCCGAAAAATGTCTTACCCCTAGCTAAAAAAGAATGCTGGTTCGGCAGGGGAGCGGGAAGAGGAGAGGAAAGCAGCTCCCCGGGGATGGATATTTGCAGAGGAGGCAGCAGGAGAGAGGTGCCCGCAGGGGACACCGAGAGGAGCCCTGCGCTGGGGCAGCTCCCGGAGGCAGCTGCCAGCGATGCCTCTAGTCTGCTCCCCCGGGGTGAAACCAGGGGCTGGAATCACATCCCAGGCACTTCCCTGCGGCCAGGACTTCGGAGGAACAGCAGAAAACAGCCTGGAGAAGGGAGAGAGGGAATGGCTGGAATGGGGAGGGATGGTGGGTGCCCAAAGTAGTGACACTAGCGTGGGCTCTGGGATGGGCACAGCCCCTGGCACCACCATCCCTCCCCATTCCAGCCATTCCCTCTCCCCTCTCCAGGCTGTTTCCTGATGTCTCTAGTTCGTTCCTCCGAAGTCCTGGCCGCAGGGAAGTGCCTGGGATGTGATTCCAGCCCCTGAGATGTGATTCCAGCCCCTGGTTCCATCCCGGGGGAGCAGAGCAGAGGCATCGCTGGCAGCTGCCTCCGGGAGCTGCCCCAGAGCAGGGCTCCTCTCAGAGTATCCCCTGCTAAAAATTAATGCTGGTTCGGCAGGGGAGCAGGCAGAGGAGAGGAAGGCAGCTGCCCGGGGATGGATATTTGCAGAGGAGGCAGCAGGAGAGAGGTGCCCGCAGGGGACACCCTGGGGTGGGCACAGCCCCTGGCACCACAGGCTGCCCGATGGAGACCCCAGCCCACGAGCAGCAGTGCCCACCCAGCTCATCACTGCCTGCCCACCCCTGTGCCACCCCCAGGACCACGGTGACCCTCCAGACAGTGGCCCAGAGAAGCCAAATCCCCTCCTGCTCACCCCGCTGGCAACGGGAGTGGCGTCGTCCCTGTCTTGAACAAAAAGAAAGAGCCACTTGTCAGCTCTTCAGTCAGTCAATATTTCACTGAACTTTGTTTTCCCTATTTAGTACAATTAAAATCCCGAGGAGAAGTCTTGTATAAATCAAAGTTCTTTTAAAGTGTACCACGCAGACACGCGTATCAGAGCCTCGGCACAGCGTGCGCCAGTAAAAAATATGCAACCCCCTTTGGCAACACAAGCAGAAATAAGCAATTTGGGATCTTAAAAGATAAAAGATAATAAAAGTAATTAAGATAATTAACCACCCTGAAGAGAGAAGAATTTACTGCTGTAAATTTTGTACTTAGTTTTAGTTGGCAATATCGCAGCTGCCACTCCAGTTAATATACAGCACATCCCAGCGCTGCCTCCAGCAGCTGAGAGGGACCCAGGGCTGTGCTGCTGGCACTGGTGGCTCCCACCAGGTTTGGGGAGTCTGGTCCAGGGCTGAGCTGCTGGAACTGCAGGGCACCCACCTCGCCTGGAATGTGGACAGCTCTGGGTGATGGCAAGGCAACTGAGCACCTGGGATGGGATGGGATGGGATGGGATGGGATGGGATGGGATGGGATGGGATGGGATGGGATGGGATGGGATGGGATGGGATGCAGCTTCTCAGCTCTCAGCCAGAGCCTGCTCATTCCCATCTCCTGCTGGAGCAAGTTCACTGTTTGCACAGTACTGGGAACAGCCAAGTGCTCTTTCTCTCATCAGCCATTGCCAGGTTCCCAAACCAGCGTGTTGTCTCATGCTGGCTGTCATGCTTCAGACAAACCACCTGTGAGCATCCCAAAGGAACCAGAACGCTCCTCAGAATTCTCCATTGCCTCCAAAGCTCGGCTGCTGCTGTGCTTTGGTGAGCACACATCGTGCTGCTGGTATTGCTGTGCTGTTTCCCCTTCTCCCCACCCATCTGTACCCATCTGTTTTGACCCAGCTCTAACAACAAGCTTTGTGAGATAAGTAAGGAGCGGTTTGAGCTTCATGTGACACAGAGGGAGCACAGCCAGAGCTGGGAGTGCTGACCAGCACTGCAAACCCTCTTCTTCCTCCCCTCCCTTCCCTAGGTGCCCATTGCAGCTCTGCTGTGAAGGATGCTCTCAGGGGCCTGAGGAGTGTCCTGTCCCCATGCAGGGACACCAGGGCCATTGTCACCTTCACTCTCTCTGCCCTCTGTCCCTTTGAGAGACCATCCTCTCATGACACAAACATCCACAACCCCACTCTCCTCAGGGGCACCAGCCCCTTGCACTGCTCCTGTGCAGGATCAGCCTTTTCTGTGTCCAACCACCTACCCCAGAGCAGCCCTGGAGGGTGGATGCTTCTGTCTCTCTATCTGTGTTTATTCTGCTGAGATATGCAGGCTCTGATCCCCAGCACAAGCCCAGCCACGTCCTGGCCTTGCCATGGCATTCCCTCCATTCCCTTCTCAAAAAATGCCCAGTTTGAGGAGCATCCCACTGGTGGCATTGCAGCACTGGGCAGTGTTTTCAGGGTTTGCTGTGCAGGGCTGCTCACTCCCCTTTCCCTCCTTCTGAGTCCTCTCCCTCCTCTGCTTGCTCCCAACCATCCCTCCAGCTCAATTATTGCTCATCCCCACTTATCCATCATGCAGGCAGAGGTGGCTGAGCCAAGCCTGTGAGTCCCTGATGCTGGTGACAGGATTTTGCCTGCTCCCAGGGCTGCTGCCTATGCTGGCATCATCTCTGGAGCTGCCTGAACTTCTCCACTGGGTTAATGTGGCAGAAAACCAGCCCGGGGACACATCCAGGTCAGAGCTGACCCGATTCCTTTCAGGCAGAGAACCAACGAGCTCAGTGCCAGCAGCGTGAGAGGCAGGGCTGGTGGCAAGGAGCAGGGAAGGACAGTGGTGGGAGGAAGTCCCTGTGCTGTGACAGCCTGGGGGTGGCTCTGTGGGTGCACAGCTGGTGGCAGAGCCCAGCAGGCGCCTCCGGCCGTTGGGATGCTCCCGCACCCGCCACGCTCCAGCGCTTCCGGAGAAACCACATCCTGAGAGCAGCATCCCCACAGGCAGGAAGGAGCTGCCTGTGGCAGCTGTGCAGGAAAGACACAGTGGGGGTGAGTTAGCACAAGTGCAGAGAAGTGGCCTGGGTGCAAAGGAGGGAAGGTTGCAGTTGGGAGCATTCCCTGGTGACATGAGGGGACTGGCAGTCACTCCTGTTCGGTGGTGGGCAGTGGTGTCACAGCACCAGCCTGATGAACCGTCCTGCCACAGACCCAGCATCCCTCTGCTCCTCCAAAACCAGGCAGCTTGTGCAGAGTGACCCCAAAATTCATCAGCTGCTCAGCTTTTCCCACACAATCCATCACACACCATGTTCCCAAGCAGTGACAGGCTCACAGCCTCTCTGGGGTCCCCTGGTCCCCAGCAGAGCCCCCCAAAGCCTGTGGTTCCCCCTCACTGCCCTGAGCTCCATGCAGGCTTTCATCTTCTCAGTCTCATCCCTAAGGATCTAAGCGAGGATTTCACATTCCTCCTCCTTTGCCCATTCTAGAGAGGGGTTGGAAGCAATTAGAGTATATTGGAACCAGTCTGTCCAGTGAGCATGGACATGGAAAGGGGGATGACACCGGGGCTGTGGGGAGAGGAGGGGAAGATCCAGTTCAGCTCAGTTTTCTAATGAAATGCAGTTTTTGTGATGGGGCTGTCCATGCCTGGCTGGGTCTGGCTGCATGTCTGCTGCAATAACTTTGTAATCTCCCAGCAGATTTCAACCCAATCTGACAGAAGTGTGGGGACAATGACATTCCTCCATCTCTCATGGCAAAGGGCTCCTGCATGGGGAAGGCTGTCCTGTCCCTGTCCCTGCCCCTGTCCCTGTCCAGGGCTGGGGCCAGCTCAGCTCACTGTCACCATGCCAAGAAGGACAGCAAAGGCTCTTCCAAACCACCCTGATTGTGGGAAACCCTTAGCAGATCTCACAAATGTCGGTGAGAGATAAATTTAAAAAACTGTGTCAGGCTTTTGAAGCCATTGGGCTGCAGGAGGTGCCAGCATTTATGGATCCATGGTGGTCACTGTGAAAGAACAGTGAGGGCACAAATCCATGGGCTCTCAGTCCCTGCTCCCTGCTGGAGCTTCCCTGCTCCACCCCTTGTCCTTTCAGGGCTCATCCAGCCATCCCAGATGTGTTTCGTCCCACTTCCCCTTTTAATTTGGCAGAGAGTGAGAATCCTTCAAGTATTCCTGAAAATGCAAATGATCCTGTATTTTGCTAATTGTCTCCTCATCTACCCTGCTCTTGAGAAGCACTGAGTGCCAAGGTCTGTCATCTCTCTCTGAAACACTTCAGTCTGGGGCTGGTGGAGGGTGAGTGCTGTATTGTGCACACCGGCAGTCTCCGCAGCTCGGGAGCCTCCTCGTTCCTTTTCCAACACAACCCTTGAGTATTCCCTTCATCATTTTTCAAATCCTTTTGTAAATGGCTATTGTTCAGCACAAGAAGCTCTTAGGAGCTGAGACTGAGTTTTATTTAATTACTGAAACGCAGAGTGAGCTGTGGCAAGCGCTGCTCATGCTGGGTCCCTGCCCCCCTGGCACTGCCAGACCCCTCTGCTCAGAGAGGACACCCCTGGGAGCACCTCCAGGACCTCTGGGATCCAGCCCCCTCCTCAAAATGTCTTTGCTCTCCTTGGACAGCACTTACACTCCCATGAGCCATGTTGTGCTTTCACTGTGGTTTGAGCTTTTGCATCACTTTTAAAAAAGGATCATAAGAGTTAAAAGTGGAATCAAATGATGGGTTCCTGGGTGATGACTGAGCTCAGGGGAAAGGCCAAAGGAGACCCCATTGGATGGGGAGGGATGAGTGTTTTGGGCTCTGAGACAAACCAGATTCCCTTGCTGACTGGTCACTGTGCTGCTGCAGAGCAGGGATGTTGCTCTGGAGCTCAACAGAGCAAGATGAAGTGAAGCAAGCACATTCTTCCCTTTACCCTGGGCAAATTCTTGTCCAGCAGTTCCACAATCAGAGCTGCTGGTGGGGAAACCTGGGAGGGAGAAATTAAGGGTGGGGGGGGGGGGAGAAACAGCAGAAAAATAAATTTATTTTATTCCAGAGTGACAAATCTATTTTGAAATGAAATCCAGAAGTGTTGCCAAGGAGCCTTTGTTTGCTCTGGTACAAAAGTCCCTCGGACGGGTTCTGAGAAGGAGGAGGAGAAGGAGGAGGAGGAAGAGGAGGAGGAGGAGAAATAGGAGAAGGAGGAGGAGAAGGAGGAGGAGGAGTGCAGCACTGCTGAGGCCCTTCTCAGCTGCATTCCAAGGGGCTTTCTGAAAAGAATGAAGTGTTGAGCGTTTGCCAAATAAAGGAGGGGGGCAAAGGTTGCTATTTATCCCAGAAAAGTGGCCAACATTATGTCTATTGATGGGAAGGAACCTGAAGAATTGTGGGAAGGAAGAAAGTTACTTCAGCTGCCAATCAAGGGCCCAAATTTCCATGAGCTGCCAATCATAATTAGAAGGAATGTGGCAGTTCAGGAAGGTCGTGGCAGCAAGGATCTCCCTGAATAAACACCAGGTCCCCATTGAACACCCTCCAAAGGCTCCAGTGATAGAAACACCAACGGCTACATCTGTGGCTGTTGTTGCTCCTCTCTCAGAGACATCACCATTCACCATTTTTCTCTGGTGCCAGGGATCATCCCTGGACCTGAGCAGGTCACTGACACTTGTAAGGGCACAGACCCACCTACAGGGGTGGGTGGTCTCCCCAGGCTGTCCTGCTGGTGGGGGCTGTGCAGGTACATCACTCCCTGGCTCTGTGTCCCCTTCTCCAGGGACAGCTTCTCCCTGGAGGATTTTGGGATGCAGGCTATTTGAGCTTTGCTTGATTACATGACTTTTCTAGGTGACAGCACAAAAACAGGAATAAAGGCAGCTCAGCTCCCTGGGAAAGGTGAGGCACTCTGAGAACCAGTTCCCCAGGGGGATCAAGGCCACTGTGGGGTGGGAGTGGGCAAAGCAGGGCTGGGTGGAGCATGGCTTCATCCCCCTGGGGTGATGCTCATCCCGAGGGTGAGCCCTGGAGGGACAGGAAGGTTCCCCCATGTGCCAGCAGCTCACCCCTGAGCTAGCCCACCTCCCGTGGCATCTTGCAATCCAAGGGAAAGGAACCACCTGTACAGCAGCTCTGCTGATGCTGCCCTGGCAGCAGCTTTGCAGAAAGGAGACGTTCCCAGCTTGCCAGTAATCTGGAATGTGGCGGGAGAAGCACCAGAACTAAACAGCCAATTTTCCAACCCCTAAATGGTTTCAAACCAGCCCCCAGGAGTGTGGTACCACTGCCAGGGTGCAGGTCCCACCCAGGACAGCAGCCCCGTGAGGGCAGCCAGGCCCTGGCACACAGCACACCAGAGCCCCAGGAGCTGCTCACTGCCAACCACAGCCTGCTCCAGAGAAAATTGTTTCTGGGCAGGGAACCAGCCAGGACCCCCGGGGCTGGAGGGGGCTGTGAGGAGACACAGCCAGGACCCCCTGCCAGGAGTAATTCCATCCTTACCAGACAAATTCTCTTACACATCCAGGCTGTTTGCAGTAACAACCACACAGTTTTTGCCCTGAGGATGCTGCTCAGCACCCAGGGACAGCAAAGGTAACCTCTCCTGCATCTAACCAAGCTGTTCTGCTCTCCTTGGATAGTGGAAAGTGTCCCCTGCCAGGGGGCTGGAACTGGATGGCTTTTAAGGTCCCTTTTATCCCAAACCAGGCTGTGCTTCCATGATTCTACACTCCACTGTATGTGTTACAGTGCAGTTAAGCCATCCACTGGGAGCTGCTGATGTTTAAATATCATTCCAGTGCACCAGCAGGCACCACCCACCAGTGTGAGCACACCTGAATAGCCCCAAATACCACTGGGCTGGATGAGAAAGCAGGATGGAAGCAGTGTGGAGGCAGGATGGAAGAAATATGGAAATGGGATGGAAGCAGGATGGAGGCAGGATGGAAATGGGATGGAAGCAGGATGGAGGAAGGACGTAAGCAGGATGGAAATGGGATGGGAGCAGGATGGAAGCAGGATGGAAGTAGGATGGGAACACAGGATGGGAGCAGGATGAAAGCAGGATGGGAGCAGGATGGGAACAGGATGGAAGCAGGATGGGAGCAGGATGGAAATGGGATGGGAGCAGGGTGGAAGCAGAGTGGAAGCAGGATGGGAGCAGGATGGGAGCAGGACAGAAGCAGGATGGAAGCAGGATGGAAGCAGACTGTGAGCTGGGCACTGTGCAGGCACACCAGCCCTTGTCTGACAGTGCTGACAGTGACTCCCAGAGCCTGCAGCCACAGCGGACAGGCTGCTCCTGTATAGGGAGTGACATTCCCAGTGGAGAGGGGAGCACTGCTCTGTGTTTTTCCCGTGGGCTTTTCCAGCCTCCACATGCCCTGAGGTGGAATTCAGGGCTGGACATGAGCTCTCCTGTGTGCTGAGGTGGCTGCAGTGAGCAGGGTCTGTGTGCAGAGCTCCAGGCACAGGCACTGGGGTGTGCAGGGCATCCCCGGGTGCTGCTGGGGCTGCTGGAAGCTCTTGGCACGTGGTGCTAATGTGATGTGACTCCCAGCCCTGTGCTGCCTGCTGCAACATGCTCCCCTTCAGACCTGCACAGACACACGATATTTCACTCAATGTCTTCTGAGCCTTTTTGTTCTGCGTGTATTTAAAAATTAGATGTTTAACTGCTTCTGTGGTGATGGGGCTTTTGAGGCAAAAATGAAACCTCTCATACATCTTTAACAGAACTGGTGATAAAAGACAACTATGAGCTTGACTGAAAAAATATCCTGCACAGTCATTTCCTCTGCAGCCAGGCACTGGCCTGACAATATTCAAAACAAATTGAAGCAAACAAAATGCATTTTATGCCCACTCCTACCTTCAGCTCATGTGTGCAGTTCATGTGTGGAGGCACCTGGTAGAAATCTTACTGCAGAGAAGGACTTCAGGACAATTTATTGTACTGCAAAACGTCGAGCAGAAGCCCTAGAATTTGACTTAGTGGCCCCTGGTGACTTGTCAGCGTGGGAAGTGGCTCTGGCTGTCCCAGCCTTGCATGAGGCTGGGTCAGACCCTCCTTGCCTGCTCCTGGGTGCCTCCCCTGTGCCCAGCCAATGCTCCATGGGGCACATCCATAATGCCCTTGGTGTTTAAGTAGAGAAAATTGACCCCATGCTCAGTGCAGCCCTCAGTGGGGCAGGAGAGCAGCTCCATGACATGCCCGTGGTGGAGCAGAGCCAGTGTCTGTCGTGTGATCCTCGGAGCCATCTGCCCAGTGCTCCCTTTCCTCCTTCCCTTTGACACTCGTTTACTCCCTGGGGCAGGGAGCTGTGGGGCCCAGCTCTGGGGATTGATGGCCTATTCCCAGCACAGTAGCTGCTTCCCACAAGGGCTGGGGGTGTCACACCCCTAGGGCTCACCCAGGGACTGTCCCCTGCCCACAGGTGCCCGGCCAAGGGACAAGAGATGTGCCCAGCACGGCCAGGTTAGCGGCACTGCCCCCAGCCCAGCCCATCATCAGGGCATTTTAGGCACCATCTCCAGTGGAGAGCCCATCCCAGCGGGCCCGGCCAGCCGGGACCGGGCGGTGTGGGGCCATGGCTGAGAGCGAGTGACACGAACGCAAGGAGCCCGTTCCCCCGGAGCAAGCCTGGCCCCCGGGAACAGGGACGGCACTGCGGGGTCCAGCCCTGCCCCCGAGTGAGGAAACCCCCTGGAGAAAGCGCATTTTGTAATGCAGAGGGAGCCCTCCCTGCCCCCCGGGAAGGGTTTGCTTTGGTCCTCTCACAGCCGGTCTGTATCAGTCCTCCCCTTTCCTGGGATGTGAGCATTTAGGGAATGCGGGATGTGCTGCGGGACGCCAGCGCTCACCAGGAGGGTGGGGCGGGGATGGAGCAGCCCCACACCCCGAGTGTCCCCGCTCCCCCCGGTGTCCCCTGCCCACATCCCCACAGCAGGACACCGTGTGCTCACACCGCAAGGGCGCTGGACCCGCACGGCTCTGCTCAGCACCGCTCCTCCGAGCGCAGGAGTGGTGCTCGGATAATCGATACCAGCAGCGGCAGCGTTTACAAATCTTGTATCATTCATGCAAATGGGAAATGATGAAAAATAACCCTTCCCTGCCCTTCGTGCAGGCAGCGGGAGAAGCTTGCCCTTTCCTTAGTGTTAGTTAAGGCTAACATTAAAATACTCTCTACATTCTTGGTGCCTGTTCAATATATTTTATATAAGTTTAATAAAAAAAATTGCTAAGATCATTGGAAGGGTAAATAACTGCCATGCTGACATTGCTTCTATTTAAATCAGCTACACACTGCGTGCGTACATCGTTTGCATAAAACAATATTCAAGTAGGGTGATTTTAATGTTCTGTGCTATTTCTGACTCTCTCTGGATTGCTGTTTGCATATATTTGCATACCCTAGGAGAATTAAACTAGGAGTATGTAAATGAGCTTGCAGGCTCTGTGGTGGAGGAGTTTCTTCAGTTCTACAAAGCAGCTCCCCCAGCCTCCCCTGCCGCTGTGGCGGGGCCGGGACCGGGACCGGGACCGAACCGGCAGCACCGGGGGCTGCGAGCAGCCTGGCTGGGGGGCACAGGGCAGTGACCACCCTGGATTCCTTCTGCTCCCTCCTCTCGTGCCCCGCAGTGCTGTCCCCACAACCCCAGATCGGCACCTCGCTGTCCCCCTGGGATCCAGCCCCGCTTTCCAGGAAGGTTCTGGGCAAATGGAGAGCACGGGGTGCTCCTCGGAGTTATCCCGGCGGGAGCGGGCACGGGAGCAGTGATGGGTTTCTGCAGGGGCTGAGCAAACTGTTCCCATCAGGATAAATCCACATCCTTCTGCTGGGCTGGGCTTTTCCCCACCCCGACACACTGCTCAGCGCAGCGGTACAAACCGAGACACATCCCTGCCGGGAAACAGCAAGGTCCAAAAACCCCAGACAAAGGCTCTCCCAGTATTCCCTGCCCTTCCAAGGGGAGTGAGGATGGTGGGAACAATTTCCAGCGCCGTGTGATGAATCTCCAAGAGGCCACATGGGGGCTTAATTAAGCAGCCTGGTGAAGTCTCAGATTTTCCTGCTGATAATTGCCGAGCAGCCTTTGCACCGCCTGCCTCTCCCCAGCGGCACGGCTGGGAGCACAGAGCCGGGGCTCGGCCACAGCAGGAGCGGTGCAGCTGGATGCCAGGCTCCTCCGGGGACACTTGGAGAGCTCCATGGTGTGGGAGGGAAGGATGGCCATGCCCTGGTGACAGCCCTGCACGGAGAGAGTCACCTCACCCCACACTCTGAAGCGCTCTGTGCACCCCCTGCTCAGCCTCTGTCCCCTGGGCACTCTGGGATCCCTCCCAGAGGATTAAAGCATCAGACCCCAGTGTTAATCTAAAGGATATTAGATATATTATTATATATATTATATATAGATATATAGGTATAGATATATTATAAAGGATATTCGGTTATTTGCAGCAGTTTTCTGCCATCACAGAGCGCTGTGCCCAGTGCAGCCTGCTGGGCACTCCCCTAAAAGCACCCAGCTCTTGTGGCGAAGCCACAGATTCACCAGCACCTAAAATGCTGAGATGCTGATCCCTGCACAAAGAAGGGCCAGAGCACACCAGGGACCTGCCAGGCACTGCACAGGGCTGCTCCACGCTCCCAGTGGAGCCATGGAAAGGAGAGGCAGCAAGATGGGACAGATTCACAGGTTCCCAGTACTGCCTGGGAGCACCCTGGGGACAGACCAGGCACATTTTGGGAAAAGCAAGGTGTGCACAGGCACCCTGGGTCCAGAGCACCTACATGTATGTGCAGGACTGGACACACACAGATGAATCCTGATCTGTTCCTGCACATGCACACAGTGAGCACTGATGGGATGCCTGTATTGTGCACCACATATCATCCTTTCATCTCTCATAGGGGCCAAATCCAGAGCAGAGCAGCTGCTGACCAGGATGTGCAGGGGAACTGGAATGGCTCCTCCATTAATGAGAGGTTCTTCCAGAGCCTGAGCCCAGCTATGACCATCCTGCTCAGCCTGCCACACCACGGTGTCACAGAAGTTCTGTGGTGCCTGTTCCCAGAGCCAGTGGCTCCACATCTTGTTGGAGGCATCTTTTCAATAATTAAAGAGGTATTGGCTTCTTGAGCTGGAGAGATCATTGCTGTGGAAGGATTGGTAATAACTTCCCACCACAGAAGGACTTTTTCATTCTCCTGCTGATCATGACTTGGCTTTACTGTAAATTAAACACATCCTCACCGACACCTGAAGGTTAAGGGGGATTTTCCTGCACTAAATCAAAGCGGACACCAGTTTCTTCTGTAGGAAGAATCTGAACTGGCTTAAAAGGTCAAACAGTTCGGCACAGGATTTGGGTGGTTGTTTAAGGTCATCAAGCAGCCTGCTCGTGTCAATACATCAATTATTAACAAGTCATTGGAGTTAAACTGAATTAGTCTTTTCTTTTCCCATCCTGTTAACAGGATTAGCAAAGAGTAAATAAAAATAGCAGTAGAGGTGAGCAAAGCAGGGGCTCAAAGGCAGCTCAAAGGCAAGGCCAAGGCAACATCCCCGTGTTCACCCCCATAGGACCCAGTGCTGTGTGTCCACCCAGGCTGGCTCTGATGGGGCTCCCAAGCCTCTCCTTGCCTGCTCACACCTTGGCAAGATCACAGGGGCCAGGCTAGTCAGCAGCTGGGGAATTCTTGTGGAATAATCCAGCCTTTGCAGCCAGGATGGCCTCAAGCCACAGAGGGATGCTCATGGCAGGACTGGGCATCCCACTGAGTCCTGTCCAGCCCTGGGATCCAGAGCCACCCCTGACACCCAGGGAACCTCCACTCTCACCTTTCCCAGCACCTGTGGTGAGCACCACCCTGAGAAGGCTGAGCCAGGACTGGGGTGCTGGATAACTGCACCATTCCCATGAGAGACAGGATTCATCCCCAGTTTGTGGGCTCAGACTCAGCTGCAACAGCAAACAGGAATTAGAATGACAAGAAGAGCGAGAGACTGATTACACCTACTGTGCAAGGGACTGGTAACACGTTCAGTGAAACAAGAACATGCATTTTCTTTCTTGTGCCCCACTGCTGCTGCAGCACTGGCATTACACTGGAACTTCCTCTCAGGGTGGAAGGGTCTGGCAGTGCTTGGCACAATCCATTCCCAGTGAGCAGGAGGAATCAGAAGATCCAGCCCTGGAAGGGAGCTGAGCCGGCTCCAACAGCCAGCGCAGGGTTTGGATCTTTGTGCTTGGATTCTCTTTTATGGTGGGTGGAAAATCATTTACCATATTTACATTTTTTCATGACATTTTTAATTTTTCATATCCAACTTGGACCAAAATTTTGAAACTGTTTAGAACTGCCAAAGATTTTACCTCTTCCTTCCTGCCCAGTAGCAAAACAGGAGGGTAAGGGACTGAAGCCAAAGGGAAAAGAAAAAGAAGATAAAAGAAGAATTATCCTTTCACAGAATTTGTGACATGCTTAAAAGGAAAAAAAAAAAACCTACCGGGAAACTTTTTAATGTTTTAACAGTCTTTTTATCACATCAAAATTTTAAGATATATTTTTGTCTTGCATTAGTTTTAATAAACGTGCCTTAGCGGTTCCTTTTATCGCTGTTCCTGGACTAATTAAATGTACACATACATTTTTAAATGTTCACTTTGCTTCAGCACTCACTGGTTCAGTTTTATTTAAGAGCTTATTTAACACCTTGCACAAAGCCCTTTGAAATTCCTTCCAGGAAATGTCACACCTTGCAGAGGGAACGCAGCCCTCCGAGAACATAGCCCCACATTTGTACTTACAGGGAAGGGGCTGGGGGGCTGGGGGGTCCCTGTGTCTCCCAGTGCTCAGGTACAGGCAGGGGGCTGCTCATTGCTCCCCCAGATTGCCCAAATATGCTGCTCTGATTCTGAGAGCCAGGACAGGGGGTGCACGTTGTGCCAGACCAGATCAGGGTTCTCCCAAGGGCCAGGAGGTGCAGGTGGTGTTGGACCAACTGATGATCCCTCAACCCCAGAATCCAGGATGATGGGAGCCCAGTCAGCCTGGCACCCTGGGAACATAGCAGCAGAAAGGATCCATCCACCTGCAGCACTGCTTCAGCTTGAAGGATCAGCACAGACCAGGCAGGTGCACTAAATGAATGTGCATTAAAGCAGACAAAGTTAAATGTGAGGTCCCCTCTGTGGCTTTGCCGAGAATTCAGGCATCTCTCATCCCCACCAGCGCATGGATCATGCCAGCCTACGCCTGCTCACCTTCTCTCCTGCAGCAGATGCCAAGTCCCCATTTGTCCATGGCCCAAAAGCACCCTCTCCTCCAGAAATCTTCTCTCTCCCCCAAATCCGTGGTGTTATTTGTTTAAAATAAGACACTGGCACTTGTCAGGAGACTTTTTGCAGCGTATTGTTTTAAAGAAGACATTCAATTACCTCGGCTGCAATGCTTCACTGTGCTCTGATGATCTACTAAGGGAAAAATAACTAATATGTAGCATGTTGTGTCATAGACAATTATAGAGAACATCGCTTTTAAGGAAACAAGACTTGTGCCCAATTGTGCGAGATTTATTAAGTTTGCTGTTTTACAGCAACACGGCAAACTCAGGGAGGGGAACGCATTTGCATCTCCTCCCCAAACCCCTTGCTGCAGGAGGAGAGGACTGATTTTCCTTCCCTCATTAAAAGATGAGGAGCTGGTGAGGCTGCGAAGGGCTGAGATAAACATCTCGACAGACACGCGATTATTTCCTCCTTTAGTTTTACACAGCGTGAGATTCTTATGTGGAAACAAAGTGATTTGGCTATAGATTTATAGAGGGAGCAAATGATTTGGTCCTACATGATGGAGCATATCATGCATATTCCGTGCCTTGGCTCGTGGGCATTCTCAGCTCGGCGCAGCTGATGGCGGGAGGCAGGAGGGAGAGGAGCTGGGAATGTGACATTATGCACAAGAGGGAACGCTGCGAGGATTTCACATCTCCTCTGGTGAACAATGTGACTGAGAAATGCACTTACTGGAAAGGATAACTTAATTCATCCACCAGGCAGCAAGCATCCAGGAATCTGAGCAGCAGAGAGGGGCTTGGAGAGCCCCAGGGACAGGGATAACAGGGACAGGAGCACAGAGGAGCCTTGGCAGAGGTGGATCCTCCTGCCCCTGCTGCCTCCCAT
This sequence comes from Oenanthe melanoleuca, assembly GCF_029582105.1. Lineage (NCBI taxonomy): Eukaryota > Metazoa > Chordata > Aves > Passeriformes > Muscicapidae > Oenanthe > Oenanthe melanoleuca. The sequence continues at coordinate 4,820,132 of NC_079349.1, forward strand.
GGACTGCACTCCCTTACAGACCACGGCACTTTGGGCAGCTCTTAGCAATGTTTTTTATTTGAGTCCTCATCTGTCCACATGCAAAGAAAGACCCTGCTCCAAGGATCTCGCAGTTTAAGACCTTGATCCTTCAGACTTACCTAAGTGCTTCGTTTTAAGCGCGTGATTAATGCTGTTGACTCTGGTGCTTAAAATTCAGCATCATAGAACAGTTTGGGGCTGGAGCTGACAGCCAGAGTCCTCTGGAGATGCTAATGTGCCTTAGCAGAAAACATAACAGTGCATCCATGGGAGGTGCCTGCAGAATCACCCAGAAATAGCACAAGGAACAGCTATTTTTTCCCAGGAAGAGGAGCCTGGGAGCAGGGATCCATGCTCTCAGTTGGCAGGAGCTGACTCTGATAGGCTTTGGGGTGGTGGGCATTTCTGCAAGCATTTGGATGCCATTCATGAAGAAGCTTATGGGGTGTGATTGATGGGTTTGCAGTCTTCACTGAGAAAGCAAGACAGGGCTGAAAACAATGAATAAGTCTTTATGGAATTCAAAATTCCCACCCAACGCATTTATCTTTTCCGTTGGCTATAAATGGGCCGGGAGTGGGATAGCATCATTCCTGCCTTGCTGGAAAGTGCAGGGCAGCCTTCACACCACCCACCGCAGCGATAAACAATGTTCTCATGAGCCTGCTGCTATTTATAGCAGCGATCCTATTTCACACATATTTGCCTCAGTTACTGAGCAAGGGCACTTTCCTGGCCCTGATGGATCTGAGCACATCCAGCTGCCGATCCCAGGGGAGGGCTGCCATTCCGGGGAAGCAGAGCTCTGTCTCTGCACAAACCATCACCTGGGATGAGCAGCACGGGATGTCATTAATGGCACAGGTACAACACACACACACGTCTGAGCTTCCCACCTGGGTGGAGAGGGAGGAGAGGAGAAGGGAGGGGGAGGGATTTTAAAGGATGAATGATGTGTTTCCTGCTCAGAACTCAGGCATATCCAATAACCTCAAGCAAAGCAAATCTCAGCCTGAATTAAAGGCTCTTGTGGGCTGGATTCTCCTAAACATTCAGCACCAGTTGCAAACCCTCCAGTTTCAGGCCCATCTGCTATCACTGTACCATCGCCTGAGCTGGTGTCCTCACTTGCTCTGAAGTGCTGTAGGCAGAAACCAGCTCATGTTTGGGGGAAGAGGTGCCAACAGAGAAGAGGAAGCAGCAATCCAGCACTAGTGATGGGAGCTGATGGCTCAGCAGCAGTGGCTGAGCTGCTGCCTCTCCCTGGGACAGCAGCCCCTCCTGCACCAGCTCTGACACCTGCTCAGGTGTGATGTACCTGGCAAGTTTGTGCCACCTTGCCTCAGCTGGCTCCTGAGCCACCACCTCCTCCACATCACAGAAGGGAGAAGAAGGAGACAAGAATAGAGCCAAGAAGAGGGCTGAGCTGCTCCCCATCACCATAACACCACGACAGGACACAAGCAAGCACACACAGGGCTTTGGGGGCCCTGGGCTTTTCCTCTGTATTTGCTTAAAAAATCCTCCTACCTGAGATAGGAACAAAAAGCACCTTCTGCCCTGGTGATTTATGGCTGTGCTTTGCTTGTCTTGTTTCCCTCAGTGTGATATGCAAATCCCAGCAACAGGGAATGCAGTGAGCTCTTCCTGCTGTAAATTCACCCTGTGCAGACCTAGAGCACCCTCGCAGAGACAGCCCAGGGGAGCCCTTTAATTACCACTGCCAGGCAAAGGACAGCTCCTCAGCAGCTCCTGGGGACCTGGCAGCTCAGCGGTGGCATTGCCTCGTGTTTCCCAGGGTGGGTTGTGTCACACAAGATATTTGAGCATTCCCCGGTTAATGTGACTTTGAGCTCCTCCTCCCAGCCCCAAGAGATGCTCAGCCCCAGAGAAGTTCAGCCCTGAGTCTGGCTGAGAGGGCACAAAATCCCCAGGGACATGTCAGGGTTAGGGGTGGGAGCCATTCCTGCTGTCTTCTGCATGGGAATGGCAAAGGGGACTCCAGAAGTGTCAGATCCATCTGACACTAGGAAAATTCTTATAAATAAAATAGTTCCCATAAAATCTGTATGAGATCTCCACAGTCCATCTTATACAGACAGTAATAAAGGACAGGCACAGTAGCAGCAGCCAGAGCCACCATCTTGCAACAAGAAATCTGATTTTAAGAAGTATGAAAAGAAAAGCCATTTAGTCACTATTAACATTTTAAGTGTGTATTTGCATTGAGGGCCAATACATTACTGGCACTTTGGGTGATCCAGAGAGGTCCAAGCAGCTCAGCTGGTGCAGGAGCATTTCTGCACTGCCAGCAGGGCTGGGAGCCAGCACAGAAACTCCTGGGACATGGAGATGGCAAACTGTCATAGCCCTTCCTCCAGCAAAGCTTAAGGTTTTTTTAATTCCCCCCTAATCAACCCAAGAACTACCTGATGTTGCTGTGGGTGAAAGGCAAAATCCAACCATGTTCATCATTTTCTGCCACCTTTTGCAAACCAGCAGCCCCAGCCCAAGCTGTGCCTTGAGTTCCATTCTCTCTCATCACATCTGGAAGGGACAGTGGATAGTGATTCCCAATGCTCACAGATATTCATCCAGCTCCTGTAAGTCATTCCTCACCTGTTCAAACCTTTGTCATCGAAGCATTTAGAGCATGAAACCCAATTAAAGATCAACCTCTTGCTGTTACAATGGAAGAGCTACAAGAATTAGCACTTAAGCTACATTAGCAGGAGGCATTTCTAATGACACTGCACCCACATTTATCTTTGGTGATTACTCAGGGCACACCAAGGGGAGCTCTCATTTCTGGGCACATTATCTACTAGGCAGCAAGTTTTTCCTACATCCTGTGCTGCACAGAGACCTGTGGAGGATCAGGTGTTCAGTCATCCCTCAGGAAACATGGCAGGTGAGGTACCTGCAGCACATCTGCTGAGGGACCTCTTCAGGAAAGCAATAGCTGAGAGGACACAGAAAACTGAGCCCAGAACAGCCTGGACAAGGCTGGAGTAATGGATGCACAAGAAAGTGTTGATGAGAATAAAGTCTGGCTGGGAGTCCTTGCCCAGGCACAGCTGGGGCACTGCTGGTGCTCCCTGAGTGCCCTGTGCAGGGAAAAGGGAGCAGACACTGGGCAGCAGAGCTCACAGAGGCAGGAGCTGCAGGTGTCAGTTGAGCCTGTGTCCTTATAATGAAAAGAATTCTCAGCACCACTGGTTCATGTTGGAGCAGTCTGTGAGCAGTCTGTAAGCTGCTCTGCCCTCCAGCAAGGGAGGTTAATGTTATTCACTCCAGTCTGCAGAGAAGGACGCAAAACCATGGAGAGGTTATGGGCCAGATAACCAAAAATGGCTTTTAGTTCTGGGCACTTTCATTTTACACTGTGTGACCTCTGAAGTACTATCAGTCCGATTTTCAAAGGCATTGAGCAGATCCTGCTTTCACTGACCTTAAACAGAGAGACACAAAAAAATTAAAGGGAACTCTACAGACTGTTGGCCAGAGCAAGCCCATGAGCCACCGGTCGGAGAGAGAAAGAGGGAGCTGGAGGTCACCAGAGCTGAGTCACACATACACCTCTGGCCTTTTTGAGTTTCTTTTACCAAATCAAAGGCCAGCATGGTGTGGGAAACAGGCAGGTATGAGCTGCCTGTTAACTGATTTGAACTGAAAATAGCAAGAAGTTTTCCACTGCCAGAGTTCAGAAGTGCAGAGCAGCACCTCCCACTCCCACCCACCTCTCGGGGGTCTTTCAACTTATGACAGCCAATGGCTGATAACAGCCCTCATGTGTGCAATGGGATGAGTTTTCCTCCCACTGCCCACCCCAAAAAGATAACCCCTCTTGCTTCCTGCTGCCTGTGTCCTGCCCCCTGAGCAGCTCCCAAGCAGTACAGTCTCCCTCCAAGGAGCCTGGGCAGAGTATTTGTGTTGAAGAGTTAAATAATATTTCATGGATATCCCAAAAGTTGGGTAAATTATTTCTCTCAACCTTCATTACCTAAAAAGCTTTGCTACCCAAGACTGTAATTATGTACATGAATAATGAGATTAACACATCCATCAACTAACTCCTGCTCCATCCCTGTAGATACAGGAGGCTTTTGTGGGAAGCCCTCTGTGCTCAGATTCCATATCACAGCAGCTTCCAAGTCTGCTGTGGGAACCACCATGGTCCTTCTGACTGTTGCTCCTCACAGAAATCCAAAGTTTCACTGGGATATGGTGCAAAGATGGTGAAGCTGGGGTAAGCCCCTCACAGCATCCACACAGCATCCTGCCACCCTGAGCATCCCTGGGAGTGTGCAGTAGGCACGGGACCAGTGAGGGATGGTGAGAGGGAGCACTCTTGGGGTATCACAGAATGTTCCAGGGTGCCACAACCGTATCAATGACACCCTGTGGCTGATAGAGTGTCGTTGTTTGGCAACAGGCACGGATGGATGATGGCTGAAGGAATGGCAATGGGAATGTGGCAGCGGCTCCGTCGGCACCAGGTGCTGGCTGGGAAGGGCAGAGCAGCTGGTGAGTGAGGCACACACCCTGGTACCCACACCAAACCCATATCCACATCCATGTGAACCGCTGCTGGCGTGTTGGAGAACCTGTCTGCATTCCAGGAATGTGTTCAGGGAAATGTACATGGAGAAATGCCTCACAATGGGAACAACCTTCCCTGCACCCAGCTGTGGAGCTGCTCCTTGACTGTAATTGGGGACCTGGTAATTAGATGATGGCAAAATGTACCAGCAGCTCAGTTTTCATTCTGTGGTCCAAATTACAAACCATCATATTTTGAAAGTGATGCTGACATTCCTCAGCCAGGAGCCTTTGCCAAAAACAACTTGAGGAAGGCTTGTCTTGGCACCGAATCAAACTCGGGGCCCCAGCAGCGAAACTGAAAACATTTACACAGCTGGACCCAAATCACCCGATTTTCTAAAGAGTTTGTCAGAGCCTGAAGCTCTCGGTATATTTCTGCCTGTTTTAAAGGGGCCTGTGTTCTCACAATCCCCCAGCTCTCCACACAGAGAAAATAAAATACTTGAGGAAAAGTGGGTGGTCTTTCCATTGCAGTCCGAAAAAATAATCCAGAAAAGTCTCATGAGGAAAATGCGAACGAGCCCGGTGTTCACCCAGCCCATCCACAGATGTGCCAGACATATTTCATTTGCATATATAGATATGGAAACCTCATCATTTTGCTGTACGTATGTAATGGCTAATAAATGCATTAGCAAACCACTAATGAAAACAAATTGGAGCCAGTGTCAGGAATTACGCCAGCGTGAGGAATTACCTTGCTGCATTTTTTCCTATCTAAATGTCCTGACGATATTATTTTATTACATCAGTCATACCCTCTGCATATGCATTATCCATCCCTCACTCCAGCCAGGGCCAGTTCCTCTTGGGCTCTTTGGAATCATCCTCCCCAGCAGTGTGGGCACAGGCATGGGCATAGGGAGGAGCACAGGCAGGGGAGAGCAGGGACAGGCAGGGACAGGCAGGGACAGGCAGGGATAGGCAGGGGAGGGAAGGGATAGGCATGGGAGGGCAGGGACAGGCAGGGGAGGGCAGGGATAGGCAGGGAAGGGCAGGGACAGGCAGGGATAGGCAGGCAGGGGAGGGCAGGGACAGGCAGGGACAGGCAGGGATAGTCAGGGGAGGGCAGGGACAGGCAGGGATAGGCAGGGATAGGCAGGGGAGGGCAGGGACAGGCAGGGATAGGCAGGGACAGGCAGGGACAGGCAGGGATAGTCAGGGGAGGGCAGGGACAGGCAGGGATAGGCAGGGATAGGCAGGGGAGGGCAGGGATAGGCAAGAACAGGCAGGTACAGGCAGGGGAGGGCAGGGAAAGGCAGGGGAGGGCAGGGACAGGCAGGGACAGGCAGGGATAGGCAGGGGAGGGCAGGGATAGGCATGGGAGAGCAGGGACAGGCAGGGACAGGCAGGGGAGGGCAGGGACGGACAGGCAGGGGAGGGACCGGCAGGGGAGGGCAGGGACAGGCAGGGACAGGCAGGGACAGGCAGGGACAGGCAGGGACAGGCAAGGACAAGCAGGGGAGGGCAGTCTGCATGGCCACCATGTATGGAGCACCCCAGCACCCAGACCTTTCCCAGAACACCACCATGCCCACCAATAGCTGCCACACTACTGCTGAAACCGTTCCTTGTTGCAGGGAGCAAGGACCAGGCAGTGAGTTTACATTTTGTGCCTGTTTCTGTGTTTTTTCCTTGGAAAACTGGTCCTGTTTTATCACATAGGAGAAAGAGCCTGGAAAACTGGGAGAAATGACCACACTTGATTCCGGCCCCCGGGGAACCTGGGGACCAGTCTCAGTGCTGCAGGCTCAGGCTCCCCCTCCCTACCTCAGGAATAAGTCTGGCACTGGGTATTTGCCCTTGTTTCTTTTCCTTCCTGCATGCTGCCTGATTCTTACTTTTTTTCTTATTCATAAAAGCAATGAGAGCAAATCCTCTAATGCTTTAGGGATGTCACAGAGCTGGCTTGAGCTGGCTGGGGCATCTGTCCCACAGCAGAGACTGGCCCTTGACTACACAGTGCCTTCACAACAGAGAGTGGGACACCACAATTAGTGAACTTACCTCGTTTGCTTACTCTAAAGGCATCCTATTGATTACTTAGAGCCCTGCAGCAGCCAGCAGTGGCCTCGGTCACCTCTGAACAAACACAGCACACAAACTCTGTTCCCTGCCCTGAGAAATTCAGTTTCTTCTTCCACCGAGATAATTAACAGCCTGTTTGACAGGAATCCCTCTTCAAAGGCCCTCTTTGCTCGGCTGTGATTGCTACCAGAAGACACGGTAAAGCCATTTTTCAGAGCTCAACTTAAATTTTTGTGGCTACATGGGGACCTCAAAATCTTGCAAAATTAATTTTTTTAATGCAAAACCTTTTAAGTAAAAATACTTGTAATTGCAACCTAAAGCGATGTGGGATCTGTGAATGGCTCTCTGATTAATTCTTCTGCGAGGCGAGTCTCCTCTCTCTGTTCTACTGAACAAGCATACACATATTATTGGGATTAATGCTGCATAATACATAATTAATGAAACTGCATAAATATGCAGATTTGGAATTGCAAATTGACTGCCACGGCTCTGTCCCCGAGCACTGGGGTAACGGATTGGATGTTCATTATTACCATATTTAAAACTGTTTCCCTGTGAACATGTGCAAACCAATAACTCAGAAGGGCAGAGAGCAGCAGCGACCATCTCCAAAATCCAAGGGTAGGAAGGGCTGTGTACAGGGCAGGTACAGCCCAGGCCCCCCTGCAATGGGGAACAGGGACACTGCACTGCCCTGCAGCCCTCTGCCAGCCAACAGCTCCAGAGAAATGGTTTTAAAAACACATAAACCAGGTGTATCTAATGCTGGGAAGCTGGAGTCTTTGGGATGGGTCTGGTCAGCAGGAGCTGCTCAACAAACTGTTCCCAGTCAGTTCCCAAATGTCCTTCATAGCTCACCACCAGTCACTCACCAAAAGATACTGCATGGAACATGGGAAAATGCCTTTCAGGTTTTTTGGCTAGGATGACAAAGGCTGCACCCCCCCCAAGTCCAGATTGTCTCCTTAAGGTAGATATAAAGATTTCCTTGGATGGCTCCTAGGTTGTGAAGCCACCAGCTGCTGGGCTTTGGTGGTGATGGGAGAGGCAGAGCAGAGCTGCAGAAGGGTGGTGTTGGTGAGGGTTATTCCCTGATAGCAAGTGGGAGCAAGAGCCTGGGATTTGCTGGTGGATTGAGCCGACCTCAGGCTCTCAGGGGTACATTCCAGGTGTCCCCAGAGCAGCAGCAGGTCACTTGTTCTGCTTCATGCTGCCTGTTTGCTCTGTTGACGATGCCAGGATTTATTGCACGCTGCTGTTGAGAGAATTCAGATCTCACCCAGGGAGTTTGATCTGCAGATCTCCAAGCTCTGCCCGGGGAGGACTGCAAGCATTGTTCCCATTCCTCACATTTACAGGCTCAAATTCTTACTTGTAGAAAAGGAAAAGCTTCCCCAAGAGGTGTTTGGGAAATGTTTTTACTTTAAAGTACAAGTTTCCTACGGATGTCTTCAGATGTTTATTGAAGTGGAATAAATGAAAGTGTGAGTATGTGCTGTCTTAGGAGGGACGGGAATTGCAGCTCTGTGCACCAGAACTCCTCAGCCAGGTGCCCGACATGCCTGGGGTGACATCTGTGTGGGAGATGACGTCCCTAGAGAGCCCAGGCTCAAGGAGAAGCACTGCACTTGCTCCTGAAGCCAAGACAAAGACGCAGCACTCAGCTCGATGTGCAGAGCACCCACACAGGCTGGGGCACCTCTGCCTGTCCTGCTCATCCCCACCTCTGGGAGCACAGAGCATTTATCAGCCGGGTATCCTGACCTCCCAATGCCTGCTACATTTTTAGACTGCCCCAAAAGCAAGAGGAGCATCAGAGAGGCTCTGTGTTCTGCCTCATCCCTCTCCTCCCTTCTCTGCACTCCCTGGCTCTGCTGGCCACAGGGTCAGCAGCACTTCTCCAGCCACTGACCCCCATATCCCCCATCTTCTCTGGCAGGGAAGGAAGTGGAAAGAGTGAAGGAGAAAATATGTGTATGGGGGTACCTAAGTCAGGTTTAATTCTTTCAATCAAGCAACCTGGCCTCAGCAATTAACTTAACCTCACCATGTTTCATGATGAAATATTAACTGCTTAGCCAGATATCTTCCCTTCCACTTTTGTTCTCAGGGAATCCCTGCACCCTTCTCCTTTGCAAAATAACTCCCACTGCAAGGGCCTCAAACAATCCCTTTCTTCTGGAAAATATCACACAGCAAAAGCAGAGCAGCAGCTTGGCCTGAGCTTTGGGAATCTGTGTGAGCAGCGCAGTTGGAGCTGGAGAGCAGGGCCAGCCTCCCAAAGGCCAATCCATCACAATCCTCCATCAAGATGAGACATGCAAGTGAGAGATGAGACCCTTGGAAGGAGAGGAGGGGACAGGTGACCTTAATTGCTCCACGGTTATTGATAGGGCAACTTGTCTTCATGATGCAAATTACCCTATAAATAAAAGTAAAACAACTACAGGAAGCAATTTGCCGCTTTGTTAGAGTTAAAGTAGACCGAAAATTAAATCAAGACATGGGATTGCTAATTCCACAGGGCTCTTCTGGAGCCTCTGCAGGCAGGGCCAGAAACATGGGCCACGGGGGAAACTGAGTCACAGCTGCATTTCATGGGCTCGTGAGGGAGGATGAGACAATGGGTCTAGCCCTGGAACCAAGCAGAGGTGAGGGCATCACATTCCTGCACCACTGCCCTGGAACCAGTGGCCAGTGGGAGATCCCTGCTGTGTGGTGAACCCCCATGGAAGCTTGAGCTCCCTCAGCTCTGGGAGAAGACAGGGGTTGTCCTCTCCCCACGCCAGGGGAGCCACCCACACCCACCATGGCTCTGGTGCCCAACAGCCATGTGTCCTCTTTGCTGTTTGGCCCATGAGGTGTCTGTGAGGCTCAGAGGTGACTTGGCACATGTCTCCCAGACACAATGCACTTGCTGCTCCTCACTGGCTTCCCCTGGTACCACCATTCAGCACAGCCACTCGTCATTGTCAGTGGAAGAAACATACCTGGGTCATGAAATTACACTAAAAGCATCTTTTCTGACACCTTAAGTGGGTATAACTCTTGCTTTACATTTCTAAAACACCTTTTAACTTACAGATCGTTATATCCAATATTTATTTGTCCACTGAAGGAGCTTTGCCCAAAGGCTTCTCAGCAGAGGTTCTCCAGTTCTCTGATGACCACACCCCAGAGTCCCCATTGCAGTGAGATCTGATGTAGTGCTGCTGCATCCTCAACCCACTGTACCTCACTCCCACTGCTCACAGTTTTTCCCCTCTCCCCAGAGTAGTAGTAATGCCCTGTCCCACCCCTTGCTCCCAGGGCCACGGCAGCATCTGACAAGGGCAGGACAGAGGGAGCAAACAGGCAGAACCAGGGGTTTCATCAGTTTGTCTGTGCCAGGGAAATTAAAATGCATTATTTTGTCACTAACTCGCAGCTTTTTTCAAAATACTGGCAGCCACAGAGATTTCCTCCAGCCCCAAAGGAACACTTTTAAGTGCTTCATTTTCAGAAGATACTTCTTTCCCTGGTCTTTTCTTTCATTTATTTTTTGTGTTTGTTTCCAAACCTGTCGGAAACACTGCTATTTCCAAGCTTTGTTGCTGCTGTTGTTGTTGTTTCCCTCCCCATGCTTTTCTTTCCCGTTTCTGAGCATCCTGGCTGGTTTGTGTGCGAGGCCCCTGGAGGCTGCACAGCAGCAGGATGCGATGCCGGAGCCTCTGCCTTGCTGGGCGAGCTGCTCCACTCCTCGAAGCTTTGAAGCTGCCACTTCACATTCCCACAGAAGGATCGTGCTGTTGTTTCTTCAGGAAATTATGAAATGCTTTGTGAAGCGACATCAATGGGAACAATAAGGGCAGCAACCCCAGCAGGCCCCAGCGCCCGCCTGGTGCCAGGGCCTGCGCTGGCCGTGATGGAGGCCGCGAGTGAGGGCCAGCAGTGCTCACAGAACATGAATGAGGGCCAGCAGTGCCCATTGACACTGAGTGAGGGCCAGCAGTGCTCACAGAACATGAATGAGGGCCAGCAGTGCCCATTGACACTGAGTGAGGGCCAGCAGTGCTCACAGAACATGAATGAGGGCCAGCAGTGCCCATAGACACTGAGTGAGGGCCAGCAGTGCCCATAGACCCAGAGTGAGGGCCAGCAGTGCTCACAGACCATGAGTGAGGGCCAGCAGTGCCCACAGACCCAGAGTGAGGGCCAGTAGTGCCCATAGACACTGAGTGAGGGCCAGCAGTGCCCATAGACCCAGAGTGAGGGCCAGCAGTGCCCATAGACCATGAGTGAGGGCCAGCAGTGCCCACAGACCCAGAGTGAGGGTCAGCAGTGCTCATAGACACTGAGTGAGGGTCAGCAGTGCTCATAGACACTGAGTGAGGGCCAGTAGTGCCCATAGACACTGAGTGAGGGTCAGCAGTGCCCATAGACCATGAGTGAGGGCCAGCAGTGCCCATAGACACTGAGTGAGGGCCAGCAGTGCCCATAGACACTGAGTGAGGGCCAGCAGTGCTCATAGACACTGAGTGAGGGCCAGTAGTGCCCATAGACACTGAGTGAGGGCCAGCAGTGCCCATAGACACTGAGTGAGGGCCAGCAGTGCTCATAGACACTGAGTGAGGGCCAGCAGGGCCCATAGACACTGAGTGAGGGCCAGCAGTGCTCATAGAACATGAGTGAGGGCCAGCAGTGCTCATAGACACTGAGTGAGGGCCAGCAGTGCCCATAGACCATAAGCAGCCCCCACAGACCATGAGTGAGGGCCAGCAGTGCTCATAGACACTGAGTGAGGGCCAGCAGTGCCCATAGACCACAAGTGAGGGCCAGCAGTGCCCATAAACCATGACTGAGGGCCAGCAGTGCCCACAGACACCCCATGGATGATGGTCAGCAGCCCCCACAGACACCCCATCAGTGAGTGCCACCAGTCTCCACAAATGCTGAGCAGGTGAGGGCCAGCAGCCCCCACGGGTGAGGGCCACCACCCCCTACAGACACCCCACAGGTGAGGGCCACCAGCCCCCTCAGACACCCCACAGGTGAGGGCCACCAGCCCCCACAGACACCCCACAGCTCTGCCAGTGCTTGCCAGTCCAGGCCCGTTCTCTCCCCCAGCTGCGGGCAAACAACTTGTATAGCTCACACCTCGCTCCCCATGGGCCACACTGCCTGTCTCGGACGTGTGAGGAGATGGAAAATACACAACTTTCCCTGGTAGTTTTTTCCAGTCAGTCATTACTCTCCCTCCCGCAGTCTGAGCCTTATTTCCATGTTAAATGTCTTGCTCCCGCCTGTAGCCTTTGGCTCAGTTCTGCCTTCGCTGCAAGACTTGAGGTCTCCAATCCCTGGTAATTTCTCCTGAGAAGGTACTTGAGCATTTAATGAAGGCATTCACTCTTCTTGATCTTCTTGATCTCATTCTCTTCATTTCATAAACAATTTTGTGGCTTTCTTTGACATCTTCAGGATCCCTTTACAAACCCTGACACCGGAGCCATGGGCAATACTCTGGTGTCCCTCTCACCAGTGCCAGGCAACTTTACTGTGCCATAAAATCATTGCACTGCTCCTACTTACTACTCCTTTCTGTGTATCCCCTGAATGAATTAGCTCTTTATCACAAGGTCAGGGAACTATGCCTGTGGCCTCTGTCTGCTCAGATGCTTTGCAAAGTCGTTAGGGCATGCGGAACTATCTCCTGCTCTGGCAACAAATCTATCATCCTTCGTTTTTATGAGAGAGATTATTTTGTTTTTACTTACATTAAAATATATTTATTTCAACAGATGTATCTATCTTCCATAAATGGTCTCAGCTAGTATCTATTGTACCCCAGTTCCTCAGCCCTTCATCAAGTGGTCACACTCAACTTCTGAGCAGGACTGATGTCCAGACTCACATCATTTAGGGGGAATCTCAATCCCTTGCACACTCTTGTAGAGCAGCCATTGCCCTCACAGTTTTAGCTTCTATTCCAAGGTTTATTGAACACAAGCTTTTAGCCCAGTGATCTCAGCCAGGTGTTCAGCATTCCTATGTGTTCCACAGCTCACCAACAGTCATCACTAATCCTTCTCATCCATCTCATCCATGTCTTGGCCTCCTGCTCTTTCCAGTTCCCTCCTCTTCAATTCAAAAATTCATGAACATCTGAGCTTGCTGGGGACAAACATGTATGGTTCTTTAGTTCCCCTTTCTCATGGATAAAGCAGAATCATTCATCAGTGATTTCAGCTCAGGTACCCAAGAGAATAACCACACATTCTTCTCAGCAATGGACTGGCTTCTTGCCTCTTGCCAGGGTAGGACCCAAAATCCCCATGTGGGAGCACCAATAGACAGCCAAGATAAACAGGCAGCTGCCATGTCCCTGGACCTGCAGTTGTGGGATACTTAGGATTTCCTCCTGAGTGCCTTTCCCTTCAAAGCTTTTCTTTCAAACACAAAAGTCCAATGAACTTCATAAATTGTTACTTTCTCTGTAATTAAATATTTGTGTGCTTGTGTCTGGTGCACACCATGGTTCACCTTGTGCCCAGCACCACCAAGAAGCAGAAGGGGTGAGCCCAGCTGAATTTAAAGGTGCTGGAGACAAAGCTGCCCATGGCTCATCTCACCCATGTCCCCGCTGCAGTTCCACAGTGGCTGTTCACCCCTCCTGGCAGTTCAGAGAGGAGAAGGTGTGGAGCCACTGGTGCAGGGCTCAGATGCACAGGGTTCCCAAGCCAACAGGAGATGCAGTCAGTCCTGCAGAGCCTCCAGGCATCTCCAGGTTGTGCCAGTGTATTTAAAAGGGAAAAGGACTATGATGGAAAAGGACTGTGATGGAGAAGGTGCAGGTGAGGTCAGGAGCAGCTCTGTCCATTGGAGACCACCATGACGAGCTGAGCCAGGAACAAGCTCCCCTCAGAGAGCTGCCATCACTCCAAAACCAAGAGAAAGGAGATAAAACCCCAGGGGATGAGGCAGGGAGGAGTGGAGGGAATGGGCAGGACAATTACATTAACTGAAACAATGTGTTATATTTTAAACATTAAAAACTTATGACTCTACATGGCAAGTACCTGATGCAGCTAAGGAGGAGAAGGAAACTGAAGCCATGGTTAAACAATGCACAAGGCATTGGGGTCTGGTTTGTATTAAATCCATTTGGAGTCTGAGTTTCTCCTTTGACAGCTGGCCACACTGCTCAAAGGGAATAAGAAAGTTTTTGTTTTTTAAAAAAGATGTGTAATGGGTTTCTTATGTACTAGAAAAGAAACGCTCTCTGAGCTGGATCACCTATTTTCTTGTCAAAAGACTTTGGACAAAATGTAATCATGAATAAAATGCTTCATGATTTTTCAAAGGGCTCTTTTATTTGAAGTCAGCTTTTCTGAGATGGGAGGCAGGACTGGGTAATGCAGCTCAGGGCAGAAGGCAGCTCTCACGCCAGGCCTCTGCTCTGGCCTCTCCAGCCACACTGTGCCAGACCCAGGCACCAGCACATGGAAACACCGCAGCTCCATGCTGGGGAACACCTTGCTGAGATCCAGGAGACCTGCAGCCAGGCTGGCTGGCATCAACAGTGTCCCCTCACTGAGCCACCTCCAGGGCAGGACCATGGGGATCTCATTCATCCCCTGCCACTGGGGCTGACCCCCATGGCTGCATAAGCATCAGTCCCCACGGTCTCTCAGCCTGTCTGCAAAGGCACAACCACCCTGAGCAAGGGGGCAGCCCCGACAGCACAGCCTGGATTTGTGTGTCCCTGAGGGCACTGATGGCAATGCTGTGATCCATGAGCAGAGTCAGCACCCAGCACAGCACTGGGGCTCCAGCTTCAGCCTCTGAGCGCTGAATCTGGGCTGCAAGCATCTCCAGAACAAGTTTTCTCACAGATATCTATCTATTCCTGGTGTCTCAGGGGATTTCCTGCTCTGGTGCTGGTCAAATCCAGCGAGCACAACTTGTCATTAACCACTCTGCCATTGCATGGGCCGTTATCCTCCCACCCTGTCTCAGCTCCCTCTGGGAAGTGTGGCGCTCTGAGGGGACACGAGGCAGAGACTGAGGGGTGCACCCACTGCCACCACCTCCCTGGAACTGAGACTCTCACAGGTCTTTCATAAATCCACACAAACCTGAAGCTGTTTCTGGCTGTTGGTCAGCCTGGGGTTTTTCTTGGCCTTTGCCACTTGTTTATGGACGGAAGATTTTCAGCCCTTTGTCGTGGACACCCAATGGCAGAGAGGACACTGGAATTTTAATTGTTCAAGAGCTCTAATAGGTGTAATAGCCTTGTGTGTTACATATGCATTAATTAAGTAACACTGCATTTAGCTCCAAATCATGCGGAAGGCGCGTGCTGTGTTTGCACAGACATAAATATCTCCTCAGTTAGAGTGCAGGCGAGCAGCTCTGCTCCCTTTGCACTGCAGTGTTTCCACCCTGGGGAAATTGGGAGCCTTGGAAAGCTTATCCCTGGGTAATCCCAGTTCACTGGGTAGGAGCTCAGCACATCCACATCTCCTTCTCTCAGACGGGCTGTCTGAAATGATCTGGTTTTTGTGGTGCCAGCACCGGCAGAGCCTCTCACACCTCACCCACCATTCCAAGCAAATGAGCTGGCTTTCTGTTTTGTAGTCCACCTGTATCCAAATTCTTCAGCCCTGCTCTTTCACTGCAAACATCCTCCTTGCAGCAATCTGTAAGCATTAAGAACAATGTGGAGAGAAACTGCAAGGGGAAAGAGGAAACAAAAGAATCCGGCATTGTCAGTGTAATGTATTCTCATCCCCTGTGATCCACAGGGAACTTCCATGCCTTAGACAGGAACATACCACCAGGTTGACTGTGAAGAGCTGCTCGTGTCAAACCCCAGCATTGCTGCTCTCACTTTGCTGCTTCAGTGCAACCTGGTTCTGAAGCAAAACATGAAGTTGGAATCCCAAGTGTTGGATGAGCTCGGATACACAGGCTGGACAAATATTTGGAAGAGTATTCACTTTCACTAGGCAACATTATGCAATGTGGATTAATTATACAGAGTATGGTCCTGACTGGGCTTTGGATGATTAAAGCTGTTCTGGAATTCCAGAGGATTACTTAAATGTGCAGCATTAGTGGAGGTAAAACATCTTCAATATCCCTTTCCTGCAGCCTCCATTTCCTTGAGAGAAATATGCAGATTTGAGCTCAGAATTAATCTGCAGAGGCTCTGAGCTGGGCTTCTGCCCCCAAAGAGTATTGGGAGGTGTGGGGCAAGGAGAGAGAGGGCTCTGGGAAAAGGGAATACTGAGGGAGAGGCATTTTATATGTTTGTAAAACAATCACAAGAAACGAGCTACTTATTCCTCATGTTTTAGTCTGGGAGAAAAGAGCCTGGATGCAGGCACAGTAAGTGCAATCTATATGTGTAATTAAGAAATGATTTCCTGAGATCTTCCTTAAAACACATCTGAATACAGATCAAATTTGCATAAATAACTTATGCCTTTCACTTTTTCCTTGTGGAAAACACGTAACATTGCCTCTTGCTTTCTGGTTTCCAGAGCCTGCCTGGCTCAGAGGAGGATTTGCCATATTACACGATTCTTCCCAATTGTAATCAGCCTTAAATCTGAATAAAAGCAGCAAATGGCTGACTGGCACCCAGGCTTCCCTCCCTCCCTGCCCCCATGGCAGCGGCAGCGGCGGCTTCGAGCGGGAAAAGACACGACTGCAGCGCTGGGTTTGCATTAGTATTCATGGAGCATCCGACTCCAGAGAGGATTAATAGACTCTGATGCCTAATATCCTGGAGAACAATTAATTTGCCCACAGTTTTGTCATGGTTGAAAGTCAAATGCTGGAACAGATCGATGCACTGAGCTGCAAGTTGAACACTGCAACCTTCTGCTGGAGCTGAATTTTAATTTTCCCATCATCATTTCCCTCCGTTCCCAGCACACCAGTTTTCTAATAGATCTAAAAGCCTCTTACCTTCTTCCATCACATGTTGGGCTTCATAACAAAAGTCCACCTTGATTGTTCAAATATTAGAGCCTTGTATTGCTCTCCATTACGGGATTAGAGATGTTCGAGGCCCCTTGTGTTTTGACCTTTTCCTGTCTCGTTTCTCTTTAAATGGTATGAAAAATGCCAACCTTCTGTAATTAAAGCCAAAACGGAATGCAGGAATAAAGCCTTTTTTTTCCTTGCAATTATTCAGTATTTAGGTTCCCGTTTTGATAGAAGTGTTTGTGCAGAAATCAAGGCTGGGGTTTATCAAAGCTGGGTCAACAGACCCATTGGGAAGGGCTGGCAGCTCCATGTCCAACCCCCAGAGCCTGCAGCAGCCAGAGCTGTTGCCCTGGGCTTGCAGTGGCCCAGGAGCTGATTCCCTGTTGCACCAGATCATCCAGCGAGTTTGTTCAAGCCACTGAGTCAGTGCACACAGGAGAAAACATATCAATAAACAGGCTCAAATGGTTATTGTGGGGAAGTAGTGTAAGCACCAGAAAAATATTAATTATATATATATATGTATATATACATATAAAAAGAGTCCAGATGTCCCCACGGGCACAGCACCGTGTCCAGTACCTGGGTAGAGAGTGCCTGGGGCTGCCCTGCAGTTCTCTTGGCCCTTCCTTTCATCCCAGGGGTTCAAATCTCCCTGGCAGCAGCTCAGAAAGCTCTGGACACATGGGAGGGGAGATAGAGACCCTGGAGCAGGGCCTGGAGCAGGGAGGGGCTGGCTGGAGGCGCTTCACTGCTGCCCTCCCTCTGTTTCTCCCAGTGGAAATAACAACGTGCTGCCAGAGGCAGGTTTAAGAACCAACATGAAACGAGTTTGCAATGGTGGGAAGGCAGCAAATCCCACCAAGTGCAGACTGTGCCCATCACTCCCCTCAGCCTTGACCACAGCTCAGCCTCCAGCCCCTGGGGCTGGATTCTCCAGCTCCTGCAAAGTAGGAAAAGTCCTTTTAGCCAAAATCCTGCAGCACAGCAGGCAGTAGAGGGTCCTGTCCCACTGCCCTTGTGAAAACACTTTCCTTCCACACCAGGCTTATGACACATCCTGGCACTGCTCCTCTCATGACCTACCAGGCTCCCAGCACAGTGCCTGGCTTTTCCCAGGGAATAAAGGGACATAATGGGTTAAGGGCAGGACTGTATGACTCTTTCCAAGCTATTGTGCTGTTCTCTCAGCATTTCTGGTGTCCAGGCTTTTGTGGTTTAATTATGGTCTGCTCCAAATGGTTTCAACCAACAGATCAATATATCAGGAACATTAGAATTGTTAATTTGAATGGCTGATTTGAATTTAAGTGCAACTTCAATTTAATCATTTTAGAAAGGAAACAACATGTGAGGGCCCTCCTTCTCCTTTTCCTTCTCCTCTCCAGCGCCCCACGGGGATCACAAAACTCCCTGACATGCACATTTTCCTTCAGTCAAGAGCTAAGCCCTATGAGCTGCTGGATCATGACAAAAGTGGGGTTTTAGCAGCCTTTCCTACAAGCATGGTAATCCCAAATCCAACAGTGATTAACTCGGACTCAAAGCTCACAGCAGAAATTAATTTTAAATCAGGGTCCTGGAGCCATGTCTCTCCAAACCCTTTCCAAGGCTGATTGCCAGTAAGTGAGCAGGCAGAAAATGGCCAAGATATCTCAACTTTCCCAATTCATCCAGGAATTCTGCCAGCTGCAGGGGCTGCCTGCCTGGAGGACACAGTGCCACTGGGCAGATGCCACAGGAGTCACAAGAAACACAGGGGATCCCTCAGTGCCATCAGCATCAGCTCTCACAGCTTCTGGCCAGGACTGGTCTCACACCCTAGAGTCACCCTGGACATCAACAAAATAAACCAGAAGCACCCAAGGAAATGTATAGGAAGGACAGAGTGCAATTTTTGCAGGTAAAGCTGAATGAGCTTTGGGGTGACCTTATTGCAGCCTCACAGTACCTGAAAGAGCTGACAAGAAAGGAGAGAGGTTATTTTCAAGTGGCAGAGCAAGAGGGGATGGCTTCATACTGAAAGAGGGAAAATTTAAGTCAGATATTAGTGACAAATTCTTCCCTGTAAGGGTGAGGGAACGCTGGCACAGCCCAGAGAAGTTGTGGCTGCCCTGTCCCTGGAAGTGTTCAAGGCCAGAATGGATGAGGATTGGAGTACCTCACATAGCAAAAAATATCCCTGCCCATGGCAGGGGGTAGAATTGGATGATCTTTAAAGTCCCTTCCTGCTAAAACTATCCTCTGATTCTATGATTCTGTGATTCTATAAAATTATTAGTCAAGAAAATTTAAAATTAAAGCATTCATCCGTCTTCTGTAACAGTAACAGACTGAGTCTGAAGCTTTGCTCATGTACACATGATTTTTCCGACTGCCACACATATATCCAGCTCTTATTTCATTTATCAGCCATGAAGAGCTCAGATATAAAGGTAATGCAGCTTCCAAGCACAAGTTTCTGAATCTTTCCACAGCCATTTCAGAGGGACCAAATTTCAGAAAAAAGTACAGATGATGGCAATCTGAAATTGGCTTGTACAGGAAAGCCAGGGAGCTTTGCTGGGCAGAGAGCTGTGCTGGCTATGTGGAAAAAAAATGGGAAAATAAGGATTTTGTTATCTTATTGCCATCCAGTATCAGTCCACTGACCACAGCAGCATTGGGTCTGATTCTGGCAGCCAGACCTGGGTCTGCCTTTGGAGACGTAAAAGCTGGACTGAGAGCCCAAAACTCGGCCCTCAAACTGAGCTGCTGCTTTTGTCTGTGGCAGATTAAACCAAACATTCTTGGTGTTACTTTGTTGGCCAATGCATCAGCCTGACTGACAAGCACCGACTGCATCCTGAGAACAATCTGAAGGCAACCCAGGGAACCCACCCAGATGGTGCTCAAAAGCCTTGAGGAGCAGAATGGGCTCTGCTCGATGCAGGAATTTCACAGCAGGAACAAAGGGAACTTTGCAAACAGAGCTTTGAAACGGAAGTCATTTTATCCAGCATGCCTGCAGGAAACAAGAATCCATCTTCCAGCACAATCAAACACAGAGCTGTGCATGGGCATAATTATTAGGGGAATGATGGCAACAGCAGAGGAGCTCATCAGTCAGAAAGCTGCATAATTCCTAAACTGTCTCTTATGCTGAACCACCTGGATTTAAAGTAACATTTGCAGAGAAGATGGATGAACCCTCCCACCCAACATGCCTGAAGTCACACCTGCAGGAGGGTCACTGCAGACATCAGATTTGTCTGCTCTGCCCCACAGTTGGGCACACTCAACTGTCCAACCCCTGTGACAGGCCTTCCCTCCTGTCCCTCTCACTTGTGGGGACAGTGAAAGCCAGAGAAACTGTGTGTTTGCTTTTGGGGCATTTTTTTCAGAATCTGTGCTCTTCATTCCCAATCTGAGCAATAGCTGCAGGCAGGCAGAGGCTGTGGCCAGGTAGAGGCTATGGGCAGGCAGAGGCCAGCTGTCACTGAAAGGATTTGCTTGTGTGATTCTCCCTCCACCTTCCTAAAGGTGCCACACACTGTTCACAGCTCAGCAGCTCTCTCCAAGACTGTCCTGCCTGGGAAAAACAGGATTGTTTAAATAACAGAGTAAGGCTCTTGGCTCTGCTGGGTTCCTTTAAAATGGAGACAAGGAAAGGCTTAATCTGGTGGGACTCCCACCACCCTTGTGCCAAGGCCAGGCCTCAGTGCCAGAACCTGCCAGCCTTGGGAGGGCATCCCAAAACCCACCTGAGCTCCAGCACCCGAGGGCAGGTGAGTGAGTGTGGCTGCCAGAGAACAGATTGGCAGTTGGCAGGAAGAAGAACTCAGAATATGCCAAAAAGGCCAATGCCAGCCCTCTCACCAAACCTGCCAGAAGAATGAGCCCCATCCAGGCAGGGACAGTTCCTTGCAGGTGTTCAGCTGCCTGCTCACAGCTGCAGGGGACCTGCAAGGATGGGGCTTGATGAGGACTTTCAGCTTCACAGGGCTTCCTCAAAACTGCTGTGAGAATCTCCTCTAATATTTAAGACTCTCCTTTTTTAAGCATTTCAGTTTCATGGAGAACTGAGAGCTCTGTCCTGGGGAGCTCATTCTGAGGGAAGAGTGGGATTAAGAACTTCAAAGTAGAGTTCTCCCCTGTGACAAGTTCTTAGAAGAGACCCTGTCCAAGAGTTATCACATCTCTCCAGCAAAGGAAAAGATTTGCCACGAGAATCCTTCTGGGCTCACAACCTTGTGCAGAGGCGGAGATTTCTGCCAGCAGCGGCTGCTCTCCAATGGGAAGCACACCCTCCTCCCCGAGGTGTGAAACCTCCAAGGAGGGCAGGCTTCTTCCCACGTGGCAGCCAGGGAACATGCCAGCAGAAGCTATTTTAGGAAGGCAGGAAAGGAATGAAAAGGCTTTCAGAGGACTGAAAAGCCAACGTGGGATGGATGGAAGGATGACAACTGGCTCCAACTGAAAGAGAAAAACTGATGGGCTGCAGAGGAGAGAGAGAATGTGGCCTCTGAGTGTGGGAAAAGACTCCTGTCCCACTGTGCTGCTTCCCTGGGGTGCACACTGAGAGTTGGAACACCACAGTCCAGAGCTGGCCCCAGCCCCAGCAGCATCCCAGAGGATGTCACACCCTGTGCCAGACAGCCTGGGGATGCAGTGCCTGTGATGCAAGCTGGGCAAGCAGGCAGGGCTGTGCTCTTTGCTTGTGTGTCTGTTCCAGGCTGTCCAGAGCAGGTGAGGAGCAGCACATCAGGTATTGGCCTGGGTCAGAACAGCTACAGAAACACCAACAGAAAAAAACCTTTTTGTCCCCTGTGTCTCAACATCTGCTCCAAGTCTTGCCACGGGGCCCTTGGTGCAAGAGAATTCAGACAGTTCATATTTTGTTATCACTGCACAGCATCCTCCTTGGTCTCTTCCTTTTTACATCTGCCTCTAAAACCACTCTGTTCTTTGGGAATCTCTAAAGCAGTCTTGGATACAATGGATTGCTCAGAAATAATTTCCTATCCTGCAAAAAAAGATGATCCACAGAGTCTTCCCTGGCAGAAGAGTGAGAGGGAGGGTGACCATAAGCTGGTAATTCCCAGGGAACCCTGTCAGGAGTCCTTGTCTCTGGTCTGGAGACCTCCTTAGCCAAGAGACAAGGCATGGCAGCTGTTGGAAAGCTCTTCTCCTGCCAGGCACTCTGCCCTTGTCAGATCTCTTCACACCCAAGGCAGACCACAGCAACAAAGAACTGTAGTTTGAATATTAGACCCCAATATAAGACTCCTAATATTATTTGAATATTAGACCCTAGAAAACTGCAGGAGTTTTGTGCAGCCCCTGGGAAAAATTAGTTTGTCATTTCACTGATAAAACAAATAAATCTCAACTTCTGATGGCTGTGGAGACTGGGGGTAAAGATTCAGTGCTGCTGCATGTTCAACATCCCAGTGGCAAGAAGGTTGTAGAGGGGGGACAGTGGAGAGGTGAGTTACCTGCACCAAGCTCCAGGGGCTTTTTGGCAGGTGGTGGTGAAATTTTAGGGTCAAAAGTTTCACTCAATGATCTTGGACATCTCTTCCAACCTTAATGATTCTGTGATTCAATGATTACTGGGTCTTTGGCAAGGTTTTCCATGTCCCAGGTGGGACAGGTAATGAGAGCACTTGACTGCTGAACTCTTTTTGACATCTCTGCTTTTGCTCTTCTGCAGAAAAAAGAAAGCAAATCCATTCTGATTTCTGTGGAATTCACTCCTCACCTCTGGGTGGTGTTTTAGAAATCAAAAGTAAATCCATTATTTTGCTTCTTGTCTAAGGACTCGAAGCCTTTCACAGATGTTAAGGCCACTTATAAGCGAACGGATTTGTATTTCAAGCTCCTGGCTGTATTTTTCATGCGTTTTAAGTACTGACAATGGGAGAGGTAAATGCACAAACTCAGCAAGCATGCTCACACACACCAGGATTAGACAAGCAAAAAGAAGCAAATGTATCTATCCCTGTGCCCTGGTCATCCTGAGGGCAACTTATCTCCAAAATACTCTCTTTAAAATCTCCCAGTGTATATCTGGAGCTTGCAGCTTCCTTTTTTTACCTGGAAGAACCTTCACAATTTGTCGAGGCTGGATAGAGGAGAGAAGAGCTGCTCTTTTTCCACCCAGTGTGACATTCAGCCACACTCTGGGCTTAGTCTTCATCTGTGGTGTAATTCCATTTCCCCTCTGGATGATGTGCTCTCGGGAGCCTGCCTTGTGCATAAAAGATCCATGATGGGGAGCCGCATCATTCATTTTTTTTTTTTTCCATGAGCAGGTGCAAAATATAATGTCCCTGATTTTCAGGATCTGATTAAACTGTCATAGATGTGGAGCAACCTCAATAACTCCCAGCGCCAGGGAGGGATGGCTTATTACAGCACTGCACCCTCCTATGCCAGCAGAAAGCATCTCTCAGCATTTCAATTACAAAGCCGTATCCTCAGGATTTGTTTATTTAAACTGGAAGAATTTGGTGCTCCTGGAAGCCTGTAATCCACAGGCTGGAGTCCAGCAGGCACAGCCACATCCCTGATCTCCAAGAGGGGCTGCTGGGCCAGAACAATGATGTGCAAACCTCACAGGCACACACTGGCAGTGGGAGCACCAGGCACTCCCAGCAGGTCCGAGCCCTCTGTGCCTCCAGCACTGGAGTTTGTCCCAAGCTCTCCCACACATCCACTGTTATGTTCACCAATCCAGCTACAGCTCCTCTCCCCAGCCTTGCTCTTTCCTTCCTCCAACACCAAAACTGCCTGGGCACAGATTCCCAGCAACAGCCCCTGGCACTCCCTCACCTTTGCTGAAGCTCCTCAGTGGTTCACCTGTCTCAAAAATAGCATTTATTTTTCTATTCTCTAGGTATTGAAGCACCAGGATAAAAACAGGAGGATGGGAACCTCCTCCATTTCTGCAAAAATGTGGACTATGCCATGGCAAATTTAAGGAGCTGGTCTCTGGGAGGGGGAGAGGCTGAAGCACAAGGAGGGAGAATTGCCTCTGATGGAAATAGCAACAGGAACCAGCTCTGTGTTTTGAAAGGGGGAAACCCCCATGTCAAAGGGGGTGACAGCAGGACCCCAGAGCCAACAATCCACTGGGGCAGGGGCAGCAAGGGTCACAGAGCACACTGAGCTCAGCCAGTCTTCACTGCCTTCCCTTCGCTGCTTTTTGGCAAAGCTGTTTCCAATATTGGAATTGAATGCTTAACTGTTACACTGATGGAATAAATTAGAGACTGAACCTTTTATCCCGAAATCCTCTCCATAAGAAAGAGACATCTGAGGGCTCTGGCACGCTGACAGGTATTCCCTGCCCTGGGGGTGGCAGGGGGTCACAGATGTCCCTGGCTGAGCAGGGCATCCACGTTCCAGCGCTCCAGCCTGTCCCTGGTCCATGGGATGGGCTGGCCTGGCACGGGCACGGCCCAGCTGCAGGAGGGATGGCCCTTGGCAAGGGATCAGTGGCATTTCTCTGGCGAGTGCCAGCGCGAGGGAAGCCGCCTGTGAGGCGCTGCGCCCGCCTTGCTCCCCGACAGGAATTAGCCGGATAATTGCTTCGGCTCCCAGGGTGTCCTGGCCACCCAGAGGTGCAGCAGCTCTGCTCCAGCACTCCCAGCACATTTTGCCATGCTCTTACCACAGTGCAGTGTTGAGCCAGGCTGGATCCCTGGCTAGTCCAGAACAATGTGCTGCACTGGTGTCAAAATCCTATGGCAAGCTGCCATGCCATGGCCTTGTTTCATATTCAAAGGTGGATATGCCAATGCTGGAGCTAAAAAACCCCAACTATTCAAATTAGCAATCAGCACCAATGAGTGCCCTTCCATCCCATCCCTGTGCTGGAACAGGAGCTCCAGTCCCTGCACACAACCAGTGAACACATGCTCAGCATCTGATTCCGAAGAAGCTTGGGCACCGTGAAAAGAACAGGGAGAAGGTACGGCAGAGTGGGAGCTGCCATCTGGGCTTGCATCTGCGCGTTTGCCAAGGCGCAGATGGAGGATCCTTTGCTCTGACTCGTATTTGGCCCTGGAAACTGGGGGATGATGGAATGAAGAAGCAGCTCTGCCTGGAGCCTGGTCACTATTTGGGATTCAACATTCCTGCCAAGCCTGCGAGGCTCCTGTGACCAGCACTGGGGGAAGTGGCAGGTCAGGGCCAGGCTGTGGGGACAGTGGCTGGTGACACAGCACCTCCGCCAGCACTGGAAGTTGTGCCATGGTTGCTGGATGGGGAGACACCCCACCATGAGTGACCTGTCACTGGCACTCAACACTTCACACTTCACTTTGCTGTGGTGTGTCAGCACCATGTAGTGCCTTCCTCACCTTCAAGAGACTCGGGGTTATCTTGAGTCCATGGAGTGACACCTGGCTTCCAAGTGACACAGAAAACAAGAGCATGTCTGACTGGGAAGAACAAGGATATTATAGGAATAAGGAAACTTGATGCCACTGGCAGGAGGAGCTTGGACTCTGAAGAAGAAATAAGGGGGGAGGTCATTGCTGCAAGCAGTGAGGCCTTTTCTCCAGGTCAAGGGCTGTAGCCAAGCTATTGGCTGAATGTACATGTGCTGTAACAGGGGAGGTCTGGGCAGGAGCCAAACCCATCTTAAAACACATATAGAAAATAACAATGGCATGAAAACACTTGCGAGTTCTCCTTTCCTTCTCCAAGGATGACATTCTTGGCTCTCATTCTTTAAGTCACACATTACCTAAATTCCTCCTGTTTCTCTTACCCCATTCATCCCCAGTCAGGTTGGGATCTGGGGGTCCTTTCCTACAGTTATTCCTTGACACCAAAGAGAAACGTGGTGGAAAAGTGGAAAAGGATGAAAGATGGTGAAGGGGCAGCCCAGGGAGCGTGGGCAAGGGCTGGTACAGGCACCAGCTGCCCACAAGGCTCAGCACCCCAAGGC
Organism: Oenanthe melanoleuca; assembly: GCF_029582105.1. NCBI lineage: Eukaryota > Metazoa > Chordata > Aves > Passeriformes > Muscicapidae > Oenanthe > Oenanthe melanoleuca. The sequence continues at coordinate 4,845,708 of NC_079349.1, forward strand.
TCAGCACCCCCCTTCATTGAGGGGCCATGGGGCTGTTCAATCATACCAAGCAACCACTGGAGTTATCTCAGTGTCTCCTTTGCCCCATCAGCCAGAGGCAGAGCAGGAACAGCTCTGGGACAACAGTGGCAGAATATTTTCTGGTGAACTGTGTAGTACCAAGGGGTTATCCAGTGCTCAGTAATTCCACAAATACATAGCATCACTCCCTGGCACAGGAAGGTGCATGTTTGACTGTCTCTGAGTTCCACGCCTGCTGTTCTGGCAGCACAAGGTTTGGTGGGTGTGGTGACTCCCCAGCAAGAGAAGGACTTGCTGGCTTCCCTCCCCCTGCTGAACTCCCAGGGGTCCTGTCTGCTCCTTTAGAGCTCATTCCTCAGTGGAAAGAACCCACCACACCCAAACCACAGAATCCTCAGCACCAAAAAGCCAATTCCAAACATAAAGCCTTGGGGAGGCAGAAGCCTGAGCAGCCAGATCAGTAGCAGACAGGAGGATTAGTGACACAAATTGGAGGAAGTTTGAGCCCTTTGTGGTGCTGGGCTGGATTGAGGCAGGACTCAGTCCCAGGCCACGAGCAATGTATTTGCTGGGCCATGTGCTTGGGGAGCCAAGCAAAGCTGCAGCACCTTGACAGATCTCCTGTACCCACCGCGTTTCGTGAGTCTGATTTAGTGCAGGAGCAGAAATGGTGGAGCACAACAGAGCTCTTGGAGGCTGGCTGTCCACAAAAGCTTCCTCAGAGCCGGGTTGTTCAGATGAAGGAATGATCTCATGAGCAGATGGGAGAAAGGCTTTGCTTGTTCCACGGAAATCTGGGCTAGAGCAGACACGAGGAAACGCAGCACAGGAAACCATTGTGCTGGAGTGTGAGAATGGAGCCAGCAGCCGAGGGGGGAAGGTGTCGGGGGCTGTCCTCTCCCAGCAGCAGCCACAGGAGCATCCAGGCAGCTGACACAAGCCTCTGACTTGGCTGTGAATCTGGCACCAGCATTTAGAGGGGAAATGGGGGAGCTCTGCTGGGCACTGTATCCACTTGGTGATGGGTGCTGGCAAAGGAGAGTGCCAGAGGTGCCACCTCCTGCACCCCAGGACACACTCCCGAGGGACTTGGGGACACCAGGGAGCCCAGACAGGGAAAGAGATATTTGCAGACAGCAAAACTTGGGGGTTTTTCTTCTTTTAAATAAGGTTAATTATTTATTCATGCACAAAACACAGGTTATTGTTTGCTAAACAAATCTGTGCGCCAGTCTGTGTGCAGCTCTCTGTACATGCCAAATACCCAGTTTCTGAACAAATTGTGCCTCTGTTGGTCCAGAACTCTCCCCTGTGCTGGGCTGGGCTTGCTGTGGGACCTCAGGGGGGTCGGATCCATTCTGAGGGGGCTATGGGAGAGGAGAATTCACTGGGGAGGGAAGAGATGTGCACTAGGGCTGGGTAGGAGCAAGGAGCTGTCAGGACCCAGCCCAGGCAGCAGCAATGAGCACCCAGGGGGGCTCAGCTGCTCCAGCTCCATCCAATGCCATCCATGGAACCATCTCAGAGACACACTCAGGATCACCAGCGTCTCTGCAGCAGCCCAGGCACAGAACTAACGCCTCGCAGGGCTTTGTTATCACAACACCACATGGTTAAATGTCCTAAGCAATCTTTTTTTAAGGAAAACAAGTCTTTAGAAACAGAGGTGACCTCAGAAGCGATAAGTGAAGAGGTGCACCTGAAAGTCTGTTATCAGCTATTTGTGCCTGGCTCTGCCTCAGATTTCTCATTTCGATGTGACGGCAGCTGAAAATTGGATAGATACTGGCTTCACCTCAAACAAGACTTTCTCTTTTTGTCTTCAAGGGCAACTTAAGTGCTTTACCCTCTGAGGTCGGAGAGAATCACAGGATGTTGGAAAAGGAGCGGGAACCACAGTGCTGCTCTGCAGCACAGTTTGATAATTAAACTCCACGGTGGAGGAAGTGTGAGGGAGGCTGGGAAAGCACAAGTTTGTTCTTTACTTCAGGTGCTGATGAGGTTTTCCTTACAAACGAAAAGCAGGTTAAATTTCCAGCACCAGTGACTCCTCCCAAGTTATGTTCTGCCACCAGTGCTGCCTCCAGGCCAGGTCCCACATCCCAGAGGGACCCAGTTCAGGGAGATGCTGGTGGGGCAGGCTCTGGCACGACTGAGGATTGTCCTTGAGAGACACATGCCAGGAAAGGGAAGGGAAAAAGAGGCAAAGGGCAGAGGATCACTGGTTTCTCAACCTGAGAGCAAATTCCTCCATCCCTGACAGCACGAATCATGAGGAATAAACCAGAGCCCATTCCATCCCCAGTGCAGGGAGCAAGGACATAAAAGAGACAATTGGGATGCTGGGGTGAGAGCCAGAGAGCCAGTTCCTTCTACAGAAACAAGGCTCTGAGAAAGGTTCCAAAGAAGAAGCAGAGACCAAAAGAAGTTCAGTCTGACAGAAGGAAATGGAGGGAAAGAGAGTTCCTGAGACCAGGCAGAGCTGGGAAATCTGTGATTTGCTCAGAGTGTTCACTCCCTGGAAGAGGCTGTGACATCCTGAGCAGCCTGAGAGCTCTCCCACCACCAAAACACCTGCATCTTACCTTAATCCTGAGCAGGTTACATCACACAGACTTCCCAGCATCCAGTGACAACTAATCCACTGAAATCTTCTCTCCCCCATCTCGACTCAAGCTCTGCAGCACAAGTGCAGATTCTGAATCAATACATTTCCTCAGTCAATGTTTTTGTCTGTTTTTCCCTATAAACACCCATCCAATGCAATGTGTGAAACGCAGATGTGCTGAGTGGGAAAGCTGAGTCTTTCAGACTCATCCTGTGCCAGCATAACCAGTGAAACTTTCCCAGGAGCACAGCTGGGGAGAGATGAGAGATGCCATTACAGATGTGCTCTGCTGGGGGCTCCCAGTGCTTCCTGGGCAGAGCAGCCCCATCAAAGGCAAGCAAATCCCTAAAGCCCTGGGTTTGCTCCATCCAGGCACATTCTTCTGCCTGGATCCAGGACTGCAACTGGGAACTGTGTGTGGATCCTGCAGCTGGAGGGAGAGAATCCCATCTGGAGAACTCTGGTGCTGCAAGAGAGATTGAGGGTGAGATGTGTGCACAGAGCCTGCAGCTGGCCTGGGATGGACACCCACCTGTCCTGCCCCCAGGACAGCCCCAGCACACTGGGCAGCAGCCTCTGAATTGCTGGGAGACTCAGTTCCCTGAAAGCCAAACCATGAGCAGGGACATGACCTTGCTCACCCTGTCACCTGAGCAGGGGATGAAGGAGGGAAAACCACAAGACCCAGCCCTGCTGCACTGGCCCAAATTCTTTCTGTTCCAGGAAAACAGTTCCCTCTCTGTCAGCAGAAGCCACCAAGCCCCCTCCCCTTGCAGCACCTGAGGCACCATCCATGTTCACTGTGCAGACAAGGCCTGAGCAGCACTTCAGGATCTGCAGGAATGTTTCCCAAATTGCAGAGACTCAGCCCAGCTCTACTGCTTCCCATAAGACCCATTTCAAACCAGACCAAAGCCCCCTGGTCCCACTTCCCTTTATAATGAGTTGCTTATTTTTTCTGATACTTCGGTGGGAATTTTTTCCCTTTAATTCCAACAGCTGACACATTATGAGTAAAAGGAAGAGTTCACAGAATAAACTTCAGTGCATTAATTATTGAGGGATATAATCCAAATTTATTTAATGAATTAATAATAAGTCATAGGGGTATTTTAATAATGAAATACTTCTAGTTGTGTTTCAATAATTACGGCTGGCTTTCATAATTACACTGCTGCAGTGAAAATAAAATCAAAATCAATTAGGTGGTAGCAATTCTGTCCCAGGAGTGCCCTGTGCAACTCTATCTAGATCAGGTTTAAAGGGACACAAGGAAAATCAATGTTGGTTTAAATTTCCAGTGTGCAACTCGTTGTGTGCTTTACTGATGGAAGCTGTTGGGGCTTCCCTGTGTGTAGCCACTTCAAGAGAGCAGGATTAGGTCTTCTTAGGAGAATCTGGGAACAGAGCTCTCAAAAACCACTTCCTTTTAAAGAAAACTGACATCTTGTCATAGCCACTGATTCCAGGAGCTGAAGCTGGAATTCTGCTGGGGCTGTCACCCTCTGGCTCTGGTGAGTGCCAAGAGCCCAGGACACTGAGGTGGCTGAAGATCCCCCAGAGCTTGTTCCCCACACCAATTGTGTTTGTTTAGAGATAACACTGCCAGAGCATTTTTCCAGAAAGGCAGACAAATTGTTTGTAATTCCCTCCCATTCCAGGGAACCTTTATCCCACCCTCCAGCTCAGCTGAACTCAGAAAGCAGCTGGGTTTCTTTAACCTTTTTTCATCTCAAGAAAGAGTGTTTGGAACTGGGAAGAGCTCCCTATTCAGCTTGTTGAGTCAAATTGTCACCTCCAGCAGCTGGGATCCTTCCCAGTGGCTGCAGAGCCTCACAGCTGGGCAGGCAGGAAGGCTCAGCTTTGCTGTGGAGCTCTGGAGGAACCTCCTGCTTCCCCCAGCACCTGGATTTTTGCCTGGCAGGCAGCTGGGATCCCACCTCCCTCAGGGTAGGCGACACCCATGTCCCCATAACCCAGCTGTGGGATGGAGATGGGCTCCAACACCAGCATCCCCCAGCACAGCTGGAACCCCAGGATGAGCCAACAGAGACAACACCAAGCCCCTGAGCAGCACCACCTCACTGGGGGACTTTGGCACAGCCAGAGCAAACCGAGGGAGTGGAAAAGGTGACCAGGAAAAGGCTGGGCATGCTGCTGCTTGCATTTTGGGGGCAATTCTGAATGGCCACACTCAGGTGAGCCTCTCCTGCCTAGGAGGTGACTTAACCCCGTTGCAGGATGAGTTGAACTCAGTGAAGAGCCTGCCTGCCTCCTCCTCCTGCAGGGCTGAAGGTGCAGCATCCAACCCCTCTCCCTTGGCAGCTGCAAGTCCTGTTCACAGTTCCCACATCTTTGAACATCTGGCTGCTCATCACAGAGGGCTTTGGGAAAACATCCCATTCCCCAAAAGACATTCCAGCCAGGATTCTCCAGGCTGTGGTTTCTGGGGCTCTCACACAGGAACAACCCAGAAGCAGCAGAGTAACAGCAGAGATTTTCAACATCAAAGATTAAGAGCCTTAAAACAGAAAAGGGAAAAATTCAAGTACAGCCCTAAAGGCAAAGTATTCCCAAGCAAGAGGTCAATCAGGCACTATTTATCCAGAGGGATGTCGTCACCAGAGGCTTGAGCACAAACAAGATGTGACACTTGGAGAAGGAGGGACGAGGGGCTGCAGTGCTGGTGTGAAAAATGGGTTTGTGCCTGAGGAAATGTTCAGCAGTGCTGGGGACACTGTGGGTGCTTCTCCCTGACACCCAAGACATTCCTGCTCTGCTCCAGCAGCACTGCAGCTTTGGCTCCCAGGAAAAGCAGATGTGGCTTCACTGGAAATAATTATTGGCACCTTGGTATTTGTGTCCTGAGCAATTTAAGGAGTGGCCAGTGTTACCTGTGAGGGGATGACTGTCCTGTAATTATGCATCCAGTGTGCAAATGTCCATCACATGCAGAACCACCACAGCTGCTGGGGCAGCCCATGTTTTGGATTATACACGGATTGTAACATGCTGTGCTTAATGGCAGGGATCATTTTGGGGCCAATGCTTGCAATTCTGTCCTCCAAACAGCAGCACTGGCCACCTCTGGGAGCTCCCACAGGGATTGGGGTGCCAGGGAAACAGCTCCCCCAAAATCACAGAGACCCAGCTGCAGAAGGACAGGCTGGGGAAGCCTGTCCTAATTTTTCTCTGGGACAACATTGCTCCTCAAATCACCAACTGCTCCTCTGTGAGTGCAGCCTGCATGGAGAGCAGAATCCCAGCTGGACAGAGCAGTCCTTCACAGTGAGAGTGGTTTGGTGCTGAAGCAAGGGCTGTGGACTGTCCATCCCTGAAAATATTCACAATCCACCTGGAAAAAAGGCCTAGGACAACCTGCTCGACCTGTGAGTCAGACCTGACTTCCAAACCAGCCCTCCTTTGAGCAGGAGGATGCATTTCACCCAGGATACAGGATGCCACCTGCAGCAAGAGCCTCTGTGGGTGGTGGGTCCTCTGAAGGCACCAGCTCTGCTCCTCCATCGCTCAGGAAGGGTCCATGTACAAATAATTGATGCATTTTTAACTTGCAAATGCGGCACAAACTTCCCTCAGGAACATCTAATTCACATTTTAAGTAACAAAAGGGCTCAAATCCCTTTCTTGCCTATTTAGTCATGCTGCATTTGGTAGAAGTGAGATGAAATGCTCAGCTCAGGGAAGATCAGAGAGAAATTGTATGATTTCCACATTATAGGATAATTCCACGGCTGACTTAGCCAAATGTGCAAGATGAGACACCACACTCAGACAACGCTCACCACGCTGAGCTGAACTCTGGGTCTCAGAGTCAAAGGAGAAGGGAGCAAGCAGGGGGAGCAGGAATAGCAGGGCAGTAACAGATGGGGTCTGGAAGCTTCAGGGCACAGAGGAGAGCAGTGAGAAGGTGCTGGATGCAGGAGCCTGGCTGCAGTTCCAGCAGAGACAAATCTTCAGAGGAATGAGAGGGACCTGGCAGGTCTGGATGCCTCCAAGGTGAGCTCACACCTATGGAGTGCCCTCTCATCCCCCCCACCCACACCAGCTCTGCTCCCCTCCACCCTCAGCTGCTGGTGGGGGGTCTCTGCCTCTGGACATCACCCTCAGTGCAGGTGGAGGCTGGCAGAGGGAGCAGCCCCCTGGCAGCCACCTCTTTGTATCTCATTTATTTATTTTTAAGCATCTTGGCCTCTGCACTGAGGCAGGTGCTGTCACTGTCCCAGTCACAGCCTCCTGACCAGCCACTCAAGGGTTTTACCTGCTTCATGAGGTCTGGACACTGCCTTTCCTTCCCAGCCCTTTCCTTTTGTTATCAAATCGAGTTTTATCTCTGAGTGGAACATCTTTCCAGAACAGAAGGCTCAAATTCTTCATCTTGACAAAGCTGAAACCAAGCCTTTGTTTTGCCAAAAATACCCCTTTCACTTTTCATTTTGTCCCGCTAGTCACCAGATTAAATCCACATTAACAAATATTGTCACTCATCCCAGAAGTACATTTTTTGGAAAGCAAAGTGTTTGTTACAAAAAGCATCATCCTGCTCTCCCAGTCCACCACAAGCACACGGGGAGGGGAGCAGGAGCCTTTCCCAGCCCTTGGCTCACAGTGAGCACAGCTCTGCCTGTTCACCCAGCAGGGACAGCCCTAATGAGCTGTCCCAGCCTCACCACATTTATCTCACCACTGTTGCTGGTGTATTTGTTTCAGCTGTGGCTCCCAATCTCTCAGGGGTTCCTGCAGCCCCCACCTGCCAGAGCTTCCCATGGAGAGCCCAATGCCCAGCCCAGCCCTTCAGGAAGCACTTTTCCACCTGGCTGTGCACAGGCAGAGAGCACAAGGAGAAGGTTCAGTCCCATGGAGCTGGGGACTGTCCCTGCCACTGGCCATCCACTTCCAAAGGTGCTGCACAAGAGACACTCACAGCCACTTATCTTGCAGCCCAATGCAATTTAATTATCAACTTGGAAGCTCTCCAGCAAAGCATAAATAGTCAACCCATTGCAGTTGTTAAGGTGTATCATTGCCCTGCTAATTGAGTTTGATGGGAATTTCAAGAGGATTTGATGATATTTTCCTGAAGTGTTGTTATGTTTGAGCCTTCCTCATTCTCTGTGTTGCTGAAGGCAGAGGAGGGGTAAGAGAGAGATCTCCCTTCATCCCCAGACTAGGAGTAGTGGACAACAAATGAGGAGATGATGCTTACTGAGCCATATCCCTCTTTCTGAGAGCCAATTCCCTTTTGAGGAATGCTGCTATGGACATCAGCTCCTGCCAAACTACAATAACCTCCCCATTTGTGTCTCTGCATGGGGATTTCCACCAGTGCCAGACACCCAGACCAGCCACAGTCATGCCATGGAGGTGAGGATGTGACAAGCAGTTCACAGCAATGTCCTTCCTTATCCTAAATCATTTCACCTCCAGAGAAAATCCACCCTGCCATGGCATTCTGCTCCAGACCCAAAGCCCTGGCTGTAACCAGAGAGCCCAGATCTCTATCTCCATGAGGCAGGGGCCATGGGAATCAGGAGCATAAAGGGTGCCTGGGGAGCTGGCACTGCTCCTACCATGCCAGCATGGCCAGGATGTGCCACATGGCACCTGCAGGATTGGGTCCCAGTACAGGGAAAGGGCAGGAGGGGTTCTGCAAAGTGAGTCTGTGAATATTCTCCATTCTCTTGTTGTTATTTAAACTCTTAAGGTGCAATCAGGCTAGAAAGGATAAATAGAATCACTGAAGAGTCACTGGGGCTCAGCTGCAGAGGGTTTCATTGACCAAAAGTCTCAGCAGCCAGCAATGAGGCCAACAGGACCAAGGAGGAGAGAGAGGAATGGTGTCACTGAGAACCCCACAAGCAGAAACTACAGCTGAGAAGCTCCTCAAGCAGGTTCTGCTCAGAGACACCTGCACTTTGCTTCAGGGCAGGTCCCCAGCAGCCTGGCCTCACCTCAGCTTTTATCCCTGTGTCACCCTCCAGAGGCTCCTCTGTAAATCCAACAGCCAAATGCAGGCAGCAATGGAGGAAAGGGAAGTGTAAAACCAACACCAGGTTCTTCTGGTGGGAGGTTTCCTGAGTGGCCACAGCAGCTCAGCATCAGTGAGATGCCACCAACCTGCATCCCTGCTCTGCTGCCCCAGCACTCACATTGAATCTGTCTCCTGGCTAAACAGCAGAATTTTGGATCCTCCCAGCTGTCAGCGTTGGTTCTGGATTTGCCCTGCTCACCCTGGGCTCACTCCTCCCCTGGTCCTGCCTCCCTGCCCGTGCTGGCTGCCAGGCTGATGATCTCCACCGTGACTCCTGCTCTGCAGCCACACCAGCTCCACACGGGGGAGAGACACTTTTCCCTCACATCAGGAGATGTGGCAGCAGCACACGTAATCCGTGCTGGCACCAGATTCTCCATTCCGTGTTTGAATGATGCTGCCACAAACATTTATTGTCACAAAAGAGGTTATTCAAACACGAGCAATTAGGCAACTATATTAGCATATTTTTCATTGTAATATTACAACAAAGGGTATATTCCTCCCAGTGAATGTATTTATAGGCTTTCGGAGCTAATATTTGTTTAAATGATTAATATGTTTTTCAAATACATGTGACAAGTGTGGCAGAAATATTTTTATCTCCACAAACAATGTTCTGAAAGGAAAGAGCTCGGAGTCTCCGGGAGGACTGTTTTCCAGGTTTAACAGAGTTTTTCAAGACATACAAGTTACATTTTTATCATTCATGAATTCCAAGAGAAGGCTTTTCTCTGAGAAATGTTTAGAAATAAGCTGAGGCTGCATGGCCTCCACCCCAGCCAGTATCTTTCTGTCCTGCACCTTTCCAAAGAGCCTCTGGATTCTCCCTGGAGTCAGGTCACCATTTCCATTCAAAGTGTTGGAAATCTTACTTTTTATTTACATCCCTTACTCTTACTGAGAAAATTCCAAAGGGTAGATGGTTCAAAGTGAGGCTCAGAGCAGAAGTGTGTCGAGTTTTTAACCAACATTTCCCTTCACTGAACACCTTCACACAAAGGGACACAGGATTTTAATCACAATTCTGGTGGGTGGGTGGCAGGAATCAACTTCCAGAGTTCCATGTTCCCGTTTCTGATCACCCCCCATGGACAAGCACACTCCGAGTCTGAGTGATCTGTGAACTTCATCACTCTGGCTTTTCTTAAAAAACAGAAAAATACAGAGAGAAGTAAATTCAAAAAGTTGATGTTGATGTGTTTGGAGCTGAAGGGTTCTGGTTGGAGGGAGCAGAGCTGGGAGTGATGCTGCCAAGCCCCAGACACCAGCAGGGACCCCCTCACTGCCTGCCTGGAGGATTCAGCTGGTCCTACCATCCAATCCCCTCCTGATCTGGGATTTCCCCCTAATTAATTTCTGTCAAAATCAATCAGACCCTGCTCCTGGGGTTTGAGTGAGAAAAGGCAGGGCTGGGACAGGGCATTATGAGGTACTGCTGTTCATTTAGCACCCAGAACAAAAGTGTGGAGAAGCTGTGAATAAACCTCCAAATGCCAGCAAGTCGCAGAGCAGCACCCTGACAATGCTATCATTGCCCTGACCTGTCTGCCCCATCACCCCAACCCCTATGGGCTGAAGAACGCTGGTTTTGGGGCCCAACAGCTCTGGCAGACCCGTGTGGGACAACAGCCTCGAGTACCTGTGCTGTTTTTCCAGACATTAAAAGCCAGGGCTTTCCCCACTGACAATCTTGGTGTCCTCAGCAGCTTTCTGGAGCTGGCAGGATGAAGTGACATTAACAGAGGAGTATGAGATGTGTGTGATCGATGCTGTGGCTGAAATCCCAGCCTGGGGTTTTTCTGCCTGTCCAAGTCCTCCTTCCCTTTTAAACGACAACTGAGCCATTATTTACATTGTGCTCAGCTGCACGAGGAAGTGCAGTCTGAAGAGGAATACATTAACAGCACCTGTGGAACTGAAATAGCCATCATCTGCAGGGGAAGTGGGCTGTGGGTCCAGCCTGGTGTCTGAGAGCAGCAAACGGAAACTGCTGCGGGCTCAGAGCCGGGTCCTGCTCCAGGGGATGAACGGCTGGGGTGGTGGCACAGCTCTGCAGTGGCAAACCAGGGTGTTGTTGGATACTGCTGGGAACCAGGGCAAAAGCAGCCTTGATGCCTTGGGTTTCTCAGGCTGCACAAGGACAATAAATTATAACAATGATTAAACACCTGCAGGGTGTGTGAGAGCCGTGTGAGTGTCTCTTGATGTTTTGAAGAAAGCATGTTTTCAAAGAGGTGTTGCCTTCTTGGACCAATGTGCCTTTTCTATTCTGTTTTGCACAGACTATCCTATATATAGTGTAGCGTTTCTTTAAATAAAGCTCTTTTTGCTTCTCCATTACACGAGGAACTATGTTGCATTATCCTTTTTGCCTCTCTCCTACAGCCTAAAATGCAACACCAGGGTCACTCAGGCTGGACACTGCAGGTGACATGCTCTGTCCTGCACTCAAACCAAACCCTGCCATGGACAGGCATCTGCTCTTCTTCAAACCACAGATTTAACCTGCTCAATCTCCCACCAGGTCCTCCTGACACCCTGGGCAGGGCAGCTCTGGCAGGTCCTGGTGCCAGCAAATCCCCAACCTCTGCATGGACAGCTGACACTGAATTTGACAGCGTTGGTGGCACAGGGGACAGTGCTCTGTCCTTCCCAGAATGGCTCCACAGGGAGCCTGCAGCCTGTGGTGTCAATTCCAGCCTGGGTCCTTCTCACAGCATCCTCTGGTACCTCCCTGAGCCACCACAATGGTCTCAGGGGTAGAAACCCCCGGGTTGGGCAGCTCCCTGCAGGACACAGGCAGAGCAATCCTCTCCAGAGAAAAGGAACCTCTTGACAGCAGAAGCTGAGACATGAACTCTGCCCCATCCCTGTGTTCAAGGCCAGGTTGGACAGGGTTTGGAGCAATCTGGGATGGTGGAAGGTGCAGCAGCCCATGGCTGGGCTTAAAGGTCCCTTCACCCAAACCATTCTGTGATTCTATACTGGCACTGGTGAGTGGCTCCTGCCCCTGTCAAACCCCCCACAGCATCTGCCCCTTCCAGTCCTCCCCAATCTGAGCTCCCAGGGCTCTCCTTGCAAAGATCAGCTGCAAACCTTGATGAAATCTGAACAGCAGCTGACACCTCGCAGCCATGCTGGAGATGTGGTTTTCCACCATTGCTGCTATCTGCAGAGAGAGTAAACTCACAGGCAAATCCATGACCCTGGATTCTTTTAAAAATCTCCAAACAGAGCCTTAGAAATGCATGGCTTTGCTCAAGATCACCCTGTTTGTGTTGGTATGAGGCCAAAATCCATGAAAAATAGCATGCATGCCAAAAAAATCAATTTTATATAATAAATACAGATCATTTGGATGTTTCTTGCCAAAAACAATGCAAACATATACATCCTTCATGATTCTTATCAGAGCACAGCTGAATCTTTAATACACTCCACAGACAGGCTACTAAAAGACAAGAATACACTGCTCAATGGTTAAAGTTTCCTCATGTCCATCCCTTGCAATGGCCTTAATGGTCAAAAGTGTGAAACTCAGTTTAATGTAAAAATTAATAAACCAAACCCCAAGCATTCTTTTAAGTAAAACCCTATTTTTAACAAAGAATAGGGAGTGGAGTAAAAAAAAATATATATTTGGCAGCACTAGAATTGCTTTATGTTGCTGCAAAAATGTTTACCAAGGAGTAGCTGCTCTGAGCTCCACATTCCCAACAATCTCGTGTGTTTAAGGTCCACAAGTGTGTCAGGGCACTCAGCAGCATCCAACACCGTTTCCTGGAACAGAAACGTGTTGCAGCAAATGGTTTAAATTCTCCATTACAACCTAGGTGGAATAAATAAAATATTCCATCTGCCTAATGTGACATGCAGATCAGACCCCTGTGGGTAATCCTGGAGTTTGCAAAGGTGCATATGGGATGCTCCAGCAAATTTAATAAATGTAAAGGAGGTTGTTTTATTTTTTAAAATAACCTTTATGTTATCCTTGCTGTAAATTATGTAAGAGGATGCTATCGGAAATGTGACACACATGCTGCACACGCTCGCAGGGGAAAGGCAGCGCCGTGCCAGGCACTGCCGACAGCCTGCGGCTCAGCGGGACAGCGGGAATGGGGCGGGACAGCGGGAATGGGGACAGCGGGAATGGGGACAGCGGGACAGGGACAGCGGGAATGGGGACAGCGGGAATGGGACAGCGGGAATGGGGTGGGGACAGCGGGAATGGGGACAGCGGGACAGGGACAGGGACAGCAGGAATGGGGACAGCGGGACAGGGACAGGACAGCAGGAATGGGGACAGCGGGAATAGGGACAGCGGGAATGGGGTGGGGACAGCGGGAATGGGGACAGCGGGAATGGGGACAGAGGGAATGGGGACAGGGGGAATGGGGACAGCGGGAATGGGGACAGCGGGACAGGGACGGGACAGCGGGACAGGGACGGGACAGCGGGAATAGAGTGGGGACAGCAGGAATTGGGACAGTGGGACAGGGACGGGGACAGCGGGAATGGGGTGGGGACAGCGGCATGGGGACAGCGGGACAGGGACAGCGGGACTGGGGACAGCGGGATGAGGACAGCGGTAATGGGATGGGGATAGCGGGAGAGGGGGACAGAAGGAGCAGGATGAGGACGGCGGGAGCGGGGTGAGAGCAACAGGAGCGGGATTGGAGCAGCAGGAGCGGGATGGGGACGGGGGGAACAGGATGGGAGCAGCAGGTGTGGGATAGGAGCGGCAGGAGAGGGATGGGGACAACCGAAATAAGATGGGGACAGCCGAAGTGGGATGGGAACAGCAGGAGCGGGATGGGGACAGCGGGAGCGGGGTGGGGACAGAAAGAATGGGATGGGGACAGCAGGAATAGAATGGGAACAGCGGGATGGGACAGCGGGAAGTGGATGGGGACAGCAGGAACGGGATGGGAGCAGCAGGAGGGGATGGAAACAGCAGGAACGGGATGGGGACAGCAGAAGCAGATGGGTTCCCTGGGCTCGCAAGGATCGGACATTCCGCCTGCCTGCAGCACACTTTATTTGTCGTTCAAAACACACCGTTCCCTCCCAGGGTCGGTGTTTGTGGCAGAGCCACAGCCCCCAGGATGGCTGAGCTGCTTGGTCAGGCTCCTTGGAAGTTGGAGCAATTCCTGTTTATTTCATGCCGAACGCTGGCTGTGCCCTCCGAGAGCGCTCCCTTCCCCTCGGGAGGTGGCCGATCCCGGTCCCAGCCTGTTGTCACTCTCCCTGTCACTGGAACTTCACGTGCAGATGGAGGCTGTGGCACACGGACACTGGTGTCCCCCAAAACACTGTCCCCACACCAGTCCCCCACCCATCGGCAGCTCCTTCTGTGCCAGCAGAGCAGGAAAAGCTGCTTGAACCCAGCTCTGGGAAATTTGAGGAGTTTTTCCTCCTTTTTTAAGGCATTAGTTATAGTGGAGAGGCTGTGTTTCACAGCAAAGTTTGCAGGAACTATCAGGGAGTGTGGAACTGCTGGTGGTGCTGCCTAATGAAGTGTGTTTGAAATATTGAAGTATATGATAAACCATTATGTAAATTAAATTCATTGATAGCTCTGCTATGAAATTGCTCTGGTAGCAGAATAGTAGATAAACATGGAGCTTAGAAGGTGTCATTTATTCATCCTTAAAATGGTTTCAAGTTTCTAGTGATTCATTATCATTCAGCAGAAAACAAAGAGATCATTCGTTTCACAACTAAACTCCAAGACAGGCTCTGGGATTTTGCAGATGCCCATGCCAGGCTGAGGTGTTTCAGGTGCTCAGATTCTTCCAAACCAGATCCTTCTCCCTTGCAGGTCCTGCCTTTGCCAGCTGCAAGGAAAAATTCACTCCAGGGCTGAGCAAGCCCAGGAGGGACTGGAGGAGGAATGTGCAAAGAGGCTAAAGAGCAAGACCAATAGTTCCTGATGCTTCCCAACAATTGAAATGACATTTGCAATGCTTTCTCTTCTATGATCCACTGCTCCACAGCTCTCCCAGCAGCCTCAGGGTGGGTCAGTTTTGTCTCCATGCAGGCACATGGGGAGGGCTGTCAGCCTATTCTGCTGTGGCCAGGCCAGTTTGTACATTCACCATGTCTGGAACAACCTGAACTGCAGGTAAAGGTGTTCCTGCAGGGCTCTGCTGCAGAGCAAAGGCTTGGGGCATGAGGCAGGACATCCCACCAGAGATCCTGAGGAAAGTAGATGGGGACACAAGCAGGACATCAGCACCACAACCATCCATCTGCATGGCCCAGCCACCCAGCACAGGCACAGCTGCCCCTGGCTATGGGAATGGGGTGGGCACAGTGTCCCTGCAGGGCAGGACAGGCACAGTGTCCCTGCAGGGCAGGGTGGGAGCAGTGTCCCTGGAGGGCAGGATGGGCACAGTGTCCCTGCAGGGCAGTGTGGGCACAGTGTCCCTGCAGGGCAGGATGGACACAGTGTCCCTGCAGGGCAGGGTGAGCACTGTGTCCCTGCAGTGCTGGGTGGGCACAGTGTCCCTGCAGGGCAGGGTGAGCACTGTGTCCCTGCAGTGCTGGGTGGGCACAGTGTCCCTGCAGGACAGGATGGGCACAGTGTCCCTGCAGGGCTGGGTGGGCATAGTGTCCCTGCAGGGCTGGGTGGGAGCAGTGTCCCTGCAGTGCAGGATGGGCACAGTGTCCCTGCAGGGCAGTGTGGGCACAGTGTCCCTGCAGTGCTGGGTGGGCACAGTGTCCCTGCAGGGCTGGGTGGGCACAGTGTCCCTGCAGGGCTGGGTGGGAGCAGTGTCCCTGCAGGGCTGGGTGGGAGCAGTGTCCCTGCAGGGCAGGGTGGACACAGTGTCCCTGCAGGGCAGGGTGGGCACAGTGTCCCTGCAGGGCAGGGTGGGCACAGTGTCCCTGCAGGGCAGGATGGGCACAGTGTCCCTGCAGGGCAGGGTGGGCACAGTGTCCCTGCAGTGCTGGGTGGGCACAGTGTCCCTGCAGGGCAGGGTGGGCACAGTGTCCCTGCAGGGCAGTGTGGACACAGTGTCCCTGCAGGGCAGGATGGCACAGTGTCCCTGTAGGGCAGGACGGGCACAGTGTCCCTGCAGGGCAGGATGGCACAGTGTCCCTGCAGTGCAGGGTGGGAGCAGTGTCCCTGCAGGGCTCGGTGGGAGCAGTGTTGTCCCTGCAGGGCAGGGTGGGAGCAGAGCCATGAGGGGTTAATGCTCCCGCAGCCGCCAGCCAAGCGTGCTGGGAAGGAGACAACCCGCTGCTCTGAAACTAATTTTACAGCTTAACTCCTATCAAATATCCTGGGCCCCCCTCAAAAACCCTCTTTGAGAGGAGTGCTCCTAACCCGTTGGAAAAGCCGTGGCGTGTTTTGATTGGCAAGGTTTCTCCCAGACGGTGGGAGTTATAAATGAAGATCTCAGCAGGGCCTGGAAAAGTCCGGCTCATTCTGCCAGCCCGAGACGGCGCGAGTGCCTCTCCACGGGGTCGGTCCCTCACTGGAGCCCCTCCATCCCATTACATAAGCCCCAAACAGGACATTACTGCATGTGTGTGAACAACTCGTGTTACAGGAACAGCAACTCCTATTCACCGGGAAAATCGCTGGAGCTCTCAAAAGGCCCCTTTTCTCACAGCCTCTCGGCCTGGGGAGCCCAGGGAGCTGCTGTTTGCACGGGCAGGGACAAAGCCTGGCTCCAGGCTGCTGCACCCACCGCTCCCTGCTGGAATCTTCATGTGGGAGCAGAGCAGTGAAGCACAGGGGTCCTGCCTGACCTCACAGCCCCTGCCCGTGGCTGTCCTGCTCAGGGCTGCACACCCCAGGGGCAGCAGCCCCTCCACGGAGAGGCACCTCAGGGCTCTGTGCCAATCTGTGCCAGCTCTCCCTGTGTGCCTGTGGGCAACCAGGTTGCTCCCAGGGACTGTCCCTGTGCAGTCAGTTTTGCAGGGTGAACACTGGAAATGGGGGCTGTGCTGCGTGTCCCTTGATGGATGGAGACTCAGCTGCTCACACACCAACCAGCCCAGAATGACTATCCTGCTCCAATCCGTGCCATGCCTCCTTCAGCCTCTGCAAGGCAGTGGAAGCAGGGATGCAAAGGTGTGCCCTGCCTCATAGAGATGGGTATCTGCACCCCAGGACCTTCCCCACACACCAGGCACTGCTGCTCTGGGCTGGGGTTGCTCCACAACACCACAAAATATCCCCGTTCCCTTCCCTGTCCCGTCCCCACTGTCCTTGCCAAGCCAGGTGTCTGTAGGGCAGCTGTCCCTGCCTGCTGTCCCTGCCTGCTCCTGCTGTGCCAGTGCTTCCTGGAGCTGTGCTGATGGAGGGTGCCAGCAGCGCTGGCCTGGTGACAGACTGCAGCCATAAGTCACCAAATGCCACCAGCCCACGATGTGTTATTGCAGTACATCACTGGCACGACAGGCAGCAGGACCCAGCCCCTGCCCTTCATCAGGCATTTAATTCTCCAGTCCTCAGCTTCTCCCCTTTCCCCAGGAAATTAAGGCTGTGTTTACAGCACATGGGCTGGGAAGTTCCCCAGGTCACTCCATCAGCGGGCAGGGAAGTGGCAGCAGCCACTTTCCCAGCAGGAGCACAAGCCCCTCTGCATGATGAGCAGGCTGGGTGTCCCTCTGGCTGTGACCTCTTCCCACAATTTAAAAGTCACCACTGGTTCATCGATCCTGCTTCCCCTCCCCTTCCACAGAGGATAGAGGTATGCCTTAAAGAGGCTGTTTCTGGTGTAAGACAAGTTTTCCCCAAGTCCCACACCTACAGCTGATCCCATCCTGCATCGTCCCATGCACTTCCCATGTGCAGCATGCAGCTGACAGCTCAGATCCACTGCTCTGCACTCAGCACTGCTGGGCAGCTGGTTCTGCACACCCTGCAAAGCAGAGGCCATCAAAAACTGTGTTCCTCTGTGCAAACTGAGCTATTCTCATCAGCAGCTGCTTCTGTCATCCCTGGGACCACTCTGGCTCCTCAGGAGCTTTCCCTGCAGCCCCCTCAGGGTCACTGCTCCCCACTAGCCCTGGTGTGACTGTGACCACTGTACAAACCCCTGAGAGGTGAAACAGCCCCAGGGCACACAGGATGAATCTTTAGAGAAGAGCTGAAAACATCTCTCTCCACCTGGATTGCAGGTTGAATGCTCTCTGTGAAGGGGCCCCAGCTCCTGGTGTCAGTGCAGAGAGAATAGGAAAGGCTGGTAACAATTCAATTACTTGCTGGGGATGCTGGGGAGAGCTCTGCTCATTTTAATGCTGTGGAGTAACTCATTTCATGCTGGAATTGCAAAGCACTCACTAGTCCCACACACACATGGCCCCTGGAGAGCCTTTTCCAATTAATAATCATTAACATTCACTGCTTCAATAAGTAAAATGATTTCAGCATCATCAAAGAGGGCTGGCTCCTCTTGGAAGCCAGGCAGTGTGCTCCAGGCTGGCACTCTGACAGCAGTGTGAGTCTGTGGGGCACATGCTGGAGCAAACACCTTCCCAAAATTCCCTGTGACAGCACAGAACCCACTGACATCCTTCTATTTCACCTTCCCATGCTCTTGTGTTTATCCTTTACTTACTCAATATCATTTCTGCAGTGGAAATTTTGGCCAAGCAGATTAACACACTGTGAATAACTGGCTTTGGGAAGGATCTCCCTGAGCAGTGGCAGGTTTAGAAACTGCACCTTTGCTGGTAAGAGGATTTGCTGCTCAATATTTTTACCCACAATTAGCTTGCCTTTGTAACATGCAGCAGAAACTGAGGGCTGGCACAAGAACAACCCCTTTATGTTAATTTTGTGGGGAAATTTTATCGTGCATCTGTTGGCATCCAGATTTTAAAAGTTCATCCAATGTTAATCGTGTGGCAATTTACATTTGTGTGTGACCTGTTGTTCATCTGCTGCTGGCACTCAGATATCGAATTGCACTTCCAATTTTAGGCACTGGAGTTTGCCAGGTGTATTTTTGCAAATGATTTTTTGTCCTGTTTTTTTGAGGGTCACACACACACATCCTCACAGCCTCGTGTGCTCATCCAGCCCCAGGGACACACCTTGGGTATCTGTGGCAAGCCCAGTTTGGATTTGGGGTAGATTCATGGTAATCTGGAGAAAACAGAGAGCCCAAGGCACACAGCTCCCTGTGAGGTTCTCAAACACCCCTCTCCTGCTGAAGCTGGATGTCCCCTGGGCTCAGCTGCCCATGCAGCTCTGCAGTCAGGGTGAGACACAGAGCAGGGCCACCAGCAGCCCCTCCACCCACCCCAAACCTGCTGTGACCTCACCACAGCCTTCCCAAAACACAGCTTGCCCCAATCTCTTCTGTACATTCCCCACTGGAATCAATCTCTTCTGAGAAAAGAAACGTGTATAATCCCAGTTCCTCAGTCCAGAGCTGTGCCAGCCTGGGGCTGGGGAGACCAACAGGGATCCTGTGCTCTGTGCTCACAGCACCAGGGCCACAGGAGCAAGGGACAGAGCACCAAAGAGCTTGTGAGGTCAGGGGATGCCTCCCAGCACGCTTTGTCCATGAGCAGAGCTCCTGCCAAGCACCAGGCCAGCAGGGAATAGGTCATTCACGCTTCAGCTGGAATCCCAGTCGCATTATATCACTTACAGCTAATTAGCAGGCTCCAGGCACAATGCAGCCAGACACTGTTTCTTGCAGAAATGGGGAAGTGGGGACAGCCCTGAGCGTTCACCACCTCCTCCTCCTCCCTGCTTGGCACAGAACCTCGGCAGGGTCTGGGTATGAACCCAACAAGTGACAGGCTATGCTGGAAGGCTGCAGGAAGCTGTTCCCAGAAGAAAGGCTGCATTGATCTGCAGGGGCAGGGTCCTGGCTCTCCCCCACTCTCTCAAGGTTGGGTTCCTCTGCACTCCTGGATGTCCAGGCAGCAGCAGGGGCTGAGTCAGCCTCTGCCCTCTCCATCACTCACCTCAAGGCTGTACATCACTGTCTCCAATGCCAGGGGCTGCAGAGCAGAGCCACGCTGCTCCAGGGACAGCAGCCAGGCTGGGTGACGCAGGGCAGCCACTCTGGCTGTGAGGGACCATACGGGAAGGGGTTGCACGCCCGTGCTCCCTGCCAGACCCCTGAACTCCCCTGCCAGCACTCAGGGGCTGGGCCAGCCTCTCCACACCCTCAGAGTGGGCAGGGTACACCAGGAGGGTCTGGGGAAGCAGAGCAGGACCTGCTGGTCTCACACCTGCTGACCCCAGGAAGGCAGGGCTGCAGCTGCCAAAACCGAGCCTGGACACATGGAAACGTGGAAAGAGCCAAGGATTCCCCTGCTCCCCCATCAGCATCTCCTGCTGCCTGGTTTGGCACAGTTCTGTCCCCATGGTGGGGCTGCCCCTGCTGCAGGGCCAGGGAAAGGATCTTCCCATTAACAGAGGAAGCAGTGCAGACAGGGCAGGACTGCAGGAACAGCAGCAAGCCAGGGATGGGGCACAGCTCCTCCACTGAAGGATGGGCCACTCCAGCCTAATTAGAGCCAAAGCCTGGTTACATCTAATTCCTGAGAGACTGCAAGATCATGGATTCCCTGGTTTTCCACTGCCTTTCCCAGATGAGCCATTCTGGCCCCAGACAGAAGACCAGAAGAGCTCCAGTTAAGGATTCAAGCCCCTCTGACAGGACCCCCCAGCCTGGCAGACACAGCCTGGGCAGGCTGGGCACAGAGAGCTGGTGAAAAGTCCACCTCCTTGCCACTGTAAACACTTGGAAAACATTTCACACAGGTTTCCTGCCTCTGCTTCCCTGCTGAGGAGCTGGGGAACAAACACACTCTGTCAGGTTTTGGTTCATTCAGGCACTACTGATCAAGATGGGATTTTTTTCCTTTTCTGTATTGGTACTATTCATGTCAGTCTGGACTCTTTGCAAAGGAAAATTTGCCAAAAAAATATATTTTTTTCTAATTATTTGCCAGAAACAAAGGATGTATTTCTTTTTAGTTATGTGGATAGCTCAGTTCCAGCCAAGGTTCACAGAGGCTGTTTTGGAGCAGACTTACCTGGCTGTGCCCCACATCACCACACACTGAGCAGATGCATCTCAGTCAGTGTGCTGCATGCATTTAAGGGGCATTTCTTTGGAGAGATGCAGGCTGAGCAGTTTAACTAATTACTTACAAAATCATTTTCTTACTTGACAATAACAGCCACCACCTCTTCTGGGGCTGGCCTGGGCTTCAGGCAAACATTACCTCGCTTGTTCATTTCCCACCTGGGAGAATGAGAAATGCTCTGGTTTTATACAAGTTATTTCTACAAAGCTGCTCTTAATACACCAATAAAGAGAGGATTCCTGCAGGCCAAGGACCTGGGGCACTTTGAAATGCAGAGTTTTACTGGACTTGCAGAGGCAGAAGTTGGAGGATGGAAACCCTGGATTTGAGGAGCATGGACAGGATGTCCCTGTGCTCACCTCTCTGCTCTCCCAGGAAATGTCTGGAGGCCCCAACCTCAAACTGGTTCAGTTTCTTCAATAACAGTGTCAAGCCACGAGCTAAAACCTCCTGAACACACATGAGCAGCTCACCCCAGCTCTGCACCCCTCTGACATCCCCCATGCCAACCCAATGGATTTGCATTCATCCACTTGGGAAAAAGCCCCACCCTCACACAGTAAGTAATTTTCATTCCCCAAAGCTGACAAAGAGGGAGATGGATCTTCCATGAGCACACAAGGGTGTGATCCTCAGCCTGCACTCCCTGTGTCCCAGGCTGCAGGTCCCCCTGGGCTGGCAGGTGACAGCAGAGTCCCAGGGCCAGACCCAGGTGGGGACATGGCACTCACAGCCACCAAACCCTGGCAGGTCCCATCTCCCCTACACAGAGCTCTCTGTGCTCACACAGGGCTCTGGGAAAAGGCAAAAAAATGAGCAAAAAAGCCATTTTTGAGGCTATTTTGAGTGCTAGTGGATTATATTGTAATGCAGCCCAAGTGCCAAAATACACTATGCTTGGGGGTATGTAAACTAATTCCCAAAAAAAATCTTAGGACTTTATTCCACTGTCCTGTCCCTCGGTCTGACACAGAGCCAAGCCCTGCTCAGCACCACCACAGCCTATTAGAGATTTTGCTCTAAGCAGCTTGAGAGTGTTTATTTGGTGTGCAAAGAAGATTGGAGCTGGGAAAAGCACAAAAAGGATTATTCTGTTTATCACTCAGCTTTCCCTGGCCAATCTCTATTCATGGAAAAAGTCATTTACTCGGGTTATCCACAGGCTTTGCTCGCCAGAATGTGTTGAAAGCCCTGAAAATTAGAGAGATGCAGAATGGATTGGAAAAATGTAAGGCACTTAGAAGCCTCTGACACCCAGAAATACACCAACACAACACAAGGCTTTTTCAATCCCAACTTTCCCCACTGCTAATAAGAAACTGTCCAAGTCCCAGCACGTGCCAGTTAAACCGCTCCAAAGGCCAAGCAATAATGAGATGGATTGTCAAATCTGGGAGGCTGGGTTTTGAGAAGAAAATTAGAAACCAAAACATCACATTGGCATAATGAGTTCTTCATTAATTCTTTTCTTTAGCTCTTTGCTTTTTATGTGGTCTCCGAATGACATTTGATTTTATTTCCATAAAAACACGGAGCAGGAATACACCAGGCTCGTGCAATAAATAAAGACAGGGGGAAAAAAAGGATGAGGCAAGCAGGAGGGCAGGGCTTACAGCAGCAGGACAGTCCTGTGGGCATCCCTGGTTCCCTTTGTCCCCAGCTGGGGTTGTTAACACAGGAGCAGGACCCAGGATCTGCCCTGCATGGATGGATCACTCCAAGGAGGAACCCAAGGATGTGTGAGTGCAGTGCTGCCCTCTGCTCCTGCCAGGCACAGGGCTGTGTGACACTCATAGTGACACTCACAGTGGCAGCTGCTTGGGGACAGGGACCCCCATGTGGGGCCAGGCAGCCCCCAGCTCCCTCACACCCCAGCTGGAATTGGAGCTGGATCAGCCAGACTGCTGCTCTGACACCACGAGGCCTCCCTGAAAAGGGAGATTGTTTCTCAAAAATAAATATTAAATAACTCTAAAATTTCAAATAATTCAGAGCTCTGCTGTTTTCCATGCATTATGAAAACAAAATTGAGGGGAAAAGGTATGTAATACGTTTCCTATTTCCTGTTTCTGCAGCTCTGCATGTGCCCCGGGGGATCAGCACAAGTGGAATTATCTCTCCTCTGGCTGGGAGTGTTCATTTCGGGCCAAAAATACCAAAAAAAAGTATGAACTAATCCCTACATAGAGCTAGGAAGTGTGGGATCGCAGGCCAAATGCTGAAAAATGAGGCAATTTTCCCCATTTCAAGAAGTGACTAAAATCCCTGTGCTGTTCTTCGCACAGGCGTGTTCTGTTCCAGCCCAAACCACTTCAAGAGCCGGATCAGATCGTCTCTCCTGGAGCAGACAGCAGCCAGGAGCTGGTGCTCAATGCAAACACTGTCCCTCGCCCAGGAATCCCTGCAGGGAGAAGGGGCACTGCCCAGATATTGTTTCATTTTTCTCTGTGATGCTTGGAGCAGCGGGAAGAGCAGCATTAAATGAATTAACAGGCGTGATCAACTCGTCACTGGGAGAGGGATTAGAGCAGCACGGGAGCACCTGGAGGATTTGGGGGAAGGAGCAGAGCTGCTCTGGGAGAGGGAGATTGGGTTGGGATGCAGGACACAGCAAGGGTGAGCGACCACCAAAACTCGTGGTCATCACCAAAACTTGTGGTAACCACCAAAACTTGTGGTCATCACCAAAACTCATGGTAACCACCAAAGATCGTGGTCATCACCAAAACTCATGGTCACCACCAAAACTCATGGTCACCACCAAAATTCATGGTCACCACCAAAATTTGTGGTCATCACCAAAACTCATGGTCACCACCAAAACTCGTGGTCATAACCAAAATTCATGGCCACCACCAAAACTCATGATCACCACCAAAACTCATAGTCACTACCAATATTCATGATCAACACCAAAACTCACTCATGGTCACCACCAAAACTTGTGGTCATCACCAAAACTCATGGTCACCACCAAAACTCGTGGTCATAACCAAAATTCATGGCCACCACGAAAACTCATAGTCACTACCAAAACTCATAGTCACTACCAAAACTCATAGTCACTACCAAAATTCATGATCAACACCAAAACTCACTCATGGTCACCACCAAAACTCATGGTCACAACCAAAACTCATAGTCACTACCAAAACTCATGATCACCACCAAAACTCATGATCAACACCAAAACTCACTCATGGTCACCACCAAAACTCATGGTCACCACACCTGCAAGGACAAGCAAGAATCCTTCTGGAGGAGGGAGGGAGGGGGAAAGGCAGGAATCACCTCTCCTTCCTGAAAATACCTGCCAGCCAAAGGCAGGAGCCAGCATGAGATGCAAAAATGTCAGGAATGTGATGCTCTAGTTGCATAACTGTGAAACAGTCAAGAACACAGCAGTCAATCCTCACCCCGCACCCAGCAGCTCGTGCATTTCATGCCATGAGGGTTTTCCCACTTGGGGTTGGAGAGTCAAGTGTAAATCCCACCTTTGGCACTGTCTGAATAACTCATTTACTCTGTCTGACCCACACATTCAGGAGGTCCCTCATTCTCTAACACATCCTTCAGATTTCCAAAACCCAGAGAACACATGCAGGGATGTGCATGTTCTTACACAGCTTGCTGTCTGGCCCAGTTTACTAAACTGCACTTTTATTAAAAAAAAAAAAAAAAATTAAAATAATTTTCCAAAACTTTATAAGCACCACAGAGGAAAATTCTGTGTAAGAATCCACCTTTTCATATTTCCTTCCTTTGATGGTGCCACTTCAACTCCTCAACAAAGATCCTGCATGGAACTCAATTCCTTAAAAAAAAAAACCAAACCACCAGCTTCACAAGAAGCCACAGGAGTGTTTTAACATGAAAATTCTGAGTGCTCATCAGCCTGGAGTCCTGTCCCAAATTAATACTGGATTGGAGAAGGGGGAAATGCCACCCCTTGTTTTTATCACTCAAAGCATGGAAGGGAGGTTGGAGACGCAGATCCTTGGTGTGCACAGATGTGAGGAGCTGGAACCAGCCCTGGTCCTGTCCCCACCAAGCCCAGCCAAGCTCCTGGGCACTGAACCCATCCCCCTCATGATGCTGCTGGAGGCAATACCAAAAAAAAAATAAATAAATAAAAAAATAAAAAAAGAGAGAGAGAAAGAGAGGAATCATGGCAAGACAGAGCATGCTCTGACAGCTGTGCCCTCCCCCAGCCCCTTTGCCCAGTTTCCCATTTTCTTATCCCTCTTTTTTCCTTTGCTTTAATCTTCCCACCGAGGTGCTTGGGCCAGGCCAAGTTCTGAGGCTTTTCAGACTCCAGACTATTTTCTGTAGCTCTGTCTGAAGGAGAAGGGGGGAAAAAGTAGCTAAAGATTTTCCAGTGGGAAGCGAGTATTTTCTCTTCTCCCATAACACAGACACAGCCAAAGGAATTTTTCTCAAGCTTGACAACAATTCACCTTCAGGCAAACAACAAGCATGGAAAATTTAAGCCCAGCAGGTGAATGTTTGGGAAAATTTTTAGCCTATAGAAATTCTCATGTAACCTTAACTATAGGGGTCGCTCTGTGGCATCGCTCATCGCCGGCTCCCTCCTCCGCCGCGCTGGCAGCCGCCTTCCCAAGGACAGCTGAAGGATTGGCATGAGAAAATAGGATCTTGGGGAAAAAAAAAAGATATCTACCCGGCCCCTTGAAAGCACTGCAGAGGGGCTGAGGCTGCGCTGCAGGCTGGGTACACAGGCGAGGGTCCCCAGCTGAGAGTCACTGCCGATTGTCACCGCTGGGACACCAGACAGAGCTCCTGGACAGGCAGCGATCCCAGGAGGGCAGGGATGCAGGGCCGGGATGCAGGGCAGGAAGGGGTGCAGGACAGGCAGGGATCCCAGGAGAAGGCAGGGATGCAGGACAGGCAGGCATGCAGAGCAGAAAAGGATGCAGGGCAGGGCAGGGATCCCAGGAGAAGAGAGAGATGCAAGGCAGGCAGGGATCCCAGGAGAAGGCAGGGATACAGGACAGGCAGGGATGCAGAGCAGAAAAGGATGCAGGGCAGGGCAGGGATCCCAGGAGAAGAGAGACATGCAAGGCAGGCAGGGATCCCAGGAGAAGAGAGGGATCCCAGGAGAAGAGAGGGATGCAGGACAGGAAGGGATCCCAGGAGAAGGCAGGGATGCAGGACAGGAAGGGATGCAGGACAGGCAGGGATCCCAGGAGAAGACAGGGATACAGGGCAGGCAGGGATGCAGGACAGGCAGGGATGTAGGGCAGGCAGAGATCCCAGGAGAAGAGAGGGATCCCAGGAGAAGAGAGGGATGCAGGACAGGAAGGGATCCCAGGAGAAGGCAGGGATGCAGGACAGGAAGGGATGCAGGACAGGCAGGGATCCCAGGAGAAGACAGGGATACAGGGCAGGCAGGGATGCAGGACAGGCAGGGATGTAGGGCAGGCAGAGATCCCAGGAGAAGAGAGGGATCCCAGGAGAAGACAGGGAAGCAGGGCAGGCAGGGATGCAGGACAGGCAGGGATCCCAGGAGAAGGGAGGGATGCAGGACAGGCAGGGATGTAGGGCAGGCAGGGATCCCAGGAGAAGGCAGGGATGCAGGGCAGGCAGGGATGCGGGGCAGGCAGGGATGCAGGACAGGCAGGGATGTAGGGCAGGCAGGGATCCCAGGAGAAGGCAGGGATGCAGGGCAGACAAGGATCTTGGGCAGGCAGCACAGGGGTTTGGCTGCCACCACCCTGGGACCACAGAGGAATGTGCACAAGCCACAAATTCAGCTTTGCTCCACAGCCTGGACTTGGTGCATGTATTTAAGTTAATCAGAAACAACTGAACCACCAAGAGACTAATTTCTCCAGTGTTAACTGTCCACAGTGGGATCACTTCTGGGAAGGCTGTGGCATCCTTCAGTTTGGTGATGTGAGCCACCAGCTGAGCAAACTTTCCTGGAAAAAGAAAGTAAGCTGGATATCTTTGGCTGAGCAGTGACTCTGCCTACAAGGCTGATCCACCATGGCCCTTCCAGCCACACAGCACCACAGCTCAGCTGACCATGAACATCTGAGTAAAGGTAAAGCTTATTTCTTCCCCCACTCCTGCCTCAGAACATTCTGGTAGAAATACTCATCATTTCTAGCAGAAAGCATCCAAACTGTGCTGAGCTGAACATGTGCCAGGATGGCAAGGGCAGCTCCATCTGGAGATGTTCCAGGGCACAAACCAAGAGGAAAGAGCATAGACCTGGGACTCCAAACCTCACCTGACAATCCCAGGCAGGGATTCATTCCAAGCAATGTGGCTCTGAGTCCCTCTCACAACCATCCTTCCCCAGCACAGGAGCAGCTGCAGTGAACAAAATGTTTGGCCAAAAAGAGGATTTTACTACTGCTCAGAATAAGCAGTAACAAGTTATCTGTGTCCCACTGCTCTGGCTGGAGAGTCCCTTTGGAGGTGTGAGGTGTCAGTGCAGAAAGGATCCCGTGTGTCACAGTCCCAGATGGGACACCTGTGGTGGCAGAGTCACCACCAGGTCTGCTGCAATGCACCAGTCAGCCTGTCCAGAGCCCCCAGCTCCAGTCACAGGGCAGATTATGGATGTGGAGCATCCCTGCAGTGCTGCCAGAGCAGACACTGCCAGCTGGGCTGGCCAGACCCTGACCTGGACACAGGGAGCCCTCAGGAGTGAGATGATAACAGGGCACTGCCTGGCACAGGCAGCCCCCAGCCCACAGATCCCACTCCCACACATCCCACTGAGTTGCCTGCTGAGGATAAACAAACAGAGGAGGTGATGGATGGTTCCCTTTGGAAAACACTGATCACTCAGCTGCAGCACATTCAGCGAGGCAGAGGAGCAGCAGGGCCAGCAGCTGCCTCCCATCACAGCCAGGGTAAGTTCACTCAGTCTGGGGACTGCTGCTAGCCACCCTCTGCTAGACAACACATCCTTGGTGCAGCAAACATCCCTTTGCAGCTGAGGGACAGCAGCACTTGTCAGTGTCCCCACAGCCTGGTGGTGCTCTGGCTGGGCTGGGATGAACAGTGGGGACGGGGGCTGAGGCTGGCAGGGAGGAGTTGCTGTTGGAAAGGCAGATATTTTGAAATACCACGGCTGATATTTTTATACAATAGAGACATCATGTACGTAGGAGGCCTTTTTACATTTTAAAACATAAACTGAATCACCAAAGATAGAAGATGAGCAAACCTACAAGCATATGAGCGTTTTACCATCTCACAGATTCCCTCCAGCAGGCAGCTCACAGGGAGAGCATCACCTCACCCTGGCAGGGAAGGGGGTTACAGAGGGAGAAGATGCTGGTTTCTGTCTTCCTCTTTCCCCTGAGCTCACCCCCAAACTGGGAGCAGCCACGAGAGGAGCACCAGGTGTTAAGGACAAGTCCAAGGGCAGCCTGGGGTGGGAGGTGGCACCCACCTGAGGACACAGCAGCCCCACTCCCAGGTCTGTGCCCACATCCAGCACCAGCTGCTGGAGGTGCCTGACAAGGTCCAGAAGACGTGTTTGGGGAGGCAAATAAATGAGAACCAAATGTAGGGATGGCTACGTGTGGACTGGACTGGTGCTTGAGAGGCTGAAAGACACTGCACTTTAATTACAGCTCTTACCAATCAGCCAGTAATTGCTGGTATCCTTCCTGTAGCCCACAATTGCCTAATCTTGTTATTTGAGAGCCATCACAGTTTAAACAGCTGGTGAGCTCTGCCTGCCCCTCAGAAAGTCATAGTTTGCCCAGCACTGCTTAATCTAACAACTGTGTGTGACAATGGATCCCTGCAGCTCCCCAGCTCTGTGGGTGCAGCCTCACGCTGTCTCCTGCCCCTTCCCAGGATATTTGGACAGGTTCACTCAGCTCAGTGTCCAGCTGCAGCCTGCCCCTCTGCCATTTGCTGCTCCTCATGGGGAATCCCACCCCATCTCCAATGAGGACACATCTCCAGAAATGAACACCTTCTCTGTGCATCATCAAGGCTTGGGCAGATCATCCCAGATGTCAAAACCCCCGTTAGCCACATAAGAACAGATCCAGTGTTCCCATTCAGTCATTAATTTTCATCTTTCCATACTGGAAACTCCTGAATGACACCAGCTAAGCTCAGTTGTCCCTGGGTGGCACAGAGGTGACACCTCCCCAGGCCCACACTGCTCTTGGGGCCCCTTGAAGAGGAGGTACCACATGCTGGGCTGATACCAGTGCACCCCACAGCCCCAGAGCCCCCATCCTGATGAGCCCTGGGGCTGTCAGGGAGCAGGCTTGGCTTTCAGACTGTCACTGGTGAGCCCAAATGTGAATGCAAGGACCAAGAGCTCCTCACAGGACTCTGCTCAAAGCTGCAGCAAGCGGGAGTTTTGGAAAATGGTCCCTTCCCTTTGGTCATATTTAAGAATTAACACGTCATGGAAATGCTGATGGTATCTCCGCACCATTCCTCCTTCATACTTGGTGACTTATCAGCCTGGGAAGCAGCTATGGAGATGTTGTCAGCAGCATCCATCTCCACAGAAAGCCTGGAATGGTTGTGATAACACTGCAAATACTTCAGGCTTTTATTTTACCACCATTGCCAAGTACAGGGGATACAGAAGTGTCTCAGCTAGAGAAACCCCACTGGAGAGCAGGATGGGGTTTGGGTGGGCTGGGGTGGGCAGGGACAAGCTGCCATGGCCTGTGGGGGACCCTGCAGTGGCCCAGCCCGTGGGTTTGAGCTGTGGGGCAGGAGGCCAGAGCAGCAGAGCCTTTGTGTGCTCGCAGGTTTGGCTCTGGGGTCACCTCCCCGCGTGTCTGAAAGGGCGATGGAGCCGGCTGTGAACGGGAGGGTCGAGCCTGTGGCTGTGGCTCCTGTTGCATCCCTGCCCTGGCAGCCACAGGGGCTGGTGCCCAGGCCAGGGGAGCACACGGGGCACAGGCAGGATCTGGTTGCAGCACCCGCTCGGGCTCGGCAGCCTCTGACAGCTGAGCACAGTAACCCTTTAATCCGCTGCAGAGCTCGTCTGTCAGAGCCCCAGAGCCCACGGGGAGGTATCAGTAACAAAACGCAGGAAAGAGAAATGAGAGTGGAAAATGCTTGGCTGTTTTGTCTCCTTGCTGGGTGGAAACACAGCGGTGCTTGTGCTGTGTTTGTGCAGGCACTGCCCAGCCCTGCCCGGGCACAGGGTGGGTGGCTGGGGCTCCTGGGGCTGTGACCTGCACCCTTGGGTGCCACCAGCACCTCTGACCTGCACCCAGCCCGGCACAGACCCACCCTGCTCTGCCCACCCTGAGCCCTGCTGGCTGCTCCAGAGCCACAGGAAGCAGGGAGCAAGAGATGCAGGCAGAAAGAAAGAGAGAATTCTAATTCTGAGCAATTTAAAGGTGTAAATAGTATTTCCTTGTGGTCAGTGCCCTCCTCTGCTCAGCTCCTCACCTGAGACAGGTGAGGTGAGTGGAGGCCAGGCACTTTCCCCCCTTGTAATCTGCAGATTATGGCTGTGAAACAGGATTACCAGAGGCTGAGAAGAGGCACTGAGTGGGATCCAAATCACACAGCAAAACAGAGGAGAAACCTGGAAGAACGTCTCACACAGTACGAGTGCAAATACATCCTTGCAAGACCACATCTATATTTTAATATCCATTTTTCCCTAATGCAGAACACACTTATGGCCCAGCTCCCTTGCTGGGCAGCTGCTGGGTTTCAGCGTGGGGGAATTGGCAAGATCTTTTCACCAGGTGAAATAAATAGAGTGCTGGGCCCCAGATAGGATTACGGTTTGTTTTCTTTAGGTGTATAGAATCCGCGGGAAAGCTGAGCCCAAACGGAAACTCAACTCCTAAAGAATTTGGCCTATACTGGCCAGCTCCTGTCTGCCTGCCAGGCATGCTCTCCTTGCCTTGTATTTTGCTCTTTATCTTTTAAGAGGCTTTGTTAGCAAGGGATCAAGCCATTCTTTGTGTGCCTGGAGGACAGGGGGCTGCTTTCAAATTATTTGAGGATGATAAAGTTACAGGGTTTTACCTGGAGAGCCGCGATGAGAAAGTTCTCCTGGGCATTTCCAGGAACAGACACTCTCCCAGCCAGCCCCCCAGCTCCACTTCCCAGTATTTCCAGAGCAATCCAGGGGGGGCTGAGCATGGTGAGGGAGAGAAGCATGACAGGGCAGAACCTCCCCCATCCCTGACTCCTATTTTTTGTTGTGAACACATTTTTCTCCTTGTTTTTTCCTTCAGGAAAATGGGGCGCAGTGTGGTCAGAGCCACATTCTCCCCCAAAACAGACATAACAGAGGGGTCTGGACAAGGATGCAGCCTCAAGTTAACAGCAGAGACAGAGAAAGGCACAACCCAAGAGCCAAAGGCTGCATCCAGGAGTTTGCTGCACGTCTCATCTCTCTCCTTCTCTTTGTTTCTCTAGCGAGCAGCATTTGAAGGAAAAGCCTTGGCGAGCATATGCTGGAGCCTGCAAGCAGCTGCCTCCTCCTGCTCCCTCACTCCTCCAAAAGCTGGGACATGTGGGAGGTGAAGGGGCAGCCCTGGGACAGAGCCATGCCCAGGAGGACCCGTGGGACCAGCACTGTCCCTGGCCAGTGGTGGGGAAGGCATCACTTCACTGGGTCAGAGGAGAGCCTGGCTGGAGTAAATCAATAGGAGTACTTTGAGGGCCCAGAACAAAGGGGACAGCTAGATGTGTCCTAGAATGGACATGGGTACATTCAGTCAGTGCCCAACACAATGAGAAAAGTCTTTAAAAGCCCAAGGAGAGGCATCCCCAGAGTCCTGAGACACTCACTGCCCTCCAGGAGTGGGTGCCAGCATCCCTGCTTGGGCACCTCAGGCAGCACCAGGTGCACCCCAGAGCATCCCACATGGAAAAACAGGATCCCAGCCTTAAAATTAACACAGGGTAAAAATTTTGGGCACAGGACTTCTAAACCCTCTGCTCCAATGGGACATCAACACACATTTTAAAGCACAAAAAACTCTTGAGCCGTGCATTTCTCTCAGGCAGCTGAGTGCCCTTGTGCCCATAGTTCAGCCCTGGGGCACTGCTGGGGCCCTGCAGCTGCTCCCAGAGCTGGGAGCAGTGTGGCTCTTCTGGATTCAAACAGTCTTGGAAATTCCTGTGGGAATACGGAGGGGAATTTCTCACTGAAAATATACACATCCCTTCTCTCCAGACACTCCAACAGCAGCTGAAAAATGGGTCTGCAGCTTCGGCAACCCAGCTCTCCACCGCAGTCAGCTGTGCAAGGACAGCAATTCAGGTCTTCATTTTTAGGTCTTTCTGTGTCTTTGCTCCCCCTGTACAGCCCAGGTGGCTGCAGGTGCCAGGTTGTGGATTGTCCCCATGCCTGGGGCTGCCCCATGCCTCAGACAGTTCCTGCGGGCGAGAAGGGATGGTGGGAGTGGAGCCCATCCCTCCGTACCGCCCCTCTCAGCTTCACCACCTGGGCAAAAAATGCGGAGAGCTGCAGAGACATGACCGGGCTGCCTTAGGGGGACGAGCTCCTGTTGCTAATTAGACACCCGGAGCTGTCCCGCTCCTCAGGTGAGCCCTTCATGGAACAAAGGAGCCCTTGTCAGGAGCATCCCGCTGATCCTCGCAGCTGAGGGATCCCAGGCTCCTTGGCAGCTCTGCCAGCGAGGCTCTGCCAAGCCCATCTCTGCCTCCTGCCACGCAGGGCTGGGTCCCCGTCAGAAGCACAGTGGCTGTGACAGGAGAGTAAGTGACTCTGGTGTCCTTTTGCCCATAAACTGCTGCTTCACCTGGGCTGGAAAATTCACAGAAATCTAAACACGACCTCACCTAAAATGCTCGATGCCAAGGCAGCCAGTTCATAGCTTTGTGAACATCTGCAGCCAGCAGATAATGAAGGGAGCTGGCTTTGTACCATGGAGAGGGAGCCAGAGGGGTTGGCAGTGCTGAGTCACCTGGCTCGGGTGCCAGTGGCACCTGGCTGTCAGGGAGAGGAGGAGTTTGGTGCAAAATGAAAAAAATTGATATTTGTTTGATGTTCAGCAAATTCTCCCAGCTCTTGCCTGCTGCAGGAACAAGTCAGAGCTGTTGCATGTGTGAGCAGGGTGAATGTACTCCTCTGGGGAAGGCTGGTGTTTAACTGAACCAAACCACCCTCATGGAGACTCCTTGGTAAAATGTCAAAATCACACATGTGTGCTGACAGGGAACACAGCAGGCCCATGATAACCAGGTACATAAAGCCACAAAAGCATGGCCAGGCTTCACCACAGAGGTCACTGAGAGCTGAGAGTGCCCAGCCCAGGAGGAGTGACCAGTTCAGGAGGAGTGCCCAGCCCAGGACTCTGCTCCCCCTGTGCCAGCCTGCATTGGGCTGGCAGCTGTGCCCCCACCACACCCAGCCTGCCCCATGAACACCTGGAAATGCTGTTGGTGGGACTGCAGGAGCTGCAGAGCCGTGAGCTCTTCAGAGCCTGAGCTCACAGACCCGCAAAGAAATGTTCTGCCCATGATATCACAGAGAACGCTCGCCAAACCAGCTGAAATCACTCAAACATCCAGAGCGTGCTTATGGGGGGGACCCTCTGTTCTAAATATATTCCTTTGAAGGCAGCTTGTTATTTAAACAGTGATTGCAAAACAGGGTTTGCATGGAGCTGCTCCAAACCAGAGAGGCAGGGAGGGAGGGACGCAGGGAGGGAGGGAGAGAAGGCAGGCTGTGGGCACAGTCACCACCCAGGTATTTTAATTGCAAATCCCAGCATGTTTTATAGATATCTAGAGAGTATCTTTTTACGTGGGCTCCAAGGATTAGAGTAAGATCCATCACATTTTATATGATCCTAGTGACAGTGTCTAAGTCCCACCCTGACCAGGATGGGAGTATCCTGTGTAACAGCTCATCCATGGAGTCAGGAATAGTCCAAGGCATCTCCACGCAGTCTGAGGCTCCCAGGAGAGTCCAGCTGAGCAGAGCAGTCGTGGGGCAGTGCCTCCATCCTGCACTTTGGAGGTCTGTTGGCTCTTGATCCCTTCCCTCCCATCCACACCGTCCCAGCACTCCTATGGGAGTGACGCTGCTTTCTCTGCAACATCCCAGTTCCTTCCAGACCTTGCAGCACCCCAGGCTCAGCTCCCTGCTCCCACAAAGGCCATGGTTCCCTGGCTTGCTGCTTTTAGGCTCAAGAGCTCCAGCAGAGGAGGGAAAAGCAAGGGCAGGAGCAGGAGATGGTGTGCAGCAGGGTGTCCCCACGGGCTGGCACCACCTGCCAGGCAGCACCACAGGAGGAGCTGCTGCAAGGCTCATCCCTCCCAGCCCCACAGGACTGGTGCCTGTGCACACTGCCAGGCTCCTGCTCAGCTCTCCTTGTGTTGTTAATACAAACAGGGGAATCCCAAGTGTGAGATTCCCAGTGGCAGCCAGCCCAGCAGTCAGCAGGGGCAGCGTGTCCCACTTGGCCTGACATGACTGGTGTACGAGTGCTGCAACCTGCCACAGTGCTTATTCCAGAAATCCCAGAGGTGCAATCCTTCCTGAAAAGTCTGTCAGTCTGTGCTCAAACACAGGTTTTGCATCCTGCCTCAGAAAGCTCCAGCAAGGGAGGTGGTGGGTCTGCAGTGCCTGCACTGGGCTGGGGCATTAACGCTGGAGGATTCATTTGTACACCCATGGATCCCCAGGGAGGGAAACTGTCTGTGCTCTTCTGGAACAGCACCACCAAGGGGGAGAAGCCCCTGCACAGCATGCAGGGTGGCATCAGAGATGGCTCTGATGCTCAGCAGCACGGGCACAGGGACACAAAGGAGCCTGGCTGCCAGCAGCAGCGAGGTGGCTGTGGATGTGACCAGAGTGCTAAAGGGACATGTCTCCATTGCTCCAGGGAAACACTGGTCTGTGTGCTCCCCACTCCCAGTGTGCTGACACAAGGGGCAAATCCAAAACAAGGCTTCCACTCAGCAAGTTCTTCCTGCACTCCCCACCCTTGATGGAGTTTGTTTGTTGTTGGAAATGCCCGCAGCAAACGACCTGTCAGCATCTTGCTGCACTCATCTTCTGGTGCCACGGAATTTGCTTTGGTGGAAGCAGTGATCTGGCATCCTCAGCCAGAGCACAGTGCCAGTGGGGGCAGCCCCAGCACCACCAAAGGCAGCTGGAGGGAGGGTGGAGGGGGATCACCTGCCCAGTCATCCCTGATGCTGCTGGTCACCATCCATCACCCCCACGACCAGGACAAGGCATCATGGGCTCCTCTAGCAGCCAGACAGCAGCAGGACCAGGGCATTTCACAGCACCCTGCCCTGAAAAGCAGGAATTCACCACCATAACAAGCATAAGGAAGCCTTCAGCTGCCAGGTGAGACACTGGTCCTGTCCTTCTGCTGCTGAGGATGGACCAAGGACCCCACTCCTCCTTGCCAGGCCAGGCACTCCTTTGTTACATTTACAACAAAGTACCCAAAGGCAGGAGGCTGGAAAAGCCCAAATCTCGCTGGCACTTGTATGTATAACAACACCCAGAGGAACAGGACACGGTCCCTGGGGCAGTGTGAACACGAGCAAAGTTGAAAATGTTCGTGTACCAGTCCAAAAGCATCATAAATACTCTCCCACTGCCAAAAGACCCCTCAGTCTTTTACTAAATCTCATCACAGGAACAATTTACAAGCCAATAATGCTGAACAACTCCATTTCAGTCTCGGGGTTAAGCTTTATTTCAGGCTTTCACACCTTACCATGGAGTGAGGTTTGTCTCTGTGTCAGGAAAAAATTGCCCTTCCCAGGGCAGCAGGGCTCTGCCTCCCCTCTGTGATGCCAGGACTGCCCTTGGGCCATCCCCAGTGCCTTGTCCTGGGGGACATGGCAACAACAGCTGCTCAATTCCAACAGCAGGTTCTTCAGAAAACACTTCCACAAACATTGACACTCCAAAAAAAGCTCTCTTTAGCCTTTTCTAAGCTGGGAGTTTATTTTGTTAATATTTTTCTGCATGGCGTGTTTCAAATGAGAACATTCTGAGAGCAAATTGGTGAAGTCTTTATTGCTGTTTATTTCTAAGCAGCTACAAGCCAATAATAATAGCAAATCCTCTCCAAGTGAAAACTGTGTTCCTTTTGGTGAAATGGCTCAGTCTGAAGCTGTGTTTTGTCAAGCAGATGCAGAGTGTCACCTTGTAACGCCCATGCTAATGGAGTAATGGGATTGGAGCTGTGCTGGCTGCCCAGATCGCTGTGATAATCCTGGCCTAGAGAAAACAATCCTGTGTCGAGCATTACTGCTCTGGAGAGAGGCCATTCCCTGCTGGCCCTGCTGCTGACACACACATACGTGCAGAGACAGGCTGGAGTGGAGCTTCATCCTCCAGCTGCCCACAGTGCCACTGGCACCCACCAAAGATGGGTCTGGATCCCTCCACGGGTCCAAAATCACTGGGAAACCTCAGGCACAGCTCTGCTCCATCTCAGCCTGCTGCTGGGGACACAGGAGCACACCCAGTGAGTGCACCACACACACACACACACACCACGGGCTCTGGGATGGATTGGTGGCACTGGGGTGGCAGCTGGAGCCAGGCAGGAGTGCGTGGGGATGGGGCTGTGTGGGGACAGGGCTGTGTAGGGACAGGGTTCTGGCCCAGGTGACATAGAAGGAATTCATCTGGGTGGCAAACACGATCAGCTGAGGCTGGACCCAGCTGCAGCAGATAAAGCCCTGCATAAAAAAAATGGGTCTGGGGCAGATTTCAGTTCTCTGGCTGGGGATGGGTAAAGGGTGCTGGAGCTTGAGGCTGCAGCAGAGATGGGAGGAGAGCTGAGCATGGGCTGCAGCTGTGTGCCTGGAAGGTGAGATCCCTGCAGACAACAGGACCTGCCAAGAGCCAGCCACCTCCATCAGTGCTGCCACTCAGCCCTGTGCTCCCAGGAGGAACGACCTGGGTGTAAACCCAAAATCCTCAGGAGCCTTTGAGGATTGTGTTTACTCCTCCAGGGAGGTTACCAGTTCCTGAGGCTCAGGATATGCAGTGGTGAGTCTGGAAAACCAGTGATAATGCTTCTCAGTCCCTTGGGAGGTTCCTCTGTCTCCCTGCAGGGCAGCATTGTGAGCACCCCAGCATCCCTGCACCAACACACCATCGAGTGCCCTGGAGGGAAGGTGCTGAGCAGGGCGTGCAGGGCTGAGACAGGGCTGTGGTCAGGACCTTCCCAGCTCAGTGGGTGTCGAGGCAGAGCCTGGGGGTGCTCAGGGAACCCCCTGCCAGCCAGGTCCTGTAGGGAATCTCTGTCCCCACCTGCATGAAGAGGTGACCCCTTCCCAGCCACCCAAGTTAAACAAACAGCCAAGCCACTGGGTTTGACCTGTGGTAATTAAGAATGGGGTCGGTGGTGGTGGTTTGAATGCAGAGGAAGGAGCAAATCAACTTGTGAACGTGTTGGAGAGCTTGGCAGCTGCTGGCAGAGCCAGTGGGATGCCAAGTGTGGCTCTGTGCTCTCCCAGTCCAGCACCCAGCAAGGCTCCTGCTCACAGCACAGAGGTTAGGAGAGGAAGGATGCCAAACCGCTGACAAAACAAACCCTGCTGGTGCAAGGAATCCCAGAAGCGTCTGGAATTTGCCTGTGAAGCCGGGCAGCCCGTTGCCCATCTGCTCCCTTGCTCGCTCCATTCACACGCTCCTCTCCTCCGGGCTTTACGAATTAAAAGTTGCAACATTCTGTCTGCAGGTTTGCAGCCAGTGCAGGAGGCAGGTGGGGACGGAGTGACTCCCCCCTTGCTGTTTGCTCCCCACACCTCTCTCCCAGCCCCATTCCCTGCCCTAGGAACACTTCTCCAGATGCTCAGCACAGGGTAGGGGCTGGCCTCCCGCACAAAGGATCATACCTGGATCCCGAGATGCTGGCAGCAGCCTGGCACTCCTCTGAGGGGAGGATGGAGCAGTCACCCTAAACTCCAGAGGTGGCAGGGATGGTCCTGGAGCCGGCTGTGAGTGTGCTGGGGCCAGCACCCCCTCCTCAGCCCACAGCTGCTTCTCGAGGTGCAGGTTTTGTGCAGCCACAGGGCAATTGCTAAAGGAAAAATCCCTTTATCCGGAATAGAGTACTTTGTTAACGTGATTATGTGTTAATTGCTCTGATTTAACTCAAAGTGGGTGACCTTTACCTGTTAACCATCGGTGTGCTGAGCCAAGGAGCAGCTTTGGGAGGAGGCTCAAGTCCTCTCCTGGAACGGAGAGGACACTCTCTCTGTCACTGCTGCAGCTCTGAGCTGTCTGTGTGAGGATGGAGCCCAGAGGAAAGCGGGCCCATGTCCTGCACCTTCCCTTGGCACAGAAAGTGAGTAGTTTCTAGTCCCATGGAGGTGTCAGAGCGTGGCAGAGCCTCCCAAGCTGTGCTGGGGGGCAATCAGCAGCGTTGGCAAGGGGCTCTGTGGGCCTGGGGAACATCAAACCCCTCCAAAGCACTTCCATGTGCGCCTCCCCTGCACGTCAGTCATTCTTTATTAATCCATTGGCCGGCGTGAGCTGCTGTCCCCACAAGTGTTCTTTCATGTTTGCCTGCAGCCTCAATGTCATCACACAAAATCAAGTGTAATTATGAGCAGATACCAGCCCCTTGCCCCCCCCCACAGCCACCATTCCTCCACATCTGGTTTCCAAAACCTCTCTCAGGGCTGCAGCTCCAGCACAGACCCCTTAGCTCTGCTCAGCATTAACCTCCTCTGCCCCTTCCCTCCTGCCCCCCATAATTTTTCATTTTGACCAGTGTTCGTCATCAAACAGGTTTTAATTCCCCAATTCCACCATTCCTGATGGGCTTATCCTGGGTTTCCTGGCAGCACAGATCCTGCTCCAGCCCTTCAGAGGGACCAAACCCTCCCTGCATCCCAGCTCCACCCTGGTAGCTTTTTGTCATTTCATTTTGCCAGTTCAGCTTCTGGAGTACCTGTGCAGCCTGCTAGCTAAAGGGCCTGCAGGAAATAAATCCCACTGTGTCCATGTGCAGGGAATTTATCCACTGTCCATCCCCTCAGCAAGGCCAGCTCTTCCTGCTCCTCTAAATTCTTACCTGATCAGGTAACTCCACTCTTCCCCAGTCCAGCCCCTTTGGCCCAGCAGCCTGCAATCCTGCAAACATCCCCTTCACATGGTCCTTGTTACAGGCACAAGATGTGCCTTAATCCTCGAATTTCTGCTGGGGCTGGAACTTGCTGCATCAGCGTTTTGGGTCCCTTTGTAGATGATTTTCCTTCAGTGCCTGTTTAGGTGGGAAAGGGGCTCCAAGGGGGCCCTGCAGCAGCAGAGCAGCCTTTGGAAAAGTGTCACCAACAGTCCCAAGTGTTTTCCTTTCAGAAAGGAGTTACCAAGAGTTCAGAATGTTTTATCAACTATGGTAAGTGTGGATTGGGTGCCAGGCTGCTGTGAGGAGTGAGGAGGGTCTCAGGCAGAGTGGCTCTGGCTGGTGCTGCCCCTGTTCCACCTCCTGAGCTCATTGGTGTTCTCACAACCCAAGGGAAATAAAGGTTGTGCTTAAAATTAAGAAAAGGGGAAAAAAATGTATTAGACATCAAATGTTGAACCAATTTCGGCTTGACCAGAATCCAATAAAGTGCAGTTCATACAACATTTTTATTGCTAATTGGTTTGACTGTTAAAATTTAAATGCATGAAGTTACTTTAATGATGGACAGAGTGGACCTTGTTAACCTTTAAAAGGGGTTTAATTAATTTATAGACCTCCTAAAAAGCTTCACACTTCTCCCTCCTGTGCCTGGCCCTGGCTGGCTGGGCTAGGTTCCCCTGCAGCCCCTGAGCTGTGAGAGGTGATGAATGCAAAATGTGGTGAAGATGGGGCCAGCAGAGCATGGCCAGGGGCAGAGACAGCCTGGGGTGAGCCCCCAGCACAGGGGCTCTGGGATGGGCTGCTAAAGAGAGGCAGAGGGGCTTGGGGGGCAGAGGAGGGTCTGGTCTGGCTGCCTGGAGCTTCCCAGCACCCTGCTGGTGTTTCACCATGGCCAGGGACCCCTGCCATCCTGCCCCTTGGGTTACATGCTGCCAAACATTTTCTATTTAAATGCAAATTTTGACTTTTCACTCAGCAGCTCCATGAAGTTTTTCACAGCACAGTTAGGGTCACAATAATAATTTATCCACAGGCCTCGTCCTACAGGTGCTGTAGTGCAGAAGGGCTGGTGCTTTGATGGCTGGGAGAGGGGAAAGGGAAGAAGGGGAAGGGGAAGGAGAGGGAATGAAGGATAGAGCTCAGTGTGCTACAAATGTGCTGCTCTGGGCACCCCCAGCTCAGCTCCTGGAGCCACTGGCAGGCTCTGGAATCTGCCAGATTCCTGCTGAACCCCCCACAGCAGAACTCTTTCCCAATATATACATTATTCTCATTCTTCCATGCATGGTCCCTGCCACCAGGGAGGCTGCTCTACAAGGCACATCATCACAGCGTTTGATGTACACACAAACTCACCTTCATTTATCTGCAGCCTTCCCACATGGTACAGAAATTCTATTTCTCAGCACCATAAAAAAAGGGCAGAGATGCAAGGAGATGAAATTCAAGATTCCACTAATTTGGATGCCCAGGCAGTCACAGCAGATGCTGCACCCCCAAAACACCAGCCCCTCTTTCTGTTGCTGTTATCCCTGCTCCCTGCCATCTGCCTGGCAAGCAAAGCTGGGCTCTGTGAGCAGCAGACAGCCCCAGCACAGGACCAGAAGGTGACTGAACAGGACCTGACACATCAGGGCCCAGCCATGGGAGTGTCAGGAATTCAGATGAGTAGAAAAAGCAGAAAGCCTTTCCCGTGACATCATCTCACTGCCTGGCCCACGGGCAGGATGGGGTCACTGCAGTGCCCTGTCCCTGAGGCTGCTCACTGCTGGGACAGGGGACATGGGCAATGCAGCACAGCTCCTCCCCAACCCACCACCAGAGCTGCCACCTCCACGTACAGCAAGAGCCATAGAAAAGGGATCTGGAACCGAGGTCATATCCTTTTTCTAATGTGAATTAGTCTGAGCACTAAATGAGTTCAGACTTAATTGTAAGCATTTTCTGTTAACTAAGCAAGAAATCTTATAATAACACAATAAGGTGCCATTTCACAGCATCCAAATGGAGCAATAAGCTGGGGCCTCATTTGTATGTATTTTTTTTCACAGTGATTGCTGACGCTGCTGCTTTTAATATATTCACATTGGCACAGCCATTTGCATTCAGATGCAATTATGAGTTAGAAACTCCCTCCTTTCTGCAAGCTCCAGAAAGGGAGAATTTCAGCCCAGAGACACGTTACTGTTCATTTTGTGGGGTCTAATTAAGGAGTCTGCTCTGGCAGGAA
Organism: Oenanthe melanoleuca; assembly: GCF_029582105.1. Taxonomy (NCBI): domain Eukaryota; kingdom Metazoa; phylum Chordata; class Aves; order Passeriformes; family Muscicapidae; genus Oenanthe; species Oenanthe melanoleuca. Next base: position 4,886,771 of record NC_079349.1, read on the forward strand.
TCGAATTCCTATTGTTACCAAAGGGAGCGTCCTGCAAAGAAATAGATTAAATTAAACCAAGTCTTTAAAATACTCCCTTTTCCTCAACAAAATCTTATTGATCTTGAGCAGAAATAGTTATTTCCTATGGAAAAAATGACACTTTGGGGACAGAGGCCAAAAAAAATGCACGAACCACACGCAGCCATTCCCGGGGAACACGGGCAGGTCACAGCTGTGCCACACACAGTCACCACTGGACAGCCAGCATGGGATCCTCACAGGGAACGTGGGGCAAACCCACTGCAGACCCCCAAACCCACTGAAACCTCCCAAACCTCGCTCCAGCTTGGCAGCAGTGACAGGGTTCTCCAGTGACCAGGTTAGTGCAGGTGCTGCTGGAGCAGCAGAGCTGGGTGGCTCCTCAGCCCTACTGGGTAGAGCCACCAAAGAGCAACTGGATGGCTGCACATCCCTTCAAGAACCAGCTTCTCTGAGGAGCCCAAAACAACAAATAAAAAAGAGAAATTAAGAAAGCAAGGGAGGGTGAAGCTCTAGGAGGAGAACCAGGGTGGGAGAGCAGTGAGGCTCTTGCCATGGGCACAGGTATCATGGTTTCACAGTGTGAGCACCATCCATGGCAGCTGGGTGTGTGTGTGTGACAGCACCAGGGGTCAGGGATTAGGGACACCCACACGCACACAGTGGGACAGGGAGCTTACATCCCACACAGCTGGAGGAAAGGACCCCATTTTGCTAAGAGAGGTGCTGCCCATCTCATCACCTCCACTGCCATTCCCAGGAACAGCACAGGGATTCCGGGAAGGAATGAGCTTGGGAGCAGCCCAAGGGCCATGCCACACCAAAATTCCAACCTGCCTGGGGAAACTCTGGCATGACCTCGAGAACAGGAAATTTGGGGTGTTCCTCAAGCTGGGCCACAACAGAGTCAGAGCTGAACTCCTCAGGTGCAGGTGAGTACCCTCCTCCTCCTCTTCCTCCTCCTCCTCCTCTTTCCAGGAGGGAGAAGTAGCAGAGGGAGGAGGAGATGAGTGTAATTACTGCAGCACCTGAGATCTCATAAGAGTGCCATGCAGATTACCTCCTCCCGACAGGCTGGAGCTGTGGTTTATAGTTTACACCAGCATATATCGAATTAACCTCCGAGAAAAAGGTTAAACTATCAATCACGAGCTGCAGTTTAAGGAACTGCATCCCTGTGATGTATGGCACCGGCAGCACGTCAGGACTCAGCCAAAGACTGCTTAAAAGTAACTGGGGATAATGGGCCTGGCTCCTTATGGAGATAGATGTGCCGAGTGTTGACTTTAATACGCTGCATAAATGAGACCCCGGTGTGGAAATATTGCATCACAATGTAAAACAATTTCCTCTATTCAAACAACCCCTAAGTAGACTTCTCGTTAATACTTGCAGGGTGGAGGTGGCGGTGGGGTGTGGAGGGGACAGCGGTGACAGGGGTCCTGGGGCAGGGCAGGGGACATCTGGGGCAGGGGACACCGGGCAGGGGCTGGGGCTCGCCCAGACCGGGGCCCCGCGAGCAGAGGGCTTCGATTATCCGCACATGTGTCGAGCAGCAGGGCTGTAATTTGAAGACATGTAACACAGACTGTTTACATTTTTGCAATCCTGGATAGTTGTGCGCTGAATTTCCCCTACTGGAAAGAAAAACTGCATGAGTGGGGAATGCAGAGGAGGAGGAGGAGGCTTCTCCCCCTTCCAGAACAGGCAATGCAACGCATCTGGGAGCAGGACATGGACCCTGCTGCCCCATCCGAGGGGCCCCTCACAGCCCTGCTTGGCCAAGGGGTCCCTGGGCAGCCCAGACAGAGGGACAGTCCCTAGAGAGGGGCCCAGGCAAGGGGCAGCCCCACACAGCCCTGCAGAGAGCCCGGCCACCGTGACCAGCAGCCCGGAGCAAACGGGGACACGTCTGCAATCACAGGCTGGGGACACGTGGGATGAAGTTGGGTTTTAATTGTAAGCAGTGTCATCGCTAATTTTAGGCAAATCTACTCGTTACTGCTCCGGGAACCTTGGGAGAATTGGCACTGGATGCTCCCAGCCAAGGACAGCACTGCCCAATTTTTGTTATAAATTTATTATTTGCAACATCTGGGTGGAAGTCGCCGCTTTGGCCAAGGAACACGATGCCAGTGGCAGAGCCAGGAGTGTGGCCAGCCTTGCCCTGCACCCCCCAACACAGGGACACTGTGCCACTGCTGTCACCGTGGCTGCTGTCCCACCAGCCCGGCCCTGCAGAGCCCAGAAGTGTTCAGGGAACAGCCCCTCCGCTCCTCTTCAGATGAGCTGAGACCTGCGACCGCTCATTGTGCTTTCCGAGCTTTAAAAAAGGCTGGTCTGAGCTTACAGCTTCACCTAACGCCGCCTGAAGAATAAGAAAAGGTCAGCAAGACTTGTGAAATAAAAATGTTTCCATCTCAGTTGAGAACAAGTCCAGATGGGTGAGCAAAGTTTAGAAATGGGAAAGAATTGAGCGAGCAGCAATACTGTGAGAAGCTGATAAGAGGAGCTCTAGCAGGAGAATAGGGGAGCCTTGTCTATCAGCCTATTAAAGGCTATTCTTACAAGTTTTTTTCTTTTCATTAATACGCAGGGTGAATAGAACATTGAATAAAAATCAGTACTTACTGCACAATTGTAGGATTGAAAGGTAACTGTCAACAGAAGGATTGGGGTGACAAAAGGGGCCATTTCAGTGCTTAGCAAATGATTTTCGGCTTGTCATTTCAATAGGCCGTGTTTTTCAGAGATTGTGTTTTTTTGAATAGCGTTTATTACCATGCTTTTTAAAAATTTCATGTTGTCTCTTTGCAGGCACCATTCATTTGCAGATGCAGTATTCCTTTTGGGTTGTCAGAGGGATACTGCTTTAGAAAAATAAAGTACAGTCGTCCAGTGAGAAAAAGGATTCTCTTGTGAAGCTAATGGCTGGGAGAAAAACAATCGGGGCAGCTCCTACCTTCTTGCCAGCCTGACCCAGTTTCTCCCACTGTTCTTTATTCATGATCGCGTGGGCCACCGGTTCTCTCCATTTCAAATTACAAGTGTGATGCTGAGTAAGATAAAACTTTTTTTTTTTTTTTTTTTTTTTTTTTTTTTTTTTTTTTTAACAGAAAAGCCCATCTTCCTAAATGATCCGATTTTGCAACGGGAGACCCCAAAACCAAGCCGGTCGCCTATCTCTCACCCACAGACAAGAGGTCCAATTCTGCAGCCTTTATTCAGACAAAATCCCATTTCTCTCAATGGGGGCTTTGCTTGAATAAGCAGTGGGCAATTAATGCTCAGACTTTACAAAGGAGATACGTGGGGTGTTTAAGGCTTTGTGCGTATGCCCGAGAGGAGAAGCGAAGTGACAAAGTTTTACGGTTATCTGCCTTAAATAAAATCTTTGAAAACACATGTTGGTTTAATCGAAATGATCATGTTCATTGCTCCATAATTGCTCGCATAGGTCCGGAATTTGCATGACACTGTACACTATGCAACAGTGGTTAAAAAGACTGGCATTAGGATTTCATATCATTTTAACAAAAACCACCATTTTTGGCACCCTGGGCTCCTAAGTAGAGAGTAATCTAGAATTAGTGAGAAATAGATTTCATGGCTTTAAGTCACTTTATAGTGTGCAGGTCTTGAACCCTGATCTTTTGTAAATTGAACCACTTGTGAAAAAACAAAGGGCTCTAATCCCTTTAAACTACCACTGCACATCCCTGGCCCAGCGCCCTTGAGAAGTGATTTAAACGGCGTCGGGTATGGCAGCTCAAAACATACTCAAATCTGTTAAGAGGCTGATATATAGGAAGGGAATGGAAGCAGGGTAAAAAAAAAAAAAAAAGCTAATTAAAAGTATTGATGAGTCTGACAGAGAGAATAATATCCTTCAGCCCCTCTGAAAATCACCGTGAGCAAGACTGGGATCCTCCTGGTGCAGCACGGGGGAGAGGAGCAGCTGAGAGGACGGGGGTTGCAGGCACTGTGGTGAGGATTTGCTGGGGCTGGAGGGGCAGGACGAGCTCACAGTGATGGTCAGAACAGCCTGGGACACTGGAGAAGGTCACTGCCTGTCCAGAGCTCCCGTGCTCCTGTGCCTCCTACCCAGCTCAGCAAGGGCTTTGTCTCTTGAAACTCCTTTTTTTCCCCCCTCCTCCAAAACACAAGACACCACTTGTGAACTATCCCAGGTGACCTGGAGTTTTCTGTGTTAGACAAACATTACTAATTCAAAAGCACTTTTCTCTGCAACTCTGGCATTCCATCTCTTTCTTGAGGAGCTGCAGCAAGAATGGGGGTGTTAATGAGGATTATCCTTCCTGCCAGCCCAAGGAGCAGCTGATCGCTCCACTGAGCCCTCATCCCAGCTGATCACTCCACTGAGCCCTCATCCCAGCTCCTCCCTGACTCCCAGCTCTGTGGCCAGTGTGTGGGGATGGCACAAATGGTGAGACCCTGGCAGGCAGCCGTGGGGTGGAGGGCAGGGTGCCCGTGCCAGGCAGAGATCCTGCCACTGCCAGCATTTTCCTTGGCTGGATCCTCCTTGTCCCAGCCAGGACAGCTCCTGAAACCAATGTGCCAGGCTGGCACATTGCTGGCACTGTGCTCCAGCATCCCCCTCCCTTCTGCACACACAGGGAAGGACTCTTGGCCTAGGCTTGATTTTACACTGAGTGCTGGAGCTCAGGGGCCAGCAGGGACAAAATGTTCAGTTTCCTTAGCAATAGCAGAAAAACAAGAATTTCACTTTGAAAAACTTAAAGCAGTGTTCTTTAACAAACCTGCTGTCTACCCTTCTCCCAGGGGAAGGCTGAGACAAGGATCTCTGCAGCAGAAATGCCTGACTCAGTGTTTAAAGTGCCCTTGTTAGCCCTGCCTTGATGGCTGTCTGGAGAATCACAGATCCCACCGATATTTAAGGCCATATAATTTGCTTATCTCCTTGTACAGTCTCAAGCAGCCCCTGAAGAGAGAGACAGGCTGTTCCCTTGCAGATGCTTTTGTTTCCAGCTGATGTCCAGGTCACAGCAGCAGGTGACAGCACAGGGACCCCACCAGAGCGCCCACCCTGGCACCAGACCCTGTCCTGGCGAGGCAGGAGCACAGACACCAAGGGCTGGGGGATCCAGCCCTTACCTGACTGACCCTGCAGGGTCCCACTGCCACCTTGCCTTCCTTGTGGGCCCAGAGCCATTCCCTCCAAGCCATGCCCTTCACTTTCCAGCCCCCTCTCCATGCAGCAGCCCTTCCCAAAGCCTCCATTGTAAACAGGGATGGAGAACCAGAATGAAAGGCCAAGCAGCCATGTCAGAGCACTCCGGACATTAGTCAGACAAAAGACTTTAAAACAAAGTTCAATTAGGTGTGAAGGAAATAAGAAGCTGCCAGCAGCAGCAGGCGTGTGAATGCTCTGAGATGCTGGAGCAATATGCAACATAAATGCGTTTGTCTCTGCTCTGACCAGCCTTCCCTGACAGCCTGTGCTCCAAGCCGTGCAAACAGAAGCCTCCTGGCATACTTGGAAGATATTCAACATTTCCAGCTATAATATTTTAATTATGGAGCATGCTGTTGAGGCAGTTATCTGAAGCGACTGGCTCACGGAAGGCCCAGTGCCACCGGGCGTGGGCTCTAAATGGGATGTCGGGATAATGCTTCTCCAAAAAAGCCCACGAGCTCCTCCCCACAGTGTGGAGCTCTGCAGCATCCCGGGAGCAGTGCCACCCTTCCCTGTACAAAGCTTTCCTCAGCAGACACCCACCTCACACCTCTGGGGACAGACAAGGAGCTGCTGCATCCCCGGCACAGATCAAGTCTCAAGGCAAAGGGTGAAGCCACCACAGACCTTCTCTGGAGTCAGATGTGGTTCCTACATGGCTGCTGCAGATCTGCCTTTGGCTGGAGTATCCTGAGGACTTTTTCAGCTGCCATCATCTCCTACGTTCTTGGTTCTTCGTCTCCTCTGTGCCACCCATCCTGCCTTCCCAAGTAACCCATGTGTGCCTCTCTCACTGCTTTTCCATGAGCAACAGTGATTGTTTTGGTTCAGAGCCACGGCTGCTATTGTGTCCTGGGAAGTAGAACTCAGAAATATGAATTCAGCAAGGAAATAATAAAATAAAAAGTTATTGCTAAATGCAACGGCCATAACACAAAGAGAACCTGAGAGCTGAAGACATGAAGCCCTGAAGTGCTGGGAGGCTGGACAGCAGTGGCATGGTCAGTGCAGGGATTTTGCTCCAGGACTGTATTTACACTAAATTAAAGCTGGAGAAGTTCTCCTCAGGACTGTACACGAGCCCTGGCACCAGCAGCCAGCGTGTGTGTTACACCACGGGCGCCTCAAAGACCTTTTGGGCACGTCCAGGAATCTGGGCTGCACAACTGCATCCCAGGGCTGGACAGGGACCACTGATTGTGCTTTAATTGCAGGCTCAGTATGAAACAAGGTGTGGGCCAAAGTGCAGCTCCAAGAAGGACACGGTGCCAGCAATAGATACTCTGGCAAACTCAGTCCTCCAGCTCCAATTATGGAACTTCTCTTATACCACTGTCTCTAAACATTGGCTCCTGACTGCAGTGCCTGATGCCAAATGGTAATGGCCCTCATTCTGCTGATGGTCAGAGCGCCTGGAGCCCAGGCAGGATGCAATAATGGCCGAGGAGGGGGAAGCTGGTGCTCAGCACAGCGTGTGCGGCGCACAGGGAACGGCAGCATATGTCACAGAGCTGGGATTGCCTCACAGGAGCTGGAAAAACACACCTCTCCTGCTCAGGCTGCAAAATGATCGTAAATCCAAATGGGTTTTGCAGCTTTCTGTGAGGAAGACTCTCCAGCAAACCCCACCAGCCAGGCTGTCTGCAGGAAGGTGTTGGCAGGGCAGTGTCATTCCTGGTGGTGAGAGCAGGACCCACCAGCACTGTTCACACCATAAGCCCTGATTTATAGCTTATTAAAATAGAGAGAGCTGAGATAAAATGCCAGAAATAAAAAACTCTGACTGGATCGAGTGTGACTTGGCTTATTGAGTTTGTTTCCTCTCTTTTTATAAGGGCTATAAAAACAAACAGCTCTCACTTGACTAAAGAAATCATTCATTAAGCTCCTCCACTTGTTCCAGCAAATCCAGACACACGTAAATAAATTCCGGGTGTCCCTTTCTGGAGCTCATCCCAAGAACACTGGTGGGGCCCTTTCACTCCAGCTGTGCCACCTGGGCAGGACAGGCTGGCAGTGGCACAGCCAAGGTGACATCAGGGGTCCCCAGGATCCTGGGGGTCCTTGGGGCTCCCCCAGCCAGGCAGGCTGTGCCCCCTGAGGGGAACCTGGCTGGGTTCACATCCAGCTCAGAGAGACCCCTCAATAAATGTGACAGAAAAGGAAAGGGAAAGGGAAAGGGAAAGGGAAAGGGAAAGGGAAAGGGAAAGGGAAAGGGAAAGGGAAAGGGAAAGGGAAAGGGAAAGGGAAAGGGAAAGGGAAAGGGAAAAGGAAAGGGAAAGTCTGAGCAGCTGGGGAAGAGAAGGAGGAGCCTGAAGCAAAATTTATTTCTGTCAACTGGTGGTCTATTTCCTTGATACCATTTCCTTGTATACAGATAAGGAGTTATCTTAAATGACCATGTCTTTTTCAATTTGTACTTAACAGTCAGTCCCATTTTCCTTATATGATACTATCACAGCAGGATGAAAAATGCATTACAATAATCCCTGAGGATCTTCATATATCAATATCAAATGGGCTGAAATTGACCTGTTATAAAAACCAGCCTTTCAAGTCAGAAAAAACTTAAATAAAAAAAGCAAATTTCAGAGCCTGCAGGATGCTCCATAACCCGAATGCTCAGGCACAAAGAGCAACGTTTCCAGAATGCTTAATGAAAACAAACCTTCAACATCCACAGCAAAAATATCTTTGCTATTGGTACATCTGTACCTTGGAGAAACGCTGACCCAGACCAGACCAGTGCATCCCCACCCAAATCAGGCTGAGCCACTGAGTCTGGGACCAGGGATTTGGCACTGGGAACTTTCTCCCTGCCTGCACAAGCTGGAAAGGAAAACAGCTGAAGCACCTCAGCCCTGCCCTGATCCCCCAGCTCAGAGTGGCAGTACTGCACCAGGGCCAGAGGGAACCCTGGCACCACGGGGCAGGAACCAGCTGGCAGCCCCCAGCCTCATCTGTCAGCTCTGGAAACAGAGCACCAAGCCCTGAACATTCCTCCTGCAACCTTTTAAAACAAAAATGTACCTTCAGGCTCCTCCATATGAGGCATGGAGAGGATGGGGCACTTCTCTGGGATTACACCCAGAGCTTCTCTAGCTCCCACTGGGTTCATTCCTCACTCACATGCTGATCTGGCAGCCCAGGAGCAGAGCAGGGCTGCAGTAGGCAGAGAGGCTCTCTCTCCATTCCACACATGTTTGCAATAAGCACAAACACCACATTATCACACCACTTCATCCTGCCTAAACCAGCAGTGCCCATTTCCCTTCCCGCTATCACAGCTATGGGGGATTTGTCATCCAAATTAGAGCTAAAGATACAAAAATACCTCAACAGATCCTAATCAGAAGAAGATGTTTCTGTTGTGAGTTATTGGCCCACCACAAGCCAGTCAGGGAAAAAAAAAATAGAGAAGAGGCTGCAAAGAAGCTGAGCACCAGCAGCTGCCACATCTGCTGCCAGAGGAGCTGCTGAGACACCTCTCACCATATGAGAGGACCCTCAGCTCCAGACCCCAGCACCACAGACTCAGACCACCTTGAAAATCTGGCAAGAGGCCCTGTAGTGCCAAGTGCTGGGACCTGCATGTGCTGAAGCCACATCCCCTGCCATGTCTGTGGGACCAGACCCTGCAGATTCCAGCTCCAGCCCAGCACAGGCACCTGCCCTCAATGCTGGGAGATGCTGTGGTCCCAAAGTAGAGTCCTCCAGGACTGGGCAGAACCAATGGAGGTGGTGGACTGGGGATGGGAAATTCTGTATTTAAATAGCACCATTAAACACAAGGACCTGGCAGCCCTCTGCCCAGAGTTTAGGGATTCTCTTCCTTTCCTGTACTTTTTACCCTCCTGCTCCATCAGCTCTCCTGTGTGGGAACTGGGGGCTCAACCAGGCAGAGTCCCAAACGTGCCACCTCAGCCTCCAACTCCCGTCCCACCACGGCAGTGCCAGTTTAAATCTCCAAATCCTCCATCCCTCCAGGAAACTGGAAGGAGATATGCAGAAGAGGCTCGCTCAGCCTTGCTGACCACAGGACAGCCCTCCAGGGAATGGCTTTGGCCCCTGCTCTGCCCAGCTGCCCACGGCACAGCATCCCTCTGCCCGTGCCAACTGCAAAAGCTGAGCAGTGGAGGGGTCCTGGAGGGGAGCCTGCCAGAGAGGAGCAGAGCAGAATCCTGGCACGCGGTTGCAGGGCCGGCTGCCAGCTTTAAGTGAATTTCATGAGAAGTGCACTGGGCCTCTTATCATTTGCAATGAGCCCTGCAGCTCTGACGAGACACGGGGGGACATAAGTGATGTCGGAACAGAGCCCTTTATTAATTAATAAACAGCAGTGCAAGCTAAAAGCTTTACATCCAGCACTGCTAAATGCACAGTTAAAAGCCCTATAATAACCCGTGTTCATCAGGCATTCCAGGCACTCCGGCTGGCTCCGAGGCGCGTGTGATGTGACACCATCTACCTGCTGCAGCCCGCAATTAGAGCCAGGCAGAGGCTCAGCCTGGAGGAGCCCAAGCGAGACGCTGCACAGCAACATCACCTGGCAGGTGCAGCCGAGCATCACGGATCCCAGTGCCCGGGCTGGGCTGGGAGGGATGTGCTCAGCACCAATTCCTGCCTCCGCCGGGGCTCCCGACCGAGCGTCGCGCTCTCCCGCGCTGACTGGAGCGCGCTGGTCCAGCCCTCAGCTGATCTGTTTGTAAAATAACACCTAGGGCTGCCTAAATCATTTTAAAGCAAGGCACACTCCGGTTTTCCTGGGTTTCCTCTGCTAGCACGGAGCACGTGCCGCGCTGGTTATGCACAAATTCACACGCTCCTGTTCACCAGGCACAGCTACCATCAGCGAACATGCAAAGTGGATATTAGCAGCCACACATGGCCACTTAGATGCCTGCTCATTTGCATATGCAAACACTCATTTTGCATGCAAAATGTGATTTACAGAAAATGGACATCTAAATCGAAGTCCCAGTGTTGGCTCTGCCCCTGCTACTGACAGTGCTAAACCATGATGAGCACGGGAGGAAGAGGGCTGTGAAATGGTCAGGCATTGTTGCTGCTTTTATAGCTGGAGATTCATTTGGATCTGTTCATTATTTAAAGACATCTTTGGAGTGGGTCAGTAGTATTGACCCCACCACACTGGCCCTTGTTCTGTGCAGCCTTGCAGACATGACAAAGGAGGAGAAGCTATGAGGGGTCAGAAGTTGCCCCTTCCCTCTCAACCTGCTCTGATCCCCATGAATCCACCCCTCCCCAAGCAACGCCAAGGACATTTTGAAGGGGATTATCTCTAACACAGAATTCACCAACTGATGGGATGATGGGTTTGGCAAAGACCCCACGAGTGCCACCCCAGCCATGTCCAGCCAGAGCTGCTGGAAGATGGCTCTGTGCACCACAAGGCTTCCCTGCCTTCCCAGAGCTGCTCCTTGGCAGCGCGCTGAACACGCGCTCCGGCTCGCTGCCACACACAAAGGAGCCGTTCTGGGAAATCCTGGCTTTCGGCATGACTGAAGTTTATAGCAGAAAGTGATCCTATTTTCAGGCAGATTTCCACTAATGAGCAAAGCCTTGACGGCCATATGCTCCCCACAGCCTCTCCCGCTCGCTGCGGGCTCCTCACGCGTTCTTCGTACTGGGGAAGAGACATGAGATATCTCCGTGCTGTTTCACCATGATATAAAGACTGTAAGGCTTGCCCATGTTAAATTAAAGAAATTTTAAACAACAGCAGGATATACAATGTAATTCCTCCCTTAAGGTTGTGCCTGCAGTTCAGTAGGCCAGACTCCCATGCACAGGGAGCTGGGATCATTCCCTCTGACCACATGGAATTAACGCTTCACATGTGACACGGGTGTGAGCGAGGTATCAGACCCCTTTTCTATGTAATATCACACTATTGTTTACAAACACCTGGGAAAAGGAAGACAAAACAGCATTTTTGTACAGCATAAAGGCCCATACGTCTTCTTTCAAAACTCTGAGATATCCAGGGCGCTGCATTCTGCAAGACAATCGAGAGCTACTCTCTTTTTATATGTCCAAGGTCTCTCTTGTATTTCAGGACAATCAATCCTTGAAAATTCTGCAAAGCTGAAAAAACTTCCTTATCCTTGTCAAGATTCTAAGTGACACTGGACAGCCAGAGAGGTCTTTTACCTGACCTCATGGAAACCCCACCACAGGGGTGAAATCTGCATTCCTCTCTCTTTTTTAGAACATATTTAGAAAATACAGGCTGTCAGTTGGAGCTGGAATGGTTGTTTAAAAGCTTTAATAATCAGGTCATGAGAAATATTTCTTTCAAAAAGGAACTGGGGTATTTGTGTGAAATTCTGGACCTGATGAAATGCTGCAGCTAAAAATCACAGAATTACTGAATCGTTTAGGTTGGAAAAGACCTTCAGGGTCATCAAGTCCAATCTTCACCACCTTGTGAACTAGAGACTGAATGCCATGTCCAGTCATGTCTTGAACAGGTATATCCTGTTTGTGCATATATTTTCCTGCATCTCCAGCTGAGCTGAGCACCCCAATATTCAAAATGATGAATGTGATGGCTGGAGTAGCTCCCTCATCACCAGCACCATCACCCAATGATGATGGCTTTGCAAAAAGAGAAGAAACACCTTCAGAACAAAGTTTGAAATAGTTCCTACAGTTTGTGCAGCTGCTAAAGGCAGACAAAAAATCAGCAAAATTCTCGTAACCAGCATGACACACCTCGGTTTATGTGATAATAAAAGCATGATTTGACATTAATTCTGCTTTCTGCAGCAAATCCCTGCGCAAAGCTTCTTAGCCATCAACCCAGCTGGATATGAGGAGCAGCCAGGCTCCCACAGAAAGGGTTAAAAGAAAATGTTATACTAAAAGAAATCTCTCTACGAGTATAAAAAAAGAAAAATGATTGTAAATTCCACCAGGGGAATTCTGCCATGAATATGCTTCACCTTTCGCAGAATCTCCCACCCTGCCTCAGAGGATAACTGACCTTTGGAGAAAAATAATGAAAAGAAGAAATTCCTTGGAGAAAATAATGTGGCCAGGCCTCAGTAATGAGATCTGCTCCCTTTATGTTGCTATGACAACCGCAGTCATTTTATAATACAAAATACATGAATGGGAAGAGGGCCATCTCCTCGCGCCGGGGCCGGCACCGCGGCACCCGGCCCTGGCACGCTCCTCACTGCACAGCCACAGGCTTGATTTGTGCTCCACCCCATCTCCTTTAACCTGCACGGGATCAAGGAGCCCAGCTCCTCTGACTGCTCCAATTGTGGCTTCTGGAAGCGTTTCTGGGTGGCAGAGAGGTGTGGGGAGGGAGTGGGTACCCAGGACAGCTGCGCTCACAGCACCCAGCCTGAACCAGGGCAAGTCATCCCACAGCTCTTTGCAGCCTCTGGGAACTCCAGCCTGGAGATGGTTCTTGGAAAGAGTCTCCTGCTTTTGACTCCAAATCACAGGTTTCCCACTTATCTGGGTTTGTGACAACAAGGAACCAGGAGGCAGAGTGTGCCATTCCCAGAACAGGTTCCCTCACAGGAGCTGCCTGGCGAGCACACCTCTGCTCTGCAGGGACTCAGGAAGCTGAGCTTCTGTCAAAACAGATGTCAACCAAGTGGGAAGATTTGTATGAGAGCCTTAATGCACATCCCAGGCTTTTCCAGAGGAAGATACACTTACTTCCTGGCGTGCAGGGCTCTCCAGCTCGCCTCAAACCACTTCGGTGTGTGAGCACAATCATTGCTCCTAGGACTAAAGGTGGCCCAAAGTCAGAGCAGGAGTTGGAAATGGAGAAGTCAAGGGGGACCCAAGTATGGTGTTTCAGTTAATCCAGAGGTTCAGAGCGTTTCCTGTTTCCCAGGTGGTCTGCAGGGAGACCTGAGCTCGCTGCACCGTCAGCACAACTGCTCGAGGAGCTGGAGTTATGGGAAAACTGCAACCCAGGTTTGCAAATGAAGAAAACAGCCAGAAACACTGAGGAAACCAAGAGGGTGGAGGAAAAGGAGGCCAGAAAACCAGGAAAAACTCCAGCCCATGGTGTTATACAGCTCAAGAAAGGAGCAGACTGGAGAAGGGTCCCAGGGCTGTCTGATGGGATGAACCACAAGGAGGACAAACAGGACAGGGTTATTTCCATCTCCCTCTCTTCTGTCCTTTCATTTCCCAACAGAGATTGGCAGGAAGGGGTGGAAAGCTGAGAGAAACACTCCCAGGCAGGCAAAACCCAGACTGCTAAAATCAACTGCCATTCTCCAGCTATTTCTGTGACAAATGTGCCCAGGACAGGTTGTTGGGTTTTAAGTTCTGAGTTACATGGATGTTGAAAAGGGGTCTGTCTCCTCTCCAGCACCTGAAGTCACCACCATTAGCCACTGATCTCCCTGCTCCACTCCAAAATCCTTTGACTTGCCTCTGGCAACTGAGGCTGGGGACCATGGAAGGATTTCTGCAACTATCTAATGATCTGAAAAGAGCAGAAAGGCAGCAGGAGTAGCCTCTACATCAGGACAGCCTCAAACCACCCAGGTGCAGGGGGCCCAGGCATTGCCAGAGTCAGGGTAAAATTTAGGTTGCCTCCTGATTGGTACTTTCTATACATGTGGAATTTGCATGTGGGCAGGAAAATCCACCCTGTATCAAATACTAAGGCAAAGGCTAATTTAAATTCTTTTTGTTCAGTAGTATGGAGCAGTAATAAATCTGGGAAAGCACTGGAAAGAAGTTTAAGAGGACATACAAATTGCAGTCACACATCAGCAATTAGGAATCCCAGGAAGGAGAAAGCACCTGTCTTGGTCTTTATTGAATATTATTCTCAATTAGAATATTCATCATGCACACAAGACAATTCCTTCATTCCAACTTCCACAGACATGTCCAAATTACATCATATCCGCAGAACAGAGGGAAGGAAGTTATCTTAATCTATCTCTGAATAAAGCATTATTGAAACTCTCAATGGTCCTGCCTGAAGCTCACTGAGGTGCAGAGCCCTGGCAGATGCTGCACAGAAATACAACTGCCTGGGTGAGCCTCCCAAAACAGCTTGCAAGAAAATGATCCCATTATGCTGAGGCTCCCCAAGCAGCTTCCCAAGGCTGGCAGGAGGCTTGGAGGGGAACATGTACTGCACAGCAAATGGACTCCAAGGATGCTGCTGCCCATGGGGAGGGCAGTCCCACCTGGACACTGTCCAGGTGTGTCCTGCAAAGGAAAGCAGCTACAAATTCCTGCTGCCTGGAACCAAAGATGTGAGCCATTCCTCGCCTGGACAGAGCATGTGCTGCTGTCTGGGAGATTTGTTAAATCTGAGGTTATTCTTTGCCTGGGGCTACCCCTGTGCACGGCCAGCCCTGGGAGCAGAGCTGCAGTTCAGAACCTTCCTACCCCTGTCCCTTGTCCCTTCCCAGCAGTGCCAGTCAGACTGCCAGGTGTTTTCTAATAACAGATCATACACTTCAGGCCAGAGGGATCCTCACGTTCATCTGGCCTCTGGTAAGTAGGAGAACAGACCTGAGGGCTTTTTTGTCTCCATTCCTGATACAAATCCCATGTCTCTGCTTGAAGTTCTGACAGGACTCCTTTGTAATGAAGGCTGGAAACCCCCAGGATCAGAGCTGCATTGCCATGGCAGTGCTGTTCCTCCCTGGGTCATAAAAACCCAAATCCCACAGAGGGGACAGTGCTTGGAGAAGGTCCCCATCCTGTCTGTGGGGATGTGGCTGTGCAGGCACATGGAACACATGGTTGTGAGAGGTCAGAGCTCCCAGCTTGGTCCTACACTGGCTCACAGAGAAGTTACATTGGCCAAAATATCAGATTCAGGATAAAAAAATTAAACCCCTGCCCTGGAGAGAGAGCTGCCTGGCTCCTTGCAGCAGCCAAAAGAGGAGACACAAACCTACAGGGTGAGCAGATCCCTGCTCCCAGCACCACCTTCCACATGCAGCTCCAGCCAACACCTGGGCAGGGAAAAGGAGCCAAAATGCTCTGCCACACACTGGTGCTGTCACCAAGGGAGCCTGGGCCCCTCTGTGATCCTGCCCACCTCATCCATCTCCTGGGTCTCTTTGAACCATCACCTCTCACTGCCACTTACCAGGTTTCTTCAGAAATAAAAGGTATTGAGAAAAATCAATGATAATTCATTGTATCCCATGATTTTTAAAGGCAATTAAGGCAAAGACAAGGTAAGAGGTTAGCAAAATCTCTCATTCTTTAATATATTGTATTTTCTCATTAATTCCTTAATCTTGTGACAAATTCTCCCAGGCAGAGGGCCAGCTTCCCGCCCACTTGAACTCTGGCTGAGTTTTGAATGAAGCAGGTAATGCCTCAGCACCAGCCATGCCCTGTGCTTCCCAGCTGCTCTGGGGAGCTATGGGGGTCCATGGGGGATCCCCTCCAGCCCCTCAGCTTGTCCTCTGCACAAGGAGAGGGAGGGCTTTTCCTGCAGCAAACACGGGGTCTGGGCAGACAAAGCTTCCCCAGGGCAAAAATATTCCTGTTCAAAAATAAGTCATTGCTCCCCAGCTCTGTCCCTGCTCATTTGCACCAGAGTTAATAACTAAATTGCTGCTAATTAGGGATACTATGAATGAGAACACATCACGCTTCTGCTAATCGCCAGTTTTTCTGTGCAATGTCTGGAAAATCAGAATTATTAATGAAGAAGTTATTTTGGAATTCTGAGTTTAATTCCGCAAATTCTGGATAACGGCAGTCTGGTTTGCCAGCTCATTTTCACATCATAACATCCAAACCCCTTAATTAATAGTGAACTAATTAGAAAACACTAACTTCAAGACAGCAGGAAAAGTTCTTTCCATAAGGAGAGTTGGGTTGGAGTGAGCAGCACAAGCTGAAGGGTGGATGGGGAAGGGCAAGGAGTGGGTGGGGATGGGCGAGAGGAAATTCTCAGCTTGCTTTTGAGCAAGTTTCAAATCAATTCTCTTTGAATGACTCCCCTTGGAAGAGCTGGGAAGTGTCTCCTTCCCTCCTTCTGTAGCCCTGGGAAAGGCAGATGCAACGTTAACAACCTAAATATTTACCTGCTTCATTTTGTTTCCTAGTTATTAGGAATATTTTCCATCACTCCGCCTATCTAAACAGAGTTTTCCCCCCAAAAAAGCAAATATGATGGCTCTTCATTCTACAGAAATTTATTACTATGGAGGAAAAATGCTACTGTATTCCAAACACTGGCAAGAAAGCCAGGAGGCTCCACTCCTGCCAGCTTTTAATAAGATACACATTGGAGCTGAGTGTTGCTCACAAGTTGCATGTTTATTTAAACAAGAGTTTCCAAGTGTTTAGGGACAGAGGTTGCTACAACAAGTTCTTATCATCAAACACAATGGTGCTGAAACGTTCAGGAAGGAGAGTTACAAATGGAGTAACTCTGCAGAATAAATCACTGATAAATTTTCAGCACAAGTAGTTTTAACACAAGATAGAATATTGTGGATCCTGAGCCTTCAAATGGATGTGCTCACTCCTAGGATGGTTTGGGACCTATTATGAGATTAAATGATTTATTTAAGGATCTCAAATCCCTTAAATAAATCTTTCTTTTTGCCACTGAATTACATATTTTTCCTGCAGAGCCAGAGATTTGACACTTTCCTGAGGTAATTCTGCCAGGCCAGGATCACCCAAACCTTCCCACTCGCCTGATGACAGAATGTTCTTCTGTGACTTCCAAAAAACCAAAGCAAAGAGTGCTCAGGGGCTGCCTCTCACCTTCAGTGGAGATGATAAATTGAGCTTTGTAGCTTGGTTGTACTGGGGACATTGTCACCCACAATATAAAACACTCCTGGCAGTACAGCTGCTGAAGGGGCCACTCAGGCCACGGGGTCATGCTCAGGAAATGTCCCTCTGAGAGCCCATCCAAGCTTTACCTGCCTGTGCTGGACATGGGCAGAGGGTCACACACTGACCTGTCATGATTATGGCTCAGCCATTGATCCCTCACCCATGGAGGGACCCAAACCCCATGTCTGGATGCACAGGGTGCTGGCTCTGTGCAGGTCCTGCACAGGGATCTCCAGCTGCTCTTGGGTGTTCCCCTGCACGCTGGCATCTCTGCATGGGAGCTGGCACAGGGCTGGGCACACACCCAGGCACCTTGTGCCCAGTTCCAGAATTACTGGGACTTCTGCATGTCCCCAGAGCACTGCTGGGAGCTGGCACAGGCTGGGCACACACTGAAGCACCCTGTGCCCAGTTCCAGCAGTGCTGGGATCCCTGCATGTCCCCAGAGCACTGCCAGGATCCCTGCATGTCCCCACAGCATCCCTGGGATCCCTGCATGTCCCCAGAGCACTGCTGGGACCTGGCACAGGGCTGGGCACACACTGAGGCACCCTGTGCCCAGTTCCAGCACTGCTGGGATCCCTGCATGTCCCCAGAGCATCCCTGGGATCCCTGCATTGTCCCCAGAGCACTGCTGGGATCCCTGCATGTCCCCACAGCATCCCTGGGATCCCTGCATTGTCCCCAGAGCACTGCCAGGATCCCTGCATGTCCCCACAGCATCCCTGGGATCTCTGCATGTCCCCAGAGCACTGCTGGGACCTGGCACAGCTGGGCACACACTGAAGCACCCTGTGCCCAATTCCAGCAGTGTTGGAATCCCTGCATTGTCCCCAGAGCACTGCCAGGATCCCTGCATGTCCCCAGAGCAGTGCTGGGAGCTGGCACAGGGCTGGGCACACACTGAGGCACCCTGTGCCCAGTTCCAGCAGTGCTGGGATCCCTGCATGTCCCCAGAGCATCCCTGGGATCTCTGCATGTCCCCAGAGCACTGCTGGGATCTCTGCACATCCCCAGAGCATCCCTGGGATCCCTGCATGTCCCCAGAGCAGTTCTGGGTGCTGACACAGGCTGGGCACACACCCAGGCACCCTGTGCCCAGTTCCAGCAGTGCTGGGATCCCTGCCTATCCCCAGAGCATCCCTGGGATCCCTGCATTGTCCTCAGAGCACTGCCAGGATCCCTGCATGTCCCCAGAGCAGTGCTGGGTGCTGGCACAGGCTGGGCACACACCCAGGCACCCTGTGCCCAATTCCAGCAGTGCTGGGATCCCTGCATTGTCCCCAGAGCATCCTTGGGATCCCTGCATGTCCCCAGAGCATCCCTGGGATCCCTGCATGTCCCCAGAGCACTGCCAGGATCCCTGCATGTCCCCAGAGCAGTGCTGGGAGCTGGCACAGCTGGGCACACACCCAGCCCCAGCAGTGCTGCCTGCTGCAGCACCCACAGGGCTCAGCATCCCTGGGGCTGGCGCTGCTGTGAGACCTCGAGCCCAGGGCAGAGGTGGGAGCGTGACCGTGCCTGGGACCAGCCCTGGCCCTGAGGCAGGAGCGGTGAAGGGTCGGGTTTAATGAGACCTGAAAGCTGCAGGAGCTGCATGCTGGTCCCGCGGGCTCGCCGGCCTCTCCACTGCCCGGGAAATCAGCAAATGTCAGGGGAGATCGGATCTCAGCCTCCTGTGTGTCAGCACAGAGCTCACAGACGAGAATCCTCCAGCTCTGTGCTCCAAACGCACCCAAACGTGCCTTGCACACCCACAGCACCAAAGAAGATACAGCACAGCCAAACCAAAGGGAGGAGTAAAGTCCATCCTGCTCTCCCTGACCTATTTTAGACACCCCAGAGATGGAATGGTTTAATTAACATCACCCTTACTAATCTTAGCCAGGCTCTGAATGTGATGGACACTTTCTGCATCAAAGCTGGATGGGGATGCAGGCTCCAAGCTGGCCCCATTGAGCCTTCATCACTTCTCCCAGTCCATGAACTGGGGGCCACATCCAGCCCTCGGCTCCAGGCCGGCTGCTGGGAGCCAGAGGAGGAAGATAAGCCATCCCCTGCTGCAGTGCCACTGAAAACTGCTGGGCTTGGTAAATAAAAGGAGTCTCTAAATATTATTTTTGGTAGGGATTTTCATCTGAAAAAGTAAAATGCCATAAATCAGGCACAATGCTACAATCAGCACATACTTGCGACTAAATGCATCCTGTAGCACATTTCAGCATAAATTACAGCCATTTGATTTAGACTTTTCTGCACAAAGCCATATTATTTAAATTCAGCCAGAATTGAGTCCACTCACACTGCTATACACTTATAAAACATAGTCATGATTATTGTCATAAACTTTCTGCAAACTGGCTGTTGAGTTACTTTGCCACATCATCATCTATAGTAAACAAGACTTATTTTACATTTTTCTCTCCTTCCCTGACAATCTGCCACAAAACATTCCGCAGAATTGAGGCTAAAGTTGTGGCCAGATTCCCACAGCACATGTGCAGCAGTACCTGTACCCTGGGGAGGACAGAAAAACCTGTGTGCAGGCAGAATCATGGAATCATTAAGGCTGGAAAAGACCTCCAGGATCAAGCTTTAAGCTCCTGTGCAGGACCCTGTGGGAGGCTCCCCATGGCCACTCCTTGCAGGTAGGCAGGAGAGGAAAATCAAGTGGAAAGGGAGGCTGTGGGGTGTATTCCAGGGCAGCACTTCAGCAGTGTGAAGCTGTCACAGCAGCAGTGTCCCTGTGTCCTGCACACCTCCAGGGTGACCCACAGCACACTCCTGGAGCAAAGGGCTGGGCTTGGAGCATCAGCTGCCTCCTCTTGGTAGCAAAACATTCCCTCCAGGTGCAGAGTTTTTGATTTGTGAATCATTTTTTGTTCTCTGTGCAGAACCCACGAGCTCATCCCTAGAAACATGGGGGTAGGAGTGAGACAAGGAGAATGCTGCAGTTTTGAAGTTGTTCAGGTTCATCAAAGAAAGTCAAGAGTGGCTGGCCTGAATAACAAGTCCCATAACTATAAAACTGTCCAGTGCCCCTTTCCCTGCTGTGATGGCAGCATTCCTCCCCAGCCTGGGGGGACCACTCACTCACTAGCTGGCTTGTCTGACTAAATTAATGTTTTACATTTCTTGTCTAGTTTGCAAACTTTTAAAAAATTAATCCCATCATTTCAACAAGTGTAACAACTAAATTATCATCTTTACATGATTAAAGTCTCTGCTGCGTCTTTTCTTGGCAAACATTACATGCCCATAATTTTACTAAATGTAATAAACCAACCATAGAACTATTAATTTTAGCATGGTATTCATGACAATTAGAAACGCATGAACCTTAAAATGATAAAAACTGAAATGAATACCAAAATAGCACGAAACACAAGAATCCAGCTCCTCAAACCAGGGAAATGGATATTATTGTCCATTTTGAGAGACAGCCCCAGCACCACCCGAGATACCACGGGCTGGAACGGGGCAGGGCTGGCAGAAAACTTTCAGCAGGACCTGGTGGGATGGGGGAATAGCACTGACAGCACAGTGCCCCCACAGCAGCTCAGCTGTGGATGGGCTGCAGGGATGTACACACTCTGAAACCCTCCTGGCTTCAGACCCACCACGAGGATCCCCACTTCTCCCACTGCTGGGCTGGGAGCTCCCCTGTCCTCAGGGGTTCTGGCCAGAGGAGCCCCCAGCTGCACTCCAGTTGCCCCTGAACACCAGAAATCCACTCCTTCCAAAGACCTGGAAATTATCCCTTTTAACTCACATGGGAATCACATGAGTGAGAAGCTCCTTTTCTTCACTTTCAACAGCTGAACATTTTCTTTTTCTTTAAAAAAAAAAAAAAAAAGAAAAAAAAAGAAAAAAAGAAGAGAAGAAAAGAAAAAGCAAAAAACTAAGACACTGAGTATTTGATCCCAAGCCAAAAACAACCTTTGGTATCAAGGCATTCCTGAGCTGCTTTGTTTATAGATACCAAAATACACACACACTGCTGCAACCACATAGAGCACAAACTGCTTCCATCCACAGGGCCCAGGGCACAAATCACACACTCAGGCCACAAACAGCCAGGGCCAGCAGCCAGAGTGGGGCTGGTGGCCACAGCAGAGCCCAGCCCAGCCCTGCCACTCGCCCTGCTCGCTGTGTCCTAGTTTACAGAACTCCTGACGGACTGGACGCTGCTGCGTTTCCTTTTCCATTAGCGCTGATTGCCAAAATATTTGTGCAGTGATGGAATTTGCCTGCCAGAACTAGAGCAGGAGGAGGGAGCTCTGTTTTCGTCTGACCCCGAGTCAGGAGAGGTTCTGGGTCCCCGGCTGGAACTACTGGAGCTGAGCTCTGGCTGGAGCCCAGAGCTCCTCCTGGGACGAGCCCGGGCGGGCTGTGCCTGCCCTGCACTGGGAAGGGTGGGAGGGCTCCTGCCTCCGACAGGACACAGCAGCCCATCCCATAGAAGGAACCGGAATGTTTCCACTGCGCCCCAGCGCGCTAGGAAACTTTTGGAGAGACTATTTTAGCAAAAATATGCTAAATGCCTCCAGATCGATGCCCGTGAGTAGGAAAAATCAAATAGCTTTGCCATCATAAACAGCAGAAGGATGGCAACCAGAGGAGTCCAGCAAGCAGTGGGACAAACAGGAAAGAGTTGGAAATTTCCAGGGCATTGTTTGAAACACAAGGCAGAACATTCTGATCTACTTTTACTGTTTTGATGTTACATTTCATGTTTTAAAACACTCCATGCCTTTATAGAAACACTGCAGAGATGTCAAAAGAATTCAAATACACCAACTGCTCTTTACTTGGCTCTCCCTAGTCATTGCTGATTAGCAACATTTCCATCAGAATGGAGGCAAGACATTTAAGGACAGACACATGGTGCCACTTTGGCTGTCACTTGGCCCACAGGGAGGACAGGGGAGGTCTCCTCCTCTCACAGAAAGTTGGGCAGCTCCCAGCTCCAGCATCATTTCACCCCAGGTTCAGGGCAGGTACCCCATAAGACAGCAGCAACATGCCAGGGCACAGCCTTCTGTTGATGAGAGCAAGCAAGAACTTCCCAACCAAGTGGTGACTCACAGAAGGGGCACGGAGAGATCAGCTGTCACCAGCACACTGGGAAGAGACAGCACCCACTGCTCCTTACTGGGGATGGGGAGCAGCAGGGATAAGGGACAAGAGCACTTTTCAAGGCTCTGAGCAGCCACCCCACACAAGGGATGAGCCACGAACATTGGCTCAGCCTGTGGCCCTGCACAGGGGAATGGTGACAGCGCTGTGGCAGCAGCATCCCGACCATCCCCGTGAGCACAGGCAACAGAGACCAGCAGCTCACACACAGAATCCATGCCCAACACCCCTGGCCAGGGCTCTGTGTCCCTTCCCTGCTGGGCACAGCTCAGCTGGTGCCTGGCGAGGCTCTGAGCCTGCAGGCCTGAGGACACCACGGGTCACGGCTCTGCTGCAAACATGTGTCCTTGTGATGATCTTGGCAGCAGAAATGGCCTAAATATTTGTTCAAGAGCAGTGAGTGTCTCTGTGTGTCAGGCACAGAGAGACTTTTCTCCTGTGTCTGCTCAGCCATTTATCCTGCTCTGTGGCTGCCAGTTGGAAGCTGCTGTGCGATCCGGGCCCTCGCCGCGCAGGATGGATTCTCAGCCAGGCACAGCAGTGTCCTGCTGAGCCCAGGCTCTCAGACTCAGGCTCACATCTCTCCCCATGTGTACACAAGTGGCACAGCAGGTTCTCACCCTCAGCTCCAGGCTCCCCACAGCCCCACTCTGCCTGTGCCCTGCTCTGGGGAGCTCTTGCTGCCCCTTCCACAAGGGACAAATTCACATTTCTGGGGCAGAGCACTCCTGGCATGCTGGCTGAGCCATTCCCAGCACTTTCAGGACAAGCTTCACTCTCCTGGCTCAGATTTTAACCAAGCCAGCATTTCTCTGAGACAAACCCTTACAGGAGGCAGATCAGATTTGTTCATCTATCCAGTCAGACATTATGCCCCCAGGAATGTGCTCCACTGGCTTAGCACCAAGTTTAGAAGAAAGGTGAGTGCAAAAATCTTCTAATAAGGTCACAGCACATGTCCCACCTCTTCAGGCTAAAGAACAGGAGGCCAGAAAAGCAGAGGTGGCAGATGAGTCCATTTGCAAGGCGTCTCCTCACAACAGGCTGTTCCCAGCTTTCCTTACACTAAGGGAAAACAGGTTTTTCAGAGATGCAGCCCCAAAGTCAACATCTCCCCAAGAGCAGCCAAGGCTCTCCCTTTGAACAGCAGCATCTCCTGCAGCCAGTGCAGGCCAGGGGGGCAGTGGGAAGCTGGAGCCAGGCAGGACGTGACCATCATTTGTACATTTTACGCTCCGGAGACTTTTACATTTTATTGTCTTATTTTTTTATTGTCTAAGCCCTTCAAAAAGATATTGGAGCTGTCAAATCTAAAGTCTCCTGACAATAAGCATGCTCTGTAGAGGAGGTCCTGAGGCATTACTGCAAGAAATGCCTTGGGAGCTGCTGGGACTGAGGGTCAGCCCTGTCCCTGGTCCCTCTAAGGGGCTGCACTCAACAATTAGTCTCCAGTGAAAATCAGCCACAGAAGTTCAGAATTTTTTTTTTTCTTCCATTTCCACATATCACCTTCTGCTCCAAACATGGAAACCATATGGCAGACAGGTCCTATCCCCTGCCAAGAAATTCCTTCTTGATGAGATCCCTGTAGCTATCGCTGAGGCTACATGGGCTTCCAGCAAGGGAGTTCACTTTCTGCATCAGACAAACCCTCCAAGCAGCCCAGGGAGGAAGAGCAGGGCTTGAGGTGCCAGAATTCATGCTGTGGCTGTTGCCTGTTGAGAGTAATTGCCCTCAGAGGGAATATTGTCATGCTTGGATTTTCCTCTCTGTCCCTCCAGCTGAAGCCAGCCTTGCTCCACTCTGCTGCAAGCAGCAAGGCACAGCTCAGATGGGGGCTGGAATCTGGCTGCAGACCCTCTCCTCCATCTGAGGGGCACAGGGGGAACACACAGAGAAACACAAATGGTGAGTGTTTCACCCACAAACATGGCCCAGGCTTGGGAAGGGCTAGGAATTCCACCAGGAGTCACAGGGGTTTGGTGAGGAATAAAATCCAAAATTCAGCCCCATGTTGGGAAACTTCATCCAAAACTGTACAAGCCCACGGCACAGCCCAAGACAGGGAGCAACAACAGCAAGGCAGGGGGAGGTTGGCACCAAACCCCAGAGTCCTTCAGCTGAAATCCCCCCCACTCCTGCTGCTGGCTCAGAGCTTTGAGGGAGCATCCCATCCACAGGGACTCATCTCTGGGGGTAACCTTGCATTCAGCTCTGTGGTGATGCATCACATTGGCTTGTGACCCTTGAACCAGGAGAGTCACAGCTCTGCCCTCACTGCTGACACCACCCACCTCCATGTCATCTGCAGGTACTACCAGGAAAGGTTTTCATCATCATTGTTGTTAAATCACACATTAAATCATGTCAGAATGTTCCTTAGGAACACCACAGGGAGCAACGCTGCCATTACTGACCAGACTTTGAAATCTGTCATTAAGCCAATTTTTAATCCACATAATATGTGCTATTAGCTACAGGTTCTCTGGGCAAAATGTCAAACATCTTCAAAAAAATTGAAATACACAGCACCAACTGTGCTACGCTTCCTAACCGGGCCCAAAATTTGATCATACTGGACTCTTCATATGTTTTCTCCCAGCAGGAGCTGCCTGTCCCTGCTCCACACAGCACTGCCAGATCAGCAAGGGAAAGTGCACAAGATGTCTGGCCATTGCTGTAATTAACTGCTTGTTCCTGCATGGAACTCCTGAGTTTCTGCTCCTGGGCTGCCCCTCTACTTCCAGAGCAGAATCTCCCCAGCACACTCAGTCACTCCAGTGCCCCACTCCAGCACAGCACGGTGTAAAACAGCCCCAGAAAACTGCAGGGAGAACCTGCCAGCAGCCAGACCCCCAATACAATACATGGCAGCACAGTGATCCCTGCACAAACCCTGTGAGTGTGCCATGAAATTCCAATTATTAGTCAATCACTGGGGATCAATAGGGTTCCCAAGCTCCTGTAGCTTTTGGGCAGCAGAGGCAGCAGCTGCTGGGTCAGGAACTGTCAGATGGGTCAGGAACACCAAGTCCAGGAGAGAGGGCAAGTGCTGGGCAAACAGCAGGCAGTGTGCTGGGAGATGCTGTGCCACTGCAGCAGACACAGGACCCTCAGGGGACCCTGTGCCAAAGGCAGCAGTCCCTGAGCAGCAGAAACATTTCTGGGCCAGTGCAACACCAGCTCATTCCCCTGCCCTCCCTCAGGCAGCACCTGGACCCCTGGTGCCACTCAGTCACTTCTGCTGGTCCAGATCAAAATCAAGTCCAAGATGGATCCTGGTCACGAGTTTTTACACTTTTATAAGTTTTGGTTCCTCTACATATTGGGGTCAATTATCCAAACACAGCCCCAGGCTATGAAGTCTCAGCCCCCTGGCATGCCCCCTTTCCCTCACTGTTGTTTCTGCTTTTTGAGTACCAGTTGTCTTTGATTAGCTAGAAAGGGATTGTTTTGTCCAATTACCCTGTGAAGAGACCTTATTAACACCTAACATGAAGTTCAGAGTTACACACAAAGCAGCAGAGAATCTGAAAAATATAAAAGCTAAAACCCAAGGCACCAATGATGCTCAGCCTAAGCTCAGCCCAGCTGATGATTCTGGCAGATGGTATGGGCCAGCTGAGGCTGTTTTTGTGGGGTCCTGTGCCAGTGAGCACAGTGCAGGGCACAGCCTCCATCCCGGCTCTCCAGCGTGGACCGGCAGGGCCACATTTGCTGGAGAGCTGGGAAGAAAAAAATCAATGAGCACGGTGCAGTCAAAACAGATTCTGGCAGAGTCTAGGCCATCCTGAAGTGAATATTACTTGGGACTAAATTGTTTTCCTTATCTAGCAGTTTGTCCTAAGGAGCTGGACTTAGCCTCCCAGCGAACCCAATAAGTCTTTCAGTTTGACTGGAAACTCCACATTTTTCCTTTTTAGAAAAATGTCACAGACATTCCTCTGTTTCATTACTCTCTGCTGCTTCTCCTTTCCTTCCCATTAAAGCCCTGGCGAGAGGAGGCCAAGCTGAGCGCCAGTGCAGGGCTGGACACAGGCCCAGACTGTCTGGACGTGGCTCAACAGTGGAAAGACCTATTGTTTTCCTTGGCAGGCGACTGGTATTTTTCCTTATGCCCAGAAAGGCTGCGCCAATTTACAGCCCATGACCTGTGGAGGGGGAGGAAGAGCCAGACTCGGGTCCCACCCTTTTCCCCCTCCAATAATCTCAGTCTGTGGAGGCACCACACACCCTCCTGCTGGGCAGGGACCATCGCCCTGAAAATTAATTCCTGGAACCAGGGCAGCAGTCCTTCCCCCAGGTATCCTGTGCCACTCACTCAGGTTTATCACACAGCCAGGATCTGATCCTGAGTACAACCCCAGGGAGTGGGCAGCCTCCCTTGCTCCAGGGCTGCCTCCCAAGCCCTTCCCATGCTCACAGGGCTGTCCCAGGGGATGGCTGGCACATCCTGCTCCAGCCTGGACAGAAATCCCACCAGCACAGCCCCCCTGATGCTATCTCAGGACTTCCAGCACCGGGGCAAGCAGGAAGCACAGGGCTGTGGGAAAACTAAACAAGGAAGTTTGACAAGGTTTCTCACACCACTGAGTAGGTTTGGTCCCTTCTCACTGCAAAACCACTGGGCACAAGTTCAGGTCAGGACTTGCCTTATCATGAATTGTTTCTCCCAGGCCTCAATGCCATCAGCAGCTTCCACCATCCTGCTCCTGGCACCATCCCCAGACCACGGCACAGGGGCCTGCATTGTACTCCCTGTATTTAGGCAGGGAAGGAGCCATAAGTGCACACGTGCTGAGTCTGCTGATGGCTGAAATCTCTCCCAGGCAAGCTCCTTCTGGGGCATAAGAACTCAACATTTCATCAAGGATTTGGTCCCTAGCCTTCCAAGACTTTCCCTACCCCAACTCCTGAATCCCCATTCACCTCCCTAAGGCAAGAATCGCTGTAGATTTAGAAAACTGAAATCCTGCACTGAAGCAGCAGATCTTCCCAGCCTGGGGGAGGTTTCCAGTCCTGCTCTATCATCCATCAGCAGGATAATGCTCAAAAAAGGAAAAAACAAAAGAGTAAAGCAGAAGGTTTGCTCAGTGCATACATCCTTCCAACTTTTCATATTAATTACTCCTCTTGGCTCCCAGACCTTCACTTGCCAAGCACTCTGCCCTACCAGCCAGGCTGTGCTGTGGCAGACAAAAGTCCCACAAGCCCAAATGGCCTTTTTCCACTGCTCTTCACAGTGTCTTGGTTAAAGGGGATGTGTGACCCCAACCAAGCCCCACTATCTGCACCAGTTCCTGACCCCAGACTCTCCCACAGCCTCAGCTCAGACCTTGGGGCCACACAGACTGTGCAGGGTGCCCAGCATGGCAGGGAGCATCACAGTGCCCACCGTGCCAGCAGGGCTGTGGGCACAGAGAGGCTGGGTTTGGGCTGTGACCCAGAGCAGCCTGGCTGTCCTCACCCCAGCCAGACCCCAAGGACACGAGACCCTCACCCCACACAAGGAACAGGACATTCCTGCTGCCCTTGGGTGCTCTCAGGAGCCAGGCAGAGCCCTGAGGCTTTGGTGGTTCCAAACCCCACCTGCATCCAATGCCCACCCCAGTCATTGGGGAACTCTTGGAGAGCACTTCCCACTATCTAAAGGTAAATCTGGCAAATCTTCCAACTTAGCAAGATACTTGCAAATACTTAGCAAGATGATGACAATGAACATTAATTACGGCCCAGATTCTGTACTTCATCCACCACATTTCTGCAAGCTGTAAACCCCCCAAATGTCCTCAGACAGAGACCTCCATGAGCAGATATGGATGGAAAGGGAGGAAAGCCAAGTGACAACCGGGCTAATCAGAAAGAAAATGGCCTTTGTCACTTGGCCAAGTCAAACTCAGATTGTCTCTTGGATTTAGAGTGCTGCTGAAGCAAGAAAGCTCTTTAAGAGCACACACAGTAATTGTCCAGCAAAT
This sequence comes from Oenanthe melanoleuca, assembly GCF_029582105.1. Classification (NCBI taxonomy): domain Eukaryota; kingdom Metazoa; phylum Chordata; class Aves; order Passeriformes; family Muscicapidae; genus Oenanthe; species Oenanthe melanoleuca. The sequence goes on from NC_079349.1 coordinate 4,914,962, forward strand.
AGAATGGTGCCAGTCCTCCTCAGCTTTGGAAAGGACATGCAGGATGCAATGCAGGGCCATCACCAGGGGTCACAGAGTGGTGATTCAGTGATTCAGCACCCAGCATAAAACTCATTTGTCACCTCTGCTAATTTCAGATCCCTCCAAAGGTTTCTAAGCTCACAGTCCCCCAAACCCTGCCATGCACTCTGGGCAAGGCAGGACACCCCAGCAGAACCACAGGGCATTCTTAGGGGTTGCATCTCCCCCATTCACCCCTGCAGTCCTTTCAGAGTGGATTATTCTTCTTTCTGGACTCTCCATCACACCTCACGGCAGCAGGACTGCAAAGCTGCTCCTGGCATTTCCATCTGTATTATTGCTGGCTGGGAACACAGCTTCCAGTCTGGCCCCTGCCCCTGCCTGTGACTCCTGAGAGGCGAGGCTCCTGCTGGGACTGCTCCAGCTGCAGTGGAGAAAATGCTTTGCAGGGATTGTTTTCACAAACCTTTCTATTGCCAGCTATTTTGATACCACGAGTCATCCCTGTGATGGGGAGGAGAGACCTCCCTTCCCCTCCAAAGGATATCCATGCTTTGTCAGGAGACTGCTGGGTGCCAGAGCAGAGCTCATGGAAAGGGAGTCAAGGGCTGCCCCTCTAATCAGGGTGGTCCTTCCTGACTCCTTTTCAAAGTATTTTCCAAGGAAACTGGATGCATTGGCAGTAATCTGGACAACTCACAAGAGAAATTTCGCTGGCTTTGGAGGCAGACAGCTCCACAAGATGGAAGGTGTCAGATATTTCTTGTCCTGGCAGCAAGCTCCTGTCAAATGATTCTGTTCTGCCTATGAGGTATGGATGACCCTGGAGGAGATGGGGACACTTTCACCTGCAATTCCCAAATCTGTCACCACCACTGCAGCTAGAATTACATCTCGAGACCCTTGGTAGCCCAAGAGCTTTTCAGAGGACCCTGCTGCCCAGCCAGCCTCTTGGGTGGGAAACAGGAGGCTGCACCTTGGAGGAGTCAGGATCATCCTCATCCAGGCTCTCCTAGAAGACATGGAGTTGGGTGATCAGGGCTGGGCAGGAGTGGATGAAGGGATCTGATCTAGAGCAATGACAGGATAACATATTTTGACACAAGGAGAGAAAAAGCCCCATGTTTTCCAGGTTTCCAGCTCCAGCCTTGCTGAGCCCAGAGCCAGAAGCCCACGCAGGGGTCAGAGTGGTCACAGCATGGTGTTTCTCCCCAGGGTAGCACTCTGCTCAGCACAGAACAGCTTGAGTAGCCACGTCCCACTGCCTGCACCCGCAGGGCAGGAGGAAACCAGGCAGCTCCTGAGCCACCAGGCACCTGGAGCAGCCTTCCCACGAGCTCCCTCAACCCCTGCCAAGGGAGGGCTCTTGGGGCTGGGAGGGGAGCACCCCATCCCGCTGAAACACGCCTGGCAGGGCTGGGGGAGCGTGACTAATCCTGCAGCGGCGCTGGGAACGCGAGCGGCACCGCACGCCCCAGCAGCAGCCAGTGTGAACACGCTGCTCGCTGGGATTGCTTCAGAAACGGGATAAATAAGGAAGAGGCAGCTCAGCCAGAGCACCAGGTAACCCCAGCCTCACAGACAGCTATTCTCTGCCTGCAGTGCTCTGCCCTGCAGCTCCTTCTGCAGACACACCGAGGGCACAGGGCTGAACCGCGCAATCCCAACGCTGCGGGCACCAGGGGAGCTGCTGCTGGGCCAGGGATTTCATCCCCTTTGGAAAAGGCAGCATGAGTTCTCTCTCACCCACCAGATGGGCACTGCACAGTTCCATGGGGTGAGACCCTCGTGGGAGGGATGAGCTGCTCCATGGGGACACATCTGCTATGGAGCAGGCTGGCTGCTGGGGACAGACGTGTCCATTACCTTAAACCCAACTCACCTGTTCAAGCAAGACCTCTCTCAGGAACAAAAGATGTTTCCACTTGCTTATGGACAGCCCCAGGTTTTGTGTCTGGGTGTTCTGGGAGGTCAGCTGTGGCTTTCAGAACAACAACTATCACAAAGAGATGCTGTAAGCATCATATGCAAGCAAAGGAAAACAAACCATTATTTTCAACAACACAGATCAAACAATATTCCAGCTATAGCTAATTAAAACCCCTGTAAGAATGTCAAAGGGAGGGGTGTTTTTCCAAGATCTTTTTCCTTTGATTTAAAGTGTGCATTGAGATTTCACCCCCAACTTTTTCATATGCTGCACTATCTTGTCCCTCTCCTGATTTCAACTTGTCCTGCACATCCCAGATGAGCAGCTGCAGCATCTGGGGAAAACAGTGACAAGGATGAACTCAGCCACCAGACAGAGACTGCCATGTCATGGCTCTGGACATCAGTGTGACCCTGGGCAGTCACATAGCTGGGGAAGTCACAGGTGGTGGGGCAGACATGGCTGGGACAGGAACCAGCACCTCCTGCCCAGCTCCTGCAGCCCTGCTCCACTGCTCACACACTCTCCCAGGGGGAAACTGAACCAATTGACATAGAGGAACTACAAGGGCTCAGTGGAAATGATTTGTTACCAATTAAGGAGGAAGTCAATTAAGGCAATCGGTACAGGTTAAAGAAAAGATGGCCTAAGAAATACCTAATTGACAGGAAAAAAATAATACAAAGAGCCACCTTGCAGCAGCCCTGCATTAACCAGGGAGACCGGGGATGCTGTGAGGTTTCAAGAGTTCATTGCATTTATGATCAGGAGCACAGAACTCCAGAGGCTTCTGTCCAGATGAAAGGCTGAGGGAAAGATATTGCAAATCATCAGTGAACTTTCGACTGCTTTAATCCTCCTCTGTTCCCTTTTTCTCCCATTCACTGTGTCAGCAATATCTGGAATCCAACACCCACAGGTGTGTTTTCACACACAAGTGATGTGTAACAGCTTCCACATCCACCCATTTAAAAAACATCATCTATCCTGAGAATTCCAGACACGCACTTTTATCCAGCCCAGGAAAGCCCCAAGCTAAAAATATTTGGAGGCTGGAAATATCCTCAGACATCAATCACCATGAGCTTACTGGAGGATACAGGAGCCACAGAGGCACAGGTGACCCCAGGAAATGACAGGGCGAGGGCCAAAGAATCTAAACAGCAGAGACAAAGGCAGAGGTGGTGCTGAGGAGAGACATCCTGGCTGCTCCAAGGGAGCTGAGCTGCAAGGAAGTGCTGGGAGCCCAGGATGGCTCCTGGTGACTGTGGGGCCAGGACACTGCAGGACCAGAAATCTCTGGAGCCAAGGACTGCAGGGAGGAAAGCCAACTGAGCCTCCTGGTGCTGCTCAGCTTTGGTCCAGGGTGGTAATACTGCCCATGAACAAGGAGTACCCATCACCAGCACCCCATCCACCCCTCCAGGAGCACACTGCCCTTGTCCCACCAGCACAGGATCAGACTCTGGTGACCAGTAGAAGCATTTGTACCTCCATAAATGCTGTGTGGTTGCACCTTGATCTCCCCTGTGACCTCCACAAACCATCTGCTGAACCCCCCTGCCACCCCCTCCTGCCCTGAAGAGCTCTGATCCCACAGGTGCCAGCACATACATCCATTATGGGATCCTGGGGTCCTTTGCAGGAATAACTCTGATGTGCTACAGACTTCAGATGGGGCTAAATCACTTGCCTGGTATGAAGGATGCCTTCCTTGGTGACATTTTTAACACTGTTTTTAAGGAGCATATTGCCCAGCTGGAAATGAGAATCCATCAGGCAATAGCATATATCGTAGGTCCTGGTCAGTAAGTGGAAAGAATTGGGGTTTATGGCTCAATAAATCATAGAACTTTCAATTAGATGAGTAGCTTAATTACTCAGCTGGATTTCGCATCCTACCTCTTTTGTAAGATCGTATTCTTTTAATGGCAACACAGCCGTTACCAGGGCCCTGACAAATTGCACTCATTCCTTCCTATTCAGCATCTGACTGGAGCAGGTAGGGCATTACAGCTTAAATTCATTAAATTACTCTTAACATACAACTTCCCTTGACTTTCTGTAGATTATTCAAAATAAATGGCATCCTATGAATGCCCTCTCCACTGGGCAGGGTTGACTTCCCTTCTGTGACCCTCTCCAAACAGAAAAATGCACTGAGTAGAAACAGGGGAGATCAGCACACATTTACTAATGGGCATCAGTGTGCTTGTTTCAGGACTTCTGACACTTCTTGTTTCTCCTCCCTAGGCTGGGCAAGGCTGATGCCATTTGGATTGCAAGGAAACCCCTCCAGTTTCACTAATTTGTCACACACCTCGATGCCTGAAAACCACAATAATCCACAGTCAGGGCCCCAAGGAGCAGCAGCACACAGGGGGATGCACAGCCCCAACAGCCCTCAAACACTGCTGATGTCTTCAGGTAAAGATGGGCTTGCCAATACACAAAAGTGGTCACTTACAGCCACAAAAATATTGCTGAAGTCCTGGGGATAAGCAAACATGAGTTTTGACACAAAATAGACACTCCCTGCCCCTCGGCAGTGGGACCCACCAGTGATCCCAAAGACAAATTGTCATCAGTTTTCCAGAAGGTTCTGCTGGCAGCTGTCTGGCTGAGCTCTGTGGAACTGTAAAGCTGTAGTGGGAGAAGTGCTGGAACATGCAGAGCTCCAAGGCTGGGCACATGGCAAAGCCAACAGTGAGGGGAACCCAGGAGAGCTGCAGGAGGTGCCTCCACCAGCACTGTGTAGGAACAAAGAGCACCCAAACCCAGGCAGCAGCAAGCAGCAGTGAGCAGGAGGGATTAAATCCAGCTTGCTGATGCTGCCAGTAGAGCCACCTGACACACCTGAACACCTTGACCTGTGCTTACAACTCATCCCTCCACAGCATCACCCAAGAGCAGCAGGCCAGGATGACCAGTGGGGTGACCAATCCCAGGGGAAGCTTCAGCAGTTGGTGTGAAATGAACCTGTACCTCATCCTCACTTCTGAAAACTCAAGTTTTAGTTGAAAGCAAACATTTCCCATACACAGAACAGAGCACCCGATCCACACAGAGCCACTCCCTGTCTCTCCTCACTTTCTTCCTATTGCACCTCAAGAGTTATAGACCCTTCACACTCATAAAAGATAATCACCCTTCATGGGTGAAGGAGCCTCTATTTATACCACTGCAGCAGGATGAATAGGCTGTGCAATTAAAGCAGGAGCTGCAGCAGAAGGGCTGGGCACAATTCCTATTGAAGAAAAAATCCAGTATTTTCCAGATTAGGTATTTTTACTGCTGGGTTAGAACCCCTAGAGTCAAAGATTTAATCCCAAGGCTCAGTCATGCCATTTCCCAAGACCAGCACTTCTCCACATCCTGCAAACACGTGTGCACAACACTGCTCTCGGTACCGAGGACCCATCCAGGCACATCCCTGTGAGCATCCCTGCGTCAGGGCTCTCCAGGACTACAAGGATGGCCACTGGCCACGCCTGGCTGGGGTCTCCAGGAGCCCTGGACCTCCAGGGACCCTCTGCCACAGGCGGCTGCGCGGGGGGCACTATTTACCTTGTTAATTTCTGAGGGAGGCGGTTTAATTGCTTTAAATTACCGCTGGAAAAACTGGAGTGGTCAACAATCAATCAGGCTGATTTACCACGCCGTGCCCACCCGCCGCGAGCCGGCAATCAGCTGCCGCCACGAGATCCATTATTGATGAACTTTGCTAATTAGCCGGGAGCGCTGCGCTGAGCCGCTGCTGCCCAGGACAGGGGGCTGTGTGACACCAGCAGAGCCCAGGGGCACCGGGAGGGATGCCCAGCCAGCCCAGCTTCCCCTCCTTTCCCAGGCAGGGATCCTACAGACAGCGAGGCACGCAGCGCAGGGGTGAGGAAGGCTGCACCTCCCCAAAATGCAGGGCACAGCCCGTGGGAAGAAGTTAAGATGTCCAGGCAGCAAAGCCACCCTGTATTCCAACAAAAGCAGGCAGGGAAGAGCAGGGCATTGCAATTCTGCACAGGGATCCCAGCTCCCATCCCTGCCAGGAGCACCTCCACGGCGACGGGCGTGCGCGTGCCAGCCATCCATCAGCCCACTGATCTCATCCTTGATTTTCATGGACAACTTTGATTTTTCATCATAAATTCTCCTTGTTCCTCGCTGGAGACTGACAGGGGGTTTAAGTACAGAATGAAACGGAGAATATTAAAGTGGCTGCTATTCTTTTGTGCCTGTCAGCTGATTCACTTTAAACACTCACTGTCCTTTTCAGTGAGGATACCACAACACTTCGGGACCCTCAAGGATATTGATTAAATGCAGCTTCTCCTGGAAGACCCTTCCTTTTCTTTAAGTTCCCCCCATTTTAAAGGGGAACAGTGGAGGTCCAAGGGTCCTGCCTGGCCGGGCTTGGCTGGGAGCACAGCAGCACCAGAGCAGCCCTCAGATGCCCCAGGCCTGGCCAGCTCCTTCTGCCACACAGCTGCTGGGTGGCCCCTGTTGGTGACACTGGAGCTGCAGTCCCAGCTCTCCTCATGGGACCAATTCTGACAGGAGTTCTGTGTTGTGCTCCCAGGAGCCTGAAGAGCTCAGCTAGCACCCAGGGAACCCTTCCTGAAGCTCGCAGCACCATGCTGAAGCCCCCCAAATCCTTGCTTCCAGGGGTATCTCTCCCCTTCCACTCCAGGGAAAAAGCTGCTTTAGCATCCCCAGCTTGTCCTAATCCCATCAAAGCACTCCTGGCTGATGCCCCCTCGCCCCGGGTGCCTCTACCTCAGGCACCCACGCAGCGCTGGTGCCAGCCCTCTCCCTGGCAATCCCAGCCTCAATCTTTTATCTGCAGACACAAAGCAGCAGTGCCCCGCAGCTCCTCTGCTAACAGGTGATTAAACGTGCATAAAGATTTACTCATTTCCCCTTCCCGGCGTCAGTAAGCAACACGAAAAAATAAATATTCCAAGCACTCAAATACTAAGGCTCCAGCTTCACAGCGGGAAACAACGACTTGGAGCTATGGAGGTTTCCAGCCTCTGCTGGGAGGAGGTTTCCATCCAGCTGCAGGAGGCAACCATTCCCTAATTCCACTTCACAGCCACTAACTCAGTGCTGCTGCTGCTGCAGCTTCCTGCGTTTTTCTCAGCAAAGCTGCTGAGCCCCACCTGGCTGCACACCGGTCAGGGCAGGGGAGGGTGCTCAGCGTGGGTCTGGCTGGTGCTCCCCTTGCCCCCACACCCCCCAGACCACCTGCACAGCAGGTCCATAGGGCACCAGTCCCAGTGACCAAGCCTGCTGCTCCTTCCTGGGACAGGGCTGGGCGTGGACAGGAGGGAGATCTCTGGCCTGGGGACATGGGCCAAGAGGTTCCAGCCACAGCCCCAGCTGGGACACCCCTGGCAGCCCCGGGAGTGGCTGAGGTCGCAGGCAGGCTGCTCTGGGTGCCCTCAGATGCTCGGTTTGTTCAGCATTCCTGACCTGCCTCCAGCACAGCTTATCTCTGCTCCGCATCTCGCTGGGATGGAAACAGCCCCAGCCTCAGGGGAAGTTTGCTCACCCTGCGTTTACACCTGAAAGATCCGCTGTTTACCCAAAGCTGTGCAAACTGTAGGCCTGGAAACCCGACTGAAACCCTTATGCAACCACCCTTCTGAGCCAGAAACAGCCCAGCAGCAGCTTGCACGGCTTGGCCCGGAGCAAGGTGGGTGTAAAAACTGGAGCAGATCCAAAAAGCAAGTCCATATAATGAGCATCTCTGTGCCTCCAAGGAAGTTCAGCCTCCTGGGTGACACTGAGGTGACACTGAGGTGACACTTGTGTGCTGCCAGTACACACACCTGCACAGGCAGGAGAGTCCTGGCAGGCTGGAAAGGGAATCCCACATTGAACAGCACCTCTAGCCCACACCCAAGCCTGCCTGCCTGTGCAGAACTGTCCCCTCACCACCCCCATCCAAGCAGAACAAGCTGCAGGAATCCCATGTCTGAGCCCTTGGTAATTCCCTGCATCCTCTGGCCTCAGCTCCTCGAACACAGAGAAGGGCACAGCCACCACCCTCTCCTCACTGCCACCAGTTTGCTTCCAGACAAGGAGAAATGAGAAATGCTGGTTCTCAGTCAGGCACACCAAGGTGGCCCAGAGACAGGGCAGCTCTGCTTCCCAGGTCTGCCTGGCCAGGTGAGCCACTCCAGCCAGAGGGGCAAGACACCCTCTGCATTCCCAGACTGGGGACACACAGCCACTCTGGGCACACAGAGCCCCCAGCACAGCCCCTTCCCAGTGGGGGAACCCTCCTGCTCCAGCCTGGGCAGGCACAGCAGCATCCTCCTGCAGCCAGGGACCACACTGCACCCAGATCTGACCCAGCAGCTCACCACGAGACACCCCCAGCCTGACTGACACCAGAAACAACAGCCCCAAGTGCCAGCAGTTTATCACACCACTGCGTTCACCCCCATGGAAATCACATTTTGATTTGTCTATTGATTTTTAAATGCTCAAATCAGCACCGACTCACTTGTTACCCACTTCCTTCTGCTCAAAGCCACCTGCCCCCAACACCTCCAACTCCCTGGGATTCACCTTTCCCCAGCTCCTGCTCTGTGAAGGCCCCAGTGTCCCCACTGCACCACTGAGCACATCTGGGCTCCTGCTCCAGTACGGACCCATCGGTTCCAGGGCACAGCTGCTGCCAATTACCACTACTTAACTGGCACATTAAGCACAGAGTAAGGAATTAGGAGTTTCGGTCTGCTCTCTACTTAACAATAACAAAGTCACTTGACCTTTTTTCAGCCACCACAATGGCTGTGTAAGTGACTGCTTGACAAATGGGCTTTGTAATGGTCTCTGCTCTTTCTCATGTGGCTGGTGGAACAGTTAATATCTTGAGTCACAGCATTAAGAGGAGTGCTCGTGATTAATTTAAGATGTCAATTAATCACCCCAAATGGACTGGTTTGTCATCACTTCCTAATGGGAAGATGTTGATTTGTCCCGCAGAATTTGTAACAGGAAGGGAGGCTGAAGGCCCCGCTCAGAGCTCTGCTAGTGAGAGAGGAAGGAAGGAAGGAAACAACCACTTCCACATACAAGGGTGCCACTGTGTTCCCATTTTAAAAATCACACCGTCCTGGGAAGAGCCCTCAAGTGTTTTTTCCGAAGTGCCAGCCCTGATTGCAGCTTTAGACACCTCCTTCCAGCAATCCGAGGTGCATCACCCACACTGCAGGGCGTGGGGGCAGTGCCAGCTCCAGTCTTTAGAAAACCCACACATTTTTTTTCTCTCTAGTACAGACAGCAAGAACTGGAAAAATCTCTGATTTTAGCTGGACAAAGGAGACGTTGACGATTTCAAATCTGTCCTTGGTTTCCTTTTATAGAAACAAGACATGTGCAGTGATGATTCAGAAATGTAGCTCCAGAGATTGCCAGGGCTGCTTCACACCAGCTCCTCCAAGCTAAGCAGCCATCCCTGGCAGAGTCTCTGTGCTCAGAGTCACCCACCCCAGCCTTGGACCAGGAGCTGCACTGGGTCCTGCCTCTCACACCCCATTTTTGAAGGCCAGCAGAAGCCAGTTGGTCAGTGGGAGTGCTGGTCAGCACTGCATGGATGGTCAGAATACATCCGTGGTCTGACATGTGCTGCAGTGATTCTGGACAGGTTCTGCCAAAGCCCTGAAATTTTTCTCCATTTCTAAAAAAATATGCTGTTTACTACATGGCACTGATTGCTGAGCCCAGGGCTACCACAGCCAGCACACACTGCCTCTAGGAAGTCCATCTTAACTTTAGATTGTAGAAGAATTTCCTCCACTGGGAAATGTAAATGTCCAAAATAGCCCCTCGTCAGCCCTCCTACTGGGAAAAACCTCAAGGCTCCCCATGCTCCAGAGAAGATGAGCAGGCTTTGTCTGAACAAAACCCTGTGGTAACAAGGAACTGGACCTCTCTGGATTCCAAGTGAAGGAGTTTGTACTCAAAGCAGGGGCCAAGAACTGCAGTTCCCTCTTTCTGGAGGAGGAACTGGACCTGGGCAGCTCTCAGCCCAGAGTGTGCTGGGCAAGAGCCCTGTCACCCAGGCAAAGAAAACCCAGGGTTGGCAGCAGCACCATCATTTGTGAAACAGCAGCTTCTTGTAGCTATAAATATATTTCTGACTTTTCAACAGCTCTGCTCCATGAGCCCACCAGTGCCCAGCCTCTGCAGCCACAGGGGCTGCCTGAGACTCCAAGGGGCTGTTTCCTTGGCTGCACTTTTCCAGGATGTTTCTGGGTCACTTGCTTCCGTATGAGGCATTACCTGGACTCGTGTGACTTGTGTCACCCCTCATCAGTCTCACACTGTGGCAATAAATAGAGTCCAAGCAGAGACAGATTTTTTTTTCCACCCCCAAGTCTGTAAAAGAAAGGGCTGCAGGAGTTGGAGCATCACCTGCCTCAGGCTCCTATGCAGATCCCAGCAACACATCACGCTCCAGGCTGTAATTCACAAAGCATATTAATCATGTAACAAAGAAGTCACTTGGGATGTTGGAAAATAAAATAAATTATGAAAAAAAATTATTTTTTTTTTTGGTTTTCCCCCACACAGGCAGGTTCCTCCCTGGGAGGAGAGCCTTGCTTCCTGCCTGCCCAGGGGCCCACAGCCCCACTCCTGTCACACCCCATGGTCCATGCTCCTCTGCCATGAGGAATGTGCACTCCTTTCCTAAGAGTTCCCATGAAATCACAAAAATGTTGGGGGTCTGGGGGAGGAAGCAGTGCCTTTCCATCCATTCCTTTGCTCCCATGGAGGAGGTTTGAAAACAAATGTCCTTGTGTCTGTGTGTACGCAGCAGCTGCAGAACGGGTCCTGCTCACAGGGCTGTGGTGGGACCACACTGCACTGGGGACCCCAGAGTCAGGGTTAGGGAATTCTTTCTGATGGGGTGACCCCAAGGAAGTCAGATGAACTCCCTGCACACATCAGATGAGCCCAGGCTGGGCAGAAGAAGGCACAGCATGGCACCAGCCTGCGCTCGCTGGGATTTCTCCACGGCTTTCACCAGCCAAAGCTCCATGACAAAAATGTCAAATCTGGAATTTTAACCCATGAAATAACAAACCCATGAAATCCCAGATGCATTTCCATGAAAGCATCCAGCCCCCTTCTTAGCCATGGCTGGGCACATCAGTGGGATGCCTTGGTGCCAGCACCAGAACCTCCAGTGGAGTCACAGTCCTGTAACAACTGCTGCCAACAGGAAAACTGCTTTTACAGAACAGCCAGGTCCCAGGGGGGAAGGTACAGGTCACATATCCCTTCCCTCCACTCAGGAGCCTTCCCAAGGGTCTTGTCCAGCCATCACAAACATGCACACATGTGTGCAGCTTGTCTGGGGCGTGGGACAGAGCTCATCTAACGCCACCCTGGGCAGCAGCAGCAGCAGAGCCCATGTGTGTCACTCACTCCAGAGCTTTTGTGTTTATCAGCTCCCTGAGACAGACGCTGGAGCTGCTGCACGCTGCCTCCAGCAAAGTCCTGGGGAGAAGGGAGAGCGTGGCCCTGGGAGGAGGCAGCTCTGCTGCTCTGATCTAACCAGGACTGACACAAAGCTGGGGGCAGCAGCACCCACCCCCTTCTTCTGGATCCTGGGCTTTTCATCCACAGCGCTGCAATGGCAAAGTCACAGCCCAAGCAGGCTGTAGGCAGCCAGGCCATGGGCTGGAGAAGGTTCTTTTGTCACAGATCCCTCAGCACAGAGCAGGGCATGATTTCCTGATAATTTCCTGATTTCAGTCGGGGATCAATTGGCCACTTGCTCCCGTTCCTTCCCCCCAGGACCAGAGCCTCCAGCTCTGCATGCAAAGCAGTCCCTCCCTATTTCCAAATGCAAATGCCTCTGTGAAAGGCCTTGCTTTGAAACCAGCATTATTCCCCAGGGTCCCGACCCTCCCGCCACATCCCTCACCCCGGCCTCTAGCCCAGCCTCTGCCTCTGCCTTCCCAGAGTAACAAAGGTTACGGGAAATAAAAGCAGAGCGATTACCATCTGGGAATCATCAGGCAGAGCCCAGAGGGATGGAGCAGGCTGCAGAGACACAGCCCACCACCCATTCGTGTCTCAGCCCCCCCCAAACCCCAGTGCCATGGTGTGAGGGGCACTGAACCAGGCTGAGCCAGACCGAGTGACACCCTGCACCCCACTGAGCGGGGCTGGAGGGAAGAGTGGCTGCCACGTCCCTCCTCACACCCCAAAACAGCATTTCTGCACCCCCAGAGCCAGGCACAGACAGCCCAGGATGGCAGCAGCATGCAGCTATAGGCAGCAGGGCCAGGAGGTGCCTGGCAGCTCCGTCTCACTCTGTCCTCATCCTGTGACCCGCTCAGTGTGGTGAGGAGCAGGCAGCTGGATGGGTCTTTGCTGGCCCCAGTGCTGGGGGTCACAGTGGAACGGGGATGGGGATGGTGACATCCCGCAGCTCCACACTCCCTGTGTCCCCTCACGGGCGCCTGTGCCCATGAATGGAGTGGCTGCTCCTCCCTCTCATCAATCTCCCGCTCTGTCCACCCTGGAGCCTGCAAATAAACCCCCCTGTAAATCTCCTCCACAACCTCTCTGTTTTGGTGGCGGAGGGCCCCACATTCCTGAGTTTCAGACTGCAGCCACGTCTTCAGGAGCGGAGCCACAAGAGCTTTCTGATGGTTAATTGCTGGCACACTCTCACTGAAAACATGAAACACCCCCTGACAAGCCGTGTGATTTATTACTGCCCACTGCAAAACGGAACAAAATCAATTGGCTATTACCTCACTTAGCGAAGGCTTGTCACCGCCTGGGAGCAGGGTGTTAAAAATAAAAGCCAGGCACAGCCCCGGCTGCCATCCCCACGCTGGGGCTGCTCCACCTGCTCTGCCACAGATAGCACCAGGGCTGTGCTGGGCCAGGCTCTGTGTGCCCTGATCCCTGCCATGCTGGTGCAGCACCAGCTCATTCCTGCTTTGCTGTTATTAATCACACAAATGCCATTGTGAGCGCCGGCACAGCAAATCTTACAAGACACGCAGAGCAGAGACGGGGTATTTATGGCAGAAATGTATCCTTTAATTAATCAAATTCATGCAACCCTTCCTGCCCCAGCAAGGAGGACCCTCTGTGGTCGTGGCATTGGCAGGGAAGGGCTGTAGCCCTGTTTTTGGGCAGGTGGGATGTGCCAGGGAAAGGGAGCATCCATCCACCCGTGTGAGAGTGACAGCCTTGGCTTTCCTTCTCTCTGAGCAGACACCCTCGTTGTGCCCAGTGCAGGCTGCTGAGCACCCATGCTGATGCAGCTGCCTCTACTTGCATTTCAAAACATGCAGGGAAATCCATATATTGCCCTAGAAAAGTGACCAGAGAACCGCTCCAGCAGAAATCCACCTTTATTTCCCCAGTGCCAGGTCTTTGCCTTGATAGGAAAAGGAGTGAGGCATAGACCACCACAGAGGCAGTGGAGGTCTGGGAGCACACGCCCTGTCAGCAGTGGGACAGCTCAGAGCCAGGGCCAGGGCAGCTGCCACTCACTGGGACACTGCAGCCAGTGCCAGTGGGACTGCCCCGTGCCTGGCAGCCCTGGGTTCATCACTGACATAGGAGAGGCAGAGCCCTGAGGGCAAGCAGGGACCCTTCTCCCAGGTGTTTCCATGGCCAGGTGTTTCCATGGCCAGGTGTTTCCAGGGCGGGCAGCAGCTCAGGAGCTGGCAGAAGTGGCTGAGGCACATTTTCAGGATATTTCAGAAATGGAACAGTCCCCTCTCTTTACGTTTCATTGCCTTTGTTTCATACCCAAATCACTTACAGGCTCCTCCAGTCATAGCAGGGAGATGCTCCTCCCATGAAGCTCCAAACTGTGCACAGCATAAAGAGGCTGCATTATTTATAGACTCTGGATGGATATTTCACATGAGGTCCGGCCCATTCCCAGCATTCCCTCCATTCACAGATCATTAAGTAGCACTTGCTGACATACAAGGCAATGCAAGTGAGTGGGGAACTTTGAATATTGCCACCCAGACCCACAATCAATGGGATTCAGGATGTAATCATCTGAAGAAGGGAGACAGTTGTGCCCTCCCAAACAAATCTCATCTCAAAGCATCCACACAAGCAGCCAGCATTAAGGTTTTTGCAGGAGGACCCATGGGACCCACCTGGCCTGGGCACCACCAAGGGGGCATGAAGGCTGCCAGGGCACATGAACACCATTGCTGAGCCTGGAAGGGGTTTCCTCCCCACAGAGCTCATGGCTGCAAGGTGAACAGCTTTGTGGGGACAAAATCCCTCCAAAACCTCGGGAGCAGCACAGTGCAGAAGAGCCATGAGGGCAAGAACAGACCCCAAGGGTTTATCTCAGAGCATGGCAGGTACAAGAGGGGGTTTCCAATGTGAGCGGCACGAGCAGATGTTTGTGTCCAGGTGCTGCAGGACACCTTTGGTGGCTGCCAAGTGCTCTGTGCCCTGTGACCATCCTAGCTGGGGTGCTTGGAGCAGCCAGTGTCTCTGCTGCTGCCCCCAGACCCCACTCCAGCAGGCAGACACTGTCCCTGCTAAGCGCTCCTGGCCACCACATTCCTGCCTCCAGCTGGAGTAAACCTGGGGCTGTGCCTGCCCCCACCTCGGGCTGCAGCCGAGCAGAGACAACGGCAGGACGTGACTCTGGGGACATCTGTGCCTGATCCAGGAAACATTTTGGTAGTAGAAGCAGTGGGTTGTTAAAAAGTAAAAAAAAAGATATGTGTGATTGTGAGATCTGGGATACATTTACAGGCTGCAGCAGGGCATTTCAGAAGAGGACAAGGCTGAGATCTCAGTTCCCAGGAAGCCTCACACCCTGCTCCATGGACTGTGACCCTGCCAGGAGCTGGTGTCCAATGGGCAGGTTATGTCAGCTCCCCAAGGGCTCATCCCTTTGCCCAGGGGCTGCCTGGGTGCAGGGTGAGGCTAACTGTCCTGCCAGTCCCCAGCTGCTGTGCCCTTCAGCAGGGCAACAGCTCTGTGTGTCCCCTCCAGGGCTGAGGGTGGCCAAGGGGTGACACAGACAGGCTGAGGTCCACCTGCATCCCATCCCAGGGGCAGGTACTGCTTCCATTGTGGCTTGGCCACACAGACCTCCCAGGCAACAGCAGCCTCCTGCTGCCCCTCACTTGGCCAGTTTGGGGAGCAAACATCCCCACAGCTCCGTGCCCCAGGTTTCCTCTGCTGAGGCCAACGCTGCTGGTCAAGGTGACTGTCCAGGTGGTGCCACCAGCTTGTCCCCAGGAGCACAAGGCCTTGCAGGCACACAGAGAGCTGTGCTGGTGTGCTGCAGCCCAAGGCCACCCAGCAGCACTTCCATTTCAGTCCATGGCGGGTGTGCTGCGGCCACGGGAACCACGGGGCCAGTGGAAAATGGGGCTCTGAGCTCATGCGTCTTATTTTAGCTCCCCATCCTCTCTGGAAGC
The DNA here is from genome assembly GCF_029582105.1 of Oenanthe melanoleuca. Lineage (NCBI taxonomy): Eukaryota > Metazoa > Chordata > Aves > Passeriformes > Muscicapidae > Oenanthe > Oenanthe melanoleuca. The sequence goes on from NC_079349.1 coordinate 4,930,364, forward strand.
TATCTCAGGCATGTTTTGGGAATACAGCAGGTATTTTTATGAGTGGGATTTGCAAGGGTATTTTCATCTTAGACTTGGAGACAACTGGGCCTGCTGCCAGGTTTAGGAAGCGCAGGGGCAAGAAACATGAAACTAGTGAGAGGTAGGCTTCCCACTGGGGCTTATATTTAGCTGAGGGGAGCAGAACGCTGGAAAATGTCCTGCTTGGTGCTCCCTGTGCCAGACCATCCCTCAGCCAGTTCACTGAGGCCAACCTTGACCCAATCCAGGAAAGGCAAGGGGAATGTGTCCCAGCCCATGGCACTTGTCCGGCTTGGCACACCTGGCAGTGCCCAGACCCCGGCTGCCCTTTGGATCAGCTGTCACCAGCAGAGCAGAGCCCCAGTCACCTGTGCTGGGTGACAAGCAGCACCCAAGGACAATGAGGGCCGGGGGCACAGCCCTGGGGACAGCACAGCAGAGCTGTCCAGGCAGGATGACCAGCCCTGGTCAGCACCAGAGCACAGCCCCAGGACACACACACAACACCCCTGGGTGCCACGGGGGGCAGGGCTGACAGCTGACAGCTGAGCTGGAGGGGCTGGGGAAAACCACGACCTTGCAGTGACACGGGACTGGCCGTGCCACGCTGCGGCCAGAAACATGAGCTGAGCAGCTGCCTGGTGTGCTTGGCCTTGGCCAGCGGCCGAGGTGCACGGGCTGCTGGTAGCCAGCACCAGAGCTGCTCAGAGCCCCCTCAAAGACCCTCCCCAGCAAGCACGGCCAGCTCGCTCCAGAAACAAAATGCCTTCCCAGGGAAAAGAAAAAAAAAAAAAAAAAAGAGAGAGAGAGAAAGAAAAAAAAGAGACAGCTTCAACCAAGAAATAGCCACAGGCAGGTTTTGTTTTTAAAGCATTTTTATTTTCTTCATTTTGAATGGAATTTTTAAGCGATTTGTCTCACTGCAAATGGACACATTTTGAAATCCCATGTGTTCCCTCCTCTCTGCCCAGAGGGGGTTGGCTGCTGACCCAATGCGGCGAGCTGGGGGGCTGAGCCACAAGCTCCTCATTTTCTGTGGCAGCTTTGTACCTTTTCCAAAGCAAAGACAGTCCTCAGAAAGGGGTAACCTCAAGCAAATACCACCCTCCTGTACTCAGGACTGGTTTTACTGCACCTCGAAAGGAGGACCAAGAGCTGGAGGGAGCAAAATAAGAAAACAAGATTTCCTTATGACTTTCTATTTATAATCAAACTAAGTGTACTGCCCATCACCTTGTGAGGGTTTTAGGCCATCACTCACTGCTCTCCCTATGTCATCCCAAGAGTCTCCTGAACAACCAGCACCGACAAGAGCCCTTGGTGGACATGGCACAGGAGCTCCAGCTCCACCAGCACAGCTCCCAGAGGGAGACCAGAAATTTGGGATCAGGAATGGGGTTTGGAAAATCCTTCCTGGCTCAGTTTCCTATGGAAAAGAAGGTGGGAAAAGTGGGACAGCCACAAACAAAGAGGCATTATTCCAAAAATCCACCTGCGGCAAATCTCAGTTTCCAACTAATCCCAGACTCCTCATCCCGATCCCAAACTCCTTGTCCTGATCCCACATTTCTCCTCCCAATCCCAAACCCCTCACATGGATCATAAACTCCCCATCCTGATCCTGATCTCCCCATCCCAATCCCAAACTCCTAATCCCAAAATCCCCTTCCCCATCCCACTCCCACCCCCTGAGCCAAGCCTGCCCCAGTGCCTGGAGCACCGAGGGGACCCAGTCCTTGGAAAATGCCTTGGGTTTGCACCACAGCAGAGCAGGAGCAGTGATGCTCCACCATTTTGGTGGCCAAATGTGACACGGTGGTGGCACAGCTGCAGCTCCAGTGGCTGCCATCCCACGGCAGCCCCACTGATTACTGCGCCCTTGTCACGCCGCTGGGCGAGCGAGCGGCGCCGCAGCTAAATTAGAGCAACTAATTGCACGTCTCTTTGAAACAATCAGAATGACAAATCAGTGGTAATCTCTTCAGTTCTAGAGGGAAGCTATTGCGGCTCGCTCACAAGGATTAATCAGCTTTTCATCAGTGTTATTATACCGGCGCTGCCGCGGGAGCAGCCCCGAGGCCACGCTGGCTGGGCTCACACCACAGGGACACCACGGCAGCATGGCCAGGCTGCTCCCTCCCAGCCCTTTTCCACTGGCAGAGCTGCCACATCCACTCCCAGGCTCTGTGGCCCTCACTCAGGCTCTGCCTGGGGGCAGCACAAAGCCTGGAGAGTGGCTGAAGTCAAGTGCATCCCCTCAGATACACAGAACCATTTCAATGATCTCTGCCAAAGGAGAAATAACTACAGGTCTCTCCCTTCTACATAATGAGCTGCAGGAGACACCCTGGTGGCCCTCCCCAAGCACAAGGAAGGTTTTCTCCATTCACCACCAGCACTGCTCTGTGTCTGTCCAGGGCTGCTCCACAGAAATCCCAAACATCCTATAGAGCAGGAGCTGTCAGCAAGCAGAGCTGGTGCCTTTCAACTATTTACCACCTGCTCTCAGCAGAAAAGCACTCATCAGCATCCCTTCTTGGCTGATACTCAGCATCCAGAGCAGACAGCCTGCGAGGGATGAACGACCTAGGCTGGGTTGTCCCAGCCCTACCACTGCTCCATGGCATGACCATGCCCAAACAAGCCACTTTCTGCTTGACAAAAGCTAAAATGGGAACATATTTATTGAACTCCACAATTCTGCTGCACTTCACAGCAGTCCCAGAGCACTTTGCATCTGCCCACACATGTTAAGAACAATGATGGCAGAGAACTTTACTGAAAATGCCCAGATCTTGTGCTGAAACCAGTGGTGGTGCCCTTTGGCCAAGGCCTAGGAGGGAAGGATGCTTGAGGGAAGAAAAGCAATTTGTGATATTACTCCATGAACAGAACTGAGTACTTGCTTTTCACAGACTCATCCTCCACTATCAGAGACTTTCCCCTGGTCCACAGAGGTTCTTTTTCCCACCAAGCAGAACTGAGCACACAAGTGTGAGCATAGGGTGTGCAAGGAGGAGAGGAGGAGGCCATGGTGCTGCTACAAAAGGCCCCAGAGACAAATTCCTGATCTTTCATGCATTCAGGCCAACAGCCCTCAGAGCTCTGGACAAGAGGGCTGAAGCACTGCACATGGCTCTGCTGTGCCCTGGAAAAATTCTGTGGCGGGCACGTGGCATTTCAGCCCCGTTTCAGTTTACAGGAGCACAGGTCATTCATTCCCTCCCCAGCACAGCCCTGCTGCCTCTGGCCAAGGGCTGGGACAAGCCTCTCTACCAGCCTGACCATGCTGCACCTGCCCACAGCTGAAGCTTGTACCAAACATCCTGGGAGCTGGGCATGACTCTTCCTTAGGTGCAGGTGCCTCTGCCACAGAGCCCGCCCAGGGCAGCAGCTCTGAGCAGGACACTGCCCAGCCTGGCACTGGGAGATGGTTCTTGGTATCCAGGAAGAATTTATGCCAAGTCAGCAGCAAGGCCAGCGTGGTGCTGTGTGGGGGCACCACCCGAGCAGGAATCACCATCTGCAAGGGATGGAGAGAGGAGAGGATTAGCAGAACTCAGCCACAGCCGTGGAAGCCCAGCTCTCAGCAGCTCCTCCTGGCTCACACCCTGTCCCTGCTCAGCCAGGAGACAGACTGGCATTATGTGGTGCTGGATCAGTGCCTGATGCACCATCTTCCATGGGAGAAACAGCCCATTGCTGGGGCTGGTGAAGGGTGTGCACACCACCACAGCAGCACTCAGAGCAGCTGAGCACAGCTCTCCTGTCGCCTTCAACAGCTCTGTGCCAGCCTGGATCACACCATCAAACTCAACAATGCACTTGAGTTACATAAAGATCCAACTCGTGGAGAAGAGGCTCTTGACGTTTCCCCACAGCAGGCTTTTAGGGAATGTTAGGAATGCTAAAACCATAGATGGAAAGTGCAAGAAAGGTGAAGTCAGGCATTAGGGCACTCCAAAACAGTTAAACTAGAACTGCTGAAAAATAGACAAGGAAGCATACAAGGTCACACACTGCAACCAAAGACCCTTGAAGCTGTTTACAGATGGCAAACATGCACTACATGGCATGCACAATTTCAGTTTCCCACTAGCACCTGTGTGGGCACACACCAAGTATAATGTGTATATAAAATAATACAGAGAGATATATTTAAGTCCTCTTCATGCACACTTAAAGCCAGCATCCAGGCAACAAACTTCTGGTGAATTTAGAGCACTGAACTAGGAGAAATCCTTAAACCCAGAAGAGCTCTCTTAACTTATTGTCTCTCACACCAGAAAAATTCCATGCCAATCCTTATTGTTTTTTCCCTTCTGGATACCAAACTGACTCCTACCTGGATTTACCTTGCTGCTGGACCTCTGATGCACACAATTTACATTGAAGTGCCCATGAAGTACAGTGCTGTACCTGCCCTGCTCCAGGTGATTCTCTGCAGATCCCCACTTGCAGCTTCCCTCAGGCCACCTCACTTAGAAACGCCTGAAAGTCAAAGCATTGCTCTCACTCAGGGAGTGTCACGGTGTGTTTCCTAACTGGGGCTCACAAACACAATCCTTCCCCCATGCCCTGCTGTTGTTGCCCACAACAAAGGCGTTTGGGATCAAAGGAAAGGGTTAACCCCCATGCAGTCATCCCCTGGAGTCCTGGAGGTCTGAGTGCTGCCAACTCCTGAAAAATGGCCACCAGGCAGGCAAGCTGCTGAGAATCATCAGAATAAGATTGGAAGGTGTCCACATCAATCAATCACTTGTTGACAGATGACTGGAAGCCCCCACTGTGCCCGTGGACAGCTGACCAACTCTCGGCTTAACCTGGAGTCTAACATTAGCCTGTTTGCTTCGTGTGGGTGGCTGCTGCGTTATGACCTTAATAGTCAATCAATCTTGCAATGAGCAGTCTGTCTGGCAGAAACATTCATTATCCATCCTATTCATGCATTGAAAAGCTTTATCTTCAAAAACCCTGCGTCACTTAGGGAGGAATAACAGAACCCTCAGCAAGAAAACAGGCCCAGCCCCAGTTTCTAGGGGGAATCCAGATGTTGGGGGCGAGCTCCCACAGCTGCTGCAGCCCCAGACCCAGGGGCACTTAGGGCAGGGCTTGGCCTCTCTTTTATTTCTGGTACCTATTCAGGCTGCTTTGAGGTTGCTGCTCTTGCACCAGCAACTGCTGGATTCAGTGCCAAGAGGAAGACAAGGGGGAGAGATATAAAAGGACAACAAACACACATCAATTAAACCTTGCAAGCTGTTAGTCACACTAGTTAATAAGTTCTTTCTATCTGTAAAGTGCTCTTAGTGACAAATCCTTTAACTGGCACTCAGAGTGTTATTATGGCTTTCAAGATGCCTCTGTCTTTCATGTGCAGCTTCTTGTACACATGTGAGTGCTCCCCGTTGCGCAGTCTGTTTACACTAGTTGTGAGAAGACATCATCAAAGCAAACTGAAAGCAACACTAAATGCTTGAGAAAAACAGAATTTATTCACTGCTGCCTGCTCTGAAATCGCCTTTCACTTAACAAGCCACTGCAAACTGCAGCAGCAGGAGCTGGGAGCTGGGCTGGCACAGCAGCATCCCTCTCCCAGTATCAGGCAGGGGCCCTGAACCTGCTCCCAGCAGCTCAGACCTGGTGGTCACAGCTCCAGGGATGAGCTGCCCTTCCCCTGCTGTGGCCAGGGGTCCCAAGCATGGCAGTCTGTACCAGAGCTGTGCCTGGGACAGGATAAGGGAAGCTCCTGTGCTCAGGATTGGCAACCAGAGCAATGCCCTCACCATCACCCATCCCAGCCATCCCTGTGCCATGGGGCACCCAGAGGGTGGTAGAGGCTTTGTTTCAAAGAGCTGAAGCCAGACAAAGCTTTGTGCAGAGTGAAGGGAGAAGAAGAGCTCAAGAGGAGCTGTCCTGCCTTGCTCACTGCCTGCAGAAGCTGGCACAGGGTGAACACCCACGGGTGCTCCATGGGGCAGCCTGCAGAAGCCCCTTCACTGCTGGCTGGTCCCTGTTCAGCAGAGGGGCTGAGAAGGTGGCTCCTACCTCACCTGCATCACACAACACCCTGGAAGAGAATATGTGACCTACAACAGCACATAAACACACCAGGGAGGATGGGGAGCCGACCCCAAGTGCCCTGGCAAGGGCCAGTGGCCACACAGACCACACAGCACCATAGGATGTCCTCACAGAAACCATCCTCTCCTTACTCAAAGTCAAAGCAATTAGGGCCCTGCAATGTTAGATTAAAAGAGAGACAGTTAATCGGAGATCTTCCATAATCCTTCACACTCAGGCTGCCAAAGCAGCCTCAATTCAGCAGGCCTTGTCCAGGCTGATTGTGTGTCCTGAAATGAACAGCAGCAAGTTATGTTTCTGCAAACTCTCTTCCACACAAACTGAATATTAATCACGTTAATAACCATTAATGTGTAACAGCCATTCATTAAATTCAGGAAAATACAGGGCCTCAAAGCCATCATTTCATGGTTTCAGTACCTGGGGCACTCACCACCTGTGCTCCCTGTGCATGGCATGACCCAGGCCACTGCTGCCCAATGCCACCCTGCTCACCTGGCACCCACTTGCCAGTGGCAGCACAGCCACAGTCCCAGACCGTGCACACAGAGCAGCACTGCCATATCCTCACTGGCTGTGCACTGAGAGCAGCACTGCCATGTCCTCACTGGCTGTGCACACAGAGCAGCACTGCCATATCCTCACTGGCTGTGCACACAGAGCAGCACTGCCATATCCTCACTGGCTGTGCACACAGAGCAGCACTGCCATATCCTCACTGGCTGTGCACTGACAGCAGCACTGCCATATCCTCACTGCCTGTGCACACAGAGCAGCACTGCCATATCCTCACTGCCTGTGCACTGACAGCAGCACTGCCATACCCTCACTGGCTGTGCACTGACAGCAGCACTGCCATACCCTCACTGGCTGTGCACTGACAGCAGCACTGCCATATCCTCACTGGCTGTGCACACAGAGCAGCACTGCCATATCCTCACTGGCTGTGCACACAGAGCAGCACTGCCATATCCTCGCTGGCTGTGCACACAGAGCAGCACTGCCATGTCCTCACTGGCTGTGCACTGACAGCAGCACTGCCATATCCTCACTGGCTGTGCACTGACAGCAGCACTGCCATACCCTCACCTGGCTGTGCACAGAGAGCAGCACTGCCATATCCTCACTGCCTGTGCACTGACAGCAGCACTGCCATATCCTCACTGGCTGTGCACTGACAGCAGCACTGCCATGTCCTCACTGGCTGTGCACACAGAGCAGCACTGCCATATCCTCACTGGCTGTGCACTGACAGCAGCACTGCCATATCCTCACTGGCTGTGCACTGACAGCAGCACTGCCATACCCTCACCTGGCTGTGCACAGAGAGCAGCACTGCCATATCCTCACTGCCTGTGCACTGACAGCAGCACTGCCATGTCCTCACTGGCTGTGCACACAGAGCAGCACTGCCATATCCTCACTGGCTGTGCACAGAGAGCAGCACTGCCATATCCTCACTGCCTGTGCACTGACAGCAGCACTGCCATATCCTCACTGGCTGTGCACTGAGAGCAGCACTGCCATATCCTCACTGCCTGTGCACTGACAGCAGCACTGCCATGTCCTCACTGGCTGTGCACACAGAGCAGCACTGCCATACCCTCACTGGCTGTGCACACAGAGCAGCACTGCCATATCCTCACTGCCTGTGCACTGACAGCAGCACTGCCATGTCCTCACTGCCTGTGCACTGACAGCAGCACTGCCATGTCCTCACTGCCTGTGCACTGACAGCAGCACTGCCATACCCTCACTGGCTGTGCACTGACAGCAGCACTGCCATGTCCTCACTGGCTGTGCACTGACAGCAGCACTGCCATACCCTCACTGGCTGTGCACTGACAGCAGCACTGCCATATCCTCACTGGCTGTGCACTGACAGCAGCACTGCCATGTCCTCACTGCCTGTGCACTGACAGCAGCACTGCCATACCCTCACTGGCTGTGCACTGACAGCAGCACTGCCATGTCCTCACTGGCTGTGCACTGACAGCAGCACTGCCATACCCTCACTGGCTGTGCACTGACAGCAGCACTGCCATATCCTCACTGGCTGTGCACTGAGAGCAGCACTGCCATGTCCTCACTGGCTGTGCACTGACAGCAGCACTGCCATATCCTCACTGGCTGTGCACACAGAGCAGCACTGCCATATCCTCACTGCCTGTGCACACAGAGCAGCACTGCCATATCCTCACTGCCTGTGCACTGACAGCAGCCTGCTCTGCCAGGACAGCACCATGCTGTGCCACTGGGGAGTGGGATGGCAGCAGTGTGTCTGGGGGTCTCCAGGCTATCAGTTGCAGGTGACAGGTTTAGATCTGCTGCCCCAGAAACCCTCTGTGCAGCCTGGCCTCCTCCGGCTGGCTCAGGGCATCACGGGCGGTGTCAAGTGGCAACTTTCTGGATTCTGACCTTGCTGGAATTTGCTCCTGGGGGGGGGGGACACGCCAGTCCATAAAGTTCCCATTAGTGTAAAAGCAGATGTAAGCACTTTGCTGGCAGAGCTCAGCAGCAGGGAAGCCTGCAGTTGATCAGTTCTGCCTCACTGGTCACTGCAGTCAACAGGAATTACCGCAGAGGGTTCCTGTGCCCCTCTCTCCAAACCCACCCCTCCAAAAAGGATGGTTTAAAGAAGGCAGCTGAGTTCAGGCAGCACTCCAGGACAACACAGTAAATCCACATGATACATGAGGGGAGCCAGCCCAGCCAGGAACAGCCAGCAGGAGAGCAGTGTGGATTTGTTTATTGTACAGAACAAATCTAAGTGTGGGGACTGGCTGCTGCTCCCACGAGGAGCCAGGGACTCCAGGGCTGTGTGACCCAGCACAGGACTAAGGGACAGGCAGGTGGCAGCTGGGACTGGCCTTTGCCATCAGCTCCCACCCAGCACCCCCGGAATTGTCCCAGCCAGGGAGCAGCACTGCCCCTTCCCATGGCACCAAGGGCACTGCCAGCCCTGGAGCACCACCCTGGGCTGGGGACCTGAGTGCAGCCCCCAAATGGGCCCCAGTGCTCAGCTCCAGGGAGGGAGAAGGGCAGCAGCAAAGGCTGCTGTGCCATGGTGCTTTCTGTCACTGCTGGAGTGGGACTGCCTGCCCTCCACCCCTGTGCTCCTTCTCCATCATGCTGCACTGAGGACCAGCACTGCCTGACCTGGTTTCAGCCAGTTTTCCTTCATGATTAACACTCTCCGGGCCCGTGCTCACTCTGTTATTCTCACCAAATTAAAGAGCAGTCCTGGATCCTCGTTAGATTTGCTCACATTTGAGCGGTGTCATGTGGTCAGTAGCCCATGGCAATACACTAAATTAAAGGCCTAATGCAGAATCCACCTACGAGCCTGACAACTAATGAATCGAGGGCTTCAGGCCCCAGAGGAGCTGCACTGGGATGAAGCCACTTCACACCGAGCCAGAGCAGAAGTGCAGTCCCTGGGCTGTCATTCAGAAATAAAGAGTTGCTGAATTTTATTCACCACAGGACACAGAAACAACAGCATCTCTGTAACTAACGCTGGTTTGCCAGAGAGCCAGGCAGCAAGGAGCCCTCCCTGATCCCCCAAGGCACAGCAGCTCCTGCCTGCGCACCAGAGGTGCTGCAAATGACCTCCCACTTGGTTTCAATGGACTGGGTATGAGACCCCATCAGGGACACGCTGACTCTTCCCTCTGGTCAAAATTAACACCTCCACCCATCCCTCCAAAGCACGCTGGTACTCCAGGGTGCACAGCACAGCCCTTTCCTGTGCCCCAAAGGGCTCAGGGGAGCTCACCCAGCCCTGAGAGGCACCAGCCAACACTAATCAGGCTACACATGAGAACAACAGAGACTGTGGCTCCCACACTGGGCTGTGAGCACCCTCTCCCCATCCCCAGCAGAGGCTGGATGTAAGCTCTGGGGCCAATGCTGCAGCCATCAATTTTGCTCTGAAGCATTTCAAGTTGCAGCTGAAGCCTGGAAAGGTTCAGCCTGTTGCATCAGACAGCTCCAGCCCTGCAAAGGTCAGGGCTGTTTTGGTAAGGAGCTGTTTGCTGAAGCCTCCCCCTCCCCCAGATCCCTGCTCTTGGCCACAGGCTCATGCACCCATATCCCCTCCCCATGCACACACTCACACTCTGCTCAGCCTTGGGAAACAGAAACTCCACACCAGGACACTGCTCCTCACACACCAGGGGCTGCACAGCACTCCTGGGGCACCCAGCATGGCTCTGGGGGATCTCACCTCCTCTGTGCCCTCCCCTCATGCCCCTGATAGAGCTGTGAGCCAGGCACGCCCTCTGCCAGGGAGTGGTGGCCTCTGGCCAGGTGTGTGCTGCCAGTGCCACCATCCACTGTGCATTCCTGGGGGTCACAGCCATGGACACAGCACAAGGACAAAGCAAGGTGTTCTCTGCTCAGGCTGGTCTGAAATGCCTGGGAGGAGCTGCCCCAGGAAGCACCACACTGCAGACAGAGGACACCCAAACCTTTGGCCTTTGGGGACAGGAGAGACCCCCAAAACACTGATGGGGCTCTGCAGGTGCAGAGCAGTGCTGGGAGCAGGCAGCCAGGACTGCAAAGGGAGGAGGGTGATGAGCTCTATCACAGCCACCCTCCAGCCAGGCACAGGGGATTGTGATTGTCCCCATCTCCTCTCTGCAGCTGGCATCCATCCATCCATCCATCCATCCATCCATCCATCCATCCATCCATCCATCCCAGTGAGGATGGCAGAGCAGGGAGGAGAGCTTGAGGCTGTGTTAGTTGATGCTGCTGCACAGCCCATCCTCCCCACATTCCTCCATCTGGACAAGGCACAACCACTTCTCTAAAGCCATCTTTTCACCCCTAAAGCAAGAGCTGCATTTTAATATTAATTCTGGTTTTTTTCCTAGATAGACTTAAATCTCATTAATTTTAAGACACTTCAAGCTCTCTTTAGCAGTCCCTAACATAATTCTCCTAACTTAAGATACAAGATACTAGATAGAAGTAGCCAATCCCGTTTATAATTGTATATATGACCAGCAATTCAAATTCACTTCCCTTGATTTAATGTCCTATTTGTATTCTATCAATAAATGGAGTTCTCAGGACCATACTTAAATGGGAGCAGCACTATGCTCTGATAGCCAAAGCCAGCAAAAAAAAAATTGCATCACTAAACTAAAATGTCTTGTAGTATATGATTCCTTGACTTATTGTTCTCTCCTCTTCACTGCACTTGAATATTAACTGTTGTATTAATAGCTCACTCTTAATTATCCATGAGTAATGTACTACAACCAGGAAATTAATGGAGGGAAGCACCACAAAAATGGAAAAGAATTCTCCCTATCCCAGATATATTTTCAAGCACACTGTGAGAGGAAGAAGAGACACACACTGCCTGGAACACAGCCAGAGAAGAGGCCAGCGCTGGGCACGGTCCACTGCTGAACCCTGGGATGGGTTCTTGTCCTGCTGGACCCCTGAGCAGGGGTCCAATAATTATCCCAAGAGCTGGGCTGGTCTGGAGAGGGGCAGCAGAGGCAGCCAGTGACTTGGTTCTCCCAAGATGGAGATGAGTGGGACAAGAGTGAGAAATTTACAGTTGTTAAGGAAGACTTTGCCACAAAACACATAATTCAGCTCCAGATTTCGCTGCAGCAGGAATCTGAATTTGAAAAGGCTGACAAAGGCCAGGGTGTTTTCAGGGGTAATGTGGAGTCCTGGAGTTAAATGTTACAAAAGTGCAAAATATGCTGCAGCCCTCATTCACCACCACCCCTGCTCTCCAAAGGCACCCAGGAGGGAGGGCTCTCATCTCTGCTGGGACATTTCCCCTCCCAGGAGCCTGTTGGAAGGTGCTGCTCACCACGATGCTGTGCCACAGTGTCTCTGCCCCCAAGCTGGGACAAGGGACAGTGCCAGCAAGGCTCCTCCAAGGCACCACATCCATCTCCATGGGTGCAGTCCTGGGGCTGCTCCAGAAGGCTGGAATGGTGAGGTGCCTAATTAAATATGTGCCTCCCAGTGCTGGAGCCCTGCAGCAGCCATGAATTATGCAGCAGCTCACTTACATGTCAGCAGGATCACAATATTGATGAGCTATCCTGTGTGTAATCTGATAAAAACCAAGATAAACTCAGCAAAAATTGAGTGTAATATGATCCTTTCCTTTCAATAAACCACTTCCAGCCCAGCACTGGGGATGTCTCTCCAGGCTCCCTGCTCACCTCAGGCAGCCAAGCCCAGCAGCTCCAACAGGGGCACAGAGCAGCACCCATGCATTTCCTGCACTGCAAGGCAGCACTGGCTGCCTGTGAAGCCCACCTGGATATTTCTGTGCCCTGTGGGGTTAGGGGATGGTGCTCTCCACAGCACCAGTGCATTCCAAAAGGTCTGTGTTCTGGCATTTAGATTAATGCTGGAGACAGGGAGGAAGAAGTTGCCATGTCTCACACTGACTCCCTCCTCCCTGTCTGAGCAAATGAAGGATGACAGAGTGCAACTCCCACTCGGAAATGCTTTCCAGTGCTCACACAGACCCAGGTCCGACTCCAGCTCCCATGACAAGTCAACTGCTTTGTAAACCTGGGCCAGATGCTTTTGGTACCCTGGGAACAGCCAGCAGCACAGGCCCCTGCCCTCAGCTAAAACACATCCTCTGAGAAACACCTCGAAGAGAGGGGAGAAGCTCCTGGCCACGTTTGGTCACCACACCCATGCAGAACACTGAGGGTTGCAAGCCAAGGACAGAGGATGCTGCTCCCTGTCCCAGCAGGGACTGGTGCTGTTCCCCTGAACTCAGCGAGACCTTCAGAGAGCCCCTGAGGGCAAGCAGTGCCCACCTGCCCAAGACAGGGGGACCCCAGCCCACCCCCTTCCAGACAGACTAGAGGCAATGAGCAGTGAGCAGAGTAGCTGCCCTCACCTTGGGGACACGCTGGAGCCTCCCCAGCAGCCTCATTCCCAATGCCCCTGTCCCATCAGCTTCAGGGACATAACAAGGTGATCACTTCATTGACAAGAAACAAGCAGTGGATGAAGTGTAGACATGAAGGTTACACCAGCTCTGGAGCTGTTGGACACTGGCAGGGGCTGGGGACCTTGTGACAGCCCATAAACCCCACCACCAACCCCAGGTTCTTGCAGAAGTGGTGACTATCAAAAGCTTGTTTGACCTCCCAAGGGATGTTTACTTCAGAGCACAAGAACAAAGTTTTAAAAGCAGAGCACATCTGGTTTTCTTTTAAAATAATATTTCAAATCCATAGCAATATAAAGAGAGAGGAACATAAAGGCAGAGAAAGACTCAAACTGGGGGATCTGCCCAAGAGAACCAAGAAATGGCAGAAAAAGACCAGTAAAATAAATGACTGATAAATGCAAAGACCTCAGCAGCTGAGCAAATTGCCAGCTCCCAGCTCTGCTGCTCCTCCCTCCAGACCCCTCTCTGGCCCATGGGAAGGCATTAACTGGGTGAACCCCAGCTGGAATCTGCCCTGAGAGTCAGCACCATGTGCCAAACCAGCCAAGCAACCAACCACAGGCAGCACCAGGCTCTCCACAGCCACAAGCTCCTCCAGTTCCTGACGTTGCAGGAGGGGTCTGGATCCAGCCAGGTCCTCCTTGCCCCAAAGGCTGCTCTGCCCCTGCCTAGGGTGTCTACACTGGCCCAGTAGGTGCAGCTGTGGGGGAATTGGGCTGGCCCAGCCCCCTGCAGGGTCCCCAGCCCCACTGATAAGCCTGCAGGGAGGGACAGGAATGTTGCTGCCTGGAGACGCCTCATTTCACAGATGTGTCTGTGTCTGCGCAAGAGAGAAACTTTCACAGTTTTACTGCTTTTCAAATATTTTAATGCAAGCCATTTGGTGTCATATTTTTAAAAAATGGGTACCAGCACAAGCTACATGCACATTAGCAACTGTCTCTCTATTAGTGTAAATACAAGAAGCAGAAAAGCACAGTCTGCCTCCTAATCCATATGGTTATTCCAAATAGATTGCATGGTCTTAAACTTTGGCTTATTAGACTGGATCGTACATATGGAAAGAATTAAAATGCTGGATTTACAGTGCAGGCTAATCAGAACATGTTTAAATAACGATGCCCCAGCAGCCCCAGAGGGTCACAGCCTCCCAGACACCTGGGGCAGAGGCTGATCCTGCTCCCACAGCAAGAAGCTCCCCAAAGCTGGCGTTGCAGGAGCTGCACCGTGGCGCAGGGCAGGGCAGGATCCAGCCTCCAGCACTCCAAGAGAGCAGGCTGCAAGGAGGAAATACCTCATTTCCCACCGACTAGCCCATACAAGCACAGACAATAGGGCCAAGTGTGTGCTGCCGGCAGTGCTCCTGAGTTGGAGTGCTGGCCAGCACGGGCTGCTCTGCCCTGACTCTTCCTATCTGAAAAAGCCATCAGCCTGCCTGCTCCTTCACTTAGAATGAAAGGTCACTTCAGGGCTTTTAGGGTGTTTTTTTCAAACAAAAGAATTATCTCGATTTAAAAAAAAAAATATCTATACTTTGCCCTGAGATCACAAAAGTTATTAAAAGCAAAGCATGATATCACTGTTAACAAAGCTAGAACTGAAGGGAAGGGGGATATACATAACTTATTTCTGCTAATTAATTTCTGGACAAGGCCAGACTCACCTCGGGTGCTTCAATACTTGCATGTCCACCACCACAGATCTAAACATATTCCCCCACCAGAGAGTCTCCTTGCAGCAGTCCAAGCCTCTCCCCTTGTATTCCACTGATGTTGTTTCCATGTGAGTCAGTTGCCTTTTTATTGCTCCTCTAAATACAGCTTTCTCCAAAGTTGCTGAATTTCTAGACTTGGAAGCAGGACAGAAGAATGAACTGATTCACCCCCTCCACAGGCTGGCTGACAGCTCCCCTGGAGCCCTCACCACAGGGAGGGTGACCAGTGTGAACCAGTGTGAATCCAGCAAAGGAGATGTGGTCTGGGGAGCTGGAACCCAGCCATGTCTCCAGCCATCCTGGACTCTCCAGTCTGCCTCTCTGCTGACCCAGGTGACAAACCCCAAACCTGGTCCCACATCAGCCCCAGGACTGGTGCTGTGCTGTACCACACCACCCAAGCTGCAGTCCACAGGAGTCCAGCCCCTGAGCTCCACCCCAGACTCAATAACCCTGATCAACAATGCTCCTTGTCCTGGGGGTCTGCAGAGGCTGTGCAGAGCAGAGGGAGAGAGGGTTTCAAAAGCACAGCCAGCCCCTTAATGACCACATCAAGTGGCAAGTCAGTTATTAATCTCTTTAACTGCCAGAAAACATCAGCACCAGGGACCCAAGCAAGTATTTAGAGTCTCCTCAACTCCCTGGTGCTGGGAAGGCTGAAAGGCAGCCCATGGCCAGGGTGGCCAAGCTGCAGGATCACACCTCCAACCCATAGCTGCTTCCTCCTCAGCCCTGGCCACAGAAAGCCACGGGCTGGGCTTACAATGGGCACTTCCAGCCAGGAACAAAAGCCAGCCCTCCATGGAGCTGCAAGGGGGCTCAGCTGTGCCCAGCTGGCAGCACCCAGCACAGGGCAGCTACTGAGAGTGCCCAGGATGATTTCCCCATGGTTCGTACTGCCAGCTACAGAGGAGCACCTACCTGTGCTGAAACCATCATCAGATTCTGCTGTCAAAAGATGCAGAGGAACTTGGAAAGGCCACAGATGAATAACCCTGCTCAAACCTGAGAGCAGTTCTGCATAAACACACTGCACTAACTAGGGCCTAATAGGGTCTTCCTCTCTCCAGCCCCTCATTACTGAGGATCAGGAAAAGAGAAGGACCATATGCTCCTTTTGGTTTTTAAGGAAATTATTAAATTGGGCTCAACTTTTCATCTTTCCCACAGAAAGGTGCTCTGTCATCTCATGGCTGTTCACCTACACAAAGACAAGATGACATCTCTGGCTAAAGGCCGACAGTTCTGCACCTCCTTGTCACTTTTAACAAGAAAATAATCCTGCAGAAACACTTGAAAAACAAATCGGTGTTGACACTCTTCATCTGCTAGGTACACTTTACGAAAGGAAAGAAATACTGCATTAGCGTTTGACCCCCTCACCTTTCTGACATTGGAAGAAAATAAAGAGGGAAGGCTCAGAAAAGCTGATGCTGAAGTAAGAATGTCAGGAGAGCAGGCAGAGCTCGAGGCTGGAGCCCCCAGCCCAGGGGGCAGGGCAGAGTCAGCCCAGGCAGAAGGGAGCTGAGAGCATCGAGGAAGCTGCCAGGGGCACACAGGAGGCACAGGGATGGGTCAAGAGATGCTTCTGCAGATGAGGGCATGAGGACTGAAAGAGGAATCATCACCAAAAAGCTTCTCAGCCCAGTGAAGCCCTGGGGCTCTGCCCTTGGGCTGCAGTCAGTTTCTCCACCGTGTGAGCCAACATTCTCCCACCTGTCCTCTCTCTCCCCCACAGCTGCCCCGTTCCAGCTCCATCCTTGCCCCACTGCACGGCTGTGTAGGGCTGAGTGGCTCCTTGCACTCACAAGAGACTGCCTTGTCCTGCTCTAAATGCTCCTGAACCACGCAGCGCTTCCAGCTCCTGACCTCTGCAGCCCGCAGGCAGGAACCAGAGGGTTTCCTCAGCTCCCAGCACTGTCAGCTGCTCCCTTCATTCCGGGCACGGTGGATTTCACCAAATAAGTCATGCTAACCCCACCTCCTCTTCCCTGAGCAGAGGCTACCAAGAAATAAAACCGAGCTTTGTCTCCATGAGAATGCTCCCAGCACTGGCAGCTTTGCCCTTTGGACAGAGCCCTCGGGTGACTTTCCACGCACGCAGGCACCAGATGGTCCCACTGCTCCCCCAGCGAGGCTGGGCACTGCTCTGCTGCCGCCTCGCCGGGCACAAGTCCTTGCCTGTAGGAGGTGGGGGCACTTGGAGGAGCTCACAGAAATATTTTCCCACCGGTAGCTGCCGGCCTGAGCTAATGCGACATGACACGTATCTCACTAGGAACAATGTGCTGACATTCAGAGCCTGCTCGCCGTGTTCCCGACCGTGCCACTGTCACCGCAGCCACATCACAGGCAGGGGGATACATGTCCCCCCTGAGCTTGTTCTGAGCACCCCTTGGAGGTGCCACTGCCGTGGAGAGCCCGGCAATCCCTCCGCAAGGCAGCCCTGTAACAGGTAGCACAGCGCCTGGGAATGTCAGCTGGAACAGGACAGGGAGAGAGGCAGCGCTGCCTGAACAAGGAGTCTCCTGCAAAGCCGCTCTCATTAAGTGTCCAGGCAGCTTCACATCCTGCAAAGATGGCCCTGGACTCTGCCACATCTCTGTAAAAGGAGCAGGAGTCAGACACGAGTGCCAGCTGTGCGCAGCCTAAAGACAGCCCTTCCACCAGCAGCTCCGAGAAAGGGCTCCGGAGTCTGTCCCAGGAAAGCGGACGGGAAGCTCTTGGGACAGATCCCCTGCAGGCTGCAGGTGGGGAAACGCAGGGAGCATGACAGAGCAGGGTTTGTGTGCGAAACCCCGACACCCGCCCGAGCGCTGCTTACACAACAGCGTTACACAACAGCGCTGCCGCCCATTGCGCAAGGACCGGCACACCCCAAACCCCCGGGACAGCGACGTGCTGGGACAGCGAACCCACCGCTGCTCACCCAAAAGCTCATTCCCACCGTGCTGCCTCCCCACTGGCCCTTCCAGGCCGCTCCTGAGGGGAGGCAGCCCAGCACAATGACAAGAACCATCACTGCATGATACCGGGAGGCAAGAGAAGGAGCTCGTTCACCACATCCTGGGAAGAGGCTGATTTGACCCCAAATCACAGGGCCTGGAGAGCTCTTTCTTGCTGCACAAAGAAATTGGTGTAACTTTTGGAGAATTTAAAGTAAATTTTGTTAGATATCACCTTGGGCCAGCCCAGCCCAAGGGGCAAGCAGCAGTTCCACACAACTGCTGGTTTCAGCTGGGTGACAAAGGCAGCACTGTGGTCATCAGCAGTTTGCACCTTCTACCCCAAAATGTTGCAAGAAGGAGCAGCATTGCCAGTGCTGCCATACAGCAGGTGTGAACTCCTGGTCTCTGTTTCAAATAAACCATCCAGTACATCCCAGTTTGTGAAAAACAAAGCATCTACCACATCACACAACACATAAAAGGCTGCTAGGAAGGATGAGGCTGGTTTTTCTCCCCAGCCACTAAAGTTTCCATTTTCTGCACCCAAGCCAGATGCCTGCAGCATGAGCAAGGATTTACAACAGCATAAGCTTCAGAGTCCCTCTGCTTCTCAAGGAAGTATCAGGAAATAAAAGGGCAATTGCATTAGTCAGTCATCAGGAGTTCAGGGTTTCTGCTTGGTTTCAATGACAGCAGGTTAAAAAATTGCTCAGCTGCCTGACTGCAGCCAGTGGCCCTGCAGGAGGCCAGACACGTCCCTTCCCAGCACACACCCACACCACCAGCACCTCTGCTCTGGTAAGTGCCAGCACCAAGCTCAGGCCATGCAGGGTCTCCCCTACCCAGCACAGCCCAGCAGGAGCCACTGTCTCAGCCTGAGCTCTGATCTGCTCCAGCAGAGGGGATTGCTGTGCAGGGGGTTGATGGAAATGCAATACCTGGAGGGTCTGAGCATCCCTGTGAGTCCTCCCAGCTCAGGTGTGGAGCATTTCATCTCTACTGAACATCCACCATGATGAGATTTGCCTCTTCCACAGCTGCATCCCACCAGCCCCTACACCCTCATCCTCAGCAGTGGCAGAACACCTTCAGCAAGGTCACAGACATCCCCACCCACCTGTTACCCACTGCTGCTCAGTGGGAAGGCCACCCACACCTACAGCAATGCTTTTCAAGGTTACATTAAGAGCAAATCCCAGATTTCTCACAGCATAACTAAGCAAATCCCACTATCCAGATCTGAAACTCACCCTTGGAAACCCCACTGACATCCTCCTCCTCCCTCTGTGTGTTCCCTTCACACAGCTCTTGGCTGGTGACCAGATAACCAGTTTCACCCCCAACTGGCTTCTTACCTTGTGCAACAGCTCCTAAAAGGCCACTGCAAATCCCTTCAACAAAATCTGAGGTAGCCCAATCCAG
The DNA here is from genome assembly GCF_029582105.1 of Oenanthe melanoleuca. Classification (NCBI taxonomy): domain Eukaryota; kingdom Metazoa; phylum Chordata; class Aves; order Passeriformes; family Muscicapidae; genus Oenanthe; species Oenanthe melanoleuca. The sequence goes on from NC_079349.1 coordinate 4,949,511, forward strand.
CTTCTACTAGCCTCTTTTCTCTCTCCACCCCCCCAGATATAAATCTTATACTTGGAGCTACTAAAGTTGGCTGAAAATAATGACAACTGACAGATGCTGGGTTAAATAGGCCACAGTCTTTCCCTCGAGCCTAATTTAGACCGGATATCAAAATGATACAAAACATCATTGCTTGCCTTCACTCCATCAGGACATCTGCAGACAGCCCCCTATTAACTCCTTCCTGGGAGCACTGTGCCTGCACTGTCACCTTGCAAGGAAAAGCAGGTTTTACCTGATCTCCTCCTGCATCCCATGCTCCAAGGTGGCTCCTCAGCAAAGTCACTTCAATTCCAGCCCAGCTTAGTGCCAGGTGCTGGAAAAGTCACACCAGCCTGAGCCTCTGTCCCTGGTGGCACAGCAGCCTCAAACCATGACCCAGCTTGGGGGGCAGCAGGACCCCACACCAGCTTGGACACACAGTTTGCACCCCAGGACAGGTAATTAGAGGCTGTGTTCTAATGAATATGCACAAGGGGGCAGAGTCAGAGTTGTGCACCTGAGGTAAACTTATATATATTTTAATTTTTCAACACTTGGCAGTGCAATCTCACTGCATCTCCTCTCCTAGGAGGTTTGTTGGGTTTGTTTCTCTTCAAAGGAAAAGGAAATGTTACAAAAGAGTCTCCTTTGCCTCCATCAGGCACTCAGGGTAAAAGCTCACAAGCAATCCCAAGCCCCAGCCCAGACAGGTGCATGCCACACCCTCACTGGCACCTGCCTGCACCAATGGATCCAGCCACTGACAGGACAAAAATGTCTAACTACCAAGTCTCATTTTCATTTGCTTATAAATTTACCAAGGGTTAACTGATCAGCCCAAATTTTCCTTGGCAAATACATCAGCTAGATGTACATCTAGCTATATCCAGCTGAATATATTGATTTGAAGATTTAATTCAGAATTTCTTGGTTATTTCTGAGAAATATTCCTGATGTAAACTCTCCATCTCTCCCACTCTCTTCACTACAGAAGGGCAAAGGCACATTCCGTGTTCTGAAAAAAACATGAGTTTGATTTACAGAGTTATTGCTGTCACATAGTTACTGCACTAAACGAGGAGCACTGAAAGCAGCTCAAGAAGAAGCAGCAGCATTAGAGCCACCTCCACTCCACACCTGCCCACAGCTGGCTGCAGCTACAGCCCTCAAAGCTCCCCATCTCAGAGGGCTCAGAGCTCCTGAGCTCAACAAAACCCAGAGAGAAGCCCAAGGCTGAAGAAAACACAGTTGGTGCTTTAAAGTGAAGTTGAGTTCAAAGAAAATCAGGTCATCAAGTTTAAAGTTATAAATGTTAAACTCAGGAAGGGGATTATTTGTGCTCCCATAGACTCATAAAATTGTATTAAACATAGAGTACTATGTTAAAAGAACATTATTTCCAAGTCCCAAACCCAGCACTCAGAAGTGAGCAGCCTGCATTTGACCTTGTTTCTTTCCATTGTGACAGACTCGGGTTGCACTGGTTTTCCTCCCAGAAGCTGAGTGCAGGCACTGGGTGCTGGAGCTGCTCTTGAACAAACTGAAAATGCAAAGTGGTGGGCACTGATGCCATCACAATCCAGCTTTGCCTGCTGGAGCTGGAAAATGTGGGTACAGGAGACAAAAATGGTTAAGAGAAGCCCCATGCCCTCACAGGCAGGTACTGTACCCATCACCAACAGATCCTGTGCTGCCCAGGCACTGCTGCCAGGCTTCAGACCCTGTGCTGGGCTCCTGCAGAGCCAGCAACCCTCCCCAGCCCTGCCTTGGGCTGCTGAGTCGTGCTGCAGGCTGGATCTCGGGCACAGGGCTGCAGGAGCTGCACTGGTGTGCCAGGGAATCGCCAGACACCGAGCACAGCCGACCTGCCAGCGTGTCAGCATGGGCACTCCTACTCTGAGCTGTGCCAGGGACAGCCACTGGCCCTGATGTAATTGCAGAGAGGCACAAGCTCATGGCCTGGCAGCAGAGATGCTGCTGCTGATCTGACATGAGGAGCAGGGCACGGCAGCAGCAGCCACCAGCACCCAGGATCAGATCCTGTGCCCACTGCACAGAAACCTCAGCCCACAGCACCCCAGCAGAGCCCAGCCACTGCTGTCAGCAAGCTCTCCCTCCTTCCACAGAGAAGGGATTCCCTCAGCCCATGGGCAGCAGTGTTCATACCTGTGCGTGGTACCTGCTGAGATGTCAGGATAAAGAGCCAAAGCATGTCAGAGCCCCCAGCAGCAGCTCTGGTGGCTTTATTGCCATCATTAACAAATGAAACTCCGAGATTTGGAAGAGACAAACGGCAACAGCTTTTTCCTGGCATTGCACCTTTGGTGGATCACACCTTTTCCTCATGACAGTGTAAAAGGCTGGAGACCAGCATCACCTCTGCTCCTGCAGAGACATGCAGCCCTCTCAGACATCACATGGGAAACACTTCTTGGGGGCAGCTGATGGGAGGGAGAGGCAACAGAGCAGTGCCCCAGGTCGCCCAGATTTGTGCTAATAGTTGCTGGGATTCCCAGCAGGGAATCCACAAGCAGGAACACAGTTTGCTACCTTATTTTCCAAATGAGACACCAAATTTTCTGGGAGCACTATTAACTTCCTTGAATTTAATTAATTTATTTCTAATTAATAACTGCAGGCAGTTATTAACAGGGTGCTAGGCCTGCTTCTCAGCCCTGCACCACAGGGTTTGACCAGGGCATGCTGAATGGCCAACACAGAGCTGTGAGACAGCCCACAGTCCCCAAGGGCATTGCTGCCAGGCACCTTCCCAGCAGGAGAGCTGGGATCTGTGCCCTTACCTGGAGAGGCAGAGGCTCAGGCTGCTCTGTGGGCACAAGGAATAAATCTCTCCTGCAAAATGAAGCTCTGCTCAGTGCACAGCAGGATGTGCCACTGAGCTGGCATCACCACCAGCTCTCTGCAGCACATCCATATGGCTGGCCAGCAGTGGGCATGTTCCTGCACTCACACTTCCCTCAAGTTTTGATTCTACACCAGGAGGTGCAGCAAAGCAGTTCAATGCCCAGGGTGATCATGCAGCAGATCATGGTGAGAGGGCTTTCCCCAGCATCATACATTAGGCAGGTTGTGCTGAGCCCAGTCCAGGCACAGATGTGTGAGCAAAACCTCTCACCTTGCTCCAGCCATGCCTCAAGAGGCTCCCACAGGTATCCCCACGTGCCTCACACCTGCACACCCTCTGGAGGAATAAACCCAGGTCTGTCAGCAGAACCAACAAGGCAGTGGCTGTGAATGGCTGCTCCCCCTCCCCACCACCATGCCTGGGGTGCAGGCAGCCAGTGTGGGGTGCAGGGCTCAGGGGGCTCCCGTGGATGCCAGGGAATAGATCCCCCAAGGTCCAGAGGGGCACACCCAGACCATCCCTTGCTATCTGCATCCACCCAGCCCCAGCCACACTCCACTGGGACTGAAGAGCCATCTCTTCTCCTGGCCAAGTGGTATCTCCTCTGTGAGCAGACAGAATAAGGCAACAAACTATTTCATTTTTACTATTTGTATTTGACCTTTTTATATTGTTTGCTTTTTCCAGCATAATCCCTTAAGAACACGACTGATGATTTATAACAAAAGAATATCTCTATAGTGGGTGCCTTGCAAGACCTCTCTCCTGCTGCTTTGGAGTGATTTACTTTTGGATTAGCCTCTGATAGAGAAGGGCTCGGCTGACGATTTGCCCTCGTATATCAAAAGGGAAATCCTTAAGACATCACTATAAAACAGCAGGAAAGAGCACCTGCCTGACTCATAAACTTATATGATGTGGTTTAGTCAGATAGGCCATCTGCTTCCCTTACATACCCATATGTCCTTCGCTGTTCCCACCACCTCACTGTTAACTTTGGTGATTTTCTCCTTCACTTCCACAAAGCTAAATCAGAGAAATGAATCGAATGATAAACTTGCAGATGGAAACAAGTGCAGTAGCCACTGTTTCTGCCTTCCAGCTACACAATAAATAATGATGGTGGAGGTGAGGAAACACACGGCTGCTCTTCATTAGAGCCATCACATAAACTTAATGTGCCAAATCCTGCCCTGGCCTACACCACATGGCTCAGCCAACTTGGGTGAACAGAGGGAAGACCCACTCTGGTAGTGTGTCCTTGCCAGCCTCCAGTGTTCCCAACAGGAGCAGGCCATGGTTCCCAGCACGGCTGCACTCCCATGCTGGAGCCTCTTCCCATGGAATGGTTGTTCAGCCAGGATCAGCCTCAATCATCCCAATGTTTAGGGAAAAAATACAAGAAACTGAAACTCTCTGCCCTAGGACAGGAAAACACCCTCTATCCTCATGATTACCCATTCAGGGACTGACTGAGCCAAACTATGTATGAAACCTTCATTCCCAATGACCAAACAGACTTTTGTCCCCTGAACTCACCTGTGTCCCTTTTGAATCCATTTCTGCCTTGGCTTCTACAACAACCCATAACAATTAACTTCAGGAATATATATCTGAATACCACAATATCAAAGGTACTCCAGCTTCAAAACTGCTACCTAACTTCATTACATACCCCAGCTCTTGCCCTAGAAGAAAGCAATTAATTGTTTTCTAACGAACCTTTGCCTTCCACACATGACTGCACATGGCTGGCCAGCACCCCCAGGGACGAGCCCAACACTCCTTTCCCACAGGGACAGCCTGCTCCTCTAGCCTGCCTCTCACAGAAGTTCTTTCATGCCACCTTCTCCCCCTTTCAGCCTCTTTAGAGGTTTATTCTGCCTTTTTTGCAAGACAGGGCTTGACAAGCACATCACTTGCTATATCCAAAATGTGCTTGCAAAGACCACTGCAGCCTCTCCACAGTGTAACTTTGGTCCTTTGGTCATGCACAGCTATCAAACACTGCTGTCCCTTCACACCTCTCACGAGGAGAAAACCAGATCCTGACCCCAGCCACAATCCCTGTGGAAGGAAAAGGCAGCATGCTGGCCTGGGGAAGTGCAAGGTGCCCTGCATGGAGGCAGAGCAAGCCACAGGCACTGGTTCTGCAATGAGAGCATGTCTGCATCCCCTGGCTGGGCATGCTGCTGCAGTGCAGGGAGAGGGGGCTCACCCCAGCCAGCCCTGGGGCACAGGGAAACCAGCCTCCCTGCAGCTCAGGGGGAAGGAAAACCTCCTGCAATTTACATCCTTTTTTAATGTTTGTCTTGCTTTTTAATTTCCCAAAGTCCAGTCCCTGGGAGTTCATTTTTCTCCTCTGCAATGGAGTAAGGGGAGAGGAGGTTTTTCCGGCCCTCTGGAGAGCTGCCTATAGCCTACCACAGAGTGGATAAAAACCTGCATAAAAAGACCACCCAAGGGACTGGGAAAGTGGTCCCTAGAGGGAAGAAAGAGGCATTTTGTTCAGAAAGGCTGAAGCACAGACAATTACCCAAAGCAGAGGGGGAAAAAAAAAAAAAAACTGCATGAAATCTCCTGCTCAGCTTTCCCCTCTGAGAGCCCTGACAGGAGCAGTGGCTGGCACACACATGCACACACATGTGCTCATGGACAAACTGGCCCAGGAAACCCTTCCCTGTGTTTCCCTCCCCTTGCAGAGAGCCCAGCTCATTGCTGACAGCGTGGAGCACATGGCTGCAGTCCCACAGAGACCCAGTTATTGCAACACTGGGAGTGTGCTCAGCCATGAGGTGTCCCCTTCTGCTGCCCCACTCCCAGCAGCCCTGGCCCTGCACACCCACCAGGAGTGCCCAGGGCTGCTGCACGGGCAAGCACGGCACAGCTCCGGCAAGGACTCTCTCAAGGAAATTAAAACTGGGAAAGGCATCGCATTAACCTCCTTAATTTTTCATTTCTGACACCACACTGTTTTCTCCTCATTTCAAAGAATTTCAAGTTAATGTCTGGAGGGCAGAAAAATCCATTTCCCAATATGCCTGCTGCAGCTTTTTTACCAATCGACTGCCCTTCCTGGTACAATCACTGGGACATTGATTTTTTTTTTCTCCTTTTTTTTTTTTTTTAGAGCATCATCCAAAAATCTATCAATGCAAACAGCATCTTTGAAAAAAATACCTGCAAGATGCTTCCTCCACCCTTTAACCCCAATGCAGGAGGAAACCTCTGCCTGGTACCAGTTCTAGCAGCAGTGTGGCAGGGACAGGGGCAGACCCATGAAGCTCATGGCAGTGGGAAAAGTCTGGAAGAGGAGCAGTGGGCAAGGAGGAAATCCTAGGCAGGATTTAAGGAAGCCCACTACAGGCAGCTCTCTGTATGCCCCCCACCCACAAAGGTGACAAGGGACAGATTCACCACCCCAGAGACACAACCCAGCCCAACTCTGGGCTCAGCTTGAGACCTCCGTGGGGAGGGAGAGCTTTGTCCCCCACCCTGCGGGGAACAGCAGCCCTGGGGATGGGCAGCAGGCAGAAGAGGCTTTTCTGCCATGGGACCCCGGGCTGCACACACAATAGCCTGGGTTCTGGCGAGCCTGGCAAAACCCGCCTCCTATTACTATGCTAAATAAACACTTCACTCAACAGTCTTGGCACTTATTAAGCACCTGGGAGAGAGACTGCTTCACGTTGTCCAAAACACTCTTAATTACTGTTTAATCAAGATCTCTTCCCCTCTAGAAAAAAAAAAAAAAAAAAAAAAAAAAAGAAAGAAAAAAAAAAAAAAGAGGCGGGTAAACATTTGCATGTATTTTCCACTGCAATCACATTACACATCTCTGTGACAAGTGAATTCTTGGCGGAGCTCAGGAGGAACACGCTGCCTGTGCAGGAGCATCACAGCACAGCCTGCTCAGCCAAATAGCCTTAGGTTCCCCCTCCTTAGGTAAGAAACAGAACCAGGAGGATTTCCTGGCACATGGACTAACGCCATCAAATGCTTCTTTTATTTGTTGTTGACACATGTATAACAGTAGAAGGATCACTAAATAGCCTTGTAATATCTTGATTTATGGATTATTCTTCCCCAGGAATAGCACATGGCAGGGACAGCATGCCTTCATGCTCTATCTCTGCTAGCACAGGAGCACTGGATTCCTGCTATTAGCACCCACAAATCCCAGGCAGCCCAGGGCTGAGCCAGGCACATGGGATGCCCAATCCCCAGCTATTGGAGCAGGTGAAGGCACAAAGCACTGCGTGGGCGTTTAGGCACAGATCCTTTTCCTTTCTGTAAGTCTTCTCAAGCTGGATTTTCCCTGAGCAGCTCCTGCGTGGAGCTTTAGAGCTGTGCCTGCAAGGTGCAGCTGTTTCCAGAGACCAGAGGGCTGGGGAGGGCTCTGTGGCACTGCCAGCCTGACCACCCCAGCCAGCACATGGCTGGGCTTGGGGGTCAAGATCCTGCACAGAACCTCCCTTCTCCTCCACTTCACACTCCTTAAGATACAGGGGATTTGCCTTAATTGATTTAACTGGCAGTTGCAGTGCTCTGACAAAAATGAATTTATATCAGAGAAACACAAGAACATCTCTACACTGCTTCACACCAAGGTCCCAAGTGAGCCAGGCAGGGTTCAGTTTGGGTCACAGCACCACTGCCTGCATCACAAACACATCAAGCAGTGCCCTCTGAGAGCTCTGCAAAGGAGCAGGATCATGTCCAGGGCATGTTTCCAGCACCCATGTGCTGCACCTGACTGGTTCTGTTGACTAAGTGACAATTGCCCGGGATTCACTGCTGGTGATAGATTATCAATGGCATATGACTTTGCATTTTAACAGCCACTAATCTGCCTGCTAAACCCAGAATATCAGGTTAAATCACCTAATATGATCTTTGGAGTAAGGCAAAGCAGAATTCTGTTGATAGTGATTTAAACAGTTGCTCAGCTGCAATATTCCAACACGGATGGTCAGGCTTTGGGTAAAGGGGCACCTGCACAGGAAAGGGAATAAACTGTGCACTGTGAAGATCCAAATCTCTTTATAACAACAGGCTTTGGGCAAAGAGCCCCCAGGGGAGATAGGCATAAAAGTCTCTCTAGGACAAATAAGCAAGATGTAGGTATAATGATCTTGGAGTATTAAACAAAGATTCATTTATTCATTTTTATGAATGAATGAATTTCTTCCATTTCTCCTCCCTATCCATGGTACAACATCCTCACACAGACAACAGACAATCTACCAGATATGTGCACATCCACATTCACATGTCAGTGATGTGACCAGGAGCTGCACAACTGAACCCAGCACACACTTCAGCTCCAAATCAGCATTCAAGCACAAACTGAGCTGTGTCAGTGCTCCTCAGCAAACCAAACTAGTCTAAGATTATCTCTGTTCTCAGCCCATTTACCAAATAGGTCTGTAGTGAACATGTGCTGACTCTTGATCTAGGGAATGCATCCAAGGAAAACAGCTGCCAGAGGCTTCACTGCGAGTGAACACTGTGTGCTGAAGGAGTCCCGTGCCTGACACGGAGCTGGAAAGCTGGCTGGAGGTTGAAGTGGGGACAGACAAAGTTCACTCCCTCCAGTGCCATCTCTGAAGAAAGCCAGGCAGGGACATGAAGGGCAGGGCAGTCCTTAGCAGCAATCCCCAGCCCAGAACTGTTCTCTACAGGAGCACCAAGTCCTGCTGCTCCCTCTGGACAATCCCCCCAGCCCAGACACACGTGCCTGTCAGGCACTGAACCTGCCAGGTGCCTGCAGAGCTGCCCCTGCTCCTGTGCCCTCCCTCAGCTCCAGGGCAGGATGGCTCATCCCACCCCCAAGACCCCTCTGACAGCTCCACTGCCACCCCAGAGCACAGCTCCAGGCCAGCACTGCTCCCCTCCCTCTGCAGGCTGAACCAGAACTAACTAACCTATTAATTAAAACCTGGGAAGGACTTCACATTCACTTTCCTGGGGAACAGGAACAATTTGAAAAAACAAAACAAACATTTCTCTTTTATATATAAACAGGCAGTGGAGCCAGGATCTCAGCATGCTGCAGCCAGGAACAGTGGCTGGGAGCAGGCTAATGCCCATCTCTGCCCCACTGCTGCCCTGCAAAGCTTCATCACCATGGGCAAAACCACAGAGAAACAGGCTGGCTGCTGCTCTGTCAGTCAAACAAGACATTTCACATGTTGTGGAATTAGCATCTGACTTCACTGCTTTCCCCTTCCCTCATCCTTTGAAAATTCATTTTCTCCAAGATTTTGAGAAACTACAGCAAGGAAGATGGAAACCAGTTCAGGGTGCACAAAAGAAAGGTCAGCAAGTGCATCTGGACAACTTTTAAAGATAATTACTCATTTTCATATCCTCCTTCCATTCTTCTGGCCAGGAGCAGCAGACACGGTGCATACAGCCTTCCTTGGAGCATTTTGTGGCACAGGGTGCTAAGGGTCTCAGAAAACTCAGAAAACATTCAGACCTGGGCTGTGCTACCCTTGCATCCCAGGCAAAAGCAAATGTCTGGTGTGGAGGATGCCCATCCATCTCCCACTGAGCCCACAGCAGGATTTCTCTGGGCCTGGTTAGTGAAGTCCCAGCACAATAGTGCTGCAAGGCCCTTCATCATGCTGAGCTTCAGCTGCATTCCTTGGCCCAGCAGAGCACACCAGCAGTACCAGACGTGAACAATGGCCAGGCTTTGTTTCCATGCTCCTGTCTCCTGAGGAACATCTGGTCGCCTTCCTCCCGCTGCAGAGGGTGGGCATGGGTGGGTCCCCACTGACAGCAGCAAGGCTACAGTGAGCAGCACACCCCAAGCAGCCTATTGATCCACACAAGATGAGGCAAGACCAAGGACGTGCTTGGAGAGGAGCCTGCAAGACTTTTGCCACGCTGGCAGCAAAAACCAGAATCTGAGGGAATGTCAGCGCTGCAAACAAAGCCAGGATGAAAGACTTGACCACTCATTTCTTCATCTCCACAGACTACAGCAGGAATCCCCACGCTGTTCAACATTTCCTGGTTCCTGCCAGGACATGGGCATCTGCTCTGGGGGCTTGAACCACATCAGAGGCAGCACAGGAAGGTGCTCAGGCTCACAGCCAGTCCCAGTGGCAATGCAGGACCAAAGCAGCCCAGCACCCCAAAATCTGTGCTTGGTTTTAGAAGGGTTCAGGAAATCTCTTCCACAGAAGTTCCACAAGAACACTGCCTGTGCAAAGCAGAGGCACAGTCCTGTTTCTGAGGGACATTCATCATGGGGGACTCCCATTACCAAGAGAGATGACGACACCAGCCTTTCACCCAGGAACAGCCAGGGCACTCACTCCCTGCTTTGAAGGGGTTCAGGTTCCAGGTGTGTTCAAGAAATGACTGAATGTGGCACTGAGTGCCATGGTCTAGTTGACAAGGTGGTGAAAGGTTGAACTCAATGATCTCAGGTCTTTTCCAGCTGAACTGATTCTTGTGAGTCGCTTCTCTTAGGGGTGTTTGCTAGGTGCTCCTTTGGATAGGCAGACAGCAAGAGTGCACACACTGCTGTGCACCTCTGGAAAAAAGGCTTTTAGGAAATAAAAAAAAACCCTGATCCTATAATAATAATAATTCATATAAAGTAACTCCATAGATTCAGCTTGTCTGGTTTGAAAGCCAGGGCATAACCCAGAGAGAGGCTGGGGGGCTGTGAGATGTTGGCAGGAGACACCAAGTCCCCAGGAGGTTTCAGGCACATGCCCACAGCTCCCTGCTGAGGAATTCAGGCAGATCCCCCCAGCCTGGCTCCCACATGCCACATCTGCAGAGGCACTGGGACCAGGGCAGTGATGGCACAGGCAGAAGCCTGGCCCTGAGCTGTGCCATGCTCAGGGCAGAGCTCTCCTCACCAGTGCAGGTGGTGATGGAGGCACTGCCTGCTGTCTGTCTGTCCACCAGCCTGACCTAGCAGTCTGTCCTGGGTCCTCAGAGCAAGGGCCCAGCCAGCAAGTGACACGCTGGCTGCAGGCTCAGCAGCTCCATGCAGCTGAGAGCCCAGCACAGAGGGAAGCCTGGATTAGCTCCTGGCACTGTAGGAAGTGCTATAATAGCAGAAGCAGAGCAGCAGGCAGCAATTGTGGAGCCTGAGCAAAAATCCCTTGTTTTCACTGGCTAGTTCTGGTTTCATGTTTCTGATCTTTTAAACATCAGGCACTCCCCAAGCCTGGCCAGCAGCTCCCTAACGCAGCACTCTGCTCTGCCAGCAGCCTGACCTGTGCCAATGGCTTTCCTGCAAACTGCCAGCCCCAGGCTGAGACAGCTCCAGCCCCCCTGCATATGGGCTGGCAGCAGCCCCCAGCAGCAGCAGCAGCTGAGCTCCCTGCCCAGAGGAGAGCAGCACCATCCCACTTGCCTCCAGCCAAACTCACAACTCCAAGGCACTTTTCCCAGCCTGTCTCTGCAGGCTAAAACCCAGAGTGCCCCAAACCAAGGCAGCAGAGGCACAGGGAGCAGTCTGCCATGGCACGGTGCAAGACCAGTACAAACCAGTGCCAGCTGCCACTGACACATGCTCTGCTGTCAGCCCAGCCACTTAACCACACTGTTTTTTCCCTGGCTGTAAGGCAGCCAACAGCAGACCTGCTTGTTTCCCTTTGCAAAGGGGAGAAAGGGAGGGAAGCTTGTGGAAAATAAAATCACTCTCAACAGCCTGGAAAAAGCTGCATGTTCTGAGCCCACAGAAGCAATGAGAGGTCGTGTGGGCAGGTGAAGGGTTAACAGGTGGAAGCCAATGCCCCTCTACCAGGCAGCCAATATTTCTATCAATAAATTATGCATCAGCATCTAGTAATAATGACCCAGCAGGCAACGCTATTTAAAACAAACCAATCGATGGTATTAACGTAATCCCCAGGAGAAAACAAGACACCACACACAGAGCTGGGACCAGAGCAGACCAGGCCAAGGAGAAAGGGACCTTTGGGAGAGCAGCTGAAAGGCCAGGAAGTTCATCCTAGAGCAGAGAATAAGAATCACCTCCCCATCCCTGTGCCACAGCCCCCGCAGCCTCAGGGAGGGCTGGCACTGAGAGCACCCCTGGCTCACCCATGTGGCAGCTGCTGCAGCCTGACTCCATCCCCCTGGCCCCTGCCTGAGCACAGAGGTGGATGAATGGATGCTGCCCAAGCACCTGGGCCATGCCACACCAGCCCTCCCTGCAGGGCAGGGGCCACAGCCACCCACAGCAGGCACAATGTGATCTCACCCATCCCTGGTGCTGCTCACCCTGCAGAGCCACCAGGAGGGGAGCAGGGATCTGGGAGCTGTTGCACCATCCCAATGCACAGATACTGGGCTCACCAGCCCACACATATAACACACTTCATGTGCATTCTCCATATTAATAAATGGGGAAAGAAGGAACCATCAATCTGTGAACTGCCAATTTGCACAGGACTAGCTCTTTTACTGGCTACGCACTAGCACCTTTTACAGCCCATTAATTACTTCCTCTAATAAAGTTTGACAAAATGATAACTTGCCCATGAAAAGTGTTGTAATAAATACATTTTCTCTAACTTTGGACCATTCTTGCATGTCTGGCTCATAAACCCCTCCCACGGTTCAGTAACTTAGAGCCTACCTGTACTTTTCAGGCAAGGAGGGGGCCCTGGTGTGGTGGCTGGTGGAGAGCAGCAGCACAGTGACACTGGTGCCATGGCCAGCAAGGAGCTGGCCCCACTCTGTCACACACAGCCCACACCATGCCCTGGAGCTCCTGCTTGCCTGGTGGGTCCTGGGGACCCCACAAAGCCTGTGCTCAGGGCACCCCATCATTTCCCACTCCTTGGGTCACACACAGACCCCTCAGCTCAAACCTCTGGCAGTGCCCATCACAGGGCTAGTCAGCTGCATCCACAGCAGCACCAGCTCTGGATGAGGAGGGCCAGGCTCTCCACGAGTGTGAGTGCCATCAGCACCTCCAAGAAGCCAGGTATCTGTCTGCATGCAGCCTGCACTGCTTCTACACTCCCTGTCATTTAATTTCCCATGCTAGCCACTAAGACACATCATGTTTCCTCAAAAGATGCTGACAGCTTGGGATGCCCACTGCTTCCACTACTTCTTCATCTACACAAGGCCACAGCTGAGCTCAGTAGAAAATACAATGGCTGAAGCTGATCTTTCTTAATACAGAAACAGGCAGCAATTGGTATGGTTTTGTCTCAATTTCAAATTATAAGCTGCTTAAAGACCTTTCTGTTGCACTCCTTAGGAGCACCAAGAGATCTGAGACAGAAATTCAGATCTCATCTCTCCCAGGCAGCCCAGCAAACAAGAATATTGGAGACTCCAGAGCTAATGGTGAGCACAGATGTGCATCACAGCAGATAGAGCAGGAGGCACACCTGCCCTCTCTGAGGCTGGCCAGCTGCTCTCTCTGGCCCAGGCACAGGGTCAGGCAGAGCCCACAGAGCCACCACTGTCACCTCTTCAGCAGCTTTGACTGGCACAATGATGGCACAGCCTGGCCCTGCTGCAAGCCAGCCCCATGTTCACTGTGCTGCTCCTCCAGCAGCCAGAGGCTCCTTCCCTGTTTAATTAGTTGAGTGACTCTGCTCTGCCCAATAAAATCATCACCCCCCTCGGCAGTGCCATGCCATGGAAATTTATGATCATAATTTAGAGGCTGAATTACCACTGTCAGTACCTGTGCCATATGAATTACTCAGTCATATTAAATTCAACTGTTGATTTTGCAGGGTTATGTGAAGCAGGAACACTTAGAGCCAATGAAATAATGGAGGAGAAAGAATTATGGCCAGGGAAGTTACATTAGCTGTTCAAAGCACCCTGCACAGAGCCCACCTGCCCCAGCAGTGCTGGGTTCCTGGGACCACCAGAGCTGGGAGATGGAGCTGGCCCTCCATCCCAGCATCCTGCCAGGCAGAGCCTGCTCTCAGAAGATCTGAAGAACTCTAGGCAGAGTTATGGAGCTCCTTCACCTGCACTTACATGAAAGAATTCTTCCATTTCTGAATCCAGCAGTCCCCAGGCACATGCTGTGGTAAGATTTTTACCATACAGAATCTGCTGGTCTGTAGAGTCACAGAGAGAAGCTCAGGGACTCTCAGCACAGCACCAGAGCCTCAAATCCCAACGTGATGATCTGAACCCAGCACTGACCTGACTTTCACACAGAGACACTTGTGAAGACCAACCTACAAAGTCAGAGCAATGAACTTGAATTCCTGCCAGCCTAGACACACTTGGTCCAAGACTTCAGATCCCAGCAGCCTGCTCTGACATAGAAAAGACAAAACCTGGAGCCCTGCAATGCCACAAACTGGAAACAAAAGCCCTTTGACTGGAAAGCCTAAGTCCCAAGCAGGCTGATTTTGGAGTGATGGCTTTAACAGCTTATGTGCAGGCAGGATTTCTAATGCACAAAGAGCAAAGTGCATTTGTATATGGAACAAGCATTAATCAACTAATGCAGAAAAAAAGTCCAGCAACAAAAAGAAAGCCTGGGATGCTTTATTGTAATCCTGAGGTTTTTGGTATTGGTAAAATAATTTCCTCAAAGAAAGTTGCAAACCCTCATTTTGCACACAGATCTCCACATGTCCATCCCAGACCTCTCTAATAATGAAAAAAGTGCATATAAAAATTCTCATGCACGGTTTCAATCAAGTGCATTTATCTATATAGATTGCCCTTTTTATGCCAAGATAATGTCAGAAACTCTACACAAATCATCACAATTTACACTCTCCTCCTCTTTAGTATAAGGCAGACTCTGCCAAATCAAGGGCTAATATATCACATTATTTCTAGTAATCCAAGGGCTGCCTCCTGCCACCTGCTTTATGAAATACCTATGTCTTTGATTCATTGATCCCTGCCTAACCTTGTAGGTAGAAAAGCTTTTCTCCCTCCTTCCAGAACTTTAACATGTTGTGTACTGTGCTGCTTGGCTGGCACCAGCCTCTGCCCCTCAAGCCAGGATTAACCCTCTCCTGTAACTCAGGACCACAGGCCCTGGAAGCCTGCCAAGGATTTATTTTTTAGACAATAAATATGTTTTTCTTCCTTTCAGGGGAGAGCACAAACACATTTCCCACAATCAATGCAGACAGATGCATGGCTGGGGAAATGCAGAGGTGAGCAGAGCTGGAGGGTGCCCCACTAGCACACATCTCCCTGTCACAGCCCCACCTGCCCAGCAGGAGCAGATGGACCTCAAGACAGAGATCCCCTCTGTTCTGGCCATACAACACAACATGGCAACAGCAGCTGTCACCAAAAACTCAATTTTTTTGTATGTTAAACCTTCTCTTCTTTACAGACAAGCAGTCATCTGAGTTGCCAGCGTGACCTCAAAGGAAAATACTAAGTAAAATCAAATTCCAATGAGCCAAGAACTAAATCCAGCTGGTGTGAGCACCTGAATCCCTCTGCAAAGGGCACCCAAGCCCAGTGGCAGCAGTGTGGGCATCAGTGCCAGACACTCTGCTCTGTGCACCCCAACTCCATCTCCTGAGGAGAGGATGGAGACCAGAGAGAACCTCAGCCCCTTAAACAGAGACCCCCAAGGCCTCCCACAGCCATGGCATGGGTAACCATACCCAAAATCTGGGAAGAGATTTCACAGGCTCTGCAGCAGCAGTGCTGGTGCTGCTATGAAACTGGCCCTCCTGCAAGAGCCTGCCCTGCCCTCTGTCCATTTGTGATGGAGGCAGCTTAGTATTCCAGCTGTGCACCCCAGCATCACACAGCAGATCCAATATGCATCAGTAAATAGTGCTCCTGGTGCAAGAGTCCACAGAGAAGTTACCTAGAGGAAAAGCAAATGTGTACAGCAAACAGTGTGTGGAGAACACAAGTGCAATACAAAGCATGTCCTTCCCTCCCAGTGCCTGCTCTGGGATGATTAATTCTGTGCAAGGATGCCACTCACTGAAACACCTCAGGTGCCCTTCTTCCACAACTCTGAAAGCTGAAATAAAGGTGAGAGACTGTCTACCTAGCAAAGCTGGTGTTGCAGCCCCAGGTGCTCCAGTGTCCCCCCTCCCCACATGAACAGGTCACTGCTCCTCACATGAGCCCAGCAGCCTGAAACAGAGCTCCTGCTGTCACAGACAGCACACCCAGCACAGATGTTCCACCAGGAAACAAGGTTAAAAACCCCTCAGCACCTTCACAGCCCCTTCCAAAGCCCCCCAGGAGATCCTTACTGGCTGATAAGGACTTCCCAGGAAGGAGCCCAGCCATGCAGAACCAACTTTCCCAGATTTCTCTGGTCCTTTCAGATAAAAATTTTTAAGAGCAGGGTCTTCTCTGGTCTTTCTAAAAGGGCTACAGCCCCTGGCCTAAGAGCTTGCTGGCAAGCCTCTTCCTCCTGCTTTTTGGTCCAAATGCCCTCTCCCATCCATGGTGACACAGCTCCCTGGGGAGTGAGGGTGGCCACTCTCAGACTGAGCCCAAGAGCAGGGCACACACAGCCAGGATGCACTTTGTCCACTTCCAGTCTTACCCAGGGCATAATTTCAGACATTTTCTGCAGATTAGTTAAAAAAAAGACAGGGGGTGGGGGGGAGGGGTTGGTGGTTTGTTTTGGTTTTTTTTTTTTAACAGGAAGAAAATCCAGAGTTAAAATCTCCCCCTGCATCTCATGTCCAGTAGCAAGGTCTCCTCTGTTCATTATAATCTTCAGTGTAACTTCTGCTCTGCAGCTCCTTTAATCACATCAGATATGGGAACAGAAAAATGTCATTGTTCCTTGGCCATGAACAATACCATCCGTGGAGCCATGAGAAAGTGCAAGATGGATATAAAAAAGGCGGGCTCTTGTCTCCCCATAATCTCTTCTACAAACTGACAAAAGAGGGTTTTGTATAGAGAAAATTGCCACATACAGAAACAAAACAAAAATAGAGCATGCGAGCTGGGACCACTTTTATCTGGAGAGGCACCACGGGGAGATATGCCAAATGTGATTCATTTTAACAAGTTTAGCCCTTGAGAGACAAGAGGAGAGCCCCCCGTCAAGAATGAGGAGGTTAGCCAAGAGGGTCAGGGGGGGAGCAAGGCCTGGCACAGCCAGGGAGGGTAAGTGACCCTGAAAACTGCTGCTTCCCTTATTACAGTGGCAAGTGGTTCTGCTTGGGACAAATGTTTGGAAAAAAACAGCCTGGCCTGGGGTGAGGATGGGGCAGTTCAGGGTATTTTACTTCTGTTAGGTTAGGCTGTGCATTGGCTCAATTACAGGGGAGTAATTAAAGTCTATAAGCAGATAGAGAGGTTCCAGCTCACCCATCCATTATGGGCAGCTAGCAGTGATTAGCTGCATGACCCTTTGGGGTGATTCTTCCCCTACATGGGCACCTGAGCAAACACCCCAGAGCTGCTGAGAAACTGCATGCAAAGCACCAAAAGGCTTTGGTAAAACATCATACACACACCCCTAAGTGTGCTTGGGACCAGCCTGCCTGCTCCCCAGGCTCTGCAGGTACAGAAAGACCCAGATCAATACAACCACCAGTCCTCTGAATGAAATCAATGCAGCTCAACAAGCACCTAAGTCCTGGTGTCATCACATTATTTATTGCCCAAAGTCCCCATCCCACAGCAGGCCAAGGAAAAGCTTGAGTACATTCCCTCCCTCTGCAGCACACAATTAAATCTCAGGCTCAGGTTCTGCTTCCTGATGTACAGTGGGCTCAGGAGCAGCACTGGCACCACACAGCAGCATGGAGGAGCAGGCAGCACCTTCCTGAGGGCAGCTCAGTGCCCACCCTCCTCTCACAGGTTCTGCTCCTCCAGCCCTCCCCTGCCTCCCTGGGATGTCACTCTGTCCTCTGCCTCCTTTCAAGCCATTGTTAGTTTATTAAGCGCTTTAAGAGATGCAATTTGTGCCCCAGGAGAACGAGCTGCAGAGAAAGAGCTCCACAGCCCTGGTGGCCTGGCAGCAGCAGCCAAATGTCACATCCAGGCCCAGCGTGGAGGCGAGCAGTGCCATCCCCCACGGCGCCTCCGAAGAATGGGCACGGCCCCACCGCCCTCCATGGAGGGGCCACGGCTCCACAGAGCTGTGCCCACGGCAGAGACAGCCCCAGGGCAGGCACTGAGCCTCTGCAGGCAGCTCCAGCACCGCCAGTCCCAGCCTGTCACACCCGCAGGCAGCGGGGCAGGGGCAGCTCCAAAGCAAACCTGTGTAAGGAAAGGTCAGCCCAGGCTCACAGAACCAACCAGCTCTGACCTGACAAACACACAGCACACCCAGGAAAAATCTCAGCAGGCTGTGGTGTGCCACAGGAGCAAAGCAGCACCAGCACAGCACCCTGCCAGGCAGCACAGTGCTGTAGGGGCCAAGGAGATCCTCCAGAATATCAACCCCATGGCAGGGATGAGAGCTCAAACACTCCCAGCCTAGAGATGCAGCAGGATCCTCCCTTGCTCTGCTCTCACACGTGTGAAAATGCAGATTAAGTGACTTGCCATGCAATGGGGACACCCAACTGCAGACATGTTCATGCATGGACTGGCTCTCCTCAGCTTTGGGCTGCACAGTGCAGGCTCCTTCCAGAGGCTCAGCTACCCACAGCTGTCTGACACGAGAGCTGTACATCCCCAAAGTCACATCAGACAGGGGCTCTGCTCCCTGCTGCAGCCCCAGGGAGAACAAACTGCCCCCCCAGCACATCATCACAGCCCTCCACCCTGCCACAGTGCCACCTGAAACTTTCCTTACTCACCTTCCTCAGGCCTCCACATGCAACTTGTTGCTAAGGATCATAATCACATCAATAAATCATCAATAGCTTGAACAAAATACCCCCACAGTCTGCCTTCTGCCATGCAGGTTTTTGTCCTGAAGGCTCTGAAAGTCTCAGAGCCCCTCCCTGTCCCACCAGCAGCTCACACACCCTTCACAGGTGTTTGCTCTTTTCAGTTTAATCCATATTCTCACCCATGAATGAGTGACAGGTGTCTTGCTTGACACCAGATTATGCCAGCCAAATCCCCAGCCAAAAGCCATGTCACAAATTAGGTCATTTAGGATTCCTAACCAACACTGTTAGCTAAATCCTTAACACCCTTAATTATGTTTCCTATCACCAATTTACAAAGCGACTCCATTGATCTTGCCCCTACTCTGCAAATTACAAAGAAATGACCAGAATTAAAAACATATCTGAGTGGGAGCTTCCCCCCAACAGAGAGGAGGGCTGCACCTCAGCACTGCACTCCCCTGATGTAAGTCTTCCTGGAAGAGGATCTGCATGTTGTCATTTTTTTTGTGAAGGGAAATGAACCAGAGGTCTAAGGAGCAATATATTTTTTAGCTGTGGTTGTAGCGTGGATTTAATGATCTTCCCACAAGCACAAAGCTAACCTGAGGTAACAGCAGCATTTTATTTTATCTCATTGAGAAAAAAAAACCCACAGAAAACATGGTTATAAGTACATGGTGCAGGAAGGTGGCCTGGGAATACAAGGGAAACTATAGCTGAGAAAAGTGTAGAAATCTCATTTGAAACTGAGAAGTTTCCTCATTCCTCAACTGGGCAAATCCCCACTTTAACCCCCCTGTGGCCCCTGGGACAGGCAGATGGGCCACTGAAGTCAGCTCTGCCCTTGCCCTGCTCCCCAGCAGCTGTGGCTCCAAGCAGCACAGGGCTGCAAACCTGGCTCTCACCTGCTCCTGCCCTGAGACCTGACACTCATTTCCATGTTGTCTGCTCTGGCAGGGAGAGGCATTCCTTGAGATGAGCTCCATCAAAGCCTGTGTGCATCCATCTCCTTACAGTCAGAAAGCTCAATTAGACCTTCAACAACAAGGGGAAATGGATGGGGATTCTGCCCACCAGCAGATCACAAATCCTCTTACTCAGAGGATGCAGTTCATATTACACCCAAGCAAGAAATCTATCAAGTCATTTTAATTAATTCCTCTCCTGTAAAACACTTGAGAGCTGACTGGAGAGGGGACACACTCCTACAGGGAAGTGCTGTGTGCTCACATGCCTGGGGCAGAGCATGTTACCCTAAGAACACCTATGGAGGATCCTTCTGCCTTTACTAGACTGCACAGAAATTCCACCCCACTATTTTCACATTTTTATTTTATTTTTTTTTAATATCCCATCATCTCCAGCTGCAAACCTCCAGACGCCACTCAGCCAGGCTTGGGGGAAATGAGGCCAACCAGAGCAGGGGCAAAGCAACCAGGGCAGACAAAGCACTGAGAGCCATCCCCACGAGAGGTGCTAGCAGTGCTCAGGCTCAGAAATAAGTGTGTTTGGATGCTTCACTGACAGTACAGAGAAAGAAAACCACTGGGAAAGAAAAGTCTTATGGAAGCTGAAGGGATGGGAAGCTGTCATGGGAACACAGAGGAAGAAGGAGGCCAGGAATAAACCCAGGCTACAGATCAGCAGGAAACTTCTAGCAACCAGAATGAGAATGTTCCAGACAGAATATAATTTTTGTCCCTGTCTCTCTGGACACACAAACTGTGTTCAGCACCACAACATCCAAACAAATCCCCAGGGGTCTCAAATTAATATTGACTGCTCCCAAAAGGCAGACAGATACCATACAGGAGGGAGCCTGGGAGATGTTTTACCAGATTTTAGAAACAAAACCTCCTTAAATATCATGAAACATTAAAAAAATCCTCATAGCTGCTAGTGTTTGCAGAATGAGGGATGACAGCAGCCGCTGTCCTGTTGCCTGCATGTGCAGCCAGTTGGGTTTTCTCTGCAAATCCACTCAGCATCTCATTACTGTCCATCACAGGGGCTCCAGTACCAGGACCAGACCCACTGCAGCAGTGTGAGCCTTGCACTGCCCTGCCTAATGCAGCTGGATTAATGGGAACACATTTAGGGAACATCCTCACCAACCAGAGGAAAGCAGTAACATCCTCTGACAGCTCTTAGGCAGCAAAGCACAGATCCCCAAAGGGAGAGAAGTTCAAAGAATCTCAAGACCTGACGGGGCAGGGACCTTGTGAAAGGCTGTGTGTGACATGCCTTCCTCTGCAAAGAGCCCTCACAGCTTGAGCTGCAAGAACAGGAGCTACATTGCCACTTGCAGACATGATTCCACATGAAAAGAAGATGGTACAGTGTGAAACTCTCTGCACTGCAGAACAAGAAGAAAAGTAAGATAGAAAAGATACAAGTGTAAAATACAAATGCATTAACTCAGTTACAGTAAGCTAGAAATTTTTAGGAAAATGAACTCCCATTAGCTGAAGGACAAATATTAATTGTCATTAGGAAAAGCATTCAAAATACAGACAAAAGAGCCTGCTATTGTTATGTTACTTGTATTCTGTCATTATCTGACTTTAGGTTGTGCTTCCTCAGAGCCATGAAAAAGACTTGGAGGGCTCAAAACAGCTGTGTTAACCAAAGAAACCCAGTTTTTAAAGTTATCGTCTTGCTTCACTAGGCACCTTCTCATAAAACACCAAAATAAACAATTAGCTGCTAAAGCATGGGGTTGGAAGCCAGAGCTTCCAGCTCCCAGTCTGCTGCAAAGGCTCTCAGTAAATACCAGATTTGGATGGCTGCTGATGACAAGGTACATCCCACTCACACCTCACTGCTTCATCAGTGGCAAGAGCAGGGGGGCAAAGGGGCAAAGGATTTGCTCCACAGCTCTTTGCCTTTCCCATGCCATTTGCAGGAGAGTCTGGCTTTATAGAAGAGACGTGTCCCACTCTGGGAAATGCAGCTCTGATCCCCATTCCTGAAGGCACTGCTCGGCTCACAGGCAGTTCCTCTCTCCACACCTGCATGGTCCTGCACTCCAAATGGAGAGCAGCAATGCTGTGCACCCCCAAGAGCCAGCACAGCCATTCCTGTGCTGCTCCCTCAGGTCTAGGTGCAGCCTTTACCCTGTGCCTCCCACGTTCTCCCAGATAAGTTTCCTCTGCACTTTTCCATCATTCTTATCACCCTGACCAGCTCTGTCCTGCGGGATGTGAGGCAGACCACCTGCAGATCCCCATCCCAGGGATGAGATGCCTGAGGGATGCAAAGCAGAGCAGGGAGCCACACACGGTGGAGGTGCAGTGAGCCTGCTCCCCGGGTGGCAGCTCTGAAGGTGCATTTCCATAGCTCGCATTTCCATAGGGTCACGCTGGCAAAGAAAGGAGAGCGCTGGGGAAAGCCTGGCTGGGCGAGTTTGAGAAGAAGGCTCTTCCCCACCAGCCTTTAGATACAAAGGTCGAGGGCTTGCAAGGGTCAGCAACCCCTCTTAATATTCACCAAAGCAGCAACAACAAAGGCAAGCTGGGGAAAGGGAAGCGTTCCTGTGGAGTCCCATCTTCACTCGGGATACCACTCCACAATGAAGTTATTTCAAACCGCCCATAGGTTAAGCTCTGGCTTTCATCCCAGTGGCACAGCTCCTGCTGAGCTCTGCCTGCAAAGGCACAGCAAGCACAGACACTCAGCTGACATCTAACCTCACCCAGCTCGCTGCAGCAGCACCTTTCTCAGCCAGGCTGGAAATTCAGATAGCAGAAGAGAATGTGTCAATTGCCTAGCATTTAATGAGACCAGAAGGAGGTCACAGCTCTGTCTGAGCAGCACTGTAAAAGCTCCCATCTGTTACAAATGCTGGACATTGGCAGTGCTTGGTAAAGAGGAGTTCCACCTTCCAAAGCAAACCACGTGAATGATGCTTGGCTTTGATGGTGATTCCTAGGAGGCAAGCCTCATATTTCACCTTCACACACCTGGGCATTGACCACAAAGTCAAATGAAATGATCCCCATGCTGTGACAGCAGCTGGGAAGCTGGGAAGCCTGTCCCTCTGCATGGAGCAGCCTGGGATGCTCCTGTGAGCCCAGGAACAGAGTGCCTGGCTGCAGTCACTGACACCACAGAGGGGAGCAGTGGCAGTGTCTGACTCCCCCAGAAAAACTGAGTTCTCCCCTTCAGGTTTGTTGTCTGAAGCTCTTCCAGGTCTTTAGACCACATAACACCTGCACATCAAATCCTGGGTGTCAACAAAACCACAAAGGTTTGGTGCCACCACCAAGTATTCTCTTCCCCATCTGTGTTTCTCTGGAGCTGAAGATGTGGCTTTGACTACAACTGGTCACCTCCCAGTTTCTTTCCCTTGTGTTTCCATCCTGCATTTACAGAGTGACATGGTCAGCCCTTCACAGCCCAACCCATGGCAAGGAAGGGAGCAGAGCCCCTGTGCCCACACCCTGTGCCCACCATGCCTCTCATCACCCACCTGGGCACTGCACAAGCAGCAGGGTCTGGCAGCAGCAAGCACTTTGTGTCCTCCTTGTGCCTGGCTGTGCAGGCAGAGCTGTGAGAGAACATGAGGAGTTAAGAATTTTTTGTACAAAATGTGTAAAGATTTGGTCCGCACACTTGGTGAGCTGCAGCAGTTGTGGGCCAAAACATTTTGCTGCATATTTCTGAAATTATTTGTCAGAAAAGAACGTCAGTGACATAGAAAATGAGTTGCAGATGTAACCTTTTCAGGCATCAATAATAACTTAAGACATTTGAAACAAAATCTTAACTCACAATTGACTCCATCACATGGGGCAGTTTCTGAGTGAGGGCTCACAGAGGAGAGGCAGGACTGTAACACATCCCAGCAATGGTGCCCCCTCCAGCTCCTCCACTTAGCAAAAAACAATTCAGTTCTTGCATTTGCCAAAGCTACTTCCCTTTCTGAGACCTTTTTTCCTGATTTCCAGGCTATTCCTGGAACAAATGGGCACTCCTGTCTGGAAAAGGAGGTTTCCAGACCAGGTGCAATAGCCAAGTCCCACAATACACCGACATTAGGACAGGCAGAGTGATTTCTCTGAGGTCCAGCATAAAGACAAAGGAGCTATGCAAGAAAGATTCATGTTTTAACACTTCATTCACACACACACAGAGCTCCTGCTCCCGTGGCCAGTGTGGCTGCTCCAGCTCAGGAAGGATGAGGGAGAGCAGGGATGTGCATGTGCAGGGATGACTGTGTGTCAGAGTGTGCCACAGGGTCCAGCTCTGCCCCCCTGGTTCATCCACAGCCTCTGGAGGGTTCCCACTGGCTCAGGGTCCCTCAGTGCTACAGGTCTGGCACAGCCAGAGAGCCAGCACTGCCACCACCCCGGTATTTCTGTAATGAATATCACCACTGTCATCTCAGAGGCACATGCTTAAGGAATTTAACTACTTTAATACAATGGGCTCAAATTGCCAAAGAATGTTTGTGCATCAGTGTGAAATCAGAAATTCGGGGAGGGGGTGCTTTATCTGTCAAAGGCCAACCTCAGGGGGCTGCCAGAGCAGACAGTGGGAAGCTGGATTGCATTTGACACGCATCAGCCCATCAAACACAAACAGCCTTCAAAGTGCTGGGGGCTGAGGCAGCCCAGCCCGGGCTGTGCCGGCCCCTCCGGGCTCCGACCCGGGTCACGCCCCCCGGGCTGAGCCGGACCCACCCGGGCCCCCCGGCCTCATCTTGCTCCATAAATCACAGGGAAAGAGATACTTCTGAACAGCTCAAATTAAGATGAAATGCCTTGGTTTTCAGGCTGGGAGCTACCTGTGCCCGTCCCACATGTGCATCCACAGGATGCAGCATCCAGGCTGTGCCCCCATCCAGCCAGGCATGATCAGCTAATGACTGTCCAAAAACAGCCTGCCCAGCATGGAGACAGAGCATCCCAGCCCACACCATGGGCACACGCTGCCAGTGCTCAAGGGAGGCCAGCCCCACACAGAAATCCTGCTGGGATGGTCAGACCTCACCCCCCTGCTTGTGTCCTGGGCTTGGCTGGAGCACGGTGAGCACACTCCCTCTGCCCCACAACCATCCCTTCAAGTTTTGCTGGAGGGTTTCCAGTTCCTGGAAAGAGCCAAACTTAAATTATTCCAGGGGAAAAGAAACACAAAACCTTGTCTTCAGATTAATCCCCAGACCTCCACCCTGAACAAACCCCTTCTGCAGCCCCCATTGCCAAACCCAGCCCCAGCTCTGTGGAGCTCTTCCAAGGGGCTCTGCAGCCCTCTGCAAGCATGAGCACAGCTGAGGGGAATAAATAACAGCCCCGACCTAAAAACCAGCCTTTCCTTACAAAGCAAAGTCTCAAACAGTAAATGGAGGGAGAGGAAGGGGAGGGAACGTGCCTGAGCAGCCCCTCTTCACCACTTCAGCATCACTCAGCTGAGCAGGGTGCACAGCAAATGATACCCACCCCACTGTCCCCCCTGCCCCAGCACTGAGACCCCACACACCAGGGAATGCAGGGGAACAGATGGATTTTCCATGGGAAGGAGCTGTGGCTGCTCCTTCCAGTTGAACATGTCAGCCCAGCAGAGCCATGTGTTCAAACCATTAAACTGCTGCCTTTGCTCTGCCAGCAGGGAGGGGAGAGAGGGCTTTGAGGAGGGATATTCAGAGGGAAATGCTCCTCAGGCTGGCACAAGGCAGAGATCCAGAGCCAGAGCTCATCATTTGTATGTACCCAAACAATGAGGTTTTTCTATTCCAGATACTTCTTGTCCATGAGATGAAGTGACAGTAAAATATGAAATTGCATTTGTGCAGCAGTAATCTCTCACACACACAGGGCTGCCTTCACCTGGCTCCTAAGAAAGAGCCTTGATAAGGAGTTTATAAGGTTTATAAGGTTTTGGAGGTTGTTTGCAGATGGGTTAGGTTTAGGGGTTATTCCAGGGGTTAGAGGCTGTTCCACTGGGATTATTTCAGGCAAAACCTGTGCACAGCATAGAGCCAGACAGAGATTTCTCAGAGATGAGGGTGTGGGCCATTAATTGGGGAAACTGACAATGTTTAATCTCACTGCATCAAGAATAAGGGACATTGAGGGCCCATGAATTGAGATAATTTGATTTTAATACAAATACAATATTTCTCTTTCTATCTTCATTAACGTTGAAAATGTAAATAATTTCACACAGACTGCAAAGGAGCCCCTGCCATTTTTGCTGCTGGGAGAGAAGGCCATGGCAGACACAGTGTTTGTTTACAAGGGATTGCAGGCTTAAATTGTCAACCACTTCCCCAATATCACACAGAGCTGCTGGCAGACCAGGCCAGGAGCTCAGCACAGAGTGAGGCTGCAGTCAAGTTCTGACACATCAAACCCAGCACCTACCCTTGCATTTAGGAGAGGAGACACAATGCTGATGGGGCCAGGAGCAGTCAGCTGGAACACTTCTGTTCCCCTAAAAGAGAAGAATTATTTTCCATAGAAATTAACAAAAACCTTCTATTAGCAGCAACGGGAAATAATTTAAACTTGTATCTTGCAGGTAAATGAAAGTGCACACTAAAACCTCAGCAGTGGGAGAAGGCTGGGCATGCAGAGCTCAGGTGGGAGGTGGCAGGGCTGATGCTGCCTGCAGCCCTTGTGTGCAGCTGCTTTCCAGTGGGATGTGCAGGAGGGATGTGCCATGGTCCAGCCGGCTCTGGGTGCAGCATCCTGTGCAGGAGGACCTGGGTTTACTGCCAAAGGACAGGATTCACTTCATCTGTGAAAAGCTTGGAGTCCACCACAAGTTGTTACCTCCTGAGAGGGTGGCCAGAATGGGAAAAGCACAGAGTCATCATCAGCAGGCAGCAGGAACCTGAGACAAACTCAGGATTTTTCTGTGTTTCCTTGGGCTGAGTGATTCTCTGTGCTCCTTGACTGACCAAGATTTGGGAACACAAGGCAAAGAATTCAGATCATTCAAAAATGTAGGTATTCTAATAAACAGCCCAGAAGACCTCCCTAATATGGGAGGGAAGCATTCTGCTGGTAGGTTTCCACAGAAGCAAAATATTTCCTGGAGCAGGCTGTCCACCAGAGGAACAAATAAGGCTTCAAAGGCTGAAACTTTGGACAAGGCACAGCTCCCACTGTGGGCAGGGTGCAGGTGTCCCTCCAAGGCCACTCTCCAGCCCAGCACAGCACTGAGCAGCCCTGGCCAGCGTGCTGGGTGCTGTGCACAGGTTATTGCAGGGCTCCCACCCAGGTTCATGGCTCCAAGCACTCCCTCATGCCTCAGGAGAACCACACAGACCATGTCCAGCTTTGTTGTCCCAGCCATACTGTTGAGGCGCCTGTTTACTTGGGAATCATATGTTTTCTGCCCTGGTCCTCACTGTATTCAGAACAGTTACTTAGCTTCAATAAGCCCCTTGTTAAAGCCTTTTCCTTTCTGTAATCTCATCAAACTAACCAAAAGGAGTTTGTTCTGAAATAGAGTCCCATTTTGTAACCTGGCTTCCTGGAGGAGCGCTCCCCATGCTCACCCGGCCCCTCCACCACAAAAGGGCTCTGCTTGTCCTAGCGCTGACAAAACACTCCCTCTGTTTGGGTTAGTCAGCAGGGGGTTAATGAAAAGCCCGGCCCTGGGGACTCCCACCTTATCTGCAATCATGAATTTATTGAAGAATGTGTTAATGTGCTGGATTTTATTCATCAGGGGTCAGGGCTTTTCAAATTCTTCCTCCCAGCTCCCCCTCTTTCCATCCCTCCCCAGCAAGCTCACAATGCTGTTTAAACAAAGGACTCCCAACACAAAGAGCAAATTTACACAGTAAAGTTTTCTTGCAAGCCCAGAGCAGAGTCTGGAAGAATTCCAGCTTTATAAAGAGAAAAGGGGGTGGGGGGAAGAAAGGGGGAAGGGAGACAGGGGCATTTTGCAGAGGATAAAAGGAAATTGAGAAAAGTTCCCACCTCCTGAAGCTCAGCCCTGAATATTCTCTATCAGTTAACCCCGAAGCAGGAGGATGTTTTGGCAGAACATGAGCCCTCATAGCATCAAACTTCTCAGCCTCCTTCGAGACGGAGGCTGAAATGAGTGTTTCAGTATCGCATTTAGGGTGACACTTCAACAGCTCCTTTGTCTGTGGACTGCTAACAGCAACCCCTAAGAGGACGCAGCAACCATTCACCAGGGCTCCTCCTCTGTTCCTTGTTTCACAGGTGTGACACAAGCGCCGTCTAAAAGGAAATAACAAGGCTCAGCAATGGTGACATGGTGACACGTGTCCAGGGCCAAGTGACAATGCAAAGGAGCCGCAGATCCCACCTCCCATATCCCACCACATACTGTCCCAACACCAGGGACCCCCAAGGTCCTGTCAGAGCACCCCTGGCACCTCCCACCTAGGCTTGGCAAGGACCCAAACCCACTGCTACCTGCCAGTGCTGGAAACAGGCAGCCACGGATCCCCTTCCATCACCTGGGACATCATCCCCACCCCACAGCTGGAATAAAGGCAAGTTTGGCTGCCTGCTTTTATCCTTTTTCACTAAAAGGTTAAGGCCCCCCACTACCCTGTCCATTTTGGTTGTGTTGGTCACACCTCTGGGCATAAGAAAACAGGGCACAACCCTGCACTAGTGAACCAAAGATGACCTACTTGATTTTCTTCAGGTCTTGTCACCTCTGCTTCCTGCACTGCCATTAATGAGCTCTGGCAACATCTCAGAAAGGAGAGCTTAGAGGAGACATCACCCCATCCACTCCTCTGCCCTCTAGGCACAGCTTTACAGAGCTCACCTGAGAGTTTTTAAATATTTTACAAGCAAAATATATGTGATGTTATTGGCCATAATGCTAAAACTGCTGGGGGGGGGGCTACAACCTGGTCCCCAGACAGCAGAGTAACCACTTCAGGCATATGACCTAGGGACTTTGGGAAATATTAAAATAAACCCATTATAATTCTATTTTCTAATACCTTTCTCAGCCAAAAGGATGCCATTGACCCAAACTTTCATTCCTGTGTTTATTTACCTTGGTTTTTATGGAGAGAGATGCCTTCTGCTGTACTTTCATAGCACCAGCAGCAATCTGCAAGCAGCTCACCCAAGCAGCCAGGGAAAAGGGGCTTTAAACAGCTCTGTAGTCACACACAGGACCCCAAAGAGCACTGCAGGAATGTTGGCTGGCACTGCAGGGGCAGAGCTGCCCAACAGCCACACGGCTTCGTGGTGGCCATAGAGGGGCTGAGCAGATCTCAGCACATGGGATCCAGCTGCACTCTGTGGATTCCTGACTGCTGAACATACAATACATATTTGCAGAGCCTCCTCCGTGACAGGAATTCCAAAGCCTCATGCAGAAAGTAACTCAAAGGACGTAATTAAATCAGTTAAATGGCTCGGGCAAAGAGATGCAGCTACAGACAGATTTCAACTCTCAGCACAGGCACAGGCCACAGGAAATGATTAGGGGAGCAAGAACTGTAAAAGCTCCAGGACCAACCACTTGCTTTTCTTTGCTTAATAAACTATAATCCATGGTTAACACTGCCACAGAGCAGGTAAGCCTCTGAGCACAGTGCCCCGGGATGAAGGCGAGTGTTTGGGATAGGCAGGCACCGTGCCAGCATCAGCAGAGGTGACATTACCAGGTGACAAGTAAAGCCAGCATCACGAGCAGGAATCAAAGACCAGTCAGTTGATTTTCATGTGTTAATGTGATGTGCAGTGAACAGTGAGCT
The DNA here is from genome assembly GCF_029582105.1 of Oenanthe melanoleuca. Classification (NCBI taxonomy): domain Eukaryota; kingdom Metazoa; phylum Chordata; class Aves; order Passeriformes; family Muscicapidae; genus Oenanthe; species Oenanthe melanoleuca. The sequence continues at coordinate 4,978,879 of NC_079349.1, forward strand.
CCTGCTGCCTTGTTGGAAGCAGGAGCTCGGGGCGGAGCGTTGCCGGGGCAGGAGGGGCTGCTCCAGCTGCTGGCAGCAGCAAAGGAGCCTTTGCACAGTGGGAGATCTGGGAGCCAAGAAATGGCCTCATGTGCTGGAGGAGCCGTGTGAATCCAACCATTAACAGAGCTCGTGGTCAGTTTTACTGAACAACCAGGACAAAGCAGGAGCAGTGCTGTGCAGGGCTGAGTGCTTGGGGAGCTGCTCCCACTGCCCAGCAGCTCCAGGCATGCTCCAGCCCCTCTGGACAAGCTCCAGTGACAAGAGGAGAAAGAGAGACACAGAGAGAGGGCACACAGAGAGCAAACAGCCCAAGAGTGCCATGGCAGCATCTGAGCAGAGCTGCACAGACATCTCCACCAGCCAGCAGCAAAGAGGGCACCAACAACCTCAGTGCAGAGACAGGGACACCATCCTGCAGTGACTCTGAGGACAGGCTGGGGGGTGGTCACCAGTGGGAATGTTCCTCTTTTTGTTTTCCTCAATCAGTCCTCAGTTCCATGGGGGAAATGCCTGGGCAGAGGGAAAAGTCTTTATCTTCCATGGGCTTCCCTGCAGAGCAGGGACTGCAGAGCTGCCACAAACACTGCCTTCCTTCCTCCCTTGGGATCAAAAAGGAGTAAAACTTAAAACCCACAAATCCTGCTGGACAGAGGGTCACCACTGATGGCAGAGAGGAATCAGCAAAGCAAAGTGCACCCCAAACTTCCCAGGAGCCACATGTGGGTGAGGGTTTCCCCAGATCATGGGAAAATTTGTACCATCACAAAGGTCCAGGGCTTACCTGAATATGAACAGTATCAACTCACTTCTTCACATCCCTGGGAAAAAGGACTTACTAAAAAAAGCAACAAACCTGGTATGAAATATAGAGTAGCCACCATTAACATCATATTTATTGTTATTTAGTTGCTCAGTAAAACATATACAGATATGTACAATATGCAGGAATACAGAAGACTGCACTTTACATATTTAAAAAAAAAAAGAAAGAAAAATAACACTCAATTTCATGAGCTATCGTCACAGTCTTCCAACCAAGCATTTAGGAAATGAATTTAACAAGAATTAAAAAAAAAAAAAAAAAGAAAAAAAAAAAAAAAAAAAAAAAAAAAAGAAAAAAAGATTACAGGATTGCCTAACACACAGCAGAGTCAAGTTTTCATATTTTACATGTGCAATAACATTTTTCAGAAGAGTTTGCTAATGCAGTACGGATTACCAGTGTTTTGAGGTTTCTTTTTTTTTCTTTTCCATGAACCAAATTTAGTACAAAGAAGTAACATCCTTTTGCTTAAGGCTGTTTTAAAGCTGTAATATTCTTGGGTAGTGAATAGTGATAAAGTTATAACTGCTGGAAATCAGAACCTGCAGTTTCATCAGTCAGAACCTATGAGCGGATGGACTCAAAGCAACAATTTTAATAGAAAATTTCTAAGACAAAATTAGACTATTTCCTCCATTAGCCTTAAGCATTAAAGAAGAAACAATTCTATAAAAATGGGTTATGCTCTTACACACCATCCCTTGAACAGCTGTGAATCCAGTAGCTGACAAAACCTTACACTGCAGCTTAACAAAAATAAGTCAAATGTACCAGTTTGGTTTCTCTTGCCCCCCCACCCTCCCAGTGCCCATCCCACTGCTGTGCTCACCTCATCCCTTCCACCTCCCAAAACTGGAACTTTTTGCCTTATTGGTGGTGCCTGGAAGTCCAGTCCCAATGCCAGATTCCCAAGGGCCAGCCAGCCCCAGAGTGACCATGAAGACCACAGGACCTCCTCAACTCCCCAGGTGATCCAGGTGACAGAATTCTGGTGCTCATCCCCTTCCATCCTCAGACACTGTGAAAATCCCAAATAAGTAACAAGCCTAAAGCCCCTTACTGATGCTCAAACAGCAGAGAACAAGTAACCCCAAGAGAGTGTGATCTGGAGAAAACTTGTGAGAATATTTAATAAATGAGGCCTCTTCTGTCCTTTTTTGGCAAAGAGGTATTTGATCACTCCTCCCAACTGAAACACAAGGGAAATCTGCTCCGTTTGCTACAACACTGTAAGTTGCAGACTAAGCCCGGGAAGCAGAGAGGGAGCCAGGGCACAGGGCCAGGAGATGGGGATGTCCTGGCTGCCCCAGCCCAGCCCCAGGCAGCGTGGGAGCCCCCGCAGTCCCTATGGCAAAAGGCAAAGCCACCTTTTAGCTGCTGCTCACAACCCAAAGCAGACTGTGCATCCTACCACGGCTCTTTGGCTTCTTGTACAACTGTCCCCATCTGGAAGCCATGTAGGACACACAGCCAGGTTTCTCCCAGGTGTTTGGGGAACATGTATCTGATAAAATTCTCCCCCTGTTGACCCAAGTCAGCCCCTGAAGGAAGTGAGTCTCAGGCACGGGGTTCCAGCTCTCAGTGCAGCTCAGCCCTGCCACTGTTCCCTCAGTGTCCCACTGCTGTCTGTACCTCAGTTTCCTTCTCCACAAGAGTGCAACTTACCTCTTCCACAACTGGCTTTTACCTACAGCTCCCAAACATGTTTCAGTTGGAATATTATTATTCAGAAAATGACATGATTTCCATTCTTACTGTGTCAGGCCATGCTGACACTTCACATGTGTTAAAAAAACTGATCAGTGCATTCAGTGTAAAATTAATGGAGAGAATGGGTACAATGAAATTACTGCAGGTACCACCAGCTCTGTGACAAAGCTTGAGCCTTCTGTATATGCTTCAGGACCACATCCCCAGGTGATGAGCAGGACATGATGCCTTGTCCTGGTCAGAATGTAGAGTTTCTGTTCTGATCTTTGGCAAAAAGCAACAAAACCCTAAAAGCACAAGTTTGGTTGGTCCTGGCTAACAGCTGCCTCAAACAGAGCTTGTTCAATCAAGATCAAATGGACAGGAGGTCAGCAAGAGGACTGTGTGTGACCATGGCCAGTGAGCCCAGCACACAGCCAGCCACTGCCTTAACTCCTCACTGTCTGACAGTCCCAACCCTGCACTGCATGCACTGCCCAGAGCAGAGCCAGAGGTGGCCAAGTGCCACAACAGCCACAGCTCCACGCTGCACAGCTCAGCACCTGGCCTCAGACAGCCCAGATCCTCACCTCACAGGATTCCACTGATTTTGAAGGAATTGCTTACACTCTGCATTTCTGTAAGTGAGAAAGCAAGTTCCAAGTGGATGAGAAAATCACAAGCTGCTGAGAATGAGCCAGCAGAACTGGGGGTGAGACCAAGGCACCACAGCTCCACTCAAATGGGGATTTCTCTTTAAAAGCATCTGAACTCTGTGTTCCCTGACAGGTTCCTTCCCGTGGCACAGGGTGTGCATCCCTGACCTCAGGAAGCCTGAAAAACCTGTTCTCTTCAGTACAGCAGGAAAAACTAAAACAAAGCACAAGGCAAGGGACTGCACTCTGAGCAGGAATGCCACCAGCCTGTGAACTTGGCTGAAATTTTCAGCTCTAGGTGATGGAAGGCAGTACTGTACTGGTGTCATCCCAGGGCCCCTGCTGCAGACTGAGCCCCCTAGAGCAGCACACATGCTCTGGCATGCACAGAACACCCTTGCTCTGCTGACAGATTGAAAATCAAACACATATTTAGGTAAGCCAGGACTTGAGGAATCACAGGCAAACAGGCACCTTCTGGAAGGGGGCTGACAGTGATTACTAAAAGATACTTTACTGGGGACGGTGATATTTTATTGCAGGTGCAGGAGGAGCTCTGTGCTCCTGGCTGCACATCCTGACAGAGGTACAAACCATCCCAGCTTTTTGATCCAAACCAAGTGGGTGTGAGGCAGCTCCACAGCCAGTTGCTCCAGGATGGGCAAAAATCCTCATCCTTGTGGAAGCTCCAGCTTTAATACAAAGTAAAATAATATTGAAAACCAAGATTAAGAACTATCCAAATTTATCCAAAGTCAATTCATTGACCAGACCCATAAATCAATCCATGCATGGTTAATAAGAGCACATTCAAATCACATTTCCAAACACTGTGAGTCTCTCTGAAGCCACATATGACTGAGAGTGAAGATTCCAGACCACCCTTGACTTTTTAGGCAGAATTTCCTCTCTGTTGGTGTCTACCAAGAATATTACGTCAAAATAATTAAAAACCCAGCACAATCATCAAAGATAAAATATAAAGCAGTCTTCAACTCTGTCCCTTCAGCAGAGACACATTTGTGAAATCATGAATAAATAACCCTAGAGAGGCCAACCTTTATTTCACAACCAAAACCAAACCCTCCAGTGCTGTTCCTGAGCTGCAGGAGCTGTGGGAGGTGAGCTGCAGGCACAGGGCAGGACAGGGCCACTCCTGGGCACAGGGACACACAAATAATGGACAGTGTGACGTAAAACCACTGCAGAACCAGCCCATCGTGTCAGCTGTGGGTTTATCTGGTTTGCTTCCAACTTTCGTCTCGAATGAGCATTATCTATCCTGAACAGGAAAGTAGGGCTTTCCTTTTATTGTGTGCATCCAGCAACGCTGTTCTTCAGTGCATGGCCTTGGATGAGTTTGGGGGATTCTGACACCAGGTGTCCCTGCCCTGGCAGATGAGGAAATGCCACCCCTGGGCACACAGCCCCTGCACCTTCCCACCTGGGCAGTCCCTGACCCCTGCCACTGCACTGGGACCTGCTGTGCCCCTGTTGTGGCAGGGGATAGGGCACCCCCAGGAAAATGCAATCAACAGCATCTTTCTGCAGTTAAAAATGAGCAAAAAATGGGCAGGGTGCAGGGGATTTTCTTCTCCAGTATGAATAAAGTGGGAACTGTAGGAGCACCACCAGGCCCAGGCAAGCAAGATGGAGCCTGGGCCTTTGGAGGAGGAGATAATGACTATCAGACTTACTTAGGAAAACCTCTCCATACCTTCCCTGCTGTGCCTGAACCAGCTCCATCCCAGAGCTACACCCAGGTACACAGAGGAAAGAGCATCCTGGCCTCACCAGGAGGCACAGAGCAAAATGAGGCTGAACCTTTTTAATAGCAGAGCCTCATTCTCTCAGGAAAGGGCAGGTCCATGCCTAAACATTCAACAGAGCATCAACTGCTTGGTTTGTATGAGACTGGCAAAGGCTGGGTGTCACTGTAACATATGATTTAATGCTGACCATTTTGCTTTCACTGATGTTTATTCCTGAACTGCTGCTCCTCAGGATCACCATCCTAATAAGCACTGAACAAAGCAAAACAAAACAAAACAAAAGAAAAACAAAGCAAATGAGGAAGAAAAGGAGGAGGAGGAGGAGAAGGAAGAGGAGAATCTTTGTCTTATTATGACATACGTGACTTGGACACACACTGAGATGAATAAGGAAAAGGCCTCATCTATAAATGTATGCCAAGGTTACAGAATAATGGGAAAAAGTGGTCTAGCAGGAAAATCTTAAGCAAAAGTGTGCTAACTGCAGAAGGGTTAACACTGGTAACATACTGTGGCAGAAGATTAAAAAAAAGTTGAGGTTTACTTTAAATTAACCCTTTCCAGTCCATATGCCACTAAGCAGGTACCAACCTAGAAAAATAGTCCACCTAGCAGTAGCGGCCCTTTGAAATTAAAAAAAAGAGAAACAAAACAAAACAAAACAAAAAAAATTTCTTTTGTTCAAGTCAGGGCAGCCACAAAAGTCCCGAATCTGTTGGAGATGTCCGAGTGCAGGGACCTCCACGTCGGCACGGCAGTCCGGCCCTTCGCCTCGCCCACGTCGTCCGTGCAGTGGACCGAGAGGCACTGCAGGTGGGTGCCCGTCTGCGCCGCCGCCGCCGAGGTCTTGCTCGGGGGAAGGTCGTGGGCTGCAAAGGGTTCACAGAGAGAGGTTAGGAGACACATCCCCATCAGCTCACAGCCTGGCCACACCCTCTCCCAGCGGCGCGCCCCTCTCCCGCATCCCCGGCTGGGAGGATGCGGTGTCACCGCCACCGGGGCACCACCACTGTGTCACCGCCCCTCCCCACCCCGAACCGAGAGCCCGCGGCTGGCTGTTCACCACAGAACACCACCTGAGAGAAACCAGCGACATGTCTGAATGCCAGGGATGGAGCTGGGACCCATGAGTGTGTCCCAGCCCGCAGCACAATGGGGAGCTTTCCTTGCCCGCGCACCCTCCGCTGCAAACGGATGCTAAACCCGTCCGAGCAGGAAGGCAGCCCCAACCCTCCAACCCGCCCAGCAATGGGCTCCCTCTTCCCCTCTTTTAATGGAGCACCGTGATATTTTCCTTAAAATGTCTTTCTTAAAATTTTCTTTAAAATTTTAGGATTTTGTATGATCTTTAGCTATCATTAGTTTCTGTTAACCCTAGAAATATAAGACTTTAACTGAAACGTCCTAAACAATGTCCCTAAGCCTTTTTCCTCTGGATTTTACAATTAATGTGAAGAGTAGCTAAAATGGGTGGAACATGACGAAGATGCCAAAAAACAGCTGTGAATGTTTAACATCTCAGGACTTTTTCTCCCTATCACCTTTCTCCTGTTCCAAAAAGCCAAGTAATGTAGGGATACCACACTTTTCATTACTTTCACTGAACCTCCTGCTATACCAGATACAAAACCAGAACTGAACAGCTTGTTACACAATCACAATGATAATAAGAGACAATGCTAAACTAGCCTGGAAGTACTTGGTTTAAACTGGAAAAGGCTTTCAATGCTTGATTATCACAGGACGCCAGAGATGCTCATAACTAAAACAGTATAATAACAGCACACAGGAACTACCAAGAACCTGGGGATGTGATGCCATAAACACTGGGAGAATGAACCAGCTTCAGACAGCACTGCTGCCTGCTCAGCCCTGCTCTGTGTTAGTGCTGCAATGTGCAAAATCCACAGAGCTCTGCTGCACAGTGCTTGCTTTTCTCTGGACACCCTCCTGTGCTGCTGCAGTCAGGGATCCAGCAGCAGCAGGGCAAAGGTGCTCACACTATCTACACTCAAAAGGATTCCAGCTCCCTGCAGTCGGTGCTGGGTGGTTTCAGTCAGTTTTGATAAACAGCAGCACTGAGGGGCTGAGCAGAAGCACGGAGCAGAGGCTGCTGTGTGATACCTGAAGTTTCGGCAGGCGAAGAGGTGTTGGCACAGATCCCTTCCCAGCACGTGGAGCTCATACTCTTCTTTCCTATCACCTCTGAGTCCCAAAGCTTTGGGAAAACCACAGGGCAAAACCCCCAGACTCCCTGAATAACCACTATTTGATCAGGTGTTCAATTTAACTTACTGCCCAGAATGCAAGTATACCTAAGACATTGTTTATTTATAAAATATTCAAAACTCAGATGGGATTGTGAAGAAAATTGTGAACAGGAAATGTTTTCCTTACTAGTATTTGTTCACAAGACACACAGTACCCACTGTTTTTATTCTTAGGTCTCCCTGACTGCACAGGACATGCTGGGCTCGGCACAGGAAGAGCCAGCGCCTCGAGATTAGTCCTTGTGACAGCAGCTCTCTTCCTCTCCTGCAGAGAAAGAGGAAAGAGTCCCACAGCTGAACTGCTGCCACAAGGGGCCCAGGGGTCCCAGCAGTGTTTCTACAAGGGCTGCAGGAGACCCCCAGGGCTGAAAAGTCCAACAGAGGTGGCACATTCCCAGGCAGGAACCGGAGCCAGAGCTCCACTGCACCAGCTGAGCAGGCACCAAACACCTAGAACAGAGCTGGTCCTCAGCAATGACTATGTGAACAAGCTCATGTGCCACAAGCATTAGAGAATAAAAAGTTAGACTTTTTTGCTTTTAAATCAGCAAATTATTTCTAAGCCGTTTGCTGTGGATAAAATTCATAAGCAAACTACTAATAAAGAAATCAATGCAATCCACGTGGATGAACAAGATTCCTTGGTTAGAGAGAAAAACCCAAGTGAAAGGGGTGAGCAGGAACTGAGCCTCAGTTTGCAAAGCCAATACTGACTGCCACTGTCCACACAAGCCTTGCTCACCATGGGACACCACTGTGGGAGCTCCAGCTCTCCTGTCTATCATTAACGAGCACAGAAAATGATGTATTCAAATCCAAAACAAAGAGATCTCACAGCAAAGCTTGCACTGGCACAAGAATTCTCAAAGCCAATCTGGATGGGAAATTTCAGTGCAATTTACTTTTTTCCAGTATTTTTGTCTTGACAAAGGTATGATGCTTTCCAGGAAAAAAAAAAACCTTCGTAGCAAAAAATTAAAGTTGTGCTGATCCATCTGATGAGAATTATATTCTTAAGCATGAGATACTGCCTGATGCTTGCCCAGAACAGAAACACTCTCCAGCAGACCTGTTTCACCAGCCATCCTCTGCCTCCTCCCTCACAGCCACAGTGTCCTGGCACTCCTGAACCAGTGTCCATGGCCCAGAGCAGTTCTGGTAGCTGAGATGGACGTGACTCGGTGTGTTAAATTAGTCAGGTAATGCAAGATGGTGTCACCACATCATTGCCCCACAGCTGCCAAGTTCCAAATAAATCATTGTCAGTCATGAAGTACCTCACTGAAAGCATGGAATTTTCAAACAAATTATCTTTAAACTGCACAACTGCCTCTACTACCAACTACTGCAAGGAATTTGTGTTATTAAAAAAAGCAGTACAGTTCTAATAAAGGCCATCCTCCACACCCAAGATCTTGAGATGGTCTGGGTGGAGACTTCCCCTCCAAATCAAAGGACATGACACAGAGCCCGGGACTGACAAAAGCACAACCACCCTGTGCAAAGGACAGCACGTGCCACTTGGACACAGCAAATGCTGAAGCAGAGCTAAGGAATCAAACATCACAGACAAGCTCTTGTCATGTTCATGTGAAAGGCATGAAACTCACAGAAGTAAAGTGACCAAAGAGTAAAGTCTGGAAAATTCTCCCCCCATGATGGTGTCCTTCCTCAGCACTGTTGTTGCTTTTAGGTAAGAGCTTCTGAACAAGCTTTACCCATTTTCTGAGCAAACCTTACCCAGCCAAACACATAGCAGCCACTGAGCCCCAGACTAACAGCAAGAAGAGAGCGCCCAGCCAGGCTCCCCAGCTTCCCTCCAGGCCCGACCCTCTGCTCTGACCTTGCACATTTAGGAAGCTGCTCTTTCGTTCTGCTCCACTTTGCAAAGGCACACAGCCTTAGAAAAGAAAAGGTTGCTGTTTGTTTGTTTGTTTGTTTACACAGCATTAATGGCAGCATGGTGACTAACCCAGGAGCCTGGCCAGCAGCGTTGGAGCCTGCAGCTGGGACACGGGGAGGGAACCAGGAGTTCTGCACCACAAAACAATTCAATACACACACTGCATGCTGCTTCTCCAGATCAGCTCAGGAAAAACACATTTCTCTAGTGAGGTTAGACCCTGGCATTCACTTCACTCTGCAGACACCATGTGTACACACCTTCAGTCCCTCCAGCATCCTTCTTCCTTTTTCATGAGATCCTGAGCAGTTAAGCTGCTCCATACAAAGCCTCTTTTATTGTGCAGCATCTTCTTATGCTTTATGAAAAAACAAACGTGTTCTCTTTACTGTGACAACCCCACAGAGCACCGTGCAAACCCAGAGGTGTCCCAATTTTTAAGTAAAGTAATCCCATTAAAAATTAGTTCACCTGCACAGCTACCACACTTTGCCTGCATCTTCTCATCAGAGAGGAGGCTAACCGAGGTAGGGCTGGTGTAGCCAAGGCAACTGCAGATGTTATACTGAGACACCAGGAGCTGATGCTGCTCTTCAGGTGCTGCTTATGCCATCCTTCTCATTTTTGCCAAAATCACCACCAACAAAAGGACGGAAAGCAGCGAGACACAAGAGTGAGAGCACAGCCACAGTCTGGTAGGGGTCTGGTTGGGAGTGGGTTCCACTCCACATTTCAGCCTTCCTGCGAGATTGAAGTGACAAACAGGAGGTGAAGATCCGTAGAACGGCTCCTCGCCCCAGGGCTCATCCCTTGCAGTTCCTCAGCGCTGTGACACAGCCGCAGCCGCCGCGCTGCCCAGGGTCCGGCTGCCCGGCGCAGCACGGCCCCGCCGCCGCCCTCGATGGCCAGCCAAGCGTGAAGGCCCTGCATTGCTACTGATCTCGTTAAGGCTGAATCCGAGGATTTGGCCAATAACACTATATTCCCTGATCAGAGATCTGTTTCCCCTCTACCATCTGATAACCACTCTTAAAGGACGCGTTAATGGGCTTCCGTTCACTCTGTGCCCGTTAAGCAGAGGCCAAGCTACCATAAGAGGGAATAGATTTGAGTAATGATCCCTTATGAGGCAGCAAACCTACATATAGTGTTTAAAATTATTCCCTTAGGACAAGATGTTTTTCACCAAATCTCCCACATGACAGTTTGACATATTGGTTCAGGCACATAGCTCTGCATTTGTACACAGCACAGAAGCATCTCTTTTCAGTTTTTGAGAAAAATAAGGTCTGAAAACATTTGATGTTTCCCTGGACACTGGACCTAGTCTCTATAGCTTAATTTATTCCTGAAATTGTATTTTTAAACATTCCCAAAATTTTATTTTTAAACACAACTAGTTCATTAGTGTTGATAAACAAATGAGCAATCTCCTTCCTCACCTCTGCAGCACTGACAGAGTCCTTGACAAAGGCATTTTCTTGATCCTGGAATACAAGGAGGCAATGGCTTCCATTTGTTCCTAGACACAAACATGGCACCTGCCACCTGCTTACACCATAATCCTGCACTGCTTTCAGGTGCCTTCACCTCTGACAACCTGTGCTTGCTTTGGGCTGGATGTCTCTGCTGTTCCCAATGCTTGGAGGGCACAGACTGGTAGCACCCAGCTCTGCTGGCACTCAAGGAAAAGCCCCAACTACCCATTCATTACTAGAACATTCCTCTTAATCTGACTTTACTTCTTCATTTATCCTGTGTAATCCCTGCCTGTAAGACACTTAAAGGTGCTGCTCTCTGCTCTGCATGCAGATTTCAGTGTTGGTGGTTAAGGTGAGCAGCTGATGCCAAGGACTGGCCACGAGGAGCTCAGTGGAAATGGGGACAGGCGACTCCTCACGCTGCTGACCAGAAGCACTCTGCAGAGACTCCCCAGCTCCAGGCTATGGGCCACATTTCACTCCATGACATTTCAAGAAGCCATTTGGCTTGGTCAGCCCCTCAATTTATTGTCAAGGCCCAGGCAGCTGAGCACTCTCTGAGAGCCTTTCTCATGAAAGGAGAGAAGGCTCTTCATCAAACATGCGTGCACAGTGCAGAGCACCGTCCCACAGCACTCGTATATCCCACAAACCAGGATTAGAGCTCCGACTTCACTGCAGTACAGACGAGACTCACCCAAAGGCATGGCATGCCCAGGCTAACACACAGTCTGCTCACCCTTAATGCTGCTTCTGCCCATCCCTTCATCAGCCCATCAGCTCTGGCAGCATCCTCTGGTCCTCACAGACCCTTACTCCACAGACAGCTTGATTAATTGGAGGTGCCCGAGGCTCTAAAGGGAGCCCATGCTGCAGAGATGTTTATTTTGTTTTCAGAGATCTCCAAGCTGGCATGGGGCTCCATCAGAGCTCGCTGCTTGCACAGAATTCAGATAACAGGAGACACATAGTGCTTGCTGCAAATGCATATTTTTCTTTTTTCTCCCTTGACCTCTTTTCCTGCTCCTGTTTTCACCAGGAGCAATGGAAGGATGTGCACGCCACGACAGGGAGGCTGCCCAAACCCACGGCAGCGTTAAGAGTTTGCTGTCAGGCTGTAGGGTTACAGCCAGCCTGTGAGGCACATGCTCACAGACAGAAACAGAAGAAACTGGTGAAAAAAAAAAAGAAGTAGAAAAAATGCTAACCCTATCAATGGAAAAGGCAGCACTCATCTTACATGTAGCATGACCTTGAAGACACAGAATGAAGGATGTGTGGATGAGGACAATGACATTGCTGTTCTAAAATCCACAGGATTGTGCCAGGAGCAGACAAGAGGTAGGGAACACATTGCTCCCACCTTGCTGCCACTGCCCAGCATGAGAGCAACACAACACCATGGCTCCACAGCCAAGTGTGAAACTGCCTACACCTATTTATTCCTCTGGAGGCTACTTTAAATCATTGATTTCCAGCTCTATGACTCTCCAAGAAGAAAGGTAAGCTCTGAATCCCTGGAGAAGGCAGAAGCTCTGGGCCTTGGGACAGCACCAGCTCCTGTACCTTGCTGAATGGCCACAGGGACAACGGACTGTTTCTAACTCATATCCTTCCTCTCTTCTGGCTACCTTCAGTTCCTCTTTTCAGTTTAACACACTGACTCTCAGCTGCCTTCCCTGCAAAACACAAACCGCAGAGGGGGGTCCTGCCTACCCCCCTGGTGAAGTGGCTGATGTTGGGGTTTGGTTCTCACAGAGCAAAAGACCATTCTGGCAAACCAGATCCTACCCAGCTGCAGTGCTGCTGTCTGCCAGTCTGGTCCTGCCTACCCCATGCAGGTGAACCACTCTTGATAACCACAGAAAGCTGAGCTTCAAACCAGGGCCTAACCCAACCACACAGTTCCAAAGCACTGGTCAGCTCCTGGTGCCATCACCAACACTGTGCTCTCCTCAGCTCTTCATGGTGTGAGAACCATGACCCTGCCCAAGCAAGGAAAACTGGCATTAAAAACCAAACCAACTGCCAACAACAGTCAGACAATGTCTGGACAACTGCAGCCCATTCCAGCACAGCCGACTCAATACTCACAACGGCCATATGCTGCCATCCAACACCTGTGAAGCATCAGGGAGTTCCACGTTATTTTCCAGGGTCTGTTGTTCTTCCCTTTCAAAAAATCTGAACACTTCTGCTCATCTCAGCAAGGAGTGAGCTGCCTGAGCCCCATCTACCAGATCCATCACACTGACACTCAGACCTGGCATCGGGAAGAGGCTGCAACCAACCTCTCCCACATAACCCCTCCTTCCAAAGGGTTGTGGCTGTCTCAGACACATCCTACCTCTGAATCCAGCCTCCAACATGAGAAGACCACCTCCATGGCAGGAAAGAATACTGGCTGCTGATCCTGTGTTTTCTGTGCTGCTGGCACACATCACCTGCTTGCACTAACTAAATGCTCTGAGCCTATTTTCATCAAGAATGACAAACGACACATCCGTGATGAGTAAGGAAATGCTGGGTTTTGCTGTCAAATTTATTTCATATGTACGCAAACTATCACATGACAGTTTTACACACAGCTCCAGCCCATGCAAAACCCATCTCTTGACTGCCAGAATGCACAAGCAAACAAAAGGTTTTCAATAAAATCCAAAGTGGAATTTTCTGATTGCACAGAAGTCACATGAAATTGTTCAGTAAGTCCTCACTTAAATAAAACCAGTTCTGGACACTGTCTAGTATTTCAGGGCAGGCCAAAATTGAAAAAAGATGCTACTTAAATGTTCTGCATTAAATTACCACCTGGACATTTCAACAGAGCAGGCCTCCAAAAATAAGATAAAATGCCCACTTCTACTAGCAAAGGAAGGGGTGTGCCAATGGATTTGTAAAGGCAGTGAATAGTTCATGATTATGCAAAGAGCAAACAGAAAGGGAAACATGTAAATTCCAGTATTCCATCAGATTTGTGCAAGAGCTTTGACACAATTGTGGGGGAAAACATAGATATTACAGTAGTAAGTAGGATATTTAAGCCCTGCAGATCATACATGGAAAACTATTTTCTTTAAGTGAAAACAGAATTAAAGATGAAGATTCCCTTGAAAGAACTTTGTTTGTAGTCATTTAATTTCAGGATGCAAATTAAATGAGCACTTGTTAGCAAAGTAAAAGAAGGGAATCAGCTCTGAAATATTATCAGTCTCTTAAAAGGCTCAGATAAACTCAGCCAAAGACTTTCGGGTGTTTTGTCACTTTGTTCCCCAAGAGCTCCCCAAGGAGCTGTGTTCTCACATCCCAAAGCCAGACCTGCATCCAGCCTGGCTGCCAGGGTTGGGACAGGGATGTGCCTGGTCCCTGTGTCTCTTCCCTGGCTCTGCCCACAGCTCCCACAGCTCTGTGCCCCATCTATAACTCACAATTACGAGAGACCGTAACACAGAACTGCCAGAGGCAAAGTCAATCTCTCCCAGGGGCCTCACACATCTGAGGCTCCTGCACACCAAGAAACGGTGATCATGAGCAGTAATGCTTGGGGTTAAACCACACGAGTTCAAGGATATTCCTGAAAACACAGTGGGAGTTTACCAAAGGCTAACATTAGTGAGAAGAACTAGCATCAAGGATCATTAGCTCTTTTATGCCATTTATTTATAGCCTACCTTGAAACACATGCCATTTCTCTTTAGAACACCTCCAGCTGAACTTTGGTGTCTGAGGGGTGAATGAGGAGACTCTGGGAAACAGTGTTCATGAAAACAAAAGGTGTTCAAGCAACTTTGCCACTCACAGATCAAGAGAAAACAGAGACCAGAGACCTCAAGTCAAAGCTGGCACCTGCAGAGACACAGTTCAGAGCTGGACAGAACAGGCTGAACAGGGCTCTAAGCACCTGGTCTGGTGGAAGGTGTCCCTGCCCATAGCAGGGGTGTGGAACAAGATGAGTTTTAAGGTCTCTCCCAGCCCAAACCATTCTGTGATGCTGTGGGGCACTCCTTGACCTGCTCTGTGCCCAGCAGCACCAGCTGCTTGACACTTGACACTCCAAAAACAGGGGGTTCCAAATTACTGCCTGCAAGTCCCTTGCAAGTAATTCACAGGCAAGTTCTAAAGAATCTGCAAGAAATAACTGTAAAAAGCAGAATTGTCAGGAGGCCTGAGCTTCTTAAAGAAGGGTCAAAATCTCTGCTGGAAAACATTTAAGTGCTGGCAAATCAGACTGAGAGCTGATATTATCAACCCAGCACTTCCTGGGCAAATTCTTGCTAAATCTCTTCTGCTACACAAAAATCCCAAATTCTGATATACCCCAAATTTTGACTACAGAAAGAGACAGAAATGTCATCATAATGTCATAATGGATCTGGCATATTCAGAAACATCCCCTAAAGCAGCAATAAGGTGTGGTGATTGAGCCAGGGCCCAGAACTCTGATGGAGGAACAGGGTTTGATTGAACAGCATGTTTAAAAATTAAATCTATCTGAAGGAAAAGAAAAAAAATCATCAGAAGAAATGCACGACCGTATGAGGAGCAATGGCAGTGAGGGAAATTCAGCATAAAAAAAAATCACACAAAGAAACCTGGCATTCTTAGGTAAGGCTGTAAGTGCCACTATTAGGATAAGAAAAATATAAGCTCATCTTTTACTTTCAATTGTCACATCACTGTGGAGAGTCTTCATGAAATTCTCAGAATAGCAACGAATCAGGAGCAAACAGCTGTTCAAGCAGGAAAGTCACAGGTAGACAGACTTTCCTTGCTTCAACAAAAAATTAACTCTAAAGTTTCACAGGCCAGTAAATCAACAAAATGGGCCTGTACAACACAGGACAAACAGTCTCATCTTCCAGCCCTGAGCTGATATATGGGCCTGTGTTCTCCTTCCGGCCATATGCTCACGTGATTTATGACCCACAACAATTTCAATACTCCTGGAAAATGAAAGAACAGCAGACAATTAGTTCATCCCACTACACTGGAGATTGTGTGGGCTCTGCCCTGCAGCACCTCCCCAAAGAGTGGGGGCCAGAAGCTCCAGGTGCCCCTGTCAAGGGCAGGGGAGGAACATGGGGCTGAGCAGCACCCAAGCACTGGCACAGGGAGCAGAGCACATCCCCAAGACTTCACTGCATGGAGCAGCCCACAGCAACTCCAAGAGACATGCAGAGAGACTTCTAACCAGGGCCTGGAGTGACAAACAAGGGGGAACGTCCTCCCCCTGGGAGAGGGCAGGATTAGATTAGATACTGGGAAGAAATTATTTACTCAGCGAGTACTGAAGCACTGGAACAGGTTGCCCAGAGAAGCTGTGCCTGCCCTATCCCTGCAAGTGTTCAAGGCCAGGCTGGATGGAGCTTGGAGCAACCGGGTCTACTGAAAGGTGTCCCTGCCCACAGCTGGAATGAGATGACCCTTCCAACCCAATTCTCTGATTCTCTTCTGTGATTCATTCCTATCCCATTTGTAACCACTGCTGTTTGTGACAGCTGCTATGAACCTGGTCTAGATCCAGTCAGTGCAGAAGTACAGACCATCCCTCTAGCAGGGAACAGCACCTTGCAATCTCTACCTGCAGCTGTCCCAGGCAGGGCACTGCCTGCAATGCAAACACTGTCAAACCAGGCAGGATTCAGCTCTGCAGCACCTGCTTCACTGCCACAACACAAATGCAAAGGCATCACCAAACAAACAAACAAAATCCTCCACCCCACCCTGAATCAGGCTTTTCCCTCAAACAGGTGGGGTGAAGTGCAAGTTCGACAGCTTGAGTCATACAGCCAAAACTTCACCCAACCCCAGCCATCATGGCAGCATCAGCTGGGGCTCATGCACTTGGAACCACGCAGAGCACACAGCTGAGAGCCTGGGAGATACCAGGTCTTTAGCTAACTTCTGAGTGACAAACTCAAGTCACATGTCTACTCAAAGACATGTCTCTGAACAGCAGCATCATGCCCTCCGTAGATGAACATTTTGTCCACTGGGAAATGTGCCAAATAACTCAGGTATCCATGAGTACTGCAATGAAATCTATGGCTATCTGCCATCCTCCTCAGGTCTGGACACACACAGCTTCATCCCCCAGCAGCAGAGCTGCCAAGGCAGATGGGCCAGCAAGGCTTCAACAAGTGGGTGAGCAAAATGGCAGCAGGAGCACCCATTACCCACGGGACCACAAGGATGGAGGGACGGAGTCTGAGCTCAGTGTCTCAATGTACCCACCCTGCCTCTCTTCCTGCAGGTCTTACACAGAAGGCAGCTGTGCTGAAGGAGTTAATCTGGCCTGGAACAACCTATCTCCGGTTTCTCAGAAACTCCAAGGCTGCAGAGCTGGGCTTTCTGCTCCCTGCCTGCTCCTGCCTGCCCTGCCTGCAGCCTGACCCCTGACATTTCCACTCTGCTTCTCCCTGGCATGGAAAACTTAACCATACACAAACAAACAGGTTGGGAGGACAGATAAATGGAACAGAGGAGGAGAAAGGGAAGATTGCTGAGATTCCTTGTCAAGGTCCTGATTAAATAACAGCAGCACCACCAGACATGGGTGAGGGGCTGGCATTTATCAGTAAACCCTGAAGTCTACAGCGAGACATCTCTGTTTAATTAATCCTGAAAGGGTCCCTTCCCCCTTCTACTTCCCAGGGAGGTTTTGAGGATCTGTAAGTTTAAAGACACAGTGAATCTTTTTTAGCTCTTTCCTTACAAAACACAAGGGCAAAACCACAGCTTGGATTTACTAATTCTGTGGCAAAGGCTTCCATTGCATGGACACATGCAGACAACCCACACTGAGGGGGCATCTTGGATTTAGTCACAGCAAACCCTCTGAGGCAATACAGCCACCACGTGACAGCTTCAGTGACCAGCTGGAAGCCTGCACACACGTAATCACAACCAGGCATGGAATGGATCTGCAGACCTCACCTGGGCTCTTCTGCCGTTCTTACACAATACCCATTTCCCAAGGGATAAATCTCCTCAGTGCCTGGAGCAGTTCTACTGTCACCCATTTTTGCAGAGTTTTCCCACGGTGGCACCAACCTCACCCAGCAATGGAGGAGACTGCAAATACACATAAAGCAAGACAATTGCAAATGCTCTTGCTTCTGGGCTTTCACACAGCTTGAGGAGGCTTGGGAGGACCTTCCAAGGCATCTTCCATTTCAGGAGGTGCCCTGCCCTTTGATCCAAGGTGAACACTGTACTATTGCAGAGCCCCACAGTCTAAGCCATGAAGGGTCACAAAGCTCTGAGCCCCTCCACACCTCAGTAGCAGTGCAAGAGGAGCTCTGCTTTCCAGGGTGCCTTCATCCCACCACAATGCTCAGAGAGCTCTAAGATCTCTGAGGGTTGCAACAGCAATGGGAACTCTGGACCCTAGAGAGTGGACAGAGCACCAAACCCCAAAAGAGCTTCCAACAGAAGAGGCTTCAGCAAGCACTTCTCAAGGCTCAACATCAGTGTTCAATAGGGAACAGGGCAGGGAGGGTCTGGCAGCAGTGCTCAGGCTCCCAGGTCTGCCACCTGAACTACCATCCATCCAAGCAACCATCCAGCCAATGGTAGAATTACAAAGATCAATTCTTTTTGTGTGGTGCAACTTGCAAAAAGAGAAAATGAAAAAAAGCAGAAAATCTCTGTAATAACAACTTCTTGTCCAATCAGAAGCAAAATAAGGGGTGGGGGGGAAAAGGGAAAATTCAAAAGTCTAAGTTCAAATTGTAAAATAAATCTGTAATTCACATCAGCTTTATAAAATTCACAGGAAAATACAAAGTCAAAACCAGTTATTTTCTTGAGGATCTATAGTCTTAAATACCTGGTTTCAAAATTATCTCTTTTTAAGGAAGTACTGGGATGGGGGATGAACTGTGAGGAACTGAAAAAGGTCTCTGCCTACCCAAAAAAAAAATCATTATGCAATGACAAGAGACAATCCAGTCTATAATCAAAGACAGAATCCTGACAGGTTCAAAGAGAAAATTATTGTAGCAACAGTGATTTTGAAGATGAGAAGGGTTTTTTTGATTGAAACAATGGCCATCAAGATTTTTACTGTAGCAGTCAATGTTTAAATGCATCACTCAGCATGCTGAGTGCCTGCAGGTACACTGAGCACCAACTGCAAAAAAACATGAAAAAATAAAACAGTGACACCTAAGAAATTCCTACCTAAAGTGGAACCAGGCAATGCTCTCTGAGTGTGAACCACTCACACCAGGGAGCAAACACTCCTACTGATGGGCATGCTTGTCCCAGGGAGAGAAGTTTTACAGGAAAACTCAAGAGCCAATGTCCCATAGTACATAACTTGCAAGTTAGAAGGCACTACACTAAAATATTTAAATTTTCAACATCTGCTTCCAGGGAATTGCGTATTTGGCTGTAGAATTCGTGATCTGCACTCTTCACTGAACTAGTGTGATTCACAGAAAATGAATCACAAAAGGCAAGTTTGGTGACTAAAAAAACAGCTGCTCTGTAATGCACCTAACGAGCAGTATCGTATTTGCTGCTGTTTGATTGGGAGACTATCAGAAGATGACTATAAATATCCCTTTCAAAAAGAGAACCTGGATTAAGCTCAGTGTTAGCTGGGTGTAAGAGTCAGAGAGACTGCCTCATACCTCTCCTGTATTTCACCTTTTAGGGGAAAGCCCAAGCACAGTCCCCTGAAGGGTAATTTGTTACAAAAATGATGCAAAAGCTGTGCAGCATCACTACCATCAAAATTCATATTTTTAACATGAAGACTTTGAGTTGCATTAATCTTGTCTGTGTCTCCACCACTAAGACCATTGCTTACATGTGGGAACCATTTTATTAAAACTATGAAAACGCCAAACTATTTATTTAATAAAAGCATTTTCTCCACTGTAACTCAGCAGTGAAAAGCTGCTTAAAGCAGAGTGTATCAGCCCTACTTCATCCACACACTCCTGTTCTCACCATTACATTAAAAACCTTTCACCAAAAGTGATACCATTAAAAAGCATGAATAGGTTTTGGTTTTCTCTTAGCTAGAGCTGGCAAGTCTTCCTGGGGCATCTCCACTTCAGTTTCACAGCTACCCCCTATACAGAGGATTCCCCCTTCTTTCTTTCATTAGACATTTATGTCTCTTCTGCAGAAAAGGAACATATTGAAACTGATGTCTGTGTGTTTTTGCTGATGTTGTTCCAGGCCACATCACACTTGGGCTCACCACCTGTGCCCCAGGTGTGCAACAAAGAACCAACACAGGCTAAGGCCACAGTGGGCTTGGCCCTTCTCCCTTCTGGAGTATTTCTGGCAGAAATGCCCTGGTCAGTGCCATGTTCACATCCTCACTGTGTGGTGGCCACTGGCCAAGTAGTTGAGCTGTGAAAGCACAGCTGGCATACACAGCACACACAGTGAGAGCCCAAATCCAGCTGTGACAGCAGGGTAAGGAGCACACCCTGTGATGGGACAGAGTCAGACTGGGACACCCACCTTGGAACCCAACATCTGTTTTCCATGGAGTGCCCAGACAGCCCATGATATTTTAAAGCAGGCAGCACTACAGATAAAGACAGATCAATTTTGCTGTACAATTTTAAATGAAACTCTCCTGTTTTGGAAAGAATTTCATTAAGGTGAAAATGTAATACAGAACTACCCATTTAGGAAGAATGTGCTATTAATTCTTAGCAGTGTATACCGAAGGGAAAATTGCATTTTTATCTAAATGGTTTTTTCTGCATAACCCATTTCCAGTATTCTTTTACAGCTCAGTAGTGGGAACTTTTCACATTTCTAGTTGGGCCAGACCACTGTGGAAGGCAGCCTTCAGGAACGTGTCAAATATAACCTCTTAAAACGTATTCCAAGAGAAGCTCCACAAACTGGAGAAAGGCCAAAAGAGCACACCTTAAAGGATGCTTGGAAAAGAAAAGGAAAAAACCACTCTCTTAAAGACAGAAGCCAAATTTTTGAGGGGGAGAGGAAAAAGGATGTGGTTTAGGGTGGTTTTTTTTCCCTAAGGGCCAAGAAGAGTTTCAGTCTTCCCTTTCTTCTTCCTTACTTGAAGCAGAAACACCTCCTCTTTAATGCAGCTCCCAGTTCCAAATGCACACAAAGAGCAGAATGGGGCCATGTTATCACTCTGAAAAAATGGACATTCTGAGCTATAACATGTACTAGTACATACAAGCAAAACAAGTGTATGCTATGAAAGACTCATTTTATCAGCATAAACAAATGCTCATTTCTCACTACAGTTTCATACCACTTGAAACTGAATATAATCCAAACAATAATTCCAAACAACTGATGCTGGGATCCAAGTTTCCCTGACATACTGCCATCACACAGCAAGAACAACGTCGAGAAAAAGCAAAAGCAGATTCGGAACTGCCCGCTTTGAGTTTTACCCTGTTTGCCTAATCTGGTACAAAGAAAAGCAAAAAAAAGTTCTTCATTTCATCATCAAGGATCTCAGATCCAAGTGAACCCAAACCTCAACAGCACAGTGGCCCTGTGTTTAACACACAAAGCCACTGACTGTCCAAGCACCGCAGCAGGGCTCACTGAAGATAGCTGAAGCTCCGTGTTTTCTAGGCATTGTTCATTTGACATTCTTCACCTCTTTTTTTTTTTTTTTTGTTCCTCTGTATTGGCTTTCATTAGCTTACTTCAGAAAATTAGTATAACAAAAAATTTTATCTTTCAAAACAGACATTTAAAAGTGCAGCAGTTATGGAAATACAATTGGACAATGAACAGTTTTTATTCCCTCTACCTCGCCACACTCCGCACAGCAAAGCAGTAATTACAGGAATCTACTCCTGGTTTAAGCTCTACAGTAAGCTCTTTCCAAATTTAAGGCCAGCAACCAACCCTTCATTATGCTTAATAGGTAGACATAAAACGTAATTGTATCACAATCTCCCAAAGCACGTTCCCAGCTCTGAGGCTCACACGTGTCTGGCTCAAAAAAGAGATTTTTTATCTGTTCTTTTCCATAAGAGAAACACTGCAGAACCACTGGCATCAGCCACTCGAGGAAAACTACACAAAACACCACAGGATCCGGAAAATTATCTGGAGTAAGACTTCACTGTGTTAAAGGCTCACTCACATTTCCAAAGTGGTGTTTGTTGGTCTGCAGGAGCCCTGGCAGAGCCAGGACCTTGGGCTCCTGCCCCAGGGGCCCAGAGCACTGGGAGCACCAAATTCCCTTCTGCCTTTCCCATTCCCACCTCAGCTAAAATAAGCAACATAGAACATGAACTGGATTTATCTACAGGACACACCACTTTGTCATGTAACATACAACACGACTTTGATGCACAGTTTAAAAGCAAAGCTCACCCAAATCACCAGGGCTGCCCTCAAGATTTCCCTGTTCCCCTGCACATTTTCCAGCCATCACCTCACACCCACCCTGCCAACAGCACAAAGAACTGTCAAATTATGAGATGAAACTGTAATAATAATAATAATAATAATAATAATAATAATAATAATAATAATAATAATAATTCAGAATGAAGGAATTATTTGCTTTTCTCCATTTTTTGTGATCTGCCTCTTTCAAAGCAGTTTGTATGAGATTTGAATTGTACTTAGGACAGCCCTTGTTTTCCCTCTGCCTCCAGATCCATGGCACGGTAGAGAGAGCACAGGGAGCTGGGCTATGTGTAGTTTCTCCCAGCACAAGAAGAACAGCATGTGCCTATATTTAGAGGCAGAGAAGAGAACTATAGCATCCAGGAAAAAAAGAAATAAATCTTACTGATTTTATCTTCAAAAAAGCATTTGTGTTTTTGGTTTGTTTAAATCAAAAAATGTGCTGCAAGCGTTTGACCCTACATCCAGCAACAATAAAATCTGTTCCATCATAAAATACCAGCTGCTTTGCACTTCAAATAATAATACTATTTTTAAAGGGTTTCGGAATTATTGTCTCATAGATTGTGGTAGCTTTTATTACAATTACTGGGGAACTCCTTTTTTTTCATTTGTAGAATACAATCAATAGGCCCATTTATTATCTTCTTGTTTTTAAAACTGCATTTGTTCTGAAATTTTGGGTTACTTTTCAGACTAGGCAAAAAACATCTTTCAGCCTAGTATTTGGCACCAATAAAAATTAAAACAATTGAGTCAGATCAAAAACAGCTGTAACATTAGATGCAAATAGTTACCTGGCTGCCTGGTAGGTCTAAGGGACACCTTTCTTTTAATTATCAGCTCAGTACCACTCCAGGAGTAAATCACACCAGGTGGTTGTGACCTACTGAGCAGCTCAGACCTGGGGTCTGTGTCCTCCTCTCCCACCACCCAGGGGAGGAGGAAAGAGAAGCCCTCCCTTGGTGCTGCTTCCAACCCCAGGCATCTGGAGGAGGTGAAAACCCACCTTGCACCAAACTACTTCTGCAACATTTAGGTCTCTTTTCCTGTTGCTAGGATGACAAAGTTATTTAGAAATTGCTGTAACTGGGGTTTGGGTTTATTTTTTCCACAAGAGGAGAAATGCTGCCCCGGAGAGGGCAGCACAGCCGCGCCATCCCCACCGAAGAAGGAATGCACGCAGAAATGAGATCACCAGGTGGGACGAGATGCTCTCAGCCCTTCATTCCCTGCCCACACACGCTTCCCAACCCAGCAGCACTCAGCACCAGCGTGCCAGCCTCTGCTGGGTACCCAAGTGCCCTCCAGTTCCACTGTGCACATCACCAGCATCCTCTGCCCAAACCCTGGTGGCACCGCACCGTGTTCTGGTGGCGAACCGGCAGCTGCCCAACCCAACAACGCCTGTTTTATCTCATTTGGAAAGTAAATCTTTGGCAGTGGGAACATCTCCCGGGTTTCTAAACCCCTTGGCAATTTATGGTGCAATAAATATGATCTGAAATAAAAATAATCCTAGAGTGGGACCTGAGCATGGACTCTGCTGTGTTTTAAATCACACATAGACCCCGATCTCCATACGCACGCCAGCGATGCTTTGACTGACCGAGCCATCCAGGCAGGAGCAGGAATGCTGTGCAGACACTCCCTCCCTGCCTGTTCCCACTCTCAGCCTCACCTCCAACAGGGCACAGGAGGGAAGGCTCAGCCCCATTCCCCAGGGAGCAGCACTGCTTGCAGGGATGTGCAGCTCTGCCTCAGACCGACAGCATCCTCTGCCTCTTCTGACTGCTCTCACCTGAGACCAAAAGGCTTTTAAATGCCATTATAGAGGAATATTACATCCACCCACCCCCTCAAAAAAAAAAAAAAAAAAATTAGTGGAAGATTTTTCTAGGAAAGACATCCTAAAATTCTGACCAGATAATAACACCAGCCCAACCTCCATTTCCTATGTTAATAGATCAATTTACATCTTTCTAGCAAAATGGTTTCAGGCTACAGTATAAAAAAGAAAAAAGTCATGCCTTTCTTCTGAAACTGCATTTTGGGAGAGGATTAAGGAGAAAGGAAGGATATGACTCTTTCCAGGGCTTTGCAGTGTATTTGCTTCACACAGCAAATTAATATTCTCAATTTTAACTCAGGAGTACATTCTTAATTAGGGTATGAAATGTTTTAAAATTTTCTTCACTTTACAAATGGCTGCTTTTTCAATTAACTGTGCTTCCCCAGCCTCAGGATGATCTTTCTATTAGCAACAGAATGCTTTCGAGTATTTTGTGAATACTAATTCACAAAATTAATTAAATGCAGACTTAACTCTGAAAACATATATTTTACCATAAAAAAACCGTGCTGTCTTCCAGCTACTGACCGATCACAGGCTTTGCTGGGATCAAGGGGATCAAATCCTAAAGGCCCAGCAGTCAGAACTCAAGGTAGGAGAGTTAAAAAGAAAATACCCAAGTTCTTCATTTTGTATTTTAAATGCTCCAAACACAGAGGGGGATTAAAATAAGATAAATATTCCAAAGTTCACAAAAGTGGCCGCGGGAGCAGGACTGTGGCATGTCTCTCCCATCGCTCACAGTCAGAGCTAGCAGAGCCCTTCAAGCTCCCACGTGTTGTCTGTGTTTAAACTCAAATAAACTGTATTTATTTCTATGTAAAAAAATATCTATCAAAGCAGCACTTAAACATAACCAGATTTCTGCTTACCAAACAAAAAAAAAAACCTTTTTTAGACAAATGTTAAAAGCTGATAAAAAATGTAGACCGCCCAGTGTCATGCTCGGTGGTGTTATGTTAAAACACTGAACAGACACAAACAGATTTGCTGGAATTGAAAACAAACAGACACAAAGTGCCCCTCTGCAGCACCCAGGCAGCACCTCAGGCTGCAGCCCAGACTCGGAGCTGCCCGTGAGGATGCACACGTGCATCCCAGGGAGCGGCACTGCTGGTGGTGCCAGAGCAGCTCCTGCCCAAATGGGCAAGGCAAAACTTGGGAAAATGTTACTTCCAAATGGCCAGCATGGATCAGACCCAATCCTACAGAGAGGGATGTGCCCTACGTGTGAGTCAGGTGTCTCAAAAGGGCACAAGCACGGAGCAAAAATACTCGTATGACAATGGCTGTGCTGCTACAAAAAATAACCCAAGTACAGGAAAGAAACACAGAACAGTGGTGACTAAGTATTTTTTGCATTAGTATGGATAAAAAGTGCAACTCTAAGAAAGGCACATTTCTAGACCATCGAGTCTTAAAATTTATTACATCAACTAAGGAAAATGCATTCACCCCATCCAGATGCTTTTGTCATTTGCCAGGAGATGAGCAGAACATGAAGCCTTAGAGGAGAGGGCACTAGCAGGGAGACGAGAAGAAGGGGTGCTGAAGAGGGGAACAGTAAAGCAATATCATCTAAGATGTTCTCTTTGAAGTATTAAGAAAGTCAGCTTGTAAAAATTAATGGATTAGACCTCCAGCTGTTCAAGTCTCAGCTTTAAATTTAGAAGGCATTTGACTTTGGAACATTGGCACATAATCCATAAAATATATTTAAATTTGTAAAAAAAAACCCAAATCCTTTGTATTAAAAGGTCACTAATAACTCAGAATGTTTTAACTGCACCAACACAAAAGCATCTGGCAAAGGAAAAGCAGCAAACTACAAAGAATCACAGTATTTTTGTATAAGCCAGTCATCTAATGTGTGTAAACTGGGTCTAGCTACAGAACAGCAAAAATTCGGAATCACATTTTAAAAACCAATAAATCTAACTAAGACCAGGAAGGTGAGAGCACACCTTGAATTTCCTGGGTGATTCCACAGCTTCACCTATTTAATTTCCACAAGGTTCCCCGTGTCCCTAACCCAAGATCTGGTGCACAGCCAGCCATGTTCTGAACAGCCCTCACTAACAGAGGCTCTCGTTTAAAATCGCCGCTCAAAAAACGAAACAAGAATCATTTCATTTTTAAAAATAAGCAACACACCAATCTTAAACATGTCCTGCAAACCTTAATCATGTGTTTACAGGTGCAAGGGTGTGGATTTTTCAGTGGAAAAGCCAGAGCAGTTGGACAGGGAGGTGGATGCCCGCCGGAGCCGCGGCGCGATGGCGAGGTGGGTACCAGCGCCCACCGCCTTCACCCAACGCCCTCCTGTCCAAACATGCACAAGGACAATCTATTCTGTTCTAGAGATAAAACAGGGAATGATCCTCTGCCTACAATTTGATAGGTCTCTTTCAATGTTCTCAATCTGCTTGAGAAAATATGTCATTAAACAGCTTCGGATATTTCAGTAAATTTAGCGTTAACAATGCATACACGTTAGACCACCTGAAGATTCATTTCAGAACTGGCTCTGCACTTTCTGAGGAGACTCTCTTCACACTCAGATTTAACACAAATACACGAGAAACCACTGACTGAAAATGTACAGTAATTTGTCTAGTACTAAAATTTTATATGGCCACATAAAGGCATTTTACTGTACCAAAACCCTGCCCTAGTACAGAACTCTACCGAGGCTGAGAGTCAGCTGGTTCAAATAAAAGCAGCCTATTTAGTTTTAGGTTAGACTTTTGTTTGATGCCTCATTCTTTGTTCTACACAAGTAACAACAAATTTTATCTACAGACATTGCTAATTAATAACGCTTTTTATCAAAATATTATTTGCAGTTCTATGTCGAGCATTACACTAGGTCATGGGTAAAAAGAACAGGTATTGTACCTTAAAAATTGAAGAGACATGGTGTAATACATCTCAGATCAAAATAAATCTATGCTGTCATTCAAGCTCATATATAAATACTAAGTCTAATTCATTTCCTTTTATATCATACATAAAGATCTGAAGCACATTCACACACCAATTTAAACAAACATCCCCCTCGA
Organism: Oenanthe melanoleuca; assembly: GCF_029582105.1. NCBI lineage: Eukaryota > Metazoa > Chordata > Aves > Passeriformes > Muscicapidae > Oenanthe > Oenanthe melanoleuca. Next base: position 5,005,814 of record NC_079349.1, read on the forward strand.
AGTCTGTATCATGCACATTCTCACACCAAGTGTGTGCAAAATAATCCTGTTAAAACTCACCTTGCAACTGAATGGGCCATCAAAAAACAACAGACTTTGGGGCAAGGAAGCACCAGGATGCAAACCAGACAGGTAACCTGCATTAATTCAAATACAGCTAGATTGTCCACTGAAATGAGAACAGATAAATCTAGAGACCAAAAATTACAGCCAGACAGACGGTGGATGCAAAGACAAACAGTGGCCACAGTTGTTACTGAAATGCCAATAAATTTACACATTTCCTGCACTAAATATTTTAGTATATCACAGAAAGAGGAAATACTACTGAAAATTCTGTCCCTTGCTTTCTCTAATATAAGCCATAAAGGTCGACAAGCACAATGCTACAGAATGTTTATAAAACAAAGGAAAATATTTCTAAACAGGACCATTTACTAGTAGAAAATATTAAAAATTACAGTCAGTCAGGTAAACAATAGAGAATTTCTGTCATTCAGATGAGGCCAAGGAGGGGCAACCCTTCCAGTTAATTTTTTTTTTAACAGGTTAGAAAAGTTTAAAGCATGGTATTAAATCCAAATCTAGTGCACACCAAACTCTCTCCCAGGATAAGCAGAGGGAGCGTTCTTCCCTCATCACTCTGTTTGCTAATCCAGATGATTTAATAAAGACGTGGATTTGATATATGCCGAGTTTATCCTGTAACAAAGGCAATAGCTTCTTTTTCCACTAAATTGCTAGAATGGTGTAAGTTTCAGCAGCCCAGTGAGGCAAACAAAGCAGCACCAGGAATCACAGCCCCCTCGCTGGAAAAGGCGCTGAGCTTTACTGCTGAACTCGCTTCCACAGCGCTCACTACAACACAGCACATCGCTTGCAGTGAGGGCTCAGTGCCTGAAAAACCTCACCAGAGGTCTGACAAACTCAGTCCCAGTAAACAAACGCAGTCCCTTAGTAAAGCCTCTAAAAGAAGTAAGCAGTATTTAAAATAAAGCAGGCAGCAGAATGCATGGGAAAGGGAAAGAAAACAAAGGCTCCCGGCCGCATCTGGACCAAATTTGACCTTTGTTAATGTATTTCTAGTAATTCACAGATGTTACACACTGCTCCAACAAGAGGGTTGGCCTGTGGGCTCATTCCAGTGACAGGTTGGGTGCAAGGATGAAATATTAACAAAAACTCAGAGATGAAGGCTAACGGTGCCGCGTGGCACGTGCCCGTCAGCCGGGACCCGAGGAGCCCAGCAGCCACCGAGCAGCAAAATATACTCCCATCCTTTCCAATCAACACCTGCAAAGTTCTAGGTACATACTGATGTCTTCACATGACATCTGCAGTATGGGACCTTCAGAATTTCAATTAAAAACTAAAACCAAAACCCCACGAGTACTTAATCACTGGGTTTCTAAAGAATATCAATACACATTTCACTGAAGGGGAAACTGTTCTGGTTCGGACAAACCAGGAAAAGCAAAACCCCCATTAAACTGGCCCCGGATTTTAAAGTGAATTTGATCTGGTTATTCTTTGTCAGCTAGAGCTGTGGTGTTGGAAGTCAAGGCAAACCCTCTAGACTCAGTGTTATTTATCTCTCACTCCCAGTTCAAGCTGCTAGGCAGAGGAAAACACGAAATTCTAGAAAGCATTTTCACGGGAAAAAAAAAACCTCAAACCTACCAGCTACTTCGCATAAAACATGTTGGTACAAGAAATGATGCATCAGAGAAAACTCCTCACAGAAAACACATTTCAGGGCAGAGCCATGTCCAGGCAGCATTACTAATTCTACATTCCGAAATGGAACGCGCTCGCGGCAGGCCAGTGTCGGAGGTGTCACACCTCGCAGGGGCACCAGCAGCACCGGTGTCTGCTCTCAGCAACCTCCAGTCCCACAGCTCACACAACTGCCAGGGACCAGAAAATCATTTTAAAGCCATTATGGGAAGAAAGGTGAGCTCCGAGGAATCCGAGCGGCCGTTAAAACAACTCAAGTTGTTTTGCCCATAACCTGTGCATTAATAGAGTATTTGAGAAGTTCCTGAACCTGCTCTTTCCAGCACTGAAGCCGGACCCTCTGTTCCAGGCAGTGGCTGAGAGTGGCAGGCAATGAACACAGTGCCCAGCACTGCACTGAGGGGAAGCTGACCCCAACATCCATCGCCCCTTTCCTCCACCTCCCCGGCACCTGAGGAGCCGCCGGTGCCAATGGCAGCAGTGCCACAATGGGAATAAATCCCGACCGCCTGCCCTCTCACAGCAGGTGTAAATCAACAATGCCTGCACTGGGGAGGACCCCGGGTCTAATGCTGCTCTCACCAACGCTGCCCAGCCCCAAAACAGTGCCCACCTTCCAGCACAGAACGCTGAGGAACTGCCTGAATTCGGAGCAGCGCTGTCTGGAGCCTGCGTATCCACACGGGCACTGGGTTACTGCTGGAACAAACACCTCAGTGCAAATCCCAGCCGACTGAAAAGGTCTAAAATCTCAGCCCGTGTCTAAAGAAAGCCTTTTCTTAAACACAGTTTCACACACTCACGCTATGGCCATGTTAAGTTACATTATTTCTACTGATCGAGGTGAACAGCCTGTTTTGTCTCACCCACTGTATCTTCATCATCTCCAACAACAGTTAAAGTAAATTCTCTGTGAGTCTGTATAAATTTCCTCATCCGAGGAACCAGCCCATTCAAATCCCTCAAGTGACTAAAGCATGAACCAACCCGAGCGCCTCTGCATTGTTGTGGAACTGGTTTGCTATTTTATGTTAAGCCTCTGAAATACTAAAACATATCCTTATATAGGAACACTGATTAAATGGTTTTCCTTCCAAGTGATGAACTGTTTTAACACCAACATTGTGGTTATCGCGACCAGAAAGCAATTACTTCTTTCACTAGCTGTTACTAAGAATAGCTGTGATCAAAGTGACTGGAGGAGTGCTGCTAAAAGACGCTGCAGAAGCATCGCTCCTTATGACACACACACACACAAAATATACATCACTTTAAGCCAAATTACACTTTTAATAAATGCGCTGTTCAGAATTAAATCAGTGCTCAGGATTTCTTTTAAATCACTGCTCAGGATTTTTCTTTTTTCATCCAGGAAGTCGAGACATATAGAAGTTATTCTTTCAAAATCTATTTCTAAACACAGCATGATCTGTGAGATGTCTGTGTATGTGTGTGTGAAAGTGCACACGTATCGGGGTGCGTGTGCTGTGAGAGAACGTATGTATGTGCTTGAGCCTGCCAAGGCAGAAGTAACAGGAACTGTGATTTGTGCTAACTAGCTATTGATCCAGTCAGATCTAGATGTTGTGTACAAGAAACAATAAAAGAGAAGGGGCCAGGAAGGATGCTGTGTGCAACTCCATTTAAAAATGGAAAAGAAGGGCCCCAAACAAACCAATTTATGTCCTTGCCTGGGTGAAGCATGGAGAATGCTGATGGGCTTCCTCGGGTCTGCCGTGCATGCTAAACACTCTGCTCGAAATGAGAGTCTCCTGCGCTGGGCATTAAACATGAACAAAGAGACAAACCGTGGGGGTAGGATTCACGCTTCAGGAAGCCAAAGCTGCAAAGCCAACCAGAACCGGGTCAGGAAACAGCCCAGTTTCCTAACCAGCTCCCTTCTAATTTCACCAACAACTTTCTTAGCAAAATTACTAAATGTGGAGAGCTGTAAAAAGTCAGCCTCTACTACCAGAGATAATGAAAACAACTTCAAACTACACTGCAGTACCAAAGTATCACCTTTCCTAGCACAAATAATGAGTTTATATTGTGTAAACTGCACACATATATTTCTAGCACACTAAAACCCACTTGCCTGCCCTCATATAGCAGGTACAGCATGTGCACCCATTGTAACAATCACACATACAGCTAGGCAGGTTGCAAAATGGGGATTTGATAAGATAAAATAGAAACCAATTGAATCTATAATCATCCTTATCTTAAACAGCTTTTATAATAAAGGGTTTTCCATTAAAATATTTTTTCCTAAGCCTGGGGAATTATGATGCCCTCTGGACACATGGAAGGATCAGAAATGACAACTAATGTCAAAATTAAACATCTGTCAACTAAGCAAGTTTTATGCTAACAGACCCAGAGCCTTATTTTAAAGTGCCTTTCAGTTAAATAAAAAATAATTTGTTGCAAGCCGCTCAGTTCAGTATCACACTGCTGTGGGCTCCAAATGCAAGCAGGGGGAACCTGGACCTGAAGGGGCAGCACTACCACCAGATTCATGTTTTTGTGGTTTGGGAAATCCTCAGTCAGTTTTGGGAAAGTGGCTGGAAGGTTCAGCTGGCACCACGAGGCTCTGTGGGAGCCCTCTCCTCAGCACCCCATGACTTCTGGGACCCTGAAGGAGCCCCCTCCTCAGCACCCCAGGCTGCAGTCCCCTTCTGCAGCACCCCAGGCCCAGGAGCTCAGGTGGGGCTCACTGGGAGCCCTTCTGCATATTCCCTAGGAGGCATGACAGGGACAGGGCTGGCAGCAGAGATGCCATGGGGCAGTTATCACCCAGGCCAGTCAGGCAGCAGGCACTTTGTCCCTGACAATGCCCCCCTAGCAGAGCCACCCAGCATCCTGCAGCCCCAGCCCAGACTGGGAAGGTGCCTGGCACCCACCAGAGGTGGAGAGGGTGTAGAGCCAGTGTGTGCCCAGACTACCAGACCTGCAATTCCACCGTGTCCCCTTCCCTGAGCAGCCCACAACCCACCCCCACCCCTGTGCCAGCACCCATGTGGGACAACTGATACCTTCTTTGCTGGGGTTCGGGGGCTTGGGCTTCTCCCAGGGCGCCATGGGCTTGTCCTCCTCCTGCCCCTCCATCAGGGCCTTCTCTCCAGGCAGGTACCAGGTGGAGTTGTGCTCTGCCATCAGGGAGTCCAGGTCGATGGTGCTCATGGTGCCCTTGACACCCTCCGAGCAGCAGCTGCCCAGGTCACTGTCCCCATTCTGCCCCGCACACTCCCCCTTCTTGCTCTTCAACCCCATGGGCTGGTCTTCCGAGATGCTGAACTGCTGCCGCTGGAGCTGGATCTGTGCCTGCAGGATCTCCAGGGGGTGGATCTCATCCTGGGCCGAGGTGCTCGTGGGGGTCCGCACCTGCTCCATGCTTGGCGTGCCAGGGTGAGCGCCCGCCGTGGTGCTGAGCCCATAGCTGTCGGGGGTCGAGGTAGATGTACTGAGAAGGCCAAGGGCCAGGGGCTTCTGTCCGTTGAGAAGTGCGTGCTCCCCACGGGGCAGCTTGGGCGAACCACCCAGCAGCGGGCTACGGGTGGGCTTGGAGGTGGCATTGTCGGAGCTGGAGGACACCTCGTCCTCGTTGCCGTAGCTGGTGCTGACCTCGTCGGGAAAGTCCACGTGCGGGGAGCTGCCGTCTGACTTGGTCACGCTCTGGATGCCGCTGTCCAGGGAGGACATCAGGTCGGGCTGCTCCGCCAGCAACAGTTCACTGCCCTTGCCCCAGGACGGCGAGGTCAGGGGCTTGTCGTGAGGGGTGCCTCCACCGCGCTCAGCGCCCGCAGCCCCCGGCGGGGCCCCCGCCGCCACCGGCACTGCCGGCTGCCCTGGGCTGACACCGGCTCCCCCACCCTCGGCAGCTGAGAACTTCTCAAAAAACGTGCCGGGGCTGACGTGCCCACTGTCCCGTTTCCGGCGACCCCGACCCCGCCCGCCACCCGCCTTCCCCTCGCCAGCGGCCACCGGCTCCAGCGCGTAGCCGGGCGAGAGGCTGCTCTCCGCGGGCAGCAGCGGGGCAGTGCCCGCCGCCTTGCCCGTGCCACCCCCGCCTACTGGCGGCCCTGCTGGGAAGTAGTCCGGGGCAGCAGGTGGCGGGTCAGGCTCGGCCTGGCTGAGCTTGCGCTTGGCCTCGGCCGGGCTCTTCTTGTTGAAGGTGACGTTGAGGTTGGGAGCGCCCAGGCTGGCGATCATGTTTTGGCAGGCAGTGGAGAGGGCAGCCAGGCAGCTCTGCCCGAAGACATTGTCCTTGCTGGCCGCCTTGCTGAAGGAGCCCAGCGAGAGGGCACCCAGCTTGCTGGCGGCGGGCCGTGGAGGGGGCGGCGGGGGAAACTCGGGCGGGGGCGGTGGGTAGGCGCCTGGCGAGGCGCTGAGGGCAGGCGCTGCCCCGTGGGCCGCCGGCTGCCGCGCCGCCGCCCCGAAGGGAAAGCCGGGCTGAGCGGCGAAGTCAGCGGGGCCACGGCGCTCAGCCGGGGCACTGGGCAGTGCCACACCGCTGCCCGGGGACTGCAGCTGCGAGAGGCCACCCATCGTGGGGGTGAACGGCGGGTGGACGCCGGGCGACGGCAGGGCCTGTGCCGGCCCCTCGCCTGCCATCCGCAAGGGCTCCTGCAGCCCCAGCCCGCCGGCGCCCGGCCGGAAGAGCACGGCAGGGCCGCCCGGCTGCAGGCCCAGCTCGTGGGGGGCTGCCTCGGCCGGCAGCCCGGGCGCCGCCAAGCGCCTCGGCAGCAGCTCCCCGGGCGGCGGCGGCCCTGCGAACCAGGCGCTGTCGGGGGCCAGGTGCGGCGCCGGCCCATCGAAGCTGCGGCCGCCACCAGCCTCCCGCTCGAAGGCTGGCGGGGGCAGGCCGCCGGGTGCGCCCACCTCACCGTGATGCCCCAGCTGCTGCAGGCTGGGCGGCCGCAGGCGCTGCTGGCTGCGCGAGGCCATCTGCTTCATCACCAGGGCCGCGTTCTGGCGCTGCGCCAGCGCCGGGTGCTCAGGGCCGCCGTGTGGCAACGGGCCCCCGAAGGCCTCAGGTGCCGGCGGGGTGAACTCGCCCGGCAGGCCAGGGTAGGCCGTCGGGGAAAGGTGACTCTCCATGGCCGGGCCGTGCATGCCGCCGCCCCAGGAGGCGCAGCGCTCGACGCCAGGAGTGTTGGGGAAGTCAAACCGCGGCCTCTTGGCGACGCTCACGTAGGGGGCATCGAAGTGCTGCAGTCTTTGATTTGGTGGCTGTTGCGGAGGAGGGTGCTGCATATTAAACACGGGGTCGGTGTAGGGATGCATATTCCTGTTCTCCAGTCTGTGAATAGGGTATTCAAACTGTGCATGCTGGTTCTGCATTATGGGCCCATTGTCCTGCAGGTTGGAGTTGGGAGCGTTGGCTTCTGTTTGCTGTTGCCTAGGGATGGCTGGCGGGCAGGAGTTCTGTCTGGCCAGCAAGCCCGGCGGCTGCTGCGGTGCTTGCGGTGGTGGTGGCGGCTGCTGCTGCTGCTGCTGCTGCATCAGCGGGTGCCTGGCGTTGGCCCCCGGCTCCAGGCTGGCCGACATCTTCCGCGCCCCCCCGAAGCGCTCGAAGAAGACGCCGTGCTGCTGCGGCGGGTGCGCCTTGGCCACGGCCATGCCCGGCGCCCGGGGCAGGGCGGGCGCCCCCGCGAAGCTGCCGCCCGCCGGCACCTGCCGCCCGCCGCCGTAGTGCGGCAGCTGCCCCTCGGGCTCCGACGGGGAGAAGACGGGCAGCTCGAAGTGGCTGGCAGGGCCGTCGCCAGGGTAATTGTATTCCAGCGAGTCCACGCCGCCCTGCGCCGGCAGCCGCCGCGGCTCCAGGCCGTGGGGCTCGGAGGAGCCGGCCGCCGGCAGCCCGTGGAAGGAGGCAGCGCGGTTGGGGGACTGGTCGAGGGGCAGGCAGGGCGCCGGCACGGCGTGGCTGGCGGCACCGGCGCCGTGGTGCTGGAAATCGGGCAAGGTCCCGGGGCGCTGCTGCCCGAAGCCCTCGCCGCCCTGGCCCTCGGCCATGTGCTCGTAGCCGTCGGCGAACGCCGTCTGCCCGCCCAGCGCGCCGCTGTAGCCCAGAAGGCGCCCGCCGTGCACGCAGGAGGCGCCGGGGTCGGGCCCGAAGCCGCCGCCGAAGTGCGGGGGGTGCTGGTGCGGGTGGGGGGCGCCGCCGGGGCCGCCGTGCGGCTGCTGTCCGCCGAAGAAGCCGTGCACGGGCGGCTGCATGCCGCCGCCGTGCAGCTCGGCGGGGCCGCGGCCCGGGAAGCCGTAGCCGTCCCCGGCCAGGCTCATGTTCATGCCCAGGAGGGGCGGCTCGCCCAGCGCTCCCAGGGCCGGGTCCGCCGGTGCCGGGCCGCCGCCGGGGAAGGCCGGCGCCTTGAAGTGCGCGCTCATGCTCAGTCCGGGCTGGCCGAAGCCCCGCTCCGCCTGCCCGCCGCTCCGGCCGCTGTTCTGCGGCTCGAACTGCTCCAGCCCGAACATCCTGCGCGGTTCCTCAGCAGGGCATGGCCGCTCCGCGCCGCTCCGCCGTCCCGCTGCCCCGCCGCTCCCCGCTGCTCCGCTCCGCGCCACTCGGCCGCCCCCGCTCACATCCTGCCGCGCCGCCGGCACCGGCCGCTCGCCCGCGCTCACCCCGCCGCTCGCCGCTCGCTGCTGCCCGAGAGCCGACGGGGCGGCGCGCCGCCGCTCACAGGCTCCGGCGCCCGGGAGCTGCGCGCCGCATCGCCGGCCGGCCGTGCGCTCCCGCGGCTCGCAGCGCTCCGGCGGCGGCGGGGCCGGGGCGCGGGGCCGGGCGGGCGCTGCGAGGGCTGCGCCGCGCTCCCCGCGCGCTGCCGCGCTCTCACCCAGCGCTGGCGGAGCAGCAACAAGTTTTGCATTTCAGCGATGAATTTCAGCCATCGGGGCTGCGCCAATGAGCGCCGCGGTCCGGGGCGGAGCTGCCGTTAAGGTGGCTCCGCCGCCGGCCCCGCGCCCCGCCCGCACCGCGCCCCGCACCGCCCCCCGTGCCCGGCGGCGCCGCTGCTGCTCCCGCGGCGCACGGAGCGCGGGCGGACGGGGAGGTGCGCGCTGCCTCGGGGTCCCGGAGCGGGGTCCTGAAACGGGGCGGGGGACACTGGAGCTGGGACGGGTGTGGGGAACCACCGGCCGCACTGCCCGGCGGGGCGAAACCCGCCCGGCAGCCCCGAGCCCGGGAACAGGAGCGGCCCCGCCGGCCCGCCCCGAGCCCGGCACCGCACGGAGCCTCTCGGGGAGCGGGCGCTGCGGCAGCGGGGGGAGTCACAAGCCCGTTCCCCCGGAGGGACAAAGACCCACCAGGCCCGGGGGCCCCCAGATCGCCGGCGGGACACGGTGCTTCAGGTGCTCGCGGATGCACATGTCGATAGTTTAAAGAAATAGTAATGAATATTGCTCCCACCAAAAAAAAAATGAGATCTATAAATAAGCGGCTGAGGACTGTTTGTATATGGCCAGGAGAGTTTTAACGGGATTTTTTTCTGCAGGATCAGGATGCTGCGCTGTGATTAAATATTGATTTTGTGTAATTAGTTTTCATGTGAACTATCCTCCTTGCTGATGGCCTGGAGATTTCAGAACTGGCGAAGAAATGGAATTGGACGTGGAAATTATTACTTAGCGAAGTGACAAGGGGGGAAGAGGGGGGCGCGGGACTCGAGCTGCGGGGCGGGCACCGGGGTGGAAAACGCAGCACGCGCGGTGCGACCGCGGCACAAAGGAACGGAGGGGATGCCTCGCTCCTCGCTACGGGAACGGTGGCAACGAAGGGAGGGACTGGGGGAGAGCCGAGCCCGCCGGTCCCAGCATAGGGAGAGCGGTCCGGACCGACGGCAGCGCCGGCCGGGGCCCCGCAGCCCAGCCCCGCACCCGGCGCGGCTCCGGGTCAGAGGCGGCCCCGCGTCCGGGGCTCCCCCAGCGCCGCCGCCGGCGCGCCCCCTCTGCGCCTGCGTGCGCGCCGTCGGAGCGGCTCTTCCGAACGGGCACAGCGCCCCCTGGCGCCCGCCCGGGCCCCGCCGCGCCCCGCCGGGCGGAGCGGCCTCGCTCCGTGTCCCGCTCCATGTCCCCGCTGGGCGGAGCGGCCTCGCTCCGTGTCCCGCTCCATGTCCCGCTCCATGTCCCCGCCGGGCGGAGCGGCCTCGCTCCGTGTCCCGCTCCATGTCCCGCTCCATGTCCCCGCCGGGCGGAGCGGCCTCGCTCCGTGTCCCGCTCCGTGTCCCGCTCCATGTCCCCGCCGGGCGGAGCGGCCTCGCTCCGTGTCCCCGCCGGGCGGAGCGGCCCCGCTCCGTGTCCCGCTCCATGTCCCCGCCGGGCGGAGCGGCCCCGCTCCGTGTCCCGCTCCGTGTCCCGCTCCATGTCCCGCTCCGTGTCCCCGCCGGGTTGGGTCCCCGCTCCGTGCCCGCCTCCCCGCTCGGCCCCGACGGCGGTCGGAGAGCCCCCGCTCCGGCCCAGGGTCCATGTCCCCGTTCCGCCCCGGCGATGGGCACCGGGCGGGACCCGCGAACGCTTCTCGCCGCAGAAGGACAGGGCGGCTGCGGGGGATGTCGGGCGGGAGCGGCGGCCCGGATTCGTCTTGGGGCAGCGGCGCCGCCGCCACTCCCTTCCCCGGCCCGTCCTGCCTCTTTTCTGGGGGCCCTGGGCGAGCAGCCCACCGCCCCGGGATGCCGCCGCTCCCTCCCGAGCCTCTCCTCGCCATGGGCACAGAACGGCCCTTAACCCAGCGGCGATGTCGCCCCGGGGCTGCACCCCGGACGTGGAGTCCGTGCGCCGCACCAGGACTCAGCCCCGCTCCCTCCGGAGCCACCGCAGTCCCGCTGGAGAGGGAACTCTCATCCCCACCCCAGGCTTGGCCCAGCTCGTCCAGCACGACCCCTTCTGCGGACTTCGGTGGGAGCCAGATGGTGTCTATAGCTGGACAATGGCAAACATGGAAATAATCTCAGCCTGAGTATTCTGACAGTAAAAACAGTGAGCTGCTTGGAATAGCACGGGATGCATGCTGCGAAGTTCTGCTGACCCGTGGTGTGCATGCAGGAAGGTGGCTCAGCCCTGTTCCTAACCTGGGATGTGCTCTGGGGCTGCCAATCCGCCCCACAGCTCCTGGTGTCCAGCACAGGGCTGGCAGCGGGGCCCTGGGCTGTGGCCAGCACTGTCCGGTCACCTGTGTCACAAAGGGTGGCAGTCCCCAGCCGAGGAGGAGGAAGCCTCTCTCCACCAGACCAAGCAGTGAAAAGTATATTTTATAAAACATATTTTTACTTTCATTCTTGGGGTTTTGGTCATCTTGGGGGAAGCAAGGAAAGGCATTATTTAAATAGTTGTAGCTGCTGGGGATTATTTTCTAAATTAACAATAGTAATTGTGGCTGCCAAATCCAAAGTTGAGGGGATTCATTTATTTCAAGTCTCCAGACAATAGCACAATTTTGGGTTTCATATTGCAAGCTCTGAAAACCAAATAGTGGGACTGATGTTAAAAAAAAAAATCAAACATCAATTCATCAGACTTAAATCCAGCTCTTTCCACTGTGTCAGTTTAACTTGCACTTAGAAAAGTTGCTGCTCAGCAAAAAAAAAAAGAAAAAAAATTCCTTTTTAACAAAATGAATGCATCATACATAAAACATCACGGACCATACAATTAGTAAGCAAATGTAAGAGTTCAGCTCAGTTCATAATTATTCAGCAAACCTATTCAGAATGATTTTTTCTCCCTGCAGCAATCTACTGTGTGGGCTCATTACCACTGAAAATCTAACGAAGAAACCACCACAGAAACTGCACAAAATAAGCCCATATGCTCCAGACACTTTAGCTCAGCTAGCCCTTAGCAAAAGCCTCTTAAACCCTGACAGGGAGGGAAACCAAGCTCACTTTTCTGTGGTGTTTGCACTCCCAGCTCTCCAGATGTGTCCTGTCTTCAGTGCAGCTTCAGGTACTGCAGCTGTAGCCACTCCCTTGTCCTCTGGTGTCACCAACCCTTCTCCATGTCACAGCCCCGGTGACAGCCCCTGGCACTGGAGCAGAACCTCCCAAAAGCCACTTCACAAAAGAGCTGGTGGGTTTCTCTGGGCAGGGATTTCCCTTCCTGGCAGGGATATTCGGTGAAAGGAATTGTGATATTTTGAAGGAGAGGTCTCCAAATCTGGCAGCCAACAATTTCAGGGAAGTTTTCAGCATTTCTGCCTGGAACAGTTTGAGAAAACTGCTGTATCTCATCCTACAGTGAAGATGGTGGTGGAGCAGACGCAGGAGGCAAATGTGTAAAATCATTAGATAAGTGCAGAGAGCACAGAGCCAGCTCCCAAGGGAAGGCAGGGGATAATGTCTGTCTGTGTGCATCTGCTTGGGCTGCTGAGAACAGGAGGATTTTCGGGTGTGGAAGGGCTCTGTCTGGGCAGGTCCCAGGGCCAGCATGGTCCAGGTGGGCTCAGCACACGGTGCCTCACAGGGATTTGCTGCCAGCACAGTCACACACCGGCTAAAAAACAACATGTAGGGACTTCCAGCAATCCAACCTCTGCCACGCCTTGTCCTTCCCTGCTTGAGTGTCTGGAGGTGACATGGTTTGTAATTGAGATTAAAGACAATTTCATCTGTGAAACCTGATTTGCATTCAGTTTCTGGCAAGTTCACCTTGCCGGTGTAAAAATTTCATGCTTAGTTTTACCAACGATGTGGTTTCTGGAAAGACTGAACCAAATTCCTCCCGACACTTTACTGCTTCCTATTTTTAAAAATGCATAGCTGAATAAACAGAGTTAAGGGACTAAAACCAGCTCAGTCATTTCCCATAGGGATAGACAGCAATTTCAGAATTTAGCCTTTCACAGGGATTTTCCTGTTCGGTTCTTCTGCAAGGTTGGTTCAGTTGGTTTTAGTTCCTTATATGGCTCCAACCTTAAGCTGTGGGTTTTTTTCCTGTTTGGGTTTACAGGTTCCTCAATATGTATTATGATATTTCACACTATCTATAGAATTTGCCATTGCTGTAAACAGCTTTTTTTTTGCCAATTTAGTATATTGGGTGCCCTTTGTGCCACTTAGGTGAAAACTTTTGCAGCACATGGAGCACTTTGGTGTACATACAATGAACACAAAAAATATGTTTTGATTGTACATGTAATTTGTATGACTAAAAAACAGGACAGTGCTAAAATCATACAACACTGAGAGTATAAATTAGTAAAAACTAAATAGGAAACTCTAAAGCAATTTTTCCTGTCCATAGCACAGTCCACTGCTTGGGCTTTTATTTTACCCCTGCAAATTCCCATCTCTAAACACACACTTAGGATCACACATTACATTGGGAAGGGGATATTAAAAAAAAAATACATATATATATATATATATAGCACAACTATATATATATGTACACACAGCACAACAGAAATAGACGGAAGCAGTGAATTAGTTTGGCTACAGTAAAAGTTTTATGTTTCCTAAAATAGCTCAGTGAAACATAAATAACAAAATGGCACCTCTTTGTATGGCTAATGGTGTTTAACTCAGTGTTTTATGGTGGAGTTTGTGTGACCAACTTTGTTCTGCTGTTTTCCTAAACTTGAACCAGGTGGGAAGTTATTTAAGCACGGTGGAGCAAGAGCAATCTTTGAGCATCTGGAAAGTCTGGCTCACTGTGGGTGAAGCCAGAAAACCACCAAAGTTAATTCATTTTTCATCATCTTATAAATGGAATTACTGTGAAAGGAGAGAGCTAGAGGGTGTTCGATAAAGTCCTGATGACTTAATTTCCCCGAAATATTAGGGGACAGCACACTCCTTGGTGATTGCTCTCCTGATCCTGCCATCAGCTGCAGTTCCATCTTCCCGTTGCCTCCCTGCCAGGACAGCGCTGGGCACAGCGGGTTTGGAAGTCACTGGTTCTCAGGAGGTCACTCAGGATTTAGTTTGGTTTATCCTGGAGAACCTCCCTACCCCAGGGCTGTGTCTGAGCATCCCCCGCATCCCGCTGCCGTCCCTCCCATCCCGGCCATCAGGGCTGGGGCACGCTGGCTCCGGGGCTCTGCTGCACGTCCTGGGGTGACAGGGATGCTCCAGAACGTGGGGCCCACAGCTCAAACAGGCAAACAAGCTGCTCCTGTGTTTATTATTTATCACATTACTTCATAAGGTTTAACAGCACGGCGTGCGTTCCTAAACCTTGGCTCACAGTCCTGACTTTTCCAATTTACACACTGCAGAGGCATCCCGAGCACCGGGTGCAGCGGCATGAATTCACCTGCCCCGCTTACAGAGTGATTTGTTTTCCAGTCTCTCCGGCACGATGGGCTGCTCCGCACAGCTGGCCCGGCTGCCCCTGCCCCAAACCTCCCAACTCCCCGCCAAGGCACAAAGGGTTAACGAGCTCCTGCTGCCCACAACCATCGCTCCTCCACCACCACGGCCCCTCAGCATCTGTACAAAGGGCCTGATTTAATCCGGGTTGCAGACGACTCACATTGTACTCGCAGCCTCGGAGTGATGTCGGGTGATCAGGTTTCCAACTAATATCCAAGGCACAGCCCGAGCACTGAGCGGGAACAAAGGCACCTTTGTTACTGAAGAAAAAAATCCCCTGAAGATATTAGCAGTGCAGTAGAGTTCAAACTGTTAAATGATTCAAATATTATTTAATGAATACATTTGAAATGAGGTCTCCCAACCCAGAACACTTTTTAGATCATCATTTACAAAGAGCCGCCTCTTCGCTTACTTCATAAAGAAGTTGCTGCTTTCAGATTTCAATTATGGCCATTTTGCTTCCAGCCTTTTTCAGGGATTTCCCATGTTGGTGTGGCTCATTTTTTTCTGGTACACTTTACCCAGTCTCTACTGGGTTTTTCAGAAGTCCTGATAATCACATTCCTTTAATTTACCTTAGACTGTGTCTCTGTGTGAAAAACAAGGAGACAGCCTTTTGCAAAAGGAGAAACAGCATTAGGTGTTGTTCTAGAGGGTGCTAAAGCCAAGCTTATAAAACAGAAATTTGGTAAATAAGCATATCAAGATTTTAGCTGGGATTGGAGAAGCTCTATAGTTCAGGTTCAACAAATACCTCAAATTTCTCATGTGTCAATTCTAAGCCAGAAAGCCATGTAATTTTAGAGAGAAAAATTAAAAAATAAAGGTAGATGGGGTTCAGAAAAGAAACATACCTCCAACCTGAGGAGTAAAGTTTTAAAGTTAAATTAGGGCTTATAGCAATGAGAAATCCAAGTCTGCTCTGAAGCACAGACAGCAGATATTGTCCCTAAAGGGTAACAGCAGCACATCTGGGGCTGTGCTGGTGTCTGTGAGATGTTTTTAAAAACACAACATAACTAGAAAAAGTGGGGAAAGAGCACCAGAACAGAGTGACTACAAGTATCAGAATAACTACCAGTTTACCAGCAAAAAAGGGCACAGAGCAGTGGCAGAAATACCTCCAGACTGTTTTTAGGTGCACTGCAAAGAAATCACATCCCCTCACACCAGGCACCCTCCTGGCTGCACTGCCAGGGGTGGGACCTCAAATAGGCACTGCTGAGGAGACAGGGACAGCAGCACAGGATTCACTTAACTCACATTAAGGGTCCTCATGCAGGTGATGCCTCAGGTGGAAACAATTGAAAATCTGCCTCCAAAACCTGGGCTTGACACATTTTTTATCATTATAATCTTTAAAACTATTGTGAGTGCCAGAACTCTGTTTGTGGTGGTGTTTACACACCAAATTCTGCCCACAGCAGGCAACAAGGAGAAGAGGAGGCTCCCAGGAATGAAATGTCTGCAGTTAACACTCTGGATGATCTCTGCTTCCTGACAATTATACCCTGTTGATTGAAATTCATTTTCCATATCAATTCAAGCAAAATTTCATGAGAAGTTACAAAAGTTCAAAGAAAATCTTTTCCCAATGACTTTATCAAGAGACAATTCAATGGAGAAGACTCTTGAATTGTATGAACCAAATAAAAACCACAGCAGCAGCCTCGTGCTTCAGATTTTGCCATAAAACCACAGCATGGCATTTCCAGGACTTGCTGTAGCTCCTAAATGTGGCTGAACCGACTGGGGCTTGGAAATGCAGAGTAAGTTGCCTTACAGGACATTTCCAGATTGCTCAGAGAGTATTTAGAAAGGTCTGAGGGTAGAAAATCCCAAAAGACCCAAAATCTCAGCAAGTTTTTTTCCTGCCATTTTTCAGTCTAGATGTAAAGGTAAAAGACAGAAATCATTCTCCTTTCTCTTCAGTGATTAAAAATCCTCCAGAAAAAAAGCAAATTCCTTGCAAGTCCCCTTTAGATCACAGTTGTGTACAGCCAAGTGATGGATTTCAAAGGTTACTGCTGGAATATGGTTCACAGCAGTCTATTGCAGTGAGTAACTATCACGTTTACATATCCATTATATCAAAACCACGTTACACTTCCACTGCTTCCTGTTGGTTCACCATCTGGAAGCTAAACAAGCTGGTAGTAAAGACAGAATTCAGTTCTGCATTTACCAAAGGAGCTGTACAAGCCTTCATTTGCAGCAGGTGATTGCACAACCTGAGCAGGCAGAACCCAGCCCAGAGCCAGCACTGGGCTCACCCTGAGGGCAGCTCAGCCAGCCCAGGAATGGGACCAGCCAGGGAGGGACACACAGAAGCCCCTCAGCACCTCTGGTGCCCCTTGGGAGGCACCTCCCACCTGCCCAGTGCCACCTCTGCAGCCACAGCAGAGTCCTCCCTGCTCAGGAGGGTCAAGGTTCCAGGTGCTGCACAGCCTGAAACCCCAAACCAAACCCAGCCCTGGGTGACAGTGGCCTTTGGGACCCCAAACACCAGCTCAGGAGGAAAATGTGAGTGCCTGAGATAAGAGACAGAGCTTTTTATGATCAAATTTATTTAATTAAATTTCATTGCCTGCTTTACTGTCAGTTGCACCAAAGAAAACTAAACATAGTACATCCACTACAAGATTCTCTCAGATTTTCACAACTAGTCCAAATCCATGGAAGTCACAGGGCTCATCTCCCTCTGTGCTGTAACACATGAACACTGGCAGGACACAGCTCCAGCACTGAGACCTGAGCCCTTGGGTTCCAGGGTCCTTCAATGACCTGTGTGTGCTGTGTCTGTGCATTTACCAGCCCAGCCTCCTGCTGGGGCAGGACAAACCACCCCTGAACTAACCCAGAAATGAAACCTAACACATCACTGGGCGCTGGAGGGTGGCTGCTGCAGGGCACAGGTCAGGTGTGGCAGTGCCAGCGTGCACAGCACCAGGACAAGGTGCACAGCCCATGCTGCCAGGGCAGCAGTGTTCTGTCACTGATGCTAACACAAAAACCAGATCCCTCCTGGGAAGTCAGGCAAGGCTTGCCCTGCCAAGGGTGCTGGGAGGAAACCAAGCATTTATAGATCTTTATCTGACTAGTGCTTTTAAAAATACTTTTTCTTTGATCTAACAATCATTAGGATAATGTCCCCCTGTTATGTACTCTGAATAGTTCCTTAAACATGCTGAAGACCTTTTCCCTATGGAGTTTCCTACAGGAGGCATTTGTTATCCCAGGGGCTCTCACACATCAGCCCCTCACAGACAGCAGGGAAACATGTCAGGGGCTACAACTGAAACTGTCATAATATCTGAAAGTCTACATCTCCCAAAGTGTATTTCCAACATGAAAACAGCTAAAATCACAATTATATTCCATTGCTGTGTGTGAAATCCAAAATGCTTGCATGGCTTCCAAAGTGAAACTCTGGAAAACAGCCACTGCACTGGCAGGAGTATTCCTGGAGGGAAGGGCTGACCCTGTTCTCACTGCCCAGCCTAAGACACACTGGAAAATGCCCTACAGGTACTGTCAGTGTACTTGTCTAAAAAGCAGCTTCTGGAAAATTTCAAGTTGCAAATTCTTTTATAAATCACAAGCCATTTTTCCTTAATCTTGCCAATTTTAATGAAGAAAACTGTTAGCATTTCAATGTACAAAAGTCCAATAAAACATGATTTTTTTTTTCTTTTAAATCAGTGAGTGGGTAAAGTTTGGGTTAAACTTATTCAACAATAAAAGTCTTCCAATTTCCACTAACAGAATTTTTTTTTCTGATTTGACTAGAGGATAATGACAATCCAGAAATAAATAGCTATAAATACATTCATTGTTCCTATTCCAAAAACTCATCACATAGGGAAGACATAAAACTGAAATTAACTTGTTTGAGTGTTCCTTTACAATGAGACATGGGCGAGTTAGAGCAGAGTGACTTGGACAGGAGAGAAAACAAGTAGGGCAGAAATTGGTCCAGTATTGACATTCATGAACATACCAGTTAGCAAAATTCATCCTTTAAATGACACTACTCAGTTGATTTTTTTATTTGCTTGGGGTATACATAATGAAAGCAGTTTCCTTGGAATCTTTGCTAGGACAGGTATAGCACCCAGAGACACTGTAACCACCCCTTCTGTCTGCAGGTGTGTGTGGAGTTATTTACAGAGTCATGCAGCCACACACACGGCCAAGGTCCGGCAGCGGCGTCCGTCCGGCGTCACTCGTCATTGGCAGCGCTCGTCCCTCTCACCTGGCCTTGGTTACGCAGCTGTGGAGAGAGCAAGTGCAATTCCTGCATTAGCAGCTGCTTCAGACACAGCTCCAAACATGCAGGGATTATCTCCAGGGAACAGCAGGACAGGCAGGCAGAACACCGCCGGGACCGAGTCACACCAAAGCAATGCCGGCTCCTGAGGCAATCTCAGGGGGAGCAGCTCCCTTCACTGGGGAGCACACACAGACCAGTGGGATGTGGCACCTTGGGCTGGGATGTTACATCAGTCCCTGTGAGGAACAGCAGCACCCAAGTGCTGGGCACAAGCACCAAGAGGCTGTAACTCCTGCAGAAGCTGCTCCTGCAGTAATGGCTCTGACACAGCTCAGTCTCTATGAAGACTGGGTGGAACTGGATTTCAAGAACTGAATGTGTTTGGAAGGTGATGCTCCACAGCTTCCCTGAGTGACATGGACCAAGTCCACAGATCACTCTGCTGCTGTGTGCAGCAAAGCGATGCTGGCGTGTCTGCTGGCGCCCAGAAGGGGCTGAGCCAGGGCTCAGCAGCACGTCCCACACCTCACCCTGCACTGGGTGAGCACCAGGCACCAGGGCAGGTGGCCAGCACTGCAGGAATTCTGCTCCCAGCCTCTGTGCCTGCATCAGTGCCCATCTGGGCACCTGGGCACCGTGGGTCAGTCCCACCTGCCCATCACACACCACACTATGAGCAGGAGCAAGGAAAGGCCACGGGTTACGTGGACATTAAGATGATTTCTGCCAGCAATTCCCATCCAAAAGAACATCAATTCCCTTTTCTCCTTTTCCATCCAGTTGACTTACACAGCTCGCTTTGCCTCAGAACCTACAGAGAACTCCTCTAGACGTCCGCAGCCAAAGTGCCTCGAACGGAACCCTTCTTACGCATCTGAAGTGAAATAAAACGTGAGCTCCACACACAGAACCTGTCACCGTGGTTAGTATGAGAGAAGGAATGACCTGCAGGGCCAGGATCTGCTTCTCCCTGGCCAGGGCCAGGACCTGCTAAAGCTCAGGGGGTTTGGCCATGGTATGGTATTTCTTTTTGGCAAGGAGACCTGGGAACTGCAGAGCAGCTGTAAATAATGCTGCTTGAGTTTTTACCAAGCCCACGATGCTCCAGCATGGAATCACTGCTCAGGATACCCAGAGTGGCATCTCTACCCTCACACAGGCATGAGAGAGGTTGGTCACAGGGCTTTGGCTGGACCAGATGCTTTTCCTACTCTGCACTGATGAGCTGATGCATGTTTCATGGAGCAGAGGTGCTTCTCATCTCCAGCAAACAGAGACAGAATCCACCAAGTGAAACATAAACAGTGATAAAAAGATGGACTGGGATAGAGGAACTCTGGAAGAACACTGATGAGAATTCAGAGAGTAACAGAAAGTAACAAAAGCAGAGATCCTGACTATAAAAATCGACTGAAGATGAAGCACAGGAGCAACAAAAGAACTGGAATGTGCACAGAACCCAGAGAAAGATCAGCTCGGAGCAGAAGGAAGAAAGGGTGTTCATGAGAAGGAGAAGAATACCAGGACACTGTGTGGGAAAGAACATGCACTGCCAGCCCTGCTTTGTGCCTGGTTTGGCTCTGAGCATCACAGACCTGCCCAGGGCAGCCCTGTTCATTCCTGACCTGCAGGGACAGGGGCATGGATATATGTGTCACACTGACACCTCATCCCTGAGCACTCATTCCCACAGGTCCTGGCCATAAAACACCTTGTGGTGAACTGGGGATGTAATGGCAGTTACTGGTGAGCACAATGGATGGAGCAGTTGAATATGAAATAAGATAACAAATTATTTTGGATAAAACTAGCATTCATATTATTTGGCAGTGACATTTTTGCCCTTAGGTTGTCCAGTGATGCACTGCACCACAAACCCATGGAAATGACATCATTTATAGCTGTTTGTAGATACTCCTCTTGCAACAATTGGAAAAACCCCAAGACACTAGGTCCTCACTCCTCTCACATTTCATAACATCCACAGAAATCTGGGTTAGTGTAACATCATACATTTATCTTGTGCAAAAAAAACAAACCAAAACAACCCAACTTTTTCAACAATACACAAATTCCAAATTACTGACACTAACATCTTACACAAAAAGCTATTTGCAAAAAACAATTTGCCTTTGCAAAATGAGAAAATATTAAGTAAATACCTTTGATGTTTAAGAATGAGGATAAATGTTACACCCAGAGATAAGTGAGCTGGGTTTGGCTTAAGGTAAGAACTAAAAGAGCAGCAAATATTTTGGAAAAAAAAATTAAAAGGAGCTACTTACCAGTGAGAAATGTGAAACAAAATATCCACAGTCCACAGACACACAAAGGAACAATTTCATCACGCACACAGATGTGCCTCTCTCCAACACACCTCTGGTGTGCACTCCTCACTGCCACTACCCTTGCTAAGGGAAACTGGATAAAGTCTGTGTCAGTGCAAATGAAGAACTATGGATGTGCAAAAGGGAACCCTCCTGGCAAAAAGCAGTTTACAGAGGACAGCTGTTATACTTCCTCCTCCACAGACACCTGGGAACAGGTGGCTCTAGGAACAGGATCAGGCATATATTAGAATTCAAGAAGAAACCCCCATAATTTGAGAGAAATGCCAAAAATACCCAAATGAGAGAGCACAAGGTCTGCAAGAGTGAGTGACCAACCTTGTCCAGAAGTTATTCTGGGGCTGCTGACCCAAACCCTCCAGCTTATGGGAAAAGAGCATTTGGTGCTACAGATCAGCACAGGACTGTGAAGAAACATTTCTTCCAAAGCCAGGAAACATCCCTACACAACACAGGCTGTTCCACACTGTTTGAAAGTCTCATGAGTGGGGAGGGAGGAGCTGCAGCTGGCTTGGCACCAAGAGCAAAGTTGCACCAGGCACAGACCACAGAATGTGTCACGGGGCCCTTGTCCACAGCTGGTCTGAGGCCTCAGACAACCAGGTCAGAGGTGTCTGGAATGAGTCAAACCATACAAACAGAAAGCTGTAGCTGAAGACACGTTGTGTCTTGGAAGGAACAAGACACTGGACTGTCTGAGTAACCTGACTGGGTCTGGGGCATGAGGCAATTGTCAAAAATGGGAAGGAAATACAACTGCAAATCTGAGAACTGCAAAAATGGCAGCGGGGAAAGGTTCATGACAAAGGTCATGTTCTGGAAAGACTCTACAGAAGAAGAGCCTGTGGTGATCCTCCACCTCTGAACGGGGAGAGCAGTGACAGTGCCCTAAGTCTGAGCTTTCTCCCAGACATCAGCCCACAACACATCAGGCCACATGGATTTGGTCCTCACAGCCACTAAAGCAGGAAAACTGACATGATCTCAGCTGATTTTACTGACTTACTTTCTGAAAGTAAAACTTTGGTTTGGTGTGCTAATCAGAAGTGGAACAGCTGACAGGTGATACAAACTTGCTTGAAAACATGCTTGAAGAGAAAAAGTAATCAGATCTAGCGATGACTAGAAATGACACAAAGCAAGACACATGATGGAACAGGACAGTGACAGCTTTGAGTCCCAACCAACAAGTGGCAAAAGGGCCTTGAATGGGACTTTGTGCAATGGGAGTGGTGCCATAAACACAGAGGCAGTCAGGGCAGACATCCTGCATGTAATGACATCAGAGGTACTCACCTTGCAGCACCTCCAGCACGACAGCACAGAGTGCAGGAGCCTGAAGCACATGGGCCACAGTGCCCACCAGCAATTGCCCAAACACACACACAGGCATGGACACCACACAACTTGCCTCAGCTTCTGCACAGATACATCTGCAGGTAGAAGCAGCACATCTGAGCCTTTAAATAAAAGTCTTCTTACCGCTTCCAGTTCCTTCTGGGTTTCATCCTCCATTCTCCTGATGTCCTCCATAGTCAGCTCAATCCACTTGTCAATCCAACAGAACAGCTGGCGGTGGAAGTTGGTAAATATCCTTTTTTCTTGCTTTAAGAAGACAAACAAGCATTAGATCACAGGTAGGACTTGCTAAAGGCTGGTGAAGTGATAGCAGCTGCTCAGTTTGAAGAGTTAAAATCTTCAAGTGATTCACACTGCTACGGATTCAGCCACCTCACACCCCTGGATCCAATTTAAATTCACCTCATTTCTCAAATGCTTTGACAAGGAAAAATGAAAAAATTCACTATCAATAAAAAGAGTTTCAAGAAAGTTCAGCCATTCACATTACTTGAAAATTATAAGAATGTTGTTAAAATCTGTTCCAGCTCCAAGGTGGCAGCAGCCAAACCAGAACAGCCACTTCCTGAAGACTTTGCTTTTTTTCCCTAGAGAACTGTTCTGGTACTACCAGTGAAGCCCCACTTGCAGCAAACCAAGACACAAATGGTTTGACTGCCTGGGGAAATGGACAGGAATTCCCTAGCTGTGAGCAACAGGACACTGCACCACTGTTCCTGCTCAAGCCCCCACATCAGCCCCAAAAGGCAGAAGTACTCACCTTTTGTATAAAGTTTTCGACTTTGTTCTGCAGTCCCCACCACTTAAATTTGATGGTCACCAATTTGTAAGCACACATTTTGGGACACTCCTCATCAGTTGCTAGCTCCTTCTGTTTGGGGGATAATAGAAAAGAAGTTTTAATATTTTAAAAGTTTAATTATTAGAAATTATAATCCTAATTAGTGGGTTAGAATGATAAATAATATAATTAATTTATAGAAAATTAATTAAATTTAACGATGTTGTTATGATAATAAGCATTATTACAGAAAAACAACATTCTAATCAATAACTTGGGGCTGTTCCTGACAGCCTCCCTGTGATTCACTCCAGGGCACAGCAGTGGGCTACTCAATCCCTGTGGGGATCTCTGGTGGGCACACACAGCCCATTCCCTCTGTGCTGCTGTTGGGGTGTCACATGGGGGATGTGCTGGGCCACAGGAAATTTGTTCCTCAGCTGGAGCTGAGCCAAGCTCTGAAGGAACCTTGAACTTCATTCCTCTGCTGATAGAGATAACAACTCCTAGTACCTTCCAATTTGGCCCCAGAGGTCCTCTCTTCGTCTTAACTGACTGGAATAATGCAGGATCTTCATCAGCTTTGTAGTCCTGTAAAATAAAACACTCAGTCAGAAAACACCACCAGATTATACATCCCACTGTGTTAAGCTTCTGCTCAAAGCAATTCCCTGAGTGCTCTGGAGCAGGATGGGAGAAGGATGGTGCTGCCTCACCATGGACAGCTCTGCTCACCTCCTGTGCATGGGGGGAAAGACACGGGGTACAGAGCTGAAAGGGACAAATACTTCCAACAGATGGATTTACTGAATTTTACTGATGAGGGGTATGAAAATGATTATTTGATAAAGATGCTGCCAAGGAAACTAGGAAAGGATTAAAAATTCTGGGCACAGTGAAAGCAAGTAAGGTTTATACTGTGTGTATAAAAAGCATTTATCCAAGATTAACATTACACCCACACAACCCAACTATAACAATTTAAGTGGCTTCAAAGAGGAACAAATGCTTGCTACAGAAAAGCCCAAGAAAGTTTAGCAGAGTTTAAGATCTCATTTTTAAACAGTTTCAGTGAAGCCAAAATCTGCAGAACACAGAGTGAAAGAAACACCTCCAAGAGAAGCAGCTCTGGCTGCTGAAGATCACATCAGTTTTCAGCTCCAGGTTCTTCCATCAGCTCAGAGGAACAAAGGCTACTTCTAAACTAAATTCTGAATCCACAGAGCAAGGCTACACATATCAACTGTTAATGCTTTCACAGACATTCTGACATTTACAAAAACCTACTGCAAGCCAAATGGAGCTGAAAAATCTAGGAAATCCTCTCAGAGGAATATGATTTCACTTACAGAACATCAGCTGTTATACTTTCTTCTCCCCAGTTTTCTCTCATTGTTCCCAGTTCTTTTAACATACCTACCTACACTGCATATTAAAACAGGCTGAAGAAACTCTAATTTATCCAGAAAACATTACTTGGTGTTCAGACAAACTTCCATATTGAGGACTCAAATATATACTTTAGGAATTGAGCAGGTATTTGCTAGAAGCAGCCAAGTGAGTGAAGACCTTTCTAATCTGTGTTTTATGAACTTCGACAAACCAGGACTCTCCTCTGGTTCTCCCTCTAAGCTGAAACAACATTCTAGTTTGAAGAACCCACACAACAGTCAGCCAACCTCAGCAGGGGCTGCCATGGTGCTCCACAAGCCTTTCCCTTCCTGGGAACCTGCATCAGCACTGCACAGCAACACTGAAACATTTTAAAAGTTTTGAATTATTTTAACTGCTGAAAGACTACAAGCCATATTTGTCACCTGAATTTTAGTGAAACCCACTTATTTATGATTTTACTGTAATACAGCTCATGTCCTTTCCACAGACATCACAAAGAGCAAATTCACAGCAGCACACAATACCCAGCCCTGAGTTCCCTCCTGCTGCACTGAGCCAGAGCCACTGGCTGTGTCTGAGAACAACCTCTCATCTCACAAGTTATTTCCAAATTCTGTGGGAGAGGACAGCTGCAACCCACTGGAATCCTCAGGTTCTGCATTGTCCTGGAGACTCAATGTAATACACTTTTCAAAAATTATTTTTTAACAATCCTTGTGTGCAAAAAGAGTCATCTCCTTTACATTTAAATCAAAATACTACAAATACTATAAATACTACAGCAAAATGTTTTTACAGAAGTGCATTGAATGTTTTAAATTACTGATCATGACTGCCTTTTAAAAATGTCACTCAATCACTGGAAAGAAGACACTGAAGTGAATCAAGCTGTAGCAATGGCTGAACAATTCTGCTCTATGAAACTAATTGCTGGCAGAACTGCTGCTGGTTTGGGGCAGCAACATGCCAAACAAACACAAGAATTCCACATCTTAGTGCCAGTTTTATAAATAAAACCAGGTACTGCATTGAGACAACCCTGAATTTATTTTCACTGTGTGAACATCCTGCCAAGGTAGAGCTTATTGTAGTGGTGTGAGGCAGAGCTACATGTGCAGCCTTGATCTGCCTGGTTTATGGGGTGGAATTTGTCTGGATACCCCAGGGACACTCAAGTCCACAGGATGCTGTTACCTGCAATCCTATCTCCCATTGCACAGGGACACTGGTAAAAAGCAACTGTGCTCTTGCATTTAGGGTCCACATAAAAATAACCACAGCTGGAAACACTGGGGAAGAAAATGTTATCTATGAGTAAGATGTAGGAGTGAAAACAGAAATTCCAAGAAAATAGATGAGTCACAGTAAAGTTTTCTATGCTAGAGACAGAAGCTTTGAACCAAGACCTTTTAGAACTCAGTTAACCCAAATCCTGTTAAGGACAGGAAAAACCCTTTATAGACTAAAGCCCAGATGGACAGGAGAGCATTGTAGGAACTCCTCTCTACACATAAATCCTACAAGCATGCAGGGAAGAAGACTGGACTAGAGCCAAAGTACAAATAAACAACAGCTCTTTGCAGAGTTTAAGGAAATATCTGTGCAGCAAGAGCTTAACTCCTGACAACAACAAGTCCTTCTTAGGAAGAAAAACAGGCAGCTGCTGGAGCAAATATTACAGCTCAAACCCCTGAAGCTCCCTGGAAAACCAGAAAGGCAAACATCAGCCTGCAGCAGCACAACAAGACAGAGGAGCAAAACCATTTCAAAGAAATACACAAATACCATTTCACAGGCAGTTTCTGCTCAAATTATCAATATAATTTGCATTAATGCAACCATCTATTATAAAGAATGAATTAGAGAGTCTGTGAACCACATAGAATAAAGTGGTATCACAACAAATCCAGAATTTGGGCACTTCTTTACAATTCTCACTCTCAGTCTTTAGACCTGCTCAGAGTAGTAACAGTGCTCCTGAACTCATGGAGCACTGAACTATCAAATGGTAAAAAAATTCAAAGTGTATATATAGGAGAGAATGATTTTAAGAAAACTTTTAGAACCTAACATGAAAATTACACAAGTCTGATGGCTGATCTGCAAACCCATGAAAATGGAACTGAACATGGGAGTGACATCACACTGATTAGGTAGATGGACACAAATTCTGGCTTTCCAGCTCAATACTGTATTAGTGTTTTAAGCAGGAGAATGTACATACTACTGGTGTTATCAAGCAAAAAGCTCACATACAGATCCTGTGGAAGGAAACACCCACCAGCTCTTCCTTTCAACATCATCCACAGCTCTGAGTGCTCAGCACAGCACAACAGAACACCAAAATCAGGTTTATCCAAGTATATCATACTCCCATATCTTATAACTGAAACAGCCACCAGCACCACTGTGCACTGCCCTGACACACACTCGTGTGTTTTAGGTAGGTTTAGCTAAATGGCTTTTAATAAAAAATGTCTTGCAATCACTCCCATCTCCTGCAGAGTCCTGCAGCTACAGCACAGCTATCAGGGGAACCACTGCCTGAGATCACCTTTGAAAGAATGCCAAGGTTCAAATGAGAAATGACTCCAGCCTGGTTATCATGGACACACATCATGGTGCATGCCCAGAACGAGAAGTTAAAGGTCTCTAGGAACGAGGCTGGAAGAGATGAATGTTTATAAACACCCAGGACAGGATGAAAAGAGGAGCATAAAACTAAAAGCACATCATATTTGTACACAAACAGGCTGTTCCCATGGGATGTGTCATAGCATGATGATTCCAAAGTTCAGCACTAATAACATGGAGTTGTTTAGCTGCCTGTTGTGATAAATTAAGTCTGAAATGGGAGAGATGTACCTATCAAGCTCTGTAACTTGAGAATCTTTTAACACTTCCTTACAGACTACAAAAGAGCAATTCCTATATTCCAATATATTTCCTCAAACTGTAGAAAAATGGACAGCACACAGAAATCCAAACTCTTAAGGCATATGTAATCTGATTCGTACAGAATTGTAATTTTAGAACTTTCTTTCAAGTAATAAAGATCCACTATGACCTAAACAAGGCATTTAATGTCTTCATTGTAAAAAATAGCTACAAACCTGATTTCAATTTGTTTTCACTACACTCTACTTTTCTACAAATTGTTTCCAAAACCACAACTTCCTCTAATGTTAATCAAGTGCTCATTTTTGCTTACACTTCAAAAAGTCTTTCTCTCCTGGGAAGTCACTTTTATATACAAACAACATGAAGTGACACAGACTGCATGCTGGAGATGGTTAAGAGAAGGCAGGGTTAAATGTGTATCTAAAGAAAGTCACAGTTATCACCAAATTATTTCTCTACATACTTAAATGAGCATAAGTCAGCACATACATGTCATCAGTAGCTTAAAGAAATTTGGATTTTCATATTTATGCTGGTTGTAGTTCTGAAACTAAAGTAACTGCAGCACCACAGGATGGTGGACAACATTTATCCACAGAACAAAAGGATACAACTTGAATACATGAAAACTTTTCCAACACTGCTGGATTTTACAGATGTAGCTCCACTCTTTCAGTTTTACTGTTACCTGAGGTTGTACATTTGAGCTTTTCCAGGTAAAACTATGTTTGAGAAGATAAATGTACAAATGAAACACTCCTTTGGCAACACTGACTATTCCTTTTCCCTAAAAAATGGAGCAGACTGAAAAACTCCACCCAGACACTTAGAATTATAATTCCCAAACAAGTGTCATAACAAAAAAAAAATCCAAAACCACACAAAGCACATGATTTCAGACACTACCCCACAGAGTGAACTGGTGATTGCTTGAATATCACTGAACAAAGATGAAGAAACTGCAGAAAAAGAACATCTGACACTCAAGTCTCTGTTGGGTGAAATCCACACTGTTTTAGCTTCTTCACTACCAACACAAAGCACAAGTGGAATCAGCTGCATGCTACACCCCTGTCCCTCCAGAGAACAGTTACTTACCCCTGGCTCTACTTGAGTTCTATCTGCAATGTCAATATGGACAACCTCAACACTCTTCCATGTGTTTGGATCTAAATTGTGAACCTGCAAAAAAAGAGAAGGAATTATTCCCATGCTGGGAATAACACAGTGATGCACCTTGTGCAGTCCATGTGTGTGCCAGGGAGCTTTTCAGGATGCTGTAAAGGCAGCACTTTCCAACCCTTTCTTCCTCTGCCTTTCTTAAAGGGAATGATCTCTACAATTACAGTTTAATTTAGTCACTAATCAATTTTAAACCAGCAAAAAGCCTTCACTTCTTGTGCATTCAGGAAACCTGGATTTAAGACTAAGCTGTATTCATCTGTCACATTTGTTAGCTCTAATTAGAACCATTACCCATTTGATAATCTGCATGACCTTTTTGAGCCAGAAAGGTGTAAAAATTCCAAGTGCAAATATGCAGATTTCAATAACCTAACTGATCTCATAGGTTCCCTGAAACATATGACTGCCTTGAAAGTGGACTAGGTGTAGTCTGAGGGTGTATAAAGGAATCAGCTCCACACCTGTGCTCTGTCCAGAACACCTAAACTGAGTCACAGCCAGAGGAGCTGTCCAAGAACAATCTCCCTTCTGTGTAGCACATCCAGAGTTACAGCTTCAATATTTAACTACAGAGTACTCACAGATCTACTCCAGTGGTCCTGAGAAACCTGTTCTCAAATAAACCTGTCAGCCTAACTCTCAGTAGCATGTCTACAGTAAAAGAACATGAAAAAAGAAAAGACTTGCTGAAAAGCTATTTAAGTATTTGCATAAGAATCAAGCATTTGTATTGACCTCTAAACAAAAAAACCAAACCTCTTCTCCTGTCCTTGGATCTCCTTAGATGAGACAGCTTGACCACCTTGCAAGGACCTGAAAAATGCTTTTCTTGCTTTACTCACTGGTCAGGCATTGACTTTATGAAGTAATTATCAACCATCACCAGGTACAGAATACTTTATCTGTACTAACTGTACAATTGCACTAAGGTTTGGTATCCAAACCCCAACTCACGTTCTCTGTTGTTCCCAAATCTGGTTTATGCCAGGTCTCAATTTTTATGAAGAAGTCATCTTTCATGTATTCATTCTGTAAGAATTAAAAGCAAAAGCACAAGTCTGATTACAGCTCTCTGCTCTAAGTTTAGCTAAATGATATCTTCATTTAAGCCACTACTAATCCCTGACTAGCAACACAATCTATTAAAATTACCAGAGAAACAGCCCCCTTACCCACACACAGAAACAGGTACATGATAATCTTAAACTAGAGCAGTGAGTATTAAATTAAAACAAATCATATTTAAGAAATCCAGCTCTACCTGTCCACACCAGTAGAAATAACCCTGCCATTTGCTGTCCTCCTTCCTCGACCCTGAACTTCTTTATCTCAATATTCAAGTAATTTTCAAATTATTAATCTTGTAGTTAGATGTTACTGTACAGCACAATTACAATCACAAAGCTGGATCATAATGGTCCAGCTGCCATCAAATTGTACATCTCAAGACAGTGACATAGCCCTGCTGATCCCAGAAGGGAATGCACAGGTTTCACAATGAGTCAAGCTCAACAGTTCAAACTCACTTGTTACTCCTTGTGTCACATCCACATGGTAACAATCTAAACCATGTTTGCAAGTGAGCAGATAAAGCAGTTTAACATTTAACTAGCAAGTTTTCATTAAACAGGTCACCAAAACATGTAAAATGGCATTAAAATCTTGATGACATGTCTCCCATCCAACTTAAAAAAGCAAACCCAAGTCCTGAGCTGTGCTGATACATTTAGATTCCCAGTTATCCCACTTCAGCTGAGGAAGGAATTCATTTTACAGCAATGGCATTTCAGACAGGCAGGGACTGATTCCATTTCACTGCTCTTCCTGAATTCAGGAGTGGAGGAGAAGCCTCTGATATGTCACTTTTCCCCTCTCACTTTTTTTAGCATTATGTCTTACCAAGACAGACATTATGCATCTGTAATGGTAATTAAAGGCATAAAAGAAGATGTAGAAAATGAAATAATTTCTCTGACAAATTACAGTTCTAACTATAGCCATGTGCAGACAAATAAAGTAACAGGGAGCTCTACACCAGGAGTCCTAGCAAGGCACATATGTCAGGCTAGAGTCTGACAATTGTAGTGGCAGTAACAGACAAAATATATCTCAAAAAAACCCCCATTTCAAATTTCAAATACTCACTGTCACAACTGGTGTCGTTGGAAATCAGGTGCAATGAAAAGGAAAAGAAAACACAGAGCATTATTAGATACAATTGCTTCTGAGAGGTCTCACATATAAAAACACCAAGAAAAGAACAGACATGGGGGAGACTCACTTGTTCTACAATAGGGATATGCATTCCAGGCCTTCTCATGGAACACCAGGGAGCCTTCTGGAGCAATCATCCTTACAAAGCCAGGGACTTTACTGGGAAAACAAACATGGACAATGTGGTTAAAATCCTGCCAGCAGAAATTCCTCGTTGGCTCCTTCCACTCCTATAAGAAAGGCACATTCTACCCAGGCAGAGGGGTTATGATGTGCATGTTCACCTGCAGTGAAATACACAGGAACCTCAAAATCCTTCCTGATCACAGCATGATTAAGAAAAAAATGGGAAAGGTAATAATAAAGTAATAAAAATTGAGAGTGAGCTGTGTGATCACAAGGAAGGCTGTGCTATCCTTCCTCTTGCAGAGCAGCAAAGACACCTGCTGAGGAAGAGCACTGCTCAGAGCCCTCACCTACAGCTCCCTGGCAAGCAGCTCCTGACCTGCAGCAGGAACTTTATGTCCCACTCACCTCTGACTTCTGTCTACAGCAACCAAACACAATTCTTTCAGAGTATCCCACATATTTAAAATCCACCCATCACATCTCCCCACTCACCAGAGCACTCATGCACAATTCAGCAAATTACAAAGTGGCAGGAAAACACATACAAGTGTCCCAAAATGGCAAACAATGGAAGGCTACTCTCACCTTCAAACATTTCTTAATACCAAGAGACTACAAATGTGCACCAAGGCTTTTCTCACCTCTTTAAATGATAGATTTTGTGAGTATATTGTCCCTTCTCGCCATCCTGTTCATAAGGCTCGTTTTTTAAGACCTGAATTCCTTCCCCACCTCCTGTTTCGTTTTTGCTAGCTTCTGCCACAGAATAAAGTTGCCCAACTTGATACTGAAATGGAAAGAGAAGTCAAATGTCAGCACCAAAGTTGGCCCAAAACTTTTAACATGTTAAAAACAATTAGCTGTTTCCTCTGAAAATTCAGTAGTACAAAAATATTATCAGCAAAGTACAATACACCATATAAAAGATTTTTAATGAACTCTGACAACCTTTTGGCAACATGTATCTGCAGCTCACAAACATCAGGTCTACACCCAGGTTGTTCCACAACAACTCAACACTTTGGTGCACACCACAACTTCATTTTTCCTATCCCAAGAGCTAAATACATTTGTTGCTCTCTGCTGCACCAAGAAATATCAATTTTGAGTTTAGAGATTTTGGAGTGACTGATTTCCAGCTCTGAGCCTTCCCAATTCACACTTTCAACCAACTAAATGCTGCCCAGAGGGCCCAGGACATGCACACTACAGAACAAGTGAAATGTTTCCCTCAGAAGCACGTTCAACACCCTGTCATGACAGACATTATATCATGACTATCATTTAAATGTACTTCAGTGCCATTTGAATTGCTGGCTTCAGATCTGGGAAGACAATTCTGACACCTGTCACTTCAGGAAAAGGCTTGGAGTTCCTCAGTGCTGGATCAGCAGCAAAGTGCTGCCACAGGGCACAGCTGTACTGGCAGCAGTGGAAGGCTCAGGACACCTCAAGGCTCTGTGCTGCCTCTGCTTCCTTGGAAATTCCCTGATCAGAACAAGGCTCACCCCTGTGTCACCCATCTCTGTCAGCACAGCCACAGCACAGAGAATGTTTGGTTTCTAACACAAACCCTCTCCCACCCCTCAGTCTGAATAAATCAGGGAGGATCAGGACATACCTCTTGCACTGAGCAAGGTAAAACCACTCGGCTGAAACAGGAAAAGAAAACAAATCAGTAAAATGAATTGTTAGACTTCACCTGCAGATAACAGATATAACACAGATGTTCAAGAAAGAAGTGTCAAAAGGAGCCAATTCAAGTTTCCTCTTCAGAAATCTCTGTGACAGCGAGGGTTTGGATATAACAGAACAAACCCAAGTAAAGTTCAATACCAGACAGGCTACAAAAGGAAAAACAAGGGATAGAAGACAGCAGAAGCCGCACAAAAGAGAGAGGAAATCTGGGATCTACTTCCAGCTCTGTCATAACTTTGTGTAATGCTAAATTTGTCTATAAACTTTTGAACCTACACACTACCTTTACTACCACTAAGGCTCCTGGACTCTGAAGTAGTTAGGAGCCAAAAGGTGGGACAGAGAAATAAACTAGCTGTGCTTTGCTGGCAGGAGCCGCCACGGGAAAGATCTACCCAGCGGCGTGGAGCTGCGGGCGCCACCAGCACAGGGAGCAGGGCAGGGCAGCGGGGCTGTCACCGCCGCCGCCCGAGCTGCTTTCTCAGGAAAACGGGGAGGAAACAGGAGAGATCGCCCTCGGCCCCGCCGCCTGCCCACCGCCCGCCCCGAGCGCGGAGCTCGCGGAGCTGCCGGTGCGGGGCCGCGGCTCGGCTGCGGGCAGGGAGCGCCGGCACCGCCCGGGCCGCGCCCCCGCCGGGCAAACGGCCCTTCCCGTCACGGCGGAGCGGCCCCGGGCCCCGCAGGAAGCGGCGACCCCGGGGCCACACGGCAGGAGCGGTACGGGGCGGGCCCGGCGGCGGCGGGCGCGGGCGGGGGAGGCCCGTGGGGGCGCGGCGCGGGCGGGGCGGCGGCGGTGGCTGTAGCGGTGGCGGTGGCGGTGGCAGCGGTCCCGGTGCGGCTCCCCTCAGCCCCGGCCCCCCCGGCGCTCCCGCCGCCCCCACTCACAACTCCTTGATCAGCACCATCTTCCCGCCGCTCCGCGCACGCGCCGCTCCCGAGCCAGGCCCCGCCCCCTCCCGCGCGGCCAATCGCGCGCCCCCCTCCGCCCGCAGGCGCGCACGCGCCGGGCGCCGCCAATCCGGGGGCGCGCAGCTCCCGCGAGCGCACACCTCACCCGGCAGCAGCCAATCAGAGCGCGCCGGGCCCGCTCCGCTGCGCGTCCGCCCGCCCGTCGGTGCCGGCGGGTGACGTCATCGGCGGGCGCCGCACGCGGGGGGCCGGTGAGGGGCGTGAGGAGCTCGAGGGGCGCGGCCCGGCGGGGAGCGGGGTCACAGGGTCACGGGGAGAGGCCGGGCGGGGAGCGGGGCCGGAGAGGGGCCTGAGGGGTTCCGGGCACCGAGCGCAGCCCTGCACGGCAGCGGGGCGGACCCTCCGCGCTGCCCGGCGGGCGGGGACGGGCCGGTGCGCACAGCCCGGGTTGCTCGCTCCGTGCCCTCACGGACCGCCTGCAGTGTTGATGAATTTCGGGGAGCCCGGTTCCGCTGTCTCACCGAGCACCGTGTGCGGCTCCGCCGGCCTTGGCACTGTCGCTCTGGGCGCTGTGCCACTGCCGGCCCCCTCCTCTGCCGCTGTCACACGATGAGAAGCTAAAATTCCCTTTCACAATCTGTTTCAAACAAAATCCTTTACCCGCGGATTCCCGTTAACTCTGGACTGGCCCTGTATTGCCACGCAAATGAAAGCACACCAAAGCCGTAGCAGACTCGGTTTCCGCGGCCAATGCCGCCCTCTTGTGAGACCATTTCTTTTAACCTCCACCGCAGTCACAAGAATGACAGGGATTAATTACGACCTGACAACCTAACAATGTTCAGTCAGGCTGGGGCTTCGACCTTCAGCTAGGATTCAAAAACACAAAATGAAAGGAGTCTGCAAGTCTAAAACCTCAGAAGCATTGAAAGAAGGCAGAAATCAGCCCCAAGGGAGCCCTTCACAGGCTGTGAGGAACCTGGAACACTGCTCCTGGAGAAGAGGGATTCCGTGGTACCTCAGGGGTGCTGGGCCAGTGACACTGGGGCAGTGTGACAGGGACAAGTTCTACCGAAGCTCCTCGCTGGAGGGAAGAAGGATGGGACCACCCAAAGCATGTTCTGTGTGCTGAATTTGGCTTTATCCTGGTTTACATAATGATTGAAGTTATCCTGTGGCAAAATGCTGCCCTAAGAACAAAGCAGCCAGGAAACATACTTCCACTTTGAGGTTCTCAAAAATTGTAATTCAGGGAAAACTACAGGATTTACTTAAAATGATGTATTCTAAGCACATTGATTTGCTTTCTAGTTCCTGAGCATTAGCTTTTATTTTTTCCCCCTAGATGTTTTCCACAGCCATGCCGACTTTTGCTTTCGCTCTGTTTGAAATGCACACACAAAGGTGAAACCAGGTAAACTGGAAAGGAAAAACCAACGACAAGCTCTGCTTGTGTTCCAATGGTGCATCCTTTTCCCCAGAGGTGACCCATGCCCCTCTCTGCAGTCTTTCCCTGGAGAAGTCCATTGTTCCCCACATTTCCTCTGCCAGGAGCCAGAACCAAGGAGACATTTACATAAAGAACAGAAATCCAGATAAAATTCAGGGTTGCCAGACTCTTCTCCCACATAAGTGGCTGCAAGGAAAACCTTTGGCAGGCTCTTCCCATCGACTCATATTTCCATGGAAGTCCTTGAATGGTGACTCAGGGTGCCCTGGCTCTGGCCAGAAGGCACAGCAGTGATCAGGGCTGTGCTGGGGCACAGTTGGACGGGGTTGTAAATCTCTGTTTCCCCAAGCATTCAGCATTTTCCTTTATTTGGTTTTTCAAAACGCTGGCAGCATGCAGTCCTTCTGCTGCTCCTTCCCCATATGGACAGCATTTGTCTGGTGTTTGCTCAGTCCCCAAACCCTGTTTACAGCTGCATCCTGCCACACACGACAGTGACACAAGCAGCCACATCCCGCTGACCCCAGCGCTGGCACAAACCACTTGAGCCCAGCTCCACCCACTGGAGGAGAGAACGCTTCCCCAGGAAGGGCTCCATGAGGCTCACCCTGTGCAGAACAGCACTGCCAGTGGCCCCTGGCTGCTCTCAGAGCCCCAGTACAGCTTTGTGGGTTTGGTTTCACTGTCTCCAAAGGGCACCTTTCACATGGGGGCAGAAGGAAGATTTAACTCATCAAGTTCCAGCTGGCAGCAGTATGGGGAGGCTCTCATCCCTTTAGCACTGGGTTCTTCTGAGCTCCTCCCAGCCCTGCGAGTCCTTTTGCTGCTGACTAGAAGAGACAGAAGGAAATACTGCCACTCCCACCACCTGTCAGAAGGAAAAGCCATTTCCAATGAGCACTGGTAACAAGAACAGTGCACTGCACAAAAAGGGGAGGTAAGTCCCCTCACAGGGACTGAGGAGAGCTCTCGTGTTTCAGCCACACTCCACAGTCACACATGGGAGCCAACAACCACCTTTCCCCACCACCCTTCCAGATCAAGACACTGAGGCACTGAGAGAACTCATGCTTTAATAGACACTGAAATCACAAAGAAGAAAAGGCCAAATGCCTTAGCAATTTCAATAAAAATATGAAAATCTTTTTACATGGTAAATTTCATAATATAAAAAGTTTAATGCTGTCTGGAAACAGAGTTTTAATTTACAAAGAAAGTCCATAGAGGCCAAAGATGGCTAACACTGCACATAGGGAGAGTGAGTGCTGAAGGGCTGCTGCTGGGAAGCCTCTGCTGACCATCCTCTCTGGGTCACTGTCTGCAGCTCTCTTCTGCAGCTCAGGGGACCAGTGTCCACACACATGTGCAGCCCTGCTGGGCAGCATGACAATGCAATGAACCCAAAACTGCTCAAACCCATTATCACCATCCAGCTGAAACTACCAGTGCTTCCTAATAGATTCAGACACCTCTGTGCCCCTGGATCTGTTCTGCAACTTGGAAGAGATATTCACAGAACGAGCTTGCCCTAATGAAAGAAAAGATGGCCTAGAGTGATATGCATGGGTGTAGCACCCCCTCAATGCTTTTTCCTTGTTTCACTAAGGTATGATTAAACAGAAGGAAAACCAGTATCAGGCCAGAGGGTACAGGCTAACCAACAAAATCAAATTAAACTAGATTTTGATCACTGGGGTTGTTTACTGTTCCCATTTAGTTGGAACTAAAGACAGTCAATAAAAAAAAAACTGAAATCTCACACAGTAAAACATACAGGGCAAAGCCAAAACATTCTGTGGCCTTGGGGACTGGTTGCATGTGGCAGGTTTAATGTGAAAGTGGTTAATACCTAATTGTTATTGCTCACTGTATTACGCAGTGTTGTCACTTGTACCATGCACAAATACAACAACGACAAATGCATTAAACCCACAGAAGGAATTCTAATAGCAAATGGAGAACGTGTGATTTTCATTTCCTGAATTTCTCCACTTATTGGGCAAACCTGATAAAACTCTTTTTTTTCCTCACAAAGGGGTTGTTTCTCATTCAGGAGGTGGAGGAGTGAGGGACAAGGTGTGCAGTGTCTCCCAGCCACGAGTAAGCATGCATTTCATGGCTCCTGGCAAGCCAATGGAAGTGACCTGTGCCAAGTCAACGGAGACCCATTTCCCAAAAGACTTGTTCTAGTGACACTCACCTTCCATATTTATACAACATCAAATTCCCCAAATACTGAACTTTCTCTACATCCAAACCCTTCCCTGCTTCTAATGCTCCCTCCCCCCACTTAAAAACAACAACAGAAGAATCACTCCCCCACACCTCCCTCCCCGATTTAGCTCTGTCTGAAAGCTTTAAGCCAGCATGAAACCTGCTGGAGCACAGAAATGGGTTGTAACAAAATGGCAGCATAGAATTTCTACAGGTTAAAAGATAATTTAGTTGTGGAAGTAAACTACAATAAAGAGGCTTATTTCTGGCGTGTTATGCAGCACTACAGGGAGTATTTGCTGTTGCTATAAACAAAAAGCTGCCCACTTCCATCCTGGGTGTTCCTGGGATGTCGTTTCAAAAAGTTGATGCTGGTTAGAAACAGAGCAGGTCACACGAAGTCTCTCAGGAGTCCTGGGACCACAGAAAGTGGCATGATCAACAGCACCACTGTCTCCACAAGGGACAGACTCTGTGCTGACTTATTTTGGCCCACTATTCTAATTTTTCCTGCCAAATGACAAGAAGGTGATGTTTAGCACCAAACCATCACAGGAAGATGTCACATACAGACAACTAACTTGCATCATAATGAGTTGAACAGATTGACTCAACTGTTCTGCTACATTGTGTACGAGTAGGTAACTATTCCTTCCCTCTGCACTGAAAACTTTGGTGATCCCCCCTCCCTTGTTAGCTGGCTGTAACAACCCAGCCCAGTATCCTTGCCTTTAGTGCTTGTGTTCATTTCTTGAAATGATAAAAAGGAAAACATTCTCCTGAAACCAGCAGACTCCAGAATATTCTCACAGCACACATCTGTTTATGCCTTGTGAGTAAGCTGAGCCTAAGCATTTTCATGTTTCCATATCAGAATTCTCTGCCCTGCTATCATGCTTTTCCTCCAAGATCCCTAAGAAAATCACAAATTATCAGATCCATGTTTACAACAAGATCATCCAGCCATGCTAAGTACAACTCTCTGCATCAGCAACGTACCCCTGGTACATCCACAGAGCTGCCTGCACTCTCCATTCAGCTGCAAGACTGGAAGTTGACTTAAGATCCAGCTAAAACTCAGGGCCTAATGAATTCAGCCTCACAACACCTCTGTGAGGTAGGTAGGTAAGTATTACTATCCCCATTTAGATAGAAAGGGAAGACGAGGCACGGAGAGGTGAAGTGATTAGCCTTCAGTCAGTCAGCCAGTTCTGGGAGTGCAGAATAGACACCAAAAACCTTGGTGATACAGTGCTCTGACTTCACAGCCTGTGAATACCTTGTGTGGATCTGAGCCCACGTGGTGGGGCCAATGCTGCTGCATGCCCACGGCCTCAGTGCATGTAAATGATCACTGGGATCCTGATCACCTCACTGCATTCCACAGCCACTTAGAAACCATCTCCAGCCTGCCCCTAACTCCTAAACCCCACCTAGCCTAGGGAAGCTGACTACATTTTGCCCTGGGGGTGCTCTTGGTCCCCTTTCCTCCACATGTCAGAGGGCACCCAGGTTCTGAATCCAGCCCCTCTGCTTGCTGCCTCGCCTTCTGGCTCCAGCTGCACCAGCAGCTGCTTACACTGGCCCACCTGCTCCAAATAAAACTTGTTTCCACACCTGCTCCAAAGGAAACCTGCCTCCACAGCAGGGAAAAGGTTCTCAGACCTGCCTGCCCTAAGCTCTGGCAATGATTTAGCAGGATCAAGGAGGGATGTTTTTGGTCAGGTGATGCCTGAATCACACACACTGATGTCACATTCTTGCCTGCTGTGGAACTGCAAAATCATGTTCTGAGCTGCAGCATCTGTAATCCTTTACTGTGCTCACTGAGCAGACAGAGAAGTAAGTACTGCCCAAAACTTGTCATGATAAAAAGCTCACCTCCACATTGTAGTGTGCCAGAGAGACCAGAGCACTCAATAAAACCAGAACTTGTCTCTCTGACACACACTCACTACCATACACGCAGGCTCACCTGGTTTCTTAGGCCCCAACCATTTCCTTTGAGCAGACCAACCAGCAAAGTCTCATCTGAGGGCTTTCCCTCCAAAAAAGTTACCTGAGATGCAGATTTTAGAATGGGGCACCTCTCTCCTCTTGTCTTTGTTTCACCAGTCTCTAAATGATGCAACAGAACTGCCAGACCCTGCTGCTGTGGAGTTTTACTGACAGCAGTTTCTGGTTTGGCCAGCCTGGCACAGGTATCTAAAGGGATGTGGTCTTGTCCTCTGTCAGCCTCTGAAAGCAGTTGAGTAAATGGCTCCTCTTTCTCCAGGCAGAGACTTGTACCTATGTTCTTTGGGGTACACAGGAATGTTCTGCCTCCTCTCCCTTTCCTCTCCAAGCCCTGATATGTGTCATTTCTGTACAAAAAGCCAGCTGTAAAACTTCTGGTTAAGAAATACGAGGAGGTGGCTAAAAGCCAGTATTTAATGAACAGACAACCAGATGCTTTGCACCTGCTGCTGCAATATTGAATACTACAAAGAACCTGTTATCAGGTGAGTCTGGCCAAGGTCCTGATAAGGGAAACAAAAACCCATGTGTGTGAGGCCGTGTGCCCCCACAATGACAGCAGGCCAGCCTGTCCCATCTCTGGGCACTGCCAGCTGAGGGCAAGGACCACGGCTGCTTAGCTACTGGTTCTGTTTTGATAAAGGCAAGTGGGCAGAAGCAAATACTTCAACAAGACTGTAAGTCATCAGTTGGTACTGAGGACATTTCAACATTTGGAGGAAGGGAAAAATCTTCCTGGTGACAAAAATTTATACCCGTTCCCAGCTGGCAGCCTCAGGGGACGCACGGCTCCCAGAGTGTTGCCAGGTGAGGAATGAGCTGATGTCACAGCATTTGTGGTTTCAGGGCGTCTGTGTCCATTTGGAGGGATCTTCTGTGGTGAAGCAGCAAGGTGTTGCCCAACAGACAGGTCCTTCAGTTCCAGCTTCTCTCCACTTTCTTCTTTGCTGTGCCGTGGTGATAAATTGAGCAAGCTGAGGACATCTTTCTTAGAAGTCATTGTTCCAGGAGCTCCTCGGAGAATCTTTATTGGGCCAGTGGAGTGGTGGGGAGTGCTTTGCCAGAACATCTTTAAGTTGTGAATTGCTTGCACTTTTTCATCGATGGCAGCCAATTTTAATTTGTCTATGTCTGGGGCATCAGCTGGGCTTGAGCGAGCAGAACCAGCTGAGGAATAAGAAAGAGCAGGAGATGGAGTGCTGCCACCAGGAGACTGATGCCCTGAGCTCGGAGAGATATTTCTGGGTGATTTAGAAATGTGAGCACTATAAGGAGAGCTGGGATACTTGAGTTTAAAGGGAGGCTGCTCAGTAAGGGACCCATGTGAATCACAACCTGGAGACGGCTGCCCGCTGTACTGCCCTGTGCCTTCTCTGCTGGACATCTCTGACGCTGTGGGGCTGTTGTAGCCAGAGCTCACCTTCTGAAGGGATGAACTCCTGGTTGGAGGCTTTGGTTTCATTGCCAGAGGGGAGGACTGGTTCCTCTGGCCGGAGCTGAGCGGGCGGCTGAAGGCGCTGGTCTCGGAGGAGCGGAAGGCGGAGACGCCGGCCGGGCTGGCAGCCCCATCCTCAGAGCTCGTGCTCTTGCTGACCTGGCTGCTGCTTCTCTGAAGACGTTCCACAGCAATCAGGTGACTCTGAGTTTCCTCCAGAATTTTTTGGGCCAACTCTTGTGGATCAAGCTTTGGGTTACTGTCCTCCTGGGATTTGACAGTGCTGTCAGTCTCAGTGCTAGACTGGTCAGATTCCCCAGTATCAGAACTTGCAAGTTTCCCAACTTTTTGGAAAGGTGAGTTTGGGCTGGGGATGAGAGTCATTTTAACAGGAGAATTTGGAGTACTTATGCTCCCTTTGGAGTTGATGGACACTTTAATGCCTCCATTCTGACTAGTTTTGGGCTGTTTGTGATCAGGAGAAAATCTTGGTTTTATGTTTTCTTGGTAACTGGCCAAAGGCTCATTGCTGATTATAGAGAAACCTTCATACTCTTCCTCATCTTTGCTGGCTGCAGTGGCCTGTGGTGACAGCTGGCTCGGAGCTGCAGACCTGTGTGGATAGATATTCTTGGGCCTCTCATAATCCTGCCGTCCTCTGTGCCCTGCCCCATCCAGCATGTTCTCTGGCTTGGAAACAAAGCTCATGGAAGAAGCAATGGAGCTCAGGCTGTACACAGAAATGGCATCTGAGGCAATGCTGTCTGGACAGGTAGGAGAGAATGGAGGGTTCTGATACTGGGGTACAGGGTTGGAAACAGATTGAGCAGAAGCCAGTGACTCCAGTGACGAGGAACTGTCCAGGCTAAGGCGCTTGGGCAGCTCTGTAGAATCTAAAAAAAGAAAAGACAACAGTATGTACATACATGTCCCTGGATACACCATAAAATGAAATAAAACCAGGAAACATTCTATCAGAATTAAGAGAAAATGCTACAAAACATGCCCTCAGGCTCTATACTACCTCAGAACAACCAGCTACTACTCAAGTAAGGAAAAAGAAGTGCAGGTATCCTAGATGGAAGTTGTCAGTTCATTATCATTATATCTCAAAACAAAGAATGAGTTATATGTCCTGCAGTCACTGGACTCTATCTCCAGCTTTTGCTCAGGTAAGTTTTTCCCATACAAAAATAACATTTACTCCAGTCTCTGTGTCACATTTGGTATATGTGATACAAGTGTGACTTCTTCATCAGATGACACAAGAGCACAAACACACTGAGCAGCTTTACCAAAAAGTGCCAGCAAGGATTGTAGAGCAAAGTGCATGGTCCTCCTGGTAGCTTGTTTCCCAGTTTTCAGAATGACCTCCTCTTGGCCAACTTCACAAAGGTCAAAACCTGTAGTGGGACATGGAACAAAAAATTACAGCTCACAGAAAGACCTTCTGTCTCAAATAAGAGTAATTTTATTTATAACACAGACAGAACAGAGAGGTATGGGAGCCTGCAGCCTTGGAAGGATGACTTCACCTCTCCTTGCAGTTTGTTGTCTGTTATTTATTACTGTTTAGCACACCTTCTCCAGGTGTTGGGAGCTTTGTGGCTCTGGACTGGGAACACACACATTCATTAACAAATAATTACTGTCAACACTTCTGTAGTTGCAAATTATTTGGAGTTGTTAGGAAATTATATACCAAACACATCTCAGGGAACAGTATCCTGCATGCCAGACCATTTACTATTAATTCCAGGTTTTCTCACAGAAATGGAGCACAGACCTTGGAATCTGGCAAATGCAGGCTGGGCTGCAGAAGGCAGACAAATGTGAAGATGTGAGTCTTATCAGTGCTTCAAGCCCCCACATCAGACACCAGCAGTAGGTTTAGAGAGACAACAGAAAGAAGTGTTTTCCTACCTAGAGCTGCCAGAAACTCGTGACAGCC
The DNA here is from genome assembly GCF_029582105.1 of Oenanthe melanoleuca. Classification (NCBI taxonomy): domain Eukaryota; kingdom Metazoa; phylum Chordata; class Aves; order Passeriformes; family Muscicapidae; genus Oenanthe; species Oenanthe melanoleuca. Next base: position 5,048,123 of record NC_079349.1, read on the forward strand.
AGGCAGCCTCCAGAGCTGGACACTGATGGAGACCTGGATTGGTGCAGAGGGGAAATCTTGCTCCTTCTCGCCTGCCTGAAGTTGAACCAGGACTTGATGCAGCTGAAGACAGCAATACAGACATTAGCCATTCCTTACAAGTCACAGCACTGCTTCTCTTACAGCACAGATAAGGCAATGCCCTTTCCTTGGACACCCTTTCCCTGGACACCCAGTTCAGCTGCTGCTCCTGAACAGAGCAGTGAGATGGGAAGGTCTGGGAAAAAGGACAGTTCAGGGACAGCAACATCAGACAGACTGGAACAGCAGCAAAGGCAGGGACAGACCAGGGGTGAGGGCTGGGGGGTGGCCAGTGGAAACTGAGCAAGAAGGAAGCACAGCAGGAACATCTGTGAAGGGAAAGAAAAGGAAAGAGATACTCTGGGGCTGCTCACAGAAATACATTAAAGCCCATTCCATGACTGAGCCATACTCCTTATGCAAATCCTAAGAAACTCATTAACTGGGCAGAACAAGTCATATGAGACCATGGAAGACTTTCCTAATATCTCCATGGCCTCCATGGCCTCCAGGCAAGAAGTTTCTCAACTGTGCCCAAGGGACAGGAGTAGCAAGCTAGAGAGAAAATGTGTTTATGAAGATCTGACACAAATTAAGATGCCAGGATCCCGTGTAATTCACCAACACAGCCAGGGCAGCAAGGATGGAAAGCCATTAATCAGGGAGCAGCTAACCTCAGGACCACCCATCTCTCACAACCCACAAAAGCTTACACAGGCCTCTTTCCACAGTAGCTCTGTGGAGCAAATCCCAGGCTGAGAGAGGGTGCAGACACGTTGCAGCACAGGGCATGGGTCTGCAGTGAGCCCAGCACTTCACCCTGCACAGCAGTGCCATCCCCGTGCACATCATACTCACCATTCCCACCACATTTTTAACAGCCTTCGGGCAGCAGGTAACAAGAAAGGAAAAGAGGAGAAAAGAACATGGGTTACTCTGTGCTACAAAGTGCCTGTGCTGAGGAGCTTTGCAGGGACACATCCATGTGTGAGCCTGCACCCTGACTGCAAGATGCTCTGTCCAGAGAAAGAAGGGAGCAATGGGAACGGCCTGAGCTGTGAATCCAACAGCATGGGAACAGGCAGCTGGAATCTGGGAGTGCCCAGCTCATGACAGCTCAGACACTTAGCAGGCAGACACTCTGGCCAACCCACACTCTGGCAGGAGGCTGAACATAAAACAGCCCTTCTCTTGTTTCCTCTGGGACACAGTACTGGCACTCAGTGCAGTCAGAAACCCCTAACTTTTCCTTGCACATGCAGTTGTCTGAAGTTCTCTCTTTTGTGGCTCCTGCCTTCTCTTTTGCACTCAGAATAAGCCTTTTCTGTTCAATGCAGCTGCTCAGGCTCTCCCCTTGCTACTTCACTAATGCCAAAAGCACCCACTCCCCTATGATGCTAGTCACCCACTCAGGAAAACCAGCCAGCAGCACCCACTGACTGAAATGTCTGACATCCTGCTTCTGTCTGGAACAAAGTCTGCTTTCCTCTGGGACAGGCAGAGCTCCAGCTGCTCACACCATGAACTGCCAAGAGGCAGGAGAGGAAAAAAGCAATAACCACAATGGAGGGGAGAGCTGTTGAAAACCAACATGTAACAGGATAGACTGATGCAAAAGGGAATTCTGACAGGGGTCTGGGCTATGGAAGAAAATTTGCAATATCCCTGCCAGTATTTACTTTGTGGGGCAGCAAGGAAAGGGTGAGTGTGTTTTTTGTTCCTTATGCAAAACCAGCTGAATGTTTTTCCTTGGGTAATTTAATTATCTGAGGCAGGGCAGCAATCATGAAGCCATCTCACTAGCACTCTAAGGCATTTCCAGCCATGGGAATGCTGTCCTGTCCTCCTCACACCCCTTAGACCTGGCCTCCCTTGGGTGGCCATGAGGGAGATAACCCTGATCACACACTTCTCAGGCATTGATGAGAGCCAAAGCAAGAGGCAAACACAACCAAGGACACTGGTCACCAAGGGCACTGGGAACATCTCAAGCTCTGCTGCAGATCCTAACAGGAGCCCTTTCCTTGGAGCAGACTCATCCTAGTGGGCTGCCAGAGCCACTCAGCAGGTAACAGAGAAGCTGGGGCTCTTCTCTGGCTTTTTCTGCAGACTCCATGTGTCCAAAGGAAGGGCAGCCCAACACCACACAGAACCAATCTCAGCTCCCCACCACAGCATTGCCTGGAATGCTTCTGCATGGGGAAAGGGGAAAGACAGTGAAATACAGGCCCATTCCTTGTGTGAGTGTGTCCATGTACTAAAGCAGCCAAATGATGAAGAGAAGCCTCATTCCAGAAGCACTCAGGACAGTAAGAACCATGGAATGGAAAGCAGCCAGGCTGGTGGTACATAGAAAGGTCAGGTTAGGCTAGGCATGCTCCAGAGAGGGAGAGGGAAGAGTGTGAAGGAGGTTGAGGAGAGCAGGGAGAAGTCCCATCACCACAGGTAGCACTGCTCTTCCCCTAAAGACCAGAAATCCTTTCTGTGGAGCAGTGAGCACACACAGGAGCAGCACAGGCTCAGTGAGTTTTCTGACAGACCTTGCACTGTCCAAAGCCAGCCATACCTTGGGAACTTCAGTAAATACAGTGGGCAGTGGGCAGCCAACGTGGGCCCAGGCAGGATGGCCAAACAGCAATCAGGGGTCTGTTACTCAGTTCCCCCACACTGCTGCAGGGATCATTTCACTTGTCACTGAACAGGGAGTCCCAGGGCCATGCAGCCCAGTAACCCACCTGCATATTTTCCTTCTGGACACCCAATTTCATTCACACAAACAGGCAAGTTTAGAATTTCAATCCTCAAGTCTCCTAGCAAGCTCTGGGTTGGTAAACCAGGGCATCAACCATTCTGCATATTTCTGAATCTACTGACCTGGGAAGAGCCATTTGGAACCAGGTACTGGAGGAAAACCTCCCAACTCACCCTGTTGATAAGCTGCTCTCCTGTTTCTGAAGCTGTGATAAGTTTACAAAGTGCCTGAAGTGCAGGGTTAGGCAAACCTGAAAAACATCAGCAGAAACATCTGTATCTGTTTCTTGACTGCAAGAAATGCAACAAGCCTGAAAAGAACACACACTTGGCTAATTCCTAAAACCTCTCCCAACACATCATTGGACAGCTCTGGAAGCAGCAGCAATTTCCAGAAAGCAAAAGGCCTTCCCACTTTGCATCTGACGACAGGTTTCCTGACTGAGAGCTGGGAGAGAGGAACAGTCACATCATGCTTACTTGACCCAGCAGCAAATGATTCTCATCTGTGACAAAATGTTCAGTTAACATTTACTTATAGAACTTCTTCCCAGTCCAAGACATTGATTTCAGTGACGTAGAACATCCCTGTTTCACATGCTGACATCACAGAAAGGTGTGAAAGGCTGATGTCTGCCTGGTCAGGGCCCAGAGCTGCCTCCTCTCACCTAGGAGGGACTGGATGGTGGTGCTGCACTGCTGCAGCCGGTCCCCAGGGTCCGAGGTTGGGAAGAACACTGCTGCTGGGAGGCCGCTGGCTGGAGGGTCCAAGCGAAATCCCACTGCTGTGAGGAGTGCCTGCCAGCCTGGAATGCCACCAACTTTATTCTCCACACTCTGCTGGGAGGTGTACATGGAGTTGTGCTGCCCGTTCTGGATTCGCTGCAATGATTTCTCCACCTGTTGGGAAGTGATACACTTATTGCACAAAATGCTGTTACTGACTGCCTCTATTTACACAGAGGAGAGACTGGAACAGCAGGCTGGGAGCCAGCAAATCCAAGACTGATCCTGGCCTGCTCACACAAGAGGACATTAGTGCCTAAAAAAGAAAAGCTCCAGTAACTCAGCATTCACAGCTGTAACATCACAGTGATGAGTGTCACTATTCGCTGGGATGCTGGGAACAATAATGCCACAGAAAACAAAGTAGCAGTTTGTTTGGGATAGTTTCCTGTAAGCCTGGCAGCTGCAATTCTCCCCAAAAGATGACTCACCTTGGGGTTCCCGACTGCTTATTGCCAGACAAAGAGCCTGCAGCCACATGGCAAACGGAAAGAGAAATGAGTGTCTACAAACCCCAGCAACTGGGAAGACCAGCAACATTCACAGGTTTCCATCATTCTATGGATACTTCACACTCCTGTGAGACCACAGATGATATATTGGGAAGAAAAGTATTAAAAGTCATGAGTGATCATTGCAGCCACCTGGCAGTTGGCTCCAGTCCCGCTGCTCCCCAGGACAGGCTGGTGGCACAGATGGGGACAGAAGGGCCTCTTATCTTCCAAATACGCAGAGACAGCAGTGACTGTGCTCTGTGTTTCCATGACTGCCATGTTCATAGCTATTTCCCTGTATAAACAATTAATCCCAATGCTTACCCCTTAAGCAGAAACCCAATTCAACAGCTAATGCAAACCAGATGGATCTGGGGAGGATTCTGTCACAATACAATCTAAGATTTTGCTTACTTTGCCTCTTTTTGCACTGAACACTTCCTTAGGTGTCCAAGTCTTTCCACACTGACCCGGAGTTTTGCAAGAGGATAGGTCATGGCAGGGGAGGGGGGATGAAGGTCTATATATATTTTTTTTTCAGGTGGGAGTGGCTGCACATCAGGGAGTGGCTGCTGTTGCACTCATGGTTCCACTCATTCTCCAGGTGAGGGTGTCTCAGGACTAGATGGGCTGTGGTGCCACTCATGGCTGTGACAGCGTTTCCTTTCCCTTACCAGATGGAGGAGGACACGCAGAGCATCCCGGGCCCTTTCAGGGTGCTGCAGGATCTCAGTCAGGGCCTGTCCTACCAGTGAAGAAGGGCTGTTCAGCTTCATATCACTCCCAATAAGCATGAAGCCTGAAGAATTCAAAATGAGAGACAGTCAATCTCCTGTTGTTATGGAAAATGTTCAAACCTGAGATGTCTTCTGCCCTCAGACTAGTGAATGATAGTTCACTGTACCCTGCACAGGGACATTTTTCTCCCAGAGCTTCTGCCCATTCCCGGCCCAGTTGTGCAGACTGAACTTCCAGAAAGTTTCTAAATACTTCTTACTGTCCCCTGCTATTAAACCAATATCATCTTCCTGTTCAAGTAGAAAACCACTGGATTGCAGATAAACCTGTCCAGGCATGCTCCAGGTCTCCTCTACAGCCACAGAAATCAACACATGCCAACAGTGGTGGCAGAACAGAACTGTGAACATGAAAAGTTTTCACTGTCCTGGTCAGAAACCTGTCCTGGCCAGACTCCCCAGATGTCAGCACAAAGAGCTCTACATTTCCCCTCTCATTCATGCAGGAGGGATGCAGCTGCTCCTGGCTCTGGTGCTCTGTCCAAGACTCAGTGCCAAGGGTCAGCAGCGGAATTAAGGGACTGTGTGTGATGAACTTGCACAGTGCAATGGAAAGGGAAGTACTCAGCCTGAGCAGCTGAAAGCCTCTGCTTGCTGACAATGCCAAGCACTCATCCTTTTCTGCCTAGAGAGTGGTCACTTTTGGGGCTTTTTAGTGCTCTTTTCTTTTGAGACAGAAAAATCTTGGAAGGAAAATAAAATCCCAGCTGAATTGTGGACCGTAACCTGAACTCAGCTCACAGCTGGTACTACCTGAACCACACTCTAATACTGGACTCAACATGCCTGAAATCACTGTCAGCCTGACTCATTTTAACAAGCTCACACTCTTCCAGCCATGTGCAGTTCACACCAGAGCCATATTCACCACAGTTTCCTGAGCTAAATAACATGGTTCTGCTGCCTGTGCAAAAATCAATTTGGGGAATGCCTGCAGCTTTCAAAAACCAGGCCTCGTGCCAGGAAGAAAAATTAGGTTATCTGTACATATTCCTGTCACAGCACTGCTGAACTCCAAGACTTTGTCATTCCAAATCTCAAAGTACAGATCTAATTGAGAGAGAGCAAGCACCAGCATTGCACAAAGAGCTGACACTGCTGAGACATTCCCAGTGGAAGCAAGGGAAACCTTTCTCCTAAAAGGACCAAAGGAATAAGCCCTACAAGGTTTATGTCACAGAAATCACAGCTCCTTGCTGCTGCTGCTTCTACCAGCACTTCTTCTGCCTCCTGTTGAAGTGTCAGTAAATTTTCCATTAAAAAGTCTGTGTGCTCCAGCTGATTCCATCCCACAGACACAGGAAGCATGAGCCTGGAGATTTCAAACATAGAGAAGGAGTTGCTGTACTGCACTTTTATTTCTTTCCAGTCATGAAACACACTTCACCTCACAACTGCTTCTAATTATACCCAATCCATACCCACCTACTGTGCTCAATGAAATGCTGATGAGTCCTGTGACACTGACATTCAGCCACACTCAGCTGAATCAGGGTCTGAGACACAGGGGCTGAATTCTGGGAAAGCACAGGGCATACACTGCTCCCAATTACCTGCTTAACTCATATCGTTTGGTAGCTCCCTAGAAACCCCTGATTTGTCCAGAAGACTCTTCCTACCTGCCCAGTTGGCTGGATGGGAGAACTGCTTGCTGCTCTGCACAGTTTTCATTGCTTCTCCGAGGGCTGCGCTGGCTTTCATCCCGTTTAAGAGAGAGGAATAGAAGGCGTGCACAAACATTTTGGAAGCAGCCACAGGAATGGGCCAGAGTGAGACAAGGACACACTGAGCCCCAGCAGCCAGGAATGCTCTTGTCAAGCCAATGACTCCATCAGAAGTGACTTTGCTGTTGGACTCTTGGTAAGAGCCAAGAACCACCAGCTTGACAGGAAGACGCAGATCCAGCACATCAGCTGCTGTAAGCAGGAACTCCTGGAGAGGAGGGCAGTCTGAGATGCTCTCCACATCACTGGCATCATCCTGCATCCTAAGAGACTCTGGGATTGTGTAGGGGTTCCCAAAAGAACTCTTGCTGCTGGCTGGGTTGCTGTCAGTGTTGGGTGTCAGGACCAAAGCAGCCAGTTTCCAGGAGACGTGGGTTGCAAAATGGACACATTCTGCCTGAGTGAGGGCACTCATGACTCTCTCTTTTGTTGATGAGCTGCCGACTAAGGGCTGGCAGCCAAGTAACTCTGATACCATGTATGCTTCCTCTTCTGCAGAGGGCATAGGTCCCCACAGCCACCTGTCCATAACTGCTGAAGGGAGCTTGGGATTTCCTATCACAGCTGCCATTGAGGTAGAACTGGAATAAGCAGGAGTATTCTTCCTCACATGGGACTACACAGAAAAAGAGAAAGAGAAAACACTATTCAAGGATCTATTTTTTGTGGTGCTGGTCATAAAATATCCTGTCACTTTGGCTCTAAACATAAGTTTGGTTGTCATAATTACAGGAAGACTGCATTTCTTTAGTTTCTTCTGTTTAAATATTCCAAGGAACACCTCAAACAGTATTTGAGTCTGGTCAAGGCTTCTATCCCCAGATCTTGGATAAACAAAAAGGTAAGAACAGAAAGCAACAGAAAGCCCAGGTCCCTTTTAGGGCTGCAGCAGACCCAAAAACATAAAGAAGAATCCAGATTCTCACATCACTGGAACACTACCTGCAATCACTAAGTGGTTCCTCATAGCTGTATTTCCAAGATCAGTGTCAGCACTGCCAGCAGCAGGTGCTGCATGCAGCTGATACTGAATGGAACACCAATAATGCTGACAAGATACAGACTCTTTTGCTGTTCCACTGACTGTGCTTAACCCAAGGCAAACCAAGATGTGCCACAAAACACTGCCCAACAAGAGCAAATCTGACTTGGTGGACTCTCCCAGAGACCTGGGCATTAGAAATCCTGCTGCCAAACCTCAGCATGAAGATACTTCTGCAGGATTCACCAGTGGGATTTGCTTTCCCTCATAGCTTTGGTGTCCTGAGACATTCGTGGCCTTTCCCAGTCAGAATGCTAAAATGGAGGTGAACATACCAGCAATGACAGGACAGTCAGCTTGGCAAAGAAGCTCAGCACAGATCACAGACACCTACATCTCTGTAGTCTGCCATGTAGTTCCACAGCCAGCACATGCAATCCTTTAGAGGAGGATATCCAAATGATCCAATCCCCTTGTCCTTCCTGGCATGCCTGGGGCTGTGATTTTGTGCTGCAGGAACTACATCAGAACCTACTTCAGAGCTGTGGTGCTCAGCATGCTCCTCAGAGCCAGGGTGGCCTGTTTGTGGTTTCTGTTCTTGTGTCTGGCACAGCAGGACAGCTGCTGCTTTCTGAGCATGTACCAGGCCCTGCACCCACAGGAGAGGCTCTGTGAGAGGTTTCACGAGCAGGGTCAGACCTTGGAGCTGGGGTTCAGTGACTGGATGGACGGCACGGCGATGAGGCTGAAGCGCTCGTAGAGGTACTCGTTGGAGGAGCTGCCCTTCAGCAGAGCAAAGGGAATGAGGTACAGTTCTCCCTCCAGAACCAGCACCAGCTGGCGGTGGCGCCCAACAGGCCCACTGGAGTGCATCAATCCCTGGAAAGAGAGGAGAGAGGATTACTTTGGCCCTTTCACTCCACCCATGTCCCTGTCTGCACTTCCCAAGCATCAGGCTCTAGTCTGACCCTGTGCTGGGTTTGGGAACACCCACATCAGAACCATGCTCTGTGTGACAGATGAGCACATGCCTGTGCAGCTGGGCTGCTGCTCACCTGTGCCCAGCCACTTCCACTGGGACAAGTGAGCACTGAGGGCACTGACCTGTCCACTCTGGGTCATCATCCTGGCCTCAGCCACGTGGGGCCCAGCCTCACCCTGGTACTGCAGCTCCTTCTGCTCCTGAAACCTTGGCTAACTCAAATCATCTACACCTTGTCAGTATCATCATCACCTTATCCTTTGTCAGAGAATATTCTTCCTGATTTAGCCATTTCCTCTGAAGAGCCAACAATCTACAGACAGATTGTGTCCATGGCCTGCACTTCCACATACTTGACACAGTCTTCAACCCAGAGTCACCAAAAGATCTAACCAGAAAGCATCTTATGGATGGAGAAGTGAAGCAGAGAGATTAGTCAATAGGGAATGTGCAGCTGGGCACAAAATATGGCAACTGCTCCTGGTCCCATGTAACTGTGGAAATTTACTCATCTAGTGTATAATAAAAATAATTAGCTTTGACTCCAGAAAAAAGTAATTTCAAAGTATTGAGATTTGCTCCAGCTTAAACACTGGCAGCTCACAAAAAAGTATGCAGGGCTAGAGCCTTGTCTCTAGATTCTCAACTCTAGATGGTTGCTAAAGAATCCTTCCAGCCCAGACTGTTGTGTGGAAATACCACACTTCAGAAACCAGCCTCAAGCTGCCTGTTTGTGCTTTCCCACCCTGAGAGAGTTTTGGTAAGTGTCTGTGCCAAAGGCTTACTCCTTCCATGGGTCCTATCAGTAAGTCGTAGAGAGCACGGAGTGGGGGCTTGGAGAAAGAAGTCTGCCTCCTTGGAAGTGATGATGTTCCATCCTTAACAGGAGACATGGTACTGCTGAACAGGCTGGTCATGCTCTGGCAGCTCCTGTGGGCAAAAGCCATGGGAGAGGTTAGCTGCAGGAATCTGAGCTCTGTGGGCCCTGTGGCTGCCCTGACCTCCAACAGTGACACGAGCCAGACCTCTGTAAGATCCTTCATGGGAGGACTTCAGTCTCCCATTCAGCTTCACTCCTCAGTGAACAGTGACATTAATGGCAGGATGAATCACTGCAGACAGCATATGCCACTGCTATGGAGTTTCTCTACACACTCCAGTGCCTGAAGGGCTGTTCCCAGTTGCTCCTGCACACCTATGGGTAGCAGCTGTGTGCAGGCAGGCACGAGACCCACTGAGCACTGACCAGGATTTGCACTTGGGCTGTGCACCAGCTGACCTAGTAAGATACCAGAGCAAATGTGACAACAGGCAAACCACGAGACATCAAGATTCTGCACTTCTGCCTCTGCTGTGCAACACCTGGTACCCATTCTGATATTTCTGATATTCCCACAGACCTCTGCAAGTGATGATCTGGCATCAGCCACAACTGTTTGCCCTGCTGAGGAAATGAAGTTGCCCCATTCTGGGCTCACTAGTCCAGCAGCTGTGCTCCCCAGAAACATTATCCTTGGCTTGGGGCCATGAAAACTACTTCACGTGGAAAGGGTAATTTTCCAAAATATTTTAGCAGGTGGACCTCAAAGGAAAGATAGGGAGGCCTGGGACATAGCCCAACCATTTCTGATACATACCAACACGGAGACTCAGAAATTGCATTTTTCCCTCTGTTTCTCTCCTCAGCTGCTGCAACCAGCCTCCTGACCCAGCTCACATTATGCCTAAAACCTATAGTTCTCTCAAGAAAAAATGCTCTTACCACCCACAAGGAATTTCCAAATTATGGGCACATAGGAATAAGCTCAGAATGTCAACAGAAGCCTGGTGTCTGACTGCCCATGCTCTCCAGCCCAGAGATTCCAGTGACAGAATGAGTATGCTGCTCCTGCTGCTGCTTAAAGCTGCTGGAAACTCATCTGGGGGATTTGTACAACAGGGGATCAGCACAGGCTTGGCACTGTGTGCTCCCCTCATACCCGTCTGCCCTGCTTCACTGCAGCATCTGACTGCAGGGTTCAGCTTTCTGAAGCACAGATTTTAAAATCAGATGAGGAAAGAAAATCTGAGCAGGGATATCCCAGTGGTCCCTTGTGCCCTGATCCTCCCTGAGTGGCTTGTTGCCAGCAGGCAGCACTTGCCAGCCCCACAGCCCGTGTTCAGTGACTGTTACACGCTCATTTACTGCAGGGAATAGGGGATTGATTACTCAAATCAGCTAAGCCTTCTTGCATCCTGCATTTCCCAGCCAAGCAGCTCTAGATTTATTTCTTCACCACTCAGATTGCTTTTTATGAGAACAAAACCAAGCAAGCACCATAAATCTCTCACATCTCCTGCCTGTGTGTGGGTGGGTGGGTGTGTACACAAAGAGTGAGCAAATCCACAGGGGAGGTTGGATAGATCTCTTGTGGCAAGTGGAGCTGACCAGGAGCCCTGGCCAGTCCATCCTTTTCTCCCAAAAAGCAAACAAAGGGCTCCAGGTACACTGATGATTTCCACCTTGCTCCTGCAATGCAAAGGATTCCCTGATGTCTGAACAGTGAAATCTCTCATTTGGAAGTCTCTGCTCAGACTCTGCAGCACTGCTGATTTATAACCCTTTGTACAGGCAGCCTGGCCTGCAGCAAGCAGAGAAACAGCACAAACAGCCAGGGCTTAGCTCTACTCCCTTCCTTTGTCTGGGAGATGCAGGAACAAAGCAAAGCCTCAGAGAGCAGGGTCAGGCTGACCTGGCTGACCACCAGCCTCACAGGTGCTGGCTCTGCCTGCTGAGGATGAGTGGCTGGGCCTGGCCAGGAAGGAGGGGTTAATTTCAGAACCAGCACAGAGCTGCTCCTGCCTTAGCACTAATTAGGATTTTGGATAAGACAAATACTCCCCATGGCCAAGCACAGTTATTGGGAGGGGCTGGAAGTCAGGCCAGGTGCTTCAGGGGTCTGACAGCCTCAGGAAGCTGGATACCCATCAAGCCTTCCTCAAAGAGACTCTCCCTAAAGATGCAGCCCTAAATCCATGTTCAGGGCCTTGACACACAAAGCTGCAGGAAGCTCCAGAAAACAGCCAGATCTGAGCTCCCTGTGGATCCTTTCAAGGATCCACAAGTATCTCCAGAGCCCACTACTGGTTGCACTCTCTGCCAGGGTGGTCTGCATGTCAGCAGCTGCAGCATTGCATCCTGGATGGCACAGAACCACCACAGAAGGAGCTCCCCAGGGCTGCCCCCATCCCTCTGCTCTGGAGAGGATCAGCTGTACGGCTCTCTAGGTCAAGCTGTCAGGCCCTGAGGCAGTAACAGGCTCTAATGATCTAGATCAGCTTGCCCTACCTAAGGAGCAGAGAAAACAGAAGCTGCAAGAAGACACAAGCCATGGTGGCTATCTTGGTGGCTGTACCAGTGGCATCCTCAGCTCAGACAGCCATTGCCCAGTCCTGAGATCTCCACAGTGTTTCTTCAGAGCTTTCTTCTCCTCCAAAGTCCATTTCCTCTCAGGAGCTCCCTAAGTGAAATGCCAACCCTCTAAGTTTGCTTTTCTAAGCAGAACTGACAAAAGATCCTACTATTCTCTGCTTAAAAGCACCTACCCTGAATTCAGGGCTCAGCAAGCCAGCTGCCAACAGATGTGGCAGATTCCCAGGTCTCCCTCCACAGGCAAAAGGAGAGGGGAAAGCAGGGAGGCCATCCAGCAGTGTCTCCTTATATTTTAACCTCAGAGCTCATTGCAAGAACATCACAGACACAGCTGCTTCTAATGCTTCCCCTGCTTCTCTTCTGAGGGTGCTTTTAGTTAAATGCCCAGGATGCCCCATCCCTGGGCTGCTTCTAAGAGCTGCAAATTACTTACTTGGCAAGACACCTGAGCTAAGCTCCTAGGTCTGGATTCAAAGTAATGTATGTGGCTCCTGAGGAGCAGAAAGACAGAGATGAGGCATGGTTGGTCACTGCAGTATTCCTGAAGATTAGCATTCCCTGGAAGAGAATCACATCCTACTTCCCCCTGTAATCAGAGGGACAATCTCCTCTCTTTCTAAGCCTGATAAACTAGCAAAACATTTCAGCAATTATGGGGATCTTCCTGTGTGATCCAAAACTAGCAAGTACTCATAGTCCATCAGTGCAGCAGCTTGAAGAGATATGCTTGTGGATTCTGAGAAGAAAACCAGGCCAGTTGCTGGTGCCAGCAGGCAGCTCCCAGTTCTGTGGGGATGCTTTAACAGTTCACAACAGTGGTGGCTCACAACACTCCAGGCTGATCACATTTGCTTTTCCAGCTGAGAAAGGCCTAGGGTATCCTGTGCTCATAAACCACAATCAAGCACAGATCCAGTCAGAAACCCTGGGTTGCATCACGCAGCCACACTGGAAAAATTCTGTCTTCAATTTTCTTTCCAAATGGTTGCCCTAAGCCCTAATCAGCACAGTCATGTGAAAGGCTGAGAACAAGATGTAAGAGGCAGAAAATGAGTGGAGACTTGCAGCTAGTACACTCCTGTAACTCTGGAAATGCAGCAGATTCCCACCTAATTGTACAACACTTGAGATCAACAGAAACATGTATTTCTGTAACAAGTGTGCAGGAGAGAGCTCCAAGTTCCACATCTCAGACACAGCAGGGAAAAAACAGAACTCCCTTGCAATTGTTTGGAGTCTCAAAACCAGCACTTGGTCAGGAGAAAAACAAATTCAGAACAGCTGCTCCTCTGGACAGTCATCAGTTACAACTGATGTCCCCTTGAGCACTGGCTGCACCTAAAGTTGTAATTTAGAGAGAAGCCCACCAAGACATCTCCTGCTGCTGATCCCCACAGCAGTGCTGCATTCCCACCTGTTCAATAGGTTGTTCCTGCTGACCATCCTCAGGAAGCCAGTTGGATCAGTCATTGAGTTCAGCTTGTTATTCATCTCCTCAAACTGCTGGTCCATGATGTCCCCAGCTTCACTCTCTGTCTCACTGCTAGCACAGGCTCTGGGGGGGAATCAGAGAGATGAAGGGATCACTGATGCGAGAAGGAGCAACAGCTTGATGACAAATGCTCAGCCAGTTTGAGCAAAAATGTTTTTCAAACAGAAGCTCAACCAAATGCTAATGCCAAATTTTCCCTGGCTTGCCTTCAGTCAGGCATATAAGACAAAACCCCATTTCCTCCTCCTCTGGGATTCCTCAAGGTTTAGTGAGTGGGACACACAGGTGGGAGTGCAGAACCCTTCCTGTGCACTGCAGGCAGAGACTTCTAAAGCTGCAGCACAATACTGAAACGCTGAGTCTGCAGGAAACAACCCTTATCTGCCTAAGAACACGTGCGAGCACATCCTTTTCAGATCTCCACATACTCCCTTCACTGGCACAGTGACATAGCAGAGGGAGCTGTGCTGCCACTCCTGTTATACAAAGAGGGAAAGCACACAACAATTTACTCTATCGATGCCCCAAGTGCAGCAGCAATAAAGACAAACAGCCCAACAATTCTAAATCCCCACTCTCCTGAATTTTCTTCGTGAAGTTGAGGTTGAGCTTATGGTGGGCTGGGTTGGGCTCAGCGAGCATTTTGCATGTGAATCATCCTCTCTATTTTGTACACTTTTGTTGTTAATGTTGTTGCTGTTACTGTTTGTTTCCTTGTCTCATTACTGTTTACAGTAAACTGTTTTTATCTCAGCCTGTGATCTTCACCTTTTGTGCCTCCAATTCTTTTCTACAGCCACCAGAAGGAGGGAGCAAGCAAGTGGTATTGGGGTCTGAAGAGCCTCAGTGGTAGAACTAAACTGGGGAGTACCATTCCTAAACCCCTTCAATGGCACATCACAAACCTTGGAATCTTACACTTAAGATAAACCTACCACACACAGTCTGATAAAGCCTCCTTGCATCTCATTTCTGCTTCTTTTTGGGTTCCTGATACCTTGACTCCTCTCCTCAAGGGCATGTTTCCCAATAAAGAGCACAGGAATTAAATGAACACACAACCCATACTTGTGCAGGCAACTAGAGCAGTATGGATCATGGATCTCCTGTGAGTGAATTTCCTAGTCAATATGATTTATAACCTGGTAAGTCCTGACAAAATCCAATCACTTAATGAACATTGAAATGGGGACAGCTGAACCACAGACAGGGGATAAAAAAACCAACATAAGGGAAAAAAGGGAGAAGAAAAGGTTGTCAACAGCTTCTCCCTGCACATTTTTCCTCCAGCTGAGGCATGCTCAGCTCTGAGTCCTGGCACAGTTTGGAGTAACACTCACAGCTCCTTAAAGAGGCAAAAATCCTGAGTTCATGAACCCAAGAGAGCAGGTCACATGCTCTCCCTAAAGAGAGCGCAGTCTGTTCTGACACAAGTTCAAGCAGACTTTAAAATCCCTTTTTTTTTTTTTTTTTGTAAGAATGCTTTACTTTGAGGATTAATTAAAGCAGCTGAAAAGAACCCTTTCTAGCAGAACCTGAAGGCTGCAGTGTGGAACTGAACATCCTGTGCATCCCTTCCCCTCCAGGAAGTGTGAAGACACGCTCTGGAGACTCAGCAGTATCTCTGACCCTGCTCACAGCAGCGTGGACAGCACCAACTGCTCAAATTGAGCCCCAGAGCACTCCAGCCAGTCAGGGACTGAGCAGTCAAGCTCCTTCACATGTGCTGTGCATATTCATACCCTGCTGCTCTCTGGTGCTGGGCAGAGCTCTGGGGCCCTGGAGAGAAGTGGAATCAGCAGGGCTGAGGGGAAGCACTCGAACCACACAGGGAAGGAGTTTCAAAGTAGAAAGTGATGTTCATCCACACAGAACAGCCAAGAGCTGTTTGCTTTATTCCCTGCACATCATTTTGACATGGGGATCATCTGCCTATGATCGTACCATGCTGGTCAAGGATCCTGGAGACAAGCATTAAACCCAGAATCCTTAACCAAAACCATACCCCTACCATTACCACAAAGTAAGGAAGAAGCTGACATCCTAGCAAATTAAAAACTCATCCCAGAACCTGAAGACTGAAAGACTGCCTTTGCCAGGAGGACAATCTGTGGTGACAAACAGTTAATGAAACTAAAAACTGTATCTGCAAAACTGCTGCATGAGGTCCAGCTGCAGATTTCAGTTATGGATCTTGTGTATCTGCATGTCTGCAGGGTAGGACTCAACAATCAACATGTGGGTTCTAAATTATTTATTCAGCTATAGCCACAAGCCACATTGGGGGGGGTGGTTAGAATTCCTATGGTATTTGCTGTTTTTCAAAGCAAACTGTTGAAAGAGAATTAATTATACTGGGAACTGTAAGCAGGATGAAATCTGCCCATATGCAGTCAGACATGGCACCTGCCTCCTCATCCAACCTACAGATTCACCACACAGCCTGTGGGTTTGGATTTTATTTGCATGTGCATAGAGTTGTTGGGCAGGAAAATAATCACAGTTACAAAAACAAAGCCATTTTTTGTTGCTGCACTGAAAATTTGCCCTTTCTCTGACTCTCAGTTCTCAGACTTCTTAGCCAATGAGGTCATCCCAAAAGTTACAAGTTCAGGTGATCCCAACTCCCTTTTAGATCCCCTGATCCCAGCTCACCTTGTGTAGTAGGAATCCACTCCCAGCGCCTCCCGCACGCTGGAGATGTGCTGCTCCAGAGCTGAGTTTGTCAGTGTCTGCAGGGCCACACTGTTGGCTTCATGGAAGTCCCCAGCATTTTCTGTCAGGCTGTCACCCAGATAATACTCATGGAATTTCAGAATTCCTGCAAGGCACCAGAATCAGGAGGTTATTTGTGCAGGGCTAGAACAGCTGCCAGCAGCTGTCTAAGAAGATGGCACGGCCCCAAGCATTTGGCATTTCCAGCATAACTGGGGCAAAGCGTTCTGTGCCAGGTCTCCACTGAACTTCTCCAGCTTTGTTTTTAAAATCTGGGTTTGTACTTTGCAGATAATGGCTCAAAGGCACAAAGGCAGAGGAGAGCTTTTACAAGATGCTCAGAATGCCTTTGCTATTGCAGCACTCATATAAATTATAAACCAGATCTTCCATAAAACCCCCTACACTACAGTAATTCACATTTCAATTGATGCACATGAAAAATACCTATTAATAACCTCTGAGCAAATTAACTGAATGCACAAGGCTGAACAAGAGTGTTGTTACTACAGCAGAACCTCCTCACATCACACACAGTGATTTCACTCTATAAAAGGAAAGAAGATGGATTAAACCACAGTGAATTATTAAAAGATAGCATTTCACAATGGGTAAACCAGATAAAGGCCACTTCCTGTTTTGATGAGAATTCCACTGCTACTGCAGATAAAACCTTCCTGCCTTCAGACTGGTCTATTCTTCCTGATACAATTAATTCTGCAGCCTGTGATCAACAGTAAAAGGCTGCTCTGGATGCCTCAGCAGCATCAATTATTACACCAGTTAGAGGAGAGTGGAGGAACAAAGAATAAAGCAACTCCTCCTGCAGCAACAGCAGCAAACACAGCAACAGCCAAGAGGTTCTCAGGGCTCCAACATCAGTGGGACAATGAGGACCCTGGGCTGCCACTGAAGCTGCTCCCTCTGTCAGTGAACAAGAACAGGTCACCATGGCTGGACCAGAGCCACTACTGAAGAGCTCCCAGCAAAGTTTCTTGAGCAAAACCCCTGAAGCACCACAGCCTGTACCCTTCCCATCACCTGATAGAACCTTCCAAGAGGCAGTCACAAAGCATGGACTCAAACACTGCAACTGCTTTTCTCCAAGACTCACTTTGGGCAAGGAGGAGACTGATCATGAAGCCCAGTGGCAAATCCTACACTTGATCCATATAATTTTAATAAGCTCAGCCTGATAGTGATACTATAGAATTACTAGCATTTTACTGTGCAAACTACAGATCTGAAGTGCCAATTAGCGACTGGATGCACAGCAGGACAATCCCACCTTACACTCAGACATGCAACATTGCAAAACGCTCCCAAAAAGTGTCTCTTCCACCCCTGTCCTCCCATCTAAGTCAGGCATGTGTGAGTGCTTCCTTCCCTTTCTGAAGCATTTTTCACGCACTCTAAATAGTGCTTTTTATCTCTTTAGCTTTGTCATGATGAAGGGCTGCAATTATTAAATCATATCCAGAAAGAACTTGTTAAAATTTACAGTCATCACTTTATTAGATAATGAATAACAGCTGCCTGCAAAAAGCAATCCTCTTCAAATTAATCCTCCTTGCTCCTCTGTGATAAGTGTTCCCACATTCATGTGAGGATCAGGCAGTTCAATGGCATATCAGGAAGTGGGGATGCCCTTCTGTTTTCTGCAATCCACTTGAGTGAATAAATGTCAAAAGCTTTTGGAAGAATAAAGCACAGAACTATAATTAAAGTAGGGATTCTTAGGCATGGAAGATCCTCATAGAGCCAACATACTTGGAATTTCATTACTCTTCTGTTCTGCCCCGTGGGAAATATATAGATTGGAGGTTGAAAAATGAAAATATTAAACATGTGAAACATTTCCATCTCCAGATGAACATCAAAGTCCTGAATAAGCACTTCTCAGCCATTACTGCTGTGGCTATGCCGTAGCTTTTAGTCTATTCAGATTTAAGTACTAGATGGAAATGATTCCCTCCTACATTCACTCTGGTCCCAAATTCATTCCTATTCTCCCTTTGTAAGGCCTGTTCCAAGGCTTTTGTGCCCAAAAGGGAGCTCACCTGCCCCAGGAGCCAGCAGCCAGCTGTACAGATAACCTGCAGCCAGTGAGTAGTAGAGAACAAGTCCCCTCTGGCCATTCACAGTCTCCAGGACCTGGTCAAGGGTCACAGGAGAATAGGGATCCGAGTCCTGCTGCCCAGTTTGACGTTCCACCAGCAGGTCAGCAAAAGCCCTTGTTCGTCCTCTCTCTGCTACTGCCAGTGCCTCATCATGGTGACCTGGAAAGACAAAGACATCTCTCACACCTGACACAAGTGTGGTCTGCAGTGCCATGTTCATGGAACAGGGACAGTTGCTATCCCAATCCCAACAGAAACCTGGGGAAGCAGTGTCACCTATTTCCCAAAAGAGCAGTCACTGCACTGCAACACAGTCCCACAGAATATATTTGCTGCAGGCAACAATACAATGAGCCACAGGAAGGCAAATCAAAGGAGCAAGCAAGGAAGAAGAACCAAAGTGGAAGGTGGCCCAAACCCAAAGACAGACATCCATCCATCCATTCTGCTCTGCTGGAACATAGCTATGTTGGACAGCTGGGGAGCAAAGGGCACATCAGGAACTGCCACCCCACAAGCCCTGGCTCATGCCAGGAGTTCAGCCTCAGGATCTGAAGGCATCTCTTACCCAGACTGACAAGAACTCGCTGCAGGGCCTGATAGGAGGATGTCTGCAGGTCGAAGAGGGACAGTTTGTAATCCGTGCTCAGCTGTGCCTCGTGGCGGATGGTCTCGAACAGCGCAGAGGCCCGGTACAGCTGGGAGGGAAAACAGCCAGTCACTTCCCATGGACACTGCTCAAAGCACTGGCTGGGAAAGCAGGAGGATCCAGGGCCAGCATCCCCTCAGGCTGGGGAGATCTAGCTCATACCCTCCCTGGGACACACCAGACATTTTCCTCCCTGAGAACAGGAAGCACCCAGAGGCCTTGGAGGGCACAAGCCCCCCAGCCTGGGGCAGACCATGGCATACCTGGTGCTGGGACTCCTCCAGGTTCCCACTGGCCCACAGGGAGAGGCCGAGGCCATGACGGATTTTTGCTTCATCTTCTCTGCGTCCCAGCTGCTCTGCCAGCCTCAGTCCTGAAAGGGAGTCAGAGTGAGAGAGTGCCAGAGGGGAGAAGGGGCTGTGGCCTCAGTCCCACAGGGTTCCTGTGCAGGCAGAGACAGCTGTGAGCAGGCACTGGGGCAGAAAGCAGGGCAGCAGCAGTGGTGGGATGGTGAGAAGGGCAGGGACAGCACCAGGATAAGCAATGGGGCAGTACCAGTGCTGGGCAGCTGCTGCCAGCCCTCACATCAGCACCAGCATGAGAGGGCTCAGACACTCCCAGGGACTTAGCCCTCCCTAAGTGAGGTTAAGGCACCATCCCCTGAGACACACTCAGTAAGCCCCTATCAGAAAGTTCAACTTTTAAACCCTAAAAGCTACACAGACAAACGCAATCACATTTTGCTGTCAAACACTGCCAGAAAAGACACCTCCTGCCACATTCCTGGCTTGTTTCCCATCAGCTCTCCCCGGCCCTCTGGCAGGCTCTGCATGGTTTATGTGCTGAGCCAGAGCAGAGGGCAGGGGCCTGGCCTGAACAACCTGGAGCTCATTTCATTTCCAGCAGCACTCTGTGCTGTCCCCAATTCCACACACTCCAAACCTCTCGCCTTGGTGGCCCCTGCTGACAACAGGGACACTTCCTCTGAGGCACCTCAGGTTTCCCCCAGCCTGGGGAGCAGGGCCCTGGCTGTCACTACGCAGCTCAGCAGCAGCTAGCATTCCCAGGCTATGCAGGAATTCTGCAGCACACCAGGAGAAGGAGCTGTGTTTCATTTCTACCCTTCCAATAGCATACTGGAACCCTGCCAAGGTCAGTTTCATGAAAACCAAACTAACTGATGTAATACATCCTTCAGCCTCCAGCTTCATACACTCCAGCTACACTGCTCATCTGCTGCATCAGAGCCCACAGTCTGATCAGCTGCTGCCTGCATGCTGCAACCCCTTGCAGCAGCACAGCTCCCAGCCCAGCACTGACCCAGCACACAGCAGTGGTAGATGGCTCCAGGACACCTAAGGCTGAATTTCCCTCATCTCTCTATCAAACAGCCTTTGTTTTCATTCAGACTTTAAGCTTACCCACTTTGTCTCACTCATAGGTGAACACATTAGAAGAGCCAGGTGGCTACCAGCAAGGCAAAAATCTCTCCTAACAGAGCTCTCAGGATCAGAGAGATTCATCATAATCCTTGCTGGCTTTCCCAGAGCCAGATCCTGGTAAGCAATTCCATTTATAGTGAAGGTTTACACCTTCAGCCACAAATGAGCTCTACAAATAGACTCTGCTAGGTACAGTCTAGATCCTTGCTCTGAGGCACCTAAGATGTCCCCAGGAAAGCACAGATCATGCTTTGTCTAGAGGACACCAAGAAGGCCCCAATCAAAATAGCAGGCTGGCCAGAACAGACAGCTGCTCACACAGATGCTCAGCAGTAGCTGTGGATATCTGCAAGAGCTTCTGCATCAAAGGCCACTGTCAAACACATCCTGTTCGAGCCATGTTTACAGTACCTCACATCTTCAAGTCTCCCTTCCACCCTTCCCCACCACTGCATGCTCTGTAGCATAACTCAGCCTCTCACCTTCCTGCAGGTACATCACAGCCTGCGAGTAGTTCTGTAAAGCATGATGAGTCCTCCCCAGGCTGCTGTAGGACACAGTTTTGGCCACCAGGTCGTTCATCTGCGCCGCGATGCTGAGGTGCTGCTCCTGATAAACCACCGCCCTCTCGTAGGTGCCCAGCGACTCGTAGGTGAGGCCCAGGTTGCCGTAGGCGCGGCCCTGGCCCGCAGGGTTGCTGGTCTCCTCGGCGATCTGCAGGTCCAGCTGGTGGTACTGCAGGGCTGTCTCGTACTCGCCCATCTGCTGGTACACCCCGCCCAGGCCGCAGGCAGCGTCGCTCTCCAGGGCTCGGTCCTTCATCTCCCGCGCGATGTTCAGCTGCCGCTCCAGGCACGAGATGGCTTGCTCGTAGTTGCCCAGCTGGCTGTGCAGGCTTCCCAGCTCCCCGTAAGCCTGGGCTTTGTTAAATGCCTCCCCCAGCTCATGTGCCACCACGAGCCTCTTCTCAAAGCACACCAGAGCCTGCTGTAAACTTCCCATTGCCCTACAAGGGAAGAAAACAGCAGGGTTTATTTTGCCGGTATTTCCTTGAGAGAAGGTGTTTTGCCATTTTCCCCCGAGGCCAATTCAAACCTTCCACTCAGAAGCTTTCCCCCAGGAGACATTCCCAGCACTTTCAAATCACCCTTCTCCTCTCTGGGCAGTGACATCAGCCTCATTATTTGAGCTGTCAGCACCCACAGGACTTTAACTCACTCCTATGTCACATACACCCCATCAGTACCACCCTGCAGCAACTGTACTTGTACTTCACCAACATTAGAACACACATGCAGCTCCTTACCTGTGCCCACTGCCCAAGCCTCGGTAGGCCTTTGCCTGATCTTGCATACGGTTCAAGCTTTGAGCCACAGACAGGTACTGTTCATAATACTTTATCGCTTCCTCAAAATCTCCCAGAGCCTCGTAACAATCTCCCAGGTTCCCATACGCTCGGCCCCGATCTAATACGGATTCATTCCCACTGAGCTGCTGCAGCATGGCCAGCTGCTGCTCAAAGTAGCCAATGGCTTCCTCCATGACATTCATGTTCATCTTGGTAATGCCCATGTTACCGTAGACCTGGGCTTCGATGCTGGGGTCCTTCAACTTCTGCCCCAGCTCCAGCTGCTCTTCGTAGCACTTGAAGGCCATGGTGTACTTCCCAAGTGACATGTACACTGCAGCAAGGTGACCGTGTGCTCTGCATTCACCCGACATATCCCCCAGCTCCTGGTACACCTCCAGCTCCTGCGTGTGGTAACCTAAAGCCTTGTCACACTTCTGTACCATCCTGTATGCAGAGCCCAGGGCTGCATAGGCATTGGCTTCCAGTCTCCGGTCTTTAACCTGATGGGCTAAGCTCAACTGCTGCTCATAAAATTTTATTGCACCATGTACATCTTTTTTACAGACAAAAATATCCCCCAAGTTCCCCAGAGCTCGGAATTTGGCCTGGGAATTGTTCAGAGACTGTGCCAGGGACAACAGGTACTTTTGACACTCCTCTGCTTTGTTGAAGTCCATCAATGCTTTGAAAGCCAGGCCTAGGTTGCAGTAGGCTTTAGCTTGGCTCAGCTTGTCATGAAGATCCTTTGCTAAGGCAAGATCCTGCTCGTAGTACTTAACAGCTTCCTCATAGTTGCCGAGGCAATAATGGGCATAGCCAAGGTTGTGGCAAACCTTCCCCTCGCCTTCCATGTCCTGCAGCTCAGGGGACAAGCGCAGGTACTGCTCATAGTACGGGGCCGCCTGCACGAACTCTCCTCGCGTGCAGTGGAAGTTGCCCAAATTGCTGAGGGCTCGCGCTTCGCTCTGGATGTCCCGCAGCTCCCGGGCAATGTTGAGATGATTCTGGTAGTGCTGCAGAGCACGGTCATGGGCCCCCAGAGCCTGGTAGGCCACCGCCAAGTTGCCGTGCGTGGATGCCTGAGAGGCACGGTCGTTGACCTCCATGGAGATCTGCAGCTCCTGCCGATGGTACTTGACAGCCTGGTCGTACATGCCCAGGGCGTTGTAAGCGTTGCCCATGTTGCCGTAGGCCCGGCCCTGGGCCGCGTAGTCGCTCAGCTCCTGCGCTATGGACAGGTGCGTCTTGTGCAGCCGCAGCGCCGTGTCGTAGTCACCCTTCATCTGGTGAATGATTCCTGAAAAACAACAGGCACCAGCTCAACAAACACAGCGCCCTGCACTAAGGCTCTGAGCACCCTGCACACCAGCACTGCCTGCAGCCCAGACCCTGCCCTGGCTCTTCGCACTCGGCAGGGCACAGCCCGTCTGAACAAACTGCATCCTTGCTTCCAACAGGGAAAGCCCAGGGAAGGTTTAGCTTTTATGTTATACAACAGCCCAACACAGTCTGGCCTTATGAAATTGCTGTTTATTTCCAGAAGTGATACCTCAGCTAATCTGGCAGCTCCAGAGCTCAGGCTCAACACATTGAGTGAGTCAGCACTGGCAGACGCTTTTCAATTTCAGTCGAATCATCTTGCATTTGTTATAAGACATGGGAACAGGAGCTCTGATTCTGCTGATGATACCACCTACACTTCAATTAAACTCTGTACTAGTAATGCCTGTGGCTACTTTGCAAACACCTGTGAATAAGCCTGGAGGTTTGGGAGCCACTGAAGGAGGCGCTGCAAATGTTTTTTGACATTAATTGCAAAAGCTCCAAGAGAAAATATCTGGCATCTTTGGGCAACATGATGAGCACATGAAAAGAAGTATAGAAGTTCTCTGGGAGCTGCAAAGAGGCAGCACTGAGAGACTTTAAATTGTGTTCTATTAATAATGTGAAGTGTCTTCTCTCCACCATAGTGGGAACCCTTAAAAGCTGCAGAGGCTGGAAAGCCTGGTCTCCACATGGAGCCTGAGTCTTTGGAAATACCAGATGCTTTGCAAAGGTTGAGAACCTAAGACTTCTGGTTAAACTCCATGCCTTGTGAAAGGCTGATAGCTTGTGCTTCACCCTTAGTCCATCACCTCCTGCTCACCTCACCCCAGAGCACAGAGAATCTCCCTGCAGAACACTGCAGCAGCTGGACTCTGTTACAGTCCATGTCTGCTCTGCTTAACTGGATCACACACTTAAGGGTGCTTTCCATCTGCATCAGGGAAATACAACAGAAAATGTCTGTTGCTTCAGCAGAGAGGCCAACTCTAACATTCTGGCCTGGAAACACATTTAGATACATTTTTTTGCCTGTCAGCATGGTTATTTTGATGAGGTTTTGTTTTGCATGTGGATTAGATGAAAGAGACAATTAAAACTTGACTTTTTGATTGGTACTGGATGCATTTTAAACAACAGTAATAGATTGTCTCAACAAGAACTGCATGTTCCCTTTCTCCAGTATAACTTAACTCTGACAGCGAAGACAAAAATATAGCCAAATAACAGCTGAAACGTGAGACCCCGGGCTCAGACACTAGGAGAACTATCCTAACACAAAGTGTGGAGTGGCTGAGTCAGCATACCAACTGAAAGTTATATTTAGGCTAAAATCCAACACTGGAAAACGTTCTCTGCTGCACCAGTCCATCTCTCACGTCTCTGCGTCTCCCCAGGACTGGAGCCACAGACTCCCCCAGACAAGGTTCCACACTGGAGAAGAGATGGGGAATGTAGTTTGTGCTTTGCTGTTCATGCAAGGCCTCCTCTCTCAGCCCTCCTGCCTGCTGGGTGCTGTCACATTAACAGAAATCTTGTTCATGCTCATTGTTCTCTCATGCTAAACTGCCCACAAGCATTTTTGCATCACAAACCTATTTTGCCCCACATATCTGCCTCAATTTGTGTAAAGGAGGAGATATGCAGCACTAATTAAAAAATGTGACTGTTTTGTTTTCTGCAGCTTCCCTTATCTTCTTCATTCAGCTCCTGAAGACTCAGCTACTACGAGAAATTAAGTAATTCATCAAGCTCTTTTCAATTACCTGCTGTTGATAACATCAGAGTACAATTAGCATCTACAAATGAACCAAGTGCCAACTGCCAAGCAGAAACAGGAGCTGATTTACAGCGTGGGGCAGCCTGCAAGGGTTGGGATTCAGGGGCTGCCAACAAACACTTATTTTGATATCCCAGCACCAGCTCTGCTCTGCTGTTCCCAGCCAACTGAGAACACATCCCGAACGACAGCTGGAACATTGGCAGCACAACTGCCACAGCCATGGCAGAGATGGAAATGCATCCTTGGTTGCTCCCACATCTGGTGCTGTGAGGCAGCAGGAGAAATAGGCTTCACTTGGATATAACTCAGTCTCTCCCAGCCTGTCAGCAGCATGCCAGTACTGCTCCTACACCCTATTTCAAAGAGTATATATGGAAAATAAACTTAGCTTAGGATTTGACTCGTGTCTCTCAACTTACAAGGCAGCAATCTATTGACATATCCTGCTGACAAACTCCCAGAGAAATGGCCAGATAACAAACCACATCACTACTTGCATTAGTGCAAGAATTACACTTACTCCTAACTCCTGAAGAGCTCCTCAAATGCATTTTATCTTTTCATTTCCCTTTTGCTATGAGTTTGTGCTTTCTAGTGTTTTTCTAAGGAATTTAATAATTGAACATGGAACACAGTTCAGCAGCACACAATCTGCCAAGGGCCTGTTTAATTTATTAAGGCAGTCTGATGAAACTGTGGTGACTAAGAAGACAGCACACAGCAGATCTTGGGCATCCTGGCAGCAGCTCTGATAGTCTCAGCATTCCATGACAAATTCTGCTCCGTGTCAGGACCTTACCTAGATTGGAGGAGGCTCTGCCTTCAGCAGCTCGGTCCTGCAGGCTCTCAGCAATGTGCAACTGTTCTTCATGGTACTGCTTAGCCCTCTCCAGGTCTTGCATACATCTAGCTGCATGGCCCAGGCCAGCATAAGCTCGCATCTCAATGGCCTTCTCAGCCAGCTCCTGGGCCAGCTCCAACACATAGTTGTGGTAGGACATGGCTTTGTCGAAGTTCCTGCGGTAGTGGTAAGCACTGCCCAGGTTGCTGTAGGCTCGAGCTTCCTCCCGCTTGTTCCCCAGCTCCTTGGCGATCTTCAGATGCTGCTCATGGCACTGCACTGCATTCTCAAAATCCCCCATTGCAATGTACACTGCTCCCATGTTGCCCAGCTCCCGTGCCTCGGAGAGCTCATCTTTGGACTGCTTGGCGAGCAGGACACACTGCTTGTGGCTGGCCAGTGCGTTTGGGTAGTCCCCGATGGCTGTGTACACGTGGCCCAGACTGCTCAGTGCTGAGGATGCTGCCTGCAGGAGCAAGAGAGACAATGTAAGTACAAGCATTCATGGCAACCAGTCAGATGGCCCCAGTCCTAGAAATCAAAACCACGAGAGGCCGTGCTGGTGAAAGAATGTGACTGCCAACTAGAAAACCTGTTCTCTGCAGTTCTAAACCACTCAGGGCAGCAGGAATGGATGGGGTTGACTGAGGAGGACATGGGTTGGACTACCTCTTTCTTTGATGTGTGTTGTGTGTGCTTGTACCTGCCAGAGGGGAAGGACAGCACTGCAAAGATGCAGAGACTATTGAGGAGACAGAGAATGACTGCTGCAGTTACCAACATCCTTCCATACCTCTGCTTCACCAAGCACACCATGCTCCAAAGAGCACAGTTCTTATTGTGCAGAATCAGGGTCCTGAGCCCCACACAATCTTGGGAATGCATCAAAGACAACAGCATTTCAGTAGCTGGAGCCTCTGTCCCTTAGGCACATCTTACCTAAATACAGCTTTGTGAAAACCCGAGTTCCCACCACCAAGAAACAGCTGTATTTAATAAGAGAAATTATCTGAGAATCAGATTATTTTGCCCCCTGCATCTCCTAGGATGCAGACCTGCCCTCCACCTGGCAGAGCCAGAGCTCCCAACCAGTCAGCAGGGCAAGAAGCCAGCAGGATGTGTTCTTCACATGCCTGCTGCCTCAGCAAGGCTGTTCCTTCCATCTGACCCCAACTCCTCTGCAGCTCCCATGTGCATTTCCTTTGCTCCCCAGCTGCTGCTGTGACCCAGTTCCAAACCTCCCAAAGGGAGCTGTCATGGTGAGGGCAGCAGCTGGCCAAAGGCTGCCACTCACGGCTCCTGGGCAGTCCTGGCAGTGGCCCCAGCCCCTCCTCAGAGCAGGCCAGACCAGCTGCTACTGGTGTGGCCACAGGCAGAGCTGGGACCGGGTTCTGCTCTATGCTGGTCAGACTGGCCGCAGAACTGGGGTGGTCTGACCCTGGACAGGCTCTTCAGCAGCACAGTGACAAATTCTTGGCTGATACCATGAGGGAGAGCTCTTAGAGGGTTTGAGTGGGCCTGTTCGGAGGCTGCTACAAAACCAGCACAGAAATTGTTGCTCTGAATTTGAATCCGTTTTTACACACATCTTCATGAAGCTTAATATATACAGAGTATTAAGTCATTTGCAACCTAAGTAGGGAAGAAAAGGGAAAAAAATAGATACATGCAGCCATCTTCCTCAAGCCCAAACCAAAGTACTGAGTGGGGTCCATTACAGGCCTCAAGATGCATCAGAGCTCCCTTCATCCTGATAGGAAGCAACATGTCCACTGCTGTGGAACAAGGCAGCAGCACCCTCTGGGCCAAGTCAAGCCCAATTCAATGCCATGAGAACTGATCCAGCCTGCAAGCTCAGAAATTCTGGAAGACCGGCCACCACCAGCAACAGAACTTCTGGGAAGAGAATGGAAATGCTTTTCTGGAAAACAAGGAGTCAGTGAAATCTGGTGTCTCCTGGGGCTGCTAAAATAAAAAAAAAGTGGACATCCATGCATGCAGATCACTGAAGAGATGAGCTCTGGCCAAGAGCCATCAGGCAGAGACTCAGATGATGTTAATGGGCTATGGCTGGGGAAAAGAGGCATAAATGGAAAGCAGCAGATCTCAGATTGTGTGTGCACAAGAAAAACTTGACAGAAGCAGGGACCGCGTATCCCGCACATGGGAAGAAATCTTTAGGATGTCTCCTAGAATGGGAAGCAGATGATAGGAATTGAAATTTGTGAGGCTGGAAATGTTTATTCTTAGGGCTCCTAATCCCTTTGCCCAAGAGCATGCCCAGGCTCTCAGTAAAGCCCTAGAATGAAGGGCACAAGCTTGGCAACCATTCTCAGAGCATGCAAAAACACTTGGCTGACATGCCTGAGTGCCCAGGGCTGGATTATCTAAACCAGGATGTGGCAGGAGGACTAGTGAAGCAGAAAAGAAAAATAAGTTGAAGGAGACAAAAACAGAAATAGAAAATAGAAAATAAAGGGTGAAGAACCAATGAGAAATAGCACGACTTGATTAGAAAGCTGGGGCTGATTTTAGAGGCCGGGCTGTGGCTCACCCAGACAAGGCAGGAAGACTACATCCACCTTCTGATGTGTACTTCATTCCAATGTCCTTCCATTTTATTCTGCAGCAGCTTCCACTGTTACCTGATCTGAGAACAGCACTTCTCAATCCTCTGGGAGTCTGCATGAGGACAGCCTGTGGCACTTCTGGCTTCCCCAGGCTGGGGCTGATTCCTGCAGCAGCAATCCTCCAGAAACAAAACCATCAATGCTCTATTTGTTCTGGGGGCAGTAAGGGGAGCTGGCCCTTACAGCAGCATTTAGGAACAATTTGGTGATAACATCTGCTGGGTGACTCCAGTGACTCACTTCAGGGGATTAGGAATAAGATTCCACAAGATAAATTCATGATTGTGTGTTTAATAAAATCCTCCACATTACAGGGAACCCCAAGTGGCTCATACACACTGGGCCAAGAGGGATGGGGTGTTCCCACGTCACTGCAGAAGAGCCCTGTTGTGGCACACGGCTGGCACACAGCAAACAGACTCCATCTCTGCTTGGTAGCAGGGTGATGTGAGACTACAGCTCCATACCACATGGGATTTGCAACAGCAAACAAAGAAAATCAATGTTTTATGTATCTGACAAAGACAAATTTTACAGTGGGGATTGCTTACACCTTCAATTAAGCAATTTATCACTTTAATAGAAAGCAGATTCTTCTGCCATTGAGCTGAGGCACAGAAGGGAGTTCTGAAAAAGGTTCCTAAGTGCTCTCTTTCTCTCAGAAGCAACAGCCAGCTCAGGTTTTTCAGCTGAGTAAGGCAGAGTCTGATGTTAAGCAGATGTGCATCACAGAATGGCACCTGACAATTTGGAGAGATGCATTCCTTAGGTACTTCACCCTTGCTGGAGAATTTCCCAATCACGTTACATTTAAACAAATCTTCACCTGACTGCACAGCCTGCTTAAATAAGAACACTCTGTAATAATCCTAAAATGGGTGAGGTGAAAATGCTCTGCCTGGTATATCACTATAAGGTACCCTTAATCCCTGAACATAGACACTAATTAAGACTGATCATAGATGGAGCATGCCCTGCTGCATGCTGCTTCTTTCAACTCCCCTTCTCCCTCTGGGCACAGAGTAACAGCAGCTTGATCCTACAGATGTAGTGGAACTGTATCCAGTGGATTACCATGCATTTTCATCACAGGTGTACTGGGGGCAGGCAGCAGCACACATTTCATATAAATGATCATTTATTTCCACTTCCATTATATCCACTTCTATTAAGGCCTTTCATCATTGCCTCAGAATCTGCAGGTATGCCTCAGCCTGGCTTGGACAACGCCTGATTTATGCACTAAGACAAGTCTCACATCCAAACAGAGCAGGTGCCCTATCAAAATTAACACTTCTTTCCTCCCTTAAAGGTGAGGCTGATGTGTCAGTACCACATCTAACTTCCTCCTTTGTGTGCCATCCTTTTGAGAACTGGAAAGGAAGCAGCAGGCAATCTCCTCCCCTCTTATACATGATCAGTACGCAGGAAGAAGGAATGGATTTGCTTTTAGGCAATTATTTCCTGGGGGAAAAATACACTGAAATCAATATCCCTGCCAATCAATATCCCTATTTATTTGTAGAAGGTCTCAGTCTTTTACAAAGAAGCTACCAAAGAGCAAATGCCAAAAAAGCCAAAGCCATGGAACAGAAGCACTAGTATCTGAAAGCCTGAAAGGAGCTTTGTAACTACTAACTGAAAGAGAACAACCAGGAATTAACGATACAATAGAAATACTCAAAATACACATCATAAAGAGATGGTCCTGACCCTCACTTGATTAATGGATAAAATCCACAGTTCTGCAAGTGTCACAGAGCTGCTGCTCGTGACAGAGCCTGCTATGGACTCTGCTGACAATCTGCTCCCAGCCCTCTCTATCCTTACTTGCTCAGGAAATTCTTGATGTTTCAGAGGACTTCTCATTCTCCCTGTTCCATGGCAAAAGTATCACACAAAGTACATGAATCCCAGCAAACCTGAGCAGCACTAGGAGTTTGACTGCCAGACCATTCACAGTCACTCCAAGGGGAATGCTGACTTTCAGCAGCTTATTTGGAGATCAAAATAATGCTGCTCCATTCCAGTGGAAAATCCACTGACTCCATTACCTCCATTATCATTTAGGAGCAAGGTGTCTGGTTCTGCCTAAAACACTTATTAAAGTAAACCTGAGCTACACCCTTAACAGAATAGTTTAGCAAATAGTTTTGACCAAGTTAGCAGGGTTTTGCTGAAAAGCTGAAGCAGCAGCTATTCCAGTCCACTTTTAGGAGTAAATCTGCCTGTCACCCATACTAACCAGGCTGCTCATGCTCACTGTGGGAACTGGTGCAACACCTCTCACTCACCCCTCACTGCTGGGGACCTGGGGGAGTGGGCTGCCATTCTGGGTGGGTTCTGCAGAGCTCCACTCATTCCACAAAGAAATCACACACAATACACCAGCCCAAGAACACTATGAAGGAGATCTCATCATCGAGCCTACACATCACCTGGGTTGATCTATCTTTACCCCAAGCAGCCCAAATTTGGTCGCTCTCTGGACACAGTCTGAAAGGCTCCTGTGTGCAATCACTTTAGGGAGAATGGCTGACTCGACATTTTTAGTGGTGATGTAATATTCCTCATTTAAAACCACAAGCTTCTCCATGGTGGCGACCCTGAGGAGTGACTCATACCCTGGTCAAAGTCAGTCAGGAAGAATAAGCCAGCAAGTCACAAACTTGGATCTAACAAGTTCAGAGCAGGCAAAGAAAACATCAACTCCTACAACAGTGTGCTGACCTGTGCCAACCCTTGCTGCTCTTGTTTATAAGCTGGATATCCCCTCTCTGCAAACTCAGTACAGAAGAGGAAAGCCCTGGCTGAGGTAAGCCTCCTGAAAACTCAAAGTGTGCTGCAGCTGCAGCTCTTGCATGAGTTTTCTGCTTCATTTCTTTTACTGCAGGCAGGTCCAGGCCTCAGCAGTGTGCTGAGCTTTGCAGACACTGTGAAAGTAAAACCAGAAGACTGCATTTCTTTCAACTAAAATCCATGTGCTGTGGAGGTCAAATGGGGACATTTAAAGGAGATCCTCAGGAAGTATTACATTTCCCTCTTGAGTCACAAGTCCAAACAAAACAAAGCATATGGCCTTTTAGTGCATTCCCAAATTTCCTGCACCAGTCAGATTTCTCTTTGTTCTGCTTAATCCTATCACTTTTGAACCAGACAAACCTGTATGAATCCTGTCAAGTTGCCTCTAAAAAAACCTGCTAAAGACAGAAAGAGAAAGGCAAAGAATTTATACTCTCTGATACAAATCCAAATACTGAAGGTCAGACACTAAGGCTGATTCACATCACTGAACTCGTCCTTTCAACCACATAGGTGATTCAGTCCAAGCTGTAATGCAGCATAAGTGGACCCACAATTCCCAAGTAAACTCCACTGGAAAGTGTTCTCCCAGCAGCTGGCACTCAGCCTTCCTCCAGGGTACAAGGCAGCCTGCCCTGGATCCCTAATAAAGCAAGACTGCTGGAATCATTTCCTCATCACAGCCTGTCTCTGACATCTTAGTCTATGTTTCCAGGCATGACAAACTGCTTTAGCCTGAAGACTCTTTCCAGTTCTCATTTGTGAGGTATTTATATCCTGTCCTCATTTTCCAGATTGTTTGCAAACATAACAAAACAACTGTGGTCATAAGATTTTCAGATTTTTCCTTTCTGAAAAATGTGACAGCCCCAGGGCCAGACCACCTCTTTGGATGGCTGAGTGCCACACATCCCACAGGCAGGGACACTGCCATGGGCTCCCTCGAGCTGCAGCTCATGAATGGATGGGATTCTCCACACTCCACCCAAGACTGCAGATAAGGAGCACATCCTCTAACTCAGAAGAACAGAAAAAAATCCCCATTCTGCTACCCCAAACCAGAATTCATCCAAGTTCAGGGAAAAGGCTGAATCCATACAGCTCTGCTATTGACTGAAGATGTGGCTTTACAGACAAAGCAGGGCTGGAGGGACACCTGGAAAGCATTTCCCCTTCCCCTCAGGAAAGGGCAGAAAACCTTGGCTTTACAGAATTTACAGATTTCATTAGAAAGGAATGATCTATCTTTCCTTGTGCATCTCCTTCTGGAAACAAGGAGGTGAAATTTGATCTCTGATTTGCACAGCCTGATAGCGAGGAGCTGAAGTTTACCAAATGTGGGAACTTTATACTGAGTTCCATTGCTTTGAAGGGGACTGGGAAAAACTACCAAAACTGCAAACCTATATAACTACCAGTGGCTGAGATGCTTACAAAGTATGTTCAGACAGTTGCAGAACAAATTCCCAACAGAATCCAAGCAAGGATTGTCTGTCCCAGTAACCATACTCCCTAATGCTCCTCCTCCAGGGATGCACAGTGGTTGGTGACCCCTCCCAGCCATGGCTCCAGGTGCAGCCAGCTCCATGGCAATGCCTCTGTAGCAAGAAGTAGAGCACCCAGCTGGATTCTGGAGTCTCCTGGGCTGCAAGCCCATGGGTTTCTCTTTCCAGTAGGAATTTCTGCATTCTGGTATTTCCCCTGCCACACAAGAATCTTCAAAAATATGCCAGAGCAAGGCGACACAGAAAACCCACCAAAGCCTGCTTAATAAACATCTTTCTTCTGTGCTACTTAACTACCCAGTTCTAATTATCATCTTCATCATCTCCATTTCCTGCAAGTAGTCAGCCTTTCTGAACAAAATCTGCTGAAGCTGCAAACATGAACTCTGCCTTACATTTGCAATCGTTTTAAAAAGCATCTTGAGACAGCAAAACCTGGCTCATCAGTTACTGAGCACACCCACCTGCTGCAGAGAATTCCCAGAGCCACAGATGCTCATGGAGATGTCCAGGGCAGCAGCCAGAGGCTGATACAAAGGGTCAGCAACAAGAGGGCACAGAGCCCCAGCAGTTCTGCACCTTTTCCTTCCACAGATAGCTGCTTCCAGAGGGAGGCTGGGGAAATCCCTTCAAAACCAGGCCAGGAATAATTGCTGCAAGCTGTTGCCATCATGAGTCAAGCCAGGGGCAAGACAGTGCTGACACAGTCTGTCAGTCTGTCCTCAGCTCTGCTCTTCCTCAGCCACACTCCTGAGAAAAAGGGCCAGCAGAAAGTGCTTGGCTGCACCTTCATCCAAGCCCTAGGGAGAATTCAGGGGTGCAGACAATCCTGTTTCTCACCCAACACCTTCTGCTCACCCCTGCATGGTGAAGAGAGATGCTGCATCCTAGGGGAAGGCAGAGCTCAGCTCAAAGCATGCCTGCCAGCCAACATAGACGGGCTGCCAGCACCCAGTGGCTTTCTGGCAGCAGCATCTTTCCCAAGAGCTCCATGCTGGCAGCACAAGCACTCATTTCATGATGGTTACTCTATCATCTTGCCATCCTGCCCTGCTATTTCTGAACAGAGGGGCTGTAATAGAAGGCGTCTGAGGGCCCAGGAGAGAAAGGAGACATTACACTGCAGAGTTCCTGTGGTGTCCATGGCCTCTGCACAGCAGGAATCATGCACAGCCTTTGTGAGGGTTTGGACACTGGACCCAAGAAAGGGTCTCAGCTTTCCCTTTCCTGCCCACTTCTCCTTGTCAGCCACTCACAGCTCCAAAACTCAAGTATTACTTCTCTAAATGAAATGCTCTGGAAGTAACACAGGGCCTTCAAAATGGTCATCAAAAAGGGCCACCCCAACCCATCCCAAGAAATCACACACCCCTGGCTCTACACTGGCACTCTGGCCTTACAGAATTCCTAATACAAGACAGTTCTGGACACCTGAGGAGCAGCTAGCAATGAAAAGGGATGCAGGGGACTAGTGTTACAGGTATCAAAAGCTTTCACACTTACATTTTGATTCCATTCTTTCCTCTGATCCTGGCCTAGCTCATTAGCTAAATTATTAAATTAAATTATTAAATTAAAATTAGCTAAATTGTCTAAATCACAGCCTGTGATGTGGCATCAACACACCCTACCTACATGAGTTACCTGATGGTTTCCAGAAGATGAGGTTATCTGGTGTTAAAACCAAAACAATTAATTCAGAGATAGAGTACAGACGTAACATTAAGCACTTCCATTATGGGCTGGTGCCACTGCAGCCCTTAGATCACTCTGAGGAGAAACAGGCTGCAAGCTTCTGCTGCTCATCAGAGCCAGCTTCTGTGACAAGACAACAAGCTAAAATAATGTGATGCAGTCTTCCTTGCTAACATCATCTGCCACTCCTCCTCTGGCACATTCCAGTACCTTGGCTGCTACTTTAGGGAACCTCTCTTTGTACAACTCCCAGCACTTTCATGAGCACTAAGCAGAGACTGGAAAAAAGAGCAGCAGCCCAAGCTACCAGAATGGGATTTCCTCAGCACATGAACTGCTGGACAGTATGTGCTGACATTTAGTCACAGAGAGCACGGAACACGTCACAAGAACATGAGGTTGCTGCTGCTCTTGGACAGGGCTGAGACTCTTTATCCATCAGCAAGGAAGTAAAGACTACATTTCACTCCACTGCAACCAGGTCTGCTCAGAGTGGATGCCCCTGTTCCTTTTCAGTGGCAATTACCCCTGCACAGGCAGCAGCTCCTTACTGCAGGACAGGAGGGGATCAACTCCAACAGCCTGCAGCCAGCTCTCAATGAAAACACAAGCCTCTACCTAGGGGCCTCACCAGCCCAGAAAAGTTTTATTTTCCACCTCTGCACAAACTGTGAGGGCCTTAGTTGGAGGTAGTGCCAAGAGATGCCCAAAGATCAGCTCCTGAGGTGCACATGTGCACTGAGCCAGGGTCCTGCAGCCCCCTGCCATGTGTTCTCTCTGACTACAGATGGGCTGTGCAGCACTCTCCTCACTTAGGATGGGATGGTTACACTTTGTACTGCTGCCACGAGGCTACACAACCAGTGATGCCCACTCTGCCACCAGTGACATGGCTGAAGCAGGGACAGGTATATCCACAAAACTAATGCATTTGAATTTCCTAACCAGCCACTGCAGCTGGTCAAAAAATCCAACCCATTCCTTACCTGAGATGCTGTTTCATGGTGCCCTTCACAGCATCTCACTAAGACCCAGGCACCTGCACACACTAAACCATGTGTGTTCAATCCCCTCTCAGAGATACCACAGGTATGCCACATCCCAGTAACACCTGCCCCATGCTCTCTCTCTGGACACAAGTACAACAAAACAGCTCAGACTTCTTCCCACCCTGGCTGAAAGAGCAAATGGCCTGCCTGGACACATAGCCTGTGTTTGTAACAGGAGCTGCACAGACTCCCTGTGCCAAGGAAGAAAAACATGTACAATCCTGAGTCCCTGTGAGCAGCTGAGATGCTTCCTTGCTCAGCTGACAGTTCCCCTTCTCCAGGCCTGTATGGGGGGAGGAGAGACCTGAATGCTCCAGACAGACCCTCCGCAACCTCCTCCTCCCCCTTTATGGGCAGCACTACCCAGCAAACATTTGCTCCAGCAGCCTCAGAACCTGACAGCCTCTCCAAAGACAGCAGCATCCCATACAAAGGAGCACTTTTTACCTTTTCTGCCAATTCTCTGTACAGTCAGGGGTAAAACAATTACCTCATTACAGTTGCACACCAAATTCCCTTCTGCTGGAATTCACATCAGCCCTACTGCAACTTTATAACATTTGCATTATAAAAATGTCTGCAAAGGAGGCCAAGAAAAACAGCTTTTTGTTCAGAGGAAGCTCTGTGGTCAAGATGATGTCATCAGAAAGCGCCAAATTAATTTCCTGTGGTTACATCCTACAGGAAATCCAAGAAGCTCAGCTTTCTTGCTAAACCAAGTAGTCATTTGTTGTCAATAACTGTTAATTATGTGCCCAGATGTGTCATGAACTAAGGACTATTAGGATTAGCCCTCATTCCCTGGACTCCCCCAGTGAGATCTGTTTAAATCAGTGGGCTGAAGACCAGGCAAAATGCTCCAGCCCAATGTCCCAGGCCAGCCTGGGGTTCTGGGGCTCCTGTGCTCATGCCAGCACATCAACTCCCCTGCTGCTGCTGCCTCCAGCCCCCACAATGGGGGATGTGCTGGACAAGAAACCCCAAGAAGAGCAGCAGCCACACAGGTTACCCTGTTAGCAGCAACAGGGATCAAGAAAACTGCACAATGACAAGCAACAGCTTTTCTGCTCTTCATGAACTGAAACAAGGAAATATGGAGTGATTCAGGAGGTTTTTCAGCTGGTAAAATAATCAAGAAAATGTCTAGGAAGTCCCTCCCCCAGTCACAGTCCTTCCACAACCTAGTGAAAGATGCATTTTTCCAAGGCTTACTTGATATTTAACTTGCCAAATAACTTAGTAAAGCAGTAAAGCATTCAGCAAATTCTAGCAGATCTTTCCCACAACTTACCAGTGGGAAACTGAACTTCCTCA
Organism: Oenanthe melanoleuca; assembly: GCF_029582105.1. Taxonomy (NCBI): domain Eukaryota; kingdom Metazoa; phylum Chordata; class Aves; order Passeriformes; family Muscicapidae; genus Oenanthe; species Oenanthe melanoleuca. The sequence continues at coordinate 5,084,822 of NC_079349.1, forward strand.
GTTTTTAGCTCTCCCCCAAAACTACTTGTGTTTACATGAATTCTCACCTGTCCTGCTGCCTCTTGCTCTTCACTGTGCCTGCCATGCAACCACCAGTCTCCATTTTCCCACTCACAGTGGAGGGAACCCCCAGAGCAGGGGATAAGTTTTGTATCTGTGCACTAAAATACGTTTCTGTCCTTACAGTGAACTTTCAGCAGAAATCCCTTGGGACAGCTTCCTCAGTCTGTGCAGCCCACTTCCCTGCACTGGCAGGGAGCCCAGCACAGTTGAATGGTCAGGAATTGAATGGTCAAGCCAAAGCAGACCCTGCACAATTTGTTTTCATATTTGCATGGATTCTTTTTGTTTTCACTGGTGTTTAGACTAAGTGTATTTTATGCAAACACTGGGGATAGGAATTTTGCCCATTTCTTATCTGGTAAAAGCACAACTTACGATGCAGCTTGGCAGAGTCTAGGTCAGCAGCACCTGTAACACTGGAAAATGTGTTGAGGACATCGAGGGCTCAGCTGCAGCAACATGGTACTGACCCAGCAGCAGCTCCTACCCCTGGAGCCCAGAGCCTCTGTGCTGTAGGAACATGGATGGTAAGGGACAGACAGGGAGGCAAAAGGACCTGCTCAGAGCCCACAGACTAGAGATGGGGGAGGCAAATGGACAGCCCAAGCACCTTGCCCCTTATCTATTGATACACCGACTTTCCTTAACAAAAGGCAAGGGGACACCCAGGAGGAGAAGTCACAGCTTCCAAATTCTTGGGGTAAAAGAGGCAGACAAACAATGCTTTTTGATATGTTCAGATCTGTATGGAAAACCATGCAGTGCAGATGACCAGCTTTGACTGTTTAATAAGCTTCCTACCTCTCTGTCCTTGAGCTTCATGGCAAGCACCAGCTGATGTCTGTGGTTAGTCAGGGCTTCCCGGTAATTTCCTTTGGAGAAGAATGCAGAGCCCAGATTTCCATGAGCTCGGCATTCTCCTGTCTGGTCACCTGTGTCACATGCAAACAAAACAAGATGAGCTAATACAGGCACTGCTGGAAGCATCCAGTAGGAAGACAAACATGGGGTACAAGTGATGCTCTGGTGTGAGAACCAGCATTAAAACAAACTCATCTTTATGTTTAATACACAGCCAAACTCCCCTCTTTGCTGGCCTTCAGAAACTTCTGCAACAGCCAACAATCTTATTTTTAGAATTGTTTTACTTTCTTCTGTGGCCTAACACCTGGCAATTTTCCATTCCTCCCTGTTTATTTCTTGCTTGCATTGTGAAGGTCAGTCAATGGCCAAGGGCTAGAACAAGCACAAAAGCATGCCAGCTTTCTCCAGAAAGCAGCATAGCTCTGCTCAGATATACAAAATACACCTACAACAATCTTCAAGAGAGCTCAGTGAAGGGTCCTGCCTCGAGCCTTTGGGCACTGTCTCTCCAGCTCTGCACAGTCAGGGCTTTGTCTCACACCTTGTCTGCTCCCCTAGAGCACCCCAAAAAGCTGAATGCTCTCACTGTTGGGGAGAATATATTGTACTCAAGAGGGATTTTTGAATTTGTTTATTTTTAAACACTCTTTCTTCATCATTGCATCACTACTGATTTGTTCCTTCTCTGGCTACTGCTCCAGAATCTCAGTGAATACTTTTGTCCATCAAATACTTGGAATAGCAGATGGTTTCATTTAAAACTTAGGTAAGGTTTTGAGCTTGAGTCTACACAAGGAATAAGAGCAGTTCCCACATACATGACATCAGGTAATTAGAAGACCCTGTAAAACCTTAGCACATCCATTGATCATCTGTCCCTTCACACAGGCAGACAAACAGGGATGCACAAACCTGCAGTCTGCACATCTCACAAGCTTCAGGTTGGATTTAGCAGCTTGTGAAAACCCACAAGCATTCGAGCATTCGAGAGGGATGCTGATCACTACCCCAGCTCATGATTTCACCAGTCCCAACCCAGCACTCAAGGAGTGAAAGGAGGATGCTCACCTAAACTCTTGGCCACGTCCAAGTCCTGCTGCATGTATCCAGTGCTTTTCTCCGTGTTCCCGAGGGACCAGTAGGCACTGCTCAGCGCAGAGAACACTGATCCCCGCAGCTTCAGGCTGCACGTGCCAATCTTCAGGGCAGCCTCCAGCACCACCACAGAGGCCCCGTGGTGGCCTGCAGTCAGGAGCTCCTGGCCAATCACAGACACCACAACAAAGGGGCTCTTGTCCAGCTTCATCTTCTGCAGTTGTTGGTAGGTGGGCTCCAGGGACTCTGAAGCGCAAAACCGAAGACAGAGGTACTCAGCAAACCAAGTTATTTACATCAGGAATCAGCTTCACAACTCATCTTGATTTTTTTTGTAAACAAATGACACATGATTTAAGGGCCAGACAGCCCAAATCCAATAAAGCTTTATTAAGGGAGCTTGGGGCTCAAAGGTACCATCTAAGATCTGGCATATCAAGACAGATCACCTGGCAAGCTGCTGTTTGCCTTGCAGAAAGCACTTCAGGAAGGCAGCATAAGAATAGAGCTTAGAGCAGTCTCAGCATCGAGCAGTCTCATTCTGAGCTCTGAAGTCTGGCCTAATGGCAGAAGGAATACAGAAAGATATCTGTGGAATTTTGTAGGAAACTGGAAATGGGCCATCTGCAGTGTCTGAGAGCATTGCAGTTTTTGCTCTTTCAGCACAAACCTTCAGATGAACGTCTGTAAAGTTTGTGCCTCTCCAGATACTCAAGCACATGATGTGTGCTAGGAGTGGTGACCAAAACTGCAGAAAGAAGCTGCTACTTCTGAAGGAGACAGTGCTCCTGTGGCATGCTAGCACTGGACCTGCACAACTGCTTCAATTTGTCTAACTGCAGGAGGGAGCACAGTTGATACACAGCTGCAGGGCAGTCGGCCAGAGATCATCCTGCCAAATTTGGGGATGCTCCCACAGAATACCATATAACCTGCATTCTAAGCAGCAGCCCTAGTACCTTTGGGTAGCAAATCAAATTGCATTCACTAGGTAACTGCTGTATAGGACAGAAACTTGAAGATGAATTCTTTTTGGAGGATGGAGAAAAACACTGTAAAAAAGCAAACACCAACAAGGATATTTTTTTTATTTCAGTGCTCCTTGGCTCCTAAGCCCTGTGGCCCTCAGCACCATCTGCTGAGGATGACAACTGCCATGTTCCCTCCTGACTAACTGCATTAGGGCACTGCAGCACAAATCCTGCAAGAGAAATGGAGCTAGGAGGAGACAACCCCCTTCCTCTAGAGAAAAAAAAACTTGGAAATGGGGACATGATGAAAGAGAGGCAAACACTGCACAGCTCATATGGCTTCAAGGTCTCTGTGATTTCAAACACTCTTGAATAGAAGTGAATTAGAAGAGCAGCCCTTTTGCCTTCTGGAATGCTGTGTTTTGAGGGACAGTAGTACCACAGAAAAGCTGCTGATTTGCCCCTCTGGGCAAACTGGCCTGGGGCATTTCAGATGTGCTGCTCCCAACCAAGACATTGTGGGAAGTTGCTCCAGTAAAAACACTGGCTGGCTGTCACCATCTTACTGTCCCACTAAACCAGAAGGATAGTTTTTGTTATTCCTGTAACTTCAGGCTTCATTCTTGGCATCCTCCTGACTCAGCAGAGAAGCCAAACCTTGAAATCTTTCCCTTCAGGCCTCCAAGTTGTCCTGTCCTGAAGCTCCCACCTCTGGCTACCTCAGCAGCAGGTGACACCCCAAGAACTCCCTTGTGCTTACCTCGCATGGGAGACTTCATGGCGGCCTCGACCATGCCGACCAGGAGCTGAAGGCTCTTGGGATCCTGCGCCAGCCCCGAGGCAAAGGCGGCCAGCGCATCCGCATGGCGTCCCAGGTACTGCAGGGCCACGCCCTGACGGAAGTATGCCTGCAGGACAGAGCACAGCAAGCCATCAGAGAGCCAGCACGGACAGCACCAGTAACACAGCTGGCACAGAGCACAGCAATGCCATCAGAGAGCCAGCACGGACAGCACCAGTAACACAGCTGGCACAGAGCAACAGCAGTGCCATCAGTGAGACAGCACCAGTAACACAGCTGGCACAGAGCACAGCAATGCCATCAGTGAGCCAGCACGGACAGCACCAGTAACACAGCTGGCACAGAGCACAGCAATGCCATCAGAGAGCCAGCACGGACAGCACCAGTAACACAGCTGGCACAGAGCAACAGCAGTGCCATCAGTGAGACAGCACCAGTAACACAGCTGGCACAGAGCACAGCAATGCCATCAGTGAGCCAGCACGGACAGCACCAGTAACACAGCTGGCACAGAGCACAGCAATGCCATCAGAGAGCCAGCACGGACAGCACCAGTAACACAGCTGGCACAGAGCAACAGCAGTGCCATCAGTGAGACAGCACCAGTAACACAGCTGGCACAGAGCACAGCAATGCCATCAGTGAGGCAGCACCAGTAACACAGCTGGACAGAGCACAGCAGTGCCATCAGTGAGGCAGCACCAGTAACACAGCTGGCACAGAGCAACAGCAGTGCCATCAGTGAGACAGCACCAGTAACACAGCTGGCACAGAGCACAGCAGTGCCATCAGTGAGCCAGCACGGACAGCACCAGTAACACAGCTGGCACAGAGCACAGCAATGCCATCAGAGAGCCAGCACGGACAGCACCAGTAACACAGCTGGCACAGAGCAACAGCAATGCCATCAGAGAGCCAGCACGGACAGCACCAGTAACACAGCTGGCACAGAGCACAGCAGTGCCATCAGTGAGGCAGCACCAGTAACACAGCTGGACAGAGCAACAGCAATGCCATCAGTGAGACAGCACGGACAGCACCAGTAACACAGCTGGCACAGAGCACAGCAATGCCATCAGAGAGCCAGCACGGACAGCACCAGTAACACAGCTGGCACAGAGCAACAGCAGTGCCATCAGTGAGACAGCACCAGTAACACAGCTGGACAGAGCACAGCAATGCCATCAGTGAGGCAGCACCAGTAACACAGCTGGCACAGAGCACAGCAGTGCCATCAGTGAGGCAGCACCAGTAACACAGCTGGCACAGAGCAACAGCAGTGCCATCAGTGAGACAGCACCAGTAACACAGCTGGCACAGAGCACAGCAGTGCCATCAGTGAGCCAGCACGGACAGCACCAGTAACACAGCTGGCACAGAGCACAGCAATGCCATCAGAGAGCCAGCACGGACAGCACCAGTAACACAGCTGGCACAGAGCAACAGCAATGCCATCAGAGAGCCAGCACGGACAGCACCAGTAACACAGCTGGCACAGAGCACAGCAGTGCCATCAGTGAGGCAGCACCAGTAACACAGCTGGACAGAGCAACAGCAATGCCATCAGTGAGACAGCACGGACAGCACCAGTAACACAGCTGGCACAGAGCACAGCAATGCCATCAGTGAGACAGCACGGACAGCACCAGTAACACAGCTGGCACAGAGCAACAGCAGTGCCATCAGTGAGACAGCACCAGTAACACAGCTGGCACAGAGCACAGCAGTGCCATCAGAGAGCCAGCACGGACAGCACCAGTAACACAGCTGGCACAGAGCAACAGCAGTGCCATCAGTGAGACAGCACCAGTAACACAGCTGGACAGAGCAACAGCAGTGCCATCAGTGAGACAGCACCAGTAACACAGCTGGCACAGAGCACAGCAATGCCATCAGTGAGACAGCACCAGTAACACAGCTGGCACCAGGCAGGGACAGGGAACAGCAAGGCCATCACTGAGGCAGCACAGACAGCACCAAGAACAAACACAGCTGGCACTGCCTCCTGCCGGGCTGCACCATGGCACTGCAGCCCGCTCTCTGAACCCCACCAGTGTGCTCCCCCTCACTGGGATCACCCTCTGAGCTTTAGTAAGGCCTCAACTGCTTTGGAGACCAGGTCACTACTAGTAAGGCAAAGCTTTCCCCTTGGATGTGGCCAAATACTACTTTTTAACTATTTATAACCAGATGCTTTTTCTCAAGACCCTCCTCTCCAGTCTTGGCTCATACAGTACAGAAGCAACCCACTTCCTCTCTCATCAGCTCTTGCCAGTAAGTCCAATATCAACACCCAGCACTAGAGGACCCAAAATGTACTGGAAGCTCAGCTGCAACGAAACACAACACAAGGATGCAGCCAGGAGCTGAGCCCTCCTCCTCCACTCACATCCACTGAGGCAGACACTGCCCAGCACTGCCCCACTTGCCAAGTGCACTGTATATACAACACACACACATACACATATAAACACTAATCTATACAAGCTTCTTAGATTAAAGCAAGACACTCATAATTCTGAAATTGTTTACAAGATAATTTTTCTTATTTTTTTTATTTTCCAGAAACCATTTATGGGAACCTGCAATAGCTTTAAAATAACTTTTATCTCTTTATCACCATGTATCTCCATTTCTACATCAGCAACATCAATATGCAGCTGCAAAGCACTCCCAAACAGAGCTCCCACATCTCCACACATACCAGGACCCTACACACATAGCAGGAACTTCAGACATACACTCTGCTCACAGGCAAAGCCCTGGCCCAAAGGGTATCCAGAGCTGCCTGGGAGATACTGGGGAAAAAGACACAGAAAACACAAGTCAGTATTTAAAAGTACTCAGGTATTTGCAGCACATACACCTGGACACTGTGTTATAAGAGGTTTTGACTTGTTTAAGCACCTTTGATGCCTGTTACTCAGGTTTTATCTTCATGCCCAGCTATTACCTTTCTAATGCAAATTTTGCTGCACTTTGAGTTCATTCAAACATATTTCAGTAGCACAAATAAAGAGAATAAAGCATTATCTGTATTCTTTAAAAGTACTTTAAGAATCAGTACAGCTCCTTGAGATTGGCTCTCTTTGCTAGGAGCCCATCACTCTCTCTTTGTCCATAACAGCACAGAGATCTGCACTCAAAATTAGGTATACATCTGGGAAGTCCTTTTACTTAAACAGGAGAAATCTTTAATTAATTTTTGAACTCGTTAGAGCATTCAGGCACTTTTGGACTCCAATCCAGGAACGCAGAGATTAAGGAAAATCAGAAATGATGTGAGAAATTTAAAGACATGAATATTTAATCTCTTTTCCATTAGTAAGTCTTGATTGTAGAACCCCTTTTAATGAATTCAATGAAAGTGAAATGCTTTTCATTAACCTTCAGTATAAATGTGTTCTTATTGAACCAAACAAGCCACTGTACTGGAAACCCAATTCAGAGTTAACTAGATTACAAGCATGAAGCTTTAAATCAAAGAAAATACAAAGAACTAACAACACACAGCAGCCACCAAGCACAAGTCCTCCCAGCAGAGTGCGAAGTGTCACCTAAATCATGCTGTACACTATTAAGTCTTGTTTTTACAGAATTACCATCTAATTACTTTCTTTACTGCCTGATGACAGAGGGAGTTGGACACAGCATGACTGTGACTGGGACCTTTCCAGCCCACAAGGCTGCTTGGTCCAGGACAGCCGTGTCCTGACTCAGCTCTCCAGAAGGAGAGCACAGCCACGCAGCTGCCAGCACTGAACTCCTTGTGGTGTGTGGGCATCTTCTTGTGCTTCACTGGCACATCCTGAATGCTGAGGAAGGAGAATCCCCATCCTCTGAACCCCACAGATGAGGAGACAGGCTGCAGGTGACAGGAGGAGACAAGACCCATGAACACACAGCTCAGTTCCGCACATTCTGAACATCCTTTATGGAAAGGGCTTTATCCGCTCCCCACATCTATTCCTGGAAGTGCCCCTGGAAACCACTGCATTTCAATACAAACACAACACTTAAAGCCCAAAAGAGAAACCTATTAATCATAACAGAAAGTACGACTTGGGCCTATTTTTCTCCTGCAAAAAACCCCTTCCTTCCTTCCTTTTCGAGTTTCCAGCATACACAAGAATGCTCTCTGCACATTGTGTTCTCCACAGACCTTTAACTAACTAAATAAAAAGCATTCACATCACCTATTTCCTCCCCAAGAGGCACTCACAAGTTAGTTTAGCATTGGAATGAAGACACTGTATCAAGGGGAAAAGTCTGCAAAGAGGAAATGGTGAGAATCACTCTTTGGAAGAGGAGAGGAAAAGGAAAGGCAGGGAGCCAGCAGCTGCAGCTGAAGGACTGAGCCAAGGAGCAGCTCTTGGTCCCAACACAGACAGAACCTTCCCCTACTGAGAAAGCTTTAAATTTTAAATCACATTATGTGAAGATACTACAGTGCTCACTCTACAGTAACAGTGACATTAATTTTCCAGTGATCCCAAATAAGAAAAACTATCAATTCCTTTTAAAAAGATTAAAGCAAGGAGAGAGACACAATGTTTCACTAAGGACAAGACAGAAACAGCAGGTGTTTTCTAACCTGACTCTCAGCATCCTCAATGTAATACAGACAGCTGGAACCATCTCTTTCATTTTTGCAGACTCTGCGCCACACTTTCCAGGAACAAGGCACAGTGCAAGAAGAAATCCTCACTCTCAGCTGGAATTTGGCACCAGATGCATCTCCCTCAACAGGAACTCTTTTCTCCTGTCCTTGTGTTAGCAGGATGGACACAGCTGTGCTGTTCCCTCCTCCAGAGCCACAGCATGTCAGTGGTTTCCCAGCACCTGCACCCCTCCAGCCTGAGCTCTGCCCAGCACACCCACTGCCCGCAGAAGGACAGTGAGAGCAGGGATGCAGCTCTTGCCAGCAGGAGCCCTTTGGGAAGGGAGGAGGATTAAAGAGCCCAAAGCAGCTCTAGGAAGCAGCCAATCTCACCAAGCTCCTGATACTCTGTTGGAGAGGCTGTTAAGTGAGCATTCCCACACACCTCTGAGAATCAGACACGAGCGTGGGCTCACACAGCCAGGTGGGCTCAGCCTTCTGCACAACAAGCTGTGCTTCTGCACAGCTACCCAACTTCATGCAGCCAAGGGAAGGAGGGAGGACAAGGAACAGACAGCACTTTGTATCCAGAACACCTCTGAAAGCACTGCTGATATTCTGGAAGCAAAAGTTACTCTAATTAGATAGCAAAATGTATTTGGCACTTGAGAATTCTGAGCCATGCAAAACACTGTTGCTGTAACAGAGGCTGCTAACACTGCTGGCCTCAGGACAGAACCCAGCGAGGTGAAGTGGCATCACTCCCACAGAACCCAAAGGGGAATAAGTCTTCCCACCTCATTCAGGTTCTGCCACCCATTTTTGCAGACTGGTTTCTTTGCCCCATGCTTTTCAAAACATTCCATGTTTTCATGGCTGGAATAAAAGTTTTTTACTGCTTTTCCCTACTCTCAACTTAATTTTACAAAACCTGTATGAGCACAGAGACAGTCCTGCCCCTTGGGCAGGGCAGTTTTATGGGGCCAGCTGGTGGCCAGGCCACAGCACAGTCAGAATGTGCCTAGGCAGGCACAGCCCTTCTCTGCAATTCTAAGCACAAGTCCTATGTGTTCTGCTCGATTTATTGACCCATGTGGTTTCTGTACACACCAGTATTTTCCACCTGTGTTTATTATAGCCCATTTAATGGAAAAGGAGAATTTCTGTCTGTCCTATTAGGAGCTGCCACTGGACTGATGGCTGCAGTGTCCAGGCAACACAAATAAACATGCATATTAGCTTTTTTTGATCCTCATCCTTTGAGATCCCATCTAGGTAACTGTCTAGACCCTGAATACTAGATTTCCCTGTGCAATCTGAAACAGGATTAGAATGCAAATGTCATAATTGAATGGCCAATACCAAGAGGGGAGCTGAAATTTTTATTAAATCTTCTGATATCAATATGCAAGAACTGTTTTAGGCAACCATAATTGGTTTATAATTAATACAAATATGCAATGAAGGCAAAAATACAGTACAAAGACACAGCATGTAAATAATGAATTGGACCTTTAAGTTCCCCAAGATTTTGCTAAATAAAACCAAGTCAAGAAGAACTCGCAGCAGAAAATTCCTGTCAGACAAACATGGAAAACTTGAAAAAAAGCACCTTGGTCTTAGACAAAGGCTGTCATTGTACACAGGGGAGGAAACTCCAAGCACCTCCATGCTGCTGTAGGCCCCTGGACAGCTGGCCATTGGGGCAGGAAAGGCAAACACACAGAAAATGCTTCTTCCATAATGCTCCCTTGGTTTGCCAGATCAGGAGATGATGCCAAAACTAGCAGGAATAATCTCTGATGCCTTTAATGCCTGTTCTCAGTCTGCAGAACACCTCTTGTGTGTGGCTGCCCATGCCAGCTGTGCCCATGGCTGACCAGAGCTATGCAAGGGACCAGCAGGAGGGAGGCAACGTGTGAACAGCTGCCACAGCTTCCCAGGGCCAAGCACCAGGTTGAATCTGTCCTCTCCCCTTGAAACTGTTTTACAGCCAAATCTTCGAGAAAAATACGGACAAGTCTCTGCTGTGGGATTTCAGGAATGTGAGGAGAGGGAAGACTGCACTTTAATTCAGAACACATGTAGCACATGCATAAAACTGCTGCTGACCACACGAGCTGAATTCCTGCTTTCCCAAAATTAAGGTTGCACCCCAGGTAACACTTTTCCTTCGCAGTCTTACATCTGGCTGACACCTGAACCACAGCTGTCAGCCTGCCCTGGAGAATCAGCACAACAGATCTGTTGTCTCTGCAGCTTTGTTTCTTAATCTTCTACCTGTTTCCAAGGTGCCTCTTACAGAACTACACTACTTAGAAATGGAAATTTCCTCTAAGCCCCATTGAGTCTACAAAGAAAAACAAGATGGGTGTGTGTGTGTGTAAAATATCTTGCCTGGTTTTATCCAAAGAGTATTTAATCATTCTTATTAATTGTGCTTCCACTACCTGCTAATGGGATTCTGTGCACAGCTCATTTGCCCACCTGAAATAAATCGAATTTAATCAGTAAATAAAGAGTCAAACCTCTGTTTACTTAGTTGAAGTAAACAGCCCAGCTTTTCACAGAGCTTATCCTCATTACTCCTTTCTCACATGCTTCAGGCTTACTCTAGGAACAGCATCCTGGAACCCCTCTCCAGAGGACATCTCTCTCCTTCCCTAACAGCAGGTATCAGCAGACAATCTTCCTGTCTTTATCAGCTACAACTCAACCTGGTGCTTAGTTTACTTTTAGCACTCTACCATCACATAAATTGTAAATTTAATTATTTTCCCAAGTCCAGGTACTCTTCCTCTGGACTCCAGTTCAGGGCCCTCCTGGCCTCACTTTCCATCTGTAAAATCCCTGTATCTTGCAATCCCAAATTATCCCACCTCCTCCTGGTTTTAGCTGCTGTTTGACTGCTGTGAACTGAAAAGCATTTAGGGTTGCTTTGGAAATGCTCTTGTCTGCACTGAGACACTGAGATACAGCAGAGGTCATTTAACAACCCTTTAACAACTTTGGCTTACCATGACTTCACCCAAAACCTCTGTAACTGCTGAAAGTCAGATAAACTTTAGTCAGCAAATGGTGATTTGTATGTCACAAGAATGAGTGAAGTACAGCATTTTAAACTAGCATTTCAGCAGTTTAACACAGACAATTTTTCCAACACAGCAGACTCCTCAAGAGCAACAGCTCTTCGAACAACCAAACATTCAAAGAGAAGTGAATTGCACTCTGAGAGCCACCAGAATTACACTGGGCTTTGTGGAAAACAAGCCCCAAAGCCACTTCCTTATCACACATTATCTTATCATTATCTCCATGGGTCCACTCTCAAGACTGCCCTCATCTTAAGGTACATCCTTTCTTACCAGTGAAGTAGAAAAAAAAGTCTGAGCAGCACAATCTCCAGGACAGCAGAGCAGAAGACCAAAGTAAGATGAAACACACAGTAGCTGGAGCCCAGGATAACAGTGACTGCCAGGTGCTCACAGGTGGTGTACCTGCAGCAGGGAGCTGTTCCATATATCTGCAGCAGCACCTGATGCTCAGCAGGGACTGTGACAGACAAGCCCAGCACACACCTACTGCACTCACGGGCTCCTGCCTCTTGGCTCACCACTCCCCTGCCAGCGCCCTGCCAGCACCGCCTGCCAAGGACAGAGCTGATGACAGGGGAGAGGGGAAAAATCAAATTTGCAAAAGTACTAAACATAAATCTCTTTGGCCCGAGTGAACGTGGGAAAAATTCTTCAGCAGGGGCGTCCCATTTAGCAAGTTTTGCCAGATCATTACTCTTGTAATGTAAAGGGGAGAAACATCAACACCATGTTTCCCTACAATGATTTGCCTCCTTTATCACAGATCTCTGAAGCACCAAGTAATTTAGTAGTTGCTATGGAAACTGCTAGTTTTATTGAACAGCCCTGAAAGGGTCAAGAGGTACCATCAAACTGGCCAATTGTAAATTATTTCCCTGCTAAACATCTGCTTTATTTTAGTTGCCCTACCACTTCTCTGCTTTGCTGTTAGAACAGTATCTGGATGGACTCCAGAATAGGTGTCATTCTTCAGTGGGGCTGCAACAGCCAAGTCCAAAAATAGCCATTTTCATTTTCTAATACATTGTAAAATCCACCATACAAAGGAGCCCTGCTGAGGGCAGAATAGCAAAGGACTGGGGACTCTTCCCTCTAGCACACATCAGCACCAACTTGAGACAGTGGTAACAACACAAAGAGCTGGTTTTCACCATGATCCCTGGGGTTTTCACAGGGCCACAAGATGAACAATCCATCAGACTGATCCCCTTGTGCCTTGAGAAAAGGGGCAAACATTAGTACAAGAGAACCCTGCCCTTCTCAGCAAGCACCCAGCTCTTCTCAGCATTGCAACCCCAAGAAAGAACAGTCTCCCTTGCCAGCAAGGGTCGGTGCTCTAGGAACACAAAACATTGCACAGCCTGTACTGGACTACCAGAAAACAATGTAATCTACCTTCCTTCATTCATCAGACAGAAAATGGCACTAGAGAGTCCAAATGCTAGTTAGCAGCTTCTATTCCTACAGGCCAGGAGAATAGCAGGAGGACTGGCTGCATTTCCAACTTTGCTATTGAACTCACTAGATTTGTGTCAGTTCCATAAAAGTGGCAAATTTCTTATTATTCCCATTTATTGAATGTGTGTCCATGGAGCAAGGCTTCCTCTGTGGAGGACACGGGCAGCTCTCCTGTGCAGAGGCACTCTCTGTGTCTCTTCCACAGACCAAAAGCTGCCCTAAGCAACACCACCTGGAAATCCTTATTCCAACATCTTTAAGTTACCTTAATGTTATCTTTAAGTAACCTTTAAGTTACAATTGTAGTTAATTCAAATAACTGGAGTGGGCAGGAGAGAGCATTTTATGACAGAACATACCTGAATTTAAGAGGCTGCATGCTTTCTAATGACAACCATGCCTAAGTTCTGTGCCCAGGGCAAGCCAGTAAAGGGCAGGCTCTGTTCCCTCCTCATACATGTTCTCCCTTCTTCATCTGGCTGAAATTATTCAAGTGATGACAAAAAAGCAAAAGCTGTGTCTATGTAGACAAGTTCTGGTCTTTCTCACATATCCTGTGAACTCTACTACTTGTGTAAAGTCTTGGCTTGGAAGAAAATATTCTAAGTTCTGAGGTATTTGGCATGCCTTGGTACAGTGACTCCAGCCTTGATTCATTCTTTCCATCCCCAGGAATCCCAGGAGAAATGAAGATATTTTTCTGTACATCCACAGGAAAATTTCTCCTTCATCAGGCAATGAGTTCATAGTATTAATTTCAGTTCTCTTTTCTAAAATTATCCACCACAGACTAAAATTTCCACACACTGGAACACAGCAGGTACTGGAGCATTGCTCTGTTAGGATGCACTCAGCAGAAGGGCTTCTCACAAGGCCAGGGCTTGCCTGCCTGCAGAGCTCAAGCCTGGACTCTTGAGAAAGTTATCAGGGCTGTACAGAAACTGCAAATCATGCAGACATGGCTACAGAGAGACCAAAACCAATGACAAATGCTTGATGTGTCACAGTTCCTTCCAGCTAATGGGAACTCATTACATCTGGACTCTGATGCAGGCAAGTTCCAGGTGGTAGAAGAGCTTCCCTAGCACAAATATGAGGGGACATGCTAAGCCAAGAGAGATCCTGCACTTCCAGAAGTATGGTTCAGGAATGCTGGAGGAGGAAACCAAGCAGTGCCTTGATCAGGGACCACAGCTTGCCCAAAGGACAAGGGAGTCCCAGGTCACCAGAGCTGCTCAGCAGCAGAATCTGGTGTGTTAATTCTCTCCTGACTAACAGACACAGCAACTGCCCCTACAAAATCAACAGCTTGAGGCTTATGGGGCTGAGGATCTGTTCTGCATCCTGCAACACAACATCCCAAGGTAACAGCTCCACTCCAGCCAGGAGCAGAACCCTGAGCACCAGACAGGCACCATCAGCACAGACCTCCTCAGCTGTGCCCCCAAGGACAAACCCTTCCTGCAACTTCCTCTTCTGCTGGCCTCTCTTTTGGCATTTCCCAGGGGATGTTCTGACAACCAGGTTGCTGCTGTTCAGCTGCAGCATTCGTGCAGGGTAATTGCAGCCACAGTGAAAGCTGTGTCTCTAGGGAAGGAGAAAGCTCACAATAATTACAGTTCACTGAGAAACCTCCAGCAATAGGGATGGCTGTAGACTCTTCCCTGTCTGTGAACTATACAAATTTGAACTTTGGGTGAGAGGTTTAAAACAGTAAGCACAGGCAAGTCTCCCCCACAAGGTACCAAGAGAAAGCAGGAGAACAAAGAGAAGAAAGCACTGCCTGCTGCTTGCCACTGGCCTGCAGCCCTGTCAGAGTGCCAGGAGGAGAACAAGCAGGCTCAGTGAATAATTGAAGATATAGTGATGAAATCTCAGAATGTCAGAAGCATAATACAGTTTTGTAGGTTTCATCATGAAGCTTTGACTTCCCAAATAAGACACACTGAATAATTTATCTCTGTGTCAGCACTGGGTCATCAGCTGTTCACTCACAGCACGCTTCGAGACACTTGAATAGGTCTGAATGGACTAAAAAGCAGGGTCCAGAGGGAAGAGGTGATGAAAATTCAACCCACTCACCCTTCCAAACACTAAGCTCAGATAAAAATGTGTAGACCCCTCAGTCATGCTCTGTGCATCAGGTCCCAGAGGTCCTGGAGCATCTCCTGTGCTGGCTCCAGGCTGGCATCTGCCATCCTGTCACCCAGACTCAGGCTCATCCAGCTCGGATCCAGAGACTCATCTGTCTGTGGTATCTCAAAGCCCCCAGCCACAGCTCTGTGGCACTAAATACCACTTGCTTACCAGAGCAGGCCATGAAAACTACACAGCCTTTGCCCAGACATCATTTGGAACTTGCCAGGTAGCTATTTGCACTCAGATTTTATTGGTTAAGTTTTTCACATTTTTAGCATTCACTGCTGGGCAGATATCTGTGCAGTAATCCATATCCAGCCTGTTTAATCAATAACTGCATGGCAGCAGGTAAAAATCCCTGCATTTCCAAGTGGAATTCCACAATAGCCACACCCAACTACCCATGATGGGATCAGAGAGCACAGCTCAATCTGTCCGGGCAATCTGCTTTCCTAGAAATCTGCTTCAGATAATATGAGCACACAGGCAGGTCACAAACAAAGCTTGTAGGATTTAAATCAATTCTCAACCATCAAAGACTCTCCCACATACTAATATCCTGAAACAGCCCCCATCAATACTGACTGACCTGGCAGCATGAGTAATTACCTCCTAGTTCATCCTTTAAATGACAGAGGAATCCTTCCCAGCTGAGCTATTCCCCTGAGCATCTCCCTGGGAAGAAGGAGCAGTATTCAGAAGCAGAGCTGCATGCCTGTAGCTTTCCCTGTGGAAAAGGCAAGCAGTCACCAAGGAATTCCCCCTTCCACCTATGCTGACAGGAGTTTTGTAATGTATCAGATTATTTGAGGGGAAAAAATTAAATGCAATACAACTACACTTGCACATATTCTTTTAGCTTTCACAACAATAATTTTTTTCTACTGTTTCTCTTAAAAATATCATTTAAATGAAAGAGTCTAGATTAAATTGCA
This sequence comes from Oenanthe melanoleuca, assembly GCF_029582105.1. Taxonomy (NCBI): domain Eukaryota; kingdom Metazoa; phylum Chordata; class Aves; order Passeriformes; family Muscicapidae; genus Oenanthe; species Oenanthe melanoleuca. The sequence goes on from NC_079349.1 coordinate 5,100,844, forward strand.
GTAAATTTCCTGAGGTATTAATTATGTCCATTTATTATTTGTAAGATACAACAAACTTTTCAAAGGCTTTTGAATAACATCACTGATATAGTGTGCACTGGTGATTGTCAGTAACTGGATACAGAGAGTCAGAAAACACCTGGGTGCTAAAAAGGCAGGGGAAATGTTTAAAAAAGAAATGGAAAGTGACACTTAAGAGTCTGGAAAGAATGGTCATTTAAATGACAACGCACCAGACAAAGGCAAAAGACAAGGAATGAAGAAATCAAATTCACTTAAGTGAGCACGTGTGTGCACTCATGCATATGCAACAGAAAAAAGACAGCCAGCCACAAATCAATCATGCTAACAGACCATATGAACATCAGAAAATGCAGGTCTGACATAGTGTGTATCCAGTGGGACAGAAACACAGGCAGAAGGAAAAGTGCAACTGCCACAATTGCACCAGTGTCACTATGTCCCTGCACTGTCCTGCAGCAAATTTTTCTGCAGATCAGTTAAGCAGTCTTCCATTTAATTCTTGCCTAATTAAGTGAAAAACAAGAACATCATCCTTTAGGTCTTTGTTAACACTTCAGTAAATAATTCCAAGCTTTTCTCTCATTATATGACAATCTTCCAAGGCATCTGTTCTTTCTCATCACACATCTCCAAATATATTTCCAATCAGGGTGCCACAGCTCAAGAAGGACATCACTGTGTAAGATGACAACCACCACAATGGGTCTGACAAAAGCTCCTGCAGACCTGCAGGTGCTTCTGGCCACAGTCAGCCTGGATCCCCTGGGAGGAGCAGGACAGGCATGAAATCCTCAAAGCCCTTCCCAACACTCCACCTATTTGGGACTCAGTACAACCTAGAAATGGCAAGACACAACAGCTTCATCACAGCCCCCAGCTTTGAGTGGGAGAGTCCTGCAAAGCTCTGTCCTTCACTCGACCAGACAATGAAGAGGTGAAAGTTAAAAACTCCTGAAAAATGAAACAATTAGGAAGTGCCTTTTCCTGGGAACATGCTGCTTTCACGGCAGTATGACAGAGGTTATTTTGAACTTATTACTTCCACTGGATTCAGCTGTAAGTAATTAAATTTAGTCATAGAAGTTTGATCTATAAATGGAACCTACAGAAGCAATTACCAGAGCTTCCACTGGATCAGGAAGCAATGGCCTGCTCTGTTTGATGTAAACTGAAAAGAACATTATTTATACTGCATGAGAAGTCACAGTAACATGTCCCCTTGCAGAGATTTGCTTTGAAAATTACAGTTTTCAGTGAAAAGAGTCACAGGTTATAAATTCCAGCCATGCTCTGCTCCTTCCACTTGAACAGTCTCATGGGCAAAAAAGACAATCATAAGACACAATTTAAAAGGACTGTTTTGGCTCCTGTTCTGCACTTAGAAAACACATGAAAGAGGAGTTAATTAAATATGCAAGAGATGGGGTGACTAAGCATAAAGATTTTTAAAATAATATATTTTGATACCTCATTTTGGTCTGTGTGGAATGTCATGCAGAATGATGGATCTGTGAACCCAGTGGGTCTCTCTCAGCCCAGCCCCTGAGCATGCACTTTTTCACTCCTCAAACCACCGCTGTACAACTGGACTTGATCAGGAAAAGCTTGCAGAATTGTGTATTCCTGAGCACAGTGGTAGAGAGGTGCAGCCTGACAATGTTTGCTGAGGACACCAAACTGAGTGGAGAAGTGGACAACTGGGGAGAGCCAACCTGCAGGAAGACCTGGATAGGCTGGAAGAGTGTGCAAACAATTTTCTATTCTTTCTGCACAGGCAAAAACGCTGAAGTGCAGCACCAACTTGTGCAGGAGAAACAGCTGAATCCTGCTCTCCCTTGGCAAGAAGATGAAGAGCTTGCGTGCTGCTAGATGTGAGATGTGCCACATGCTCATGGAATTTGAATCCCCATCTGGAGCTGCAGCCCAGGTAGCAGAAGGTCATGGCAGTAAACTCCTCTGTGCTCAGACACCAGCATTGCCATCAATATTTCAATGCTCCTCTTCATGGTACAGGCAAGGATAACAACCTACCCTTCATCACAATTTCTTTTACTTCACAGAGGAAAGCAGAAACAATACTTTGTTAGCAAGTGCAACACAATTAACAGAGTAATAATGATCAAAACTACTGCACCTTGTAAAATCTTTGCTTGGTTATAAAGATATAGAGTTCTTTGACTACTAATGGCATTGTGCAATGAGGTCTGCAGCAGCTTGGCAGCCATCAACAATAATTCACTGCCACAAGGCACTTCTCAACCAACATATTCAAGAATCACAATTCTGAAAGCTTTTCCTGGTCAATCTCTGGGAATAAAAACATGAGAAAAACAGGGGATCTGTGAGGAAAGAACAGGTCCCCACACGCTGAATATAATATAGAGAATTGTTACAAATATGTTATAAGGCATTCACTATTAGATGTTCTAATTTTTTCTATAAAACAAAAAATTGGTATTTTCATATTTATCATTTGATAAGGAATTTTGCTAGGGCCATCCCTTACTGGCACTGAACACACATATTCTGCACGTTTATGCTAGTGTGGCAAAATTGCAAACACACAGCCAAGCTCTGAAAAATGGCCATGTGACAGCTCTCACACAAGGCAGTCTACAGGCAGAAAATAAGTCAACCATACTTTAGTAGATCAAGAAATCCTCTAGCAGTCTCTTCAGGAAAATTACTTTGAGCCTGAAGCTTCTTAAGCCTTCCTAGGACAAACCTTTTTGAGGACCATCTTGATATTTGTATTCTGACATTGTGTTAGAAGTCTCTCCATAATAAAAACCAAACCAAAAACCTACAAACAAGAACTTTTACCAGAAAACCTGAAAAAATCCTGTCTGGGAAAACCTGCCCCCCATACGACTGCCTGTTTGTCAGCAAACCATCAGCTGTGTCCTACACTGACACTGAAAACACCACCTCAGGCATGGGCACTGCTCACACCAGATCCTTTCTTGAGGAAAGCAGTTTATGAACAATGATGCTGACATGGAATTCTGTTACTATGCATTTCATATACAGCTGGGAGATTCAGAATAGCAATCCAGGGGAAAAGCAGGCCACCATATCCCCAACAAGAACATCTGCTCCATACCCAGCACACACAGCAGGTCCAGTCACAGCCAATTCTCATGCTGCATGCAGCACCTTACCCCTGCCATGTCTCATCTCTCATCTATCCTAGAGAGGGATGCAGCAGTTACAGACCTGGGTAGGAGTAAATGTTCCTTCAGTAATTCAGTCCCATTTTAAAAAAATGAAAAAGTAATTCAGCAGGGTCTGAAGGTTTCAATTGCAATCATCTCCCCTTTGCCCTTTCACGTGACTGCTCCCAAAGGAAATCCTGCTTTGAGGCGTCACTATTTCATCTATCTGAGTCAATAAGCCTCTGCTCTGAAATACACAATACCAAGAGAATCCATTATCCCACTGCCTTTAAAGACACCCTTCCCTACCCTAGACATACACACTGATCCTCTCTTTTGCACACACAAGATTCAGTACATCACCTGCCAAGCATCTCCTCACATCAGGTATCCCCCAGCTCCTCCTGGCTCGTGCCAGACCCCATGTAGCTGAGCACAGCCTCCCAGAGCAGGGACAAAGCTGACCCACAAGCACAGGCCACAGGGCATTGCCTCAAACAGGCTATTTATCATTCTCAGCTACACAGGAAAAAATAAAATGCTATGACAGTTTATACTGGCAAAGATATGTAAGATAATGAAAAAGATTTGCTTTAAACTACCAACAAGGTTGAAAATTAAGTTAGTGATGGCAACAACCCTCCTCCCAGGCTTTGGTTATAAGCAGGTGGGAAAGAAAATTTTCAAGCCACCACTTCAGTTAAAATCTATCTTTAGCTTGAAGGCAAAGAAATATTCAGCTGCAACTGAAGTCTGGAATTTCCAAAATATGTTTTGCATTTATTAAGATATTATTAACATCAGTAGAGAAGATAACCAGGTAATTCATACAGCAGCCCAGACTAATTTAAAGGTTGTTAAAAATTAAATTCAGTGGCAGAGGTAGGAATGTAGCTGCCATGAAATGCAGAGCACAGACACCTGACAGAAGGCATGAAAGCAGCATCCTGGAATTATCATCTAAAATAACACTAATTTCTGCAATTGCTGGTTCTGGAAGTAAGGTCCTAGATCCCACTTTAAAGTCTAGGCAGTCCAAACTGCTGAATCAAAGCAACACAGCTACTGACTCTGTGAGTGTTCATCTTCTGAAATCCTGAGTACCTGCAGCAGGACAGATGCCACAGAGAGGTGACCTCAGCCTGACCACATTAATCTGATGAAAAAGGCAGGAAAGGCGTTTTTCTGATGATTCATTGCTTTCTGTTCAGTGAGTCCCACCCAAGCTGGATGGACCCTACAGATGCAGTCACAGAGGCCAAAGGGACATAAAACCAGAGAGCCACTGCTGCATCAATCTTCACTTTACATTCCCACCTCTATTTGAAACATTTTATGTGCATTCATCAGTAAATTAAAAAGCAATGGCTCAAATCACCGGATTTACAGCAAGAGACAACTGAACACCCGAACTCATTGTTGGGAAATTTTCCTATTTAACAGCTGTTTGCCCCTTTCTACTGTAATTCCATTGCCGCCATCATCCCACATTGAATAATCTCTCCCTGACACATCCCAGTTTATACGCATTCCATAATCACAGACTTTTATGTTCCCCACTCAGTCACTTATCCAAATGATACAAATTCAGCCCCTTTGATCTTTCCTCATACATCAGTCCCTCCAGGCCCCTAATCACTTTTTTCACTCTTCTCTGAACTCCCTCCAGTAATGATGTGATTCTAATCCTCTGAAAGGAGAGGTTTTTGGCTCCAGTTCTTCCCACAGATGCGAGCAAACTAATTCAGAGAGACTCCACAAGCTCTGTGCGTAGCACTGTCACCAGCCACCACACATCAGACCGTGACAGCGAAACAAAGATGGAATTTTATTGTCAATGCTAGAGAGCCAGAAGCTGAAAGGAACCACAATGAAAATTAAAACAATAAACTGATCAGTGCTTTATATAGTCACCAGGACTTTAGGGCAGTTTCCTGCTGGATGCTCTAAGAAGTCAGGGTGACTGTCCCAGGGTTTTACAGAACTACAGCTCCTGTAGCAGCTTCACGATAATAAATACCGAAGAAAATAGTGCACAGAGCAAGGCCAGGGCCTGCCCACAGCCTGAGAGCTGTTTCATAGTTACCACAGGCCAGCTCTGCAGCAGCTGCAAGTGATATGAGCCCTGCTTATACTGATCAAGTGCCTGGCATCCCACCAGAGAAGGAGGCACTATTCACACCTCCACCAAAAGCCCTGGCGAGCGTGAGAGCCTCCAGAGGCTGCACATGACCTGTGTGCCATCATTCAGAACCAATTTTGAACCATTTCCAAACTGAACTACAACAAATTGACTCCAGTTTGACAGCCAGTAAGTAAACAACCTGTAAATTCTATCCTGATGTGCTGCCTGATTAGTATATTCTTTGCTATGGTTCTGACAAAGGAATGTACATCAGAATGACCAGGACTTGCCTGTTGCAGAAAACTTCCCATTTTATGCACATGTATTACATTGGGTCCCTAATCATACTGGAATTACAGGTATCCCAAGCTGGATCCCATGGGCACACCATTGCCTCTCCTCTGGGGAATATGCACATCATGTGAAAGCCAGGAGAAGCCTTATGCAAAAAACAGATGGCAGAAACAGCTCAAAGTGCTTCATTTCAATGATGAAAAGGTATCACAGTAAGAGAGAGACAGCTTGTGTTGGGTCACAAAGCATTACATCTGAGAATGCATGTCTGGGAGGGCACAGTGCTGTGAGCGTGGAGAAGATGGAATTCATCAAAGCAGGATTCAAACCATCAAAATGCTGATGGAAGCAGGATGATGGGAACTGCAGACACAGCAGGAGCTGCATCTCAGCACCACTGCAATGGCCATTGGTGATGTGTCTCCATGGCGGCGGGGGCTGCGGCAGAACTGCTGCAGGAGAAGGGACAGGCTGATCCCAGGGGGACAGGAGGCCCAGCAGGACACCAGGACACACTCCAGTAGTGGCAGACAGGCTCTTTCCCTCATGTGCTCCTAAGTGAGAAACTTGAGAGAAATGGAAATGAAAACACTCCTGGAAGTGGGTCCATAACAAAGCCAGCTCCTGAGCCTCAGACTTTCCCCATCAGACAGAGGCACACAGGGCTGCAGTGTAAAAACCCCAGGATAAGAACCTCTGAAATGTCCAGGTGGTTAAGGGACAACTGATTTTAATGCAGCTTTAAGTAACCTTTTGCACAAGACAAAAGCATCAGTGCTGTCTTCATTCAAACTGCCTAATGAAACCAGGCTGAACACCTCAACAGACTCAAGGCTGGTCTAGTGAGAGCCTGAGATTAGCTCAGTTAGAGCATGGTGCTAATAATGGTCATGGGGTTCATCTCCATAAGGGCCATTCACTTCAGAGTTGAAGTTGATCTTTCTGGGTCCCTTCCAACTCAAGACTATTCTGTGAAAGATCATTTTCCAATGAAAATAAGTATCAGACAAGGAAATGCCTGTGTCCCACCGGAACCTGTCAAACGGATTCAATTTGACATGGCAAATGAAATAGCAGCAAATACAGAGAGTGGAGACATCTCCTTGTAATTCCTCCACTCATTATCATGACCCAGACAGACGTGGGGTACAGCTTCACATGAAGATAGTGATGCTTTGGACACTTGGTACAAATGCACAAGACACATTCTAGCTCCAAAGGGTCATCCATGTACATGGCACCATTACCTCGGGGTGGGCTCCAGGGTTTCTAGGAATTACTACTGAAACCACAGACTTTTCAATGGAAGTAGATAGTTCAACCTTTATCAGGACCATAAGAACTCCAGCAGACTTGTTAATAATGTCTCTGGAAATGACTGCAAGATTTGAGATCACTTTTGCTGCAATGCAATGAAAGTGAGTACAGGTTAACATAGCTAACATTTATAATGGAGTAAATCCTAGTTTCAACTGCTTATTGAAACAAAAACATAAATTAGTCAATGCTGAGATGATTAACAAGGTAAGATTAAGCTTAAAACTAGAAAATCTATTAACCTATTCAAGAAGTAAGTGTGGCACCTGGCAGGTCATCAGTCTTTTAAGCCTCTAGGGTGTAGATGCTCTAAGAAAACAGGAGACTGACCAAGGCAGCCAAAATCTCTATGTGAAGGCTAATGGATCTGTTACTGCCTTGCCACATCAGAAGGGACATTACTTCTTCCTAAATGCAGCAGAGTGAGCCACAGACCCAGTGTACCAGAACCCCTGGATGCGGCAGGATCTGGGAAGAAAGAGCTAGTAAGAGTTTCAATATACAAAAAGATGCAGGAAGAAAAGAAATCAGCATCTAGAATGGCAGATTCAATTTCATGTCTATATCCTAACAGCTGTGAATTCAGCTCACAAAAAAGTTTTAGTCAGAACACTATATTCACCCATTCTGCTTGTCCTAGTCTGCATATATGCTTGTCATTCAACTGTCACACTTATCCATTCACTGTGTATTGTGAAAATAATTGTAAAGAATTTTAATTATGCCTCAGAAGACACATCATCTCCAGGAGAGACAGACACATGGTCCACCTGCATCTTTGAGTCTAATTTCCCTTAGGAAAATTTTCCTCTAATGCATTATTTCACATCAGACAGCCTACTACACAGAGCAGCTCACCAGACTGCACTAATTGTTAACAGTTTGGTGTTTATCATTTCCTGCTTTTTAAAGCCATAAACAGAGCCAGTCAGGATTGTGAGGCACAAAGACAAGCAATTCAGAGAGATGCTGACCTACAGAAGTAAGAAAACAAATGCTGAAGATGGGAACATGAAGACCAAAAAAGAGTGATTCAATCTGTATCCCTGAGCCTCAAACTTAAGCATGACTGTAACTGGGCAGTTCCCATCTCAATGCCAACAAGTTCTTGTCTAAGATCAAACTGAACAGGGTAGTTTTGCAGCTTAGACCTTGGTTCTGTCATAGTGAGAACCTAAATGCATTACTACTCTCCCAGGACTTCTTCTGTGCCTGAAGTAAACTAGGGAAAAGCTTAAGTAATTGTGGCTTTGGGGAAATTTCTATCTCACTCACTGAGTGTCTGTGCAAAATATCTAATATTTCCCTACATTTCTTTACCCACCAAAACACAGTCATTCTAGAGCACACACCTAGTCTTTCTAATCAGTACACACACCAATATCCAAAACAAAAGACCTCTAGACTTGGAAGAGAGAGGATTTCACAGGCAAAAGAACTGTACTGTACTGCAAAGAACAGTACCCAGGCCACTGGAGCTCCTCCTTACTAATTATCCCAGAGTGTCCATTTGCTATGTACCAAGGGAGAAGTGTGTCAGACTGTAGCAAAGCTGTCTTCAGCAGCTTATGGAATGTTTCTCCGAGCCCTGATGCAATTAACTGCCAGGAAAGTGCTGAGGCAGGCAGAATTAGGAAGCTATAACAAATCAAGTATATAATCCTACACCATTTACATTTAAAACAGCTGAATTGCTTTTAACTCACAGAGCTGTAGCATGTTTACAATTTCATTTCATCTGATCTAGATGTCCTATTCCCCAACCAGGAAAAATTAAAAAATCCAGTTTCAAGGCTTAAATGGGGAAAGACTCAAAAACAAGGTACAGCTCTTCAGAGCTCCCTGACCCAGATGGCAAGACTGGCTGTCCTGAACCAAAGTCACTGCAAACACTCAGAACCATGAAGAAAAACAAACATGATTACCCCAAGAGTTCTTGTTTAGCTCGTAGGAAGTTTGAGAAATGTACAATATGGAGAGTGCTGGGCCCAGGAAACACTTTCCCATGAAAACAAACATGCACAAACTCCAGCATTATTGCTGCAATATCCAGTTAGCTGCAGAGAGAGCAAAGCAACTGCTGTAAAGTGTTTAAAAGCTTTGTGGTGGGAGAGGGGGGAGGTATGAAGGGAAATGGACATTTCCAGAGACTTTGAAGACTTCTAAGGAGGTCTATTAAAAAAAACCCAACAAACCACAAACAACACACACACCAACTTGCTTCTTAAAAGACAGTAAAAGCAAGGTTTGACAAGGTCTTAAGCTTAATCTACAGTGTCTGAAAAATAATATACATTACTGTCTTCAGCAATTCTGGCATAAAATGGTCAGGCAGACCCAGATCCAACAGCTGCTCTTGGATGATGGGAATTTCTCTGCTACCTTAGCTGACTTTTAGCCTGGACTGTTGGATGGACTTTGCTGCTACTGCTCAGAAGATAATGCCAATTAGAAAAGAAAGCAGAGCAGAGAATCCACCAAATGCTTTGAACTTCTGCCAGTCACACAAAGAACAGAACTGATGCTGAAGAAAAACATATAAAAGTGACACCTGTACTCAAACAACTCATCACCATCCAACCAGCTGCATTACAACTGGGACACCCTGAGAGCAAGTGCTGACAGATTTGGCTGATTCCCACCCTTCCCCAGGACAAGAAGGTGCAGGACACCCAGAAGTGCTGGCCTTGCTGCCCAGCACTGCACAGCCTCTCTCCCTGCTTTAACTGAGGGTTTCAAAGGATCATGGACTTTAGTTTAGAGTCACCCGAGCTGGAGCACAGCTGGGGCTTATGCCCATATGGTAAATTTCTCTCTTTAATCTAACTTTGATAGCGAGATGTGTTAAATCTTTGATTTTATTGGCAGATACTGACTGTATTTGCCTAACCTCTGAAGCCTGATGATTGACAGTGTTAATGTACTTTTTAATAGATGAAAAGGGAAATGACAGCTTTTGGCTCACTTTCAAGCACATTTCTTCACTGCAAAATACTCTACAGCTCAACCTGCTTTTCATACAATCTAAGAAATCTATTCTTTATAGTGTTGCTAGTAACTGGTGGCATGCTGAAGAAAACTGTAGCTCAATAGGAACACTCACTGTGGGAGCTACTTTACTTCCTGAAAGAAGATATTTTCATCCTTTCTTTAATCTCAGCTGCATTGATCTGATCTTAGAAAATCCCAGACAGAAGTTAAACATTACTTCAAAATGATTTCTCAACTCTTTCTACACCAAACAAAGCTCACCCCGAGACTTTTCAAGAGCAGCAGTTTTAACAAGACACTGGTGGTTCCAGCATCAAAGGTGATCTGTATGGACTGCTGAGGCTGAGGGACTGTACTCTTCCACATGCAGGAAATTCTTCAAAGAATCACTAGTTCTATGATTTGGTCTAGAAAGGACACTAAAGCTCACTTTCCACTATCCCAGGTTGCTCCCAAACCCTGTTCAACCTGGCCTTAGACACTTCCAGGGATCCAGGGGCAGCCACAGCTTCTCTGGGCAATCTGTGCCAGAGCCTCACCACCTTCACAGGGAAGAATTTCTAGCAAGTCTGAGGCAGGAAAAGCTGTGGTTTACATTACATGTTGTAAGAGACTGGCAAAGGTGTTTCTCTGCCTAGATATCCTTGTCACAAGTCTGGATCTGAGCAAAAGCTAAAACTCAGAACCCTGAAATTCATGAAAGGGCTCTCCAACCATAACAGAGTAACATTTCTATGGAAAATGGGATGGTGCCAAGTCATAAGAGTCTCTGCAAAGGCCTAATTAACATGAATAACACAGCTGGATATTTTATGTATCAGTTAAGTCCCTCCTTCCTGCCACTTAAAGAGTAAAAATAGTAGAATGTTTTATGGAGGTTAATTCACGCTTGCTTAGGTGTGATTCCACTTCAAAAGAGGGCAGAACAGACTCTTGCAGCCATCCATACAGGAGGCACATGGACAGCCTGTCTAAATGGTGTTTTGCTGAAGGAAGTCACAACGTAGCAGGTTTGTCAGGGAAACGTGGATAGTTGCCAGAGTATTAAAGGAATTGCCTCCTATTTCAGACTTGGGTTTCAGGGCAGATGAGCTCATATCATCACCTGACAGGTTACAAGATAATCAGAAAAGGAAAGAGTAATGGTGAAGTACTAAGGAGAATACAAAGAATTCTAAAAGAAAACCAGCATGGTTTACCAGGAGGTCAGAGAGCTGGTTTTATCCCTCTGATGGGTGTTTAGCTCAGAATACATTTTGGAATGATTCTTTACAAATACACAACATCTCAATCAATCTGAGGTGGTGGCAGCTCCCAGACCTGCACAATCCCTTTGGACCCTGCACCAGAGCACTGGCCAAGAGAAGCATCCTGGCTCCCAAGGCCTGTGCAGTGTGTCACCCTGGGCTGCATGTCACCAGGCTGCAGAACCTGCCTGGCTCCTGAGGTGTCAGCTCAGGCTGAGCTCCACCCACCACTGCAGCACCCAACCACTCTGGAGCTCCATGGCAGCCCCAACAGCAGCCTGTGCCCAGAAAAGACTCGATCACTGGTACAGTAACCACAAAAAGTGATCTACAAACTGTTTCCCAATAAAAGGACAGAAATTATTTGCAACTGAAGCCACTACTTAATTCAGAGTTTCAGACTAGCCTATCCCACCAACATTCCCATCTCAGCTGTGCAATTCTCTTTCAATGTAGCACACATCAGGCAAGAAACTACACAAGCCTATATCTGGGTTATTCAAATAGCTGAAGGCACTGAATTGTTAGTGCTGCTCTGGAAAGCATCTAAGCATACTTTGCAGAAAGTTGTCCTACTTACATTCATCTCACAGTCCTCATCTGCTCCATTAAATGTAGTAAGCTACTAAATAATAAAAACAAGAATAAAAGAAACTATAAGTAACTCTGACAGGAAGACCTGTATTTTCATATAATAGGGAAAAAAAAACCAGTTTTTTTGAAAACATTGCTTATTACTCTCCATTAAAAAAAAAAAAAAAATCACATCAGGAACACCAAAACTCGAAGACCAGTGAGGTGCCAAGGATGTCCACTGCAATTAAACACACTCTCCAAGGGTCATGAGTTTTCAAGAGCAGCACAGCCCCTGGATCCATACAGCAACACTCCAGGATGAGCAAGGCAGGAGCAGGGAGCAGCTCTGGCTTTTGGGGAACAAACCTGAGCTATGCTGAAAGCACAATCCATACAGCTTTAATAAATATCCCAATAGGAATGTTACTGACACTTTTAACTGTGGCTAACCGAAGAGTAATGGTCTCAGAGATTATTCCAATTAAACTGATGACACAGACAGGTATTTTATTATTCATAAAGCCCTGGTTTTCATAGCATAGGAGAAAGCAATCTGAGGACATTTCCCTATTCATTACTCCAAACCTTTTCAAATCAGCATCTCTGCAAAAAATCCCACTGTGCTGGGTTTCTGCTGCTGCCCCACATTAAGCCCAGTTATGAAGCACTGTGCTTGCCTCACACAGGGAATCCTTTTCCATTCTTCCAGAGGCAAGCTCTCCTTCCCAAACACTCTATGGCTGAACCAGCCCATCCAACTCGTATCAAGGAATTGTACAATTTAATTTTGCCTCTATTTTCTCAGATTTGTATGCTTAGCTGCTCCTGTCAAATACAAATTGACCCAGTAATCCCTATTGCAAGGGTCGATTTACCAAGCAGGGTATTTCTGCTTAAATAAAGCAACACAGAGAACAATGTTACAAATATGCTAAAAAGCACCAACGTCATTTGGCAGCTGAAGACTTCATTTTTCCACAAAACACTGCAAAGTGATGTTTAAGCTAATCAGGAAGACTTCAAATCATGAAATTATTTTCCAGTGTTCAATTCAAATGAAGAACTCTGACAAACATGTACAAACACAGCAAGATGAAGAGCTGTGCAGAGCAGAGCTTACAAATTCACCAAGCCCAGGGTGCAATGCAGGTACAATGTACACATCATGCACCCTTGCTATAAGGCAGAAGTTCTGACCTTAGCCAGCTATCACATTCTCTTCTTCCACCTTTACTTACATGTAACTTCATGATCATTTTTAACCTCTTTTGTCAGCTCTTGAAGTAACAGACCCAGTTTAAAAGAAGCTTTGTGCATGTCACGGATTTTTTTTCTAAACCCAAAGTAAGCTCTTGTAGAAATTCAAATGGATGAGCAGGACTGAAGGGATGATTTTAGGTGTATCAGAGGGTTACAAGACCCATAGACAGGAATTAAGGAAGATTGCATTAATCATCTAAAAGGATTCAAGCACTGCAAGTAGAGCAATTCCATTTCCTAACAGGAACCAATTCAAACCATTTCCCTTGCAGAAATTTCCATAATTACAAGCAATTATCTTCTACACTGAAATTCTGCAGTACAGCACTTACTGCAAAGGACATTCCAATCAAATGCTCTATTTAGGAAACAGAGGAGGAATATTTTCTTGGTGAATTGTATGTTGCCATCACATTGATTAACCCACGGTTCTGCTCTGCCAAAACATGCATCTATCTTTGATAACACTAACAAGAATCACCAAACCCTACTTAATGACCCTATCATTAGGTTTTTATAAAAGCCTAAAAGATACAGATTTTTAGAAATGCATGCAGAAGAGGAGGAATAGATCACATCCACAGATTACATCAAAGGAAGATCAGTTATAACACTGCATATTGGACATACAGTTCTTTTCTGCTGAGTGAATCAAAGGCTCCAAGACAGCATTTGGATATACATTCCTTTTTGGGCAATAAGGACAAGTATGGCAACAGCTGCTCCAGTATTTGCAAAAGCTCTATAAATGCAAACAAAATACCAGAGGTTACAAGAAACTAATATTTGCATTTGTTGCTTTTGTGCATAAGGAAAATGTCTGTCAGCTGTTCTCCTTGTATATAAGGAAAATGTCTGTCAGGAACATGTAATGTCAGTTATTCATCATTTTTCATTAGCAAATATGTACAATCTCACATCTCTTGTGACCAACTGCGGGAACAGAGTCCACTGGACTGCTGCTACCCCCATACATCTCTGTTACTGCATAATATCCCTTTAATATAATTCAGCCTTCCAGCAGTACAGCAAAACAGATCCTGCTCCAAGCCTGTGCAAAGGGCAGCACAGTGTTCACTGATCTTCTGCAGCACCTGAGCCATCAGTGATGGGCTGAGCTTGCTCATAGCACAGCATCTTCCAGACATTGCAGAACATGAGTTTTCAAAGCAGGATTATCAGAGCTCACAACTGACCCAACAGTAAAACAGTATTATCAGAGTGTGTAGTGTGTTGAAAGATTCTAAATGGCCACAGACAGGTGGAAGTCAATCATCCGTACAGCAGGAGATCCTGAAGCACTAGAGATGACAAAAGCAGCAGCAATTTGATAGCAAGGGATAAAATGATGTTTTGGGGGACTGTCCCTCCAAAAGTTGTTTGGTCTCTGCCATACACAGTACAGAAAAAGAGCTTGGAACACCAAGCAGGTGTCACATATGTTAATATGATCATAAGATCAGAAGTGAAGATATAGAAACTCTTATGAGATATAAAAAAACCTTAGATAATGCACTGTAGTTACAAAGTGCACATTTCATCACTGAAATTTGATCAAATGTAAGGTAAGACCCATCAGATTTTGCAGACCTTTCTACTGGAAATATTCAAATCAGCCCTGTCAGCCCTGTTCCCACCCAGTCAGTCTTCCCCTCGAGGAGATGCCCTCATGGTCTCCCCTCTCTGAAAGAAGCTTTTTGATTTCTCTCATTGTTAAGAGGAAGGTAGGACAGTGCTCCATCACAGCAGAACAACGGATTACCAGCTCAGATCACAATGAATTCAGGCATAACATCATTCCAGAGCCAGGGACTGTATTGCCTTAAATGGAAAAGATCTGCAATATTTAACAGGTCAAGAACACTATCCATTTCTGTTTATTTAAGCATATAAGAGGGTAGATTTAGATTTTAAAAGTCTCTTAAGAAATATAAAATAGGAAAGATCATGAATACTCCTCTGATAACTGCCAGTTATGAAAGTGGGGAAAGAAGCAAAGGTCAGAAAAGAGGGGAAGAAAAAAGGGAAAAATACTTTCAAAGAAAATCAATTTGCTTATTTTCATCTAATATGAACAGAATTATGGAAAATGAGTTTGATTTTCCAGCTTAGAAAAATCATGGGATTTGCCACATCAGTAAATCCTCACTCAACCAATCCCAGTGCTGCCCATCACCTGCCAACCTGCCCAGAGAAGGACACCAAGGTCAGCTAAGCTCATGCTCCTTTGCAGGAATTATCAGTCTTGCAAGCATTCCCCATTCCTTTTCCACAGCATAGCCCATTTAACCCCACAATACAGAGTGAAAAAGTGACTTTTACACCAACAGCCCACCCAGGAGCCAGCCCATTCCATTCCCTATGGAAAAGGACTCTACAGCCTGTGACATTTTAGCTGCAATACAATACAGATGGCAATCACTGTAGATTCCCCACAGTGCTTGCTTGTAAGAGTCACACAGACATCATTACTGACAAGAACAAGGTCACATAAAGGTATTTCATTGTTTCTAGTGAATAACAGAGGTTGTCCCAGGAACCCAAACACTCCCATTCAACCCCACTTCAGCACCAAATGGCACAGTGAGAAAACAGCTCCTCTCCCATGCAGAACGTGATGTGTGTGCCCAGATTCTGTAGCAGCAGGGACAGATGGAGCCAGGAATGGTGGCACAAAGTTACAGATTAAAAGAAAAAAAAAAATCTGAGCTTTTAGACCCTACAGTGACCAAGATGAAATGCACTATTCTAGTCTCGAGCACATACTGAAAATCCAAACAGAGGACTTGGATATACCATAATATACAGATTCAGACTTCAAAAAACAAACACAGATCTCCAAGAGAGCAAGTTATGGCAGAGAGATAATGAGATTTGCATGAATTTACTAAGAGCATATTTTGTTCTGCACTCCAGGAAAACTGAAGAAGCTGTTTGTACACAGAGGCATTACACATGAATGAATCTTCTTACTGAAATGCTCTTGGTAAAAATGCCTAACTTGTGGCAGTCAGGAACAAAGGGATATCTCAGCTCAGCACTGTGTTGCTATTGATGATTTACTGAATCCTTCATGACATCCACACCCACCACAGTCAGCTCAGGTTTTGTGTAGCAGTTAGTCACAGAATTGATTAGCAATTGACTCCTATATGCAATTTTGTTTATTATCTAAGCCAATTGTTGTTATCAGGCTCAAGTAGGCAGAATTTCCCACACTGCTCCTACATAAAAACAAGATACATTTCATAAACATGAAGCACCAGTTTGTACAATTTGCTGTCTTGAACAGTTCAGAAAGGAATGCTCACACTCAAACTCCAGTACCTCATTATGCACTCACAAGTAAAATGACATTTTTATTATTATCCATAGATTCACTACTCTGCATTAGCAAACATGACCACCTCATTCTTTTCTCCCCTTAGCCCAGAGGCTACAGCAAATCCTAGCCAACAACAGGTCAGAGCAGCCCTAGGCAAGCCCAGGGCAATGGGATTCAGCAAAAATCCCATTTCACTGATGAGGGAGCTGCTTGAGCCAGCATCCTGTGGGCAGCACACGTGGCTCTGCCAGCAGCTATACCTTGCAGCCAAAGGAAGCTTCAAAAAGAGGCTTTGATATGGGAAAGATTTAGTGCCAGAACTACAAGACTGTCAGCCAGCCCTAAGTGCCAGAGAAGACCATGGAAGAGGTCATCAGAGAAGGGAACAGAGCTGGGCAAGGGTCTGGAGCACAAATCTGATGAGCAGGAGCTGGGGAGGCTCAGCCTGGAGAACAGGAGGCTTGGAGGGGATCTTTTCACTCTCTGCAAGTCCCTGAAAGGGGTTTGTAGCCACCTGGGGGTTA
This sequence comes from Oenanthe melanoleuca, assembly GCF_029582105.1. Classification (NCBI taxonomy): domain Eukaryota; kingdom Metazoa; phylum Chordata; class Aves; order Passeriformes; family Muscicapidae; genus Oenanthe; species Oenanthe melanoleuca. Next base: position 5,117,682 of record NC_079349.1, read on the forward strand.
TTCTCCTGAGTACCAAATGACAAGAGGAAATGGCCCCAAGTTATACCAGGGAAGGTTTAGGCTGGATATTATGGAAAGTTTCTTCATGGAAAGAGCTGCCCAGCCCTAGCACAGCCTGCCCAGGGTAGCAGTGGAGTCATCATCCCTGGAAGTGTTCAGAAATGTGGATGTGGCACTTGGGTACATGCTTTAGTGGTGAACATGGTGATGCAGGGTTGACAGCTGGATTTGGTGATCTTGTCCAAACACAACAATTCCATGATTCCATGTAATTCCTGAAATCTGAGCCACTGCACACACTGACATGACTGATTTTATGCTTTTCAAAGAACATGATCAATGTAATGAATCAGTCATGGCTGTAGCCAGATCCTGTAGAATTACTGGCTCCTGAGAGGCTGTCAGCACAACTGTGCTCACCCAAATGCAGGGGATGTCTCATGCTGGAATTCCAGCCTGACTTCCCAAGGCAACAGACTCACACACTGTGCTGGCAGCCCCTGCTCCTGTGTTCCAGGGCACTTGTCCAGCATGGACCTTGCTCTGGACTAGAAGACAAGGATGCAGGGGGAACCTGGAAGGAAGTGGAGCCAGAGGTGAGTCACCAAAGTCCACAGGAAAAGAGTGTTTATTAATTCTGATGCCTGTGGGAAAAAATTAGTAAACAATGGTCATTTTTTAAACTTAAAAACACACACGGTTTACAACAGAACAGGAGTATTTCAGTCACAGGGAAATTCAGTTTTTCACTTGCTGAAGGCAAGAGAACCCGTTATACATTCCAGGCAATAGCTGTGTCTGGGAATCACCAGACAAAGGAGCATACTCCAGGGTTACACACAGGACTAATAAACTGCATGAGATTCTACACAGCACTGTTTCACAGCTGTGAAAGCAAATATCTCTCAATGAGCAAAACACCTTAAACATTTAATAATAAAAACATGGGCAAAGCAAAAGACAAGGAGTATAAATAAATAAATCAAGGGAGACTCCTGATTCAGTGAAGCAGCACATGCATTCAGCTCTCTTATTTGGATATTCTGACAGGGACAAGGCAGGCAAATGACTTCTTGGAAGTCACTTGAGCAAAGGACCAGCAGTACCAGGGGCTATAGCACCACTCAGTGCTGCACTGTCTCCTTTTCTGTGCTGCTCAGACCTGGGGCAGCAGAACCTCCTGCGTGGTCTGCACGAGCCCCTTTGCTGAGGCTACTCTGTGCAGCACATGACGGCAGCACTGCCACGGCACCGGGCCAGCAGAAATCCCAGGCACACTCACGTGAGGCTGCTGGCAGCACGGACTAAATAACCTCTGCTGAGATTCACTGGGACTACAGCTGAAAACACAGCCTAGTCCAACATGAACACAGTTGGCATCACATCACATCAGGAACAGGAATTTTGCTCAGACAAGTAAGATGCCGGACAGTTCAGGGAAGTTCAGCTGCCTCATGTACCCTCTACACAATCAAATTTGGTTGCCCAAAATCAACTCGATTTGGACACAGACAATAATGCAGGGAAGAAAAATAACCATCTGACATGGTGATTTAAGCATAAGTGGGTGAGCCAATACTGCCGAGTGAATCCTGACACTCTGAACAGAATCTTCCAGAGCCGAGGAGTCCAGCCAACAGCCAAGAATAATATTTCAGTGGTTCAGTCAATACAGCTGTAACCATGGCCTGGAGGGGTTTCCACAGCCATAACCACAGGAGTGACTGCACATTCACTTGAAAATAGTAAAAACAGACATTTAAAAATCTACAGCCTGTAGACATCTTAAAACCAGTTTGAAAGGAGGCACAGAGGGGCCCGAAAAATGCACCAACACTTGCACCAAGCTTGACTGTCATCTGTTTATCCTTCTTACGAGACAATGACTTGAAATAAGAACTCCTCTCACTAACTACAATCACTTGCTTGAAAAAAACCTGAAGGAACAGCTTCAGACTAGCTGAAAAGAGATGAGGTACCAGTGTACAAAGCCCGACTGATCGCCCGGAGCCGCAGTGGCACAAGGCACGTTCCTACCAGGACAGTCTAACACCGTTTATTCGTGTCTCACACTCACAGGCAGAGACACGCTCATGCCTCTCACATATGATTTCTATTTCTTCCCTGATGTAAGACACAGTATCACACAACATGCTACAGAAGGAGCCCTGCTGGTTCAAGCAGGCTTTCCCAAACGAAAAAAAAAAAAAAAAAAAAAAAAAAACACAAAACGGAAAAAAAGAAAATAAAAAGTTTAATAGCCCACAGCTGCCAGGAGCAAAGGGTCACTGCCGCAGAGGGGCGGCACAGCACACTCGGTTTGCTGGGTTCTCCCTTCAAAGAACATCCATAAAACGCACTGCCAAGCGGCACGGAAAAGCGTCCGGCGCTGCGGCCCCGCGCGGACACCGCGCCCGCCCCGCGCGGGGCCTCCGCGGGCACCGGGACCGGAGCGCCGCCCGCAGCCCGCCCGGGGCACGGAGCGGCCGCGGCCCCGCCGGGCCAGGGCAGCGCCTGGGGGAGCGGCGCGGACCCTCCCGGCACTCACCTTCTTCCGGGGCTGCCATTTCATCATATTTGTAGAGCGGGGACGTGCAACATCAAGGTGGCGCTGGGGCGGCGGGCGCAGCGGGGCCGCAGCCCGCGGTCATGCTGCCCGGCCCCGCCACCAGGCCCGCGCCGCGTCCCGCGGGACAGCAGCCGGCCCGGCCGCGCGGGCCATGGGCGGGGGCTGTGCCCAGCCGGCGGCTCCGCCCGCACCGGTCACGCCCGGGGCCCGCGGGGCGCGGCCGCTCTCGGGCGCATCGCGGGCGGCGAGACCCGAACCAGGACGCGGCCCCGGCCCGGCCCGCCCGGCGCGCGGCAGCTCAGGGGCGGCGCCGGCCCAGCCCCGCCCCCGCCGCGCGCCCGGCCCCGCCCCCGGCCCCGCCGCACGCGAGCCCGCGGCGGGCACGGGCACAGCGCCGGCAGGGGGCGCTGCGCGGAGAGCGGCTCCTGCGCCCCCTGTCGGTGCCGCCCGGCACGGGGACAGCGGCTGTGTCATGGGCATGGGGACAGCCGGGGGGCACCGGCACACGGGGACAGCGTCTGTGTCACCGGCACGGGGACAGCGGCTGTGTCATGGGCATGGGGACAGCCGGGGGGCACCGGCACACGGGGACAGCCCCTGTGTCACCGGTACGGGGACAGCTCGGGGGGCACCGGCACACGGGGACAGCGTCTGTGTCACCGGCACACGGGGACAGCGTCTGTGTCATGGGCATACGGGGACAGCTCGGGGGGCACCGGCACACGGGGACAGCCCCTGTGTCACCGGCACGGGGACAGCGTCTGTGTCATGGGCATGGGGACAGCTCGGGGGGCACCGGCACACGGGGACAGCCCCTGTGTCACCGGCACGGGGACAGCGTCTGTGTCATGGGCACGGGGACAGCGTCTGTGTTACCAGCACACGGGGACAGCCCATGTAACCGTCACACGGGGACAGCCGCTGTGTCACTGACACACGGGGACAGCCCGTGGGGCACGCCACGCGTGGACAGCCCGTGTGTCACCCGGCATACGGGAGCAGCCCTGTGTCCGGGCACGGGGTGTCCGAGCACGGGGACCGCCGGTGTTTCCCCTGCACACAGCTGTGCCCGGGCACAGGCACAGGCGGCGCTGCAGGTGGAAGCGCTGTGCAGTCGCTTTCATTGTGTGCCTGAAATCTTTGCCATCGAGCTCTCGCTGCCAGGGCTGGGGCTGCACACTGAAGGCAGAGCTGGGCACTGTGGCACTGTGGCCATCTCCAAGGAGCCAGTTATTCTAACATCACAGAGCTTCAGCCTGAACTCTGGGAGCTCTTCTGAGACTCCTCTAATAACCAGGCTCAGGAGAGTTACAAATCCTAAGGGCATGAACACAACACAATTGAACTCTGGGCTTATATTATTGAAATGGTGCAGAAGTGTAGTTTTCATTGCTGTGAGGAATGACCAACAATGTAGCATCTCGGAGGTAAACAATAAACTTAATGGCAAATGTAATATCAAAACACAGATCAAGGAATATTCACTGGCAGGTCCCTTGGAAATACAGGAGCTGCTTCTTTCCGTCGCCATTCCTCAGCCCTGAAGGACACCATGCCTTGGAGGCTGGAGCACTGACAGGGCCATTTCAGCTCTAGCCTGCATGCTCAGAGGCCACTCCCTCCCACAGTGGCTGTGTGGACTCTGCCATGAACACAAAGCTCAGACACCAGCCCCAAAGCTGCCTTCAGCAGGTCCCACCTTGTCCCACCCTACCATCAGACACAGGCTCTGTGTTCCATGTTTCTGTTCCCACACCTTCCCCAGGATTATTGATAGTGCATGTGGCAGCACAGAGATGCAAGTGAAAAATAAAGCTTGGAAATGCAGTAGGGACTGAAAAAGAACAGGTGTGGCTGAGCAAAAAAAGAACTCCTGCTGGTCTTACTCCCCAGAGCTGGTGTCTCACAGAGCTGTATCCTTCTATTACATCAACAGCAGAGCCAGTGGGCCCTGAAACTCAAGATTTCCATAAATTGAAAAACTGGTATTGATAATTTTGAAAAGTTCTGTACATAGTGGTCAGTGCTTGAGTCAAGAAAATAAGTGCTCAGCCTCAGAAAATGTTCAGCATTCAGACAATGCCATTCTCCACATGGCTGTCAGAACGAAGCTTCATCAAATTCACAGACAGATCAGAAAATGTGGTGTTTTGACATAATCAACAGGAGGTTTTTGAAATTCTTCCCAAGAAGGATAATTAAGTGGAAGCAATGCAGAAGCTGTTGTGAGAGACTGAAATGTTACAGTTAATGGCTTAACAATAGCTATGAAGGACTTTTTGCCCTTTATGGCAAAACTGTGTAAAGAAGCTGCAACCACCAAAGCTCACCCCTCCCTGAATGTGACTCCTGACTGCAGCACTGGACCAAGAGTGAAGCATCCCAAGGGAACCTGAGGTAAGATAATGGTGACACTATTTCCAATTATCTTAGGTCTAGCAACAAGGAAACACAGAAATAAAAGTATTTTATTTCTTTCACTACCTTAAAGCAAATAATGGTCATAATTTTGGCCAGTTGGCAGAAAATCATCCAGCAAAATGACAGCCTACACTAATACCTTTTATTTTTTTACTTTCCTTCATTTATTGGTGTTTTGATAATCTGCACTGTAGATCTGACAGTTCAGTATCTGATCCTCCTTTCCTCCAGTCAGTGACTATCAGAAATAAGCTGTGCATTATTAGACATATCTGATAGCTCTCAATCTTACAACTCAATGGATAAAAAACCCTTTTAAGTGTCTTCTTCCAATTAATCTTTGGCAAGAACCTAGAACTGATGTACTATCACATTTCTTGCATAATCCTTCAGTTTCAATAATTTCTAAGTTGCTATCTTTGTCACATCTTGAAATTCCCTCTGCTCAACCCATGTGAGCATCACCCAGAAGCAATCACACACTGCAAGTAGGAAAAGGGTCTGCTTGAGATGGCTTGCTGAGCAGTTTGCTAGTCAGGCTGTCCAAGCAGTTTGAGAATTCAGTTCATTGTGTCATTCTACTTAGGCAGCAGCTAAATTGGACAGTGTTCAGCAGGTACATGAACACTGGGAGTAACAACCTGCACTGCCCTGTCACTGCCTGGGCTGGCAGTGTGTGAGATGCCAGCACTTCAGTAACACCCACACAGCCAGAGCATTGCTCCTAACAGCTGAGTCTCTTGGCAAATTCATGATGGATAATGAAATCAGGTTCTTTTGTTTCTGAATTTATTAAAGCAGCTTTCAATTCATTACAGTGATTCTGTGTCTGTCACTTTGCCTCCCTCCAGCTAGAGAGCAGCAGACAGATACAGCACCTCACAAGGGTTTACAGATGAGACTCTGCACAAGTGTCTGAGCTATGGCAGCTGCTGAGCAAAAGGGAAAAAGGAGCTCAGAAAATTCTACTCTGGGAGGAAGGAACTCCCTTCAAGTGCAGGAATTAGGCAATTCTCTTTTAATTAACAGACCAAGTCTTATGACAAAAGTCCAACTACTTCACACCCCTTGGGAAATAAAGGCTCAACACTCCATCATTATCGATGCCATTCTTTGGTGTTTTAAACAAAAGCCATACTCCATGCCTTGGAGAAGGGAAAATGAGGAGGGTAACAGGGGGATGAGGAGGGTAACAGGGGGAAGAGAGGAGATAAGGAGAGAGTGCCCACAGTGCCCTGTTCCATCATCCTTCCCTTAACAGCTCAGTGAGTCTCTGCTGGCACCTCAGTTGGGACTGTACTATATAGACATGATGTGCCTGTGAAATATCTGTGTGATAGTCCTATGGCAAAATGTATTTCTGTAGGAAACAATCTAAATTTTAACTGCATCTTACCAAGGAAGGTGTTTGTTTTCAGAAGTGTTGAGACTGTCATTGGCTTAGGAGGCTTCAGTTCTACCCTTACATGATCCTGAGCAGAAAACCATGTTTGGGACCTGCTTCTAATTATGACTTGCCCCTCCTTTTTTCCATAGGAAGTACAATTACTGCTGCTATGGAGACAAGTGTAATTCAGGCAAGATGTGGGTCAAAGCAATACTTGGAAGGCAAAGATTCACAGTAAACCACCCTTTCTGCTATCTGTCCTCTCCTGGGTAAGGGTCTTCTCCCATTCTTCCCTTGCAACTTCCATCACCATGTTCCATCAGGTAAAGAGAGACAAATAAATCAGCTGTAACTAACACCTGAAACTTCCCACCAGGAGAGCTGCTCTTCCTCCCTTGCCCCCCCATTCCCACACCTTACCCAGTGACTCCAGCCATTCACAGGATCTGCCAGCACTCACATCATCAGCATCTCTGGGGGTATAACAGCCTTCCTAGCCCAAAATGTGAGACTTACATTAATTTAGTGGAGAAGGCTCTACAAATTTAAACCATTTTTTAGGTATACTTACAATGTTATCAAGCTCCTGAACCAAAACACTGCTTTTATTCCCCATGATAGTTCACTTTGCCTGCTCTTCACAGTACACCTTGAACATATGTGTATGAATTCTTTCCAAAAAACCTAGCTGCAAGCTGTATTATATTACATGCAGACAGTAGTGAGACTGAAAACAATCTTGCCCCTCCTGGTGTGATGCTGCTTGGACTAAAGGCCTGAGAAGATAATTTGCTGGAAGAGGCAATTGATTCAAAGGAAGGTTTGTGTTGAAATGGAGGAATTCTGTGTCTGAATATGAAATAACATCAAGCAGGATAGAGGATGGCTCTGGTACTTTTAAAGAAACTCCAGCACTGAGGAAACAGATCCATGAATACACTAGAGGAACCAACAAGCTCCTAGATCCTAGCAGCAAATTAAATGTGAAACCTTTCAACAATGGTTTGAAATCACATCCCCATATAGACACTTCTTCTAAAGAGGTGGACTTCAGATAAACCTGGCAATGACACAAAGAAATTGAAAATTAGAGTCAAACTTACTACTTTAACAATTAGCTCTTCCAGACCTCACAGGTGAGCAGGGAGGGAGATAGAGTTTGGTGACATACTCTGCTCATTAAATTTCTCCTGTTTTTCAGGACACAGAACATACCTTCTAAATTTAAAGAAATCATAGAAGCATATACAAAGTTTTAATAAAAATTCATTTTTAGCTTTGTCTGAAAGGGCTACACAGTAAAACTATTGTATTATAAAGGATCTGTTTAGTCTGTTCTAAATTTCTGTTCCACACAATGGAAATTTTTCACATGCTATCCTATTCCTGAGCCCTGAGATACTAAACAAAAGATCCCATAACAGTCAGAAACAGCACTTAAAACTCTCTAAGGACTCTTCTTTTACTGATTTAAATGATAGGCAGTTCACCTGCTGAACTTTCTTGTAAAATGTGTACCAGGAATTTCACTTGTGTCTGTTCACATTTTCAGTCAGGACTGTACGAATAAGAGATGTGACACAATTTATCCATATGCAGCACCATATCTTCCCAAAGCACTGCATGCTGTATCTCACAGCTGCCCTTCTCACTGCTGCAGCAATAAGAGAACAGAGGAAAGAAATTAACTGAACTGCTCTACAATGACAAAGTGTCTACAGACAGCCAACAAACCCTCAAAACCAGAATCAGACAAATCATCTTCAGAAGACAGATGTTCAAAGGGCAATTCTTCTGTAGGCTACAGCTAATCTGAAGAATACCTTGTCACTGCCATGTCAGAGATAACAATTTCAAAAGTGGGAAACAACTTTAAGGTGCTGTAAAACCCTACAGCATCACTGAAATCATTGGAGCAGAGACAATTTGGCCACTCTGAGGAGTCACATCTAAGACTGTTAGAATAGAATAGTTCCAGTTGGGAGGGACCTAAAACAATCACCTAGTGCAGTTTGTTGAGAAGAAGCATCTCCAATTCAGCACCACAATGAAGAGCTGCTGATGCAGTTTTAGTTAGCTTCACTACTTCAAACAATAAAATTAGGAGAGGTCATCTAAATAGAAACTTGAGACCCTGTCAGTGACCAAGGCAACCCCAGTTAGCTTTGTCCTACAGCAGTGAAGCCACTGCTACATCACACAAGACTTTCTCAGAACCTGACTCCAATGGCATTTTTCTGCATAAAGTTGTGAGAGCATTTAAGAATAACTAGGACAGCTGTTGGCTCCAGCCTAAAAATACAGAACACATCTGCTTAATTTACCTTCACGTGCTCAAACATCCAGCACTGAAAAAGCATAAGGCTAAAAATGGTACTAAAATTTTTCTCTATGGAGAAACAGAACAAGCCAACCATGCAGCAGTTTTCATTCATGCCTGACAGGAAAGGTGAGGGGTGAACTATTTGCAAGAACAAAAAAAAAAAAAAAAAATTCAATCTGCACCTACACAGAAGTGTTTACTGATGATAACAGATTGGGTTAAAATACTTTTTTGAAGGTTATGTAAATGGAAGTTAATTACTAGATATTAGATTACTCCATAATCTATTTTTGAAATTAGCATCTTTTCTTACTGAAGTTTTATTACAAAAGGTGACCCTGCAGAAGACCCATAAGCACAAACTCAGTCTTGAAGAGTTACCTGTACTCATTTCACCTTTTTCTCCAGCACAGAATTTTCCATTTTAAAAAGTGAGATTATCAGTAGATACCTTAGAAACAAAGGCTTTTTGCACAGGCTCAGGGAAAACAGGAAAAAATAACATTATCTGCTTCCCCAGAATGTCTCTGCTGATGTGGCTGGAGCCCTCAGAACAAGGACTCTGTTGTCACCCATAGACCCCAAAACCCAGGCCCCACCATGCAGAACAGAAAACAATTAGAACTGAAATGTAATTAAGTAATTATAGCTGGAAAAAAAGATTGTGGTAAGTATCTTTAACCTGATACATAGTAGCTTTGACAGCAGGTTCTGAATGTGTGTCAGAAATATTAAAAAAGCAAGTGTGGGAAGGAATTACCTGAATGATAAAAGCAAAAACAAGAAAGGGGAAGAATTAACTACAAACCTTTCCATTTATTAAGATCTAGGAGAAATGGAAAAGACTCTACAGATCTTGAATTACACTGCTACACATGAAGCCTTCTTTATATGCTGCATGTACAAGCAATGACAGACAAAAGAGAGACAAATTAGTTTGATATATTCTCTCTGCCTGGGCACAGACTTTCACTGTTCAACATGACATTGTAGCAGGCTGTCAGAAATGCAGTGATTGTCAGGTTTTCACACTGCTGCCCAACCACCACTCTATAAACATCAGAGTTTAGGTAAAATGCTGCCAATAAGCTCATATTTACACTTCAGAGAAGTGTGCTGTCATTCTTCTCCTTCTAATTAAGCTGTATAAAGGCTTAGGCCTAATAACCATGACTTTAAAACTGGAACAGTTCTACAATGGTTCATTCCAAATAATTCCAGGGTCAATAAAAATCAGTTCATTAAAATAAAATAAAATAAAATAAAGAGTTCTTGCTGCTAGCCTCAACTGAGATGCTACAGGAACCCCATATCAGATAGGACCCTAAATCTAACAGCGTGGCCTATTAAGATCAGTAATTTATTCTGCTGGGTGTCCCAATCATTCCAAGAGAACAGACAAAATCTGAGAACATACCTCTTGTAGATCCATCTTCTATAATATGAAGAAGACAGTAAATGGTGCATCTTGTCTATGAGGAAGCAAACTCCTTTCTGATGCCACTTGTTAGAAGTTTTTGCTTTGAAGTCTGGGAGCAATAATCACACCTATCCAAGCACAGGGACACTTACAGGGCTGTGCCCTTCCTCATTAAAACAGCACAGAACACAATTTTTCTCCTGAGTTTTCCAGCTGGAGAATCACCATCACATGCTGAGGACAGGGTCTCTCTGCCAACACCAGTCCTCACCAGCATGGCAGAAATGCCTGGGCACCCCAGACAGGAGGAACCAGATCCCTGCTGTGGCAGTCTCTGAGCTCAGCAGAACAATTTCTCCTCAACAAGTGTAAAATATGAACCTTCTGGCAACTCACAGATCTCACATTCCTCCGAGGCAATCATCAGAATACCCTTAAGCAGATCCTTCAGAATGGCACAGTTCCAAAGATTCCAGAGTGGCAATTTACCTGTGTGACTACTGCAGGAGACTTCTTTGTAGTCTTGTACACAGACTAGCAAGATTATAATACTGTTAGTTAGCAATGATCCTTTTAGCAGGAAAAATCATCACTAAACATAAAAAAATACATAAAACAGAAAAAATCCCTCAAGCTTGAAATGTTGTTCCACTTGGATAAAGAATTCCTGACTTTCTGTAGGCGTTCTCCTGTTGCTGCCTTCCAGCATCTCCCCTCCTCCCTTTAATTAGAGCCTGTGCAAAAGGAGGGAGAAGCAAAGCCATATTTAACTCTCTGTACACCAATGACCAGATAACACTTAACTGTACTGAATAAAAATATTTTCAGTTGACCTCAAAATCCAGGGGAAAAAAAATCTAGGAAAAAACCACATATTTTCACCCTGAAATACAGAAAAGCTGAGACCCACCTTAGGCTTTATTGCATGTGAAGCACTATTGGGTAAGAGATTCAAATAATTCCCGGAGGCCAGTTAATCTGTGCATCAGTAAAGAGAGCAATGTCTGGCACCAGAGCCTCTGCTGGAATGTGGAACCATTCTTAATAGGAAGTACAAGTGAAAACTGGAGTCAATAGATTGCTTTGATTCTCCTCTGCTGCAAGCAATTCCTATGAAGAAGCCCTCAGTATGTTTTCTGGATAAAGCAGGAATTTCTCCAAGCTCATCTCAGAAAAACACTGGGAAAGGCATTCTACATAGGCTGCTCCCAAGAGCAGGGCTTGGGCTGCAGGACTGAGAAACCCCACGGAGCATATTTGTACTCTGCAGATAGCATGGCTGAGAGCAGGCCCAGCACAGGACATTTCTCAGCATCTTTACAAAGATGGTTTTCCCATTTTTCAGAGCGCGTTCCAGCGCGCACATCTGGCAGCGCCACGGCGCGAACAGCAGTTCCTGGCTCTCCGTGCATGTGCTCTGCATCCCATGACATCATGCACTCCTCAGCCTGCCAAAAAGCAGTCTCTACTGTACAGACCACCAAAACAGAGCCCCAGCATCCCTGGGGGGAACAGGGCGAACTTCCAGCCCCAAAAGTTTCCCCCTTGCAAAATCTTGTTCAGTGTTTCATCTGTTGTGCTGCACTCTCTCCCACTCACACGCATTACTCAAAAACAGTTTTCAAATCATTCCTAAATTGCTTCTATTCCATCCTGCCTGTAAAGAGCTTCTCTTTGCACAAGGCTGTAACTATTCAGTTACTTCTCAGCAGAACAACCCTTTTTTCCTTTCATTCACAGTGGGTTTTTAACCCTTTAACAACCTGAAAACTGGGAAATCTGTATTTCCCAAAGAAATTTACATTTGTTTTTCTTTGCTATGGGTAATAGTAGATGGGTGGCTCTGTACAGATTGAGTGCTCTCTGGAGATGGGATTAATGGCTCATCTTGTGTCATACTCATTACTTAACACTGCCTCAGCAACAAGGAGGCTCTCTGGCCCACTTAAGAAAATAGGTTCTACATTGTAGGGCAAATCAGAAGAAAAATAATTCTATTACCTGAAAAATGTTCACGTTCAAAATCTTTCCAAACCTTTTAAAGAAAGGCAGACAAATGCCAAGATCAAAGGTCCATGACTCACACACTCATTGGTGGAAAGCCCTGGATCCAAGGCTCTCCATGATTAGACCCTGGAATTTACCAAGATTGGCTCTCTGCTCCAACTCCTGTTCTCAATCCCAAACTAATCAGCCAGAAGGAAATAGATATACAGATACTGCAACTTGGTAATGAAGTCACAATGAGAGATAGGGCTGCAAGATTTCCCTGCAATAATTTCACTAACAGAGGGGAAAACAAGGTCTCCAGGCCTGACTCCTCTTAAATAGGGCTTAATTGTTAAAGGGTGGAGAAAAATTGCAACAGACTGATATTTCAAAATGACAAATTTCAGTTTTCTTCTCATGCAAAGTGGTCTCGTGCAAAAGAGCCAACTCACTCATCAGGCAGGGGTCACTCAGAGGTTATCCACAGAAAAGGGACAAAGCCAGAAGCCAGGTCTATCACAAATTACCATTACCAGGCACACTGGCTCGAGGCAGCAGCAGCCCATAAATCCTTTTCTCCCAAGACAGTATTTGCATTTCTAGATATAGTGATTCCACCGACATCTCCTTTGCTTGCCACCAGAGCATTTCCAGATATCAGTCTAATGTTCCAGAACAGAAAAATGAGGGCATTTGCATGATTTCAAGTCACTGCTCTCCTAAATGAAAAAGCCATTTTTTCCTATTGCCTGCATCCCTGACTGAAGGTCCCCAAGCCCAATTGCTGTATTTGGCACCAGGTAACTGCACTCACTAGTAGTGGCTACTGCCACTCACTTCAGAGAACTCCTGGAAAGGTCACCCAGCTAACACCCCTGAGCTCCTTTTCATCCAGTATTATTATTTAAAAATATGTATTATTTTAGGATTTTTTCCAATGATGACCACTTTTTAAACTAAGTAATTTGCTTTTTATTAATAAAGATTAAAACATGCTATATACACGTAACTATGTAGTGTTTCTCACACTGAAATGTACAGTTTTGTTTATACTACCTCTTCCCCTGGAAAAATTTCAGATTAATTAATTGCCACATATGATACTCCAGGGATAATGTATTCTCCTTATTACTTTTGGTAGGGAAATATGTGATATAAAGAGAATCCCAAATGCAGATGAAGTAAAAGACCATAGAAATACCAGATTTAAGAAACACTGAAGGAAGGAAGAGTCAAGCTGGCACTCCTACTCTGACTGTTACAGGGTGGTTTGTTTTGACTCAGGGAGTCCTGAATATTTCTGGTCCTTCCTCACTTGTAACAGCAATGCAAGGAGATTTATGCTCCTGAGTTTCAGTTCTGTGTCTGTTTTCATGACAAGTTATTCCTGACAGAGTCTTTATAGAAGCTTTAAAGAAAAGTTATCCTGTGATCATAGAGATGGAGCACTAATGAGTTTAATTAGAATGCAGTGCATCAACTCTAGATTGAGACACAGCCCAACATGATTAATTATCCTCTTGGAATGGCTACAGCAAAATAGAGGGGGCTATCAAGGCTATCCTCTAATAGCTGTGTCCACCCACCTTCTCCACCTGCCTGAAGAGGTGTTCTCCTTTCCTGCAGCTTGGCTACCACTGTGACAGCTGTGGGTGGTGCCAGCACTAGCTCAATAGTTGATAATCCTAATTCATCATCTTCTCTATTAGCAGTTACCCTTGCTCATTTTAAAATCAAGGTCAGTTTTACTTAGCCTACTTATCTTTCAGAAAAGTGTCAATGTACTAAGCATGAGTTCTTCAGCATCAATTACTACTTAGTTATGTAAAAACAGGAATCTTCTTATTTCACAGCTAAGTTTATAATCATGTCAAATCAAACTAACTCAAAAATTATCTCAAGTAATCCTTTGAAATGCATCAGTCAGTTCCCCAGTTAACCCAGCTACAGCAGTATCAAAAAACTAGAGCTGTAAATGTATTTACTTGATTTTTACTTTCAGAACAACTTGAAAAGAGATTTGACTACAAAGATAACTGAAACCTATTTGGAAAGCAGATAAACCTACAGCTGCTAAAAATTCATTTGCATTATCCTGAAAGCTGTCACTTTCTGTAGCTCTAAGATGCCCCAAGGGCATCTTAGCCATGATGAGGGTTTAGCCATGAAATATGAGGCACCTGAACACATTGTCCATGTGTTCCTCAAACATTACAGCCAGCAAACTGCATGAAGGAACAGGTCTCAGCACATATCTAAGTCAGGCCAAAATTAAATTATTTCAGTTCTAAAATCTCCTCCATATCTTGTTATTCTATAGCTTGTTCCAAAAACTGTACACCTAGAGATGCACAGTTGCTTTGAAGACATTTAGACTTGATGGTCTTCAAAGTTATCATCCATCAAGCCATTTTCTGTGAACTCTGTTACAATAAGCACAGAATATGGACTTGAAGCTCCCAAAGGATTGAGTCTTACATTGGTATGAACAACAGAAATTTCACAAGTCTTCCAAAGGTGTCCACTATTGTCCACTGCCTGTGACATGTGGCAGAGGTCTCCCCAGTGCCTCCTGACCTCACTGTGTGTGGCACAGGCATTGCTGGGATATAAACAATGCTCACACATTCTGTTATTTCTGACATCAGCACCTCCATGTCACTCAGGATTCTGGGCTCTGAGGGTGCTGTCCCTGGCACAGATTGCCCAGAGAAGCTGTGGCTGCCCCTGGATCCCTGGAAGTGTTCAAGGCCAAGCTGGACACAACTTGGAGCAACCTGGGCTAGTGGAAAGTGTCCCTGCCCATGGCAGGGGGCTGGAACAAGTGGGCTTTGAGTTCCCTTCCAACCCAAACTATTCTGTGATTCTAGGAAAAGCACTACTAAACCCTACTATGTCTCTCAGCAGCTGCCAAAAAGCTGCAAGCCATACCAGCTCCATTTCAGCTCTTCCATTTTTAACACTTCTAATGAGCAGATGGTTAATTTTTGTGAGCGGGGAATAAAAAACAAAACAACTTCAGTTGGTGTAAGTGTCTGGGGTCCTTTAGGTTATAAAAACCAGTTGTTTTGGACATCTGCTTAAATTTTTGACTGCAAATTTAGCCTGCTCTATATTACTAGACAAATATTCATATCCTCCATTTGTTTTCAGGTAAAATTAAAACCTGCCAGATATTGTTCAAGGATTTTTTAGCTATTTAGAAGCTGGGAAATATTTCAAGAGTAAAAACATTTTATTGTGCCTGTTTCCTGTGTATTTCCAGCAATAACATTTTTGTACCTCCAGATCACAAACAGTATGTGTTTCTCTTCTCTTTATTATTGCCACCTCACTGAAAAACAGGAGATGAAGTTTGCACACAACTGTGAGCACCTCACCTTCAGAGCCAGCTACTCAAATACAATAATCAGGCTGAACCTGAAGGCTACACAATATTAAAGTGTGAGTATTTGAAAAATGCTACTGATCACTTCAGAGGCCAAGGGACTGGGGCAACCCCAAAGTAATGGAAATAACTAGGTAACAAGTATCTTTATGTTGTACTGCTAGAATTTTGGAGGATTGCAGCACTGCAGAGATTTGCAGAGGTACCTAAAGTAAAATGTGAACACTACCTTCTTTACCACGATAGCAAAAATTCAGTTAAATGTACACAAAAGCCCTTCAGAGGCCTCAGCATTTGAAAGGCCTGTGAGCTCACTGCATTTACCTTCCTGGCAAAAGTGTCTTCAACTCAGATGAACAGAATGGAGAGCTGTAGATATGTTACATTCAAGTTGCTTCTTTCTGTTCTACAGTGCGATTTTATAAAACACAAATTCACAGAAGCTGCTGTAAATTTTTAATTAGTGAAATACAGATGGTTATTTTCATACAAATTTTAAATTTTCCTATTTTTCTTAAGCACCAACCAAACCCAACACAATGTGCACCGTATTTACAAATGCATAAAAATATTTATAGTTCCAGATATGATTTATTGCTGTACTTAACAGTACTGAGCACTCTAAATTACAAACAATAAAAATAACATTCCTGTGATTTTTTGTTGTTGTTGTTTAGTATAAACACAATTTTGTGTGGGGACACAGAAGAACAAAAGCATTAGTGTTTGGGAGGAGGAGAAATTGTGTGAGAGCACGAGAGACAATGGATGTGCCTGAGCCAGGAGTGAGTTGCTGGTTTGGATCATTAACTAAGAGCTCGATGCTCGCTGCTGCTCCCTCTGCAGACTCCAGGATCAGCATCCTCGCTCCCTGCAGCCCAAGTGTGAGATCAAGCAGAACAAATGTGGGAGGGCACAAAATCATACAAGCAACTGATTTCTTTTTTATTCTTTGGAGCACTAATTTAGGCTCTTTAGAAAGCTACGTTTACGATACACACTCCTCTTAACCACATTCCTTTTCTGCTGCACTCCCTATTCTGTTACAGCCCTCCAAAGCCTCAGTAACTCTACCTTGCAATACCAAACATTTCCATCTGAGTTAAGTGCACATATTTTCTGCTTTAAGCCTAGGAGGGCTCAGTGCTGTAGCTGTCCTTTCCCAAACAGTCACAGAAGCCATTAATTTCTAGGCACACTTTTAGAGTGCAACCAAATCCAAGAAGCTGACATTTTTTATTTAGTACCCATGGGCTATAACCATGAAAAATTTACTCCCTGAAATACAGTTGCATGCATTTCCTATACACCCTACTCATGATAAAAAGTAATTTCCTTGCACAGCCTGGTAACAATGGCAACTGAATGAGATGTATCACCATAAAATAAACATGAGCACATCGCACATCTGAATTCTCAGGAGTGAGACTACTACTCTGTGTTCCCAGCAAAGATTTAAATGAATAAGAGGCCTTGAAGCTTGACATGTATCTCTAAAGGCATGGGAGAGGATTCAGGGCAACTGCCATTAAAATTAATCACTATTAGTGATTACAAACCTCCAGTAACACCGTGGCTCACTGCAGGAGAGTTATCAGGGCCAAAACAAGATGTCTAAGCAATGAAAATCAAGAAGCTTACAGATATTCCTGTGTGATAACTAAGGGGGGCTAAAGGTTACACTTACAACAAAACCTAATATTAGATTGTTTTCCAGTTCCTATTCATCTGGTAAAGGAGAAGCAAAGCAGCATCATTATTTTGCATTTTGGACCAATTAAGAATGAATTACAGTGCAAGAAAAAATGAAAAGAAAATAAAAATAAGAAAATATGTCTAGAATTCCTATCCTGAGTTATTACAAAAGTCCAACGGAGTGAGGCAGGACCCAACCATGCTCTGCCCAACTCACGGGGGAGCTGTCCAGCAAACAGTGAACTGAATGTTACCATGGTAACAGAAATAAAACCACCTTTTACCAGCTTTTCACACATTTCACAAATTATGAAACTGAATTCCACTAGATGTTATGGCTTTACAGGACAAATGGGCTCAGAAATTCAATTCTTGAGAAGTTCATCAGTGACAATGAAGACAGACCAGCTCAAATGTGACCTCGAGGACAGAAATCTCTGACAGAAAATCTCTGACAGCTGTCTGACATGTTTGCCAGGAAAACAGTCCCCACAATTCCTGTTTCCTTAAACATCTCCTACCCACCAGAGCTTAAACTCCATGGCGTGGCCCTTCAGTCTCAGCACAGCAACTCTCACAGAAGAGCCAGCATCTTGTGTCAGCTGAATGGAACAGAGCTCTCCAAGAGACAGAAGATGATTCTATATGTGATTCTATGATCCTGTGACATGTGGTTCCCAGTGCTTGTGAGGATGTGGGTTTATAAAATCACTTTTAATTACATAAATTAGTAATTACTAAATTACCGTTAAATTATTTAATTATTTATTTTGTATGATTCACATTCCCCTTCCTGCTCTGTCTTGCACTGGTTTTTGTATTTCATTTGTGAAGGACAAGAGCCTGCAAGCAGATAGTCACAAGGACTAAAACATGGATTACATAACCCATGGCAAAAATTAAACCTCCTTTTTCACCCTGAAAAAAGTTGGAAAATTATGCCTGAAGTATCCATTTAATGCAGTGTTTCAAGAAAGTTTCTTTCCACTTCCCATGTGAGACAAGCTTCTATTAACAAATGTTTCATCCAAGTACATTCTCCCTTTGTTAGCATCCAGAATATTTAGGGCTTGGCATGCATCTTTGAAGAAGTTCATTAAAAATGAATCATAAAACCACGAATTTAACATTTGTCTGAATAAAAATAAAAGTTTTCCACTAGGGAAAGTGAACACTGTATTAGTTCTAACACAAGAAAAACTAAAGGAATAGTTTTCAGTTACACACCTATCAAGTACATGGAATAGAATTTTGACCCTGACAAGACTAACAAAAGCCATCAAATACACTGCCTGGAGAGAACAGTCTCAAACACTGGACACCAAGAAAAATGTCTTTATTATATTATTTTTATATACATCAATATTCATATGATCTAGTTTTTCTATGAGCTGGTTCCTCAACCGTTTTAGAATGAAAAAAGCAATACAGGAATTTGCATACCACTGCCAACTTCTGGTAAAGTCATC
Organism: Oenanthe melanoleuca; assembly: GCF_029582105.1. NCBI lineage: Eukaryota > Metazoa > Chordata > Aves > Passeriformes > Muscicapidae > Oenanthe > Oenanthe melanoleuca. The sequence goes on from NC_079349.1 coordinate 5,136,343, forward strand.
AGAAATTATAAAAATAACTCCACTGAAGAGCATAAAAAATGTATGTCTATCATAGACTTCTAAGAACTTCTAGAGAAATTCAGTTATTTGACTACCAGGACAGAAAGTCGAGATTCCTAAGTGAAGGGAAGAAAGGAAGAGTTCAACACTAACATAAATCCAGAAAATGAAATTGAAACTAGAGTGTCTATTCACTACATGATAGAAATTGTTCAACCTTTCTTTTAAACTTCAAGGGTAAATTGTCTATTAGTGGATAACAGCTGAACTATCAGTCATTTATTTCTATTGTTCCATGTAACATTTCCTCTTTTATTTATCCTCATTTATCATTTCCTCTTTGCAGCAAAAGAGAAATCATGTACCAAGATGCTTGTGGCAAAAGAGAAATGTCATCTGCTTTGTCCAGCAGTTCAGACATCAGTGCCCTCAGACACAAATGGAGCAGTGACTCAGAAAACAATGGATTTATAGAAAAAAAAAATAATTGCCACAAAACCTCTTCCCTGTTTGCATTAGTTTGAACTGCCATCATGTTCTTGTCTCAGAAAATGCCTGTGCTTAAAGTAGCAATTATCCCTGTGCTGCATTTCCTACTTGTACACGATCACAGACACTTCACATCTGACTTGGCTACAGGGAGTGAGATGGAATGACCTGAACAAACCCCTGTTGGCACTAGAAGGCTAGGAAGATGGAATGTTAAGCCCTGGATGTATTTTCAGCTGTCAGAGAGCTCTCAGCAAGGCCCCTGCTAATTGGTTGGGTTTTCTTGCCCTTGGCACAGTGTAGCACACTGTGTAAATGGTATCCCTGAGTGCTTCCTACTGACTTGCTAGTCAAGGCAATTTCCTGCCTTCTCCATTTTTACTATTTTCTCCTGTCTACTTGCTCCCACAAACTCTCCATTTAATTTAATTTCCTCAGAGACTGGCTGAGATTAGAGGTCTGTGATCAGGATCCAGTGATGTCTAGAAATATCACGATGTATCAGCCTGTACACCCAAACAAGAAATGCAGGTTTGTAAGAGCATTCTTGTCTATTACAGAGAAACCAAGTACAGCATCCTTGAATCCACTCAAATCCCCTCCATTCTTTACTGTCATTCAGCCACCAATGGGCAGCTCTCAAAGGAGAGGAGGGCTTGATGCACTCCTTTTAATCCACAATTTCTAAGGCAGCGTTCCTTGTGCTGCTCAAATTCCAGACCCTGGCCAACCAGAACTACAGCATAAATTCAGAGAGCTGGTTCCCAGCTCTCTGAACCCAGGATGCCAAACCCAGGATGCCAAACCCTAAGAAAAACAGGACTATTTGCTGCAGAACAAAACAAAAAACATCTGAGACACGGTCGCTGGTGATTTGATTAATCAAAGTAGTAAATAATGTAATTGTAGCAAAAAGGAAAAATAGATGGGGATAAGGGGCTTACAGACACTGGGGTAGCAAAACTAGAGCAAACAATTAAAATGCAAAGAAACCCAAATATGTATAGATAACATGAGTGTAAAGCAAACCATTTCAGAAAGCACAGCCCAGAACAGCTGCTCTCCTTCTGCTGCTGAGCATCAGTGACACTGCAGCCTCAGGAGCTGGATCTGCCAGCACTGCCCTGCCTGATGTCACACAAACACAGTGGGCAGCAAGAACAGCACCAACTGTGCAAAGAAATTAATGAAATTCCACTTTAAAGTGTCTAAAAACTGTGAGTATCTGTATAGAGCTGAAATGAGATCCCAGACCCTGCTGAACGCCTGAGCACAGAGCGCCCTCTCATGTGCTTCACTCATTTCTCCACACAATACTCCAATCCACAGTTCCACAACTTCAACTTGGAATGAGTCACCAAGATGGTAATATTAACAAAGGAATTAATCTCCAAGAGGAGTAAACTCAATCCTTGTAGGCTGATTAAAAACAAGGAATATATATCTCATTTTTAAGAATAACAAAATTGAAGGAACAAAAACCACTGAAGAACTAAAACCTGAGCAGAAAAGTCATTTGGCAACTCCTCAAGGTTATGGGAGGTGAGAAAAAGAGGTAACAAACACATACTAAGGTTTTAGTCTGAATTTATGGGGTACAAAACCCAGTATTGTGTAAATAAATGAAGGCAGCCCAAATGTCTTAAAATGCTATCCAGTGGTAATGAACTTGAATCTCAATGAACAGGTAACAAGACACTCTTTCTTAAAAATATCACCCTGGCACATCATTCCTCACTTCTCCATTTCAGAATTACTTCTGCATTTCTGCTTTGGATATTCAGATATGTGAGGAATAAAAACCACTATACCATTACTGCACAGTAATATAGCTAGTTCCAGTGGCAAGAGAACTGTGGGGTAGAAAATCTAGCATCTTCCAGGAGAGAAATTTACATTAGAGCATTTAGACTAAGTAGAATAACTGCAGTTAATTCCATAAAAGAAAATTTTAAGTTGCTTTACTCTATATACAAAAGGGTTCCAGAAAACAAAGGAAGGAATAATGAAACCCTACAGTAAGTGCTTGGAAAATCTGTGTTGATTTGTTGCATGCTGAGACTCAAGTACCTCTGTAAGCTTTTCCAATTGTAAGGCAATAAGCCAATTTCTTAGAAAGGAGCAATTTTTCTTGCATACTTGTCTAAGACAGACAATCATTACATGTGAAAACATGTATTTATTTTTTTAGGATGACATAACTATAATGTCATTGGTCCACTGTGTCCCTGTACCCTGCTCTCATGTTGTACTACTACTCCTCTGTAATTTTAAGAATTTAGGGAAAGGAGAACCTACACAACTTATCTACACAGCAATTTTCCCCCAGCAGTGCCATAACCATCACTTCTGGTACAGAGAATACTTCTCCAGTGAACCTGAGTGTTGGGAAAAACATTAAGCCCATAGAGCTGTCAAAATACTACATGATGCTCATTTTTTAAATATCTAATTGGGGAAAAAAAAGGGTGGGGGGAGAACACAAAACTTTTTGGTGAGGGTGGTAAAACACAGGAACATGTCGCCCTGAGAGGCTGTGGAGTCTCCACTCCCAGAGATATTCAAAACTCAACCAGACAATGTCATGGACAACCTGCTCCAGCTGACCCTGCATTCATCTCCAAGGGTCCCAGCCAACTTCAGCTATGCTGTGGTTTTGCAATACAAAAAGACAAAGAAATGCACAAATCTCAGGATAATGTAACACAAGTTCTAGCAAAGTGAAAAAAGTCTGTTAAATGGTTTTATGTCTGAAAAACTGGAATGCAACTTTCTGCAAATTAAAGACAGACTGTAAGCTGAAGGACAGGACTGGAAAGTTCCTTGCTCATCAAATTAAAAACAAGAGGTCTATTCATGAAAAAAGTTGTGTGGTCAAGCCACATTCTTTGCTCAAAAGTTTTATGTGAGACTGAGGGTCAGCACTCTGCTCGCATTCATTGAGAAGCTCTGAGGTTGTTAGAGATTGCTAGAGCATGTGAAGGGTTGGGCAAACAGGAGAGGTGCAAGTGGACATGCAAGTGTCCCTTTTTCTTGTAGAAGTTCTGCTCACATGACTGACAGCTGGAGTCACTTAACAAAATACCAGTGCAAGGTATTCTGCCAAATCCCCCCACAGTGAGATGACAACACCTACAGCCCTTGCACTGCAAACACCCAAAGGCTTCACAGCTCACAATTCCCCTTTCTTTCTGTTCTTTCATATTTTTTCTCCACTAGAGATACTAAGCCACATTTTTAAATTGAGGTAATAACTTTAAATTAGGAGAGACAAAGACCATAAGTGAAACTGGTGCCTGATGAAAAGTGCTGTAATTCTTCCCAGTTACTTTTGAATTACATATGCACAGGGCATTCCTTTTGCATCAACTACATTCTCCAGACTATTCAACTTTTCTCTTAAAGATGTTTCAGCTTTAAAGAAGGTTGGTCCTGCTTTAAGAAATAACACTTTTCCCTGCCTAGTGGCTTGAACAGTTGCAATAATCAGAGATCATTACTGAACCCCAGTCTTCAAATCTGTTTGCCAGCTTGGCCCCCTCTCATTCAGCAACCCACTGTGCTTTTCAGGGAATGCTGCTTCTCAAGCACCAGTCCCTGGGGCTTCAAACAGCACAGGGTCACTGAAAGGTACAGTCAGCATCCTTCTACTCACACTGGACAAAGAAATCAAATAAAATCAAGGTACCCCTCAGAGTGCTGAAAACATTCATCTTTGTGATTCTTGCTTCCATTTGTCTTAGGCTCTGAATGTTCCTATTAGCCGAATGTATTCAAGTCTGACAAAGTCATTTCATCTCCTGTTAATGAACAACTTTTCTGTTGAGAGATTAAGAGAATAAATCAATGCCAAAACCCAGTTAATTGTTCAGTAGCAGTAGGCTGTTTGTACCTTTTGTTAGCTGTCACAGCACTGAGCCAGCACTCAATGGGTAGTAAAATCTACATTTTAACACAGAATTAGGTTCAAATTTAAGCCACAGCATTTTTCCTATAATGTGAGGATTTAAAAATATCTCAAAATCAGCAAGAACTAATGAAAGACTGTGCAGGTATCAGAGCCACATAATAGATATCCCTCCATTTTCATGTACCATGCCTAAGGCTGCACAGCTGTGAAGAGAAACAGAATAAATATTTTCTAGAGCATGATCAACAGCAAAACAAAGGAAACTGTTCAGTGAGAAATCAAAGAAGAAAATGAGCCTGATCTGATTTGCCTCTCGGTTATTTCCAAAATGCAGTTTAATTCCTGAAATATTCTGTTATCCTTGCATTTCCCAGTGCTATGTACACAAAATATTTTTCAAATAGCAGTACTCACAAGCCAGCCCTTTCAGACAAAGCCTATAAACAGGTTTATGTGCTGTTGTTATAAACATCTTTCAGCCACACACAATAAGTTATTGTGGTCTGTAAGACATCTGATGTTTCTCTCTGCAATCATTTTCTCATTGTTCATGTCTTGAGCTGCACAGATAAGCATATGCATTTGTATAAACATACCTGCTCACTACCCAACATTAATTAATGCTTTAAAAAAAATTTGGATAGGGATGTTAAGAGCATGACTTTCAGCCACAGATTGTATTGAACTGATGGTAACAAGCATCAAGTGAAGTGGGAGCAAAAAAGCAACAATTAACAAACTACCCAAGAAACGTAGTTTGCACCCAAAAGAGGAAAAGAAATACAGAAACTTACATTTAGTAGTTCAAAATTCAAAAAAGCAGCATTCAAATTAATTTTTCAATTTCCTAAGTAAAAGGAAGTCAGGTTCTGTATTTAAAAGTCAAGCCTTTCAAACCAAATACCAGCTTTCCTTACCAAGCTCCCTCTTCTGGCTAATTAATAAACTCAGACTTCTTATGTAGAAGTTTCAATCTTCTCAGTTCTGTTCCATCAATAAAAATCAAATTATTATTTTTTTAATTGTAAATAAAGGCTGACATTGAAACATACTAGCTTTCAATTTCAGACAGAGCCCTCCTTTTGTCTCAGGCTGGCAAGTTACACAAACACACACAAGGAAATAAACATCCCTGTACTGTGCAGGGACACTCTGCAAACGGACACACAACCATCTGCACCTCCTCTGAGCATCTGAACACCACTGCCTGGTATCAGATATTCCTGAAATACCCGTGTTCAAAACATACCAGACTAGTTAATTCATTCCTCAAAGTACACCTTTCCCTGTTCTGGCTAAAATTAGGATTAAATATGTAACAAAAATACAAATACACTTTCAAGAAATTGTAAATGAGGAAAAGAGAATCACAGAATAAACTAGATTGGAAAAGACCTTGGAGATCACAGAGTCCAACCTGTGACCTAATATCACTTTACCAGCCAAACCATGGCACTGAGTGCCTCAGCAAATCTTTTTTAAAAAACCTCCAGGGATGCTGACAACCACCTTTCTGGGCAGCCCATTCCAATGCTGAACCACTTTTTCTATAAAGAACCTTTTTCTAATATCTAGCCTAAATTAGAAGCAACCAGTCCTCACCAAAGTAACACAAATTCAGGACACAGAATGAAGGCACAGGGGCCATCCTCACTGTGGAGCTGCCAAATCAGTAATAAACAGACTCTGGTAACATTTTTCATTCTCTTCTAAAATCTAGAGTCATTGCAGGTGATTTGTGGAAACAAGAATTCTAAGTGAAGTACTATGTAGAAGGGTGTGAACATCACAACTCCAGTGGAATGAACACGCAGAGCATAAAAAATTAATTCATTCAGCTGTGAGTTTTCATTATTTCAGTTACTGTAGTAGCATCATTGCTCCTTTCTAAAAGCCAAGCCACACTCCCAGCCAAGCCAGTTTTATGAGACTTCTATCACAATTGTGCCAATGAAGGCAGGCAGCACAGTCAAACTCCAACCCCTATTAAACATTTCTGCTCAACACCTTCCTGACATTCAATCCAGCTAATGAAAGGCCTTGAAGAAGAATTCATTTCATGTTTATATTTACTGCTGTACCTTCAGCCCCAGTGAAATACATACAAAGTCTTAAAAGAACCATGACAACAAAAGATTGCAGAGACAAAGCCTCTGAAGCAAAATACTGAAGGATGATCTGAAAAACACCAACACCAAATCTTTCAAAGTTAAAAAACCAGAGACAAGGTTCCAAATGGGATTATGAAGGTTTGAGAGAAAAGAGGGAAGTGTGTGATGCACTGACAAACTAAAGATACCACTGTGAAAAGATAAAAGGGAAGATGCAACCAGTGGCTGTGGCAGAGCTTTGTGGCAGACAGGATGCCTGCAAAAGCTATGTTGACTCTTCCATTGCCAACTGATAGTAACTTTTGAAGTATATAAACACTTTGTATCACAGAGAAAGATACCCACTCTGAGGGAATAAAACAAGAACGGATGCTGTCATCACAGCAACTTCATTTAAGTCTTCCTGAAATTTTTCCACCAATGAGGCTCAAAATGTTCTGTAGAAGTGACTACTGACTTTTTGTAAAGCAAGAATAAACACAGAAACAGAATTTGTTTATGGTCAGGTGGACATTTAACAGCAGAAATAGAATTGAAACAGAGTTACTTGATGTTTTTAAACTCACATATATGATCTACCTGTAAAAAGAAGTCTCATTTTTTTATTATTAAGAATGTTTAGGGTTTTTTTTTTTTAATATTTCACCTTAGTACAGCATCAATACCTAAGTCTATTATATCTGTATTTAACTGACTATTATTAATGCCTTCATTTAACACAGATAGGATTTTTAAGCTCATAAATCTTTCACATCATATTTTCTATTTTGATCCACAAGTCTTCCACTGGTCATTTCAAAGGTACTTCTGTGACTGGCATTTTGAAAGTACTCTTGTATTAAACCTTTTAAACTTTTGATCTAAGTCAACTCTATTAAATCACTACCAGACTTCTTAGAAGCAGGATACAAAACTGAGCACAGGCACCCTGGGTTTCACACCCCTCAGCCACCTGCAGCCAGCCAACCTGGACAACTAGAATTTACTGACAGTAACAAAATCTTCTATTTTTAAACAGAGTCCTTCATACAAAATCTTTTATGACATGCAGCAATACAAACCAGTTAATGACCAAAGATTAAACCCACCAAAAAAAATCCACCACTCAACAACAACACAGCTTAGAAGTTTATAAGTCATCTCCCTGACAAAGCAGGAGTTTCTTCTAATGTGGACTAATTCAAGTCTTAAGGAAGCATATGAAAATGCTTTTCTAGAGGCTAATAAATAACTGCAAATCAAAGTACAAGACTTAGAGTCATCTGCTTTGAAATAGAAGAAAACTTAACTTTAATAGTTTGGAGCCCAGCTGGTGCAGAGCACCATGCTTGCCACCTGCTCTAATTTCTGAGGAGAGGAACCTAGGTGACAAGTCTGCTCTTGAACTGCATCTTTAGCTGAAGTGGCTCATAAAGATCCATGAGGGATTGATAGGAGAAATGGAATCTGGAGCAGATGCTGCTAAAAACAATTAGCATGCAAAGGGCTGGCCCTGGACTAGCCAAGGCAAGGCAGCTACTGGAGCAATCAATGTCAGCTGGTGGGAGCAAGCCCAGGAGGAAGAGACAACCAACATCACTTACTCTTTACAAATTTCCTTACATAGTCAGGTCTTACTGAGAATGCCAAGATACGTATTTCTTCAAATATTTGTCCAAAATATACTACACACAAACACTCTTTGAATAGTATTCTGAAAGGCCTTATCATTCTAATGTACTAATAAGAATCTCTACGCTACCTCTCAAAGTTTTGGAACCACATGTTCCTGGATGCTGATGAATGCTGGCTACATTAAACATTAAAACAGATGTCTGGTCTTCACAACCCAGGAACCATGCTGTGTTCAAACAGTAAAATAGTAGCATACTCCCATTGGAGAACAGTATGCTTACACAGAAAACTGTTTAATACCCAACAGGTAATTCAAGTCAAACAACTTTTAAACAGAAAATATATTATTATCTGGAGCTTTCAGCAAAAGCAGACTTTAGCACAGAAATACATGCATTGGTGTTACACATGTGACCAACAATCCCACAGCAGTTCTTCCCACCTTAGGAGACAAATACCCTTCCTTACCTTTGGCCACTTGGGATTGAGGAGCCGTGCTTTGATGGCATCATCCAGGGCCTTGTCATACTGGTGGATTTTCACGTAGGCAGCAGAGCGGTTGCTGTAGAGGATGCAGTTCTGGGGATCCACGGCCAGCGCCTCGCCGTACAGCACGATGGCCGTGTGGAAATCGCCCTCATGGCACGCCTGGTTGCTCTGCCGAACCTTCTCCACAAACTCGGCTTTGCTCAGCATGGGACTGTCAGGACTTTTTTTTCTGAAGGATTTTGATCCACAGAAAGGAATCTAGGAAGGGGAAAGGGAGAAGTGATATGTCAGAGTTAAGAAATGCTACTCATAAGGAGAAAAAAAGGAGAATAAACTATTAGAAACTGTACAGCAGAAATTAAAGCCAGCATCACTGCAGAACAAATTATGAATTCAGATTTTTTAAAAAGTAAATTGTTTATCTATTGAATCTCTTTTTGAGGGTATAGGAGTAACAGTCTTGCAAAACACATCATTCCCTATGAATGATGTTTTCTAGACACAAGGGCAGCTGCACTCTGTTTACATATGCTGCACTCCACACACTCAGAAGTGCTTTTCTCCTCAGCCATGCTATTTGATTCTACAGCACTAAGCAGAGTTGCCAGGTAGAGAACAGGTGGCAGCTGTGAATATGAAGATGATGCTGGTACATCTGAAGTTTGATATGCAGATCACAGAGAAGCAAAGACAATGGAAAAATGTGTAAAATCTCTTCAACCAAAGAACCTGCACTGCAACCTCTGCTCACAAATGCAAAAAGACATGCAGCTGCAAATAGCTCATATCTGGGAAGGAAAAGAGGGGTTTTTAGAACCACATACACTCACAGAAGTGAGTGGGATATACAATCAATTTATTCTAACAACAAAACAGTCATCTTTGGCACAGCCACTTTCCCACATTGACAACTACAGGTAATACAAAACAACAAAGAAAAAAAGATTTAAGCCTTTTAATTATAAGACATTATTTAAAGTGAGCTGTAGAAAGTCCTAGTTCCACTGATTGTGGTACACCCTTTCTCCTTATGTAACTTCTTACATTGCACATTTTCCTCAACCACTCCTTTGCAGCCAGTAGCTGTTTCTGTCATGCAAACCCTACCCTCTCCCAAGGATACTCAAGAATTCAGCAAGAACATCTTAGTCCAGCTCTGCTCACAGGGCAGTTGGGAGTTGTGTAGTAACAGTATTTGGCAAAAGGTAATACAATACATATGGTAACATATAAAGTACTTGAAAATATTCATTAAAGGTTTAGACTACTATAATTACAATTGGTGTCATCTAGTTTTAGTCCTGCAGATTGAAAAAGTTTAAGAATATCACATATTGTTACCACAACACAACAACCACAGGGCTTAAATACATTACCAGAGCCAGCTGGGGCATATTTTTAAAGGTGGAAAGGGAAGCAAGCTGCAAACTGACATCCTGTCACAAGGATCAACTGGTCTGTAGACTTTTCTTTTTTTTCTTTTCTTCCTTAAGTCAAATAACAACAATAGAAAAGCATCAAGTTAGAAACTACTGATATCTTAGTTTTCTTACTATATCCATTCTTTTCTGATAGTGTTTATCCAAATTTTTTTAAACTTCTCTACTGAAGGAGATTCCATGCTTTACTCAGGCAATCTTCTTACACTGCTTCAGGATTTTCACCATTAAAATATTTTTCCTAATATCCAAACCTCCTTTGTGTCAATAAATGTACTGTTTCTTCTCCTCTAGTAATCTGAGCTATGGTCTATTGTAGAACCAAAACTTCATTTCCTTTCATCTGTGAGGTTGCTTTTTCTACAGTACTCTTGCTAATGCTAGCACTGAACACGTTGCTTTGTTCGAGCAGTGCAATAACTCACACATCTGTGAGCATCTGACAATAAACTTCATCACATGGACAGTTGGTTGTGACCTGAGGGCAAGAACTGAATAGGAAGATCCAGCAGCTACTACAGGGGCACGTGTCCAAACACAAAATGAGGAAACCCTGAGAAAGGTAATTAGTCACCAGAAGGCTTGGAGGTACTGCAGGAAAGGGGGCTGGTGAGTACCCAGGCACCAGGGGCAGCAATTTCTTCATGTGTCTTTAAAGGTGGCTGCTGTCTCCCTCCCTGTGTATTTCCTGGTCACTGACCTGCATCAGGGACAATGAAAAATACCAAATGTCATGGATTTCCCACGCTTCTATCCCATTCAGAGTGAATGACTGCAGCTTCCACAAGTGGTACCACAACTAGCCATGAACTCCAATTATTCAACAGATAAATATTTCAAGAAATAAAAGATAAATCTATTTCAAGAAATAGATTCCTCACCAGCTGTGGCCATAACTGCCTCCAGCAGGAGGTGTGAAGGCACAGCCAGCCCCACCCTGGAGAGTTCAGGGGCAGCAGGGGCATCTCACCCATGCCTGTGCCTGGCCACAGAGACTCTGCTGCTCAGCCACCTGGAGCTGCATGCCCAGAACCACCAAGAGCTACTGAGCCCTCTGCAGTGGGGCCTCTGCAAGGGCACAAGGCACCCAGCACAACCTCGAGGAGCACCAGTGAGACAAGTCCAACAACAGCTGTCTTTTCTGGCAGTTTATTATGCACAAACAAATGAACACACAAAGCTGTTAATGATCCTTCCAGAATCATACTGTGAGTCTGTAACAACAAGGAGAATCCATGAGGAGACATCCTCTCGGTCCAAGTGAAGTGGTTTCTGCCTCTAATATCCTGTGACGCTAAATAATCTCATAAAAAAAAGGAGAAACTATGATAATTTGTGGAACATGTTACTGTTTAATTCCTGCTATCATGAGAACTACGTAAGGCAGTAAAACATCATGAGGTAAAAGAAAAAACCCTAAAACAGTAAAACTGAGTCACTCTGGCACTCAAACCACAAATAAAAAAAGATTATGATTATGGTACCAACCCACAAAATGTACTCCTTAGAAAGTCATCGCCCTTTCCAGTCACCACTGCTCCTCTCCTGTTAATACAGTGGAAGGTGATGGTAATGCACATATTTGGGCTGGTTAACATTTTGCTACAGAAGGTGCTTGCATGTACTAAACCAACACTAGAGAAGAAGTTTCTTAGGGCAGCCAAACAAATAAGGTTCTAATGAAATGCAGAAGAGGATCCAGTGAGAAAATCTGAGTTAGAAGCTCATATATTTCTAATAAAGTAGAAGATGGCACAAGCTTCTCAACATTACTTCTCCAAACCAGCATAAGACAGCAGAAGTCAGCTCAGGGGTCATGTCAGACAGAAGCTTCCACAATATCTGCTTCAGATCAGACTCAGCAACTAATTTCCTTCACTGGTGAAAAGCCTCCTCTGGCAGAAGGTGCTCAGGATTCAACCCTGCTGGCCAGGCAAGTGGAGTGTTAAATCACACACAATCTTCTTTGGTCTTTTCATTTTCAAGAAGAAATGAACTCCCAACCACCCCCAAAGCAAAGAGGAACTTGAATATACAGCAAAACTTACATTACAAGAACTTTTGTCTTCACTAATCAAGTTTGTTAAACTTAGTCCTCTTTACAGAGCATCCATCAAATAAAAGAAGTGTCCATACACATTGAAGGATGTGCCTGGACAGCATATTGCTATCCAGAAAGCCACAGGGAACAGATTCCCAGTGAGTTCCAGTAAGAAAATGAGAAGAAATAACAGCAAATCCCCAATCTGCTCCAAGAGGACTAAAGAAAACAACATGGTACAAAAGTAAATGTTTTACCAAAACACCAAGGTTACACCTCAGAGCCTGTTGGTTTGTATGCCATTCCTCTATTTAATGCTACATAATGCAAATAAATGTCTTATACAGATGATGTCTTGGGTGGCAAGTCCATAGTAAGTCCATAGTATGACACCTTTTTTAAAGAACCCTTTATCATTTTCAAAAAAGATACTGTAAGTATCACTGTAAGTGATATGTAGAATTTTTATATTTTAAATTATCTAAAATGCTCAAGAAGCCTATTGAAGCATTAGGAAGAGGAAAAAAAAAAAAAAAAAAAAAAAAAAAAGAGGCAAGCAGAAAAATTGGCACTCGTAACAGATTCTGCCAAGCGTGACAGTAACTTATGCTAAATACAGGTTTCCAAAATCAGCAACTGAGCTTCCTTTCTATGACAACTTCTATACAACTCATATTTTAATCTGTAAAATGGTTTTATGTTTTCTCTCCATACTCTGGGGTATTACTGATTTTCTGCAATACAAATTTGCTTCAACAAGAGCCCAAGAATAAATAAAGCACACAAAGTCCATCCCTAAAACCTCCCAGCAGCCAGCACTTCAGCCAGGCACTACCACACTCCTGAACAGATATGAAACCTTGACAACTACATGCAACCTTCCCCTAAGCAGAGAAGAATTTCAACAGAAATAGTGTGGAAAGAAGTGAAAGACCACCAAAACTGGAGGATTAAGCCACTACAGGATGATAAGAGCTTATCAACAGGAAGGAAACAGATTTTTTTCTTAACTGGAGCATAAACAAAATTTTTTGAGAAAATGGTTTTTCTTAAAGAATTTCTTAAAAATGCAAAGAAATGCTTCCAATACTGAGCTTGGAAAAATCTGCACTTGTGACAGCAGTTAGATACACCCTAATTTACGGAATGCTTCATGTTGCTAAAAATTGTAACAACAACTATGCAATCCATAGTTAAATTTAAACAGTACTTTTTGGTTCATACATAATTTTTCAAGCTAATTATTTGTAATAATAATTATATATATATAATTAAATCATAAAGTATCAATGAGGAAACAGACCTTTCCCTCTGATCTGCCTGTGAGCCAGATGAAGATAGAGGCAGCAACGAGGGAGTGATGGACCAGTAATTCAGCAAAAGCCAGGCATGAACAGTAACCTCACTCCAGGAACACCTGTCAGGGCAACATTCAGGGCACATCCACTCATCCATTTAGGAATTTATCCACTTGCCACATATCCATTTCAAAGAGCCTATAAAGGGTTCCATTAGTACCTGAAGAGCTCTTGTTTCACACCAGAAGAAAGCACAGGAGAGACATTACCTAAGATTGTGAAAACTCCAAGAAAAAGGAAAGACACTAAAATTATGAACAACACCAAGGAAAGAAGAGGAAGAAGGACAAGAAGGCGTAAGGCACCCAGCTCTCTCTGTTCGCTGGCGACATCCCTGCGGCTGCACCATCAAACCAGGGGAGCGCAAGGCGCGGAGCGGGATCACCCGCGCACCGCTGACCGCCAATCTGTGCTCCAGGGCACGGGCAGAGCCACATCCGTGCGACATCTGCTGTCACCCGAGCCGCGCTGACTGAATCCCATCTCCAGCTTCTCCGTTCTGTCAGTAACAAAGCCCTTGTAACAAAGTTCATGTCAACTTTCCGTCCCACTGCAGCAGGTAAGGAGCTCTGCAGCGCTGCCGAGTACACCTGACGCGCTTACCTTCAAACTCTGCAGACTTTAACGGGATTCGAGTTTGTTTACGGGGGCGCCAGAGCGAGCACAATGCCCATGCCGACATCCGAGCTCTGTGCTCGCGAGGGTCCCGCTCCAGCTAGCGGCGGCCGAGCACGTTCGGGGCACCCGAGCCCCGCTGCGGAGCCAGGCCCGGGCCCTCCGCCGCTCCGCACGGCGCACACCGGGCCGGGGCAGCGGCGGGACCCCCGCCCGCCCGGGGCTCCGCGGCAGCGGGGTCACTCACAGCGCCCCAAGGTGCGCAGGGCGGGCGGAGCCGAGCGCTCGGCCTGGAGCTGCCGGAGCCCCGCTAGGAGCTGCCCCACCGCCGCCCGGCCCCTCACGGCGCCTCGGGCCGGCGGGCCTGCGCCCCCGCCGAGCTCCCTCCCGCTCCGCGCCGGGACAGCCGCCAGCCCGCGCCCCGCAGCCTCCCCCGCCGCCCGTGCCCGGCCCGGCCCGGCCCGCCAGCTCTTCCCGCCTCCCCGAGCGCTGCCCGTCCGGCGGCAACTCACCCGGGGAGGCTCCGCGTCCTGCTCCCGCCGAGCCCGGCCCACTGCCACGGCCCCCGCCGGGGGCGGCGGCGCCTGTTGCTCCATCGCGCTCCTCCTCCTCCTCCTTCTCCTGAGGGGGCCGGGGCCGCCGCCGCCGCCCCCGCCAGGCCGATCCCGATCCCGCTCCGGCCCCCGGCGCCACGTTCGGGGCCCGGCTGAGTGGGACCCGCACTGCCCCGGCCCCGCCCCGGGGCTGGGCTCCGCCCGGACCCCGGGCACCCCCGCCCGCCGGCGCCGGGCCCGCGCCGGACGTCCTGCGGCTGCCGCCCCGCTCCCCCGGCTCCCCCGGCCCGGCCCCGGGGCAGCGGCTCGGCCGCACCGCGGCGGGTCCCGCAAGAGCCGCGGACCAGCTCCGTCCCCACGGAGGAAGCAGCTCCAGCGTCGCTCTGTCGCCGTACGTGTGGGGGACCGTCCCCCATAGGCAGCGGCAGCCGGAGCTCGAGAGTAAGCGGAGCCCGCGTGGAGCGCAGGTGGGGATGCTGGTCAGTGGTGACACCGCACTGGCCAGGCACAGAGAGCCCACACGGTTAACCCAAGTGTTCCAGCTGCTCTGACCCATCCTGCTTCTTGACATGAACAGCCCAAATGGATTATGCTGAAGACTCTTGTGCTGTGGATAGTAAGTGATAATTTCTTGTCTAAGTGAAAATTGGATGCCACTTCACCATAGTGAAACTTACTCTTCCATAGAAAAAAAATGAGGCTGAAACTTGAGAAAGCTTTTTGCAACCAAATGATGAACACGTGGCCAGCAGCCCAAAGTTTGCCATCAAATGAGTGAGATCAAATTTAGGACATCATTGGAAGGTTCTTAGTCTTACAACCCAGGGAAAGGACCCAAGCAGAGCAGGTACTAATTATCTAACAACTGGGGGATGTAAAAAAGATGGAGGAATAAATTTAAAGTTTTCTATTTCTATCTAAAAGCAAATTGACAGTGTAAGTAGGAGCTGGGGAATCACCTTCTCATTGGTGATGATGCAAGTCTCTTTGAAGTAACTGGTAACAAAGCCCAAAGGTATCAGCTGTTGCAGTACACCAAGACACAAATCTGGCCCAAACACACTGTATCCTTTGATTCTTTCATGTAGCAAATAGCAGCTGAGTGTTCCTATCTACTTCATATGAGCTACAGTAAGCACCAGAACTCCCTGAAGATGTGCAGACAGATCTGCACCAAAAAGGCACATCCCTAAGGACACACCTTTGTTCTATCATCCCAGGGTATCTGGAACTAGTGGTATTCTTTCCATCCAGATGCCCATGGATGTTTCTCCATCCAATCCAATAAGAAAGGTATCAATGTACAAAACTCAGCATTTTATCATTAACATTGGTTAATATCAAATATATCTAAACACACAGGATCTCTGCAATGGGCACATACAGGAAATGTGACTCATGAATATCTTAATTCCTATCTGACATGAGTTTATTCCATAATGCATTAGGTCTTATTCTTTACAAGTCAACTTAGAGTAAGAAGATGCATGTTGAAGAATAGTTACTAAACTGTTCTTTCAGTCAGTAATGAAATTAATAATCCTTCAGTAAGAGTTCATAGTTCAAAATTTTCACCTAACAGGTAACCAAGTTTTTCTCTCTCACTGCAATTCCTAGTTCTTCACTGACAGGAAGGAGATACATCTTCATTTCATCTCCTGTTATGATGTTTCCTTTTACTCATCCCTCCCCTCAGAAATAAACATAGTACACACATGTTAAAAACACCATGCAGATGGTAATTATTGCTTTGGAAGCCAACCAGCCCCATCCCAGTGCACAATGCTGTGAGCTTGCCAGTCCAGAATTAATGTGGAGCTTTACCTGAAGCCCGGAGCACCTCAAGCTCCATCAGTTTTACATCTGAACTGAATAGCCTAAGTGTCCTCAGAAGTCTGTGGGTAGCATTGTATCAGGTAATGCTCTGTCTCAGGCAAAAGCTCAGCAAGTTTAGTATTCCTTCTTTATCTATTAAGACTAAGCATTATTTCCATGCCTAACCTAGGGAAAAACAAAAACAGAGAATGTAGGTGGGGATGAAGCTAGCTTAAAAAATTGTGACTTTGTTCAGGAGTTTTTCTGATGCTTTCCTTGAGTCAGACAGCTGGATGGACTAGAACACGAGTCATTGTGCAGATTCTCATGCATGCACAGCAATCTTACAAAGTTATTTTTATTTGGAAACTACACATCTTCAACAGTTTATTCCATTATTAAGATTTTTCTTTATAAAAAATTCTGCTTCCCATAAAAAAAGCTTCCATTAACAAAGTGATTTTCTCTTCCTTTTCACCTCATTTTCTGAGATGTAGAAGGAACAGCACGTTTAGCAGAGCCATATTCATCCTCATTTTCATGGAGACGCTTTCTCGTTGTGGTTGGCTGGAAGTAAAACACAGAAGGATGGCTCCAGAAAACCAGGTAAGGCACAACCTGGCTGTTCTTCTTGCTCCAGAGGTGTTGGACAGTGTGACCAAAAAAGCAGCATGACTAACCCATGTTTCTCTCCAAAGATCTATCTAATTATATTTGATGGCTCTCATATAAGACATTGCTCCCAGCTTGAAACAGCCACTGTTCACAATTTTGCTCATTAGCATTTGGGGATGAATAGCACAACACCATCCTAACCTTGCACCAGCATGAGAATTTTCACTTGAATACTCAACATAAGTGACTTGGATCTATTAAAAAACCCCATACATTCAACAATTTTATTCTAAATATAGAAATAATCCTTTAAAGCCTAGGCAAGTGTTTCTATACATTTAAACAAAGTATTGACAAAGCATGGAAATCCCTTTCTGCTCTTCAGGAAGCAGAACTAACCAGCAGGCTGCCACATACAGCCCAAGGATACATTTCTCTAAAGTCTCAAAATTAACTGATTTTCTTATTAAAGATTACTTCAAAACCTAGTTACTCTGTGCATCAAATATTAATCTTCAAATATCTATTGCACATACCACTTTTGATGTTTCTGGTGGATTCATATTGCTACATGTCTGAGCAAGCAGCTGTTGAAATGTAGTTTTCATATCCTCATCCTGCAAAAAAAACCAGCATTTAAGTAGTATATAGAATATTTAAGGGAAAAGCAAAGATTGGAAACCCAAAGAGAAGTGAATGGGACATTCACTGCTACAGACAATTAGAAATAAAGATCATTGAGCTCCTAAGGATTTCTGCTGTTTTAATTGAGAGATTTTAGCTGAAGGCAGTAGAGAGGGTCCTTTTCCTAAGCAATGAGTATTGCAGTACCTCCTTTTTTTTTAAATGTAACTATTCTTAAGTGTTACAAAAAGGCTTTGACCTGAATATCCATTTAATTTTATATAGAATTTTGAATTGTTTTTCTTTTTCAATGTCACCTAATTTGATTGTGGCTACATTTGAATTGATGGATAAGAAATATTTTTCCATTTATATAACAAAGACCTGTGTTTTTGCTTTAACATGCAACCAAACTAATCTTGTGCCATTCAAAAGACTTCAGTGAAGATTTCAGAGGCAGAAACAGCAATTAATTGTTTATATGCCTTTAAGAAATGTTTTATTAAGTAAATACAGGTAAGACATTTCCACTGAGCAGTACTTAGGTTTACACAGCTCAACAAGTTTTAAAGTTGTAGATTTAAGCAAAGAATGGAGTAAACAACTTGTTTTGAAAACACTAATTTGAAACCACTACTAGTTTAAGTAAATCTGCAGAACATGCTTACTTCTTCTATCTAAAAAATTCCCTGAAAAGTGTCCCCAAAATCACTAGAGGGCTAACAGGCATCAGCTGGTCACAGAGAGAATGTGTTTTTTCCTGCTGACTTGTAAAGTCGATACTTCCAGACAACACAAGAGGGAGAGAGGAGCCAGTAACTCCTCACTACTCACAGTAACAGGACCCAGGAGCTCTTTTGGTGGTATTCAAAGTGTGTGATAGCTAGAACTGAGCATGCTGGATGCTGGCCTTCCAAGCAGGCAGTCTACATCACCTATGAACACCTGACACTCTTAATAACAGCCCCTGAAGGGAAACAGTTCAAAGAACAGCAGCTGAGTGCTAGATGACATCTGGATTTGTGGCTGTGATGTTTTCTGGAACCTTCTGTCCTGTCTTCAGTATTAAACTTAACACTAAGAGATGTCTTTACATGAAATAAATAATCAAGTTAATAACAACTTGACTTTATATACTGAAATATTTTAAATTCTTAGCTCATCTAAATCAGTCATCTATTTCCCCTTATGCATGCCAGCAATTTTAAAATCAGTGTTTCATGGTTTCTGTGTAACTTTTTCTGCTCAGATTTATAATTCAAATACAAGAATCTATATCTGATTAACTCACTGTAGATGCTACACACAAAAGTACAGTAAGTAAAATCCATGAATGCCAGGAAACGTTTCCTGATGCCCAGGAGCATAATCAAAACAAGTTAATCACTTTAAAAAGAGTAATCCACACATGTTTTTTCTCTCAGAACACTATCAGCTGTTGAGCACTGAGGGATACTCCCTTGCTTCCCCTGTTTCTTATGTTCTTTACCAAATCATCTGAAATTCTCCCATTCCCAGTGGAGGAACAGGAACAGTATTGTGCTTGGTGTGGATAAACAGAACCTGTTGCATGGCTCAGATGTAGGCTGGGTGACATTTTTCAGCCTCCTCAAGCAAAAAGATTCAAGAAAGCTCATAGGTCCAGTGGGCACCTCTGCCAAAATTAAGAAAAAACCACCTAAGACTATTCTTTTCAAATCTAATTAGACTGGAACAGGAGGCAGGGAAACCATCACTTCCTACTCAGAGGGTTCCCAAACCAGGGACACTTATTCCTACACAGCAGAGTAAAAACCAAGTAATATTGGATGCTTGCCAAAAACAAACTCTGCACTGCCTGTTCACACAAACATCTGAGGAAATGGGGCTCTGTTACAATGCTCAGAAGGAGAGGTCCATCCTACCAGAACCACAGCCAGACTTGGCTCTAAAAAACATCTTGATCCCCCCAAGTGAAAGAGTTTTGGGAAGAAGTGTCTCAGAAATTATGCAGAAGCTGCTTATTGTATTGAAAGAAGGTATTCAGGAGACTACTCTACAGGGACTAAATCTTTGAAAACACAAGACATCAACAAATTATCCCCCAAACAACTCAGCTTTCAGTAAAACTCAATTCCTACCTGAAGCCAAGGATGCTCTAAGGCTTCCTCTGTGGTAAGACGTTTGCTTGGGTCCACTACTAGCAGTTTCTTCACCAGATCCAGAGCTAAGACAATAAAATGAGCTGTTGGCAAATGATCAATACATTCATTACCTGAAACATGCCTACACCAAAACTACATGTGACAATCTGCCTTACACCCCTTCAGAACAATGCACAAAAGTGCAGGCTGGACAGATCACTTCTTTTTCTAGGCATGGGAAGGGCTGCAGACTGCAACCACCTTTCCTTCAACACTTGTCAGTATACCTGAATTAACCAGAGATATATTTAGCATGTACACAATTTGTGTCCTGAGCATGCACAGGAGGCTCAGCACTTCCTTAAAAGTTTCAGTATCACTGTGGAAAAGCAAAGACAGCTTAATTTATCCTGGTTTACAGTGTCTTGGAAAGCAGATTATCCATATGGGAAGGTGGGAAAGAAGAGAACATACACATGTATGCTCAACATATTCTCAAACTTTCATCTTCTTAGGAAACTGCTTAGTAGACACAGTGAAAAATATGGCTTTTTTTTTTTTTATTTTATTACTTCAAGTCTCTCATAAAGGAATTTCAGCAAGATTTACTTTCCATTTTATCAGATTATTCTGAATACATATTAGTAGAACTATAGAAATTATGTTAAGATTGTACATTTTCATTACTGTCTGACTTACTATTGAATAAGCTTCAAACTATTAAGGAAGAAGTTATATTTGATAAGTTTATTAGACAAAGGATGGCTACATCATTTATTAGAAACTCCTCTGCAGACACAAAGAAGTGTCCAAGGTAAATGCTACAATTATTTTGTGCATATAAAATTCTTGAAAAACTAAAAGCACACAGACAGTAATTATCATTTTAGTTTGCTATGCAAAAACTCTGTTTCACTTACAGTGGAGCAAACATAATAGATGATTCCTCAAATGTGACTGACACTTTCAGCTCAAAGACTAGCTCCATGAAAGGACTCTCTTGGAACCTTTGTTTTTGGAATTCTAACTCTTATTCCTTAAATTCCTGGTATTTTTGGTACAACACTTGAAGAGTCTTTAGCAAAGTCTGTAGACCAGCTTGATAAAGTCAGAAGAAAAAGTGAAAAGAGGAGAAATAGATGTGCCCACAAATTCTACACTTGTGTGGTAATTATGCTAAATGCTACTAAGAAATCTCTTCAATAATAAAGTATGTGCTCTTTCTAATGCTTTAACTATGAACTTTAAAACTTTTAATATATCAGTTTAAAAACTAAACATACTAACACACAATGTGCCATGCAGCTGAAAGGAAGATGAAGGAAAACAAAACTACAAGAAAAGAGGTAGGTATTTTACTACCCACTGTGCTGGAGTCATACCCATGTCTGACACATGCTTCCATTCTTTTGGAATGAACGTGTATTTGCCTTGAGTGATTTGGTCTTTCAGAGAGAGTTGAGTATTTTGCTCATTGAATGGTGGATATCCACACAAGCTGTATGAAAGAAAACAAGTTAATTAACACAGAATTTGTCACAGCAAATGAAGCATTGACATTACACATTTTAAAGCATCTGCTATCATAGTGTTTTTATATGTGTAGAGTTTTAAACTCACTTTCACTTCCTCATATAGACACTGAAGTTGCCAAGTCTCAAGCTATGTATGTCAAAGACTGCCCAGTGAAGGTACATCTACACAATATCTTACCATACAAAAAGAATAACTCCTAAACTCCAGCAGTCCACAGCTCGGCTGTATCCAGCAGTCCCAAGTGAATTTAGAACCTCAGGAGCAAGATACATGGGAGTACCACATAATGTTTTCATAAGAGAAGCTTCTCCAAGAATCTTGGATTGTCCAAAATCTGTAATCTTGTATTTAAAAATGGTAACACCACATTACATTAGGATGGACTGTACTAGAACACATATTGTAGACATACATCAGGAGGTAGCACTAAGTTTCTTCCTTCCAAGCCAGTTCCAGTACATGACTATGAACAGAAGTCACCCCAAACATTATTAAATGAGAATGGGAGAGGAGCAAAAGGGAGAAATGTGACAAAGGATCACATTCTACACTAGCAAAAAGTACTCTAAGAATTGGATATAAATAGACAACCACAAAATAAAGGTATTGTAGCCTACTAGAAGAGTTTATGTGAAAAATAAGCATTTTAGCATGCAAATATATTCAATGCTTTCTCTGGAGGAAAAAAAAACAACAATACAAAAGAAAATCCACAACCCTAATTCCTCCCCCCGCCAAAAAAGATCAAAACAAGAAAAAAACCCCTGTCACCATACAGCCTCAACATTTGTGGGAATGCTGTCTGCAATTCAAGAATTTAGATTTTATTGGAGGTGGGGGGAAATTGACATTTGAAATTACATATGCAGTGTATGGGTTGAAATATCCATAGAAGTGAAATTACAATTATGGAAAAAAGTCTGTGTTTTAAGTTACTTCATGGTTTGTATGACTAATTCCATAGTATCTTTCCAGCTATGCTTAATGAAAAGAAGAATGTGAAGGAACACTCCCAAATCTCTCCATTAACAAAAAATGCAAGTTTCCTTACCTTTACAAGACATATCTCTTCAGAAGATGAAAGTAGTACATTTTCTGGCTTTAGATCTCGGTGTATAATTCCATTGTCATGAAGATACTAAATACACACAGATGGGAAATTAAGGAAAAACAGACTATTAACTTGTTTTAAAATGTAAGCTTTCCATTTTTTCTCATGGCAACAGCAGGATAACTGAAATGGCTGTGTAAGAGGCAGGCATATATTTAAAGCTCCCCAACATGTGACTCTCCCTTAAAAAAACAAAATTAAAACAAAACAAAGTAGAACAAACCAAAAAAACCCACACCAAAACACCATCACAAAGAAACAAAAAACCACCTTAGAAAGCATCATGCTTCAAATGTCAAATCTCAGTGCAGTGTGCAGACCCATGTTCTGTGTCACCTCTGTAGGAATTCAGCTTTTCTGTCTCTCTCTCGTTAAACCAACTTGTTAAGAACTGTGTGCTGATTGCTTGCATGGGTTTCAGCAATGACAAGTGACAGAAAACATCATCTTATTGACTTCTTTTTGTAGAATTCACAATTATGTACCTTTACTGCCAGCAGCATCTGATAAAAGTACAACTTGCAGACATCTTCTTTCATCTTGATTGGCCTTGACACTCTGTCATACAATTCTCCTCCTTCCATCCTAAAACAAATGCAGGTTAACAAGCCAACATATAACTTCCAAGAGTCATCTCATTAGACAAGACTAAAACCAAAACATTTGGCTATTCTAGCTATAGAGAAAGATTATATTTCTGAAAATGAGTGAGCAACATCTTAAAACACAGCACTCATGGCTGAGTTAAGGTCAATCTCTTGAGTCTTCACTGGGAGTTGTTACATGATTTTTGATCAGCCCCCTCTTACAAGCTCATAAATCAGAAAAAAATAGCAGCAATCCACCACAGCAGCAGAGCAAACAACATCCAGGCATAAAAGGATGATTTCTCCTGGTTATCCTGGTTCCTAATCTTACAAAGGTTTCAGAGAACAGTGGAGGCCAGCAAAAGGAAGTTCGTTGTGGCTATGAAAAAAAACATTTCACTGTATGCATTTACTTTCAAACAGGTTACTTACAGTTCCAAAACAATGTAGTAATCCTCTGCTTCAAAGAAATTTTTAATCTTGATTAAACAAGGCTAAAAGAAAAGGGAACACAAACAGAGACACAAAATAGAATAGTTTGTAAAAATTAATCTTAAAGCTTTTATTTCAGTATTTCAAACCAGGTTACTTAAACTAACACTTAACACAAGTGACTTGTGAGCACCCCAGACCACACCCTCAACATTTTATCTATTTTACATGCAGAGGAAAGAGGGAATAAAAATTCAAGAAATTGCCAGTAAAAACTACTCTTTATATTTAGTTATTTCACAGCATTTGCAAAAACTTGCATCAAAGAAAAATTTCTGCAACAGTGGCTTAGGTTAAAACTTCTCCTGTGATGTTTCCTCTCAAATTTACATATCAGTAAACCAAAGCTTTAAAATCTCAAATCTGCTAGGATATAAAATCCCATTCAATAATTTACAAGGAAAATTATATACCTTCTTTAACAGATTTCTAAAGTCATAAAATTGCTCTTTCACTACTACACTAAGGTCAGTAAACTAAACAAGTATATACAGGAGGAAGCATAAAATAATAAAAATGTCCAGTAACACTCACATGATCTATTTTCTTCAAAATTTCAATTTCTGTATTGATATTTAAAGCTGGGTTCTATTAAAAGAATCAAATACCATATTGGGTAAGACAGAGCTGTTCTGGAATAAGACATATGAGAAATAAGAGACCAGAAAAGACATCATGTCATGCCTTTTGCTACTGTAAGTGACCATAACATACAATTTTTTTCCATAAAATGATCAGTTGCCTTCAGTGAATTAAATAAAGAGAGTGCTGTCACTATCTGGAGCAAGATATTGCTCCAAATATGTAATTTCACTGCAGGTTGGAAATCCCCAACTAATTTCCAAATTTAAAAAAACAATTTTGCTTATATACTTGTATTGTATTTAAACAGCTTTTCTCTCTCCCAGATGATTTGCAAATGGTCCAATCTAAAATTACATGTTACTCTCTCCTATTTTGCAAGATAACATAAACAGATTCTATAATCTGTGGCTTAGGCTCAACTAATGAAATCAACTCAGCAGGATTTTTTTGCTCTTCTTCCAATCCAAATCAATCATCTTGCAATACACAACCCATACACAACATTCCAGATATACTCCTGTGTCTGTTTTGTAGAATGGCATATATCAGTAATTAAAGTTCACAACAGCATCTTGAGCCAGTTGTTTTTGTTCTTCTCCAAATTCTGGCTTCTGCCATTAGACACATGAAAAGCCCTTCCCAAAAGGTTTCATACAATTCTCTTAAAATGCATTATGAAGGAGCATTCAACAAAATTAGCTTAGTTGGTACATTTTTGGTCAAGACTGCTGGTTATGATGTGTCTATCTGATGCATTTTAGGACATAAAAACCAAATCCTACAGGACTCCACACCACCCCTTGTATAGATCCCATTCACAGTCCTAAATGATGAATGGAATGTGGTCAAGGAATAAAAACAAGTGTTCCCTACAGAATTCTCTACATCATACAAGATCAAAAAGAATTTTGAAATTAAACACAGAATTTTCTTTTTATTAAATAAGAAAATCCTCATTTGAGGATAATTGAGGAGTCAGAGAAATTACCAGATATTCCAGGACCACTGCAAGGTGGCCAAGACAGACAGACACACAAAAATACTTACTGCCTCTGTCAGGCCACTGGCCACAAAGTTCCTTTTATTGATGATTTTCACTGCGACTTTGTTACAGGTGCTCTTCTCAAATGCCAGTTTGACTTCTCCACAGGCACCACTAAAACAAGAGCACAGCTCTGTCAAAAATCAAAAAACAAGTGCAGGCAAATAAAAGCATAATTTGGAGCTGGCTGCTTTCTAACTTGCTGAATAAGGCACACTGCCTGTTCTGAGGAAGTATTCAGCAGGTAAAGTCTACAGGACTTCTCAGGAAACATTCAAGGGTTAGAAAGTGTATTTAAATAGCAAGTGTTGTCAAGGGCCATTCACTGAAAACTGCAGGAGTCAATATGCAGAGCAGCTACTCTATTTGTACCAAAAGTACTGGCAGATAGGAAGGACAAGCTCTGTCAGCATTTCCTTCATGCAGAGGCATTTAGGAGAAGAGAATTTAATGTTCTCTCAACACTGAACTGCACAAATCTGAGGAACAAATATGACAATACTTGTATTTTTACTAAATAAGTTACATTACAGAAATAAATTCTTCTGTTTTCCACTCAGATTTGTTTCTACTTCATTATTCACCTCCAAATTCTTCACTGACCAACTGTTTCCAAAGAGAAAAAAAACAGCCCCCATTAAAAATAGTTTCTCTCCTTTTTTCTGGACAGTTCTTTTCCTTTTTGTCTGAAAGCCCAATAGTGATATTGTAGGAAGCTGTATTCTGACATAAAGCTCTTCCTTCTACTTCCAATAACTGAATAAATTAATACACAAACTTTAAAAACTCATTATGAACTTACAGGCTTCATTCTCTTCTACAGAAAAAAAAACAAAAAAAGAACCCAACCAAAACACAACCTGGTTTTTGCACTTGGTGGTAGGTTACAAACCCCAAACCAATTAGAGACAAAGCCAAAATTCCTGTTTAAGGTGTTGTAAAGAACATGTTTCTTCACATGTTATCATTCTTTTTTTTTTTTCCTTTTTTCTTTTAAAACAGCAGTTTAGTTAATAATGGTAATAATTCCAGCACAAGATACTGATAATGAAGTTAACCCTTATTACTGAGGGAAGAAGGATGCTTACCTTCCCAAAGTCTTTGACATGATGTATTTCTCTCTGAATTCTTTGGGAAACATCATCTGATCATCCACCATAAGATCAGAAAATACAAACACTGGGAAGACAAGTGGAGATCATTTTCCTATTACAAAAAATTTTATTATAGCAAACATCTATGTTTCATGAGCTTTTATAGTCAACAAAAAGAAAATACTGCCTGCTAGAGGAAAAACTAAATATATGCTATAAATTATATCAGCTATGGGTTAGTAAAGTGATCATGTTGAAAAATTACATTTTGGGATTAAATTCACAACAGTGTTTAACTAATTAATTACATTTAAGGACAAAAGGAGCAAAAATTTTAATGTCCCAGCAAAGAAGTAATAATCAAGAAGACAGCATCTTAGTGGAAAATCAAAGACAAAGAAACAAAAGCCCAGCCCTGTTTTTTTTTAAGAGGATTTTCTATTTATTATGAAGCATCTGGCTAGGTAAGTGAGGTTTTTTTTTTCAATTTTTCTTGAATAGTCTGTTTCCCCTGTTCCCACCATCATATGCACAGCTACTGAAGCCCAAAAGTGTTTCAAAAACAGGAAAACAACTATAAAAGTTTATACCCTAGTAAGGTGCTACCTAATGCAGATTTTTTTAAGTTTTATTTTTCAGTTTTTTTCCTAGGGTTGACAGGGATATGGATAATTTTTATGTGAGTACTAAAACACCTATTAATGAGATGTGCTCATGAAGCAGCTCAGCTCCCAAGAAACATACTCAAATCAATGCAGAAACAGCCTCTTGGTCAATACATGAAAAATCTACTTAAGTTAAAGCACATTTTACCCTTATTGGTCTGTATAGACAATGCGATTTCAGAGTTGTGTGTCAGTGGCAGCCTCTTCCCTTTTCCAACGAGCTCTCTATTAACAAATGTCCCATTTGCACTGTGGTCTTCAATGTAGGCAACAAAGGAATTTTTTGGACCCATTTCCTCAAAGAGAAAAAAAAATAGGGAAGAAGACAGTAAAGAGCAAGTGACTTTACAATAAAGACATGATACACTAGAAATTTACTATTGTTGACTCAAGAAATGAGACCGTGAGGTTATTTCATAAACCAGGTGAATGGAGCATTGCCAAGAGTTTGTCAAAGAAGTCAACCCTGAAGATATTTTGATTTTTTTAGGATCTCTGCCTCAAATTCTCTTTTTGAATTATGCCAAAATAGACAGAGTTAATGTTTTTAGCACTTACCCTGAAAATTCGGAAGTGCTTCTTGCTGTAGTTTTGGTAGAAGCCAGTCTCAGACAATCCCAGCTTAGAAAAACTGT
This sequence comes from Oenanthe melanoleuca, assembly GCF_029582105.1. Taxonomy (NCBI): domain Eukaryota; kingdom Metazoa; phylum Chordata; class Aves; order Passeriformes; family Muscicapidae; genus Oenanthe; species Oenanthe melanoleuca. The sequence continues at coordinate 5,163,887 of NC_079349.1, forward strand.
AATCACAGCTTTTGTCTCTCCCAAACCAATATTCCTCATTCACACAGTCTGCAGAAGATGGGAAGGTACAGCAGAGAGAGAAGCCAATGTTGCAGGAAGTTAATAACTATGGCACCACAGAATGACACCAAATGGTAATGAATAGGATAACAGAGACAAGGTTCTTCCCATAGAATTAAGTTTGTCTTAACTCATACAAAGCACCACACCTTGTCAAATCCTTTAATAATTTTACCCTCTTTAGCAGTGGTATTTTTCAGTTCACCTTCAGCAATATAGAGACATATAACTAAATAAAATAAATTATTTTTTTAAATGAAGCATGTAACAAAGAACATGAATGTCCCAGAATTTCTGTATCCAAGTACTCAGTGTACACACTGGGATGTAGTATGAAATAAAACATTATAGCAGGAAGTTGCATACCTAAATTTGCTTGTACCTAATTTGAAAATGAAAAGTGACTGCTCCTCAGCAAGCTGCTCAGAACTTTTCTGAGATCCTCCAAAGAAACCAAGAGATTTATTACAATATGCACATACCACAATTGACGAAACCTTTTCCAAGTGCAAAGAGACGACCCCAAGGCTGAGGAACCAGCTCTTCAGATTCCTGGTCCTCAGGGATGGACGGAAGCTCCTGAGTGGGAACAGTGTCCAAGGAACTGAGAGTCCCAGAACTTAAGGAGGACTGACTAGTGCTCTGTGACCCACTGGAAGAGGAACTGGTACCACTCTGTGACTGCTGGGCACTCTGTGACTGCTGTGTTTCACTTCCAGTCTCTCGAGACATGTTGGCTTCAAAGAGAATGTTGAAAAAAAAAATGCAATTACTACAGCAAAATAAAACTGGCAAACACGCACTGTACTATTAATGTCCAAGTCCATTCGCAGGCTCAAGGAAGCAAAACTTCCAACCAAAGCGTGCATGTCTGGGTTATACATAAATTCCCAGGAATTTTGCAAAGCAGGATGGTTTTCCTTTTGAAAGACAACGCAGAGCGGCCTCTGCTGGTTCTGAAGCAGAACTACCCCTCATTGCCCGATGGCTACCGGGGACTTCAGCGCTCACATTGGGTCACACAGGCACGGGCTGTGCTCCGACAGAGCATCCCCGCACGGAGCAGGGGACCACGGCTGGCCCCCGACACACAGAGAAAAACTGAAAGGAGCAACAACTATAAAACGACATAAGTTCTTCTGAAAGCGTCCCATAGATTTATCGCGCCTGTACACAATCACTGTACAAAACCCTGCCAGATTCAGACACCACAGCCGCGGCAGCTGTTGGCACAGGCAGTGGCAAGAAACAGCACGTCCCTGCCCCGCTACAGGCGGAAATCCATAGCCTGTGGTGCCTCTTTCTCCATTGCAGTGCTGCAGCAGCCAGCCCGCCCTACAGGCAGCTCCTCCAACACACCAGGGCTCACGGAACGTCCCCGAGCCTTCCAGCCTCGCCACCTGTACATCGGGGTTTCAGCTGGCTGCCACACCGTTTGATGTAACTTCTCCCCATCGGTTTGCTACATTTCATTACGACATTCATAAAGCCACAACAGCTCCCGCGTTCCCCCCACGTCCCGTTTATACGGGGGTTTACAGTCAGTCACAGGCGAGGCCCGATCTCCGCCCGCACACAGAGCGGAATCACGGAACCGTCTGGGCAGGAAAAGCCAGAGGCCATCGAGTCCAGCCGCTTCCGCGGCCCTGCCGATGCTACCGCTGGCCCCGTCCCCTGGTTCTACAGCCAGGGCTGGGGAAGCCCTCTAGGGATGGTGACCTCACCTCTGACCTGGGCAGCCCTTTCCGTAGAGGAACTTTCCCTCGCATCCAACCTAAACCTCCCTCGGAAGGCTCAGACGGCGGGGCCGGGCCAGCAGCGGCCGCCTCGCACGGTGCGGAGCCTCAGGGCGGCACTGCCGGGCTCCCGTTTAGCGAGCTCCCGGCGCGGCCCGACAGAGCGCTGCTGCCCCGGACCGGCACCGGCACCAGCGGCCCCGCCGTCCCCACTGAGCGCTGCGGCCCCGTGCCGGGATAAGCAGCGGGGAACAGCCTGTCCCGGAGCGGCAGAGGAGAGCAGGGCAGGACTGGGAAGGGAGCGGCAGGGCCGGAGCGGGACCCGAACTCACGGCTGGCGGGGCTCGCGGGGCTCACGCCGTCGGGCCGGGGCCGCCGTGCGCGCCACGCGCGCGCCCCGAGCGCGGCCAATGAGCGCGCGGGCCGCGCGGGGCCCGCCGGGAGCGGAGCGCCATGCAGGCGGCGCTGCGGGCGCAGCTCGGGTGGGCGCGCCGGGCGCTCCGCGGGGCCGCCGTGCTGGGCCACGCCCCGGGGCCGCCGTGCTGGAGCTGCGGCGCTGCGCTGCCCGGCAGCGATGGGTCGCCGCGCTTCTGCCCCGGCTGCCAGGCTCTGCAGCCGCCGGCACCGCGGCCTGACCTCTTCCGCCTGATGGACTGGTGAGTGTGGGCGGGGCGGCCGCGGGCCCGGCCGGCCGCGGGTCTCACCCGCCCTGTGTCCTGCAGTGAGCGCTCCTTCCGCATCGACGAGCGGCAGCTGCAGCGGCGGTTCCGGAGCCTGCAGCGCGCCGTTCATCCCGACCGCTTCGGCCGGAGGCCGCCGGTGAGCGCCGGGCCGGGCGGGGGAGCCGGGCCGGGAGGGGCTCGGTGGCCGCCGGAGGATCTCGCCTTTAGCATTCGGCTGCGTGGCGGGGTCGCAGTGTCGAGTCCCCACCTCTCTCCCGCTCGGGGAGTGAGGGGATTCGCTGTCTTTGTGTTTCGGTGCTCAGAAGAGGCTGTGCCGTGGATTTGCGGTGGATGTGGACGATGAGGTCGCTGCGGTTCGTCATGCCTTAGCTGAGTGCAGTGACACGGTTCCCGGCTCCACAGAGCCTTCTCCGTTTCACACACGGACTGGTGTGGGACGCTGCTGTCCCGCATGTAACAAAGTGTGTTTTGCTACTTGTTATTAGCTTCCAATCATTTGCCGTCCATTTGCAGAAAGAGCAGTACTACTCTGAGCAACACTCTTCCCTGATCAACAAGGCCTACCAGACCCTGCTGAACCCTCTGAGCCGAGGCCTCTATCTAGTAAGGTCTCCGTTAATATTGCAGTGTTCTCTAGCTAACCCTGGGGGCTGCTGCTGCTCCTAGGATCGCACCTTCGATTCATGTGCTAACTTACATTCCTCTGAAGAGGATCACCAGAGATTGATGGGAGACCAGAACCGAGTTTGTCCAAAAATTCATCAGTGTATCATCTCATTTGCTACTCCTCTTACACTAATTTGTCTTTCACATTATACGTGGTCTTTGGCCATGGCTGCTCATTTAGAATTTCTGTCTGGCCCATGGCAGCCTTTTTTATGTTTTTTTTTTGTTTGTTTGTTTTGGGGAACTGTTGATTTCTATGGTCAGTTTATGCATGGAGTTAATTTTCAGTCTGATTTTTCAGTCTGACTATGCACTGTAGGTTTACTGGATATGAATTTGAGTATGCCCAAATAAGAGACTTAAAGTAAATAATTCCCATTGAAATAGAGGTGGGAATATTTATTTTAAAATTCCCATTTCCTCTGCCAGCTGGAGCTGAGTGGAGTGGAACCAGTACAAGAGACAGACTGTGATGCAGACTCAGCGTTCCTCATGGAAATTATGGAAATTAATGAAAAATTAGCAGAGCCCAAAAATGACGATAGCCTTGAAGAAATTGAAACTTTAATTAAAGGTAGGTTATGCTTTGAGGAATTCGTACAAAACTAATATAGTGAATCTTGTGTAATACAAGAATCTGAAAGCTTTTAACTGTTTTGGTACATTTCCTGTAATGTCTTCAATTTGAGTTAGTCTGGAATTGACTCACTGCAAGAGTTTCTGCCCTGTGCTCCCTTTTCCAGTGTTGTCTTTACCAGTTTATGCACCTAAACATCACATCTGTCTTGAGAACATTTGTGTAACATAACCTATTCTGATGTCAAAAGAAATACATATAGACAATAAAAAGGAATTTACTTAACCTTCATCAGGTGAGGGCTAGGTAATTGTTCCAAAGAAAAAACCTGTCAGAATGAAGTTGAATAAAATGCTTGTTTGGCCACACTAAATGTTATTTATACAGGCACTGTAGATCTTTCACCTTCTTCATCTGGTATATATATATCCATTATATTAAGTGGTTATTCTCCTTACACATGCAACTTCATTTTTATATTGTTGGTGATACCAAAATCATTTGGTTTACTGATATATTTAATTCTTTGCAGTAACAGCCATGTGCTAAAAGCAATTAGAATAATTTGATAAATAAATAGAATAAAAACTGAGTAGCAGTAGGAGAAAATTAACTGTAGCAGGGTAAACTAAAAATAGATAGACTGAAAATAAGTTATATTGCTGGGAAATTAGTGACCATTGATGTGCATTGGAATTGCTGTCAGTATACCTGTTCAAAAAAAGAAACACGTTTGAAATTATAATTAAAACAACATTGACAGCAGTATTATGAAAAACTCATAATTATGAAAAAAAAACCCTCAAATTATGAAAAACTCATTATGAAAAACTCAGCTTGGCTCCCATAGGCTGAAACTAGTAATGAACTTTCCCACCACAGGCAGTCAGAATGCAGTGGTATTAAATATCCTAAGTATAACAAAATGTAAATGAAATACTTTGTTTTGCAGTTAAACAAGAAGAACTGACCAGAGAGGTGGCTGCAGCTTTTGAAAGAGGTACCTGTTTTTATGATGATTTTAGCTGCCATACATACCTGTCAAATGCTTAAAGCTCCACATTCTCTTACTGGCAAATATTTCCTGAGCTATGGAACAGAAATACTACATTGACAAGGGTTCTTTGTTAGGTATTTAGAATAAGTACTTCTAAACTGACATTCCTGCTGATTTGGGAAATTCAGGACCTCACATTAAAAACAAAGTCCAGTACAAAAGTTCCATTCATCTTGCATCTAAATAATAATTTTGAGTGGGAATGTAGATGGTAAGAAATTGTTTGTGTGTTCCCCAGAATACTGGGAAAGACAGAGTTCATCTCAGACATATTCTGAGGTTTCACACTTCAGTTTGGGAGATGTTGTTTTGCCATCCTGGAGCTGCAGCAGAGCAGTGAGTGCTGTTCTTTGCAGTGAAAGCCACAGAAGCTGTGTGGCAAGTCAAGGCCGTTCTGCCTACGGTTTTGGGGACTTCTTGTGCAATAATCAACATAACTTTGTTCTACAGCCAGTGAATAGGCACAAGCTGGAACCATTCCCGAGCTTCTGAAGCTGGGAAGAAACCTTTGTATTCTGTGCCAGGTCCAGAATGTGCAGGTTTTATCAGGGTGGGTGTGGTAACTGTAAACATCAAAGCAGAGCCTGCCGGTGAAGAGTTACATTCTGTTACTCTGTGCCGAGAGAAGGACTGTGTTGCATCTGTCTTTGTCAGAAGGTCATAAACTACCCTCCCTCTGCAGTTCTTTCACTGAGGAGAAATTGTTTCAATATCAGTTTGGAATTGGCACTATCCAGACCAGACTCCTCCTCATTTGCATTGTTCAGTTATGTCCGTTGGTCTATTTTTACACTTTTAAAACAAATACAAACATTTGTCTTGCCTAGTGGGTAGATAATACTGCAGCCACTTTAAAGAGGTCATAAAAGGGTATTCATTCACATTTCTTTTCCAAATTGTTCATTGTTATGTGTTTTGTGGAACATTTGAGTTGAGATGTTCCCAAACCATCTGAGATTAAAACAATAGGCAGCATGATTTTAATAGTGACTGAGTCCTTGCAGCTCACAAGTCTTGGTACTAAACCAGGTGCTGTCACTGAAATCTTGAGATTAATTTTGAAAAAGCAAATTCACCTCTCCCTCTGTGAACTAGTAATGCTTTATTTCATTTCAGATGATCTTCAAGAAGCCAAGAAGCTGCTAGCAAAAATGAAGTATTTTGCAAACTTAGAGGATAAACTAAAGGCCAAGAAGGTTCCTTCCTGATGTTGCCTTCTTTGCTATTAAGAGTTAGTGTTATTTTCAATTAAACAGATGGTTTTGTTATCAAAATCAGACCAGTGGTGTTTGTTTCCTATACTTCCATTATAAGCCTTAATTATAAGAGAAGGAAAATAAATGTAATATTAAAAATAAAATTTAAAAAAATAAGAAAATTTTAAAAATAAATATATATAAATTAATAAAATAAATAAAATCCCCTGCTTGCTGCAGCACTTCAGTATAATAGATGGCATTTGGAAATGCTTACAGGCAGGAAAAGCTGTACTGGGTAAGGTGGGCCACTGTCCTGGCAGAGGCAGGTATGGAAACATGTCAGAGAGGCACACAAACACCAGATGTGAGATTTCTTACTTCCTAATGTGTAAAGAACTTATTTTAAGTTGAGAAATAGTCCAGGAAAAACTACTGGAGAGGGGGCAGAAGGCTCATTCAGCATGTCCTACAGACTCCCTGTAGTTTAAAGGTAAAAAGTATTTAATTCCTGTCATCTTCCCTCTCTGCTACTTCATGCTTTTTGGTATGTAGATCTCAGTCTGATGGGAACTAACCTCCAAAACTAGAGGAAGTTTTACTCTCTTGCATAGTTTAAAATGTTAAGATGCTAGGTTAGGGGGAAAAAAAATAAACCAAATTGAAACCCCAGGAATTCTTTTATCAGGATACAAGTTTTTATTACAAATACCAGTAACTCAGAGAAGTGCTGTATTTTGTTGTACAGTACAGTACTAGGACTGGATGAGTAATGTTTTTAAGGCTTTCAAAGCTACATAATTGGAAAACAGAAACTAATACCCCTATTTCTACATAAACTGGAACAATTCAAATACCAGTTCTCAGTTCTTGTGTGGATTTTAACAAGAACTCAGAATGTTACACTCAGCAAAGCATTTGGATGTGCCTGACAATCCAAACTGAAGAAGAGCTTTGAAATGCAAGAAGAGTGAAATATCTGAAATATCTGCAGAAATCTGCCAGAGGGGCTCACTGAACATCCTCCCTGGCATTTCTGCATCCCTACAGCACCAGGTTATACAACTAAACATCAAGTTTTCTGTGGATAATACAGTATGTTGTTAGTATTTCAGCAATACTGACTTGCCTTTAGTTACACTTCCTCTAAATACACAGGAAGATTTAATAAGCCACTTGATCCTGCATTACACTCCTAATTTAGAAAACTATAACTATAAGAAAACTATATATAGAAAACTATAAAAACTATAAAACTATAAGTTCATAATTCTCACTGAAGTTCTGTTGCATTTGTGAAATTATGCAGAAATCTTTAAAAATTCATCTTGTAGTTGTCTTCTTTCATAAAGCTCTGTTTCCTTTTTCCTGGCATTTCTTCCAAAATTAAGCTTGTGAAATTCCTTTTTGATTTCCAGAAAAGATTTGTTTTTTGTCTCAGGAATTATGAGGAAGATGAAAGCAGCAACAAAGAAGCACTCCAGTAAGAACACCACAAAACAATACTGCTTCAGTCCATTCTGAAAATAAATGTGATTGCAACATATTTCAAGTGTAATAGTAGGTTTGAGAAAATAAGCTTTTTATTTCCATTCACACTTAACATTGCTGCTCAGATGTTTTTAAGAAAGAGTCATTCAACCTATTCTTTAGCTGTTACTTTTTATATAAAAGACTGTCAAGTGCTGTGCAATTTCTGAGTAGACTTTAAAAATCAGATAAACCATTTAAACAGTTAAATGTCACAATCTAGGGAGAAGTCAACATTTGCTACTTAGCTGTCACATATTTTAAGATTATATAATTTAAGTTTTTCTGAATGTTAATTTTCAATGCTGTACCTTAAAAAAAACCACAACTGTCTTAGTGAGAAGCAGAGCTCAGCCATGAAAAAAGGACAGGCAGATCCAGATACCCTGATGCATGCTGTTCCTGCAGGTTTTGCTGGCAAGAATATGTGCTGAAACTAAAAATACAAAGCTGGAGCTGAAAGTCTTGCCTTTCCTAATATATCTTATGCTTACAGAACTCTCTGTCAGTTCAGGAAGTTCTCAGAGATCTGACTCACTGGCCACAGGTGTCACCTCGATGTTACTTTGCCATAAAAGCACGAGGCACTATTAAAAAAATGTTTTATCTAAATCTCAGTATCTGATTAAGTTTTCCTGCTTTTGATATCATCTCTGGTTTTTTCATCTGAACATGAACATTGCCCTCCAGTACATTACGTTTACTTTTATTTTATCATGTTATGTTGGAATTTGTGATGTGTAAAAAGTTCTTTTAAGAGGAACTGAATCTAAACTCATTTGAGGGGCAGTGTGCATCCTGGTCAAGTGTCAATAATATATACAAGTGCATATAATCCAATACAAGCAATGGGATGGAACCTGGGAGCAGATGAAATGGAAATTGTGCTGTGCATACTCACCACTATGAAGGGAAAGAGCATTCCAACTGTGAAGAAACTAATCCAACTCACAGTCCCTGCAATCATGTAGGCAGCAGGACGTGAGGATTGCACAAATAACTCAGCTGTCAGGGTGTTTGTTATGCCACCTGGGGATGGTTCAGAAACAGAACACAGAATTGTTCTAAATGTCCATTTGAAGTATTTCCAATGCTACAAAAGATTGACTTGCTTCTGAATATGCCATTAGCTGATCTATTATAATTCCTAACAGCACAGTGCTGAGGCTACAGCCCCTGCAGGAAGTTTCCCACTAAAACACAACCCCATTTCAGCAGCACTGCTCAGGGAGCAGGCCCCCTTTGAGAAGTGTATAGAACCCCTGTGCTCTGAAGGGCAGAACTAAGCCCTGCCTCACATGTATCTGCCCCAGAAGTGTGCAGGGTAAGCCTCAGCTATGGGCTGCAGGATGGCCTCACTTGGGTTCCTTAGCCAGAGCAGCAGCAGCTGTGCTGCAAAGGCTTCTTGCTGTGTGACAGCCTGACCCTCCCAGACTTTCCACCACTCACACACGTTCCTATGCAATACCTGGGCCCAGCCCAAAGCTCAAGATGAAGGCAAATACACAAGCCATGCTCATGTAGGGCACCCAGGAGTACAGCTCCTGAAACAGAAGACGGTGAAAAGTTCAGATTAGCTCAGATTTTGATAATCCAATTATGTTTCCTTCTGTATTTTATTTCTACTAAAACCAGCAGTCTTTCATTACTGTTTTACAGCTAATTTATTTAACAGCTCTTCTTCAGAGAAATTAAATAGTGTTCATTCAATAATTTTTATTAAATCATATCATATAATTACATAATCATAGTGTGGGCTGGGCTGGAAGGGACATTAAAGCTCATCCCATTCCACCCCTGGCCCTGGGCAGGGACACCTTCCACAAGCCCATCCAACTTGGCCTTGGACACTTCCAGGGATGGGATGGCCACAGCTTCCCAGGGCACCCTCACATGGAAGGATTTCTTCCCTTTACCTCACCTAACCTTACTCTCAGTTTAAACCCATTCCCCTTTTCACTCCTCAGTCACATTGTGTAATAGGAATGAGTCCTTTGCACCTGGTAAGTCAGAGAGAAGGTCAGAACAGTGCACCAGAGTGTCATGAGGAGATAACCCCCAATGATAAGGCATCTTCTTCCCACATAGTCTATCAGCAAACCCTGTGGACAAGATACAATCTTCTGTTAATATACTGATCTCCTTTTTACCAATATTCTTCAAGAAGAATCATTACTCTTTGTACTGGGAGGTAGAACAAACTGTTCCTTACACAGGAGAGGGCTGTGAGACATTCACAAACTCCAGTGCCAAGTGTCACATACGGGATTTTTTCTGCCATGATCCCAGCTTGTTCAAAAACGTAAGTTGCATAGAAATAAATCTACAACAGGAAAAAACCCACAAAAACAAACAATGATTTTTCTGGTATTTAAAACATTGCCTAGAAACAGAGTCATGTTCATATTAAACATAAAGATCAGTGTATTTTATATTGTGAGTTACTAATTCAACATAAGCAGCAATAACAATCTGTTAAATTCATGTCTAAGTAAACATATTGCTATCATAAAAGCCAATAGGAATATTCAACTTACTGAATATGCTTTATATTCTTAAACTGAGATAAGCTGATCCACCTTTATTTATTTTGTCAGAGGAAATATCGAGTCATTCTTTAAAAAAGTTTGCATACCAGAAACACAGAAATGAGAAAAAATGAAAGAAAAACACCAAAATAATGCAAGGACATTCTTTCTCACTTATCCCATTTCTCTGAGCCTTTCTATGTGGATCCTATGTGTTAATAAGTAGTTGAAAAGTAGGTGGAAATGGAATAATTCTTTAAGCTGTTTGTTCATATGAACTCTTACAGCATTAATGCCACTGAGCTGTTGGCCCATTGTCATCACAATGACAGTGATGAGCTGCCATCTCACACCACGGTCAGTGAATAATTGCCAGGGTTTCTTGGGTTTCTCCCCATCCAAGGCAAAACGCTCCCGCTGGATGTCTTCCATCTCCCTTCGATACTCTGAGGAACCATGAAATCTTTTCAAAGCTACAAAGACAAAAAAATAATTTACATTTATCTATTAGCCACAACTCATGGAAAATAATCTCTTTCCATAACAACCTGGCTTTTGCTAGGATATGAAAAATTTGCTTTGTGACTTGCTTGTTCCTTGCTGTTTTTTCAACGTTTTTTGCTGTGGTGCATTTGGAGAATTCTGTGGCATTTCCCTGCTTCATTTTAGAGGAATATCTGACCTTGAAATATTCACCAGGCAAAATACTTTGTAGCTGAACCTCAGACCTTCAAATACTCTTTTCCTTTAAAGGACACTCTTACCAGTTTGAAGTGTTTTGCTTAAATTCTAGGCAGATATTGAGTCCTTTGTTACAGCCCTGACTTTAATGTTACCAGTGGGATACAGTTAGTGAGCTTGAGCAAAGACAGAAAATCCTTCTCCTAAGACAAATATAATCAGAAGTCATTTGATCCCAGACTAAAATCTTTACAAATGGTCTTAAAACTTAAAGAGCACCTGTTCCTTTAAAATCTTCATGATTCTTTAAAATCTTCATTATTAAATATATCTCAAGTGACATTTTGTCTTCTTAAGGCTAACAGTAAGAGTTTTGATGAACCTGATAAGGAACGTTCCACTAAGAATAATCAGCTTGAAGATTCTGTCAATGAACTTGTATTTGAAACAGGATAATAAATTTTTGTTCATAACCCATTATAGGCTCCTGAGTTCCACAAACCATATAAGCTCACTGGAGGAAGAACATGGGCCAAAAAGCACTAGATGATACAACTGTGCTGTGTGGATAAAGATAAAAGGAGAATCTGGAACCCAATATATTCATTGTACCATTCTGGAGAACAGCAAGTATAGATGCTGGATATTACCTTTGGCACAGCTCAGCTCATCATCTCTGTCAATAAGAAGATATCTGGGACTTTCAGGAAACCATGGAAGGAATAAAAGTTGGGCTAACGCTGGGATGCAGCTGCTGGATAGCAACAGCGGCCAATGCTTTTCTCCACCTAATAATTCTCTGTGAGAAATGTGGAAAAAGAAGGCAAAGAAATATAATAATTAGCTATTGGTTATTATTTAGTGTAATCTCAGCTCTTGGAACTTGTAAGTTCCAGCTGGATGAAGGCCTGAGCAACTTCCTCTGATCACACAGGGGACAAAAGCAGTGGTAGTGCTGTGACACAGAAATGAGTCCTTTGCTCTCAAGTCCTGTCTTGCCAACATCCACTGTCTCCAGCAAGAAATTGGCAGAAAATATGAACTCAGCTCAAACATGGCTGCTTTACTGATGCTGTTCTGGTGACCCATCTCAACTGACAGCACTGGTGGCTGGCAGTTGTAGGAATAAGGTGACTCAAGCAGGATTTTCTTCTCCCAGGGGGCCCTTGTCTGAATTCTGCTACAATGGCACAAGAAATGTTCTGCAATGAGCTGTAAGGAATTGGAATTCTTTACACAGGAGTAACACAAAACAGGAGGGGAAAAAAAAGCATTTCTTACCTCAAACCAATTATTTGTCCAGTCAGAATTCCCCCAGTCAGAAAGATGGAAGTCCCCATGGCCAAGCCACCTCTTAGGTGTTTTGGGGCAAACTCCCCAATATAAAGAGGCTGCACACAAAGCCCAACACCTACAAGTAAATGGAGAAAACAGTTTCCTACCAATAGAAATTGCTTTGCAAAGAGTTACTAAATCAAAACACACACAAAATAGGACTTAATTAATTTCCTATTCATTTAGCTGCCTTCAGATTCCAAGCTAAACTACAGAACATTTTCATCATAAACACATATCATAAAACCTAAAGGATCAGAAGTAACAATAATTTATCATTCACCATAGTTTACTGATAGTAGGAATAAGAAATCATTCACCTGAATTTATGCCAATCAAAAACCTTCCAGCAATCAGTAACTCAAACAATCCTGTAGGAAAACTGATCCCCATTAAAATGGAGGCTAGTATTGCTATAACATTATTCATCAAAAGAGCTCCTTTCCTAAAGAAGAGGAACAAAATAATAATAATAATAATAATAATAATAATAATAATAATAATAATAATAATAATAATAATAATAATAATAACAACAACAACAACAACAACAAACAAAAACTGATTGAAACAAACAAACAAGCAAAAAAACCAAAACCAAAAACAACCTACCCAAACCAGATATTAAGGAAATCTGTAATAATGTTTTTAAACAGTTTTCCTTTCTGATAATGTGCAGGGGAAAATGGATTTCATACTGAATAAACATGCAGTACCTGGAAACCCAGATATCTGATACAACTGCTTATGTTTTTAAAAATGTCTAAACATAAGAATAATGCATAGATATGACAGAAATGCCTGACAGGGCAGGAGTAGGAGTTCTTAATTTAGACAAATGAAGTGCAAGAGATGAAGCAGCATGTGCTTACTGGCACAAGGGCTGCAAATGTGTCAGGGAGGAACTGATGTTTCCAACATACTCTGTGTGCATTCTCCTACTCAGATTTCAGTAAATGTAATGGAAAAAACTAAGTCAAAGGTCATAATTCAGGGCTCATCCTTGAAAGTCACATCAGAATAAACTGTAAAATTCTTCTAGAAAACTCAGTTTTAAAGTGAAAAAACATGGATAGGTACCTAAGGTACTCTTTTCTCCCCCTCTTTTACCATTGATTTACCTTCTATTCCAGTGGGAAGGTAGGAAAAGCAAACATGCTTTTCTGTGCACTGACCTGCCCAGCCGGATGGCCATGCTGCCTCCAATCAGGGCTCCACACAGACCTCCCAGGGAAAAGATGGAAGCAATGACAGACCAAAGAAAAGTCAGCAAATCTGGATTGAGTTCCTTCTGATAACGACTGCTCCAGGTTTCATTTAAGAACTTGTGTATATGCTGCAGTAGAAAAGAGTGATGAATGTATAGTTTTTTATACAGAACTACAAATAACCTGCACCCCAATCCTGAAAATCAATTCTGGGAGTTAATTCTAAGAGATATCCTCTGAGTGGCAGAATCTTCCTTGATCACAAGGAAGACCTTCTGTTTCCTACTCCCCACAGACCCCAAAGGCAGCTCTGCTTTGTGCCCTGCCCCAGGTGCTGCAGCAGAGGAGAAAAACAACCCTAGCATGCACTGCCACAAGAGAGCTGAGGTCCTTCTGAACAAGGAGGGGAAGAGGGTGGATGGTTGGCCCTACTGTTTTTAGGAACATCTTAGAGCACAGAGGCCTTGCAATCTAAAACATTTTACTGTCAGGGCACTCATTCTGACACTTGATCTAAATCTCCCTGCCTTAGTGTAATCCAAAGTCATAGTAAAATCCCTTCTTCTACTCTAATAATACTCCAACTTTCTTACAGTATTCATGTGTCAGAGCTTTTAATCTGTTATTCCACATGCTTGATTTTCTAAAATTTGTCTTTAGAAACTCTTGAACTGGCATGTATCTGTAATCAGAGGCTCCTGTTCTTCACCTGCAAAGACTAGAGAACAAACTTCTTGAACTCTCCCTGTATGTCATGTTCTTTCACAGCTTCTTTTAAGCTTTGTAAAAACATACAACACTGAAGAGAATTCACAGTTTCCCAAGCAAATAAATCAGCTGGTAGCAAAAACTGATACCCACCACTTTCACAAGACCATTTGCTCAGATCCTTGACATTTGGACAATGCTTTAACTTTTGGTCAGCACTGAAGTGGACTAGATGGTCACTGCAGGTCTCTTCCAACATGAAAATGTTCTGGTCTATTCTACCCTTACTGCTCTGGGCTATTTTGGTAACTCAAAAATGTATTACTTATTCAGTTAATCCTTCTAATAATAAAGGTATTTATATGGTATTTGGCACTTTTGTCTGACACAGAATATCTCTGATGGGAGGTACTCACACACAAATGCACAAGAAACTAGTGGGAAATTATCAAGATTCTTTCATATGAGAGGAAGACTGCTTTAGTTCCCACTGCAATCAGAGCAAAAGCACATTTGGCCTCCTGGCCGAGTTCAGAGAGGAAACAGCCCAGTGAACAAAAGATGAGCTTTTACCTGGGTGGGTGCATTGATAATAGAGACATTGTACCCATACTGAAAGGTCCCTCCAATTCCAACAGCACAAACAGCCAACAGCAACGTCCAGCTGGGGAGCTGGGGAACAAAAGAAAGTCATGGGCATGAAAAGAGAGACAGGACCTTGAGCCCTCACACATGTCATAGCTAAAAGAAAATTATGGTGAAATACATCATATGTTTAGTTTGGAGCAGTGAAAGTTTTTGTTAAAAAAAAAACCCACCTGAATTCCTGAACACCTGCAGCAGGAGAAGCATTTCAGGCTGACTTTGGCCCTGATCATTAATAGCCCTTAGAAATACCACAATTACAAGTTTCCAGATTAAGTGTAGGCAATAAAACCATTACAGCTGTTATTAGAAACTGAGTAAATGCTTTTTGCATAAGCCACACTGCTCACAGTGTCTGCTCTTAATGTAGGAATGCTAGGACTGCTCATGTCTGGTGTTAGAGACACAATGACTCAGTATAAAAATTAACCAAATCTCAATTTCTGTGAGTCACATTTTAACCAAGATGTGAGAAATAACAATATTTTACTTCCTTTTAAACAATATTTTAAGTCCCTAAAATGATTACTCAATGTCTGCAAGTTGGCAGGTGTAAAGCCTTGGTACCTCAATCACAATAAATTGTTCACTGGTAATAATATTCAAATTAATGTTTATTGGCATATTGGTATGCTTTTTAAAAAAATAAAATTCAGTATCTATGACCTAGTTTCATTCTCAAATCAGTATTTACAAACTAAAATTCATAGAGTCACAGATTCACAGGTTTTAAGGTCGACACAAACTACTACTGTGACACATTCAAATCTCAAGAATATAACTGGTCATAAAATGTACTTTGGATGAGGCCCCATGGCCAGAGATCTCCAGAGATTTTTATTTGATATTCTCATGCAGTGCTCTCTGAGTTTACTTTTTACTGAATATGACCAAACTAAAAAATAACATCAAGTTCAAATGTCTAGAAAACCTTTTGTTTTAAATTAGGTCCTATTTCATGTCATAATAGCTTATTGACTAATTTCAGCTGGACACAATGTCTCCTATATTAAAGACACTTCAGTGAATTTCTCCTTCCTTCATACATAAAGGCTGTACATATTTCTTTTAATAAACTTGTACTCCCTGAATTTCTCATTATAAGGTATGTAGACTATTTCTTCATCATTCTCATTCTTGGTCCAGTTCCCAGAAACGCTGAGTTATTCCAGATACTGCACTGTATTGTGAAAGAGCTGTGTTCCTCCTAAAGATAATTCGTCAAAACTTCCTTCCTTTCTTCAGGACTGAAATTTGCAAGTTGAAATTGATCTTTTAAAGTAAAATCTAATTAACATTTCCTTATGGTTTCCTAGAATAAAAAGTGTTTCTCTGAATGTCAACCAAAGCAATGAATCAAGAGTAATGAGTAAGGGCTGCAGTGAGTATGGCAGAAAATTATAAAACTTGATGTGGCAAATACTGGCACTGCACACTCAGACCCTTTTATTAACTAAGTACTGTAACCTACTGTGTGTGTTTTATGGAATCTAGAAGGGACAAAAAATAAACAAACAACCCAAAATAATGAACAGACATCACATAACTTAGGTTTTGTTACGATAGATCTTTTGTTCTTCCTGCCCAAATCAGCTGGGCTCGTGACACTGGCATGCTGTCTCACATTGGAGTCTGGAGAGAGCACAGATAACAAACAGCCTCATGTGTTCTGCCAGCTACTCAATTCCTGACAGTTTACAAGGGCGTTCACCTCATCTCAGAAACATGATACAAACAAAATTCAATTTGTATTCAATGTAAAAGATGAGGATCAGAAAAGCTGCTTTTATAGCTTCTGCTTTCCAACACAGCGAGGTGTCCATGGAAAGTGCAAAACTATGCAAAACTGTATTTCTATTTAAAAGCTCACATGAAATACCCGCACATTCCACATCTGTACATCGTTGTTAAAGCTACAATCTCCCTGCAGGATGCACCTCCAGACGCCAGGATGGTTCTGCTTACCTTGCAGGGCGAGCTAGACCCTCTGAGCAGGGGCTGGTGCTCCATTCTGAGCATGGGCTGAATTAGATTTCCTTTGCAAAATTTAACAAACTACGTTACAGGGAAAAAAAGGTGCCAAAGAACTTTAGTTATTAATGTATTAAGACACAGCTTTGCTTTTTTGTTGTTTTGTTTGGTTGGTTTGGGGTTTTTCCCCGCCCATTGGGACTCTACTCAACGATCCAGGACTTTTTTGTGACAGGGATGTCCAACTTCGAGAAAGCCTCACAGCAGCCTCGGGGAGCTTTCCCACCTCTTACACTGAGTAATGCACTGTCCTTCTCTAACTCCCCGCAGAACCCCGCAGCCTCCCGCAGCTAAAGGCAAGGACGGGCGCTTACCGTGTGCCTGGGCGCCATCCCTCCCTCCCTCCCTCCCTCCTGCCGCCCGGAGCTCAACTCCGCTCGCCACCTCCCCGACCCCGCCTGAGCTCCTCAGCTGACCGGGATTTGGCTGCCGGACCGTGCCCGCCCCGCTACGGGGATTAAGCAGAGCCACGGACAAGAGAAGGGCTGTCTCAGCCATCCTCGGGCACTTCGCGGCGCCCTCACAGCAGGGGCGGGGACCCCACTCCCAGACGCCATCTCCCACAGCGCCCGGAACTACAACTCCCAGAGGCCCCACGGCGCCCGGGACTACAACTCCCAGAGGCCCCACGGGCCCAGGACTACAACTCCCACAGTGCCCGTGGGTCCTTATCCGATCGCGGCGAAAGGCCTGGAAGGACCCGGGCTGTAGCGGCGGCCGCAGCCGCGGGCCCGGCTCGGCCCGGGTGAGCGCTGTGGGCGGACGCGGCTTCGTGCGGGGCTCCTCGGCAGGGCCGGCCCGTGGCGCAGCGCGGATTGCGGCGTTGATGCGCGCTTTCTCCCCCGCAGCAGGAAATGGCAGCGCTAGGCAGATCCTGCCAGGGCATCCCGGCGGGCCCCGCCGTGGAGCTCCCCACAGCGCCGGCCGCTGGCCCGGACCGCCACGGCCCGCAGCCCTTAGCCGGCGGCCACGGCCGCCTGCAGCCGCCCGGGATAGTCATGGCAGGGATCGGAAACGACGGCGTGGACGGATCCTCCGGCCTCTGTCTGCAGAGCAGCTTCGACCTGGCCTCCCTGGCCGCGCTCGGCAGCCACCGCGAGGGGCTGACGGTGGCCCCGGTGAGCTCCTTCAGCAGGAGCCGCGCACAGTAAGTGCCGGAGCCGTACCCGCAGGGCCGGAGCGCCGCCAGGGGAAACTGCGCCGGGGGCTCTGGAGGCGCTGGGGGTTGTTTCACTGTAGCAGCGTTGCTCTGGTAGGAGGTCAGAATTATGTTGTGCTCGGCTGAGGACCTTGACGCTGGCTGGTGGGGGATGAAGGAGCCTTTTAAGAGGCAAGAAAGGTGATTCAGTGTACCAGCATCTTTGCATAATTTGAAACGGATTTATTTTTTTCAGTATATCCTTGTGATACAGAGTATTAACAGACTCAAGCTGGGTCACGTGTTGCTCTTGAAGCATTTGAATTTTAGCAAAAATTGGTCTCGCCCCTTGTGGAAAAATAAATAATGTAAAGGAGAAGAAATTAGCATGGAATTCTGTTCAGAGAACTGAGTAATTACAACCACCTTTGACTTCCTTTGGAACAAAGTGGTCGTTTATTGTCCCAAACTTTTATTCCCTTCACAGCTGGTGACATAGTGTGACTTGTTGATCTCGAATGAAATTTTAAAAGGGAGGAAAACATTGTTTGAAAATATCAGTGTAACCAGAAGATGTAATTTGAAGCTAAGTAACTGTTTTTCTTTTGTAGTGCCTCTGTGCGGTGTGGAAAGAAGCATAAGCTAGAAGAAGAGGCAGAAGGGTAAATTAATTTGTCTTTTATAGCCTGAAAAATCCCGATTTGCTTTTCGTTCTGTAAAAGACTTGAGCACATCTCACCTACAAACAGGAAGGAAATCTATAATTGTTTACATTTGGAACTCTTCCCTTGAATTGCACTTGAGCCCAAATCCATTTCTATTACCTAATTAATTGTGTGGTGGTGATTTTCCTGAATAGGTACTCACATTTTACTAAGAGCAATGTGGATTTATTTTCTTTGCTGAAGTTGCATTGCCATGGTGTGTCAATGCTGCTGAAATGCACTTTCTGTAACATTTATTCCTGTAGAATGAATGCCACATTTCTTTTTTGACAGTTGTAAACTTACTTTTTTTCCTAGCTGTCCTGTGCGGAAGAAGAGACTGACAGGAGCCAAAAATTGCCCTTTGAATCCCAACACTGAAGAATGGATTCTTTGTGCAGGTCAGCAGGCAGCTGGGGAGGTAGCAAGTCAGTATGGTGGCAGCAGTCCTGAACCTGCCATGTTAGAAATTCCCTGTGAAGAAATGGATCAGACAATGGGGGAACAGCAATGCGAGGTTGCTCGCAGGAAACTTCAGGAAATTGAGGACAGGTAAATGCAGGGGTTGAGTAGCCTGGCTTTGCTGAGCTTTCCCTTTTTTTGGTGGGCATTCAGGGGTAAATCTAGCACTTAGCAGTGTGATAAAACTGCTGTAAGCCTGAGGTGAACCTTCTGCTCAAATTATTGCATTTTAGGCTACCTATGGTCCTGTAAGTCCTCAGGCTGATCTAAAATTGAGGGTGCTAGAGCAGGAGATGCTGAGTAAATAACACCCTGCTCATAATCATTATGCAGCTTTAATATACTATAATGGGGTTAAATGTTCTTCTGTGGGCATCCAGAGCTCAACATCTAATATTTACCTGCTCAGGCTTGAGCTCAGCTTTTTTCAACCAACTGCAGCTTGTTCTGTGATTAATACTTAAAATAGATGTGAATGTGTCAGTGTTGAGAGTAGCATGAACCAGAGAGGTCTCTCTGCACACATGCAGTCAGGCTGAGATTCATCCTGCTGATGATGTGATGTGGGGTAGTGGGGTGGCTATAGACAGTCTGCTGTAGTCATTTAATAAATTTACTGTTCATTCTGGCCCTTGAAAGATCTCTGGAAATGGCATGTGTATGTATCACTTGATTGCAGTTAAGCTGGTATTCCAAAATATCTAAAATGACCACTGCAGATGATTAGAAAAGCCAGAAGTTACCGAAATTTTAAAACAAGATTTTTTTTGTAGATTACCCCATAGATGATGCATAAGGAGAAGCAAGGTACTATTAGACTGTTATTTTTTTTCATGGGTAAATCAGAGTAGTGAAATATGTCTCTATCTGTCTATGTCTACTTTGGTCCTCTTGGAGGATTGTTCCCTATTCTTCCCAGCTACTCTGCTAAATTTTCTATAAAAGGTTTATAAAAAAAAAAGGAGATGCTTCCATTTGGTCTAAATGCTTCAACAATTTGTGCCAATTTAATCTCAGAAACTGGCACAACATTGTGAAAAGTGAAGCAGTGTTTTCAGTACCTTTGCAATAATTCTCAAAGTCCAGTTTTGGGGCATGGAGCAGGTAAAGCAGCTGCATAGCTGAGACTCACTTATGTAATGTGGATGAATCATATATTTTCCTTTGGAAGGAATTTATTTTCTCTCAGTGTATGTCTGCACTGACACTGCTGGGATAACACAAGGGTAACAAAGGTAGCTCAGGTACCAGAGGTGACATTGCTGCTCCAGTGGCTTCTGTGATGAGTCCTCCTCAGGGTATTTTGGCCCAAGAGAGACTCATGTTAACATGGCCCTGCTGCTTCTGGTACCCAGCCTAGGTCAGAGATCTGCACAGAGCAGAGCACGTAGATCTGACTGTAGTCTGCAGTGGATGTTCCTGATAACAGTATGCTCAATAGTGTTTATCTCCCTCTTCCCCCTCCATTCCTAGGATAATTGATGAAGATGAGGAAGTTCATGCTGATGGAAATGTTAGCAATCTGCCCACTCTTATCCTGTCAGATACCCTTAAGAAAGGGATGAAGAGGGATTTTGGTGAAGTCCTGACAAAGAAAATAATAGAATCTATGTAAGTTCTGGAGGAAATCATGGTGCTATGTAGTGAACATGTGCAAATGAAAAGAGAGACCTCGTTTCATGTTTATGGAGATGTCCTTGATTACTGCATGATTCAGCCAATGTTGTATAACAGACCATTCATCTGGTTAAAAATAGGGAAAACTGTCCTAATGTAAAAAAGAATTAAGTGTAACTGTAGTGGTCATCAAGTGTCTGTTTTGTACTCCTCATTTTTAGAGTGAAATTTGTTGAGTGAACTCGTAAAAGTTTTGGTTTTATGTATATGAGTTCTCAAAATGAGAACATCCTGAAGTGTGACCAACAGTGGTCAAGTTTGGTGCAAAAGAGAGAGGAAATAAAGGGTCAGAACTAGAAATAAGGGAACTAGTTAGGGAAGCAGAAATTTAATAGGGGGGAAAAAAGGTGTATATTTTCTGGAATATAGTGCCAGGCTAGCTCAAAGGATGAAGATACAGGTCTTCTGCATTTAATAGCTTTGCTTGGAGAACTTTAATTTTACTGAAACTCCATCCCTTCTAGGAGCCGTCCTTCTATGGAGCTGGTGCTTTGGAAACCTCTTCCTGAATTTATGACAGATAAACTGAAGTCTGTTTCTGTTAAGAACTTCAAGCAGCAGAGTACAGAAGTGTGTCAAACTAAGCAGCCAACACCAAGAGCTCCTTTTGACCCACAGACTGAAACGTTCCCTGCATCACAACAGACTGCCATGTCTCCAGATCCATATGCTAGTTTGGGAATATCAGGGTGTGCAGAAGAAGAAATGGAGTTGTAGATGCCAGATTTTAGACTGGAAGTGGTGAGCTTCTGATGCTTATTGTTGGTGTTTTTTGATTTTTTTTTTTTTTTCTGGTTTGATGTGTGAACCTCAAGTTATATTATTTGTTTTCTCTTTTCTTACTAACAGTCACAAGCACACCACAATCATAGGGTGGCCAAGAAACACCCTAAGATTTCTGTGTTCCTATCTGTTAAATATTCTTACTTTTACTCAAAAGGTAATTGAGGCCTTTGGAACAGGGAAGTAGCTTTCCATCTTGCTTAATGGTGAAATATCCTCTTAATTGCCCTTGGAAAGTATAAAATCCAAATACTGAATGTAACTGTGGCTTAAGCCACACCTTTCTCTTACTGAGCCATTGAAACTTGTGCACATACTATGCTTGGCCATTTGGTTTAATTTGCATTACAAAATATAAAGGAAGAAATACCTTCAAGTCTGGTCACAGAAAAGCAACCCCTCTGGTAATACAGCTTTTCACACCATCTTATCTGTTTGGACTTGATGTAAACTCAGATGTAGAATTTATATAATCAATGAGGTGGTAGGGAAGGAATATTACAGCTGAGCTTAAGTCTTTTGCTTTGTAGAAAGTAAAGCCAGCATTTATAATTTGCATGATACCTGCTAACTTCAGTCATCTTTGGTTCATTGGCTTCTAAATTTTATTTGTGGGTTTTTGATGTTCCCCTCCCCAAACAATACAAAGTTTGAAGAAAAGTGATTCTCAGCAAAGAGATTGACATTTTACATTGTGCTGAGATTCTTTGTATGCATGGAGTTGCAAAGTCAGTTGAAGACAGTGTAACTTCTGATGAAATGAATGGCATCCATTAATTTGGATAAATATGATAAGTAAATCAGATAACAGGGAGCTGCTTGCTGCCATTAGGAGGGTCAAATGCTGGATTATTGTCTGTACCCAAGTCCCAGCCTTTAGGTAGTGAAGTAAAGGAGATGCCTGTCTTTTTCCTGAGAGAATATAGACATAAAATTTAAGCCACAGTATGTGCCAATAATATAGCATCACATTGTTTATACAGATGTATGCCAAAAGAATTTTCTACCTGCACAGGGTGCCAAGGAATCCACAATGAGCTATAGCTTGTACCTTTTCTCAGTGCATAGCAGTTGCTTATGCTTAATGTTCTCTAACTTGTTTAAGGGTTTTATCTTTTGTTCATAAGTCCTTCAGCTTTCTCAGAGATACCTGAATGGAGGCCTTTCATAAGAAATCCCTTTCCCAGTAACAGGTTCTGTTCAGAGTCTATGTCCCTGTATGTTTTTGACATCTTGCTAACATAAAGGAGCAAGTACACAGTAACACAGCTGCTTATGTAAGAAAATCTACTCTTATGCACAGCTAAGAGATAATCCTTTGGATAATATTCTTTACTGTTGAATAACCCATAGCTGGAAGCTTAAAATCAAACTTCTCTTTCTGCAGTCATCCTTTATTTCCTTTTGGTTGTTCAAGATACCTGTTTGTTAAACTTGTTTATCTTGCTGCTTTTGTTGAAGGTGGTCTGAAATTTTCTGTCTCTTGATAAAACATTTCAGGGCTTCATTGAAAACACTTCAGCATTTGATTAGGTATTACTCTGGAAGCCAGGATACACCTCTACCATTCTGGAGGGTTTCTTAAGTTGAAGAACATGTGCAGCCTATCTTGCTATAATGCCTAATTCCATTTCAGGGTCTGCTATGACTCTCTTGCATGAACTGTGTAAAATTTCTTACATATTATTAAGCTGCTGAACGTGTTTAAAACCTATAGCCCTCGATGTGCTCCAGTGCTTGAGTAGAACATAAAGCAGTACAGTTTGGAGAAGGCTGTAGTCACTGCAGGTAGAAAATGTGGTGCCTCCAAGTAAGTAACTGGTTTCCAGCTTGCTGGATTATAGTGAAAATTCAGAGTTGGAAGTATTTTAGGGGAAAGCTCTGAATCCTAAATAAACTGAAAAGAAAGGATGGAAATTTCAAAAATGTGATTAAACCATCTCAGCAACACCAAAATTACAACAGAACATGTAAAAAAACTGTAGGAGGCCTAAATATATCAAATGATGCAGTTGTTTTCCTCTTAAAAACACCAAATTGCTGTCACATTTGCAGAATATGAAGCTGCTGTAGATGGCTTTTAAGCATACTTTTTTCCCTGCTAGGTTTGTACCAAAGGTTGACTTTCAGAGGTGTCTTTCTTCTTAATTAAATGCCAGTAGGGCATCACTGACCTGTTACCTGCCATCTAAAACAACAATATAGTGATGCACTGTTGATAAAAATTATGAGGTGGAGAAAAAGTTGTCTAAGAATTTTGCTTTGAAAGAAAACATTTGCTTTCATTTTTTCTCAATGCATTTCTGCCCTTGTGCTAGGAGACAGTGGGTTTGAGTTGATAGAAGAGTGGGCTACAGTGGAAACCAAGTGACAGGAGCACTGAGCTACAGCAATCACTTGGAGAGGGTGATTGGATGAGAGATCAAGCTGTGGGCATTTACAGACTTCTGTATTTGTGAGTTTCAATTGTTGTTGTCTTCATTAAAAGACTTTTATTAATGCTGTTCACAGATGGGATGGCAAATGCAATGCAGTATTAGGAGAAACCTTATTTTGAAATATGGAAGATCCAATTCTGGTCTGTCTTCTCTTGGGACCAAATCACCCTTTGTATGTCAGTTTTCAATAAATTTTCTAAAATATTTTTTAGATGACTGTTTCATTCCTCGTAAGAGTGGAAAAACTGTGGGAGCCTATCTACAGTCCATCTGGACAGTACTCTTCTGGCTTAAGAAGATTTGAATCTGACTATGTTTATCAAAGGCATGCCCCTTTTCTCCTCCACAGTATTCAGCAGGACAGAACACAACAGCAGGGTAGAATAAACCCTGAAGCTGCCAGGAAAGAAGAGTTGTTTTAAGTCTGTTGACCCAAAGGCATCTGACAAAGCAATAGAGGTACCAAGTAAGTGTTGTTATAGTTTGTGTTTTAAGATGTTTCATTTTACTTCATCATAAAACTATTCAGAACTAAGCAAGCTAGGTATTCCTGAAGTTAAGGGAAGTCTGAGGAGAGTTTTAAAGTCAGATTTTAATAATTTTGTTGGAATGTAAGATTTTGCTTTTTTGTGTACCATCTTAGTGGACTTGATTCTAGTAAAAAATACTAGTGCTTATAGGAATTCTGAATGGTAGTAGGCTTCTAGCTGCCAAACAAGAACTATTTGTTTTTAGTGGAAGAGATCTCAGTAACTATTAACAGCTTGTTGTGAGACCCAGTGCTTGCAGTAAGTCAGGATAAAGCATGCCAGGATAGAGCTGTTAAGTTAAAAAAGGGAAGCAAACCAGTATAAAGGCCCTGTTCCTGAACATTTTTCTCTCCTGTGCTTAACAAGATTAAAATGTTAAGCACATCCCATGGCCTACTGTGATGGAAAGGAGATTGTAACACAATTTTCCTTGGATTTTTTAGATGTTGAAATGGCTTGCTCATGGTTTCCAGGAGGAGTTGGGGTTCTGCAGAAGGGTGCTAATAAAATGTAATGCACAACTACAGATCAAATCCTCACTTTGCTTTTTTTTTGTGGACTCGCAGCAATTTATTTGATACTCTTTGCAGTCATCCCTATTTTCCTTGAAAGTAAAGCAATTTATTCTTCTGACTACTTGGATTTTCAATCTACTTTTTTTATACTGCACAGCTGTAGTCTTTACTTCTACCCACTTTTCAGGTAGAATTCTTCATTATAATCTAGATTACTCAAAATTGAGTAATCCAAGGCAGTCCTGTCACCTGGAATGTTACTGACTGAAACATCTCTGCTTTTCTTTCTTCCCCACCCCAAGTTATTTTTGTCAAAATTGAATGCAAAACATGAAATAGTACTGAAACCAGTAACAGCTGTGCCAACACCTGCAACAGCTCTCTTATACAATTTCTTAAGTATAAAATTTCTTCTGTCTCTCCAAGTGCTTTTAATATTGTGATAAATACTAGATATACTGGAGCAAATGGATGTGGACGATGAGAAGTCCTGCTGTGGTATTTGAAATTATCTCCATCCATTTGATACTTCAGTATTTCCTGTGGTAATACAGAATCTGCAACCATTTTCACACTGTGTCTGTCTCACACCCACCTCCCCTCAGACTGAGAATTTTGGACAGCATTACTGGCCAACCAGGGTGCCACCACTGCCCTGACTTTTGAGTATTCAGACTTCAAGCTCCTGCCAGCCGGCCTGCCTTACAGAGAATGAAGGTTTTGCCCTAGTAGCTCTGGCCCTCACACAAACCCCTCTACCACATCCCAAAAGGAAACTGCTGCAGCATCCAGCTGCAGACACCCTATGAGCACTGCTCATAGTTGTGGCAGGATGAGACACCAAGAGACCTGAACTTAACTTCTCCAAGGCCCAGATATTCTCCCCTCCCCACTGAGGTTCTAAAGTAAAAAAGCATCAGTGAGCTGCACTGCATTTTAATTGCACCAATACAGTTAAATATTAAATGGACAAAGCAACTCTACATAGCAAATGGAAAACAAGCATTTAGTGAAGCTGTAAGACTTAGAGACTATTAAGGTCTAGCCCAGTTGTCTATACATGAATATCCCACTTTAGTTTTTGGTGTTAAAATTTTAACCAGAAAACAAAACATTTTCAGGTTCATAGAGAATGAGCAAGTTATTGAGTAACAAACCTGCCTCTCTCCTAAGCAAACACTGACTGGGGGGAGCCAGGGCAGGACAGGACACCCTAGGCTTTTTCATACCATCACGCCATCTACTAGCATGGGTAATGATGAGAAACACTTTTCTGAATGGACTGGATTTTCCTCACATACACCCCAAAGGGGCATATGCTGATATCCTGCCAGGACAGTTATCCAAGGGGAGATAACACTACCAGGTTAGACACTGATGAGCTGGGGAAAGAGTTCCTTGGCAAAGCTATCCTCCCACGCATGGTCAGCGCCAAGCGGAGACGAGGTATCACTGAAGGGCGACAGGGAGCCTTCATACCCAGAGTCACTACAGCCATCCAACAGGTAGCTTGAGGCTTCAAGGCTATGACAAGAAGAAAGCAGATGAGAAATGCCCAGTTCAGGCATGAAGCTGTCTACAGGTTCCTTCTTCACAGACACTGGGACCTCAGGGATGGCCGTGTTGTCAGATGAAGAGAGGTTTTCTTTCTCGATTTTCACTAGCATATTGGTTTGGTTGCCCACTTCAACAGGAATCTCCACTACTAGGGGTTTTGTATACACATGATCAAACCTTATGAGTTCATTAATGGCTTCCAGCTTAGCTGATGGGGACCCCAAAGAGGGAGACAGGGTGGTTGGTAGGGAATTTGTTTCTCCAGAGATGTCTTCCTCCAGCTTTTCCAGGCACGTTGACTCTGAGTCAGCGTATCTGAGAAACATCTCTGGGTCCAGGTTGTCCAGAAAGCCCAACAGGAGATCAGACTGCAAAATGAAAGACAGTTTTAGAAAGACAGTTTACTACCATTACAGCCAAACACCACATGTAGCATCTATTAACCTCCACATGGAAGTTAAACTACACTGATGCAATCACAGTTTTACCAAGAATTTCATCAAACACATTAAGGCAGCTACCTATCTTGCACAAATTCACTGAATATGCCAGGGGGTATATTCACAGAATCCCAGAATATGGTAGGGACCACAGGAAGTCACATCTGGTCCAATTTCCCTGCTCAAGCAGTCATCATAGAGCACATGGCAAAGGACTGCACCAGATGGTTCTTGATTATCTCCAGTGAGGAAGACTCCACACCCTTCTGGGCAATCTGTTCCAGGCACAGTCATTCTTTGCCCACAGCTTTTTTTGTAAGGGTACTGGCAATCCCCAAAGAATTATACATGCATTTGAGATTTACAGCCACTATTAGAAGCTCCTTGAGATCTTGTACCCATAAAGTGCAAACACCACAGTGCCTGCTGGCTACACAGAGCACAGACCAGACCTTGACTTAAGCAGACCTGCACATGACTAGAACTCTGGGGGCTGGGTTTTTTCATGTGGGTGTTGTTGAACTCCTGTACTCAGCAGACACAGCTGTTCTGAGATACAGCATCCCAAGATTTAGAAAACAAATCAACTACAGAAATCATCGAATGATTTAACATCAAAACATTACAACACTAATCTTAAATCTACAGTGGTTCCTGATTTCATGGACACTTTGCATAGGACTGGATGCTCACCTCAGAGTCTGAAGAATCACTGCCATCAGAATCCACGTGGAAGCTATCAGAAATGGTGACTGCTGGGCCTGCACCTGCTGCAGAGGAACACGTAGTCTGAGTGCTGCGGACTC
The DNA here is from genome assembly GCF_029582105.1 of Oenanthe melanoleuca. Classification (NCBI taxonomy): domain Eukaryota; kingdom Metazoa; phylum Chordata; class Aves; order Passeriformes; family Muscicapidae; genus Oenanthe; species Oenanthe melanoleuca. Next base: position 5,191,578 of record NC_079349.1, read on the forward strand.
AGCGGACCCGGTCACCAATCTAATCACATCCACCTGCGATTCCTTCACAACCTGTAACAAAAAAAAAGACAAAAAAACATCAGTCACAGCAAATGTTCTGACAGGTATCAAAATTTTCCTGCAAAGGCTTCCAACACAAAATGCCCTATTTACTTGCTCTGTAGGAACCTGAAGGTAAGAATTTCCAAAGTTAGCTGAAGCTTCCCTACACTTGCATATTTATTTTGTTTGACATTTTTAAATGAGAGCCTGGCCCTCTCTACCACATCTAAGACACACTTATGTAACTGTGACAGTTTCTACTTCACTTCAACAGAAGGTAGAAAACCAGATACAACTGTCTTAAAACAGCCTGGAACTAGTCAACTTTCTACCTCTCGCATTACCACTGGCACCCATTTCAGGACAGGCTCCATATGGAGGGCAAAGGTATTTCCGGCAAATCCCTGCCCAGAGCACCGAGGCTGCAAAGTGGGGCAGCTCTGCCCAAGGTGGAGGCGGACACGGCGGCAGCGCCTCACCTGGAACTCGTCACCCTCCTCCTCCTCCGTCTTCAGAGCATCTAAACCCAGGCGGCAGCGGAGCTCCTGGTTCTCCCGCGCCAGGTTACACGTCCTTTCCCGCAACAGCTGGTTTTCCCGCAGCAGCTTCTGGTTCTGCAAAGAGCCGTGAAAGAGCCGTGAGGCAGGGAGGCGGCTCCATTCCTCCCCCTCCTCCAGCCCCTTATCTCCCCCAGCTCCTCACCTCCTCCTCCAGCTCCACCACCTGCTGCTCCAGCTCTGTCATCCGCGCCTTCTTCCTGTCGCGGGCACTCTGGGCCGCCACCCGGTTCTTCAGCTTCCTGCGGGGCAGAGCGGCGGTCAGCGGGAGAGCTTGTACCCATCGAGTACAGCCGCAGCCTTCCCATCGCTGCCCCCCACTCACCTGCGCAGCGCCTTCTCCTCCGGGCTCAGGTGCGTGAGCCGCTGCCGCTTGCGGGCCGGCTGCGCGGTCTCCATCCCCGGGAGGCCGGGGTCGGCTCCTGCCGGCAGAACGACGGACAGATGCCGGGCAGCCGCGGGGCCGGGAGCCTCGGCCGCTTTGCTGGGGATGAGGAGCAGCCGCGGGGCCGCGGCACCGGGCAGCGCTGCCATGGCGGCACGGGAGCACAGCGTACACGCCGCCCGGCGTCACCAGCGCGGCCGACTGCGCCCCGCGCCGCCCCGCCCGGATTTCTACCATCGTGGCTCTCGCTCATTGGCTGCGGGGCGTGACGCCACGGCCGAGAGAGCCTGTGATTGGCCCGAGGCCGCGAGCAAGGGGAGAAGCGAATTGCATCAGACAAGGGGCTGCGATCGGTGCAGCGCTGGCGAGGGGCGGGGCTGGCGACGGGCGGGGTTTGCAGGGGTGTTGGGGGAATGGGGCCGTGAGGGGCCGTGAGGGGCCGTGAGGGGCTGTGACTGCCCAGGCCGTGGTGCCCAGGCCGTGCCCGCCCGCGGTGAAGCTGAGCAGTTCCTTGAAGAAGCAGTGAACTGCGCCTGGAGTGGCGATGCAGCTGAAGCCTCTCTCCGCTCTCATTTCCGGAGCCGGTCTATCCCAAGTAGTCACAAGCATAATCATGGGGAACACAAGGCCACGAATGGAGCTGTAGCAGATGCCATAAGAATGGGCTAAAAATGGGCTAAGAATACTAAGAGAGCGGCGAGGTTAGTGATTGATGAGTGGAAGTTGCAGGAGACCATGCAGAAATCGCTCAGCTGTTCCTGAGAAGCAGCAGTGCTGTGTGGGGACCGAAGTGAGCTTCACCCTTCTGTGGTGTCTGAGGAAGGGAATCGCCCTGCCGCGATGGTCGGTGTCAGATCTGATAGATCTAGCGTTCAGACAAACGTTTTGTAGGTAGAAAGCCCAGAAATGCTCTGCCCATGGGAATGCAGGTGTTCTGCAGTGCCCGGCCATGCAGGGCATCGAGGGTGTTCGAGCTGTGACTGCTCAGTGCCCGAAGCTCTCCAGTTTCCACTTGCGGCAGTTGCCAACGACCCGAATGGTTACGAAATGTCGAGACTTTGGCTGCTCACAGTTATTTCTGAGAGCCATTTGTCCATTGATTTTAAATTAGTTGAGATGTTAAACACTAAAGGAAAACATGAGCTTTAGAAGATCAAAGACACTGGTGTGCTGGTTTGGCATTAGTCCAGGACTGGAGTTCTGCCAGGCTCTCCTGATACAGAGAACAAACTGCATTTGTAAGTTTGTGTTTGTTCTTTTCTTACGCATTGCAGCATGACATTGAGCTAAGGCTGAAAATTCATTTTTCTACTTTGACACCTTTGTGAAAAATATGGCAATTTTTCAATAAGCCTTTTAATCAGAGTGCAAAAAATTGTTTGTTCTGGTCCTGCTAAGTCCCCCTGGCCATTGAAAACTATCTGCTTCTCTTTTGTGTGTCTCTTCTAGATTTGGACTCATGTTTCTTCTGTAATTCTAATTCCCAATTTAAAGTACTACTGTTTTCTACAAAAATGCAGGTTCAGTATTAATAACTGCTTCAGATTTCAGACATCCATTTCAAGTAGCCCTTATTTGCAAGAAAAGTGTTGAACAGGGTGAACAGGACTGCCTTACATTGCTGATGTGTAATATTTACAGCTATACTGGGGAGATCTGATTTATAATGACATTATTTATCATAAAGATACCCAGATATCTTGGTATTGTGACTGAAGAAAATCCTAACCTTCTGTCTGCAGGTGATTTAATTTTCCTATTTAATTTTATGTGGAACTAGAGCCCATGTAAAGCACACTTCCTTTTGCAAAAAACACTTGTGATCATGAATAAACCACAGAAGTGCAGGGACATATGTACAAGTAGTGCTTGAGCTGCTTCACAGTGATGTGTAACCAACAAAAGTGGAAGCTGCCCTTGGCACTGTTGCTGTCCATTGTTATTGAATATAATAACAGCATCCATTAGCATGTCTAGTGTTGGCAGTAATAGCTAGCAAAAGAAGGGCATGACACCCTCTGCATTTCCAGTCCTGTTGAATACTGACTAGCTCTGGTGCAGAAAATATTTAGGCTCACGAATATTATGTTACTACCATTAGGATATATAAAGTGTTTTATTAAATATATGGTTGAGTCACTGGGTAAAAGAGTGCCTAAGGAAAGGTCCATAAAGCTGGTCCTACACTGTGACACCCTTTCAGAGAGTTTTAACAAAAAGGCTTCAAGTTTGATTCTGATTTCCACTTTTTTTTCCCCCTCCTCTGTTTACACATTCCAGTCTTTGTATTTTTCTTTTTTCCAGTCACTGGATTTAATCCTGTGATCCACGTGACTCAAGAATGCTTCTCACCCTGCCTTCATCCTGCTGGGGGGTTCAGCACTACCACCAAGGATGTGCCAATGAGGATACTGTTGGCTGTCCTGCCAGAAACCACATTAGTTCCTGCTAAAACAGCTTTATGTTTTATGTTCCAGGTGGCCAATCCACCAGAGGAAATAATTTTGTTTAACGAAGGTGGAGAGTGCTTGTGTAATCTCAGATACAGAGAAAGAAATGTGTGTTGAATGTTATCTACACATGAAAAAAGGGGGAATAGAGGAGGAAAGTAAAATGGAAGAGGGGGGTGTAGAGAAAAGATTAACTTGCAGTCATAATCTGAGAAAGAGCTCGCTTGCCAAATGTGTGTCTGAAAACACTTGGATGGTGGCCCAGGCCCCCAAGTTCTTGACAACAGCTGGAGTGTTCCCATACCTGTATCAATAGCTGATTAAAGGAGAAGAGAACCTGTTTTGCAGCCTAAAACAAGGTTATTCAAAACCTCTAAAGTAATTTTACTTATTCTTAAATTTTGTCATTAGGCAAAAATTGGGAGTCAGGAGTGCATCTTTCAGAGTTTTAGTGCTCTCAGTCTCAGTGGATATGCTGAGTCTGTGTCCTCTGGCTACTGCCTGCATGCTGTCCAAAGTGACATTGGCTTTCCCTTCTCTTAGCACTGCCACAAGCAAGCCCTGGGCACTGAGGCTAACCTTGGAGCTTCTTTGGACAGTTCAGTTCCATTGCCCTCATCCAAAAAGGTTGTGCCCTATTCCAGGTTTAATGGTAGCTTAGCAGCAATACCTTTCAATGTAGTACCTTGTAAAAAAAGGGAGATAGAAAGCACACTGTCCAAAGGCCAGGTGGAGATGAATGTATAACAACTGATTAACTTAACTTTTAGGAAATATGAACATCCATTGTTGCCTTCCTCTGTAGTGACCTCTTTGCATCACAGGCTTTTTGGCAACAAAATCATCTTACATTTCACAGCTTCTAACATTTTGTGTGTGTAATTCGTTTTTCTATTATTACAGGATACAAAATGGCAGATTTTTCTTAAAGCAGTCTAATGATATATTGTCTTTTTTTTCAGTGATAACAGTAAATTTGAGATCAAGCAATCTCTATAAAAGTCTCAGAACATTCCTTGAATCTCCATACTGGTTTTTTTCCCCCTGAATTTTACTTGCATTGTAATTCCGATTTACTTCACTTTTAGACTCTTCTAAAACTCAAGAATTCACTGGTCTCGGTCAAGACCAGAAATTAACAAATGTATATAATTTTATAGCAGTTGCAATTTTTACAAATTTACTAATTTTTCCAGAAAACTGATGTGCTTATTTAAACAGCAGAGGTCCCAGTGTAGAGACAGCTTCCTAATCCCCCTCACACTGTCAAGGAATGTCAAAGGGAAAATCTGTCTACTTACAAGGACATGACAGTATTTTGAGATAAAGATTTCTTGATTTAATTCTTTCTGTCAGAGAAGCAATTTTCTCTTGCACATGCAGAGCTTGGAGCAAACCACTGAGGGGATTTTAAAAGAAGACACAGTAAACAGAAAGGCTGGCAGCCCTGTGTTACCAGTTCTGGAAGAGTGAAATGTTACTGGAAAACTCTGCAAACATTAGTCATGTAAACAGATCTTTATACATAGCCACTGGATGCCCTTGGGAAGGTTTTTGCCATCTGCCAGTCCCTGAGAGACTCCAGCTGGGAATCAAACAGCATTGGTCACTTAGCCAGGGAAATGGGCTCAGGTCACCTAATCTGTTTGGTGGGCACCCTGATCTCTGCAGGATCCCACAGGTCAAGAGGAGGTTGTTGTCATTTGTTCTGGCTTCTGCTTCCTACCAACTTGGCCCATCCCCTTCCCATGCCATTGCTCTATTGCTCTCTCAATTCTACTTCTATTGCATGGATTCCCTTTCTCTTTAAAAGGTCCAGCTGTTGGCACCTCTGGTAAGACTTTAGTCCTACTTTAGTCCCACTTCAGCTCTTCAGCTTTTCTCTTTCTAGCTTGGTCCCAAGCACAGTGTTCCCCTGCAGGGTTTTCTCCTCCTGCTGGCAGGAAAATGTGGACCAGAGAGTTGTGCAGAGTGTGCACATTTGGAGGTTCTGGGAGATGCCACAGGAGCTGTGCACTGAGAGGTGTTGTTCTTACTGTGTACAGTGATGCACAACACATTAGAGTGGTAGTCACAAGCAAAAGAAAAAAAGGTAAAGTTCCTACACTTACTTGAGATGATGCATTGTTTGGGGTGATGCTGCAGAATGTGCTTGGGCAGTACAGGAGAGACTGAACTTGCTGCTGTGCTGTCCCAGGGAACCCACAATGCTGTTCTGGGTTTTGTGCCAGTGTCTCACATGTTGAGCAAGCTCTCTGAGGAAAACACTTCACTTGAAATCTCACATACCTAATCCTGTTCCAGTAAGTTTTTCTGTTTGCACATCCTGGTTCAGAACTGGAACCTCTTCTTGGAAAACACCCAGGGAGGTAAACAACCATGCTTAGGAAAACTTGATGGCTACTTCCTGTTGGCAGAAGCCAGCTCTTCTTTGGAGCACTGCCAGCGTTTGAAAGGCAAAACCTTTTCTTATTTCTTAGACCTTCCCTAGGCTTTTAAATTCTTCTAGAAGTCCAGAGCTCCTGAGAGTCCTGGAAGCTTTCTCATTTTGTAATTTTGAATTTATTTCCTTATATTCTTCCATTTGCCCTTTTGTTTGTAGAACCCTGTCTCCAGCTGTCATGTGACCCCGTATGAGAAGAGGAAATTATCAGGAAATGTCAAGTTAGGAATCAGTTCTGTTTCAGCGTAGGTTCAGCAGGACCCAAAACATGGGGAGTATTGTCAGAATAAGCCATCTCCTGCCTCCTACATCTTTGATTTGCTGACTCCTCAGAGAGCACAGGGTAACAGCTGGTGTTCAGAGAGGAACAAGTCTATTATGATTTGTCTCTGCTAGCCTCACTGATTTGCTGTGTTAGCACTGACTTTAATGATAACTCCTACATAAACAGGCAGGGACAGCTAAAGCCATTAATCTACTAATTAAATAGATCCTATACTAGTAGTTGAATGTGGAAAAGGAGTGTTTTAAGGTGGTTAATCAGATCTTTTAAGTTAGACAAGTCTTTAATATAATAGATAACCCAAGATAAAATAGAGTAAATAGTTGCTTAACTCACTGTCACATGTACAAATCCATTGTTAATGTAGGAATTCCTTCATTTTATCCAGTAACATTTTAAGAGTGTTTTTTTGCTTTTGGTACTCAGAACCAGTGAAATCTATTTTTTGGCTTTAGCACAGAGTTCTTCATACTGCAAGTAGTATTACCAGCTGATACATCCTACACTTTAACCATGTGCTTCAAATTTTTTCTGTGATGTTTATATATTGTTCATTTTATGTTATGGCTTGAAGTAGGGCTTTCTGAACAGCAACTTGTACCCTAGATTTACTCCAGAAATGCTAATAACAGTCTTGAATTAAGTAAAGAAGTGTCAATATCTAGATTGTATATAAATACAACTCTGTGAAATATGCAGGGTATGTTATTTATGTATTATTTTCATAAGCTGCTTCTTCAGTATTATGAATGAGGAAACTGCTAAGCATTGACATGATGAACACATGAAATTAACAGGAGTCTGGGATTTAGTGCAACTGTAACTGAAAGTGAGTAGATGTGATACAGAGCAATCTCAGGAGCACAGTGAAAGACATTGGTATGGATGCATTTGAGAGTCTTTCTTGCAGAATAGATACTGAGAATCTTGGGAAATATGGCTCCAAATTTTCTCCACATCCATTCTGTTGCTGTCAGATAATTTAGACCATCAAAAAGCATATAGAAATTATTCCCTAAGTTTGTTTATTTGAATTCTTTTTTCTTCTTTTGGTAGCATGATCTGCTGTGCCTGCCTGGTGAGGACTCTGAAAGAAAGTATCAAGCATGTCTGTACTGTCTTGCAACTCTTATTGAGATTGTACTGTGTGTTGAGCAATAGTTTGCAAAAAGAAAGGGCTGAATTCATCTTAATAAGGGTATTTCCAGTACAATCTAAATAATTCAGCCTTACAGACCTGGTTCATTATTACTTTTTCCCTTCAGTAGACAATTACATGTACAGAGAGGTGAAGGATGCCCCAACCATGTTTCCCCTTCTTACAGATTTAAAAGACTACACATTGTTTAAAACATTGGAAACCTTAACTATTCAAACATTAACTAAATTTTTTGTTCACAAAAATTGTATCATTGAAGTTGTTGTGGCTAGTCAGTTGGCTAATTTGCATTGTTTCCATGCTAATTTACTTGGATGAATTGTGTTTCCAAACCTTAAATAGCAAGAGGCAAAGCCACTTTGCACGACATTTTTTTCTTAGTACAAATATCCACTGACTTTCTTTTTGGTCTTCAATTAAGCTGACAAGCTACAACGGCTTGTTACTTTAATTTAGAATAATTGACGATAATGACGAAAGCATCACTTCCATAAATATTTAAAAAATGTTGTCCGTTAAAAGGGCTTTCTGCACCACGGTAAAGTTTGCCTGCAGGTGCAAGACAAAGATGATGAAGGTGAAGATGAGGATGAAGACGAAGATAGATGAAGATGAAAATGAAGACGAAGATAAAGATGAAGATGAAGATGAAGATGAAGATGCAAGGCTGTGGAGATCCTTTTAGCCCATGTGCTGATGTCAGGCTCCTCTGGCGGCTCCGCACGGCCCGGCCGCGTCCCGCAGGGGACACCTGCTGGTGGCCGTGCCGCAGTGCACCCGGCCGCTCCCCGGCCAGCCCCGGGCGCCCCTTGAGCGGCCTGAGGAACTGCTGCTGCTCTTTGGAGCCAGAGCTCGGCAAGCACTCGGGTGTGTCTGAGTAAAGCTTTCAGTCAGCCCTAAAACTCTGTGCTGTGCAATTTTGGCTTAGAGGGAAAGGGCAGGCATGTACATGTCCTTGAATTTATTGGGAAAAGGACAGCACTTGTTCCTATCGCTTATTACCAATATAATTTACTTATGAAATAAGCTCTGCAGAGCACGGTGTGAAAACATGTAGGGAATGTGGGCAGTAAGTAGTCCGAGTTAGTTCCTGAAAACACCTGGACAGGCAGATGTGGGTGTGTGAATGAGACAACCAGGCCTCTTTATCCTTCCTACAGACTGGTCTGCTCTGAAGAGATTGTTTTGGGCTTTTTCTATAACATTTATCACAGTATTACATGGCTACTTCACTAACTTTGTTTTCTCTCAAGAGCAGGGGGAGGAGGGTTCTATAATATCCACTTCTTTGCAAGGGAAGTGAGATGTAGGAAGTTCAGTGTCAAAAGCATCCTCTAGTGTTGATTGCCTGCTTCTGAGATAGAATTACAGAATTGTTTATGTTGGAAAAGATCTGGAAGACAAATTGAGTCCAACCATTCCTCCAGCACTGCTAAAGCATTAAACCATGTCCCCAAGTGCCACGTCTTTTAAATTCCCTGGGGGATGGTGACTCCATGTCTATGCATGGCAGCCTGTTACAGCTTGACAACGTTTTCCATACAGAAACGTTCCCTAATATCCAATCTAAGTCTCCTTTGGTGAAATCTGAGGTTTTTTCCTTTGGTTCTTTCACTTGCTACTTGAAAGAAGAGACTGAGTGCCTAGAGAATGCTTTCTCACACCATTTGGCATTGCACATAATTTAGTTATACTCAATTCACAGCTCTCACTGCCCTCAGCTGTAGTTATAAATGCTTGAGGACTTCTGTATTCAGACCCTGGACCTCAGTTTGTTATCCAGGGGAAAAAAAAGAAAACATATCTGAAGTATTATGGCATAACTGAATTGTGAACTGTATACTGCCAACTGGGCAGCATGCCAATTAGAAATATTTGATGCTCTAATGATAGACAGTCCATTCTCTTCCTGTAACTTCCTGCTTGGATTTCTGCCCAAGTTGAGGGAACTTGGTGACCTGAGACCTAGTGCCTCATGTCACTCCTCAGTATTTGACTGTGAGGCTGCTCCAAGGCAATTTTGCTGTGTCTCTAGTCCAAGTGGAATAGATCAGATCTTCAGCAACTCTTATTTTAGGCATAGGATCTATCCACTTGCTATATAGAGCCCCATTCACATCTTTTTCTGTAGGTAGTTTCCAGACAGTTTAAGCTGTTCCTATGTTGATTGTGATGTAAGAGACCATACTTTGACTAAGCATCAGCCATTTTCCTCATGGGTGAAGAAAAATCAAGTAGAGGTAGTTTGTACTAAGGGATTAAAATGCTTCTATTTACTACACTAGATGCCATGCACTTCTGAAATTGTACTGAAACATACCTGTAATCAAAAATTTGCACCTGATGACCACATCTAAATTTGCATAGAGCACCACAGTGATGTCCTTCCAGATCCCTTTCTAAACATGTAATCGTTTTTGATCCACTGTACTGTAGGTGGGTATTTTCTGGCTTACTGTAGGAGCCCAGAGTGTATCGTCCTGTGATCTCTTCTTGATCGAAGAACTCTTCCATGAGTGGTTAAGCTAACATTGCTCACTGTGTCATGCTAAGGAAGACGCTACCTTGTCTTCACCTGTAACAAAGTGTATTTAGGAAAAGAGCTGGCCATTTGTAGACTATGTATCATTTCTTCCGAAGGTGAGCTAGGGCTGGGCTTTGTTTCCAAACATAGTGTTTCATAGCCAACAAGGGATCTTGGATCAGTTTGTCTCAATCCTTCTTGTCACTGAGTTATATTTTTAGGATGTGTAACACCATGTATTAGTGAGTCCCATGTACTTAGCTGTACATACTTTTAATGGAAAAATGTATAATTGGCTGACATCCAGTTCTTGTGCGAGACTGCAACAAAAATCATTACCAACACATTTTCCCCTCATCATTGATGGAGGTTTTGTAGAGTCGAACTTACAGCCAAGCAAAAGAGCCCAGGTAACCCAGCCTCCCCTAATTCAGTTTCAGGAGACTGGGATCAGGGCCCATCAGTCTTCCTGCCCTAGACACAAACGAGAGGCCCGCCGGGCGCGGGCTGCAAGGAGCTGGCACGTCCGTCCGGCAGCGCAGCGGTGTCTCCGCGGAGGAGGCTGCCCGCGGTACGTGCGTTCCCAGAGCACCGCTCCGCCCGCCGGGGCCCGTCCAGCCGGGCTGTGCCACCCGCGGGGCGGCCCCGCGCAGCCACCGCACCCGGGATCCGTGCCCAACCCAGCGGGCACGAGCCGCGGTAGCGCCGGCAGGCGGCCCGGCCGAGCCGCAGCCCGCGGCTGGGCAGCGCGGGAGCCCCGGCACCGGCGGGCAGGGCCCGGCGGCCGCGGGCCCAGGCGGCTGCCACAGGTCGCCGGGCTGCCCTTCGCCTCCCGGCCCTGCAGGCCCGGCCGCGTGGAAAGCCGATCCCGGCAGGGCCGTCCCGAGTGCCGCTCGCTCTCAGACCCTGGCGGGCCGGGCCGGGCCGGGCCGGGCCGGCGGCAGCCACGGGAAGCGCTGGGCTCGGCCGGGCCCGGCGCGGCTGCGGCTGCGGCTGCGGGCGGTGTGTGCACGGCGGGAGGGACCGAGCGGGTCAGCGCGGCGCGGAGGGCGGGGATAACCCCGTGGTGGCCGTCACGTGGAGCAGATGAAAGGGAAGCGGCTTGGCAGGGCGGAGAGGAGCCGGGGCGAGGGAAGGGGAGCGCGGCAGCGAGGAGCGGGGCGCAGCGCGGCGGGAGGGCCGCTGCCATGGGACGCTGACCGGCCCGGGAGCCCGGCCCCGGAGCTGGAGCCGCTCGGGAGAGATGCGCGGCGGCGGGGCGCCGCTTCCTCCCGCCGCGCGATGAGGGGCTGCGGGGCCGGCGCGGGGCTGCCCGTGCCGCCGCTGCCGCCGCCTCTGCTGCTGCTCGGGGTGCTGCTGGCCGCGGCGCCGGGCGCGGCGCTGGGCAAGGAGACGGCGTTCGTGGAGGTGGTGCTCTTCGAGTCCAGCCCCAGCGGCGACTACACCACCTACACCACGGGGCTGCAGGGCCGCTTCTCCCGCGCGGGGGCCACGCTGAGCGCCGAAGGCGAGATCGTGCAGGTGAGCGCGGCCGGGGGGCGCCGCCTGCCCCAAGATGGCTCCGCGGGCCCGGCACCTGCGGCACAAAGCGGGGCCGGGCCCGCCGCCCCACGTGCGCCGCGCGGCCCGGGGACGCGGTGACAGATGCGCGCCCGCGCACAAAGGCCCAGCGCCGGCCTCACCTCGCGGGGCCGCCTCGCTTTGACAGCCGGGCGCGCGGCGCGGGCGGAGCCGAGGCCGCCTCACACGCGCGGCGGCTCCGCGCCGCTCGCCCCTCCGCTGGGCGCGGGGCCGGCGGGCGGGCGGAGGCGGGGCCGCGCCGGGCGGCCCCCGCCGGTCCCGGAGCCGTGCGGGGCTGCTCCGCGCTGGGGGCGGCCGGGCCGCTCCGGGGCCCGCGCTGGAAGTGCCGAGCAGCAGCGGGGTGCTGCGCCCTCGGGCTGTGCCGGTCGCTGCCCGCTCCGCGCCCGGCGGCGCACGGAGCTGGAGCCGGTGCTGCTGCTGCGCTCGGGTCCCTCGGAGCGGGGCTTCCACCGCGTCGCGCCCGTACAGGGCTGTGCTTGACTTGCCAGAGAAATGGTTCTTGTCTTTGGCTGGACTCAACTATCTGCTCTTATTGAAACTGTTGAAGTGCTTATCTAATTCCTTTGTAGTTGCCTGTAATTGCTGACTTTATTTTTTACCTCCTTTGGCTAAGTAGAGAAAAATTACTTGAATGGTGTTTTAGTAAGTTTGGCACTGTTAAGCAAGTGCCAATAGCAATCTTTATTTCTCTTTAACAGCTGTGGGGTTGGTTTGTTTGCGTTCCATATATGTATGCATATGTACACATACATACACAGGTAACTATAAATATAAAATTTAAAATAATCTAGCTGGTAGCAAGTAGGTTCTAAAAACAACTGTTAAAGCTCTACAAACACAGATACATTATTACCAAAATAACTTTTTAAAGTAGAGAATACTGGTTATGAATGCTCTTTATTTCAAAACCGTTTCAGCTGGGATGATATCTTATAAAAGTTCTCTTGAAGGCAGAAGAGATGTGAGTACAAATTGCTGATGTAAGGTAATTTTTCAGAGAAAAGAGGGATGGACCAATTTAGTTATAATTATGACATTTAGAAGAGGTGGTACTAGTAGGGGCTGGAACTGACATGGACATTTTTTAACCTTTTAGGGCGTTTTCATTTTAAAACTTAATAGTGTCTTTGGGACCAGCAGAAGACTTTAAAGGTTCCTTTTGTGTCAGGTGTTAGTATTAACATAATACTAACTAATACAGAGCATAGGCCATTTACTGAGGTCATGCTTTCTTGGTGACTGTAAGCAAAAATGGAGAAAAAATAAACTGTTCTGTTAAGACTCAGATTTGCACAACTTGGAACAAAGTGTATTAAATAGACTTTTGCAGGCCTTATTGTTTGTAACATCACCTGTCTGCTTCCTCTTTGTGCCTGGATAGACAGCACCCCAAATAGGAAAGACTACAGCAACAGCCACATGATGTGGCAAATCTTTTACAGTCATTTATCACTCAAAATTTTATTTGCTTATTCGTCTGAACTCATGCTAGGTAACATATATTATGGACAGATTTGGGGGATTTTTTGTTTCCTGACCTGTGTATGCTGCTCCTTTTTTTCAGAGGAGAGAGCCTGACAGATACTGTTCCAGAGCTGCTAGACTGAATGCTATCAGTTGTGTTTTCACTGTTGAAGTTTTAGATTGCATACAACTTCTCTTGTCAATGTCCTGCTTCCTTTATCTCATTCTGAAAGAGAGTTTTTCAGAGCCAAAATTGCTAAAGATTTTCACTGCGTTATCTTGCCTCCCCTTTTTCAGCTAGGCTGTATTTTTGTAGAATATTTTGAATCTGCTGTTCTGGGTGATAATTTGAAGTTCACTGTGAGGTTTAGAGAAGGCTCATGAAGCTGTTGCCACTCAGAACCTGTTCAGCAGCAGCTAGTTGTACATCAGTCAGTGAAGCAAGCTCTTCTTGGCCTCAGCCCCTTTGTCAGTGCACACAGCTCTTTCAAGAATAAGATGCATTTTTCTTTAAGATGAAATATTAGAAATTCTTGAAAATCAGGCACACATTAAAGAATGGATCAAAGGAATTGTGGTTTTGGGACTACACAAAGGCTTACTTTTGTTTATGTTAATAGCATCAATTACTCATTGGTCTTGAAAGTCTGAACAAAAAAACCCCAACCTTAAGAAACAATGCACTTTCAGCTTTTGATAGGTCATACATCCACTCCTGAACTGGTTATTGGTCAGATTCCTATCCAGTAGTGGTGTGCTATTATATTGTTTCTCAAGTTATTGTGAATGAATCTTATTAGGGTCAAGTGTCTCCCCAGAATAACTCTTCAGAGAGATGAAATGTTCATATGTCTTCTTTCATGTGGCCACAGTTGTATTCAGCAAACTCATCCTTATGTTGCTGTGTCAGCTGGTCCTTAAACTGCTCGAAAGTCTGACCATTTTGGTGGTGTCTGGCATGCTGGAATATCCCATGTTTCCTGGGCCAGTATACTGGCCATTGATATGGTCGAGAGATTGGAAGTTGCAGATGTTTGGTTAGAGAGTGACTGTGAAAACCAGACTTTGCTGAAACCTCTAAAATGATATATTGCTTTGAAACAAATTATGACTGGAGAACTCCCCATGGTTGAAACTTCTCGTACCATTCAGGGCAAAAGTTCAGATGTAGTCTTGTCTCAAACTCAGTGTTACATGGCCACAGACTGACAGTGCTTGGACAGTAAAAGTCACTGATTTGACTAGCAGTGGCTTTATTGCTCAGAGTGAGATTATGTATCTTAATTCTGCTTGCAACTGGCAAGATCTTGTTCCTGTTGCTCGTTCAACTTGGTACCTAAGGTGTGGAGCATCTAATCTCATGTTTCTTGAAAAGCTGTGCTTGTGATGGAACTGCTCAGGTGAGGTGCTTGGGAAAGAGGATTGAATTTAATGCCTGTGATGTGTTAAAAACTTCAAATGATGCACATTCATGAATGTAATTTTTCTCTCAGTCTTACTTTTTTTTTTGTACTCCTGCCTTAAAGGTTCTGCTAAATACAGTAATATGGCTGGATTACTGATATGTGCAATTTTGGAGAGAAGCAGCATGGAGGAGAGATTTGAGGATATTATGTGTGTTTTTTCTTGTGCAACAAAAGTTTGTGTTTTGGTTGGTTTGTTTCTGCTTGGAAGCTGCAGCAGGGAAATGGTGAGCTTTATGTAGCAGTTGTAGATGATGTAAAAATCTCTACTTGCATGTATTTTTTTGTGCTTAAAAGGTAACTGGGGAGAACAAGCATAACTCAGTGCTTTTAAGCTCCAGGAAGAAAACACAAGTCGGACACTTCCCAACTTCTTGCATTACACTTCCCAGTAGCAAATTATTGCCCATCTTTGTCTTGTAGAAGGTGGGAAGGCTTCAGACTGGATTGCATGTCTGTGTGTTCCTTCCTTCAGTCTTCCTTCCACCCCTTACTTCAATGGCTTTGAATCTTCCCTCTGTTTTCTCAAAATGCAAAGGTTACTAAAGGTTGCAAACTGCACTGTGAGGCATTGGCAATTTTTAATGGTGTTGAAAGGAGTGACTTGCAATAACTTTACAGACACATAAGATGTCTAGCCATGATCAGAGGAGGCTGAGCCAAGGGAATGTTTCTTCCTTTGAGAGTGGAAGACAAAAATACGTATTTTTGGTTTTTTTGCTTGTTCTTTTGTGATCACGCAGGTTAAGTTTCTTCTTGCTGAGTGCCTGAAGGCCATTCAAAATGAGGAAGTGGAATTATTTGTGGCTTTGAGTCACTGTCTTATTGAATGTTTTCTTTGCTAGTTATCCTCTTAGAATATGAAGACGCCTGTGATTGGGTTTGTGTTAGTTTCCATACATTACTGTAAATCTGTGGCTTGCAGTAATGATCCTGAGGACATCAGGCACAATACATTTATCTGGGCTTCAGGTTTGCTTTGTCATAGTGTCCTTAAAGGGAGCATAATTTGCAATTTGCTTTCAAAATAAGAGATCACTTAGGCATAGACTTGCATGGTTGTTGTACCTGGACAGTCTTTGTAGAGTGTAATGCACAGGCAGCTTGCTTGCAGCATTGACTCGGGCTCCATCTCAGGACAGATTGGTCCAGCTGTTTCACAGTTTTATCCCTCTCTCTGTCCTTTTTTTTTTTTTTTTTTTTTTTTTTTAAGTTTCAATCATGTTTTATCCTGTTGTATACTGTGATGTGGGGGGTAGTTGAGTACAGCCTGTCAAGGTGTTTTGTTGAGGTTTTTATCCTCTTGTACTGTTTCGTCTTGACATTGATCACTGTCCTCACACCCTGAGCTCCAGTGCAGTCACATCAATGCTGGCTTATTTCACAAGGACTTGCCTTGTTCTCATTGGCTTCTAGCTGTGATGTTGTAAATAAGGTTGTTTATTTTTTATTAATTCAACATTGCAATATCTAAGATGTCTCTTAGAATGGTGGTGAAAAGATGTGGGAGGGGGCTGATCCAAAGATGAGGTACCAAATTCAGTGATGAGTTACTGGTTCTGGAGGAAGCTCCAGTGTCTGTGTTACTTGCACAGAGCTGCAGCAATACCAGAATACTTCTGTCAGAACCTTGTTGCAAGACTAAGGCAGACCCTTGAAAAAAAGGTGAGAGGCACAGTGTAAGAAAATGCAGTGAAAGATATTAAAGTATGGAGAAGGTACAGTGGAAAGAACAAAAAATGCTAATGTGACCCATTTAGAGGAAGAAGAATAAAGTAGGTTAAGTAAGTAAATGAAAGCAGAAAGTTCACAGCACTGCCTCAATACTCAGACTAACCAGTGCAATTTCTGTACTTCCAAGTAAAGGTGGGGAATCAAGTGGGAAAAATAGTTTGTAGGAGTTCAGGTAACTTTTCTGCATATGGCTTTATGTTTAGTTAAACTTCCTCACAGATGCTGAAGGTCTGTGCTGTTGAAAACCTTGTCTTTGGTGGCAGGATGCTGACCACTTCCTTTTCCATGTGCTCCTCTTGCTTGTTTGGGAGGTGGAAGTAGGAAAAAACCCCAGAGAGGAGTGGTGCTCAAAAACTGTTAAACATGGATCCATTTGGAGAATTTTCTTTTCATTTCTATATATTTATTTATGTTTAGACTGGATCTATGTGACTACAGTGGTTTATATATAATTACAGCCTACTTCAGAGTGTTACCAGCAGTTGTGGCCAGCCATGCCCCATGGGTGGAACTGGCACTCAGTCCCCCTGAGCACCTCACTGGTGCCACTACTGGACAGCACAGCTGCTTCTTCTGAAATGACACCAGGTGAAGTGTGTAGAGGACATAATTCAGTGTGGCAGGCTTGGAGGGAAGGAACCTCAGGCAGCTCTGCTGTGAGCAGATCTTATAGGAAAGTCTCGAGTAGTTGTATAAAACCATTGATTAGCATACATAGTAATTTTCTTCCAGTTTATACCATCTTGTGGTGGAGTGTGTATTTAAAAAGGCTCCTTTTTTTATTACAGTCTTCTAGTTCTTGTTTTGGAATTGCAAAGTGAGGCCCTTCTGAACCAAAATAGCTTTCAGAAATGGCTTTACAAAGTATGAATGTTTTCAGGAGGCCAGCATTGGACTGGTTAAGGAAAGATAAGATCTGGATGCTGTATGTTCTACCCTGTTATGTAGGTGGTACATGTATTTGCATTAATACACTTACTACATTGGAAGTACTCAATTTAGGAAGCATTAAGTGTTAACTGGTACATAGTATCTCTTGTTTTGGGCATCTGCCCTTCAGTATTCAAATATGTTCAAACCAAAGCGTGTGCCTACACAAAAAACCAGAATGAATGCAAGTTGAATGCTGGGCCTTATTTCTTGTTTCCTGGCTTAAAAGGAGGGCCCTTCACCCTCACAGAGATCAGCAAAGAAAAAATAGATTGTTATTAAACAAAGACGTGGTTTGAAATTGTTAAAACAGCAATAGAAGATTCATGTTAAGAAAAAAAGTAATTCTATTTTCTGCATTTTTCTCCACTGCTTGGCATAAACCAGAGGTGACTAGGGAAGTGTGTTCTTGTGGATACCCAATTGAGACTCCCAAAATTTGCACTTTATTGCACTTATCCCATTGGTGAAGCTGTGCTTACA
The DNA here is from genome assembly GCF_029582105.1 of Oenanthe melanoleuca. Classification (NCBI taxonomy): domain Eukaryota; kingdom Metazoa; phylum Chordata; class Aves; order Passeriformes; family Muscicapidae; genus Oenanthe; species Oenanthe melanoleuca. The sequence goes on from NC_079349.1 coordinate 5,209,076, forward strand.
TTGGGTTTCAGTAGCAGTGCTCAGGAAAACAGGCCTCTGGTGGCTTCGTGTGTCCTCTACAGTGGCAGACTGCTTTCATTCATTTTTTTGAATTTCCTTTTCATGCTGCTTAGAGACTTTTGTTGTTGCACTTGGCTTTAAGATGAAGAGCCAGTTTACAAAGGTTGATTAGGTGCCTGTTATGTTCCAGACACAAGTACAACCTTAAATATGCAGCTTAATATATGCAGACTCTCTAGGCTTCCCAGACACATGTTCCTCGGTGCATTAATGTGAGGATTTTAGTTGTTTTCTAAAGCTGATGTCCAGCTTAAGCTTTCTGTTGGTTTCCTTGAGCTTAAGCTGCTTTATTTTTTTGCATAATTTTCAGTAGTAAAGCAAATGGAAGAATCAGTGAGGAGGTGACTGGCCTGAGAAGAACTAAGGGACATATTTTAGAGTCTGCAGTCATGGTTTGAGTACAACTGTTTAATTAGCTGTACAGGCATGCATGTTGCAAGTATGTGCCTCCTACCGTGAATTTATTGCATGTGCTTGGTAAGCAACTTTCAAATACTTCTGCTTGTTGTGTTTGAAAAATTGCTTTTAATTCAGAAAAGAGCCTAGTTTATGCCAAGATCTGTTTTCCTACTTTGAGCCTTTTGATGCTTGCCTGCTTTAAGAAAAATACACACAATAAAAAGTGGTTTGAGTGTGGCTGTGAAAAATCCTTCTTCTCTACTTCTTGCTTTATCCATTCCACTCTGCCCCTCCTCCCCCAAGCAGAAGAGGTTCAAACCAAACTTGCAGTTGAGTTCACCTTTGAGCTTTTAAACTGTCTACTTTGATGACACATTAAGAAATATACCTTTGAAGGACTGAATTGGAAAAGCAGAAGGTACTCTGGTTTTTTTACACTGATGGGTCAGTTTCACAATTCTGTGGTTCATGGAGAGAACTTCTTTTAAAGGCTGTAAGGTTTCTTGAATTTTATTTTATTTCCCTCACAGAAACTGCCCTCAAAGTTTTATAGACTTCTTGTTTGGGCTTGGCCAAATGGTGGCTCTCTTAATTGAGCCTTGATTGGTTTTACACTAATAACAACAGCAATAATAATAATTCCTGTTCTCATAGATAAAACATCAGTATTACATATACAGCATGCCAGTTGTGTGCACTAGTGTTTTCTGTTCCTGCTGCACAAGGTTTAACCTGTCCTTGCTGGCTTTGGAGGTTAGGATATGCAGTGTAGCAGTTGCTGCTCTTTTCTTAGCACACTGGGTTTTCTCCTAAGGCAGTCTCTAAAGGTGTGTATTATAACAAGGGAAGGTATTGGTTACCATTCCACTATTGTGTTTTTATAGGTCCAGCATACTTTCTCATACATAATTTGTATTTATTTAGAAGTCTTTTAGAGCAGATACTGTCTTGCCTGCTGTGAGAATAAGGAGTAGATGAACATTTTGGGATCTGGATGCCAAGCTGGCAGATATCCTGGATGATGTGTAGCAGGGCTGGGAGCAAGAAATGAACTCTTGAAATAGTGCCAAGGGATGCTGCTGAGTTCAGTATTTAAGAGGAGCCAAGGTCTGGAGATATCTTTTTGCTCACAGACAAGGTATCCCCAGTCTGGTAGCCAGCAGTGTTTTGCCTGCTTAAAAGATACTATCTTTTAAATCCCAAAACTGTATCTGAAGAAAAGACATTGTGGACTAGTTAATGCAAAAAAACTTCCAAAGTATGATCATATTTCGGTTTTCCACTGTTTTATTTGAGAAAGCTACTCTGCCAGAATTCCTCCTGCCCCCGTTCAGAACTGTCAGGGATAGTCTTTTTGGGTTTGCATACTGGCAATTGACAGAGTTTTTTCTACAGTGAAATAACACAGTTGTAGTTGCAGGTTGTGGTAAATTTCTCACACCGAAGCTGAATCTTCTCAAATAACAAAAATCAAATGAAGTGGTCTGCTCTGCTGTTGTCTACCACTCCTGTTGTCTTCAGGCAACTGTGGGAAGGTGATTTGAAATCTTTCTGGACAGCTTTAGTATTAAACATAGATCCCTGATGTGGAACAGTCAGCCAAAATGTATGCACATGTGTATGGGTGAGGTATGCTGTACGAACAGAATCTCTGTTTCCAAAGTCTGTGCTAGGTGTTTGTTTCAGGGGCTTGGATAGGAATGTTCCTGGAACCCAGAGACATCCCAGCCTTGGAAGAAGCTACTGTCCCTTTCAGTGAAAGGGCTGAAGTGTCCTGAAAGAGTTAAGCTCTACTTAGCTCACTCGTAAGGTATTTAATATCCTTATTAAACTCAACTGCTGGTTCACTTTTTTTCCTCTTCTTATGTTGAATAAAATTTCTTGAAGAGCTGAGCCTCTGCCTCTCAGATCAGAGGCTCACATGTTGAAGCTGGCAGTGCTAGAGGCTAGTTCCTATCTGTGTGACAGCATTTTTAATTTAACAGGACCGGCTTTGATGTTCTTGAATATTTATAGGCAGCTTCAGATCACTCCAGTATGTATTCTTTTTAACTGGAGCAGAAGTTCTTCCTCACACAACAAAATTTCTTTCCCTCTGTTTACTCTTTGGTCTCTTTTGGATTTGTAGACATCAGAGTGGTTTTATGTTACAGAAATATTGCTTAAATACTTAGAGGGGGAACCACTTGATTTCCTTTCTAGTTCCTACAGCTTGGGGGATAGTCCAGGAACTGGATCTTAGCTCCTTGTTTGAGCCTTGCTACAGACACATTGTAAAAGAGATAGATGCACTAAAATAGAATTTGGGCAAAACCCAGTTACAGTGACTCCTTCTCCATTACCTGCATAAACTCAGGTGGGTCTGCAGTGGGTCAGACCTGGAGCACTCTCAGGAGTCACAGAAGTGTTTGTCATAAACTCTCAGGAAGGAGAGGGTGGTGTGAAGAGGAACTGAAAACTTAGGATTTGGCTCTCAGTAGGAGCTGATCAGAAATTTTGGAAAAAAGCTTTAGAAGGAAGTTGCCACTCAGATCGCTTGACTTGAATGAAACTTTGAGCAGACTTGGGCAGGAGTCTTAAGAAAGATACCTGATGGATGAGCTCTCAGTCAAGTTTTAACCCATCTCAGGCTTCTTTGCCTCTGTGACTTCTCTGCTCCACTGGCATTCAGAGCTGGCACTGAGAAATGAAGGTGTGGGGTTTGGGCATATAAAATGCCACTGGCTTTGGTGTCTTAGGCCTTGTGATTTGAGCCTTTTCCTTGATGGTGCCACAGGAGGCAGCATGTGTGTCTTAAGAAAGTGTTCCCTCTGCTTTTGCTGTGGGCTCTTGTTTCCTTCCCTTCTGCTTTATCCTCCTAACCCTGTGTTGTGGATGTCATGTGGACTCCCTTATTACTGATTTCCTGACCCACAGAAACTTTGCTATGGCCAACTGGGACAGCAGAGCAATGGCATTTTTTCCTGAAACTTTTCCATGTGGATGCTGGTGGTTCAGGCAGATTCCTGTATCGTGCTCTGCTGCACTCACTGTTTGTTGTGAAGTTCTGAACACCTTGTATTACAGGAGAATCTCCTAGGTAAACTTGGAACACCATTATTGAAGTAGCAGATTTTTTAATATTATTTTGAGTGGTTTCACTTTGTAAAAAAAAAAATCTGTCTTTCAGTAATGATAAGCTGTTTTAATGCATGACCCTCAGAGAAAAAGGTCTGTGGGTTTAGGCACTTCTGCTATAGATGCACTTCTGTGTTGGTACAGCCTTTTCTAGTTCAGCCAGTGAAATCAATTCACTGCCTAGGTAATAAACAGCACTGGAAATCAACCACAGGAGGAAAGTGCTTGCTTGTCTGTTTGATATAAGCAGTTTGCTCAAAGAGTAAGACTTCTCTTACTATTGACAGTCAGCAGGGAAATAGAGACCTGCAACTTACTAATGGAGCAGTGAGAGTTTCTCAAATATGCCAGTAAGCAAAACTTTGTCATATTTAAAACTAGAGAAAGAGCTGTATGGCTGCTGGAGTGCCATTCTAGTGCTTGTGTCTAGGGATGGGTGGATGTGATAGAGACTTCATTTTTCTTTAGTTCCTGCCTCCAAACTGTTTTTAACAAAGGTAGTTTTTCCTTCTCCCTACATGCCCTAAAATATTCTTGTAAGACAGGAAAATTTATCAAGTGTGGAAGTACTCAATGCTTCTGTCTCTGGGCAGGATTTCTCCAACAACCACAAGTTGTGCTAGGGGAAGTTTAGCTTAGATATTAGTAAAAAAAATTTCACCCACAGGGTTGTAAAGCATTGGAAGAGAGTGCCTTGTGAAAGTGGTGGTGTCACGGTCTCTGGAATTGTTCAAGAAAGGTGTGGATGTGGCCTTCAAGGATATGGTTTAGTGATGAACATGGTGGTGTTGAACTTGATCCTAATAATTCTGTGATTCCCTCTGTCAAAAAGTGTGCTTTTGTCTCAGTAGGAAGTACTAGATAGTAGCATACCTCTAGTTAAATGTTACTGTAATGAGAATGTTTGCAAATCAAATTACTTTTCCATCCTTAAGTTGCACTTGGTGTGTTAGAATTCAAATTGGTGAAGCTGGGAAAATATTTGCTTCCTGTGTGAGCAATAAAACATACTGAGTGGTAAGGATATTGCTAGTGAATAATCTCATAGATAAAGGTATTTGTCAGACTAGGTATAACACTATTTAAGAAGCTGAATTATGTTTTTTTTTAGCAGTTATACTATCCAAATACTGGTGAATGTTGAAATCTTGTCATTATAAACACACATTATATATATTCCAGATAAAATGGGTTCTGCTGTTGTTAGAACAGAATACACAAACTGATGCAATCTGTTCTTATTCTTAAGACAGCAGAATTTTGTCCTAGGTCAGGACTAGTCCAGGTAGGAACCACTGAGAAAAGTAGTAGGAATCCTGAGTATGTCAAGGGAAAGTTGTGGGGCAGGGAATTTGACTTTCTTACAGCATTCTTGCCAGAAAAAAAGCTTGAACAACAAACAAGAGATGCTCAGAAGAACAAGAAAGAAGTTGAACTAGCTTTAGAAGAAAGCCATCCTAGAGCAGTTGCTGGGGTATAGCAAACTGTAAACACTGCCCAGCTGGAGAATATCCTCTAGCACTTTCTCTGCCTTTAGAGGCATGGTGGTTATGGCTACTCTGCTTTAAGGAATGGTTCATGAACTGTATGATAGAGGAATTTAATCTTGTGTCAGTATGATAATGTGGCATGTCCATGCCCAACTGCAGGCCTCCATTTCTCAGCACAGAATAGCATTTCTTAGTCTGAAAGAGAATCTCTACTTGAACTCACAGATTTTTGCTGTTTGGTCTTATGTGGAATTAGCATTACAAACTGTGCCTCTGGAAAGAGGAGTTGGTTTTATTTACCTTTCCAAGCTGAGACAGCTGCTAGAAGAATATAATTTAAAAAAAGCAAAACCAATATCTATTTAGAGATAAGGCAATTTACATAAAACTACTTTTTTTTTTGAGTAATTGCTGTCATTTTCAGTGCTTCTCCTTCACTTCTTAAGGATACAGAATACCTTTGTAAGTGTGTAGGAATCATTAAAGCAATTAAGGATGTGCTGTTTGACTGGGACTTTATGGGTAGCTGTGTTTTTTGGTTGTTTTTTTTTTTTTTTTACTGTCCATTTAGAAACTTGTCAATGAAATGTCCTTGCAGATGCTGAGGGATGACTGCTAACAGTGAATGAAGCGAATTATTGGAAGCATGAACAAAATGGGTTAGAACAAAACATATGCTCTGCTTTGCAACAGGTGAGCATATGCTGCCTAACTGAAATGCTAGAAAAGATTGCTTTGAAATCATGCATGTTTTAGGAAAATACTTACATTTTCTGATGTTGGCCTGCTCCTGTCTCTCATTAGCTGGTTTGGAATTGATCTCTGATGTTAAGACTTAGGATCAAATTTCTAGTACTGAGGCAGGTACTGGATTATTCAGTGGGTGAATAAACTTCGTTTACAGTGTTTAAAATTTGGCACTTAAGCCTGGCAGAGCAGCAGATCTCCCCTGCTGTCCTACAGGTTGCTTTTCCAAGCTCATGTTGTTGCTGTCTGGGATGGATGGAGAGGAGGTGGGGAGCACTGTGAAGGGCTGAAGGGAAATGCCAGGGTGGTGTAGAATCTTGGAATTCCCAACCCAGCCCTGCAGAATCTGTTAAAAGAATCACTAGTGCCTGAGTCATGGTTATCCTTCAGGACAATTTTATAGGTGGCACTATTTCTGTCAAGCTCTGATATTTCATGATGAAATTACTGACAGATGGGTTGCTGGCAGAGAAACTAGGGTTGGTATTTTTTATCTCAAGAGATCTTACCTTTCTTGAATAAAGCTAATTAGTAGTGCTTTGGAAATCAGTGCCCTTCTTCGGGTCAAAATTAGGGATCTGACAGAGAGAATTAAAGTGCCAATAGGCAGATCCAAAAGTTGGCTATTTAGACCAATCTCAAAGTTCCAGTGGGATTAACTTTTTTCTTGCTCTAATATTGGCCAAAAGATGGGTCATGCATGAATAGTTGTTTTAATGGGCTAGTCTGGTAGGTAATATACTACTTTTCTAGTGCATATAGCAGAATCATAAAAATTTGTCATCAACTTCATTTTATAGTACATTTTGTGATAAGAAGTGTTTGCCAACCACCTTTCCCCAGCCTATCTGCCCAAAGCCAAATCAAGTTTCTGAAATTGTAATGTGAGATTTTAAGCTTCTGCATTGGTTGATGTCTCTAGACTAAAAATGAGAAAGGTAGAGCTTCATTTTCCCCTAATTAAAAATTAGAATGATCAAAAATAGCTTTTAATGACTCTTTCAGGCTTGACACATCCCCTTGCATCAATCACTTGTGCAAAAAATATTAGTATAAAGTTAATACTACTTCCAGGAATAGTGATCTGTTATCAAATATTTTATATTCTGTCCAGTCTTCCAGTTCAGCACTGGGAAGGACTGGGCATGACAATCGACCTTGAGCACTGTATTGGACGTTCAGCCACAGGCAGTGCTGCATGACATGGAAATTCCCTGTGACACACTTTCCCTTGTAGCTGTCAATTGCTGCACCAAAGTTCTGCAAACAGCCACAGCTGTGTTTTCAGTACAGCTCAACTGAGTTCTCTCTGGTTTATCTATCTGGGAAGCCTGCTGTTGTGATTTGCCCAAGCTGTTTCCATAGTCTTTGGAAGAAAGAATTGCAATTTTGAGTCTCCTGTCCATAGGTAGAGTTTGTGCTGACTTGTCAGGCTCTGCTGCTGAGTGATGCAGCTGTTGCAATATTAGCCAGTAGTAGTGAAGTAATGCAGCACCTAGAACATTGAATATTTTGAGTGGGAATTCAAAAACCTGGGTAATGTAGAACTGGCTACAGTTATTTCTGTATATTCTGGTGGGAATTACCCACGTTTTGTAGAGACACTCAATGAAGGAGCTATTCAGGCAGCCATATGAATCATATATGTTGGGGATGCTTTTTAGCCACAGAATTGTTTGACAGGTAACTTTTCAACTTGCATTCAGATAAGAAGTTCTTATAGGCAGTAACATCAAATTTTCAAACTGTCATTCTGTTTGTCCATCTTGTGTGCTGAGAGGTCTTGTGGAAAACTATGATAATGAAATTAAAGCTTTATCACATTAAATTCTCACAATCAGTCATAATTTTACAGGTTCTCTTCAGTCCTGTTCTTACCTTTGAAACCATAGAGAGATCAGAAGAGGCAGCTCATGGGCTGGATGTTAAAGATTCCTAAAAGTTTTAGGAGAAGAACTTGAGACTGTTCCTCCATTCAGCAAAATCAGGTCTGAGGCAAAAGCACTTGGCTGTGTTTCATTGCCTTGCACACCCAAATGTGTTTAACCTGCACACGCACCAGTTTTATTGTTTGTGTTCTCCACATGTGCACCCCTGACTTTCCTAATGGTAATTCTGTCCTGCTCTCAGAGCTTTGAAATAAGTGAGTGCTGAAAAGAAAGGAGAAGAAATGAGAAATTTTAATGCCACCAGACAGAAGGCAATGTGGGAAAGCAGTTATTTACTGTGGCAAATCCCAAATCCTTATTAGCAAAATTATCATAATGGTGCTGCTGCTGTGGCAGTGCTGCAGCAGCCACTGTTTATTTTATCCTTCACAGAAAGGGACTTATCTTTATATTTACCTTTACCTTCTCCAAAGGAAGCCCTTCTCCATTCTGCAGATACAGGGTAGTATTTTACAAAGCAAGGAGTTGAATTTATCCAAGCTTTCATTCTCTGTTGGTAACAAAGGTGCAGTCACTTAAGTATCAGCTAGATGTGTGTGAGGGGAAAAAAAAATCAGAACTAAAATGGCCAAACTAAAAGTGCAGCAATGTCTTAATCTGTGTTGTAATTTGGATGAAGGATTTGTCAGCAAATCTACCAGGTTTTGAGTGTTTTAAATACAGATGTGCCCTAGTAAAGAAGGTGCAGCTTAGGTTTCAATGTAGCCTTTTACAAATACAAGTCAGACAAGCTGCTATATAAAATATAAAGTATAGAATAAAAGCATAATTTGAAAAATGGCATGGACAGCCTCACTGTAAGCAAGAGTCTTGTGTTTAATTAGTAGGCAACCTCTGTTGTTTAATAACCAAGCAGAAAGAAGCTTGGATACAGTAAATCCCAATGGTTTTTGCAGATTCTGTAATTGAAATATATGAGTACCTAGGCTTGAGTATATATGCTGATGTCAGACAAAATGAAGTGGCTTGTTTGAGATCAAAGTTCACCCATCTTCTGTTAATGTAAAGATGAGTGCCTTTCCCTGGATCTCTGTGTTGGTGGAAGGTGGAATATAAGTGTTTGTATACAATTGTGAGCCATATGGGCCTGAAACAAAATTGGGAGCCCAGGGAACAGGAGGGGAATGGTGGGCAGTGGCCCACTCACTGTGTGCCCCAAGTGGTAGGGAAATAACTGCTAAATGTGGAAACTCAAACTTTATAAGGAACTTAGGAACAAAAGTAATTAAATTAGTCCCATTTATAGTTTAAGAAAAGAACATTGAGTGTCTACAGTTGTCTCTCAACATAAAGACAGCCAGGCTATTTTCATATTTTCTGCAAAGCTTTATTTGAGGTTTCATTTGTTAGGAAGCCTGTGCTCCAGCTTCTCACTACTGTGAGAATGGGTGGGAGGCCAAGGGAAGCATTTAGTTTACTGGAGTTTACTGGATTTGTGGGATCCTTTGGCCTGACTTCAGAAGGTATTTAGACAGTTATAGCTGACTTGACATTACTGAGAAGTGAAGTCTTCTAGCTGCTTAAACAAATTCGTAATGTGTAATGGAAAGTATCTGTGTGATATTAGGAAATAATTCTTTACTTTGAGGACGGTGAGGCACTGGCACAGGTTGCCCAGAGAAGCTGTGGATGCCCCATCCAGGTTGGATGGGGCTTGGAGCAGCCTGGTCCAGTGGAAGGTGTCCCAACCATGACAGGAGATTGGAATTGAGATGAGCTTTATATTCCCTTCCAAGCCAAACCATTCTGTGATTCCGTGGCCCTCACAAACTGATTTTATGAGTTGTAATTTTTCTGACCTCTTTCTTTCCTCCAAAACAAGAGGGAGGGGAAATGGGAAGGTGACTTTTTAGTTAAGTCATGAGCACATCAGACTTAATGTTCAGGCTTCTGGTAAGTTTTTTTCCTTTACACAGAAATCCCTTGCTGAGGGCAGGGATATTGGGTACTTAAGAGTTAAATAATCTTGCTTTGGAAGCAGCTGAACAGTTTACACTCCTTGCTGGGCTGTACAAAAATACTTTTCCTTTGAAGTGCTAGGAGGAGCGGCTGAGGGTAAAACCTGGAATGGGGTTGTAGCTCACAGTTTGCAGTGGGCTTAGCTTGGAGCAGGCACTGCAACTGCAGAGGGACATGGCAGGGTTTTTTCAGTCCTACCATCACTGTCTCAGTGTGAAGGCTTTCTTTCTGAAATCCTTTAAATGCTATTTATTTCTTATAAATTTTTGGATTAGGACAGATTGCAAGAAATACAGATAAAAAAAATCCTTTCCCATAAAGACATGAGAAATACAGGGGTCCTGTTGGAAGTTCCTTGACTGCTTCTGATATGATCTGGAAGTGAAGTACACCCTGCTGCTCTGGGATGAGAAGGATTCACCTCTGCTGAGTGGTGTAAAGCAGGTCAAACTCTTGTCTGGAAGGAGCTTTCCAGAGTTGGCTAAAACCTCTGAAATCTCAAGCCTGATGTTACACCTTAGCCAGGCTGAGCTCTGGGTGTAGCAAGAGCTGACAGGACAATGACAGTAGTGGCACTTGCCCCAGCTTGGGGAAACTAAAACATGATGTTTGTAAGAAAAGGCATGTGTTAACAGTGCTGTGCAGTGGGAGGCTGTGTGTATCCTCTGCTGTGTGCCCCATGCTGCAGAGCTGTGCATGGCACTGCTGGGTCCTGCTTCTGCACAGCAAACCTTGCCATGGGCAAAACCTGGTGCACCCTGGGTCTGATACACGTGGTGTCTCCTGCCCGGACCAGCAGTGGAATTAGACAGACTAAAGTTGCTCCCTGGTTTTCTAGGGCAACACTTGGATTAATATCTCTTGTCAGTATTTGCATGCATTTTGGGGGGGGAGATGCCATTACATGAAACTGAGGAAAACAAATTTCCTTTTAGCAATACCACTAAAAGGATGATCAAAAGCAATTTCCCCATCAGCTAATGAGGGGTAACATTAAAATACCTGGCTGTATCTGCTGAAGAGATGCGATGGTAGTGCTGCAGGTCAGATCTCCAATTTCAAGTTAGAGTTATCTATAATAGTAATAATAATGATAGTGACCTTTCATCTTTACTCATTTAAGAATCAGACACTTAGCTGTTAGTAGGATCTCTGTGTTTCTTTCCTTGCTCCTCTGCCGCTCAGTCTTTAGCTTTCTACCTCTGCCTTTTTTTTTTTTTTTTTTTTTTTTTTGAACAAAAAAAGCGTCAAGAATTTAGTTGCCAAAATAGGCAGCGTTTCCCTCTAGGGTTTCTGAACGACTAACCATAAGTTGTCAGGGTCATCCACTCGAGGAGGAGGGAAAGCAGGCGCTAACAGGAGGCACAGGCAGGCTGCCCACATGTTGTTGCAGTGGCGTGTGTGCAGGCTGTGTGTTTGTGTGCCTGCTGCTCCGGGAGCACAGGGCGCACATGCCGCTCCAGTGTGTGCACAAAGCTGCTCTTGGACAGGAATGGGTGCTGCTGCCTTTTCCAAAACTGTGCAGGCAAAGCAGATATTATCAGGGCTGGCCCTGGGGCATAAAATAGAAAGATCAAAGGAAGTGGCAGCAGCACACAGAGGCTCTTCAAAGCCTGAGTAAGGGAGGATTGATAGAGAAAAGGAGAATGCTCTTGCTGATGTAATCACAGCCTGTGAGACAGGTTGGTTTTTTTTTTTTTTTTTCTTTTTCTTAATTTAAACAAAGGCACAAAGACAGTCCTTGTTTGTTTAGAGAGGTGAAGCATGTGCCACAGAGATAGAGCAGGATACCTCAGTATATAGAAGGTTTTCATGAATAGCGTGGAGCTCAAACATTTTGAAGTGACTGCAGAGTTGCAGTTTTTCTTATTTTACTTTGCTCAACTTCTGAATGTGGTATTCCCTCACTTGTGGTGTCCATGTGGAATGAAGTAGGAAAATGGCAAAGGAAGGAATGCTTGTTTTCAGGCTGCTGTCCTTATTAAAATGGAAGTTTATTTTGTTTTCTTTTGAGAATGCTGGTTAAAAATTTCTGGGATTTGTATGAAAAGAATTTAAGCACAGGCAAGGTGGAGTTGGAGGGGGAGTGATAAACCGGATCCATTGTCAAGAAGCACAGGCTTGTTCAGGCACAAGCTGTGAATGGGAAAGAAACAGTTGTTCTCCCCCTTTATCTGTGGAAAGGGGGAAGAAGAGGTGGGACTTCTCTGGAACAGATGTGCAGGGGTGGAGGGGGTTTTCAACCTTCTCTGTTACAGACCTCACTTTATATGCTGCAGCTGCAGAAGTATGTTTCTGAGCCTTCATTTTGCTTATAAAGGTTCCACTTTTATAATTCAAAGGGAGGAACCTTGTGAAATTGTGACATATAGAGCATGGTAGTCCACAGCCAAAGGTGTCCCTGTGTGGTGTATGGCAAATGACCTGAGCTAGCACTGTCTGATATCCAAAAGTTATATGAACATGTGACTCAAAGCCTGAATGAGTAAATACTACCAGAAAGGCAATGGATATCAATATCATTGATTTTACACGTGTTTGGAGCTCAGGTAGGACAAGCTTTTCTGCTCAGATGGTGAGCAAAGCCTGCATGCATTTCTTGGTAGAGACTGGAGGTCCATGGGAGGGAGAGCCCATCCCTTTGTAAGTCTTTGGGAAGCTGTTAACTCCAAAACTGAAAATCAGCTTCTCCGTTTTGCATTGTTTTACTTTTTGTTTTAGAAGAAAGACCTAATGGGGTTATCTCAGTCCTGAAATGTATTCCAGAATGCCAGAGATCAAAGTGGTTGTTTCTGCTGGCAAAATCTACAGCTTTCCTTCCCCTGTAGGCCTGAGACCATTTGCAGTGCAGTTCAGGTTAGTACACAAAACTGTGGTTCTCTAAAGTTTGAAAATCTATCATGAGGGAAGGGTGACTGCCTATATTGTTAACTTTAATGCCTTCTTCTGGGGTCAAAGCTACATTTGTAGTCTGCTGAATCAGATTATTACCTTAATAAGACAAGCAATAAGGTCCCTGCTGGAAAAGGTATTCATCCTCTTTGTTGTGGAGTATGTGGGATGATACTGGCATTCTTGTGTTGCCTCATCTGGGAATTTCTAAATTTTGCTGGTCAGCATCAAAACTTTTTCTCTTCACCCTCCTGCATCTCTCTTCTGCCATGCTGCTTCTACAGATGTGTGTGATTTGATACTTGACACTAATAAAAAGTGCTTCAATACACTTAAAATACTCTGATTTTGGTTTCTACTTAGCAAACCTTCAGGCACCAGGAAATTTGCACATCTTACAGAGCTTTGAGATGGGCTCTGACATGTACTTGTGTTACTGCTGCAGGCACTTTCCCCTCACCATACACAGAGGCTAGAGAAAAATTCTGGGATGGGAATCCTAGCAGTTACCATGGCTTTCTGCTTTAAAATATATTCTTTTTGGAAATCCCATCCAGATATATGATGGACAGACTGTTCCAGTCTGTTGTAGAAGACAGTTAATAAAGCAAAGGTTTCTCTGCCTGTAGAACAGGACAAATTGATGAGTTCTGCCAGTATGGCATCCCCATTCTTTGCTTCTAGTGAGCAAGAGAATGGAAAAAAAAGAGGTTTTAGCTGATTTCCTGTATGCTCTACTGAGTTTGTGCAGCCATTTCTGCCAGCAGTTATCTGTGGCCTTTCGATTCATGCATCCAAGTGAATTAACACAGCTGCCATGCTGAGTTAACCAAAAAACTTCCTCTGCTCCAGTGAGTCTGGCAGAAACCAGTAGCAGATATTTGTGAAGGAATGTAAGATTAGAGCAAGCATATGGTGAGAATTCTGCAGTACATGTTTCCAGGCTCTGCCAGCTTGTGGCTTAGGTCTTCCCATAAGGATCAAGTTCTGCAGGAGAGCCCTTGATGGGTTTTTCTTTCATATTTTTTTCCAGTCCATTACTTCATGTGTTGTCTAAATTTGAGAGCACACAGGGAAGATCTGTTTTGTTTTTGGGGGTTGCTGCATACTGTGACATTGTACTTTATTTCTGAAGAGCAGAGGAGCCCATGTTGCTGCATGTAGTTGCAGGAGGTGTAGAACAGCAGTTTTACTGCCATGTCTGGCAGGTACCTACTTAAATTGCTCACTAACACAATTGGAGGAAAGACAACTAAATCTCCAGAATTTTTCTCATTCTCTGACTGTTCAGTGTGAATTCTGCAGAGGTTTTTTTTTTTTGAGCTGCAGGGGGAAAAAACGTTGCCAGGAAGTAATTGTTCTTTCTGTCTCTTCCTAATTCTGTGCAGCAGCTGCCTTGTCTTTAGCTGCTATTAATGGCCAGAGCTTTGTGAACAAAGGAGCGTCAGGCTGATGTAACTTCTTCCTCTGTTAGACATTCCCTCTGAAGCCATCTTTTGTCTTGATGGCCCTATTGTAACCATTCATATACTGATGAATGAACAGGAAGCTGATGATGATAGTGAGCAGATGAGTTTGATCATGAACAGGTTTTACTCAGACTCCAGCCTGAGGGAGTATATATAGGAGCAGAGCTGTAGCACTGTCAGCTACAATGTCTGATTTGTTCATTCAGATTTTCTTTTGTGTAAGAAACTAGAAAAGGTTATTAATCTAGGAGAAAATGTGCTAACTTTCTGTAGAGAACAACATTATTACAGGTACAAATACAGTAATTCTGTCTGTGGCCTTGTCATACAAGAAGTTTACTGGAATGGCTGGTTTTGGGGTTTTTGGGGAGGGGTGGTGATTTCTTGAGCTAGAATGACTGTTTCATTTCAAGACTGATGGTAAATGCTGTACTGTTAGCTACCTGACAGAGTCAGCATGTTGTATGACAGTCAATGAAGCATCTAACCATGGCTTTTCCAGCACAGATGTTTTTCTCATGTGGCTTTTGGTGATTGTGATATATATTGCCTTTCTATAGACAGATAAACTATTCTTAAAATGCCTGATGGAATGGACTCCTGCATGTGTTTTTAAAAATAAACACCAATTCAGTGTTATTTAAATACTACAGACAAAACCAGTGGCTCCCCAGCAGTGAAGGGCAAAGATGTGCTTGTGAGTGTGGTTACTGTTTTCACAATGCCTGGCCTTTCCTGTTTATTGTTGTGATTCAGAACAGATTCCATTGACTTTGTTTTTATTTTTGCATCTGTCACGTTTTCTGCAGACCCTTCCTTTTGTTTGTATCTGGTTGAATGTGCCTTTTATGACCCTTGGTTAAAGAGATTCTTCCAAGTCACAGCTGTATGTACAGCAGGTTATCAGTGCTCATCTTGGTTCATTGTAATATTGGAGGCAGACACCAGGAAAAACAAAGAAACACCATGAAAAGCTTCTCAAATCTGTGGCTAAGATTTCTTTTCCTTCTAAAGAATAAAGTGTATTCTGGAAACCTTATCCTTATCCTTACACTGAAAATTTCATGGGATGTTGCAGTTAGTAGGAAAGATAAGAGAGCAAATTATCAGAGACCAAAGCAGAAGACTTGGTGAGCACCATTGGGCTCCAAGAGCATGAATGCTGCATGCAGTGCATCATAAAACTGGAAGGGGAAACTAGATAAAGGAGCAGGAGATCACAAACTGTGGATCAGCTGAGTGACATTCACTGAAAAAGACCTGAATTTTGTCAGCTTGGAAAACTCTTGACAAGAGACTTTGAGTTAAGTCTGATGTAGAGACAGTGATTAATTAATTATTGGTTACTCCAAGTAACTCGAGGATTATGAGAGCATTCTCATTGAAATTCACGAAACAGCTTTACAGTTAAACAAAAGAAAGTACATTTTAAAAATAATAGGTTGTGTTTTGTGCTGTAGGATGGTGTAAAAGCCATAAGTATGTGTGTCATTCCAAAAGAATTAGGTAAAAACATGGAACATAGATGCACTGCTTACTTAAACACAGTATTCTGGGTGAAGTCTCAGCTCTGGAAGGCTTAATCACTGATAGCCATAATTACTAGACTGTATCTAAAGCATAATCATTCAGTATTTTTTCTGCTTTACCTATTCTCCGAATTTGTGCAGTTAGCAGCTGTTGGAGATAGGATACTGTGCTGGTTGGATTTTTGGTCACACCCTGCATGGCTGTTTTTATGACTTGCCCAGCATTGCATAGGAATCCTGTGGCAGAGGAAGCAATCCCATCTGCTGGGCAGCATTCAGCTGCTTTAACCACAACACTGTATTTTCTTTTCTCATAGTATCTTACCTCATTCACTGCACTGTCCAGACTTTGTGACATGTGAGGGGAATGTCCTGCAGACAGCACTCATTCACCCTACACTGCTGTGTTTTTGGAGTGCAGTTTACAGCATTAATTTCCCAATCAGTGAGGCATACCTCAGTGTTGAGGTGTGCCAGCAGGAGACACACAGCACTAACCCAAGCCAATAGGCTTTACTGGATTTATTAGCATGGATTATATGCCAGGGCTGGAGGAGTTGGATGAGAAAAAAGGGGGCAGCATGGTGGGACTGAAGTAGTGAAAGGCTACTCTGGAAGAGAGGAGAAAAGAGGCAATAGATCAGTGGCCATATGAAGGAGGAATCATCTGGAAGGAGATGGGAAAAGGAGGAAGAACTTTTGATGCATCCTGAAATACAGCACAAGCATCTGAAATTTAAGGATGAATCGGGCTCATTATTTTAATTATGGTAAAAATTTAACTTTAGAAACTTCTAGTACCTGTTTTTTTCCACCCATGCATAGGGTGCTGTAATATGGTAAGTATGTACATTAATATTTCTCAGAAAAAGCTGAGAAAACCTGTTTTGGTTTACTGTTCTGTAAAACAGTTCACTTTTGTAGTTTTTTATTCAAAGTAGAATTGATTTTTTGCTCTTAGATCACGAATAAATTCCTTGTAATGAAAAGGGAGAGCATCAGGTCTCCAGAATTCCAGAAACTTCCACTAATGTTCGTTTGACTTTAAATAACATTAATTGAATCCTTCAGGCACCAAGTGCTAAATTCCTGCAAGTGCCTTTGATAAATGAAAAAGAGCAAAGAAGTGATAATTAGTTGAGTGCAGAATAGTTCAGATTCTGGTTCAAGATGTCAAAGCATGGGCTGTGAGCAGCGAGTGAAACTGGCCATCAGGTCAGCTTTTGATCTGACCAAGTGTTATGAATTGTGCACTGGACTGAGTTGTGGAGCCTGTGTTACATTTAAGTTAGTTACTTCCTGTGCAAAATAAACCAAATTAGGGCCTGAAAGAGAGAGGATCAATTTCACAGTGTGTGAAATGGCAATGTTTGCAGAGACTAGTTCAGCAATGTGCTACATTAGAATTAAGCATAGCTTTTTATTTTCAAGTCATTCCCTCTACTCCGGAGCATTCTTCAGTGGTGACTCAGGGTAGAGCTAATCTCACTCAAAATGGTTGCCAGTTGCCACTTGGAACAATAGGACCGAAGCCACAGGCTGCCATCAGGTGGTAGTTTTTAAGAAGGGCATTTTTTCCCCAGTGGAATTGAGTGCTTTCTGTCTGGTAACATGAAAGATTGCAATATGCACTGAATTCTTGTAATAGAAAGTGTTGAAACAGTGCATTACTCATTACCTGAAATGGTGAACCCAGTGCACCAGGTATTTTTATTTTATGGAAAAACCCAAATGTTAAACCTTAATATGTTTACAGGAACAACTCTTGGCACCTGATTTAGATACTGGCCTGTGCTTCTTTCACAGTACTCAGTTCCTGTCTGGGCAGGGGCATCTCTCCTTCCAGTAAAGGAGATCATGTTCTGTTGCATACATCCTGTTCTGGAGCCTCTTCTTGTGTCGTTGCAGCAGACTTTGGCTTCACCTGTATTTCCACAGTATATAGGTCAGAGAGATTGTGCTGATTGGAGCTGACAGACTAAAACTAGGTGTGATGTTTGGATTCTGCCAGAAAATGTGCAAAGCAGGTGCAGAGCATGAAGGGTGCTGTAGAAGTCATTTCTTGAGAACTTGATGCTGGAGAAAGAAGAGACAGTCTGGAAGCAAACAATACCTATTTGGAGGCCTCTCCCTTTTGGGTCCTTTCCCTCTAAAAGTTAGCTAGCACCTTAAAATGCTTTCATGTTGGCAGAAGACACAAATAGAGTACAAATCCATTGAAATAATCTGAGTTATCAGGTTAAAGGAAGGTCAGATTACGAGTTTTGGAGAGGAAGGCTTGGAGCACAAAGTGAGGAAACAGGGATAATGAGAAAGCATGTGGCAGCTGGAGTCAGAACTTCTGTAAACTTTACTGGTTTGTGTATTGGTCCAGAATCTCTTATAGAAGGTTAACAAGAATCTGACCAAAAGGCAAACTTTGAGAAACAATTTAAGATGACCACTACCTTCAGACTGTAAACTGTCACAGGGATTTTCTTGGAACATTTTTTGGTAGTTGCAATGTAAGCCAAGTTAAATGTATAGAGCAGGAGAGTGCTTTGTAATTTATGACAAAATTCAACACAGGAATATGACAGTTATCCTCAAGTCAACTATTTATAAATTTAGAAATATTAAAGATTAAGCTTTAGAGAAATCTGTGCAAAAGTAAGAAATAAGGGGAGGTGTCCAAAATAGTCAAACTAAGAGTAGCATAACAAAGAAGTAATGAAGACCATAATACCCATAACTGATTCCAGTATTGTTCTTCCTCTAATGTCTTAAGAGATGTAAAGGGATTTGCAGTAGACTGGGTCAGAACTGGGTGATTTATGGCAGAGGAGTGAGGGAAGACTGAACAGAGTATGCAGCACAGGTACTTTGATATCAAGACAGGAATAAATACAATTCCTTAGAAATAATGCAAGGGAGGAGCAGCTGAGGGAGTGTGGGGAGAAGAGTGGGTGCTGGAAAGTCTGGTCTGGGCAGTGAGAGCAGGCAGTGCTGGAATCCCACCTCTGCTGGGCCTGTGCCTCAGGGCGTGCTCTGGGAACTGAGAAATCATCATTCCAGCCCTGAGCTGGGAGCACATCTCTGAGGCACTATCTCAGAGATGGTGGTTGGTTTGTCTCCATCACATTGCTCTGAAAGACAGAAAATCTGTGTTCTGTTTTAGGCTGTTCAATTTTCATCATATTAAAAAACTTTCCAGAGCATCTTGTACAGCA
Organism: Oenanthe melanoleuca; assembly: GCF_029582105.1. Classification (NCBI taxonomy): domain Eukaryota; kingdom Metazoa; phylum Chordata; class Aves; order Passeriformes; family Muscicapidae; genus Oenanthe; species Oenanthe melanoleuca. Next base: position 5,227,896 of record NC_079349.1, read on the forward strand.
CAGGCTGAAGGAACTTTTCTATTGGCCAGAGATTGTATGGTTCATAGAATCTTGAAAGAGTGTCTATGTAAATATTCAAAGATCAGTTCACATATTAAACTGAGAAACAGAGTACATCTTCAGGCTGTGAACTGTTACATTTCAGCCTTGAAAAAAAACCCTTCTTTTTTATGCTAACTAAAGTTGACTGTACCACTGATCTGTCTTTTCCCTCCCTGATACTTCCAGACTGACTTGCAGTCAAGGTAGTGACTGAGAATTTTCTAAATATTAAAACCTTTTTTGCTGATGGCTTTTTTGTGTTGCAACCCAGAGGATTTGTTCAAACCATGTAACTTTGGTGCCATTTCAATTAGCACTGAGGCTCCACTGTGCTGACAGCAACTGAAACTTCATGCTCCAAAACACACGCTCAAGAAGTGTGTCTGTTCATCCTTAGCAGATGCCAGCTGCTGCCCTTCTTTGTCTGTTTTGGGGAAGATACTGGCCATGACGTGGGAGGTAAATATAATGAAATTATTTCCATCCTACCGTTACTTGATAATTCAACAGCTGTAGTTCTGTTGGCTAATTAAGACACTTAAGAGAAAATAATAATAACTAAGTACTGGTTTTATCAGGAAAGGATGACAGTTTTCTAAAATAGAGTAGCTCCTAGCTTTTGAGAACTACAAAGTTAAAATTTTAATTATTTCTTGATTTTTTTTTTTTTTTGTTGATGGTAGAGCAGTTTAAATTCATCTTTGCGCTCAGATTTTACTTAAGCTTAGATTTAATTTTACTTAATCTTAGATTTCACTGCTTCCATTTGCAGCTACTTTTCCTGTATTTGGGGATTAGAGGCTTAATTTTTACATTTGGTCATCATGTGCATATTTAATATAAATGTCTCAAAAAGTTATGAGAATTATAAAACGTGGAGTCTGGGATTGCTCTTTTGTTGGCTTCTAATTTTAATGCAAATATTTCAGGTAGCTAGGAGTCTATTATTTATTATTCCACAATTTCTCCCAGAAAAATAACACATATTTTGTTGGGTAGTGTTTATTGTATGACTGTCTCCCAGGCTGCAACAGTGGAGATGTATTTATGTTTTCTGTGAGAAGCAATGAAACTAGAGCTGGCTGTGCATTATCTTTTTCATCACTTTTTTAAGTGTAGTCACTGAGACAAAATTTAAATTCTGAGCTGAGTAGAAAACTGATCCTTGCTGCTGGCTACTGTAGCATATTCTACATGATATATCTTGAGTTTAAACAGTAGTTCAAGTATCTCAAGTGCAAAAATGGGTGGAGAGAAGGATTAAAATATCCTAACCCTTCTCTTTTGTGCTTCCCCTGAAGCAAAGTGCAAAGCTGCCCACTTTATATTGCCAGCTCCGGCTTTATCCTCCATCTCTGAATTTCGCTGCAGCCTCAGGGGAAGCTGCACCTCTGTGGCTCTCCCACAGCTGCTGGACTTTGATGAGGACATGCCTTCACTCTTTCCACTGGCCTCCCTTGGCAACCAGCCCTTTGAAGATGACCTCTTGCTGTTTGCCTGTTGTCTCTCTTGTGTTGGATTATAGATGAGAGGTTGGCGTGAGGGGAAGGGGGATGGAATGGAGTGTTGTGCATTTTAAGCCTCATTTCTTTCTGCATTCTCACCTTTTTTTTTTTTTTTCCCTCTGTGGCTTTTACCTCTCTATATAGATAAAATGTTGTCATGCATATGGAAAATGACTTCTGGCAGAAATACAGAGTTCCTGCTTGGCATGTGTATATGGGACAAAGGAAGTTTGATTAGTATTGTGGTAAGGACTTCTGTAACAATCTGCTCACATTAGTTCCCTTCCCCCATCCCTCTTTTTAAGTACAATATTGTTCTTAGTTATAGTGCAGCCTTTCTCTGTGTGCATGTTCTCTGTTCCTCTTCCCTCCCTCTCCCTCCAGTGAATGCTTCCTCTTGGAGCCAGGACAGTATAATCACCTTGTTAATGAAGGCTGTGCTGTGAAATGGAAAAGGATGCACCAGAGCTCTGTGCCTGGGCCACATTTTGCATGGACACTGACTACTTTGGAAATCCAAACAATGAGACTGCTAAATACTGAGAATATCCTTTATGAGAGTCTTACAGGGACAGTAGCTGTAGGATAAGAAGTATGGTATTGTAGGGGATCAAACAAAGCATGGGAGTACACATCCAATTTTCACTGTGATGAAAGGTGAACAGGTGAGGTTATTTAGGACAGAGCATTGTAAGTAACAGTGTTTACACACTTTTACAAATGTTACCATCTCCTTTTTCAAATTTTCTGTGATAAAATTAATCTTCATCAGTGTGGCAAGGAGAGCAAAATGATAGTTGACAATGATGTGGAATATTGATGAATAAAGGCAGGAGTAAGATATGTTTGAGGGTATTTTACAGCAGACACGAAGAAAATAATCTGGATATACCTGTGCATGCAGCTGGAATGTCTCAGTGCAGCATTCCACCCAAAATTAGAAGAATAGGATGTGGGGGGTGTATCTATGATCTCCAGATGTAATTAGTATATCCTTATACTGCTGTTTAATTGGATCTTCACTTTCTAACCCAAAGGATGGCCCCAAAGGATGCCTTAGAAATAATTTGTGTTATTTTTAACTCCTCTTTCTCTCCTTCCCTGCCCTTCTCTGTTTGTCTAGCAAAGTTCCCCACAAACCTGAATGCAAGCAAACCAGCTCTGCTTGTTAGTAGCTTATTGCAAAATACACAAAATAATATCTTCTCTTGTCAGAGGTCCTAGAGGGCTCTGGGGAAGCAAGTCAGCTCTTACTACATCAAGGACTGCCTGGAAAGTCAGGATCTAGACCAGTTCAGGTGTCAAAAAAATCACCTGTAATGAGTTCAGACTTCTCAAATCACTGTGAGCATACAAAGAACAGTCACTACTGATCTTACAGTATTGTGAAATTTGGGTCAGTATCTGATCTGTCAATCTGTTTGTTAAACTTCCTTGCTGAAACACAGTAAATAAATAGTTCTGAGACTTTTCAGAGCTGTGTGCTTTTGTAGAATAAAATACTTCCTTCTCTGGTACATGTGTGTGTGTTTTCTTCTGATTCCCTTCTTACAGTCTTGGATTTTCATCACAGCCAAATTTTCTAAGTGTGCATCTTGTGTGCTTTTGGCAAGGGAATGCAAAGGGAAATTTCTTTTAGGGTTCCCTATGAACAGCTTCAGTCAACTAGGTTTGGAAGTTTGTTTGGGGTTTAGTGTTGTTTGGTTCTGTTGTTGTTTGGGTTTTGTTGTTGTTGAATCATTGTATTCGTTCTTTCTGGGCCCCTAAGGTTGAACAAATCCCATTATGCTGTTCAGTCTTTGTCAGGGTGTCTTCATACTTCCTGCTCCATTTTCTGCTGGAAAACTTTGTTGCAAAGTGTTGGTAACTCTATATCAGGCCTTTAACTTAAGCCAAGGATTTTATATGTGACCTAATATTTATAAATCCTCTCCTTGAGTGCTGTGGGACAAATGTAGTTTTTCATGACATGCAGAATAATCCTGCTTTTCCCAGCCAGTTAAGATTATGCTAAAAGTTTTGGTTATTAGTGTGTTTTGGGTGCCTGTCTTGTTCCTTATATAGCCAGAACTCTTTTTTATCATGTGGCTACTGGACTTCTTCTGCTAAAAGTAATTTATGAAGGTATAATTTTATTGCAGATTTTCTCTCTAGTTTCTCCCATCCTTATTGTCATTATGTCTGCACTTTTTACCAACATCTTTCTGTCAATTTAAAGAGAGAGGAAAAAAGCCACAGTTATAAATATGACTTTGTTCTCCTTTGGTCTGTCAAATACTATGGTAGGAGAACTTAGTGTAATCAAAGCACTTACATTCCTGAGAGAAGAAATCTGCCTTCAAATTGTCTACACTATGAACATCTTTTAATGGGAATTTTACTTTTTGAGATGCTTTAAAGGAAGGAGATGCCAGTTTTCTGTTTGAATGGACCAGGAGCTTCCTTTGCAAAGTGTTTGGGATTATTAATGTCCAGCTGCTTTGTTGCAGTAGATTGCTCAGCTGCATAGCCTGGGCAGTACAAATCCCTGCTTATGCAGCAAATCTGGTGCAGATTTACAAATCTAAATGTGCTGAGTTTAGATTTGTAAATGTCTGTTACTGTGCACATGCTGTGGGTATCTGCAGTGTCTCTGAGCTGGGACAGACCTAGCAGGAGGGTGCCTGGGAACAGGCACTATGTCCTTTCAGGCAGTTCTCCTCCTGTCCTGAGGGATTTGAAGCTGGACCATGGCACAGGTGAGCTGAGTTTGCTGATGAACTAGATCAGTGCTAAGATCTGGTTCCCTAGTTAACAAAACCTCCTTTGGCTGCTTTTCAAAACTTACTGCTGCTTTTCACAGGATCTGGTGGGCTTTGTGTAGTACTGGCCAGTCTGCATTGTAGAATTTGCCTGGCCTCTTCTGCATGGTGGATGTGCTCAACTGAGTATCTCTGGTTTTACATTCAGTTACAGCATAGACTGGATTTCTCATCATCCCTTTTGGCACACTTCCTGGAGTAAGAGGACTGGGAGAGGATTTCAGGAATGCCTGATGCTCTTGCTATAGAGAAAGTTTAGTGGAAGCCACTTGTGGGTTCAATGCTGACCACTGGCTTGGACAGCACAGTCACAGCTGATAGCCAAGAAAAGCTCACTCCTAAAATGCTGAGGTCCTATAATGTTACTTTTTGTGGCAGTTTGGTTTTTTGCAGGATGTACTTCTTTAAAACAGAAAAAAACAGGCCTGATAGCAAAAAGAAACCATATTTTAATGGAGTTTTTTATTTGTTCCAGGGAATAAACATTCTTCTTGCATGGCAAAGCTGTAGAGTGGTGGAGAAATGCTTCTGGCTTTCAACTTTTCTAAAAAGGCTGCTGTGTTCCAGTTCAGCAGAAAAAAACTCATGTTTTATCATGAGGCTGCAGAAACAATAACAATGCCTAACTTTTTTTTAAAAAAACCTACTCTTCAGTTCTTAAAAACTTCTTCCCCCTATTGCTACAGTTTTGGATTGCTTATCTGTAATGGCACATTCTGCTGATGCCTTTTTTAAATAGCATGACACAGAGGAGTTAAGGCCTGAGCCTTTTCCTTCTGGTGAAGTTTTAGTAATGCTGGGTTGGAATGTTGCAGTCAAGAGCCTTAAATCAGTTTTTGGTAACAGGTTGCTGTACCAATACAGAAGAGTAAATGGAGATGGAAAAGTTAAATTCTTCATTCTGCTGTATTTTGTAGGCAGTAGAAACAAGTAGTCTTGTGGTGATGCAGTTATGAGTAGCTGCATTATGCTGAAGACAAAATCACAGTGGTGACAATTAGTGGTAAATCTTGATCAGCTGAGGTGACTCACGCCTGTCTTAGAGAATGAGTACAAAGTAATTTTTTTTAATTCTTGAGAGGCAGTTTCTCTTTTCATAGTTAAGGAGCTAAAATTTCAGAGGAAATGCAAAAAATTAGTATTAACACTTAACATGACTGGTTTTCAGCCTTCTTGGTCTCATATTGGTTATTTTAATAATCATTTAAGCTTTTTGTGTACCTGCTCACTGGTGGAGCATGGGAAACTGAAAAGTCTTTAATATAGAGTAAGCACTTCTTAGCAACAACTAAAACATCAGTGTGTTATCAACATTTTTCTCACTCTTAATATTAAGCACAGCACTGTACCAGCTACAAAGAGGAAAATTAAAGCAGGACACTAATCCATACCTTGGCAGTTTGTCAGCAAGGATGTTGAAGGAGGGTGATGTCAAATGCTTCACTGCAATCAAGGTGTAGATGGCATCTACAGCTCTCCTGTCATCCATGGAGCAGGCTGCTTCATCAAAAAAGATACTGAGATTGATCAAGCATGAATTATACTTACTAAATCCAGATTGCTGTTTTCATCTGCCATCTTGTTTTTTTTATGTACCTGGAAATAGCTGTCATAAGGATCTGTTCCATGATTTTCTCATTTACTGAAGAGAGGCTGACTACACTGGGGTTTCCCAGATCTGTCTTCTTGGATTTTGCTGAGTGTGTCATTCTTTTCCTGGCAGCAGGGGCCTTCCCCCAATCTCCATGACCTGTGAAAAATAATAGAGCTTGACATTGCAATTACAGCAGCCAGCTCTGATAAGACACCTGAAGACATCAGATTCCTTGGATACCTCTGTGCCTGGTTTGCATGGATGATTCCTGACTCGACCCTCCTCACAGCTGTTGCTTGCTTGCTTTGTTACTGCATTGTGCCAACCCCATTCAATAGCAGACATTCAGTGTTTGTAATTCTTCATCATCTGGTTTCTTAATTCTCTCTGCCTCCAAGGAATATTTCTAAATTTGTGAGTGTGCCCCTTTTTCCATATCTCTGTTCCATCCAACTTCTGGTGAGTCTAGGACCAAAATACTGGATTGTCTCTGAATCAGACACTCTGCATCCTCTAGTACTTTTTGGTGAATGAAGTTGTTGTTACTTGTTCAAAATCTGTTTGGTCACTTACTGCATTTTGAAAAAAGCATGTACACTCAGTCTACTTTTTGTGTTTAATAAAGCTGGTTTGACAGGAGAGATGCTTACTGCAGAAGTCCCCATTAGTACAGAAGTGTAGTAATGTTTTTTCTGCTCTCTGTAAAACACTTCTGGTTTTGGTTGCCTTATTTCACTTGAGCCTTAATACAGAAGAAGCTTCCCTGGGAAATGGGATGGGAGGATGGAAACCAGACCTAGACAGGACAGCAAGGGGCAGGGTAACCAAAAGTATCTGAAGTCTGAACTGAGTTGTCAGGCTCTGCTTCTGTACACCTGGGGTAAGCCAGGAAAGGAACTCTTCCTTTTGGTTACCAGAGGCTACACCTGGTTTAGGAGAAAGCTTTCCCTGATGACAGAGTTCCTATTCAGGCTGACTCGTTTTTTATGTTTTCTTTTGAGCACTGCAAAACCTCATAAATTTTATTTCAAAAGCCTGTCTAGTGAAAGAATGTGAATTCATGTGGACAGAGATGAATCCATGCCAAGTGCATTCCAGGTGGGAAAGCTATATGGAGTGTCTGTTGTTTCAGGCTGTACAGCAATAAAGAGTTCAAGTCTTCACATAAACACTGAATAGTTCTGCTCCTTTTCAAAGGCTTGTGCACTGTAGTGTTTTGAATTTGCTTTTTACTGTGACAGTTTGTAACTACTGATAATTTTCCACCTCACAGAAAATAATTAGTTTTATTGTTGCCATTATAGGTTGTCCATCATCTCTTTTGTTTAATGTGTTTAAAGTAAAGCAATTCTGTGATCCAGATCCTCCCTGGGCCTGATAGATATTTTCATTTAGCCATAGTTTTGTGTGTTCTGTGATTCTGTGCTTAATTCACTTGTATTGTGACAAGAAAAATGGCTTGGAAAATAACAGTATATTTTATCTGTCATGATCTACAGAGATCATTACAATATAAGCTTGTGGTATCCAAGCAGAATCTACCAACTACTTGTGGCTTGGAGTGGTAGGGTGCTTTTCTGGACAGAAAGTTTTCTGTCATTGAAGCCCATGTCTTACTGGCCTTGGTGCTGATTCTGGGGGCTTTTTTCTGTGTCTTTAATACATGTTTGTAAGAGGAAGAGAAGAAGCTCTTTCAGCTTCAGGTTTATATTGATTTCCAGGGACATAACAGCAGATTGTGCTTGGTGAGGCTGATCCAGAGGGTCATTCACGCTTGGAAGCTGTTACAGAAAACAATATTCTGAAGGAAAGTGGCAGTGGAAAGAATTTTTTGTTCCTTTTGGCCTTCTTACCTTCTTTAGTCCTTTTCCTCTTGACTAAAGTGGGTAGAGCTGTTCTATGGTTGGGAAAAAAAGACCAAAGCTTTTCTATACATGAGACAGTGTGTAGAAAGATCCTGAGGTGTTCATACAGCATTTTGTAATACTATAATGCCTTATCCTGGCAGGCATAAAAAAGGGCAAAAGGGTGGAAGTTTTCCTTTAATCATCAGGTCTTTTTAGGTGATAGAGTTACAGAGCCAAGTATTCTTCATCTGTTGGTTTAATGTTTGTCTGCTCTGTAACACTAACCCACATGAAATTGGTGCAGCTCTTTATAAAGTTATTTTAGACCCTCAGCAGTGTATTCAGATTTTGTAACCTTGGATAAAAGCACCTGAGTCGTGGTTTCAGTTTTACCCTTTTAGGCATGTGCAAAGTGCCCCAGCATATTTCAAGGATTTTGAACTAGAAACTTCTTAGATATGGGTTATGGTTTCAAAGCTCAGTTGATACACCCTACATCAAGGGAATTGCATCAAGGAAATGGTTCTCTGGTGTTTTAGATACTTAATATCGATGAAAGCTTTGTGTTTGCTTAAAGGATCCCATGGACTCTTTGAGGGGGTAATTGCGTTGGTATATCTGCCCTGGCAGTTCAGGAGAGAGCACTGAGCCTGACTCCATCCTCTGATTTTATGTCTGTGCTGAGGAGTTTATCCATCAGATACTGAGTTTATGGGGTGGTTCATCTTCCAGTGATGGTACTTCCCCCAAGACTTTAGCACCAAGTTAAATTGGTCATCCTTGTGAAATGGTAGACAGCTCAGCAGTGTGTGATAGTAACTTATTTAGGGAAAAAAAATACAAAGGAGAAAGGCTGAATTAAGAGTCTAGCTAGTACAGTGTGGCTTTCCCTTTTTCTTGTAAAGGATTGGTGATAAATCTTGAAAAATAACAAGTGGTAGGAAAATCCCTGTATTGTGTCAGTTCACCATCATGTTTCCCATATTTTACAGTAATCACCCAAGTTATTTAGAAAGTTAGAGCCCCACAAGATAATATAAATAGCACTCCATGTATTGTATCACTTGCAAAATGGAAGTCAGGGTACAAGACATGGCAGAAAAGGACAAAACGACAAGCTGGTGATGCAGAAGTGATGGTAGGATTAGGGGCCATTACATGGTGCTACTTTGCATGGATTAGTGAGGGGTATATATATGTAAATTTTTGAGCAGTATAACCTCCTATTATAATCAGCTACCAGAAAGCAAAGTTGTCATAGTGTTGATATCAGTTTGTGGTTTTCTTCAGTTAGTTTGATAAAGTTGAGATTTAAGGAAAGGCATGAAACTGGCTGAAGTACAGACTATTTTTTTTGCTAAGACCTCTGATTATATGTTAAAGCCAGGATATGTGAAAAATCCAAGGAAAGAGAACAAGGAGAAGACAGTATATAGTATAAGAAGTGAGATGTATGGCACTCTAGTTTACACACAAAGATATTGTCCAAAGGAAGGACAGCAAATTTGGAAAAGACAAACAATGTCTAGGAAGCTCCTTGCCATAATAAAATTAGAGTAACTGCTCTAATTAGAGTAACTACACCAAATGTTGGAAGGAGGAGAAACAGATTAAATATCTGAAACAAAGACATATTGTTGCCTAATGTAAGAAACACAAATATCTGAAAGGAGACTGAAGTTTCTCACTTCATGATTCACTTACCCCCCACATAATTTGGGTTCAGAAAACAATAGAGAGTGCTTCACAATGGTTAGGAAGTTTCTTGTATATTACTTTGGCTTACATGATAGGCTTGTTTCAAAGGATGACAGGCTGTTAATACTGTGCAATTATTTAAAAAGAAAGGTGATAATGGCTCTGAAACATGGGGTCTGGATCTTAATGATGTGTAAAGCTTTTATAAGGGACTCTGTTTGTATTATTTCTGTTGTTTTGCAAGGAAAAGTGGTTTGCAATACCAAGGGGGGCTTTGTAGTTAAGAATTTTATTCCTGAGCTAAGGACTTAAAATCACATTTAATTATTAGCCTTAAATGATTTTTCATAAGCAAAATGACAGCTTACATAAAATTGCAAAGATTTTGTACTCATAGCATGCTTCAGGAATGTACTGAATTTCATATATGCAGCCTCACATTTCAGTTTTTCTGGTGTACCTTAAAACAAATGCACTTTTATTTATTATTTTATTTATATGTCTGTATGTTTTTGCATTCTAATGAGTGGCTAAAGGTTTCTTTTTGATTCTGTTTCAGATGCATCCACTTGGACTGTGTAATAGCAATGATGAGGAAGATCTGTATGAATATGGCTGGGTAGGAGTGGTGAAATTGGAACAGCCAGAGCTGGAGCCCAAGCCATGCCTCACTGTCTTAGGAAAGGTAAGGGGATAGTTTGGGGCTGCATGTAACTGTTTCTTGGAAGAATTGGTTCCTTTTTGACAAAAAAAAACCAGCAAGAAATAAACCATGGGAAAACTCCCATTACTCCACAGAATTTTGCCTGTTTTCACTCTGGGTACTTCAGGGAAAGATGCTGTCATAACTCAGTTGAGAGAGATGGTGACTGGGAGCTGAGCATTCCCTTTCTGAGCTCTGTAGGAACCTAACAGAGATGAAAGCAAAAATTGCAGTTTAGCAGAAGCAATATTGGAGTAGAAAGGGTGAACTGCAACTGTGATCCTTACTTGGTCAGAGCAGTCAAAATGAAAGCATCTTACTGGTTTTCCTTAGGCACAATTTTCTGAGAATACATACATTAATTTCCTCTTTTTTGGGGTTTTCAAACCTAGAAAGATTTATTTGCTTTCATCACAGGATAGATACCTCTAATAACAAGTGAATCTTATTGTACTGGTCAAAAAAATAAAGATTTTCATGATGGTGGAATCTCACCATGGAATGGGGACTCTGGAATCTTAACTACAAAACTTTTTTTCCTCTTTGTTTTATGGGGTGAAGTCACTAAGATGACATTACTGCTCCCAGATATGTTAAAAAAGAAAGCAGAAAGGTGACCTTTTTTTGTTCATGCCTTAGAATTTTTTAGTATTGAGGTTATAACATGTTGGCATTTGAAGTCTGGAGGATTTGAAAGTGTGTCAAGAGCATAGGCCACAAGTTCTACCAGTAACTGAGAAGTTGAAAACTACTGCCTAATAGGGGTTCATCCTAAAATCCAGCTGCCTGAACTTGGTAGGACTTCAGGTTAGCAGTGTATCAAGCAGAAAGTAAAATTGCAGGTTGATATTTTTTACATAAAACTTGGCTCTGTAAATTTGTAAACAAAACTACTAAAAACTTCACCTTTCCAAGGAAATGGGAAGCTATTTGCTTATCTAAAAGTTGCTTCAGGTTTAACTTGTGATACATGGTGGAAGATATCTCTTTAAGAAGTGACTTCTCTTTCTATTGAATTGCAGCATAAGACAGTTTTTATTTTCTAACTTGGAAAGCAGTCTTTTGTTTCATAGAAATTCTAGCTGTTGCTTCTTTGTTCTTAGAAAGATAAAATAGATAAAATCTAGGATGAGGTCTTGTAAGAGAGAACATTGAGTCCTGAAAGATGCATACTGATCCATAAGTGAACTCCAGGAGTAAGTTTAATCTTGAGGCAAGCCATTACAGGAAGGAGTCTGTTCAGCCCCATCTGTCAGGCTCTTGAAAATTATATGAGGAAATAGATGTGCAAAATGGATAAAGAAAGTTGAACCATAGGTGCCCTGCAAAAAAAATGTCGTATTGTACTCTGGCCTATTGTACCCAAATGCCACCATGTCCTCTACACTCCCAGGTCCCCACACCCATCTCTAGAATAAGTTCAGCTCAGTATCTGCTGATGTTAGCTTTGGCTTTGCTTTGTAGCATCTACTTTGATGCTTAATGATGGTGGTGTGACATAGGGTGTGTCTAGAGAATTGGGGCAGAGAGTTCCACATGTGTCAGTTTACACGCAGCAGTTTCAACAGCTGAAAAAACTCTGGCCAAGATTCTAGTCAATACTGCACTGCATTTCATTGTTCTGTATTTTCTCTATTTCTTCTTCTCTTCCTGAAATATTTCTTCCCTACTTTATGCTCTCTGCTGTAGTTTCTTCTTTCCATCTTCTGCTCAGTTCTCACTCTGCTCAAGTTATGTCCTGATTTAGAAGGACTTCTCAGAATTTTTGGAATATTGTTGAGTCCAGATAGCAGCAGGAGCATCAGCCCTGAGCTTCTTCCAGGTCTATCAGTTAAGTCAGCCTGGTTATCTTACCAGTGAGGATCAGTTATGGTGTGATTGTCTGGGTCTCTGAAAAGTTCAGTTTCCATGACTGGTACACAAATTGCTATGTGAGGATTCAGTGTGGCCTCTCAAATCTTTTGCCTGAGTAAATATCTAACCTGCTGCACGTGTATATGTATCTTCTTCTGGTTATTTTTAGGATTTGGCAGCTGACTTAAAAGAAAATGTAAAAGGGAAAGGAGGGAGGGAGAGAGAGAGAGGAGGAAAAATAGGAGAAGGAAAGGAATAGGGGAAGGAAAAGAGGAAAATGAGGGAGGGCTGGTCTTGAACAGGGAAAGGAAATTGATTTTTTTTTTCCATATGGAAAAGGAGGAAGAAATCAAGGAGTACAAACCTACAGTTTGTTCCTCATGAAGTTTGATTTAACCTTCCCCCAAGGTGGGGCATCATAGAGGTGATACTGTTGAAAGTTTGGAATATGGTGAAGCAGACTGTAGACTAGTTAAAAGCTGTAGAGGTAGCATGGCACATGAGTCTGGTAAAAAGTTTTGTATGGCTTTATTCTTAGTGTTGGTTTTGGTTGTCAAGGTATTTTTTGATTTAGAGAAAGTGGTTTTGTTTGGTTTTTTGTTTGGTTTTTTTTCTTTATTTTTAGTAAAATTCTGGCTTATGTTTTTAGTTCTGCTCTACTTGTTTATCCACAGGTAGCTATACAGAATTTAATGTGACCATTTTCATACTGATTTTGTAGTTTTTATCTTGATTCATATTGATTTTGTAATTGCTCATTCTTTTTAGTCATTGCTTGTCCTTCTTTATATGATATAATGGAAATGAAAGTGTTTAAAAAAATGTCTTTACTGTTAAGAGTGCCCATGAAAACTGGGCCTTGGTTGAGGCAAGGAGTGTGTGTGGCAGCTGTGTTTTACCATTACCTTTGATCACAGTGCAGCCCTGTTTGAGGCCATGCTGCATGCAGGCAAAGCAAAGGCCTGGGTTTTACTGATCTTATGAGCTCCTGAATAGGGCTAGAAGGGGAATGACAGAGGAAGAAGAAAGCTTTTGGAAATGAAAAGGAAACCCCGTGAACCCGAGCAGCATTATTGGCTGGATTTGCCTACCAGGGAGCCGCTCAGTTTCTGCCAGGCTAATTTTGCTTCAGCTTCTCTCCCCCACACCCCCGACCCCACCTCCCCCTCTCTCCTCCTTTCAGACTTTTTTTGTTTTTGAGGCATGGCTGTAGTAACTTGGTTCTCAGGCTGGGAACCCACTGAGCTGTTGCCATGGTCACTGGGAAGCTCTTGGTGCCATGTGCTTCAAAGGGAACCTTTCCCCTCCTGGAATTCCTGCCTCTCTCTGCTCACAGCACAATGAGACTCCTTCACTGCTCCAGCAGTGGGGCTGTGCTGGAGGAAGGCAGAAGCAGGGTTGCCTGCAATACTGATTGCCTGCCTGCATCCTGGCAGGGCTGGGAGTTGAAACTGGGTGTTCTTTAAGGTCCCTTTCCAGCCCAGACCCTCTGGGATTCTGTGATCCACTGTACTGTCAAGGCACTATACTTGCCTGTGTCCTGTACTCTCCAATATGCAGACCCCTGATCTACCCCCACCACAGTAATTTTCAAGGCTGATTACATCTGTCAAGACTGTGAAATGCAATTCAGCAATACCACTGGTTTTTATTTCAGTGCAGGACAGTGAGAAAATGCTGAAGATTTGTTTAAAATAGTACTTTTTCACTTTCTGCAGGATTGAAAGTCCACAAGAAAAGGATTTTGTTTTTCCTTCTCTTCCAGGGACTTCTCTTCTTATATTTATAGGATATATGTATTTGAGGATGTGCATCTGAGTATAACCTAACAAAGGCAGGATGTCCCTGCTACTACAGCTTCCTGTTTTCTTCAGATGAAAGAAATCTGTAACATGAGGAAATTCCTAGCAGTTCTTCCAATATCCATTCACTTCTTTTCTAAGAACTTGTTTACAAAAATTTGCACAAATACTGACTAGATGAATCTCTTGTTTTGCCATGTCATCATTTTTATTATACTAGTTAGGCTGGGGCCAAAATGCACATAACAGTTGAACTGTGATTCCTAAGCTTTTGTCTAACAATTTAGTTTAAGTACAAAAATTCTTACAAGGTAATCAAATGAGAATTTATGGGGCTATGTTGGTAGTTTAGTTTCTGAATAAAGAGAGATCTGTTCTAAGACTTGAGGAACAAGGCCTGTGAGGAGTCCATTTTAATATTTTTCTTTCAGAGTTACTAAAACTAATTAAAAAAGGCAAATTAAACAAAAGCAACTTACACCTTTATATTAATAACCTAAATTAAGCAATCAGTTATAATTTAAAATTGGTTGCTGACAGGATAAGTATACTTCTTGTTTCTTTATAACAGTAATAGTTTTATATACAATTGGATAATTTCCTGTAGAAATAGATTGAGTTCAGTTGTAGAAATACATGTTGAATTTAGTCAAATGCTCTTCCATGCTGAACTTGTTCAGAAATCAGGACTGAACTATGCCCAGATTAACATCTAAAATTAATAAGAGACAGGACTAAAAACATTGGTCAGTGTTTCCAAAACTTTGCTTGTTCAGATACTTTCAGCTGGTAGTGACAGCTGCTGTAAGGCACCCTGTGATGAGTCTTGTGCTGCAGGCAGTAGGAAATACTGTCACTTCAGGAAAAACTTCTTATATCCACTGAAGTAGTTGACATCCCACTTATGGTATCTATTCCACAATTTGGGGACCTTTTCTTCCTTCTGTTTACTAGCCTATGTTTCTTCTTTGCAAACAGCATCCAAAAAGCATTTGTAATTCTTTTTGAGGCAGTAGTCTCAAAGATTAGTGGTTAAACTTAATCAGTCTGGATTAAAAGTAATAATATGAGTGATTTGAAATCTGGTTGGTTTGTTTGTTTCACTCTGTGGCTACCTGGAGGTTTGTGCTGACAGTGTAGTGTCCAGTGGAGGTAGGAACAAGTGAGAGAAGGCAGGGTCTACTTTCTGTGATGGCAGTGTGGACATAAATGTATGTCAGACTACAGACTGAGAAAGGTTTTTTTTTTTTGCAGTATAAACTTAATATTGGCTGTTTTGAACTCCTAGACATTCTGTGTTAAGGAGGAAGTTGTTATGAAGTAGAAGAAAGCTTTTTGAGTGAGACTAGACTCCTTTGGCTGTGGACCATCTGATAGATCTATATTGCAATGTCAAACATGCCAGAACTCTGATCAAAACAAAAACTATTGTTTTTATCAACCCCATTGTTTTGTAATGAAAAATGAATACGAGTTTTAATGAGGAAGAATAACATCCCTGGTTACTGTTAAGGATTCAGACCTTCTGAATCAGTCATGTCCTTTAAGTGTCTTCAATAACTTTTCATTACATTTTTTTATTTCCAAGGTTTGTTGTCTTAGCACTACCTAAAATTAGGGTTTACTGTGAAAAAACTTAGTATATATAATTGCAATCCCTGCCATGTTTGTGTTTGTCCTTACTGTATTTGTTCTAAAGAATATATTGAGAAAGAGAAAATTATAATTTTCCCAAAGCAACAAAGAACATCATAAGTACTGTGATATCATAATTATCATTTGTTGTTATTCCCCACTTCAGCATCATTTATAATGTCCAGGACACCTGAAATGTTAACATCCATTTTAAACAACCATAAAACATCTTTAAAAATGGTATCTGAAATGGTACTTTTATTTGTGCAAATACTTTTGATGTCATTTATATTTTGACATGAATTTTTCTTACTTCCCCAATGCTAGGAGTATTATCACACTTCTGCACCATATAGGCACAATGATTTCTGGAGTTCTAACAAAACTCTAGCATAGATGAGATCAGAAGAGGTGATAATACATGTTTTTCAGGAAGAAGATGGCTTTTCATAATGGCACACAGAAAAAGACAACAAGAAGAAAAAAAAAAATCACATAGAACAAAAGGCTTTTGCCAAATTTCTGCTTCCCATCTCCTTGCCTCTTCACCCCCCACATACCATACTCTAACAACAAGGTAAAGAAGGGGATTTGAATGGGAAGGAAGAAATGAAGAAAAGCTGCATCTAAGAGTGTTAGAACATGTGGCCACTGCATGAAACAGCACTGTCATCATTATAACTGAATTACTGACTTTATAAGTACCTTTCTCATGTATTCCCTCTTTAAATCCTCTTATTCCATTGCTACTTTCCACTGTAATTTCTGCAGCCCCTTTGAGAAGAGAAGGGAGAGGTTGAGCATGGCAAAGAGAACTGACAAGGAAGCCAGTTGAAATGTGGAGAGAGGAAAGGTTTGTGTATGGATTGTATGGTGAAAGATGCAGAAGGAAAGAAAAGAACTGGATCAAAGCCAAAGAGGAGAGAGCTCAAAGGAAGGGACAAACAAGGGCTGAATCAGGTTATGCAGTTCAGAAGAAGTAGCTCTGTCAGGTTTTCATTCATGGCTGGTGGTGAGCTCTTTCCATTGGTAACTAGTGCCAGCAATCTGCTACTGTATTATTTTACTGACTTTCTTTCCATGTTCCCTGCACAGTTCTGAGAAGCATCAGCTATTCATGAACAAAGGCCCTCTCTCGTGTTTCTCCCTCTGGGCACTCCTTAGATTTGCCATTGTTGGATTGATTACTTTAAATAAATGTCCACTTTTAGAGTTGAGTCCTTAGCAGTCCCCACCATCATCTTCACTCCTTTCTAACCAACTGTGGAACACAGCTGCTTCTCCCTTAAGCTAGAGAAGCAGCTGTTGTTGCACTACATGTGTTACTGGAGTTCAGCTCAGTCAGATCTCTCAGTGAAATAATGGAAGTCAAGGGCTGAGTAGAGACTAAGGAAGAATTATTTAAGGCATGCTGTGCTTACAAATAATATGAATAATATATAAATGCTTCATGTCTCTTAAGTTTTTGGACCCTCATTATTCTATGTGCCTTGTAAACCTTTCAAACAATGAGAGTTGCTTTTGTTTTATATGTAGAATATATTTATTTCTCAAGAAATGCATAGTGGCAAACATGTTGGAAGAACTGTAGAAATTGAATTTGAAACAGAAAAGTGAGAGAGCAAGTAAGTGCTGCTGTGTTGGAGTATAGAAATGAGCACAAAAGAAGCCTGGCAAGCAGAGTCAGATAAATGGACCAGAAAGTGAAGAAAATAAGGAGCAGATATGGAGGCAGGGAATGGAATTATTTAGGACTTCACAGATGAGTGACATGCCTAATTTTGGTGCACTAGGAGACAGAAGGCTTTGAAAGAAATTGGAGAACTTCGGAATGTAACCAGAGCTGCATCAGAGGGACTCCAATATTCAGAATAAAAGTTGGGGCAGATACAATCAACAGTGGTAAAAAGCTGGATCCTAAGGAATTGCAGACATAAAAGTGGGAATGTTTTGCAATGATTTTCACAAGACTGAAAGGAAGGAAAGAGAAAAAAAAAATCACACAAATTGTGCTTCATATCCTACTGCTTTGAGATCGTTTGCCAGAACATGTTTTTCTGCTCTGAACATTTTATCTTTTTGATGACCAGGTGATATCTAGAGGTGCGGTTTTGGATAACATGATGATTTAACATTTGTACTGAGTTCAAGGAAATGACTCCAAATGAAACAAGTGATCATGCTGTGAACTCAAAAAGAGTGGGAAGTGCTTTTTAGTCAGTGTAGGGAGTACTGACCAAGCTACTTGCAATTCTAGCAGGTTAGTTTTTGAACATTAGAGTTGGACATATTTGTGACATGCATTAGGTAATACAGATTAATTATATATTATTAGTGTTTGCATTGCTGTGGCCTTAGAACTGTTCATTAGGGATGGAAAACTCTCACAAAGAGAGATCACAAGAATGTATGTATTCATTAATGTCTCAGTTCTTGGCCCATTGGTGTTTTGTTCAATTGGTGAGCCAAGAGAATACATCACAGACATAACTTTTCAAAATGCTCAAATAACTTGGTCCCTTTGGGATAGGAAGAAAGATGGGCCTTAGCCCTGAGGATCCAAATGGTGAGCTTTTAAGTGGGTGTGGGAAGGAGAAGGTATTTGCAAAGAGCACAGAATCCATAGGCTTCAGGTCCATGAACAGTGTTGAAACTCCCAGAGGGTCGCTTCAGCTGAGTGTAAGGGCCTAATGAGCCAGTCTGACTGTTTATGGGCTGTGGTTAACCTCTTGCAAGTTAGGATTTCCTGTCGCCAGCAATGAGCTGTGACCGCCAGCACCACAGTGTTAATGATGAGGTAGGGGCTGATGAATGGCTGGACTCCAGACAGCAGCCTTCACTGGCAAAGAATCAAGTGGCTAGAGGGAGAAAAACATTGAAGTCTACAAGGGAAATAATGCAATCTCCAGAACCTATAATTCCCATGTTTAAAAAAAGAAAGGGATAAAGAAACTGGCGACAAATTCAAAACAAGTGAAGCTTTTATCTCTGCATTCTGAATAGAAGATTGTTCTTCAGCAAAACTGGCTGTAAAAGCCAGGCCAGTTAAAACAATATGCAGGCTGCTTGCCTCCAAGTAACCAGAAATTGTTGGCTCGGAGTAGCCTGTTCTGAGGAGCCAACCTGCTGGGAGACGTTATCCAAGCAACGGCTTGAATGCAATTCCTCCCGCTGTGGAATGGCTCTTTGGCAAATGAAGACCCTAATTAGAGATGGAAGGGTTTCTATTTTGTTTTTCTTTAATCCTTGCCCCGAGGCCTCTGCAATACAGCCATGTCTCTGCTTGCGTGGAGAGAAGTTTCCAGTTTCCCTTTGTAACAAAAATCCTCCACCTTTTTCATTTTTGTTTTCCCCTTCTTTTTATCTTTTTTTCCTTTTTTAATTTTTTTTTTTTTTTTTTTTTACAGAGTCAACAAACTAACAACAAGGGCCCACCACAGACTGGGACCTTGAAACTAAACTAATGCAAAACCAAGGGTAACTGGAAGAAGAGCCATAGCATCCTGTATTAGCCAGCCATGAACATGAAAAGTTGCTAGCTAAACTGGAATACTGGCCCATCATGCAGATTTTTACTGTTGAACTTATTATCTAAGCTGATTCTAGTAGTAGAGAGGGATGATCTCACAGAATCAGCAGCATCCTACTGGATTCCAAGGGAATCCCACATGATTTTTTTGTTCATTCAGAAAGATTGAAGTCCTTTACTAGGGCTTACATGCCTTTCTGTAGTCTTGGATGCAGGTGCTCATCCCTGCCAAAGAACCTCCAGGACTGCAGCACTTTGATATTTGTAGAAGTGAAAATACCTTTGCTTCTTCTCAACTCACCTTGCTATATATCATGTCTATCTGAACATACTGTTAGGGGCTGCATGCAGGCACTTAAAAACCCTGCAAAGAGCCCTGCATTTTCTGTTAGTACTGAGATATGGATTTATTGTTTCATCATCTCAGATAATCGTGTTATCTCTAAAATGTCCTTGTTCACAGTAGATACCAACCTATTGATGAAGGTCAGCTTCCTGAGGGTGAGGCTAAGCAAGACAGATGATACTTAGCATTCCCCATTAAATTGACTGAGATTAGATGGAATTCTTACTAACAGTTTTTCAGAGTTTTGCCATTTCTCATTCTAAATACAAGACAATTAGTATAATTCTTTGTTTTCCCTTTTGATGTACATAAATATCAGTTTATAATTCTAAAGTTAGTATTCTGTTAGAGCACATGCCTATAGGAGAACTTCAGTACATTCTTTTTACGTACCTATGGTACTTGTAGGGATGCTTTTTTATAGTTGTCTGCATTAATAGTTTCTTTAATTTGCAACTCCTCTAATGCTTTCTTATATATCTTTTTTTTTTTTTTTTATTCTCTCAGCACCACAACATGCTTGCTTGTATGTTTACACAATCATTTCTGGTCTGGTTTGTTTCCATCTGCATTCAGTACACCCTCAGTGCAAAGGTTAAGAATTATCTGGATTTGCTGTAGTGGTATTTTATAGCATATGATATAGTACATGTTTAGTACATAATTCCTAAAATATCCTCATCTTGTGACCATTATATTTCAAGGGTAACTGTATTTAGAAGTTCTGGGAAAAGCTTGAAGGGTTAACCATCAATTGTGAATGCAGCCACCCAGTTCTTGCTGAGTGTGCTAGGTTCTCTGTGAATATGTAATCTAGTTCAAGACCCCATCCCCTCCTTTGATCTCTTCCAGTGCTCACCCTTCTCTCTGTGACTGTGCCTTGTCATAGCAACAAGGCTGCTGGCCTGCAAAATGGTGATAGCAGAGGTCAGGGGTTTGGGACTGCAGTCCCATGACTCTGAAATGTATCTTAAGAGATGTGCAGCTGGCAGGCTTTGATGTGTTCAGGATTAAATAAATGTCTTTTTCTTACTGTTTTTACACAGTTAGACTCAGAACTGATAGCAGTTTCTCCCTAACCCCAGAAAAGAGAGACATTGAGTTTCTTGTTCTTCATTTTAACCATCTAAGAGCCACTCTGTACTGAGTGGTTGAATCACACTGGTGTGTATATATATTGTTGATGTGATTATGTATTTCATGAGGTGATAGGTTTTTTTAAACTGCAAGTACGTAGCTTTTTAAAGCTTGGGTTGTTTTTATTTTTTATAGAAAGGCACATTGGTTTTAAAGTGTGATTATGCTTTTAAATTTAATAATGCTGCTTCACACTTTCTATACTTCTTAATTGGTAAGCAGTGGTTATAATGCTGTGTAATTCAGAATCTATAGGGCAGTGTATAAAACATATCTCAAGGTGCCAGAGAAGCTGAGTATTCCAGTCAGGAAGGGCTTTTATGCTGGTGGGATGCATGGGGATTTGGCTGTCTTGTTTTGATATTCTGCCTTTGTTTTCAGAGGGAAATATGAAATCTCCTTTTTCATTATCTCAGAAAAAGTTTGAAATGGCATTCTGTTTATGCTTGGTTTAACTGAGTTTCTGGAATTACCAGGGAATTGTACATTAACAGGTCTGAAGCATCAGCTGGTTAATCTGTAACTTCTGCTGTTTGCAAAGTAGATGGCTGTCCTTTTCTCCTTCCTCCTCTGCCCTGCAGAATTGGCCTGTGGCCTGGCTTGCTAGCTCCAGTGTTGGTTCAAGGGACAAGGTATTTTTTGTGATTGCCTGATAGCAGTGTGGGGGGAGAAAAGAGAGAGGCCAGGATTGTTCAGGTGTTGTTGTAGCTCTGAGAGAAGCAGGTTTTTGCTTTTTTTCACAGTTGCAAAGTAAAGGTGTATTTGCACAATGCTGTGGATTTTACATAAAGTTCTTGATGATGAGCAGGTTCAGATTTTATTGCCTGGCTTCATGTGATGCCATTTCTGCCATACTGAGAATCTAAGGCTGCCCCCCATAGAATGGGGGTGCAGTTCATACCCACTGCTTGTTTTAATAGGTGTAAGGTATTCCTCTCTCCTGAAGAAGTTTAGGGCTTTGAGAGCATCAGGGTCAGAATACCATTCAGCTGACTGGAATGGCAAACTGGCAGTGGCAACATCTCCTTGTCACAACCTGCAGATTCCTCATGCATTTGTGTAAGAACCAGTGGTGTCCTTCTTATCATTTGAACTTCCTGGGTTTGTCCAGACTTAACAGAGGTTTTCTCGAAACTGCAGAAAGTCAAACTCTGGTAAGGTAGGCTCCTAATGCTTGTTTCAGCACCAAAGGAAAAAAAAAAGAGAGAAATGAAGACAAGTCTTCAGAAGTGTCATAGCTTAACCACACAACAGCAGCAAACCTCTACTAGAAAAGCCAGTATTCTAGAACCTGATACTGCATATTCTCTATCATATCTCAGAAATATTGTCTATATCTTTGTGGTCTTACTCTCACTTGACCTTGACACAGAGAAAACAGGTGCAAATCATTTGATATTGGAACCGACTTTGTTACTTTTGAGTCTGCTCAAGAGAAGACCAAGACCACTGATTTGCTATATTCATCATTTATTTTGGTGAAATATTGCAGATGGAAACCTCATCCCTTCAGCTGTATTCCCTAGCAGTCAAGATTGTTGAAATCCTTGAATTGCTTTTCCAGAGCAGTAAAACAAGACACTGCACCTTTTCATTCAAAATTTTGTTCTCTGGACTTACAGTTTGCAAGTTGCATGTCACTGAGTGTTGCTCATATGTTAGCAGTACACTATGTGAGAGGCTGACTTCTCTTATTTCAAAGCACCAGAGGACAGCTGATGATAGAATCAGCTATGAAAAATATTCCACTTTACACTGCTCGCATAATCCCACTCTTTTGTCAGATTAATGACCATTGACTCCACAATGTAGAGAGAGATCTGACATAGACTGTTGGATCCGATGGGCTGGAAATATCCAGAAAATATGCCTCAAGTTCAATAATTATTAGTTCATAGAGAAACTGAGGGGGGAAAAAACCCTCAAAAACTGACAGAGGAAATTCAGGCTAGCTCAGTTTTCAGCTAAATAAGGAAGTACATACCAACTGACTTTTCTCTGCACTGATTTAGAATAATACCATATTTTCTGCCCCAAAACCCAAGATGTACTGAAAAATGGAATGGGAATAGGAAAAAGCCATTGTTATACCTATTGGAGCTGTGCTGTTACCTTTAGTTCCAGCAGCATTTTGCTTTTGGGATCCATAGGACTGTTTTCTGTGTACTATATCCTTGCTCTCATACTTCCCATCTTGGTAATTTTGGAGGACCAGCTAATAATCCTGACACCTGATGGAATGGTTTGCTAAAAGGAGTTTACTGGCATCTGTACTGGTTACTCCTTAAACCTTTGCCCAATCTCCTCTTCCCCAGCTTTATGAGTTTCTTAACCCAGGGAATAAATTAACCTGCTCATGTAGCACGCACCATAATTATAATTAATATTTGTTAGCTAGAGTTTACTAAGTTCCAAGAAGATTAGAATACCTAGAGTTGGGTGAACAATTGAACAAATCCATGAAGAGAGGTAGTTTTTAATGTAAAAACATTTGTGAGAAATAATTTTATAACACTAGGATATATCTATGACTTACATAGGCAGCCAATACTTTTAAAGCATCCTTTTCTCCCTTCAGTCCATCAGTATTATCCAGGATGTTAACTTAAAAAAGTTTATTTATAAGTAGTAATCTGGCTCTACCAATAGCCATTTTCAACAAAAGGTACTCTCTTAATAGATGTGTAATGCATTACTATGTTGATATAAATGGCAGAGCTTGCAGTGCTTGATGAACTTTGATCTCCCAACCTATGGTTTAAGCCTCTCATCTGCAGTTTATTCACTTTCTGAAATCCATTAGATTGAAGTGTCATGTCCTCAGGTGCAAATACTGCTGAATATTGTCAGGCAATTCTAACTCTGACAAGTAAATGTAACGAATAAAGGCTGATGATGTTGGTATGATTTTTCTCTTAAAGCAGAATCTTGTTAAGCAGCTTTTCTTATGATGGTTTCTCCACTCTTGCATACTAACTGAAACATAGATTGGGATGAAACCACACTAGAAAGCAGAGGAGGAGATGCTTGCCATGTTCATGTGCAAGCATGCAAAGTCCTTCAAGTTGTCAGGAAGGAGCTGACTTTACTGTTTCAATTGTTGCTGTCCTACCTGACTTGAATGAACTAGAGGAACAGTGCACCTGTTTAATAATTATCTGGTCCCTTGGGATGAAAGTTTGCCTCATCAAGGAAGTTGTTACTTCCTTATTATATTTGCCTGGCCCACAGGGAGGTAGTGCAGAGCTCTTAAAATCTTTCTGGTGTTCTTTGAGGTAATAAATTAAAATTCCTTAGTCCTAGAGATGTGGAGAGATATTTTTCTTGGACTTTTGTCACATGCATTTCCTCTTATCTTAACTAGATTACAAGGCCTAGTAAATTCTGTCAGATTTTAATCTGAGACTCTATTTAATGTTCATTTTATTGGAAATGTTCATTGTTCTGTAGTAGCATAAACTCTAGACTCTGAACACAGAGATGGACTGGGAAGTTGTTATTGCTATGAACAAAGTGATCACTTGAATTATGAGAAGTGCAATTACAATTTTTTTTTGTTTATTTTCTATTACTCTTTACAAAAGGGGAATAGTACCGATATGTACTGATAGCCTTTTGTTTTAAGCCACAGAAGATAATCACAGAAAGAAAGAGGCGTGGCAAATGAATGGGAATTGAATTGTGGAAATGTCTGTTTGTTTGCCACAAGTATTGTAAAATATAAAAGTATAACATGTACTGCATTAACTTCTTTTTCCGCTCTCATCCATCTTGTGTTTATTTTCGATGTAGGTTTGGTCACTTTGCTTAGAAAAATGATTTGAGTGAGTCTAAATGCTGGCTAGCCCAAAAAGAAAAATCACGTACCTATTACAGACTGGCATTATTTTAAGTGGGACTTAACACTGCTGTGTTATTTTGAGCTGCCCCGATTCCTGAGTAGCGGGCAGGGTATTTTCAAAGAGCGGTGCTGCGGTGGGATGCGGCAGCAGGGCCGGCAGGTGTTCGGTCACGGGTGCGCTGCGGCCCCGCCTGGAGCCCAGGGCAGCGGGGCAATGCCCCGCGGACAGCAGCGTTCCCGTCGGGCTGCCCCTGCTCCGCTGCCCGCCGCCGTGCCCGGAGCCCGCTGCAGAGGGAGCGGACACGCCTCTTCAGCACCTGCCGCCTTGCGCACGGAGGGTCATCCTCCGGCAGAGCGAACTTTCTCCGGGTATCAGGATTTGAACCCCGCGTTTCCCCGTTCCCGCCGCCGCCCTCCTCTCCCCTCAGCGGCCGGGACGGGCGGCGCTTCCGGCGGCCGCAGGGGGGCGCTGTGCGCGGCCGCCGCTCCCTCAGGGCCGGGCGGGGATGGCGGCCGGAGCTGCTCCCGAATCGAGCACCGCAGTTCGCAGCGTGGCCCGACGGGTCACCCCCCATTTGCCACTACCCTCCGCAGCACTCGCTGCTTTTTTTTTTTTTTACTCGGTGCTTTTCATCTCTTAACACCTGGTGCGGGAAACTTGCTGTTCCTTCAGTGTATTCATTCAATTAAGGTGTTTTTATCAGCGCTGATCTGCAAAATGTCTTTAAAAATCTCTTCAGAGATCAAGGGGCCTTGCTTGTTGACTGATCATCATGAAAAAACAATCTGAACAGCCTGAACTATAAGTTCTATAAGTATTTCTATAAGGGGTGCCTTCTAGGGAAACCTGGATGAGCCCTCACCTCAGGGCTACTGCAAAGGAGAATGGGTGGTAAATTCCTTTTAACTCTTCCTCCCCAGCAGTTCTTAGTCATTAACCAGGTGTGCCGACTTCAAAGGGGACAAATAACCTGGTGGGCTGAGAAAAAGCTCCAGTTTGGGAGTTGGCTTCCCTCGTGCTGTCTGATGAGCTTTGTTGTTTTAAAATAAAATACGAGAATAGAGCAAAGAAAGTGACCTTTATGTATTCAAAGCAGCTTCTCTGCATTGGCCAACATTTTTCCAAGAAAAAATGCTGAGTAATGTTTCATATTTTATCCCTTTCATTGGGTTCTGTTATATATCAATGTAAGTTCAGGTTCTGGTAGTCTCTGTTATTAGTACTGTGGTGGTGATAGCTGTCATTGCTTGGACAAATAGATTCTTGTATTCTGTGTCCATAAAGGCAATAGAATTTTGGAAAGTTGCTGCTTTGTGGAGCCACTGAGCAACATTTGAACAGTGCATACAGAGACACAGTGGCAGAAACAGGATAAAACCCCTGTGTTAGCCTTGGTGATTAAAATACTGTTTTCTCTGTTTAGAGGATTTTAATATCTTTTCTGTGCAGTTGGTAACTCCAAGTCTGGACTGTATTTGATGAAAAGCTGTGCACTTACATAGCTCTGATCAGCATAAGAAGCATATGCAGCAGTTCTGACCTCTGATGGTCAGAAAAAGCAGTATTCCCTGAGAGACATTTTGAGATTGTGCTATCCTAGTTTGTGAGAATGACACTGAGAAGATATAAAGAACCCGGGCCACCTTAATTTTCTATACTAGTGAGCTCGTTTCCACTCCAAGTCATAGGGAAGATGGTTTTTATGACACTTCCAAGTAAAATGGAGGAAAATGAACATAATTTTTTACAAAATGCTTGTATTAAAATGTTTTTTAATTCCTTTAAAAGGTTGCTGAAAGAGGAGTTTGAGAAGGAAGGAGCAGAGATTCTGTAGAAGCTTTAGTGAAGTTTTACTACCTTCCATGCTGGTTCAGGAACTCCTGTGTTTGTAATTGTTCTGTCTTTTTTTAACTATACAGAAACACAAAATGTTAAGTTTTCTATCTGAAGATGAGGAGAGGGAGTAATTTTTGAGTTAAGAAGTTATCTCTTGGGGTGGGACTGAGGATGCTGTCTTTCTTATTGCAGGCAAAACGAGCAGTACAGCGAGGAGCCACAGCCGTCATCTTTGATGTTTCTGAAAACCCAGATGCCATTGATCAGGTATGAAGCAATTCAGGCAGGAAGCAATGTAGGTGTTGGGAACCTGGCAGAAGGGGAAAACTTTGGGGAGTTAGAATTTTTTCTTCTAGCTATTGCTAGAATCCAGAATGCAGGTCTGGGATTATGTTTTTGAAAGAGGATGGAAGCAAATTTTTTGTGGGCCATTATCTAATCAAGGAGGTTTTCTTTACCCAGCTCTGTGTACAAAACACAGGATGTTTGGCTCTATCCAGCCTGTGATCAATAGTGTTGTTGAACAGCTGCTATTTTTGAGATTGCAAAACAACTTTCAAACTTGATTCAAAACAAGTTTCTTTTTAAAACTTATAACCATTTCTTTCTCATTTACAGCTGATGATTTCTGCCTATGTATTTTGTGGACAAGCAGGGTTTTTCTTCTTTTTCCAAGTCTTGTTATAACTTTCATCTTTTTATTTGAAGTGGGTGAGGTAATAGCCCTATGAAAGGCTTTAACATACTACAGCCAATTCTGAGTTACTTCAATGAAGTAATAAGCACAAAAATAGTCTGCATTTAGTTTAGTTCTGTTTTGTCTTGAAACAAAACTGCTGTTTCTGTTAGAGCAGAAACAAGTGGAGCTGAAGGTTTTTAACTGCAGCCTGTATTTCTTGGGGGAAAAGAGAGATCATCAGTGTTTACATTTAAAAAGCTGGCTTTAATTCTGAAATTAGTATCTGTTGGACAAAGGAATGCAGAAGACCCTGTGCTTTGAGGACTGTGGTCTGCATGTGCATCAAAGTTTCAGCCTTGATCTTGAAAACATTCACAGGGATATTTCTTTCCCCTTTTCTACACAGGAAAAATATCTTCACAAATATATTATCTGTCTTTTTCTACTTTTTAACTCTGTTACAGCTTCTGATTACTTCTAGCCACCCTGCTCTGGAATTGGGAAGCTGAGTTACTTTCTCTTGCTCTTTTCCCTCTAACAACAACAGTCTTCCTTGCTTGTTTATAAATAATAAACTGGGTGCATCTGTCCCCAAGAGCTGGGGTACTAGTCTGGTGGATGTTTAAATATTTTGGGTATACCAATAAAATGGAAGAAGGTTTAGAGCAGCAGCTGACAGAGTAAGTAGGCTGGGTTAGATGAAAGAGCAATAGTAGCTTGTGGAAACACTGGAAAACAGGAGAGAGAGGAATGACTGGATGCAGCTTTCATACTCTAAAAGTAGCAGTTACTGGATTGGCTCTGTTCTCATGCTGCCCTGGATGCTTGTTTTTAGTGGATTTTGGTTCTCATCTAAAATCTTCAGAACCCTTCACATCAGGAGTGCTAAGTAATTTGTCTTTAAAATAGGTACCATTTTGGCACTCACAATGGAATTGTGGATAACAGTGACAGATAACAGTGGAGGGAAAACTGACATGAGGTAATCTGGAGTATCTGTGGTTTAAATGGAAATATCCTTAGACACTGAGAGGAGCTGTTTAGGAAGTTTTCTCATGTATGCTTGTTACCAAGCACTAGAACAAGTAAGGGACATTGCTTTGAAAGGGAGGAGTGGAGTATTATCAAAGGCAGTCCCTCCTGCCAGACAATGAACAGAAATTGGAGGCAGGCCTGACCGGAAGAATTGCCCTCAGATAATTTGGTACATGCCAAATGAAAGGGCTTTGCCTAAATGGGGTTTATTCCCATTGGTCTGAGTATCTTCTGAAAATTGAGAATGAAACTTTTATTTTTAAAAACGCTCTCTGAACTCTGAGCTGTTTCTTAGTTTTACTCTTGCATATTTGAAGAGGAGTAACAGCACCCAGAGCATCATGTTTAGCAAGAGTCTGACAATGTGCAGAAATGACTGATGAACTGGGAGAATTCTCTCTTAGACAAGAAATCATGAGAGGGAGTATGTGTCTGGGAATGGAAGAACAGTGACTGGATTTGGCCCTAGGCCAGCAAGGCTTGTAGACACATAGGATCCCTGAATACTTCAGCTAGTTTTTAGCTGCTCACAAGACACCTGCCTTAAAAATAGTTGATCAGTGTTCTCAGAAAATCTGTCAAAAACTAGGAAGAATCAGTTTGAAAAATGCTCAGTGAAATCTGTTACCATCATCTGGTCAGTTTAAGCAGAGTCCTTTAGATGATGGACTGGTCAGCTGGTAATTTCTACATGGTTTAGCCAGAACTAACACGTAGCTGTCAACAATGCAGATATTTTAATCTCAGCCATAAGATACTCTTATTCAATTTGCTCACATTCCTGTCATCTCTTTCCTTTCCCCTGTACCATTTCCATCTGCTTGTCAGTGCATTGCTTGTTTTGTATCAACCAGGCTCTCTACTTGTATTTTTCTTGAAAGTCAGAGTAAGCTATATAAATTTATTGTGTTGGTACTATTTTTTAACAGAACAATTCTCCTGTCTGGTTATTACTGTCTCTGGTGTATAATTTAGCAGATTGTTGTTCTGGATTTGTTGGCCAGAGGGTTTACTTGAGGGTTTTTTTTCAATATCTGACTGGATAAAGCCATGAGCAGCCTGATTTGATGTCATAGTTGACCCTGCCTTGACCAGAAGGTTGGGCTCATGACATGCTTTCCCACACACATTATTAACCCTTTTTGACAAAACATAGCTGGACTTGGAAGGAAGTTTCAGGGTGAATTATGGGGTCTACTCAGATGCTCTAGTCTTTGAGGCCCCCCCATCCTGAAATCAGTAAGTCTCATTGTTGCTAGAACTCAAGTAATTTTGAACGAGTTCATAGAGTTAAATCTCAGAAATTGCTAATTTAACTTGGCTAGGTACAAAGACCCTGAAAGACAGGATTCTGATATGAGATTGTTCAGAAAGCTGAAGAAACTTCTGTTGAATAATGTTGAAATTGAAAGATTGATAAAATGTAGCCAGGACAATTTTTTTGGAATGTGCAGATTTTTATTGTTCTTCATTGTGAGGTTTATCATTACACTATTAATATCTGCACTGCTTCATAATGTAGCTAAGCTAAAGCTGCTGTTCATAAATAGTATTTGCTTAGTTTTGGTCCATTAAAAAAAAAAAATGCAGCAAAAGTCAAAAGTTTAATTTGGGTTAATTGTGTGGAATACTTAACTAAAGGTCTGTGCTAGAAGAGAACAATCAGTGCTTGAAATCAATTCCATGTTCATACTCCTTAACCATTCTCTGCATTGTCCAGAAGGAAAGTGGTTTTCCTGAAACAGCTTTTGAGCAGACTACTTTTTCTTTCATTCTAGCTGAACCAGGGCTCAGAGGACCCTCTGAAGAGACCAGTGGTGTATGTGAAAGGTGCTGATGCTGTCAAGCTAATGAACATAGTTAACAAGCAGAAAGTGGCACGGGCCAGGATTCAGCATCGCCCCCCACGGGTGAGTCTTTCAGCTCCTTTCTCTGGGTATCACAGTGCTGTTGTCACTGCAGGCAGGGCTTGCTCACTGCTCTGAGGGTGAAGATGTTCTGATGCTCCTTATGTGCATTAATACATGTGAAATTCTGTTGACCTAAACAAACTGAGTAACTGCACTGTGGAAAAGCAACTGCACCTGATGTAAGTGTAGCATCCACAATGTGGTATCTGCTGTCTTTCAGAAGGGTATTTTTGATTATAGAAATGGCTAAAAATTTCACACAGTAGAAATTTTCTTTTTCCTTACTTATTAGTTATTGCACACTCCTGATGTTTCAGTTTTGTAAGGTGGTTTGCCCTGTGCTAACTAATAATTCTGTGTAGTATTTTAAACATGGATAAATTATGAAATTATCTCTTTAACTATGAGATTATCTGATATTTGTAATTGTAATATAAAATAGTTTTTCCAGAGTTTTTTTTTTCCTAACACTTTCTAAATATAGTTTACAGAAGAACAAAACCAGAGGTTATCCATGTCCCAGTTACCACTTTGGTGGTGTTTTTTTTTTGTATTTTTTTAAATAGAATCCTTCTGTTAAGAAATGTATTTGAGAAGTGGGCCATTTTTTTAAAAATTCAAATGTTGATTTTCAGTCACTTACATGCATAAGCAGCCCAATAAACTATAAAAAATTGGTTTGGTGTGATTTGCTCAGTTAAAAACCCTGGATTTTGCAGTTCAGAGACTGTAAACCTGACATTTCATGACTGGCATTCTGTGTATTCTGTTCACTTGCAGTGGCATGTGAAACACAGGTTTTGTCTCATAGAATCCCAGTTAATGAACAGAACAATGTGTACTCTGACTTCTGCCATTCTGATTGTGTACATTCAGCAATGGCCCTGTTAAAATTTAAAGAGAAACAACAGATTTGAATATGATCTAAAGGAAGGAAAAATAATACCTTTGTTTTAATTTTTAAGCAACCCACCGAGTACTTTGATATGGGAATTTTCCTGGCCTTCTTTGTGGTTGTGTCTCTTGTTTGCCTCATTCTTCTTGTCAAGATCAAACTGAAACAGCGACGTAGTCAGGTAAGAGCAGTAATGGAGATTCACTGAATGCTGAAAGTTAGATTCTCTTACTTTGTCCTGAAGTGTGCTTGCAACTTTTAGAAATGCAGGATGCTGACTTATAATAGCCATCTTGGTGGCTCTGTGATTCTATCCATGCATGTAGGCCTTTGGAAGAGCTTGGAAGTATCCTTAAAGGAGATTTACATTGACCCATGATGTCTGTTCAGTTAAATCCTGAAATGAAAACAGTCCACTTAGCCACTGGGAAGAAAGAACATTTCTGGTTGCTCACAGATTGTCAATATACCAGCACTGGTATACTTCTAAATAAGTCCAGACTCTTGCTGCTGTATTGTGGGGAGGATTGAAAAATAAACAGCAAATTATTTCAATAAGATAACATCTATTGAAATGGGAAGGGTTTTCAAAATAAAAGTTTGGTTAGGAGAAATTCCAGGTGATGTAATTTGAGTTTGTCCTAGAGGAAATGATACAGCTAATTTATAACATTTCATTTTAATCCCTTTCTCAAGTGTTGCTCCAGGTAATATGGTGGTAACAGTATATTGGGGCATTACAATCAATACTAACATATTAAAAATAAAGTTCACGGCCAAGTTTGTTATGTAGGCTTGAATAGTTGCTGCCTATCAATTGAGCAGTTGCAGTGTATCCCATTTGTCAGCACCTTCACCCAGTTCTAATTCAGAGTAGTTTATCATTCTCACTTCTGCATGTGCATACATTCTTTTCATGAGGCTTCTGATCTGAATTCTAATTAGCCTTCTCTCTGTTTAATTTAAGAAATTATACATCAGTTGTGCCTGACATGATCTGTAAGATATATTATGGTGGTGTTTCTCTGCTACTACACTCTAGTCCCTTACACAGCAACATTGGCTTTTTTTTTTTCCTTTTTTCTTTTTTTTTTTTTTTTTTTTTTTTTTTTCTTTCTTCTCATGTAGAATTCCATGAACAGGCTTGCAGTGCAAGCACTGGAGAAAATGGAGACCAGGAAGTTTAAGTCCAAAAGTAAGGGACACCGAGAAAATAACTGTGGAGCACTGGATACTCTCAGTAGCAGCTCCACCTCTGACTGTGCCATCTGCTT
This sequence comes from Oenanthe melanoleuca, assembly GCF_029582105.1. Taxonomy (NCBI): domain Eukaryota; kingdom Metazoa; phylum Chordata; class Aves; order Passeriformes; family Muscicapidae; genus Oenanthe; species Oenanthe melanoleuca. The sequence goes on from NC_079349.1 coordinate 5,259,860, forward strand.
GGAGAAGTACATTGATGGGGAGGTAAAGGATGAAAGGTTTCTTCACCATGGGCTGGGAATGTAGGTGGTTTTGGCACTGTGGTACGTGGCTGGCTGTTGGGTACATTGTATGCTGAGGTGGTGCAACTTGTCAGTTTGATCACACTGAGCAGCCTCAGCTGCATCCTGCAGCTCTGAATTACCCACGCTGCAAAGTGAGAGGTGAGGGATCCCTCAAGTCACTACCTCACCGTTCTTGCATTTCTGAAGAGCAAGTCACAAAGAAGTCAGGGTTGCCTCAGCAGTTGGTTCTCTGGGTGTTTTTGACAAGTCAGGCACCAGGGTGATGATGCATGCAAGCTCTGTTGGAGGTAAGGATATCTTTAGAGTTTTGCTTTTCAAGATTTGATGGCACCCTGTCTTGAAAATGTCTAGTACACAGCACTGCTGGGAAACCAGAGGAGGAGAAGGAAGAGAGGTCAAAACATTCAGGAGCAGGTTTTTGACTACTCAGTTACTGTCACTTTATTGATGTCAGGGCTTGGTGTCCATGACTATTCCACCCAGTGGAAGCAACGAGAGGGTGAAATAGAAAATGGGCTCCTTGAAATAAATAAAATTGAGGCAGTCAATATTTACAACTCTTCACTTCCATTAGAAAGATTATGTGAGTACATTTTGTTTTGAAATGAGTCATAAAACAGTTGTAATTTTTAAGGCCATAGAAAATTCCAGCTGCATATTTGAGTGCGCAAGGTGCAAATACAAAGTTTAATGAAGTTAGTTGATGCGAAATTATTTAGAGTAGCAAGGATGAAAGTAGACAAGGACTTCAGAAGGGCTGTACAAACTGACTGGAGAGGAAATTCAGGCATGAACTTCGGCTTGAAGTGACAAACATATATATCAGGGATGGGTTGGAAGCTGAACATTGCTAATCAGGAATAAGATCTTCATGCTTTAGATAGCTTTGTGAAAGAAAATTGGTGGCAGTTTAACTGCTTCATGGCAGTTAAAAAGGCAAATCAGGTACTGAAAGTGAGTTGTGAAAGTCTAGAGAACTGAACAGAAAACATAGTTACACCACAGTGTGAGTTCAGTCATGTTCTCACTTTGAGTACTGTGTACTTCTGTCCTTACCTCACAGAAGATACGGAATGGAAATGAAGGTGCTACAGGAAAGGGTAGTCACAAAATGATCAAATATTTTGAATGGTTTCTGTATAAAAAAGCCCAAGTGATTGAGTGGGCAAGGACTGTTTAGACCCAGATTATTTGGGGACAGAGGGGAATACAAAGTTCTGTGGTGTTTCTCCACCAGGAGGTAGTAGCCCCGTGGCTACTCCTTCCCAAAGCATGTTAGAAATTGAAAACTTAAGCTCATGAGAAGTACTTGGAAGAAGGACTTGTTGCAGATTTCTGAGATATCCATCAGGCTGAGGAAATCCTGTAAACAGATCACAGCTGAAGGATAAGAGTCCTGGGCAAGAGAAAAAGTATTATATACCCTTTGTTGGTTTTGCTTTTACATGAGTGTTTCCCATTGTGAATAACTGTAGGAAAAGTACATCATTACTCTTGTTTTTTGTTTTGTTTTGTTTTTTTAACTTCATTTAATATGTTAAGGAAATCTTTAGTGACAACCTTCTTAAAGGTATTGGGTCACAGGGACATATTACAAAAGTGTCCTAAAGAAATGTCCTGTATCTGCATGGAGTTCTAAGGTGCCTGCAGACTATTCTCTTAGAGACAGCTGAGCACTATCATCTGTTGTGCTCTTGGCTGTCTTGATACCATTTTTTTCCTTCTCAGCACTTCAAGACTAGGAATTGCTCCATTTAGTAGCCAGGTTGAAAAAAGTAGGAACAAACTGTAAAAAATTCACTTGTTAGGAAGAAGTATTTTTTCATGGTCCTTCATCTGTTCCTGTAGGAACTGCGTGTCATTCCTTGCACTCACCGATTCCACAAGAAATGTGTGGATCCTTGGCTGCTGCAGCATCACACCTGCCCTCACTGCCGCCATAACATCATTGGTAAGTGCTGCAGTGTGGCTGCTCGGGTGTGTTTATTTCAGACAGCTTAAAAGATGAAATAACAAGTGTGCCTGTTTGTGAATCTCTGTGGAGCTCTCAGTCCTTATTGTAACACAGCCCTGGAAATACAGTTAGTTCCAAACTCTTTGAGAACAGCTGAGTGCTCCTGGCATAACCTTGGGGTGGGGATGATGCCCAGCTGAGGGCAGTGTTGTGCAGCCTTGTGTGCAAGGACGCATGGAGAAGAGGGATATGTTTTCTCTTGGGGATTACAAAGAAAACAATGTATGGGCTTTTATTTTTCCATGGTTTTGTAATTTGGAACGTGGTTTCCCTTACTTGCCCTCTTCCTGCTTTCATTTCCTCTGTCTTAAGAAAGTTTTCTGTCGCTGCACATTTATGTAAAAATGCATAAAGTGAAAATTTGAGCAATGACTTCCAGCCTCTCTCAGCCTCTGCAAGATGTAAGCAAAAGATTTTGTGTATATGAGAACAGTATCTGAAATAAATTCACTTCTTTTGCTTTTTAAGCAAATACATTTGACTGTTTCAAAGTTTTCCAGACATGCTTTTGTTTTGTTTTGTTTTGCTCTTATTGTTTTGTTTAGCTCTTATTTCCTTCTGTGTAAAAAAATTGGTGCATAATGTAATGACATGAAAAACAAAACATCCTTCTTTCTTGAGTAAAGAATATTCCCTTTTACTCCCTGCTAGTTCTACTTCTCCATTCTTGTTTCTCCCATTCAGAACAGAAGAAGGGGAGCGCAGCTCCCATCTGTCTGGAATCCATCAACCCAGCCCGCAGCCGGCAGCAGAGGGTGATCCTGCCGGTGCATTACCCGGGCCGAGTGCACAGGGCGAGCCAGCTGACGGCGTACCCCACCCGCACCAGCATGGACCCCCACGGGAACCCCATCACCTTACTGACGCTGGAGCGGCACGGCGAGCAGAGCCTCTACCCAGCCGCGTCCCCCGCCTACATTCGCAGCTATCAGCCTATTCACTTGGACCACGCTTTAAACACACATCACTGCAGCCTGGAGCACAGGGCTTACTCTCCAGCTCACAACTTCCGAAGACCCAAGTTTGGTGGACGCAACTTTTCCAAAGCAGCGTGCTTCTCCCGATACGAGACCATGTATCAGCACTACTATTTCCAAGGCCTTAGTTACCCTGAGCAAGATGGACAGCTTCCAGCTGGCATTTCCTCAAAGGGTCCTTCCCGTGCCTTTCAGCCTGGTAGCAGCATGCTTTTCCCTCCTGTGGTACACGTAATGCCCTCGTCCCGCTTGGAGAGCGGCAGTACCTCCAGCTTTAGCTGCTATCACGGTCACCGTTCGGTGTGCAGTGGGTATTTGGCTGACTGCCCTGGGAGCGACAGCAGCAGCAGCAGTTCTGGTCAGTGCCACTGCTCCTCCAGTGACTCCATGGTTGACTGCACTGAGGTCAGTAACCAGGGGGTTTACGGGAGCTGCTCCACCTTCCGCAGCTCTTTGAGCAGTGACTATGACCCGTACGTGTACCGCAGCAGGAGCCCTTGCCGAGCGGGTGAGGTTGGTGGTGCCAGCAGGGGTGCGATTGTGCTCTTGGAGGGCCCCCACCAGGACGAGCTTCCAGCTCACGGTCACGGTGTGGTGGGTGCTGACTGCCGGCCTGTGCCAGCTTCTTCCTCAGGGGACCAACTGTCTAACTGCAGCATGGATATGAACTATAGCAGTAATTCCTCACTAGAGCACAGGGATCCAAATGGCACTACCTCAGAGGGAGGACCTGAGGCCACTCCTGGTGCTGCCTTGGATGTTAAAAGGAACTGGAAGAATCCAGAGATGGCAGGGTCGATTTCGGAGCAGGCGTGCGCATGCTGCTTTGAATTCCAGCACTCTGCCCTGGAGCCTAGCAATGGGACAGCTGACTGCAGTGCACTCTTCCTTAGCTCTCCACTGTGGGGGACGTGTGGCCAAGGAATTGAACCACAGTCAGGGAGCACCCCAGGCTTGTACAGTATTAACTCAGACCACTTACATAGGACAGATGGGGTAAAATATGAGGGGTTGCCCTGCTGCTTCTATGAAGAGAAGCAGGTAGCCTGTAGTAGCAACAGTGGCAGTGGAGGTGGTGGCTGCTATACAGAAGACTATGCAGTGAATGTGCAGTACACGCTTCCTGATGACACCTTGCCAAACTGCTGTAAGGGTGTTTGTGATCTGGGTCAACGCATTCCCATAATTCCTGAAGACAGAGACTGTGAGCTGATTCTACCACCAGAGCACCAAGGGACCCACATAGGAGGCTGTAGCTCCTGGGATGGAACACCTGAGCTGGACACTTACCTGCACTGTCAAGGTATTGGAGAGGTACAGGTCGAGAGGGAGGTGTGCTACGAGGCAACATCATTCCTGCGGCAGAACTACTCTCAGGAGGAGGAAACTGGAATGCCCTTTCCCAGTCCCACTCTGAACTCCCAGAAGCTTATGATGACCACAAAGGCCACAGGTAACATATGTGCTTTTTTTGATTACTTGCTACTTTTCTGTGTTAGTGTATGAAATGCTGCCAGCCACCAGGTACCTGCAGCCATAAACATTACTCCATCCTTCACATAAGAGAAGGTTATTGACTAACTATTCACCCCAAAGTATTATTCCCTGGTTACCTGTGCTCATTTGGTCATAGCCAGAGAAGATGATAGCTTACTAATTAACTCTACAAAAAGCTTTCATGCTCATCCTTTGTGGGGAGGAGTCCACACTGGAGTTCACACAGCAAGGGACACTGTGCTAGTCATGGCAGCTGTGGTGAGTTGCCTAAGCAGGCAAGGCCACTGCAAGAGATGACAGACTAGCTGAAGGGTTTTTTTTAAAAAAAATTAAAATCTTGGAATTACCACAGAACAATATGGGAAAGTCTCTTCTGTGGGCATAGACAAGGAGATAAAAATAACCTCTCACAGAAGGAGGAGGATATTTCTTACCTGCCTTCCCAGGGTTATTATAAAAGGTATTCATAGAATCACAAGGTATCCTAGTTTGGAAGGGATCTCAGCCATAATCTAGTCCAACCCCCTGCTCAAAGCAGAGCCAGCTCTGAGACCAGACCAAGTTTGTCAGATTAGACCAAACTAATCCAGTCAGGCTGGATAAACCTTCAGGGTCACAGAGTTCAGTCCCCTTCTGGGCTGCTGTGGCTATGCTTGACTGCTGTTATGGTCAAAAGATTTTCCTTATATCCAGTCTGAACATCTCATGTTTCAACTTAACTTCCTCACTTCTTGTTCAGAATGCATGTCTATGAAGACTGTGGTTTCATCACTGGACAACCTCCATGTAGGTTTTGCAAAGCTGCTAGGGATGCCTTCACTGCAGGCTGAGCAGCCCAGATCCCTCAGCCTCTTCACACCAAGTGCTCCAGCCCTCTGAGCACCTTGGCTCTCTGTGAAACTCCAGTCAGTGAGTGTCTTGTTCTGGGGGCCCAAAACTGTGTGCAATATTCTAGATGCAATGTTCCTTAGTTTTCTTTATCCTTCAGGTGCTGGATCTCATCCTTTGGAGAGAAGCCAAATCAGTGACTAAGACCTGTCCAGATGATCCCAGATGGAGAAGTGGAGCTTATCAGAGACTCCAAATTCTCATGGACTTAACTTTTTTTAAGCTTTGACAAACACACAAAAGTGGTAATGTGGAGAAGTCCCTCCCCTACTTCCTCTGTGTTCACTTCAGTTTGATTGTCTCCTTTGTCCTTCCTGCCTGAAGCCTTCAGGCCTTGATTTGTGTGCAAAGCCCATGTGGGACATGGTGTGGAGCATTTCTGAGCTCTAGTGCCATTTCTATATTAATGACAAAGTGTTATTTATATTTTCTTTTTAGAAGTGACCTCTTGCTGAGAGGTAACACAGTGTGTTAAATAAGCCAGGCTATGTGTAGATGCTGTTATCTCCTACTTGAAGGAGTCCAGCCTTTGATAAGCTCAGGGCTACAACTGCCTTAGAAACCAGATAGCACCTTGAAATATAGTAATCCAGAGTGATACAGCTGCTGAATGGATGCTCAGATACTGACTAATCCCAGTAGCAAATCCTAGCAGCCAGCAAGTTACGTGAGTGATTTTGAGGGAGGTGAAGCATTGGACTGTCTCCTTTCTCCTCTTCCTTTCTCCCCCCGTTCATGCTGCTCTGATGGTTTGGCTAGGAAGGTGTCCTGCCATTAGGATTAGTTTCAACAGTGGGGGTGAGGAAACATAGCTCAGAATGTTCTCATCCTCACTTCCTCTATTTAAACCATGGACCTCATTGTATCTTCTGACCAGTGAAGAATGCTGGGGACCTCTCCCTCAAGCAGATGCTCGAACAAAATGCTTAGAAAGTGTATTATTACCTTTGTAGGTAATGAACTTTTCCTTCCATAGGAAGTTTTTCAGGCACCTGTAGCCCCTGTTACGGCTGTGAGGAATGCTGGCATGTGCAGGAAACAGTGTGCTCGCAGCTTTGCTGGCTGATTTTGGAAACAGGGTTTCTTGTTTCCTCACAGGCTGCAAGCATGCCTAAGGGAAGCAGTGCTTTTGTGCGTGTGGAAAAGCGAGGGACTTGGTTTAATCATTGCTTTCTTTGCTGTGGTTGATGTAGCTTCCATAGATTGATCTGTTTTAAAGGTTTCTTGGGCCCAGCCAGTTGTGATTCATTTTTGTGTTGTGTACAGAGCTCTCTGTACCCCATTAGCCTGGGCACATACTTTTGTTCTTGTTCTTGTCCTAGTGAGGATGTTTGTTATCATGAGATACTTTATGTCGTCACTTCTGATAGCAATTGTTTCCTGTGGAAACAGCAGCTTCTGAGTAAGAGGCTACCATAGCATGGGTTAAATTGCCTGTCATGCTGCATGTGCCTGAGGACACAGTGTCATCCTGTGGTGTATTCACAGCAGGAATTCTTCTAAAGGGAAACTATTTAATGCCCACAGTGCCAGTCTTCTGAAAAGATTTGTCCTAAGTTCAGTACACTTTGGAGATGTACACTTCATATTCTGCCAAAGCAATGTCCTTGACAGCACTGGGCTGGTTCTGAGACCCAGCAAAGCTAACTTGTATTCTCTGTAGTCCCAAATGAACTATTTTAAAAGAAGGAAATATCTAAGAAATAACAAATACATTAATCTATTTCCTTTTGCTTTCATACCCAGTAAGTTGGGAAAAAAGTTCCATCTAAAGGAATTCACATCTTTTCAATCAACAAGCACCAAAATTCAGCTGTTCAGAGAATTATTACGAGGCAGTATCTGGGTATAAGATTAAAAGAAAAAATTCAATAAACACATTTTCTGTGTATAAAGCTTATTAAAAATTTATTCATTCTCTGAATGACTGAAGTAAGTGGTATGTGTTGGGAGAACAAACTAAAGGTTTGTGATTTTTGGATTTTATTTTTTTTTTTTTAGTTAAGTCTTACCCTCTCCTTCCTCCACTAAAAAAGAAATGCATTGTAGAAGCTATGGTATACTAGCTTGGTTATTCTGCTTGGTGTTTTGTGAGGCACTGTAAAGGCCACCTAAGATACACTGTACTTTAACTAAAACAGCATATTGTGGCAAAAGTGCTTCTTCAAAAGATTAGAATATTCTGGCTCATGGTGATCCCAGATGTACTGGTCCCACACATTGTGGGAGTCTCTGCTGGTACAAGTCTCTGCAGGCCATACCAGACACCCTACACCTGCCTTCTGTGCTGGGTCTGGCATTTAACATAAAACTCTATGTCCAGTGCAGACTTACAGGCTAGCTGGCCATGATAGATGGTTTTTATAACAAATGCCTTTCTACTACTTACATGAACAGTTGTCATTGAGGCACTATTTAAAATGTTTTTAATTAAAATTGTCTTATAGCACTTAAAATTGTTTTGTATAAAATTTGCTGTAAAGATTTGTAATATGGTCAAAGGGCTCTTTCTCCTTCATTACCATTTTTAAAAATGTTTTAAAAGCTAGAAAGCATCTTGTATATATTCTGTATATGTATAGCAGCACATTTCATGTATGGAAATATGTTCTCAGAATATTTATTTACTAATATATTTATCTTAAGCCATGTCTTATGTTGAGAGTGTGTGACATTATTGTAATAATCATTGAAAATCACTAACACGAGGCCCTGTAAATACATGATAATTGCACACAAAGATTTTACAGTACTTGCCGACCAAAAATGATTTAAGAGAAGTGTAGTTACTTGGAGTTTTGTAAGAAAGTGTACAAATGTCTGTATTAAAAGAAAAAAAAAAAGGCAAAACCACACAAAAAATACAGTTTTATTGCATATACATGTGGGAGTTGTCCTTCTTGTTTTGGGGGAAAGGACATAGCTGTTCTCTTCAAAGTACAGTCCTAGATATACTGAGATGAACTCCAATAAACAACATTTTTTTCCTTTTTTAAAAATAACAGGTGGGTATGTATATGCCTTTACACAGCACACCAGTTATTGGGGGGCAGTGTGGGATAGGTGTGACACAAGCCCCTGAAACCCTGGCACATGAGAAGTACCACACCTGCTGAAAGAAATCCTCATTTCTGTTTGGAACCTGCCTGTTCCTTGTGGCAGGGGAACTTAACTCTGTTGTAATTTCAGGTAAAAGTAATTTATTGTCCGAAATAAGATTGTTTTGAGACAGCATTATACAGGTGGACACAGGTAAATCATAGCTTGAATAGTCAAGCTAGACCCAGGTCCTTGCCCTGGATCATGGAATTGCTGGTCCTGCCTAAGTGAAAATCAATACTGTGGTACTGGTTTTGTCAGCAGAGAGCACAATTTCATCAGAGATGTTTATGCAGACACCAGAAGAGGGGAGCCTGGGGTGTGTGGCTCTGTGTATGTACATGTGTATTTATGTATGTTATTGTGTACACAGTTCACCTTCATGTATTATTCATTTCCCATCCAGTGATACACTCACAGAGCCTTTTCCAGGATTCTCCAGCTTCTTCCTTCTCCCAGAGATTTTCACCTGGTAATCCCCTGGACTTTCCCCATGTCTCATCTATGTTCAAATGCACTGTAATTCTTCAATCACCTCAAGATTCAGCCAAGAAGTGAGCCTTACTTCTCTCCAGCCCTCCTTATTTCATATGTGATGACTCCATTTGGGATGACAGACTGTTCAAGAGTTTTATTGTGTAGGGACCCTTCAGAGCATGAGGACCAGTTCCCATCCTGATCTCAGGTACAACAGAAAAGCTTGGTCTGTGTGGGAAGACAGGCACAAGAATAGAAGAGCAACAGGAGCAAGTGCTTCCCAAATAAACTATGTGCTCCTTTTTTTGCTCAGTGAACAGAATCTTGGCAATTGCCAGTGATTACAGATTTGCCTTTTTTATGCAAGTAAGTTCATGAAACACGGGTTTTTACAAATAGCATAAAACTCCTGTATAGGGGTGACTGGTAACTCAGATGTTGACAGGTCACATCTGAATCTCCCTTCTCTTCCTTCCCTCCACCTGTTTTGCTGTTGAACATTTTGATACTTGGTAAGTGGGGGAGGTTCTTTTTACTTTTCAGGTTCGATGTTTAAGAAACAAATTTGTGACAAAATGAGAGTCCTGTGGGGCACCACAAACCTCCACAGAACCTCAATATACTAGAAAAAGACAAGCAGGAGCAGATTATTCTTAATGGATTGTACATGATGGTAACACTTGGTGTTTCTGTAACACTATCTGCAGTATGGTGTGCATCTGTCAAATCCTGTGACAGCTGTTAGGTAACGTTTGTTGTTACTTGGGTAGTGTGAAGAGAAAAATGCCCGTAAAAGGATGGCTATGTTCATACCCTGTGGAGCCAGCCTGGCCTAATTCTCTGGCTAGAGAGACAATAGCATACCTGAAACCAGATATTTTATCTTGCAGTGAAAGCACTTTGCTCCTGTGACTTAAATGCTTCATAGAAAAGTGTCTCTTTCAGAATAAAGAACCTGTTTCCCTCATGGGGAATGAAACTGCTGCTTAGGAAACAGCCAAGAAAAAAGAAAGGAACAGTTCTCAGAATCAAAGTGCCAGAGTCTCATAATCAGAATGGCAAGAAAGGAGAGTAATCTCCCCTGTGTAAGGGCAGGTTTCTAAAAGAAAAATGAGTCTTCATGAAAAGATTTTGGTATTTGTCACTGGTTTTCTGGTGTTTACATAAAAGGTTGATGAAGGTTTCTTAAAATGTAGCATTATTTTGGCCAGGAGGAATTAATTAGAGAAAAGATGAATCTTGCAAGAAAGTGGAAACAGCATTACACTTTGCTGCAATTAGCAAAACAAACACTGAAAGAATTGTTCCAGTTCTTTTTAAAAGTTTGAAAACCTATAAACTGAAAACTTTCAATTTGCTGTTACTTCAGAAATTTTGTCTCAGAGCAGTATCATACTTTATGTATCAAGTAATCATTCTAAGCTCTAATACTCTGCAGCAGTTCCTACCTCCTTTATTTCATGTTTGTATACTCTTTAGTCATCCTAAACTCCTGCACAAATACACTGTATTTATTTTTCATAATTATTATTTACAACCATTTGCTGAATGCAGGGTGAACAGTTATAAACACAGCGCATACTTCAGCAGCGAGTCATCTCCAGTTTGATTTATTCTGGTTTCTTGACAGCCCTGTGTGGTTCATGTGATAGCTTTTGGATTTGTAGCAAAATGTCTTGAGACTGAAGTTCATGATGCCAAATTTCATCCCAAAGCACAGGTGCTCAGTAAATCTGAGAGAGTCTGAGTGGCATGAAATGTGTGTGTAGGGGGGACGTGTTGTTACAAAAAAACTGGTATGGTCTGAAGGCAATTGTATTTTTCACTCTCAAGGCAGCAGAATTGTTCATAAATGTCCAGAACAATATTCAGGTGAAACTATCAGTGAACTGTATTTCATTGGAAGATTGTGAAATACTGCTTTAAGGCAGTAAGAACTAGTTGGACAAGTTTTTGTCAAGAGTTGTTTTTGTAATTCACCCTTCCTTTAGGCAAAGTGGTGCACTAGAAAAATCTGTTCCTTCCCACTGCCTGAGAAGGCTTATTAAGCAGAAGATGAAAGTGGAATAGCTCCTTATGCTCACTCAGTGGCAGCCATGTGTCTGCTGATGTGTTTGTTTCAGTGCAGTTTCCAGGACTATCCATAAAAATCTCCTAAATATACTATTGCCAGGGGGGCTTGGAATACATAACATTTAATTTTGCAATCCCACTGGATTGTCTGTAGGAGCAATGTGATAAACTTCCTCAGCATTGTCCTGGCTGTAAAAAATCTGCTAGAAACAAGTCCTAAAGAAGATTATGTTAATGCTTGATTGAAAAAACAGATTACATGTTTGATGGTAAAAATCATCCAGAGAGTATATGCACATGAATTTGCAGAATCTGATCAACAGCCTAATATAATTACAGGATTGAAATGAGATTCAAAGGAGAAGAGTGTTTCTTACAGCAATTGTTTTATCAGCATCTATTCTGTCACAAAACTGAGGCTGAGTTCCCCTATTCTCAATGTCTTTCTATCATATATACCAAAGAAGTATATTTTATTTTTTTTTCCTATGGTTACAGTGTATAGAAAATTTATTTTTCCCAGAGTGTAAACTAACATCTTTTCTTCCTATAGAATGTTAGCAAGATACAAGCATAATATGCTGTATTAAATAATGCATTTCCTATACATATACAAATATATATTACTATAACACATCACACATTTTTACATAACAAAGTCTCTATTTTCCCACAACATAACAATATTAAGATAAAAATACATATAAAATCACATAGTCAACAAACTAAACTGGTTTTAAATGTAGATTTTGAATCAGGGAAGGCACTTGTCCAGCTGGCCCCTTTCCACACACAGTGTAGGTGCTGGAACTGGGGTGCTGTGTGAAGGCAGCAGGCTCACAAATCCCTGCTGTGGCAGTTCCAGCAGAAGTTCAGCTCCTGGGACACACATCTGTCCTTGTCCTATGGCTTTGTGTCTGCTTTGCTGTGGACTCAGGGAGCTCTTAGCTCAGCTCCCTGTGCAACCACCCCGTGAGCAAGGTCAGAGAGCTCAGCTCTGTAAAAAGTAACTCAGGGAAGAAAAAGCCATGGCAATTTTTGACCTGATCAGTTTATTGCACCACTACACAGCTGGTCACACCAACACAAGAGTAAGCAGGGGGCCAGAGCAGGAGCTGAATCCCATGTGAATGAGGAGGCAGCTCCTCATGATGATTTGGTTGTCAAAACGTTGCTTTTGATATTTTAGCCAGTGTCACATTTGCAGCCTGTCCAGCCTCTTGAGGGGACTGCTAGGCAGGAGCTCAGAAGGCTGTTCAGATACAATTCCAAACAAATTCTTCTGCAGTTATTTTCAGTTTGTCAAAGAGAATGGTGTAAACACCAACATCCTGAGGTGTCCCTGCTCTCCAGCTGCCAGCTCTCAGCTGGCTGTGTAGTAGGAGCATTTTTTTGTGGGATTACAACAGTTGTGCATGGTCACACTTTTTGCTTCTTCTTCCCCCAAACCCTTACAAATCATTCTACATTAATGCATACCACATGTCTTGGCCATAAATCACCTGAAGTGCCTGCACTAGGAGTGTAAGTGACCCCATCACATTTTGGAAAAACCCACACTGAGAGCTACCTGCTCTTCATGGTCTCAAACCTGTAAAGTAATAAGTGCTATTTAAGGGACCCTGTCCATGAAATTCCATCCATTACTCTGTTTGCTAGCACTAGAAAGGAAATAGAGCCACTCTGAAAGATTTGGTTGGGGGGAGTATAATTTCTATGCTTTTTTCAGTGTATTACCCATGCACTGTCTAATATACTCATGTTTATTGTTGCCATGACCAGTTCATCTGCTGTAAGTGCTGGTTTTATGGGACTTTTGTACATAAATTTGATTAATGTTCCCCATGCAAGTCCCATGAAATAAAATTTTTTAGAAAAAATATTTGAGGAACTAAGGGAACAATGCAAAAATCTCACTTCTTGAATTCCCTAGATTTTGCATTAATGTCAGTCTTTGCTGCTGTTTGTAATAATATTTTCTCTAATATTACAGTGAAATTAAATTCTTCACTAAGGAAGAGAAGTGTAACATTCTGTTTTTTTTTTTTTTTCTGCAGTAGGTGTAAATCAGCCACTGGGTATTCCTGATGTTTTTTCAGTTTGTCACCATTAAGTAACTGCTTTATGAATGTCTCTCTGACAAAATGTTTAACTTGCATTTGATAAGACAGGCAAAGCTTCATCCCTCTGTGATAAGCACTGTGTGCTTATAACAGCTCCTGAGGATCTGGCACCACACTGGGATTCTCTCTGCCTGCTTTCCTATTAGTGCACCAAATTAAGAATGCTTAGGAACCAACTTACTTTTGTTTTGCTGTGAATCTCTGAGGTGAACTCTTTCTCCACAGTAATGATGCAAACCTTACTTTTAAAAAAGGCAATTTCAGAACTTTCATTGGGTCTGAAACAGACAATGGATTTTGGTCCAACATGATGACACATAAGAGAGAATCAGCATATTTTTTACAACTTGTTCTGTCTTCATTTTAGCTAATACTGTAGTTATATTTTCCTGTATTCTTTCCAGCAGCTCATGCAAGAAGTACTAGATGTTCCCATGCTATTCCATTTTTTTATATAAACAATTCCATAATTACTGGCTTAGTAAAGTCTGGTTTCTTTTAAGCATGCATTGTGATATTGTTCAGCTGTTCTAGCACTCATCTGTGGTGCATAAATCGAGCTGGACTGAATTCATTTCAGGTAAAAGACCAGATCTGCAGTGGTAAGGCACAATATTTCACTGCTTAATTCTTTGATGCCCTGTTTTTCCAATGAAATTTGTAGTTCTCACAAAAAGGAGGAAGTTACATGTTAAAAAATGTAAGGGCAGATAGAAAGAATTTAAACTGTGACAATTTTCTTGCTTTTCTCAATTACCTTTTACAGATGCAGTTAATAGATGTTCTCTGACTGCACATCTGGAATATGCAGACCACTGGTGTATGTTCAAGCTTAACCAGAATTACTGCAGTTTACTGGTTTTTAGTGAATCTCCTCCAACTGAGGAGCTGCCCACTGTAAACTTGGCCAGTCAATTTATCTGACATTTGCATTGACAGCTTTTCCTAAATATCTTGCTGCTCTGAGCTTGCTGAGACTCACTGCTGATCCCTTGGAATCACTTGTTTCCTACTTGTGGTGGTGGGATGAGAAATCTGAGTATTGTGGATGGACAGTCAGTCTACCAAAGAGAAGAAGTTAATGCTGTCTGTTGCAATAAGAGAAAATAGTTCACAGATCAGAACCCCACTGATGTCTTAGTTCTTTGATAATTAAGGCAATTATCTTAAAAATTCAGTTCAGTTTTAGTGTTGCAAGCAAGGAGACACTTCTCACAGCTAAGTCTCAAGGCAGCTGTTCCATGCATGTTCAGCTGCACAGCCTGGCCCAGGTGAGTTGGTGACAGCAACCTACAACTTTGTAAATAGTTTGGGCAGCTGAGATTAATACATGTGACTTCAGAGTAAAAATCTGTTAGACAGCCTCACTGATAAAAATTCAGTGGATTATGATATCTTTGGACAATCCTTTAAGAAGCCCTAAGCTTATACCCAGGATAAATGCTGGGTATGGAGTACAATAATTTTTTTAAAGGATCACTGTGAGTATGAACAAAATTATCATAAACATCAGTGAATGATGGGTCAGACAGAGTAATTTAAAAGGTTTCAATGCTCATGCAGGCCTTGACCTGGTGAGCACTAGTTAATCAAAATGCACATTTGTAGCTGAATCTTGTTTTAGAGGTGTCCTGAATTTGATTTTTTATGTTTGCATCTCTGCTTGAAGACACAAGAAACAGGAAATGCAGAAAGAGCACAGCACTGAGCAACCAGGCTGATAATTTTTCCAGTCTTTGATTCCCATTCTGCTGTATAGTACCATTTAGATGTGGTTACATCAAGGCAGGTAAGCTCTGTTTGCTGTGGTAGCTGAACAGGTTATCAGTACCCACCTCTGTCTTCAGCCTTGAGAGTAAAAGGACTAAAGCAGCCTGATAAAATACAGTGGTACAGGCAAGTGGGACACAAGAAATCCTCATCCTCTAGATACCCCTTCAGTTGCCTTTGGCAGGGGTACAGGATGTTTTGAATTTTATGAGTTTTTACACCTATTTTAAGTGCAATGGTTTCAAGGCAGTAATTAACAGCACTACAGACTTGAGGAGCACCAGATATTTCAGAATTATTGCTGCAGTTCAATCTGTTGTCACTGGTATATCCAAGAGAGCAGCAGATAGGCAAAGTCACTCAAAAGCCTTTGGAAATGGACTTTTTGGAAAACAGGTATGAGATTGAGAGGAAAAAAAAGGAAGACTAATCTCAAGTCACCTGGATTTTAAGATCCATTCTTGAAGAATAAAAGACACTTCAGTTTCCCACCAGTGGGTTGCAATCATCTTGTTGATTTCGAAGCTTTTTCTTGAAGATGGATATTGATGTGGATGGTTGGTAAAATATACTCCAGATCTCACCAGCAGTAGTGACATCACTGCAATCTTCTGTTTCAGCTGCAGCTGGAATCTGGTGGGACCTAGGAAACAAAGAGTTAATTCACTCTTGTGTTCATGTGCTTGGGTAGCCATGGTTATTAATATGTCTGCTGTACTTCTACACTGGGAGTGCTCACAGCTTCCACTGCATCTGACACTTCTTTCACCTGCTGTGCAAAATGCAGTTTTTGCAGTGTTTCTTGGTTGGCTTGACCAAATGAAAAATTAGGTATCCTTTTGCTACCCTAATGACAGCAGTGACATTAAGGTAAGACAAACCCTACAGACTGTAATTGCTTTTACTATTATAGTTGCTATTACTACAAATTAATTTCCTTGAATATTTAAGCATGTTTGTAGTATGTAAATACAATATTCAGTATTTTGATTTGTTGATGACTCACCCATCTAGAGGACAAAAAATTTACTTGGTATGAGTGCAGAGGTTTTAGTTTTTTCCCTGTAAAGTATTATCATAATTTGACCTCACCAAATCTGGATGTCTGATAACATTTTCCTCCTTCCTCCTAAAGTACAAATCTTGCCAAATCAAGAGCAGAAGAGATAGTCTTGTAGCAAATGCTATCCTAACAGACGGGAAAGTTAAATGCTTATTTAGGATCTTCTATGAGGGTACATATATGTGATAACTATCTTGGTTTGGAATATGGCCAATCTGATAATCAGAAGGCAGAGAAGTGCCCCAGGTTTGGTTCAGAGCTGAGATCTTTGTTCTCTGTGGTTGGTTTTGCTCCACACTCACCTCATGGTAATGTGCAGAAGAATCTTTGCTATTATGGCTGTAACACTTAGGATGAGCAGTGCTGTGAGACTGTATATTGTCCATTCTGCAAAAGAGGAGGGGCAGTTCTCAGTACATTCATTTATTTACAGTAAGAATATTGCATGAAAGGAACAAGCAGCCTTGTGATGCTTTATTCAAATCTGTAATTTGACAATGCCTTAAACCTACAAGTATTTTCTGCAGACTGGCACAAACTGTACAATTTTCAGCCAGAACTGTTTTTTTTCCCTTGTAGAACTCCTCCCAATAAAATTGAAAGCTGGCAAAATTCAAAGCACATACTAGTGAAATTATCTAGGAAAGCAAGCAGAAGTTCCCTTCTACCCACTGTCCTTTCCTCAAAGCATTGCCTGTACATGATGATTTGAACAGTATTTTGGAAGTGCATGAAACCCAAGGGTGCTGTTACTGTTGGTGTTCCTGGGGCAGTTTAACACTAGGAAGTTTAGGTGTAACTGTGGTAAGTCAGGCATTAGGCTGGGCCTAGTCCCAGACTCTTCCTTGGCATGTTCTGCACCTTGGCTGGTTTGGGTGTGTGCAGCTCTTGTTTCAGGTTTGGGATGCAGCTTCAGGACTGTGGGAGTGTCCACAGTGGGACTGAGGCCCAGCTTCAATGGCATAAAAGCAGATGCCCAGGGTGGTTTAAAAACAGGAGAGAATAACAGTGGTATTCACCAAGGGTGCACTGCCAGCCTTCAATTATTTACAACATCACCTCAGTGATGTCCTGAAGGTGAGTTCTAAACACATGACAGTTCTCAGTGACACCTCCCCTACACCCATTAACTTGTCTACTCCTCTTTGTGTTACTGATGAGGCTTTTGTTAATTGGAGTAACAGAGATGCAACCAGCATTCAAGCTACTCTAGACTCTACAAAAGTTTGCTCTTTTTGCAGCAACTTGTGCCCTTCTGTGGCATGCAGTGGTCACTAAAGGAAGCTGCTCTGACTCATGTATTTTGATGTGCTTTCTTTCTCAAGAACTCACCATCTTCACACTATTTCTCACTGAGAAGTGTTTTGAAATGTAATGAGAATCCCAATTAGTGCTAATTAGACTGAATGAAAATTCATCTGTTAGTAAGATGGACAGTGGATCTGCTAACATAGAAGAGGCATGTGACTCCATATTTTGCTTTGGCAAAATGTTTTTTCCCATTTCCACATTTTATGGTATCATTACCAGGCATGGAGCTAGTTGGATGGCTTGGGCTGGTTGTGATGACATAGAGTATCTTTGATGACCGGGCTGCATTGATGCTGAGATTTGTTTGTTCATTTATCCTCTCTGAAAGGGTGTGATTCACTGGGATCTTGTTTTGATGCACATTGTCCTTCACAGCTGAAAACACAAGAGTATGATTACAATAACAATTTCTTAACAGGTGTAATTGGGTTTTTATTTTGGGCTAATAAATAGACATGCTGCTCTCTGTTTATTTAAGAGAACTCAAAAAATCATATTATATCTGATTCCTAAAAAAGCCTGTACTTCACCAGGTTGGGGTTCTCAGAATTTTTCTGGAAGCTGGTTGTTCATAACAGTAGGTACAACTCGAGAACCACAACATTTTCTCCTGGTGACTTTCAGCTGGAGAGGAAGAGACTGTTGGAAGGACCCAGGATGAACCAACATGCAGATAGATTATTGGGGTTTTTTTATTGCTTCCATTTGTTATTTTCCAATCTGTTTTGACAGGAAGGTATAGAATTGAATTTTTGAAAACCTATATTTTGCTATTTATGATGTAGTTGACTGGAATGTTCTAAACTGAAAAATTTTGGTGAAGCTTTCACCCATTGAATGATGAACAAGAGAGATTGAAATGCCTGTTAGATCAGATCTAATCTCCTGTGTGAATTAAATGCTTCACTGAAAAGAGAGAAACAGCAAATGTAGCCTCTTACCTCTATACCTGATAGCAAATCCCTGGGCTTGATTGATGTCATCTGAGAAAAAGTACAAAATGACAAAATCCAAAGAGATGTTAAAGGTGTGGGGAGGCCGGTTCTTGCCATTGAAACGAGCTAGAACGTGATAGGTGTAACCATCCAGCAATTCCACCATATCTGTAGCATCTTTGATTTCAAAAAGGACAAAGTTGAAGTGGATTTGAGATGCTCCTGGAACTTGTATGGTCCAATAACAGACTTTGCCTGTGCCATATGTGTCAGGAAAATCTGGGGAATAGATCACAGCTGTAGCAGAAGTGTAATTCCCTCCACAGGCACCTATAAGGGCTGTGAAAACAAGAGGAAAGGGAGAAAAATAGGAAGAAAAAGGGGAAAAAAAGAGGTAATACATTAATTTTGCAAAGCTTTAGCACCCTGTAGATTCTAATACTTAAGTGTGATTTGAAGGTACAGACTTGCTAGGCCAGCAGGATGCACTCTGCAGCTGCTCCTTGCCTCCCACAGCACTGGGAGCACAACCTCTGTTGCCTTTGCTTGGAACACTCTCCTTATGCCTCATTACTCTGACCTGTGCATCAGTCTTGAATACTGCAGCTATCCTTTGTCCTTGGGTGTAACCATGTACCCTTTCCTGCATCCCTGCAGAAATGGGGTAAAAGATAAATCTCTGATTCAGGGGCTTCTACTCCATCCTATCAGGCAGGCAGCAAAGTGGATTAGTGACTATTCACTCTCACTGCTTAATAACTGAAATTTCTTCACTGCTGTATGAAATTGAAAACTTAAACCAGTGAATCCAGAGAGCAATGTCACCAGCTGACAATGCACATCCATACATGCACACACAATTTTTTACTCTCTAGTAAGATCATTTCTTAGGGAATTTCTGATAGCTGACTTAGTACCACTTGTGAGGAAAGTGAGAGAACCTCTGGAGCATGAGCAAGCATCATTTCTTGGAAGAGCTATTTCACATTACTAATGGATGAGAATTTTGGCAGAAATGGAAAGCAGCTTTATTTTATACTGAATGGAGGTGTTTTGTTGTTTGGTGTGCAACAGTTCTCGCTGGTTTTGAGCCTTTTGCCTAATTTGCTGAACATGTGAGGCCTCTCCCTTGGGAAAAACCAACCCTGCTTCAATACTTACTGTCAAAAAGAATGACTCTGCCATCCCCACCACAGGGCTGAGTGTGGTCTCCAAAGCAAACACTGTTGCATTCTGTACTGGCTGCCTCCCCATATCTCCAGTAGTCAGGATTATTTCCACAGAAACATGCATAACCTGATTCCATGCCTGCAAACTTTGACAACAAAGATGCATAAGGAAGGGGGGAATAGTATTTGAAGGAGTGACAGCAGGAGGTTGTTTGAGCAGGAAAGCTGGCAACAGAGTATGTGTGTTTTGGAGAAGTATGATTAGTCAGAGGAATCACCACAGGATGTTTTTGTTTGGGCTGTCAGGATACTGCTTAAGACTAGGGGGAAGGATGGAATGGAGGGCACCCTGACACTCACAACTGCAGTAACCAACCATATTTTCTCCTGTTGTTATCCTTTAGTCATTTGTCCAGACTCCTCTGGATGCAGAGAGGGCTTGATCTCTGGGGTGGAAGTGCAACCTTAGACCTCCCAGAGGTTAAAAAAAATGGGGAAGAGGAGAAATATGACAGAGAGCTCCAGGCACATTGCCTTTTTTGTCTTTGAAAACATTTTGTAAATGTATGTCAAAGAAATCACCTTAAACTGTTGACTTCTGCAGGAGCTGATGCACGTTTGGATTGTGAGTTTGTTGGAGGTTTCACTGGTGCCAGTCAAAGGTGGTGGCTCTCCATGGTCCTTGTAACAGCCCAGATTTCCTGGCACTGGCAGGAGGAACACACAACAGTCATTCTAAAGGTGTGCCTGCAAACATCCCAGACCACTTCATGCACTGCCTGGCTACTGAGCAGCTCTCTCTACATTCTGGGCTTTGTTACACTTTGTTACTCATACTCTGTATGATCCTTGTCATATTTTCCAAACACACCCAGGGATGAGTGATGAGACAAAGGAGTATCACAGCTTCTCAGCAATATACCTGTAAGACTCTAGCTGGTTTCAGTAAGCTGCAGTAAAACAGACAAGATAAATACCTTGTTCATTTCTCCTGGAAGCGGCAACTAAAAACACCCAAGGCATTAAGTGGGTCCAGGTGGCTTTTTGTTTCTTTTTACTATTTGCATGCATATTCTGAAAATGTAAATTGAACTGTGTGATTTCTGTCTGATCTTCCAAACAATGACATTCTGGAGGTTTTCAAAACAGGATATTTGAGGAAGGGAACCAGAACTGTTTTAGAATGGAGCTTGGCAAGTTTTATGGGAGGAACTATACATTTATATAGGGGAATTTCCCAATATTTAAAACTTGAATTCTGATATGAATCTGAAGCACCATACAAAGAAATTAAAAATTAGCAATATTACTTTAAAAAAACAACCCAACTCATCTGTTTATTTTAATGCAATGTTTCAAGGCTCCTTGGTCACTATGGGAGATCAGAGTTTTCCCCCTTCAGTGCTGTTTTTTTTTGGCTTTGCACTTTTCATCAAAGCACTGGAATTTAGCCATAACCACCTCCTGGGGAGGATGTGGAGCACAATCCAGTGCTGTGCTAAAGGCATAAAATTATCCCTTGCCCACTTGTCATATCTATTCCCATACTTGAAATTAAATCTGTTACCAGCTTTATGTTAAGTTTTATTCCTGTGCCAGACTGACATGGATTTTTTTTTGTCCACCTAACTGCCACAGCTCAGAATGACATGATGTGCTCAGAGACCTGCATGAGTGTTTTATTTATGTAGTCATTGCTTATTACAGTACCCAGTAAACTTATTATAAATAATGACATAACGTTGCTTCAAATATTGTTCATAAATTCATTTTGTTCTCTAAGAATACAATTTCAATTATAAATACTTGCATGGAGTTATGGCTTTGATATGCCCTGCAGCAACATTCATATTAGTACTGAGACTTCAAGTTACAGCCTGATTTAACATACCTTTGGAAATCCCCACTTGCAGCCCCACCCCAGCTGAGTACAGCTGGGCAGATAACTCTGAGAGAGCTCATTCTTTTTTGTATTGTGTATGATTTCACAGCCCTGAAAAATCTTCCTAGTTATCCAACCTAGCACATGTTCCTAAGAGACCTGGGATTTGTAATTTTATTTTCTTTTTTAAAGTAGCTTTATTAGTGAGACCTTTCAACCTTGGCTTCAGAGGATTAGTACTTCAGTATGCTCCGTGCTAAGAAACTGAGTAATTTGAAAACTTCTTAAATTTTTTAACTAAATCAAGCATACATGCTAAGACTAATTAGTATCTTAGGTGCCCTAGCAGTACTTTAACCTTCTTTGCTCTTAATATTTAGCCTGCTAAAGAAACTTGGCAAAAAATGATTCTGCAATTACTGTTCATGCTCACTAGTGATGTTTCACTTTTACACTGCCTTCATCCATTTGTATCTATTTGTCCTCTTCTTAAAAGGTCAACTCTTTTGCACAAGCACATTATTTTTCTTTTAAGCAGCATTTGACATTATGAGGTACTGGCAAACACCACAGCTTCTGCATTTTACATGTTAAGGCAGGTATTCAGTATATTAAAATATGGAATTAATCCTTTTGAGCTTTTCCAGCTATGCTCATCCAGCTGGTAGCATGCACAAATTGTTTGATCTGTTTGTTCCTGTGTTCCATATAGCTCTGTATAACTTACCTGGCCCTGCCTTTAGCATCTCCTTGATATTTCAGTCAAATTTATTACATGACATACATGCACACTGGAAATGTGATTCTAGTAATGAAATCTGTTTATGGGGACAGAGTCATGTGAGTCATAAACATGAAGATGTAATTAAGTGGCAAGCCTTTCTTTTCTGTCTTTCTTTCTTTTTTATTCTGTGAGTGTAAGTTGTTACTTCCTTTGAACTTAAACCTAACCTCATTAACAAGGAGACCAAAAAAGTCAGGAATAGCTGCAACACTGCAAACAAACCATCTGAAGCATTCAGTTGTGAATCCTCCATGTGAGGGGCACATGTTCTCTCAGCACTCAGAGCTGCAGTCTTGCCTTTTATTTTGTTATTCTGCCCATTCCAGTCTGTTTAGCAGACATGAAGAAGAGAAGGGAAGACTAAGCTCCTCCTGGAGTCACTACCTCTGTCTTCTGTGATTATGCTCCTCCATCTTCATCTAACACTGCTAAATTCTGTACATTACATACACAGAATGTCAGAACACATTTCTGACTGAAGCATGTAGTGTTATGTATAAATATTAGGGAATGAGACACATGATGTTATCATGGGAATTCATCACCATAATGAAAAATTCTTAACAGAAGATTCTTAATTATTGTTTGGATGAACCACTGCATGCAAATCTCTCTAGGCAATCAAGATGCTTCATCTTGTTGGCACTGCCATGGTATTATGTGGGCACAGTTAATAGGTAACTTCTGTTCCAGATAATTTTCTAGTAGTAAATATCATTATGTAAGAAATTTTTCTCTAAAAATTTTCAAATAGGAATTTTTTTTTTACACAATTGCTTTCTTGCTCCATCACAAAACTCAAGTTTTGTGTTGTGCACTGCACAAGATAGTTCTGATGGTCCTATGACTTAGCATCATGCTCACTGAAAACAGAAAGTGTGATGAAGAATAAAAGATTTTTTTACTTACACAGCTTCATAAACCATGAGGTTTGTATTAAGATTTGGATGGGCTTGCAATGTACAGTTTGCTCTAAATTGCTGCAATTCCTTTTTCTAGTATCGAGTTTCAGTGCAATGCTTGAAGCAGCTGCTACTGGTCAAAAGGACATTTTGTAAATGTAAGTCTGGATTATCTGTGCAAGTAAGTGTCCAAGTTTAAATCCTCTTCTCCCCACCACAGAGAAAATGAGCAAGGCTGGTTTTAAAAGGATCCTTTGTGTAGAACAAATGGAGTGGAGAGAATTTGCCTTTCAGCTTTTTTCCTGGTGCCATATCCAGATAATTTGTTAACATCTGTGGTCTTTAAAGAAAATGCAAATTCTTTCATTTTAGACCAAGTTAAATTTCTTAATTAGGAGGGTCAGGTTTCTTAAATCATGCCTGATACATTAGAAAAATAAGAGTAAGATGTCCTCTGTACAACGAGTATCAGAGTGTTGAATGATTTTGTGTTATCTAAATTAGACCACATAATCTGTATTTAAGTCTAGTTAAAAGGCATCTCTCTTGAGGTCACACTTATGTATTTGTTTGCCTACCATGAAGTTGTGAATTCTTCACATTCATAAAAAAAAAACCACCTCAAAACAACAAAGCTGTGAACAAAGTAAAAAAAAAAAAAAATCACTTCAGATCCATTTTTCTTGTCTGGTTTTGTTTTCTTAACTTCCAATTAAATGTGTGCCTACATATGGACACCTGCTCTGGTGCTTAGCAGTGAACACCTAAGTTATGCCTTAGAAACAGAGGGTCCTTGCACAGAAGAAATTAGGAAAGCAAGTGAAAACATTAATTATTAGGCTTACTAAAATTTGTAGCTATGGTTGATTGTTAACATGCAAAACTAGAATATCTTCTTAATATTTGAGTGTATTTTAAAGAACGTGATTTGGGAAAGAAAATTTTGGAACATACTGACACAAATCATGACATTGTGGACACAGTAAAAAGCAGAATACATTAAAAATATTAAATTCTGGAAAGAAGCTTCATGCAAGTAGCTTGTAAATTATCTGGTTTTAAAAACATTTTAAACAAAGTCCAGGTTGTGGTTTCACAGCAATGCTAAGAATCTGCACCTGCCAGGGACAGAACTCTAGCTCAGAGTCCCCATATAGCACAGACACCTTTTCACTGTGTCCTCTCATATTGGTTTTTGTTTCCTCCAAGCAATTCC
The DNA here is from genome assembly GCF_029582105.1 of Oenanthe melanoleuca. Taxonomy (NCBI): domain Eukaryota; kingdom Metazoa; phylum Chordata; class Aves; order Passeriformes; family Muscicapidae; genus Oenanthe; species Oenanthe melanoleuca. Next base: position 5,284,103 of record NC_079349.1, read on the forward strand.
CTATACACATTAAACTAATGTGTTTCATTTTACCAGCTAATTGCAATGGATGGATGTGTATATACTTTGTAAAAGCTTTCCTTTTTTTTTTTTTTTGTCATCTAGATTTTAATAAATTAATGACTAATGGATCCAAAGCACTAGCAGTACTTCACAAGTATTGTGTGATTCCCTGTCATACAGTATTTTTTGTAAATAATATAATCCAGTCATTCTGAGAAAAGATTAAAAAGATAGTGGAGGAACAATTCAGTAAGCATTAACTTTAAGAAACCTGTTTAAAATACAGCTTAGTCTGCAACTGAAAATAAGCTGTTTTGCCTTATCCTGGTTTGTGTCTGGAAATCCCTTCCCACTGTTGTATAACTGCCAACCTCTGCTCCACTGAAAGGCCTGAGACCCTGCACAGTGCTCTTACTTCGGCAGGATGGGATCTCACAGTATTTCCAGTATATTCCATCCTCATGCTCTGCAATGTAGCACCAGGGGCTGACATCCCCATCGGGGTTTCTGAAAGAGAAAAGCAGTCAGCAAAATGCATCTTTATTTTTCAAAAATCACACACACACACAAAAAAAATTAATCTAATTAAGCTTCAATGGCATTACTATTTTTGGTCTAATACCTACTGTTGAACTTTTACACCAAGAAAAATGCAAAGTTTTGCATTATCAGGAAGTTCAGATAGCTTTGGTTATTACAGTATTCATGAAGCATAAGATACTAGTAATGCCTAAAATAAAGCTTTGTTTTACTCTAAGGTTAAAAGGTTCAGAGCTATTTCTGGTCAGTACTGACAGAGAGGAAGATTTTCTATCCCACAGCCTGTGTACAGGTTCCATAGACTCATAAACTTGATTTTCTGCCTCGGTACAAAACAATCCAGACTCCAACTTTCTGTGCATATGGTGATAAAAACACTTAGCTGATAAAGTAATCTGGGAAAGACTGAATTATTTTGCTCCCCATAAATAAAACTGACTAAATCCATTCCAGTGATCTCTTTATATTGATGGACAATTCCTTATGTGTCCATGATGATGGTGATCACTATTTTTGTGATTATTTGCTGTTGTGTAGCACCACTTACAAATGCATACCTAGTTAGACATTAGGTTATTTAAAGTTTTTATTATGTACTCTGTGAAAAGCTATTCACATTGGAAAGATCTGTTTAAGAGAATAAATTGTTATTTTGGACAGTCTTTTAAGTAGGACCAGTTGCAATCTTTTTATCATGTCTTTGGCATGAATTCTATTAATGACACAGCCCTACTGAAGTGTCAGTTCAGCTGCATGTTGTCATTTATGCCTATTAACAACTCTTCTGTGGGAGATCCAATTTTAGAAATTCTGTGGATGTTTTTTGGTCAAACAGCAGACTGCTGAAAACAACTGGTGACTTCAGTGCAGTTTGGATGACTGAAATGTTGCTAGTTAGGCTTTCAAACAGATTAGTAGAGGTAGTGGACAAGGAAAGTCTAAGACTAGCTATGCTAGGAATTTAGGTGTAATGCAAGAACCTCCAGTGGCTAAAAAAAGTAGAAGACTAAAACCAAATGAAGCTTGTATTCAAACTAACCCATTTTCCCTTGTTTCCAGAGTTACAGGAATTTTTGAGTTTACATCTTCATGACAGAAACCTTATGTCTGGAATTCAGTCATGATAATGGCACTCTACATATAAATGCCTCAAAAATGCAAGGAAATTGTAAAGAAATATGATGAATGTCTTCAGAAATCTTTGTCTTGAACCTCAGAAGTGCACACAGTTAGAAAACAACTCTCTGTCTTCCAAAATCTCCAAAAATTTCAGCCTTCATAATTTTGTTATGGTTGAAATGAGTGGAACACTATGAGGCATTTCCATCTTAACAGGGTGTCCTGCAGTAAACAAAATATTCCAAGTAAGGACCACCCATGGAGAGGTAACATGCTTCTGATTAATACTTCAAGTGTAAAATTTGATTATTCAAATGTAGTCCCTAAAATCAAATCTCACAGTGATGTACTGTGCCTTACAAAAGCCCTGTGAGAAAAGGGAAGATCAACTTGTCCATTGTCATCAAGCAGATGAATGTCAGAGGAAGAGCTAAAACAGCTGTATCACAGGCCTCCACAACATTTGCCTGCTAAAGATAAACTCTGGCACTCTTAGTGAATTTCCAAGTTTCTTTCAAGAGAAGTTAAAAGTCATCTATTAGCTAGGACTCTCATTCCACACACCTGTGAGAATAATCCTATACATAGGATACAGCATAAGGAAGAAAATTCCAAACTCCACCTCAATGAGGATAATCTAATACCTAGCAGACTCAGGTAAAAAGGCTCTATTTGGTAATTAAGGAATTTCTCAGGTTTACATATCAGATTATTGGCTTCTTGCTCCTTGTAACATTTACCAAGTTCTCCTTTGCTAGGTAAAGCAAGATTCAGGTAAGTGTTTTTTGAGTATCTGGATAAACATTCAGTTTCTCATGCATGTTTTTGCACAGCTTGTACATGTTTTGCATTTTACTAACCAAAATATTAGCCAGAGATGACTGCAAAAGTAAGATTCTGTAGATACAGTCTGTCTAGGATATTGCCACACAGCAACAATCAAAGTTACATTATTGATTCTGCTATTCTGCAGAGAGAATTCAGTGGCCACTATATTTTTCACAGCTCTGTATTATTATTATGCCTATTGAGACAGAGCTGAAAAAGAGCCTGCAGAGCCTAAGCATCTCTGGACTTAATATCTGATTTGGCTCCTAAATTCTGAAGTTCTTATTTAAGTTTTGTTCTAAGTTCTATCCATAGTTATGGAGGACTTCTTTAGGAGGCAAGGAAACAGAAGTGCATCTGCCATGGTTTAATCTGGTAACCCCTGTAACCCCTGACAGATAAGCTTCTGAATTCAAATAACAACTCTAAATCATTGATGATCACCTAGAATTTTTAGTGACTACATAACTTTCATTAGCACAAAACTTGGAGAGAATAACAGAACCAGGTTTGTGTGTGAGGATAAAAACCATCCAGAGACTCCCCCAGACACTCACTGCACTGCTGTACTTCTAATTTGCATCATTTCTTTTATCTCCACCTTTTAATTTAAGTTATTTATAGTCTTTCTCTGTCATGCCACATTATAAATTGGACAGATGATAGGGACTGTGCTGAAGAAGTGTGGGACCTGGGTTGAAAAAGTTACTCTACTAATAGTGCTCATAGATTCAGGGTACTGATTACAGGGTAAACCAAAAAGTGTAAGATACCCATGGTTCTGATATTCATTCACTCAGTGCATGACAAGACATTTCCTAATTTTCTGCCAACTGCTTAAACTAACACTGGGTATACAGGCAATGCTAAAGCAATGAGATATTTCTTACCTGCAGTAGTTATGCTCTCCAAGCCCTCCCTCCCCATTGGGATATTTCACAGTATTATAGGGATGCTCAAAGGTCTCATTCCAAAAAAGACAAGGTTTCCCTGCATACTGGGAGGTCTGGTTCTGAGTGCCACGATAGTCAGCCCCATTGGCTGTATAGCATTCTGGAAAGAAAGAGAAATGGAAAAAGAAAGAATGCATGTAGGTTTAGTGTTTGTTTAGTATTTATTCTTCCCTCACCCTCCACCCCATATCCAATAGACCATGTTTTCTGCATTGTATGCTGGCTAGGATTTAAGCTTGCTCTCAGTCAAACCTCTATTCAAGAGATTATGATGTCACTGCTTTAATAAACAAAGTATAAAACAGGTCTGAAGAAAGGTTTACACAATTGACCTGCATTTTCTGAATAAGTATAATAATACCTTTTTACTCTTTTCCTTGAGTTTTGCTCATTAGGATGACTCTGTAACTTGTTAATTTTCCAAAAATGAAATCATAAGACATTATCAGTCTGCTACTTATCAGCATATTAACCAAAATCTTATGCCACTTCAGCTAAAGTTGAGACTATCTGTACTTTACAAAGTGAAAGATTTTGTAAGCATGGATCTTACCAACATTTACATTCTGATTTAGAAAAAATTCTTAGGGATTGAACTGCCTGAGAAAGGGACCTCCTTCAGCAGAGTATAATCACAATACTGTGATTTCTACTAAAGCATTTATGCTTTCAGATTAAAAAGAATGGGTCAGTATTCTTCTGCCTCACTCATATTTTCTCCCATTTGTTTGTTTTCCTAGCCTCCTAATACTCAGCAAGTTAGACACCAAGGCAGAGAATGATTTCTTTAAATACATTAGTCCCTTCTCAGCTGACCTACAAATTTCATACTGCCTGGCTTTGCTGGGCCTTGTTAATCACAGAATGGTTTGGGTTGAAAGGGACCTTAAAGATCATCCAGTCCCACCCCCCTGCCAAGGACATGGACACGTTCACTGGACATCTTCTGGTGAAATAAATATCCAAATGCATGAACAATTTTACTTTTGCTGAAATTGTAAAACATTCTTGATTAAACCATGAGGTGTGAGTGTGGCAGAGCATGGGAGCAAGTTGCCCAGTGAGGCAGTGGAATCTCCATCCCTGGAGATATTCAAAAGCCACCTGGACATGGTCCTGCACAACCTGCTTCAGGTGAGTGTGCTTGAGCACAGCAGTTGGACAACAGGACCTCCACAGGTCACTTTCATCTCAACCATCCTGTGATTATCTTTCAGAATTCATCATTATAATTAGTTTATCATAAATAAGTCCATCCTCTTTATGATTAATACTTGCTAATATTTATCATCCTTGCATTTATTTAAGAATAGGATTAAAATATAACAGTCTGCAACAGAATTAAAACTGCTGTAAACATTTCTCTGGACAGCATTACTGGGGAAATTCACAAATGCTTTCTGCTAACTACAGGCTGTGAAACCTCCTGTTTCATCTGATAGTGTTGTCTGTAGAAACCATATTGCAGCTGCAGAGTTCTACTGCCCTGAGGGAGAGGGAGAGTGCTCTGAAGTATGTGCTGATCTCAGGTGTCCCTCATGAGATCTAACTTACAAAACAAGTCTAGAAAGACCTGTGTGGCTGCAGTTGGAAGAGGAAAAAAAAAAACCCACCCACATTTTAATCCTGATATTAACAAACAGTACATCATTTTTGTATTTACAACTACTGTAGAAGAAGGAAAAATGCATTATTAAAACCATGCCTCTGAAATGAGTTTAGTCTGGGCTCACAAATATCAGAATGGTACAATTATAATAATTATTTCAGAGTTCTATTACACAGCAGATGAAAGACAATGGTTTTGTGCTTTTGCTGTGCATTTTCATGCCTAGGCAAGTTTGGATTTCTATTAAATGAAATTTTGTTGCTGAAGGCACACAGCAGAGGTGTCTGCACAGCCGTTAATGTATTCTGCTATCATCTGTGGACCAAAAGCTGTATAATTTAACAAAAACAAGCTTCAGGTCAATAATCTTTCTTACTGTAATTTAACTTAGCAATACAGGTGGGCTGCATACATTTGCTTAAAAATGCAAATCTGAGTTTCTAGTATTCAGGCCACCACAAATATTTGTGTAAATGTGGAAAAAAAAATTTAAGGTCACGACTGTGTTACAACTTCCTTCAATACCTCTTTTGCTTTGCAGTTAATATAAAAGCTTGTGTAGGTTACAGCTGAAAAATACAGGCTGATGAATTTAGCAGAAAAGAGAGAAAAATGTAATCAAAATAAATAAACAAAATAATATGCAACATAAAGAATTTGTGAAAAGTGATAAGCACATCCAGAAAAGATATCTACATTAACTTTTTGCTTTTATAATTTTTTTTGCTTCTCACTTCTAAATGAAAAGCAATATATACTTCCATCTACTCAGAAATGTAAGGAATGCTACAATACCTGAATTTAGTCTGGCACACAAACTAAACTGAAGTTAACTTCAGTCCATTTTAGGATCTGCTAAGACTGGCCCATGCTTTAACTTGCAGTAGTGACTGACTTACATTTTCATGTCAGCTTTTTTTAACTGATTTTCTTCAAACTTCGCTGCACTTCAAGAAAAAAAGGAAGAGTCGAATCTCTCTTCATTCCTCTTAACTGCAGCTTTTTGTTCCCAAGACAATAGGGAGCTGTATCAGAGCCTCCTGTGTTCCTGTGTGCTATCAAGAGATCTGGTGCAAATGTGCCATCTGAGTTCTAACAAAGCTCCCCTGGCTTAGATGTGGATGTGAAAAGGGGAGGCAGTGAGATACCACGAAAAATCATTGATTATCCCTGAAACACTGAAGTAAAAACTTTAAGTCATGGAATTTAGCAGCTGTTATCAAATGAAATATAAAACCTTTTGTGTTACAGGGAATTTGGATTTTGGTAAGGATTAATAACAATTTTGCCATAGCATGGGAGTGCAATTTTTTCAAATAAATATTGGCATTTGAAAAAATCAGGTCAGTTGTCCTTTCTGTGCTCCCTCCTGGCTTTTTGTGCACCTGCTCACTGGCTAAGCATGGGAAACTGAGAAGTCCTTGATTTGGAGTAAGCACTACTTGGCAACAACTAAAAAAATCAGTGTGTTACCAACATTGTTCTCACACTAAGCACAAAGCATAGCACCATACCAGCTACTAAGAAGAAAATCATACCAGCTGAAACCAGGACACAAGCCTACATCCTCTTACCTTGAACAGTCAGCTTTGAGATCTGCTGAGATATATTTTGTAGTTTTCTGTAGAATTCCTAGCAGCATAGTTACAGATGTCAGCATATTCACTATCTTGGCAGTGAACAACTAAATTCTTCTTCTGTGTTTATCACAGGCAGTGATTTCATCATATTTTGCTGCATGACAGCCAAGACACTACCTTAGTGATTTCACCATGAAATTAATACTCCCAAAGTGCTGAAGATGCATGTTTTGTCTGCAGAAAGGCCACTGTCCTCTCTGTTTCAAAACCAAGTCCTAAGATATTCTGGAGAACAGGAGCATAGAACCTCCACCCTACTTTTCATCTTGTACCACAATAATTCTGTGAAAATATGAGCTTAAAAAAAGGTCATTTAGATTTGTCTGCACAAAACTAATTCAGATGAGGTCATCTAAATTAAGCAGTCAGAAAAGACTGGACTGAACACTGTTGGTGAAACTCTTTGGCTTACTCAAATCACCTGATTTCTCTTTGGTAGGTTCTGAAAAAGGGAGGGGAAAAGAGTAAATCAAGCAGCAACAACCACCTCTGTGTGTTATGGCACCCACTGGACCCATCTGCTTTAGGTTGAGTGATACTTCCACGACACTTCAGGGTATGAAGCCCCTCACTTGGAATGTAACATCAGAACTGTGACTCAAGAAAATTAATGCTGATTCTATGAATTTCAGGAAGCCTTATTCCTTAAAGTTTTGTAAGATTATGGTAAACTATGACAGAATTAGCACTGTGTCCAAGTCCTCTCCCAGTGGCAAAGACAGCAAGGGAAGAACAGACACCTTGTGGGCAGCACAGCTGACAGTCCCAAGAAGGCATCACAGTGCCACTGTGCTTTTTATTCATGCACACAAGGCTCTAACTATCCTGTCAGCTATAAACCTCTACTAAAACACTAGGGTTTCACACATGAAGAAAGCTGTGACCACTCAAATCCAGAAGTGTGTGACCTCATACTTCTTAGTCAGCTGGGTTTCAGACAGTCTGAAGTAGAGGCTTATGTTGAATCTGTAATTAGAATCAGTGTCCATGATGATTTCACTCAATTAACTGCCTAATGACCCTGCTGCTTCTATTGTGTCATGGGGATGTCTGTAAAGAGAATTAATCAGAGATAATTAATCAGAGAACCTTTGCAGTGGTTCTAGTCATGAAAGGTTCCAACAGGTGCTGTTTAGGCTAATGATCATGAGCCTTAGTGAGAAAACATGGACAGCACTTATGTTGTCAGGACTCTTTTGTTTTCAACACATCAGGTGCCATGGTTGACAGTAAGTAACTTCTTAAAATGAATGCTGAGACTAGGTAAGTAAGTATTGAGTGACAACTGCTAGAACAAAAAAGAAGAAAACAAGACTAGGGATGTTGTCCACTATAAGTGAATACTCAGTGTGTGATACAGGTTCACAATTAGTTTTATTAGAGCCAGATCAACATTTGGAAGATCAAACAGCAGCTGTTGTAGAAATTCCTTCCATCTGTGTCGGTTTCTTCTTCAATGTAGGGACCTTACAATGATCATTTTCCTTTGTTACTTTAGGACTGCATGGCTGCCTGCACTCCACATGGGCGCCACTTCGGGATCATTTGAAAAATTAAGGTAGTGCAGACTGTAATAGCCTGACTTTTTTACTGATGATAAATCACTGACATTTCAGAGTCTGCATTGGCTTCCAATGATTTTCTCCAGGACATCTATCTAGAGACACTACAAATTGCAGACTGAAGGGATGGAGGGTTCAGGATGGTTTCAATGACTTCTTAGAGTGCTTTCCAAGTTTGAGGCCTGTGCATAGCTTTTGAGACTGAAAATTCAGAATGACAAACTTCTTCCTATTCCAATGGAGAGGAAAAAAAACAAACCACTTTGTTTGCTTAATGTTTTGGAAGCTACTTGGAGCACTTAGTAGTGTCCAGAGAGACTGATAACAATTATCAACCTGAAACTAGCCTACCCAGAAATTATCCAACCACTACTGCCCAACCAAAAGCAAGGTTTTCTTTTAAAGATCTGCAGATTAATGAAAGATAAATGAAAGTGGTTGCTATTTAAATCTTGGGTTTCATTACAGCAATGTAATGAAATGTTCCGTAAGGTTGGACCAAAAATTAAAGGTTCCTTGAATTTACATGGTATAACTGCCTGCTTGGTTTTCACTTGTTTTTCCTACAGCCTTTTAGAAAAGTCAGGAAAATGCTTAAGCAGAATATAAGGGTATGAAACCAAGGGTGCCAGGTCCGATAATGACTCAGTGTGGGTTGCCTGATGCATGTGCTTGCATAGTATTCCAAGAACAGTTTTAAGTCATTTCCATTCCATCTAAACTGTCCTAGTTCTTGCTGCAGATTGCAATTTAAGCACTCCTCCTTAAATGAAAGCACTGTATCTAGGTGCAGATGGCAACAGTTACAGGCACTAACCAGATGCTGCAGTCTCTAATTTGATTGAAAGGGTATAATTAGACAGCAGAAACACTTCAATGAGAAAGTAACGCACAGAGGAAAGGACAGAAACCACTTAACTGATGCCAAGATACCCCGGCAGTGACAGAGGCAGGGGCCCACGGGTGGAAGGGGCAGAACACCACATCACCTTCTTCAAATGAGCACATTTTTGTTTCCCTAGAGATGTGAATAGGGATTCTATTATCATAGGTTGCCACAGTTCTTCATGTGGGAACACTGATTAAAACCAGAAGAAGCTTCAGGAGATGAAAGACACAAATATGGCTTCTGTGGTCATTATTAAAAATATTTTTAGCATTGCAATGGTTTTCTTTGAAGATGCAGTTTTATCGACTGAACCAAAAGTTAATTTGCATACTATCACATGAGTGGTCAGGGAAAAAAAAATCTCACTCCATATTATGTTATGATGCAAAAATAAATGCTTTTGGGAAGTATAAGGCCGATTTAGATATACCTGAGTAAAAAAATAGTGCAGTATTTTCACATTTCAATACTTTTCTATTCCAATTCATACTAATATAATACAACCACTCATCAAAACTATCAGGCTTCTGTGCCTGTGCTGTAACAGTAAAAACCCCTCAAAACAGAACAGTTGATACAAGCTAAAGAAAAACCATCACAGAAGAATTATCGTTATTTAAAATTGCAATTCTCAAAATTCCTAGAAAACAACTCCCCATTTCTTAAATCAGACAGTTAAATTTTGATGTGATGCTATGAGGACACTTGATTAGCTGATCCTTTTTTCCTTTACAATGTGGGGGCACTCCTCATGTGGTTTAAAAATTGTATCCTGCTCATTCTGCATATCCATACAAACACATACACACACACAATTTTTGAAAGCCCTCAAATGCAATCATTTTTGGTAGTCAGAATTAGAGGCCTGATTAGCATTGGTTCAAGGCAGAGAGTAGCCATAATGAATATCTGATTATACTTGGGTTATGCCACCTGAGATTTGTTCAAACCTTGACTGAAGCATCTGTCTTGTAAAAATGTACATTCCTGGAATTGTACAGACATGCAGAGTTGATACTTGTGTTCCCTGGCAGAGTGTGAGCTGTCATATATGTGAACTTGCTATCCTTGTGAAATTTTGACTCTAATTGTCAAGCTAATCACTTTTCATCACTTTTCTTGTTTAAAAAAATCAGTCTGCCCAGACCTTTTCTGGAATATGCTGGAAGCAGGCAAGTTAGATTATGAGCACGAGAGAGAATTCCCAATATTTCTAAATGTATTCTGTCCCTTTTTTCTTTTTATTTGTACAACACAAACATGCTGTATTAGCCAGAGCCTTGCAGCTGCTGGCTGGTCCTCAGCCACAAGATGCAAACACACTTGCTTGTGATTCTTTATCACTGGAAGTAAGAATGTGTGATGTGACCCCATAAGAATTTCTGTTCCTTAATACACCCATTTGTTTGCTTTCTTTGTGAAGTTTTAAAACTGTTGTTCTCTTGTCAAGTGTGGCAGGCTGAATCCCTTTGGTAATTTTATCAGGGTGGGCCATTGCCACTGTGTGGATGAAGGGAGTGGTCAATTGCAGAACTATTATGGTGTGATATGACAAAAATGAAAATTTTGCAGCTGGCAGTATGTAATCCCTGCCTCCCTCTTATTTCTTTGGCTCCATCCTGCTTAAATCTATTCACATAACTCTGGATTTTGAGTTATGCTCTATGCATGTACAAGCATGATATGCTGAAATGTCTATCTCATCCCCCATCTGCCTAGTTTGAAAGAAAAAAAAATTATTTTAAAAGTATTTTCATGAGGCTTGCTTATGGCATATCAAGTAGAACTGCTTCTCTGAATCACCAAGGCATAGACAGAATAAGATGACAAGATACCAGGTTTGGAAGAGAAGGCTGGAATAACAGTTCAAAGAAAAGACTCAGCTGGGAAGAAAACCAAGGACATGGTGACTCAGTATTGCTAAATGGAAAGAAAACAGAGAAAGGAAAAAGAGATTGATAACCACATATATTTCTGATGGGGAAATTTAAATGAATGCTGTAAATACAGAAACTAGAAATTATAACTTATTGCACTGAGTATATAAAATAGCGTTTGTTCACCAAAACTAACATTTACTGAAGGCATTTCCATTTCTTTGGCCTTGTAACACATAACTCACCAAATTCAAAAAGTCCTTTAATGGTAGGTAATCTATTCACACACTTATTTCTGATCCACTTGAGAAATTATGTATGGCTGACGTTTGAATGCACAAATGCCACAAGGTTCAAATGCAGAAAATATCAGTGTTTGAATTAATAGAAACTGCTGGACATCATACAGCAATACAAAAACATTCTGTGAAAAGTAGCATAGTACTAGGTGCAAAAATGGTTATTAATTCACTTTCATTTCTGACAACTGGAGGAATTTTTCATATAGTAATTCCAGAAGTTTTTCTCCTATCTTAGCAAATGATGGTGACACAGTCGTTATTTTGACTGCACTTTACAATAAACAAAGAAAGGAATAGGCATTTAAAACACACCATATGACAAACCGCCTTCCAAAAGCAATACCAATGTTTGTCATTTCAGAATTCTGCTAGTTTCAAGTGCAACCTGACACAGCTGATCCCATTTCAATTCAGTGGGATTAAGGGTCAAGAGGAAGACCCTGATGTGTACCTTGTGCAGATGAGGAGCTCTGCAGATCCTGTACATGCCATATAAATTACAAATTGCTGTGTTTGCACTGTTTCCAGGCTCTTTAGCAGAAGACACATAGGTGGCAGTACTTTCTAGATCCACTCTCCTTTGCTACACCTTCATTTGGAGGCATTATACATTCTTCCCTCCTCGCCCTGCCCCAGCTGCTTCTGCTCAGGCATTTTTGTCCCCTTTAACAGCCAAACATTCACACTGGGCCATATCCTTCACCTGCTGTCACACAGCCCTCTGTGAGTGACACGGTTACACACAGAGTGTTCTGCTTAGAAACCTTACAAGCAAAGGAAGGAGTATCCACTGTGTGCACCAATGGTACTGGGAACAGACCCTTAGACATGGTCCCTGCCTAGGCAGCTCTCTAAACACTTATCTGAAAATACTCTCATGTTTTACTTCTGAGAAGAAGTAAAGTTTACCAGAACTTCTTGTGAATGGTTTTTTAGTCCCTGAAAAAGGCGATGCAAGTATTTTCCATATCTAATTAGGTACATCTACAAAAACTTGATAAGCAAGTATGTGTTCAAAAAGAAGTAGAGCAAACTCTACTTTGTAAGAAGACACAGCAGTTAAGAATACACAAAATGTATCCAGAAGGACCACACATCAGACGGCTGTGAGGCTGTGACCATCTGGAACTGCCACTTCTGATCTTGAAAAGCACAGCCAATGTTTACCAGAGGAGAATCGAAGTACTTGAAATCATTAGTAACAATTAAAGCGAGGACAAAAGGGCACAGAGAAGTTTTAGGTGAAAAATCACCTTCGGAAGTGAAGCTTTCAGGCTTCCCCGGGTTTTCGGCTGAAGGAATGGTCAGAGGAGCCCAGGCTCGGCAGGGAGCTGGGGCAGCACACTGCGGACAGGAGGGATGCTCACCCTCCAAGCTCTGACTCTGCTGCCACAGGTTTTACCCCAGTGACACCAACAATCGCACGCTCCTCTCCCTTTAAACGCCTCCATTCCACAGACCTAGCAATCGAACTACTTTTAGAGAGAAAAGTGCTGTTCTTTCTCTTACATCACGCTTTCTTACGAGTTTCCGAGCTCCCAGTTCAGCAAGCACGGGGAGAGCCTCAAACACGCACGAACTCCACGCAAGAACACCCGCTGCCTGCACGGGCAGCTCGGAGCCCGCCGAGCAGGAAGGGACGTGCCGCGCAGGGCAGAGCCCTTCCGCGGGGGGCTGCGGGGCTCGGGGAGCGGCTGCCCCGCCGCTCAGCCCCGCCGGGAGCCCGGGGAGCAGCCCCGGCGCGCCCCCCTCCCGGCTCCCCGCGGAGCGGCACTCACCGGACAGAACGGGCTCTCGGCAGCAGCTCAGCGCCAGCCCGGAGAAGGCCAGGACGGCGGCGAGGGCGGGAGGCTCCATAGGCAGCGGCCGCCGGGCCGCGCCGCGCTCGCAGGCGGCAGCCCCGGCTCTCCGGGGGCGGCCGGGAAGAGCGCAAAGTGCGGGAAGCGGAGGCCCTACAGCATGTGTCCTGTAAGTGCGCCCCGGCGAGGTGCCGAGTGGCAGATGAGGGATCCTATTACCAGCCATGTGACAGGAAAGGATAGAGACCGACATCCCAACCTGCTGCAGCGCGGGACCGCAGAGCCGCCGCTTCCACTCCTGACACCGGCAGGTCCGGGCTGGCGGCGCTCGCCCCGGGGCAGCGCTTTGGCCTCGCTGCCCCCCTCGCTGGCCGGGGCGCCTCGCCACATACATACACAAACATAAACACACACACAGACAAACAAACTCCTCCGTCCCAGCAGCGACCCAAGGCTCTCCTCACTCCCCTCGCAGCCAGTGTCCCGCGGAAGAGGTCGGGCAGGAGCCCGTCCGCCCGGGGCCTGGCCCCTGCCGCTGCCCCGGCCCCGCACGCCCTCCGCCCGCGGGGCTGCCCCTGGGCTGTGGGAGCCGCTGGCACAGCGCAGGTGCAGCCCGGATCGCCTCTCCTGGAGCCGCCAAGGCACGGACGGACACAGCACTGGGGCAGAACGCCGCAAACTTTCTGAGGGGCGCTGGCACGAGCGGCTCCGCGGGCGGCGAGGGGCCAGCGCCGCACGCTGCGATTTAGGGAGTCGTTCTCCAAGTGAAAAGGCACCACCCGCCCCACAGAAGTGACCGGGCAGCGAGCCGCGCTGAGGGAGTGCTGGCAGAAATCAGCGGGGCTGCTGAACCCACAATGTCCCCCTAGGCCGCGTCCTGAGGCGGGCGGAGCTGAGGCCGGGCGGGGGCCGCTGTCCCGGCCCCGGGTGACAGGGACACAAACAGAGACAGGAACACAGACAGGCACAGAGACAGAAACACAGACAGGCATACGGACAGGAACACTGGTAAGAACACAAACAGCCACACGAACCCGGGACCCGGGACACGGGACATGAGGGGACACCCACGGCTCCAGCGCGACCCACACCAACACAGCAGCAACAGCTGCGCAAGAGAAAGAGGGAGCAGCGTGGCTTTCTGAAAATGCACGTGCAGAAAGATGGGGTTTGGGTTTGTGGCTTGTTTGGGGTTTTGTTTTGCTTTGTTTTGTTTTGTTTTGTTTTGTTTTGTTTTGTTTTGTTTTCATCTACCTGAAGATACCAAAGGACAAAGCGTCAAGGTGGTAATGTCAAGCTATTGTCTAAACTTCTACAAAGTCTTTACCTGGCCTGTGAGACATTTTAGCAATGGTAGAACAGCTTTGCTAAGAAGCAACCAACAGGAAACCCCCACACACAAACAGTTAAAAAAACCCCACATTTTAAAAGTTTCTTTGTCGGAAACAGAAATAGGGCAAACATCGTTGTACCCCCCTTACACCGCTGCTGTGTAATCAAATAGCAACCCGTACAGTGGGAGAACAATTGGGCATTCTGAAAGGGGAAGGATCAGAATACAGTTTGCAGGCCTTAACTATTGTATCAATACACAGATCTCACTTCCAGCATACAGAAATCTCCTGCCATATAAAGCTGTAAGGTTGATTTTGAGGGGCAAAATATGCTTGCATTTATTTTGGCCTTTGTGACACATAGAAAGCAAAACTGGTCTCCATATAGTAGCATGACTTTACACATAAATTTTAATATCACAGCATAATATGCCACATTCTTGTTTCTAGTGAATGTAGCATTTTTAAGCTGATGAAATACTGAAAAACAGTAGCAGTGTTCTGTTAGCTTGGTGGCTGTCCTTTGTTTTTTTTTTTTTTTTTTTTTTTTTTGTTTTTTTTTTTTTTGTGATAAGTTCAGCAGTATTTAGTTCTTCCTCACACATACAATCTTCTTTTCAAGGGCTGTAACCCCATTTTGTTTCCATTCACTCAATTTCAATTCCATTTTATCTGGCATTCTATTTCTTGTGGACCCTGGAACAGAGAAGGCTTAAAAATGTAACAGTTGCTAACAAAGTTCAGAAAATCAACCACATTTTCATTTCAATCTGCCAGTATTCCTAGGAAAAACCATTTTAATTCACTATGCTGCCATCTTTCTCCACCAGTCAGTTGCACACAGTTGATAAGTGTGTATACATCAGTTGCACTCTTTTTTTACCTGTAGCACACTGGCAGTTTGTTGCCAGTGGTCATTATTAAATTATTGTTTAAAAAGTCATAACAGTTGCCATTTTTTAAGGAGGTTCATTTGTGTGCTCAGTTCAGTGAAGGCTTACCTCTGCTTTCTGCATAAATAACCCAGACGTGCCAGGACTACAAGACCGACTATTCCAAATACACTGCCAATAACAATTATTTGTTTGATAGCTGAAAAACAGAGACAAACCACAAAAAAACCCATGAAGACTTTGATATCAATTTCTTCATACCCGTTCGAATGCATTTGCATGACAATTTTTGAAATTGTATGTATAGTGTTAATCTTTCTGTTGTCTTTATTTGTGGAACTGCCTCCCTTGGCAGGGGGATTGGGCTAAAATGATGTCCAGAGGTCCCTTCCAAGCCTTTACCTGTTCAGATTCTCTGAAACTGGTAAAGATTAGGAACTCACAGAATTTCTACATTTGACTGTTCAGGCAGCTTTGTAACACAAAGGGTGGCTGGTGATTAATATGTAGTCAACATTGTGAATGTGCAATATTGATGTAGAACTGTCAATCCCAACAACTGAAATGGTTTTCAATCCTTATTCCACACTGTTTGATTACTTTAAATACTACTCTTATTTTGGCATTACGTTTTGAAACTACCTTTGCTGCTTAATAATCTACATAAAAGAGAAGTGACTGCTCTGGTGTGGCTTTCTGATTGAACTGCATCAGAGTTTGAACACACTAAAACAGGAAAAGTGTCAACTTGATTCTGTGATTGCCTAACAAGGACATCTGAGAGAAAGAAACCAGATACTAAACCAATTTTGAATAAAAATTATAATTTTGTTTTCTTATTCTACTAAGCAGATTACCATGACTCATAAGAATTTTTTCAAAAGTTGGGAGATTCAGCATGTGGAGTGAACTCTCTGGAGAAACAATGATTCCTGCATTTTTTATCTGACCCATAATACATTGGGGCTACATTTTTATCAGCCCTTCCTTCCCTCACTTTGTCACACCTGCCCAAACTACAGCCTAGCACACAGTGATGGCAGAGTGACATAACAGGCACTTCTGTAATCCTAGAACAGATTATTCAGCTGCTAATTTGGTTTATAGTGAAGTTTAAGGACAGAAATGGGACACACAAACTGTTTCACAAGCGTTGAACAGTAACTTCTGAACAAGGCTCAAAAGCTAATGTTTGGCTTAAACATCCTTCACAGGGAGGCACCCCTCACTGCCAAGTGATGAGAACCCACCACTGGCTAAAGTAGTCAGTCCAGTAGTGATTTGCCTCTGTTGTGAAATCTTGGTGTTTGGAAAAAGCACAGAAGACTAATGAGATTTCTGACAGCTTTCAAAATGAACAGTATTTACACAGAGCCTGAGCCTGGAAAAGGAAATTTAAAAGTGAGTAGAGGAGGGGGAGAAAAAAGAAAATAACCCAAAAGACAAACAAAACTAGATTGCCCTTAGTGTCACTGAATTATTGTCTGTCTCAAAAAGACAGTATGTACATATACTGCCACTATATTAAGATTTTTAGCTGGATACTACTTCTGATTTTACTAGAATATCCTTTTTGCTTTTTCTGGATGGCTTCTTTGTTCTTTCTCTTTGTGATATTCTGTGAACAGAGCTTGCTGTGGTACTGGCAAGACTTGCAGTGGGATTGTAATTAGAAGCATAGCAAAATAATTATTAGCAGAGGATTTCCATGGAAACTTTAGTCCAAGGAAGCAAAACTCAAAAACAACAATATGCAGGCCCAACAACATAATTTGTATTTGAAGTTTCGAAATTTCTAAATGGATTTTGTAAAGTAACTGGCATTACATTTTCTTGTTTCCACCTCTTTTCCTATCCAATTTTCCTAGTCCCCATGCCTTTATTTCAACTATTCTCTTTAAAAAATGGAAGAATATAGCAACTAAAAACGTTGGTAGTTTGTAAGATAGAGCTTGAATCTGATGTGCTACAAAACTGCAGCAAGTGTAAACAAACACAGCATTGTAAAAAATACACCTGTAAGGTTAGAATAACAGGGGGCTGGGTTCATGACCAGCATGAAAGAAATAATTTGAGAAAGTGTGTGTTTAATAGTTCACTGTCAAAGTAAAAATGTGCCTGCTGTTCATAGTCAGGCTAGGTCAGTGGTCACCCATCCAGGCACCCACAAAGTGGGAAGGGCTGTCCATTAATTTTGTCAGCATTTTCCTGGTGTCAGTAAGGTTTTGTCACAGGACTTGATAAAATAGATGTTGGTGAAACAGCAGCATTCTGCTGTGCAAAGAGAAAAACAATAAAGAAAACTGACCTCAGGAACAAGAGATTTTGACAACACAAGGACCTTTTCTGTACTGGAGAAGAGACTTGGGGGCTGGAGAATAGAGAAAATAGCCAAATAGAGATATAACAGAAAACTAGTACTGGATTTCAACTATATCTTAAACCAGAGGCAGAAATGTGTTTAGTGGAAAGCAAGTACTAGCTTTCCATGCTATAAAAATATGAGAAGTTTAGAGAGACCTGGGCCTGTCAATAAAATAGCCTTCTCAGACAAACACTGACATCTAGCAGAACAGCTTGTGGAAGAAGGAGAAACAAAACTAGATATAAATGCCATTATTAGGGCAAAGCAGCAAGAAAAAAAGAATGGAGAAATTTGTTTTTTATATTGTGTTGATCACTTGTTGATATTGTCAATATCCTGCTGCTGTAGACAGCATTGCCATACTCCAACTTCCTGAGGCTAATAAAAACCATCAATTTTGGTTCACATTGCAAATTAACTAAAACACCAAATATCAAATAGTAAGGAAGATCTTTGTTGCAATCAGATCAATAAAATTCTTTCACACCCTGTTTTTCTTCATCATCTTTCAGGAAAACATTGGAAAACATTGTGGCTTTTGTTTGCTCATCCACAAAGCTGTGTCATGTCTCCATCATTCTGAATGCAATCAATCACTGCATATCTTCCAGCTCCTTTCCTCTCATCTCACAGGGCTGCCTTTCTGTCCCCCCTTTCTTTAGCTAGTGTAAATGTCAGCATCTGTTTTGCTTATTGAGACTGGCTGGCTCTTATCCAGTATGTATGTGGTTGATGGCAGCAGTGGAAAAATATTCTTAACTTTCAGCTTGGCAGAATGTTTGGCCACTGCCTTTTTAAGATCTGGCCTTTGCAAATTTTTCTGCTGCCCAAACTCACTGCAGTTCATCTTATAAATATTACTAAGTTCAGAACTGCATTGGAAATGTACAGGAAATTGGTATAGGCCAGCAGAAGCTGACGAAATGTGACAGCATGACAGGAGTTTGTTGCTGATGTGAAATGCACTTTCCACATTTCTTTGGAAGGGTCTCAGAATGAAGAATCTGTTAGTATGAATTATTTGATGAGTGCTTTTGGGAACTATTAACTCAGCATTTAAATGCTTCAACATGCCATCTGGCCTTGCATCACTCTTCATGCTTTGAAATATTGCCATCTTGAGGACATTTGGAGTGTATGTGGTGAATGAATAAAAAGAAAATTTTGGGCCATTTTCTGTAAATCATAGAGACAGTCTATGCTACTAAACCAAACAGTCCCAGGCTAATTGATAATCTGTTAGTAGTAACACAAGAGGGGTAATAAATCTATGTTGTTTATACTAAATACTATTGCATCATTCACAATACTTTTACTGCTATACAATAATAGAATTCTATTTTGAGATAACATAATCTTTTAGAAAAAAATAGTGAAAGTGTTCAACAAGTGTGGGCTGTGTCTGATCTTGAATCACAGAATCACAGAACAGTTGAGGTAGGATGGGATCTCTGGAGGTCATTTTGTCCAACTCCCCTGTTCAAGCAGGACCACCCAGAATGAGTTGCTCAGGACCATGACCAGATAACTTTTGAATATCTCCAGGGAGGGAGATTCTGTAACTTCTCTGGGCAAGTAGTGCCAGCACTCAATCAGAAGGAGTTTTTGATGTTCATAGGGAAGTTTCTGTGTTTCAGAGCATGCTTGTGGCCTGAGCACCACTGAAAAAAGCCTGGCTCCACCCTCTTTTCACCCTTCAAGTATCTACCCATTGATAAAACAAAAACTTTCAGACCTCCACCAAAATGCACAAAAGCACCATAACTCACCTATTATTTAGATTTGAATAATAGTCTTTCTAGAAATTCAGACATCTCATGTCCAATGTTTTACCAAGTTAGAAAAGTTGCTTTTGTCAATGGCCATCATGGAATACTGAGATTGCCTTGTCCTTGATAATGATTTTTTAGTGACAAGTGATATCTAAAAGGCAACAGACCTGTTACTTGGCTGCACTGGGGTGTTTCTCCTGACCAGGCTCCTGACACTTGGCAAGTTACTTCCTGTGACCCCATGAGTTCATAGCCCTCATTGCAGGTGAAATTGATGGTTGAGCCCTGCAGGTAGTTAGTATCATTCTTTCTTCCATTGGTTGGGTGATCCAGCCAGCCACAAGAGACCACTAATAAAAGAGACATATCTGGTTAGTGTATTTAGGATTTGGACCAGCAAATCTCCATTACAGTGATTCAAACGGTGTTTTAGTGGCAACTCATGGAAAAACAAAGATTTTTAGGCTATCTGAAAGACAAGACTTCTGCTACTTTTAAAAATTATTTCAAAGTCCAAGGAAGGCAGCTTAATGCATATAAAATGAAGATAAACTTTCTATGCTGTGGTTTTATAGTGGAAGAAATGGAAAGAAACTTATTTTGAGTTTGCCTAAGTATTCTATCAGTACAGAACTTTCCTGGTACAAGGATGATTCCCCATGGTCAAATTATTTATAGGTGCATGAACCTACAGTTCAGCAAAGCCTCCTCAAACATTGTTAACTCTTTAGATGCCCTGTAGAAATAACTGTAGTGATGCTCCCTATGGGCTGTTCACTTAGGGTTTGGACTTGATGATCCCAGTGGGTCCCTTCCAACTCAGAATATCCTGTTATTCTGTAATGATGTTTTTTGTGGAATGCTGGATCACCTGGCTGTAGATGTTCTACCAGGCGCTTGTGATTCTGATGGGAAAGTCTTGTGGAGTTTCCCACTTGAAGGCTTCTGGTTGTCAGGACATCGAATCTGCAGAATGGGTCAGAGCCACAGTGTGAGACCATCTCTTCTACCAGGGGGTCAGCAGGGTCTTCAGAAGGGGAGAACACAGGCAGAAAGGAAGCATTGTGCTTTTCCCCATAAAAGAAACTGTTCAGTAAGAACTCCGTGTCATAAGTAAAGAGAGAAGTTTCATTTTCAACAGCCCCTTGGGAGACAGAGAAAGAAAGAGAGATTAATATGTAACATTGCCAACATAGAGCACCTTCTGCTACTAATCCAAGTGTTTATCCACAGAAATGTAGCTAGAGCTGGAAGAGACATAGGAAGCCCTACAGCATCCTTCCAGCTCAAAATTGTTTTCTTTTTCATATGCAACATCTTAGCATCAAAGCTAGTGTTCATTTAACCTGCTGTTTGACCATTTTCTTAAAATTAGATCCAAATAATTGTGCAGCTATGATTTTCCATAAAGATGGTTTTATATGCCTCCTAGGAAAATGGTGACAACAGACAGAGTTACCTAAAGCAACCATTACAAGCAACACAGATCCTGAAACTGTGTGTCCCTAAATTCATCATGTCTACCATGGTCCTGCTCTTTTTTTTCATTCTGCTATATCAGAAACTTCCTGAGGCTGAAGCAGTGAGACTTTTCAGTATGATCTGAACCCTGGAGTATGGTTACACTGTGTTCAATACAGAGATCAACTGGTAGCCAGAGGGTATTTTGCATTATGTTTCTGACCGATCTCCTAACCTGATGTCAGAAGGAATGCTGACCAATCTAATGCTGCAGGTTAGAGCAGCTTCATCACTCATTAAATGATAAGGAGCCATTCTTTTACACACATGTCCCCATATCCTCTTCTTTAAAAGGACAATTACTAAACTGTGATTTAATAAATGATTTTTTTAATTGCCAGCATGAAAACATTGCTAATATTCTGGGAAAAGATAGCTCATCCTGGCTTTTGCTGTACTTCTGTAACACTGTAGTCTGCTGATGCTGTGTTCAGCTAACCAGAATAGATGGTATTCTGCAAATGTAAGCTGTGAAATATGAGGTCTAACTCTTGATGGAACAAAGTGTGAACACTCCATCATAGTTCTGTTTTCACTCCCCACATGGGTAGAGCAGGGTATATTTCTCTTACTCCCTTCTCTTCCCTCAGTACTGGTTGTTTGGCACAGATTTAATTTCCCAGTCCTTAAATCATGATCTGTTTTGAATTTGTGAAGAAAACATAATAATAGACCAGAGGAATGACTTACAGCTAGCTCCAAACTCAAACACCTGCTGGGGACTTGCATGAACTGACAAAGTGGTTTTGTTCTTGAAGGTGTAGTCATCCTCTGGATTGCCATTCATTACCCCAAAGAGACCCCGTGTGTGATTCATAAACTTCTCTGGGAGCAGAATTGTCAGGGTCAGAAATCCTCCACTTCCCCTTATTTCCACTCCAGACCCAGAAGAGAACATCACTGTGATGTTCTGATCAGGTGTAGAATAGAGAAAGAGACCTATAAAAATGAGGAGAAGAGGTCAAAGTAGCTAATTATCCACAGTGAAAAAATTTGTTGTGTTTTAGCATCAGTTAAAATCATAATTTTAAAAAATTTTTCATATAGGTTTTCTCCCTTCCACTCTGAGCTGCACTCTGAGAAGCATTTAAAGGGAAGCCACACCTTCAAACTACAATTGTGATAAGATTCTGCTGAATAGGGGGATTACTGTTAAAATTGATGTATGATGAGTATTTGTCAAATTATCATGAAGACTAATCAAATGGTCACAGCTCCGTTGGACAAAAAGTCAACTTATTACAGTCTTTTTGGCAGAAGAATAGAGGAATAATATCTGACCTATTGAGAGACCTCCCAATAGGTGAAATTCAGTTATATTTTAGTATATATTTTAGTTATATTTCATTATATTTCATTTTATTTGATAGGCTTCATTGCATTGGATGCAGTAAGCTCAAAGCAGAATGTAGAGGACACAATTTTTAATTCCATTCACTGTCCACAGGATGAGAAGGAAAACCATTGCTCTGCAAACAAAAGAGGGCATAGAAAACAGGGACATTGAAGCCACCTGTTAATGCACTTCACAGAAGGAGGCTGAAAAGAGAGTTGAAATGCATGCACCTAGAGATACTTTTAGCTGTCCACAGGCTCCATCAGAACAGAATTGCTTACAAGGCTGATATGTGTAACTAACCTTTCAAGTCCAGCCAAGTTTGTTCAGAGAAGTTGAGAACCCTCTGGTTCAAGAGGACCTGCAGATGGAAATCCTCAGAGTAGCGCACTTCAATCACATCAGAGTTGTTCTCCCGCATGGCCACCGCAGACAGGCCTGTCCCCAGAGCCCCAGTTCCTTCAAATAAAAATAAACAACCATGCTATCAAAATGCATCAGCTGGCAGCTGTGCCTATTGGCTGATTTCTAAAACAGGCCTTATGCTACTGTGATGAGAATGGGCATGGAGAGAAATAAGAATTTTTATGAGCTCTTAAACACAGCAGAAAACCTTACACTTCCATTACTCACACCAAATAAAACTAGCAATTAAACTTTGATTGGGAAATTTTTTCCTGAAGATGTTGTCTGCTTTCTGATTATCTTCAGAATGGTGACCATTCACAAATGGCCAAAAAAGGAGACTAGAAATGGCAGGAGAGTTGCTTCAAAGTGCAAATCAAACAAGCTCAGAAGCTCAGAAGCTCTGATTCCTCTCTTATCGACTTACCATTGGGAAAGAGTGCCTGCTGTGTCCTCCCTTGCACTGTCAGGGATTTGAGATCAGACTCTACCAATGTGTATTCTCCTAGGCCATTGAAGGTGAAGTTCAGACCATCAAATGTAAGGAAATGAGGATCCCCAAAAGCAGATGCTATTTTAAAAGAAAAAAGATAATTAAGAACAAGCAAAAATCACAACTTGCTACCCCTCAAGTTCATGAGAAAGGAAAGAGGCTAGAAGTCTGTGTCACATGCAGTATATGGGGAGATTTGGAAATGAATACAAGGCTATTGCCTTATCTTTGCATCCATATCCTTTTCACCCTTATCCCCTTTTGCATTTCCAAATTCCATGCAAATTGCTCCAAATTGCTTCTGATTTATCTTCTTTAATGTGCTTTAATCTGTATAGTAACTAGTACAATGCACCTTGCCATCAAGTTGTAAAGTTGTATTTTCACAAATTCATATTAAACTCTGTTCCTGCCAACATTTTAGATAGGGTTTCTTTAAGCAGCCAAACCACTCATTCATGACCCCTAACCACCTATTGCAATGCCCTCTACAGTTTTCTTCTTTTTTTCGTGATGCAGACTGCTGCCTCTTTGAACTTCTTTATGGGAGGCCAAGTCCTGCTGGACACCTCAGCGTCTCAGCAGCATGGAAGGCAAAACATGTGGTAGCAATAGAGGTGTGGCAATGGCACAGGCTTGAAGGGTGAGTTAAAAGCAAGCAGGAGAAAAACAAACACACTATAAATTGTAAAACTTTCTTATTTGATACGAATATTTCTCATCATGATAGCTTTTCTAGCTACTTCCTAATTGTCATTAACCATCTCTAACCACCTTTTTTTCTGAAGAAGTGTACACTGATGATATAAAGTCGTGGACATTGACTACTATGCTTTGGCTGTTTTGGTTCTAGGGGTGAGTGAGATGCTGAACAGCAGAAAATCTCACAGCACAATTAAAAACTACATGCAGGTTTTGTAAGTGGTAGATCAATAGAGACCTTCCATGGAATTTTTCCACAGGACATTGTACCCTCACCATTGTCAACTCATATATGCACATATACAAATATTCTAAAAGCTAACACTGTACCAAAAATCTCCACTCCATCAGGAAATTTCGCAGCCCTTACCAGCTTGGGGCGGGCGGTACGTCCTGCAGTCACTAGAGGGCCGCCTTTTCATGTAGAAGTCACAATTATCAGACCACAGGCAGCAGTAATAGAAGCTGATAACATCATAAAGCCAATGGGAAAAGCCAGGTATCCGGGGAGGCTTCAGGAAAGGCGGTGAGCCCCAGTCATGCCCTCGATCAGGTGTGCTGCCTCCGGTGGAGTCGTGCGTGAGGATCTGGGTTCCCGAGGAGTCATAGCAGCACTGCTGTCCAGCCCCATAGCGGGGACTGATTGAGAAAAGCAGCAAGAAAATCATCATTTAGCTCTGTGGGGTCCATCTGTATCTAGGGGTTACTTATAACTTTTTTGTGGATCCTAAATATTTCAGTTGCCAAGCTTTTTCTGATGTCCAGTTAGACTTCACCCCTGACTTTTGTGATGCTGCTGTCTCTGAGGTGAAAGGATTAATCAAAAAAACACAGTTTAAAAATTTTTCTTTACCTGGCTTGGATGGCTCTTACACAATGCACAGCACCAGGATGGTAAGTACACACACTCCCCTTTTCAATGTCACAGCCATAATCTGTCTGGAAAAGATCAATGTTCACACTTAATGGAGTTCTTTCCTCATTGTCCTTTCTGTTCTTACATTCTGTTCCCACCCTTTGTATCTGACGTGTGTAAAATTGACATGAACTGGTTGAGGTTGTGTGTTGACTAGCATGGAATGATAGGAAAAAAAGTGAATTTAATACTGAAGTGTCTGGAGCAACATCTCTGACCTAAACATTTTGCAGTCTGTTACAACAGACCTTGAAGAACAAATGCAGCCAGATGGGGGTTCAACTGAAAGAGCACAACAAACACAGACACAACAGAGTAAATGTTTATCTTACATTCTTAGACAGAGGCACTGGATCTATTTTTTATCTTTACAAGATTTGAACTGTACACATCATGTTTGGAGCTTCATAACAAGAAGAGTAACAAGGTTTACCTAACTTTTTTTTTTTTTTTTTTTTTTAATGCATAAACACATGCCACTATTTGGTATCATAAATAGGAGAGGAAGTCACTCTCATCTGGTCCTCAGAGCAGCAGTGTAAGTGTAGACTGAATGGCAATTGATTTCTTAGCTTTTTTTAGTTCCTTGATAACAGTGAAGCTGAGAAGGAGGAAGGAAGCAGGATAAAGGAAATAATGGATTTACACCTCTGGGCTCGATTCTGAAGTGCAAGGTGGAAGGATTTGCAGCACAGTATGATAAACTAGGCAGAATTAGTTTGTTACAGCATGGGACATCATCTTCAAACACTATTGTCTTGTAGGAACTCATCCCTCCTCCCAGCTCCACAGAGTGTTTTCAGTCTACTGTCAGTCTACTGGAGCTACTGTTTTAATTCCATGTTTGAATGTAATTTCCATCTCCTATCCTGTAGGCACTTTTATTCATACTACCTGGATAAGCTGTATTTACCTCTATCTCTTGATATACTACTTGGGCAAATTGAAATATAATTTAATTTCCTTGTAATGGCATTTAGAGAGGGAACTGGGGTGTGTGTGGACTTCTACCTGGAATTTTAATAAGCCAGAGAGATCAATTAATAACTTACATGAAACCTGCCAGTGTCAGCTCTTGCCTGTGCCAAGGTGCAAGGGCAGTCTGGAATTTCTTCCAAGAAGTTTGGAAGCAACTCTTCCTTTCTATCCCATTCGATACATTTTGCAGTTGCCCATGCATTTGGGTCATTTCTGAAGTCTTTCTCAAGGTGCCAAGCCAATGCATGTTCTGAGCTCCAGATTGATGGAATGTTACTGGAAAAGAAAAAGAAAAGAAACAAAAAATAGATCTGATACAAGCACTATTTTGACAGTAGCACTGTGGCTCAATTGCTAATTATAATTAAAAATCACCTTTTGACTTTCAAGTTATTTCATTGCAAAGCCCACTGCTTTCTTTTTCCTTGAAAAAGTTATGGAAAATCAAAATTTTCCTAATTCAGGAGGTGACAGGACAGCATTCAGCAAGTATGCAATAGTCAGAATACATTTTAGTAATCATGATTCTGGCTTACATGGATCTTTTTAGAGGCAAGTTTTCTACTCATGCCTTTTGACATTGTAATTTCATTTAGGCCAGAATGAAGAATATCTGGATTCTTTAACAAAACATAGCAACTGCACCCCAGTAATATCAAGACTAATGGCTACAGAAACCATTTAGAATTCTTGAAATATTCCGAAGCCACACTCTGCTTTCCCCCCATGAAATAAATAGCACATACAAAGTGCAATAAAAAACCCTCTAGAAGGACAAAAGGTTATTCTTGTCTGGCTAGCAACTCCTAAATGTTGAAAAACGTTCTGATGTATTGGCAATATGTTGTAACACTGAAGAGGTGGCATTTATATACACACACAGTCTACACCATCTACATCAAACCTGCAGACATGGAAGAATTATGAAGGAATATCCATGGAGCACTTACACAGTTAGTTCACCTAAAATATGGGAAAATATGCAGTGAAGTAAAAAGAAATGTGTGTAAAATTTGAAGGAATGCAAAAGCCTGTATTCAAAATAGAAAAGGAAGGCCTGTGGCTCCAGTGCTGATAACACACCAGTGTTTTAGTTCCTGCTGAACAGTGCTGGCACAGTGTCAAGGTCTTCTCTCTTTCTCATGCAGCCCCCAGGGAGAAGGCCAGGAGGGAACACAGCTGTGACAGCCAACCCAGACTGACCAAAGGGATATTCCATGCCCTAGACCATCATGTCCATCAATAAAACTGCAGGTCTGTTTTCCCAAAGCAGCCCCTACTGGGTGACCAACTGTGCATCAGTCTGCTTGTGACAGACTTTGTGATTCTTCTTCCATGCTCCTCTTTACTTTGTAAACTGTCTTTATGTTTACCCATTAATTTTTCTTACTTTTGACCTTGCAGTTTCTCCCCATTTTTTCACATGAAATGGAGCCTGAGTCTCAATTTTTCATGCCAAAGGAGACAACAGCTTATAAGGTAGCCATTAACTATTATTATTATTATTATTATTATTATTATTATTGCTATTATTTTTTTTATTATTACTACTGTATGTTGTGATGCACTTGCCTTTGCCCATCTGAATAGCTGCTGGGTATAATTCTCAAAATTCCAAAGTGCCATGTACTGTAATTTTCCTCAGCGGGTACAGGAAGGAAAGAATATTTCCCTGTGTTGGGGATTTCTTTTGCCAAAGTATAAAGGTATTTCCATTCAGCCATCCAGTTTTCTGAATAACTGTCACCTGTCACATAGAGGAAGAAAACAGTTTTGGATGCTGGAAAAGAACAATTGCCACAAGACTGAAATTATATGTGTCCACCCATATGTAAATGAAGAGGAAAAGCTGACATTATTGTCATCAGTTATTTATATTTGCAGGTCTCTTCTTGAGGCCTCAGTGAAAGTGATCACAAGCTGTGCAGAGCTCTGCACATGAGTTATGTGTGTGACAAATGCTTGTGCAAATAGGAAAAGGGTCACTTTACCTGTTTCCTGGTATCCCCAGACTTCTATGTTGACGTGGGTTGCTGCAAGTGTCTGGTGTGTCCAGGTAACAGTTAAGTTCCCACCAGTGCTGGAGGTGCCATAGTATTGCCATTTTGTCTCATTTACCAATGTGCATTTTTCTTCATCTGAAACTTTGTTGTGATGTACTGCATTGCAGAGCAGAAAAAAAAGGCTGATGACATTTTGTCTTTGCATAGTCCTGAAAACGTGCTAGTATATTATTTAAGATTTAGCAGTATTTCCCCTGGGTATGTTTTACACAGCACAGGATGCATGACATGAAAAGAATAAGCTGAAGCTGAGAGAATGCAATCCTTACTGATATTTGCAGTCCTTAGATTGCAATACCACAATGCAATTATTTGAAGAGGAGACAAAAAGGGATAGAAGTAGGGACAAAGTGGGAACTGTTTTGGTCAACTTCATTTTTAATCAGGATTTTTATCACTACTTGCTGCTGCTGCTACTCAATGGCTGTGAAAGTTCATCTCTCAAAAGATGAATTAACATGAGGACAGCAAGGATTTCTTTTCTGAGGCCTGTTAAGGAAGAATAAAACTGATCAAAAAGAAAAGACTTATATAATCTTGCATGCATAGAGGAAGAATATAGGAAGAAGAGGGATGCTGTAGATTTAAGTAACCTGATAACCAAGTTGCAGAGTAGGGAAATGTTGACCCATCATCTGTAGAAACTTCAAGAGGGATGAAACCAGTCTCATAAAGCAATGGGGAGATGCAGTGGGCTTTTCCATCCTTGTCAACATAGCCACTGGTTATGATTTGCTGCTTGAACCTGTAGATGTTGAAAACAATTTTTAGTGTCACCATAGAGAGAAGAAAAATTCTGAATGTGTTTCAACAAGTAATCTCATGTAATGTGTGGATCATTTAAAATCTGGTGCTGTTTTGCTTGTAGCAGGGAATATAAACTGGAAAAATCTGCTGATTACATCAATGAGAATTCTGCTGTGAACTGCACAAAAGTAGAGCAATCCACATACCTTTAAATTACTATTTAATTACTGGGGAAGGGAGACATAACAAAGGGGCAATGGGAAGAGGCAAATAATGTTACAGCATCAGTAGGATTTCAGGGTGGCTAACAATGACCATGATGAACAGTTATTGCAAATTTCTGATCTTTTTTTTTCCTGGTAAGTCCTGTGAAGGCAACAAAAGTACTTTCACTCTGTTCTAGAATTTCTGTTGCAAAGGTTAACTCAGAATGCACTGCTTGTTATTTAACCATTTGATTCCAGTTAGGGCTCTTGCCCAGTGTCCTAGGGTATAACCCCACCTGTAACTCTACAAGACTGGTATATGAGGACTGCATATGTACTCCAAGTATCAGAGGGATCTGGGGCCTACCAGGAAATAGTGTCTTTGCTTGTCTGAACTGAAATTTGCCTTGGCTATGATTATGTAACTCTGCAGGTACTTCAAGGTACACATTTGTGTTCTACAGAATGACTGCCTTGGTCAAAGGTTTTCCAAATAAAGAATTGAAAACCTTTTCAGGTACTGCTACCCAGATGGGAAGGACTCAAAAATTTCACTTGGAACCCTCTGTGGAAATAATAGCACAACATTGGGGTCATCAAAATTCAGTGTACTGTATGTACTGCTTGTGCCATGTGCACCAAAGTGTGATACAGGCTGACACATTTAGGATCCACAGCTTTCTCTTACAGGAACAACATCAGGCATCCTACCTACATTTCTGTCTTGCTATTTTCTCATTCAGATTAAGAAATAAGTACTTCTTTCCCACAAAGGGAAATGCTAAAGAAATACTGACAATCAGGGGCCCTGAAAGGAAACTCTTTTCAAAAATCACTGGTTTAATATGTTAAGGGAAGAATGAGCAGAGTCATGATTGTACCACACAGTAACTCAACCTAAAAGAAACAATTCTGTGTGGAAATACAGTTAGCAGGTATCCTTGAAAGTGAGGGTGAGCAGAACTTTTGTACATTTCAGAATCCTAACAAATTTACAAAGTTTTCACTCCCTTATAGACTGGTTTTGCTTAGTGGTAACTGCTTATTGTTGGAGAGTGAGATTATAAAGTTTTGTCTCCCTTTGGCAGAGGAATATAAAATCATGGCCTACCTGCATTTTACCACAGAAGAGGCAGTAAGAGTTGTGTTGTTAAGCAAAAAGTCTTTGCCTCCCATAAGAGATCCTGAGTATGGAGAAATTTGAAGACAAAATTCTGTGTAATCAGGACAGCATAGCCCCAAGGACTGGCATGTCACCTGGCAAGAACAGGTACCAAGCAGCTCCCCACATCGCTGTGCACAAGAGTCTTGAGCTCCTTGTTAAAGGAAGAAAAAAAATCAGGAATGTTATTGAACTCTTCTAGATGTTCTCTGAAGTACAAGTACATCATCCAAAAGACTGCTGTAAGTAAATAAAAAAGGCTGGTTATGTTAGTTTAGGAATGTATTTAGGTGAAGGTTGTAAGCACCTGCATATTAAGGTTGCTCCATTTTGAACAGCAAAATGCACTTATTTACCTCCCAGCCAGTACATGACTTTATGAATTCCTTGGGTATTTATACATGAAATAGACAGATAAATCTCCAGAGCAGCCCCTCAGTGAGTGTCACTAATTACATTTATTTTTGAGAATAAAATACCAGAACAGGGGTCCCTCAGCATCAGCCCCACATGGGAATCAGTAAGAATGGAAGGCCAGTGCTCTTGGAAAGTTAACATCAGCAACGAAATGGGCTCCAACACAAGTTTATTAAGAGCTACTGAAATGTCTTTGTTTTGTGCATTTCACTTGAGTCTGGCCTTAAGAAGGCAGGTGTTGTGAGCCCTGGCTACACAGACAGAAGATACAGTCTTGGCTTATAGACTGTGAGTAATAACTGGACATCACATGGAAAACTACTCAACAAATAAAACAGCGAGAAGAAGACAGACATTACAGTAACACTGTCAAGAATAGCTGGATTTCACAAACAGTTAAGGGGAGTTAAGTGAGATGGACAAGCTACACAGACAGCTGGGAGCACTGAGGACCTTTTGGGAAGTGGAATCTTGCAAGGATAACACTGCTTGGGAACTATATCAAGAATACCATGCAATGCTGAGATGATCTAGGCAAGTATCAGAAATTCTAAATTTGGACATGGGTCTTGCAAAATTGGAACCAATTATGAAAACGTAACTAAGGGAGGATTGATTATTTGGGAGGACACAAGCAAAAAGAAAGGCAGAGATTGAGGTAGGTGGTGAAGAACAAGCACAGGAAAATGCAAAGAAGGGAAGTAAAAACACTTGTTCAATATGGGAAGCTATAAAGCTTTTCCTCTGTCTTTAAATATATTTACTGCATTCTCCAGATTGTCTGTTTATTTACAGATGAGATCCACTGACCTACTGGAAATTATAGAGGAAGAAAATGACACCATGCAGGTAAAAGCTGGCTTGCCTGCCTTTGCTTTAGCTTGTAAACATAGTATCAGCAATTTCTTACCAAGCTGTGTATTCTGAGGTAGTCAAAAAAGTTTGCAGTTAAAAGCAGCAAAATGTTTGAAAATCACTCACCTGCATTCCAAAGAGCAGTGAGGGTAGAGAGAATGAAGAAAGAAACATCTAAGCCAATGAATTTCATATTTTGTCCAGCTGATTCAGGATGGCTGATTGTAGTAGTCTTCGTGCTAGTCTGGAAAAGCCTTTAATGGAAACAAGTGTCCAGGAATAAACAAGATTCTCACTGTTCAAAGGTTTGTTGTAAATTACTGAAGCAAAACAAATTGAATGAAATGCTCCATTTCAGAGGTCATCTCCAATAAAGGAAAAGATAGAAGGGGAGAGAGTCACTGCAGCTCCTTCACATTAATAGTCATGCTTTTCTGAAAGGAGGGGGGTAGATGTTTATTGTTTTACAAGCATTTCTGCTTCAAAGTTCAAGGCCATGGGGTCATTGGCAGAAGTTCTGTGCTTTAATTTTGCTGGAGGAACTAAAACCTGTTATCACTTAGAAGAATGATAAGGAATACATGCTGACAGTACTGTTCTCTTCAGAAGATAATCAAATATTGAGGAAGAGTGTTTACTGCACTATGTGACAGCATGAGGGTTCATTTAAGTGAGGGCAGACCCCTCTTTTTCCCTCATTTTAAGGGGTTAAGTTGGAGGAAACTCACCCTTGTTCATCATTTTAAGGGCTTAAATCAGGGGGTTCCCCTTCATTTCAGGGCACTTCTGCCTGTTCCCCAGCACCACATCTCTTGTGTGGGAGCAATCCTTGGATTGATGCAATTTTGGAGGTGGTATCTAAATTCCTGCAATAGGATCCAGAAAGAGAATGCCAGCTCTTTTCCATAGGAAGGAAAACACGTAGCCCCAGTGTTCCAGGTGCAGGTACAAGCTGTCCTGGGGAGGTGAAGGCTCCCAAGTCCTCTCTGTGCTGGCAGCTTTTGTCTGGGAGCAATCTTGGGATGTATTGAATTCTGTGGGTGGGATCTGAGTGACACGAGCAGTGCCTTAAACGACTCGCTGGTGTCACCTGGTGACTTCCAGCGCTACTGCAAATCAGTCTGATAGCAGAAATGAGCCCTATTGCAGCGTTTGCAAGGGAAATTCGTGCTCAGGAGCTGCAAACCATGACACTTAAATAGGAACAAGAAACTGCAGGCTTGAGCTGGGTTCTGAAAGCAAGGGAGCTGAAACTGTTTCTTTGGATAAACCCGTATGTAGAAATTCTATTTTTGTCTCGTCAGTCTGGGTCTGTAGGACTGAATCTTTGCAGTCAAGAGACAAGAGAGTTGTTAGTAATGTTAGTAACTTAAACCTCTCAAATGTTGTTATCTTTCAGAGAACTGGGCCAGCACTGAGCTACTCCCATGTGCCTGGAGGGCTTTGGGGAGGGGCAAGATGATGTCCCACTTCTGTCTGGAAAAAATGGCAAGAAAATAAAAAGTAGTTCCCCTTCTCTCTCTGACCCATAACCGAAGCAGTTCTATAGGACAACATGGACACCACTGCTCCCCCATAATTTGGGTGAATTATTCATATAGTTTATAAATACTCCCTCCCCCTGCTCCTCAGTCCTTTACTGCACAGAGAGGAGATTTACTCCATCCTTTGTTCCCAACACTAGCTTTCCAGCCCAAATCCCAGTTCTCACAAGCACAAACTAAACAGACCTAAGACATTGGTTTGATCATTGCCTGGAATTCCCATGTGCCATGTTCCCTGGATTGCTCAAGCAAACACTCACAGCAGTCCCACCTCAGCACAGAGACTCAGACTAAGCCCATTACCAGTGGTGGTGGTTCAGATCCCAAAGATGTAGGAGCAGCAATGTTGGGGCCCTGCAGGGTGGTCTTGACATGGCTTTTCCAGTGCCAGTGCTCTCTCCAGCCTAAGCCTAGCCCCAGCCCTCACAAAAAAGAATGCCTTGTGTAGGCTGGTGAGTCCTCTACTGGAATACAGGGAGCAGTTCATCAGGAATGCACTTCCTTCATCTCTCTTGGAACGCTTTTATTATCATGCACAACCAGGATAAACAAGTGAGATTAGAAACCCTCTAGGCAAAATCCATGCTCAGGCGAGTAGAGCTTTGCAGGACCCATGTTAATCCTGCTCTACAAAGCACATTCCAAACATTTGGCACCTCCTGCATTTATAGGAATGAAGGAAGTCATGTCCCTACTGGCCTTCACCTCTTTTGGGGATATAGATGGGCCCTACCTCTCAAAGTTCTTTGCCCAGTGAGCCTGCCAGGGAAGCAAGCTCATGGCTGCCCTTGGAACCTGTCTCTAAATAGTTTCATTCTGGCAGGATGATGTAGTGGAGCCTGGCTGTTATTCCTACCCCCTGGGTCACACAAGGTAGCAGTGACGTGATGGAAGAACTTGGGCTCTGTCACCACAACTCATCTGTCACTGTCCCGAGATCTGCAGCAGACCTGGTGTCACTCTGGTGCGGAGGGGGATGGTCCCAGTCCTGCTCTACTGCCCACAGCAGGAGCTGTTTCTCGTTAGGAAAGTGAAATACTTTTTTTTCCACACTGCCAAAGGCCATCTGTCTCTTTATTTGCCGTTGTCCACCCTGCTGGGAGCCAGTGCAGGTGTCCTTCTCTCCATGTTATGTAAGCACAGAGCTCGGTGCTTTGCCCTCTCCTAGCAGAGCCTGGCACGGGCAGGACGAGGTGGAGGCAGTGGTGAGAGCTGGCACCTCTGCAGATCCTGGGCAAAGCCATTTGGGTCATGTCTCTCCTGCCATGACTGGTACAGGCTGACTTGCCAAGAGATGCTGATCCTTCAGCAATTTTTGTTTTTTTTGGTCCCTTCAGGAGGCTGCTTGAGAAACAGGCTTGACCAACACCTGAAGGGGCTGCTTTAGCAGCTCTGAAGAAATATCCCTGCTGCTTTGCTCCTAAAGCATGGGAAGGTCTCTAAAACTATCCTGACCCTTGCAAACACAAGTGTTGAGTTTTTACTTCCACTCTGCTCCCCTGTGTGTGTCTGTGTGGGTGAACAAGCAGGGAGCTGCCAGCAGGCTGCACTGGCAGGCAGAGCTGAGCCTGTCCCTGCCCACGCTGCCTCAGGTTTGTTTGGGCTGGGCCAGGCAGGTGTGCCCAGGGAGCTCCGGGGCTGTACCCGAGTGGCAGATTGCAGAGAGAAAGTGCTGCATTGTTCTCTGCCTGCAGTCACCTTGCCTGAACCCAGCTCTCAAGCTTGCTGCCACAGAGGGGTGTGAAGAGTTATGGTAAATGTTAAGGAATAATTCTAACGTGGATCCAACACAGCACTGAACTTCTGAAGACAGGTATTTTGGGTGTTCTCAGCACTGCAGAAGAACAGTTTGTGTAGCTGCTGTGTCTGGTTGAGCCCATTGCTATGTGCAGAGCAGCAGAGAGAGTGTTGCTATTGGACTTTTTCCTTCACTTCTTACTTCTTGAAGCCATGATTGCAGAGCAGATTCAAATTTTTTTTGTTGTCAGAAGAAAGTTCTAAATGCAGTAGTTAGTATTGTTTGGTATTTGGCAAACCATTCTGGATTAGGGCAGGGTGAACAGTAGGAGAAATATTAGAAGTTAATTCTAATCTTGCCTTTTATATGGATTACAGGTTATATCACTAGGGACTCATATTCCAAACTGCAGACAAGCAGCTCCTTGTGATTGCTGGTGAAATCCAGCACCTGGAGGGAAAAGGGAGCAGCAGCCAGCTGGGGAGACAGTGCCTTCAGTCCTGGTGCAAGTATTGGTCCCTGGCCACAAACCTCTGTGGTGGGTGTTTGACTCAAAGCTTGTCTTCTGAATCCTTTCCTCAGTGCTCCCAAGCTTCCCTCCTTGGGCCATGAGCCAAGGAATCAGGCATATCAACCAACAGACCGTTTGTTTTTCCACGGGCTGTGTAAATTGTGCTGGTGTTATCAGTGAAACCAGGTCTGCCCATGGCCGCCTGCTCTGCGGGCGGTGGAGGGCTCTGATCTCCTGCTCCTGTGCCTTCTGAGGGTGGGGCAGCACCTTGCAGGAGTTTCCAGAGCACCAAACACAAGGTGAGCACTCTGTAACTGCTCCCAAAGGCGAGCTGGCCCCAGCACAGCTGTGTATTTGGACTTGCAGCAGATGTGAAAGTGGTAGGACACCATAACTGTGTGGTGGTACAGCCAGAATTGCTGAGCTTTGCAGTGATCCTGCCCTGGCTCTGAAATAAGGACAGGAAAATGCTGTATTGAAAATGCTGTTTATCTGGTTAAAGGTTTGCTCTGGTCAAGTGGGATGTAACAAGGCTGGAGCAGTTATGGAAAAAGTCCAGGTCTGGATTTTTGCTCAGATCTGGAACCA
Organism: Oenanthe melanoleuca; assembly: GCF_029582105.1. Lineage (NCBI taxonomy): Eukaryota > Metazoa > Chordata > Aves > Passeriformes > Muscicapidae > Oenanthe > Oenanthe melanoleuca. Next base: position 5,319,770 of record NC_079349.1, read on the forward strand.
AAGATCTGTATCCTTTGATGGTTGGTTCAGTTCTGCTCATAGCTCCTCAGACAGAGGATTTACCCGTGGGAGATTCTGCCCTGTGCTGTTCTTCATAATCAACAACCATCCTTGATGCACACCCTGATAAGGCTCCAGGAATCCACTCATCCTGCTGTGATAAAGCTGCCTGTGCTGTGCTCCAGCCCTGCACACCTGGGCACAGCCCTGGGAGCAGCCTCTGCCTCTCTTGTGTGCTGGGTTTGGCTCACACCCAGCTCTGTCTCTTGCTTCTCCCATCCTCACAAAACCAAGCGCAATCTGCTCATGTGTGTGCTTCAAGAGCCCTGCCAGGAACAAAGAGAAGTCCAAATATTTGTGTTGGGCTGTTACTCTTTCCATTCAGGCAATAAATGACAGGCTGCAGCAGAGTCTTTGTGTGCTCAGTGGGATTTCCACTGTACTGGCTCCAGCTTCTCAACCTCACCAAGATGAAACACCTACAATTAACAGTTGGGTTTTAACTTGGGGGAAAATGACTGAGTGTGATTGAAATATGGCTTTAAAAAAAAGCAACACCAAAAGCCAAAACAAAAGCCCACAAACAAACCAACCACAAAAAAAAAAACTGAGAAAAATCATCAGACCTTTCCTGTGTCAGATGAGAAATGCCTGGTCTCTGTGTGCAGCTTCATGCAGAACAGCATTTTCACTCAACTCTGGGAGCTCTGTTGGTGATTTCTGTCCCAGTGCCTGGGACACAGGCTCTGCACTCGAATATTTCAGAGCTGCCTTCCTCTGCAAAGTTCCAAGCTTAAAGTCATGTAGAAGCCTGAGTTTCCTTGAATGAACCTCTTTTTGTCTGAGCTGACCAAGGAGATGAAGATGTTTGCTAACAAATTAATTCCTGAACTTCAGATCTCTGCTTCTGGGAAGCTGCTGGGCTTCAGTGCTTGGTAAACCCAGGACCAGAGTCATGAGACATGTCCAGGTGTGAGCTAGCTCAGGACACAAGCTGGTCTGGTGTCACTGGGCCTGTTCAAAACTCAGGATAAAGGAAGGAAAGGCACAATCCAGCCTTGTGGGATTTCACATACCAACATGCCAGACAAATTCTCTTTGCTTTCTCAAGTAAATTTTGTGTTCCCTGCTAGTGCCACCATGAGTTTTTTCACTCAGAAGCTTCTTATCAGGAATTCATTAGCACTGAAATCTTAAGGATTGACTCTTCCAACATAAATACTCCCTATAATTACCTTCTCTTTGTGCTATACTTTGGATGATATCTTTATTGTTTCATTTTACACAGCAGACAGTACTAATATTGTAACACCAAGTTAAATCCCATCTACTTTGGGCAATTGAAAAGCTATCAAAAGTGACAGGAGCTTCAGAAAAAAACTAGTATCAGAAAAAGAATAATGTCAGAAATCTTTTTGGCTTCCTTTTTTATCCTATTCATTACACACAGCAGAGAAAAGAAGCACTGTTTGAGTCTGCTTAAGCTGCTGTTTCCAAGAAGGATCCATTTTGGCAGACTCTTTAAGCTCCTTCCTTTTAGGTCACTTCTGAGATCACACAAGAGCTGAGGAACCTCCCAGTAGCCTGTTTCTCTAAGTGCTCTGTCCTGTTTTGCTTCTGGGCTCAGGCTGGCACCTGGCAGTTACGCCTGCCTGGGCTGTAATAAAGTATGTAGATGTTCTAGGCAGAGAATATAAAGTGGATACAATCTATATTGTCACCATTAGAACTGCTTAAATTGAATTTATTACCACAGCCTGACCCTAACCTTCATTGATAGACACCTTTGAGGAGTAGGTAGCAGAGGGATAAATCCTTTATTGCCCTTGAGTCTTCATTACTGGCAGTTGGGAGAGGTCAAGGGTACAAGGAGAGAATTTAGCTAAACATATTTGTTTTTCAAGATAAATGAAACATAGGTCTCAAACCCTTTGCCAAGGCTATGTGTGCATCACTATTTAAAACCAGTTGATCAATAACAGTTCTTGCAATCAGTACAAGGAATTCTGTTGGAAAGTTTCTGGAAAATATATGTACACAGCAAAATTGTTACAGCCAAGTGCATGATAAGGGGTATTAACCCTTAGTGAAATTAGAGGGTAAACAGCAAAAAGGCCATGATCCTTGATTTTTTTTTTTTTTTTTTTTTGGATAACAGGGGAAAAAGAAGCAGATGGTGTGTAAGCCAGCAATATCTAAGCTTGTCACTTTATGTAGTTACAGAATAGGTTTAGCACTGCCTTAAATCATTGCTCATTGTGAATCTGAAACATGTTTTCATTACTTATGTTCTCCTGAAATTTTTCATCTCCCCTCTCATCTAATAAGCCACAAGGCAGGGATTCTGGCAGCCTTGTCCACCAGCCAGTGGTTCTTCATTCCCACTTGCAACCTGTGGCACTCCAATGAGGAGGAATTTTTATGGGAACAGCCTAACAGTGGCAGATCTGTGCTGCACAGCTCTATTTGCTGTAGAGAAGCAATGGGTACCCAGCCAAAATCTGGGATATGGTGTGCTGCTCAGGAGCTGAAGGCTGGGATGCTCAGAACTTGAGCTGTGGATGCAGTGATGCCCTCACATGGCCCATGCCAAGCTGCTGGCCAGGGCCAGGCAGGACATTTCCTGGGTGATGCAGACAGCTGTGCCTCCTGGGTCATGGGGAGCTGGCCAAATGATGACATGGGGAACACTTGATTTGCTGTGTAACAGCAGACCCCCTATGATTCAGATAAGAGCACACTTATGTTGTTAAAATGGTGTAATTTGCTCCAGGACCTATTTGTGCATAATGTTTCTGAAGGAATCCAGCCACAAGAATTTCTCTGATCGAATTAGGCAGGTTGGCTCGACGTGGGTGGGTTTGTGGGTGGCAATTCTCATCCTCAGTGGCAGAGCTGACAAGCAGTGCCTGGAAATGTTTGTATTTCCATTGTTTCTCTACTTATATGTATTTCTTTAAGTGCTCTTGGGACATCCTATTTAAATGTGGGGAGCCTTCCTCTGAAGCTCACTGTCAGAAAAAATGACACCTCCCATCTCCCAAGGCCTGTTCCTGCCAGCTTTCCCTGCCCTGAGATGATCAGGATGAGCATGCAGGCGTGGCAGGGAATGAGTGTGCACCTTACTCTGGCTGCTCCTCCCCATGTCCAATGGCTTTTTCTGTGTCAGAGTCACAGGGGAAGGCTCTTCTGTGCTTATACAACAGGCTGTGCTCACACAGGTATCAGCAGATTTCTTCTTTATCATGACCTCATTTTCATGTCCTGTGACACATTAAATTGATGTCCCAGTGATTACATGTGTCTTTCAAGTTGATTCTCCTCCCAAGCATGTTGGCTGGCATTAGCCAGCTCCTCTGCTGGCTCAAGTCAGTGTAATTAGAATTTTTTCATCTGGCTGAGGGAGGCCCCAAGTTCCTTTATGGGTGCTACAGTAAACTGAGAATCATTCAGTAAGGTCTGAAAATATACAGCCTGAGGATGATGAAGCATTTGGAGTTTTAATGAAAGATATTATATTAGTTTAAAAGATTAGGACTGTTGACAGAGAAATCTGATTTTCAATGTAAAATCTGAAATCTAAAGCAAGTTGTGCCAAGCTCAAAGCCTAGTCTTGTGAGCCATAGGATAATGTGACTAAAAATAAACAACTTTTATTAAAACAAATAGTTGCAGTGTTCCTCTCCTTCCCATAGCTGCCATTTAAACTATATTCTTTTGCTTTTTTGTTTTCCCTCTTTATCCATCATACATAGCTTCTAAAAGAGAAAATCTTAAACATACAATCAATATTGCTGAAACGATACAATATCTTATTTAAACCAAACTGACTGTTATGTTTTGAATGGAAAATGAACTACATTGCTCCCCAGGCTTAGGTCTGTAATGTTATATCTACACAAGAGAACTCAACCAGGCCTTTAGGGTCCTGGATATGGGAAGGGTCAGGCTAAGACTGAATGCCAAATTGAAATTGTGAGGCATTTTCGATCTCCTCTAAGTCCCACAGTGGAAAAACTTTCCAATACCAGTTCTCATTATGTTGTTGCTAATGAAGGGGTGCCTAGAGCTTCCCAGGAAGTTCATTGCAAAGCAGGGAGCACAAATGCACCCAGGACTTTGGAAATGTGTGTTCAAAACCTCTTTTCCATGCCCTGTCTGTGGGGTCAGACTATTCTTTTTAAAATGCTAAGCAAGTTCATAACCTTTTTGCAGAAGAAGAGACAGATAACCTTGTTTACCATATTTTATCTTGTGGTTCATTTATGGCTCCACTCTGGTTTCCATATATTTGTCTGATTTTGTTTATCTGAACTAGAATGGAAGGGAACTGCAATTAAATACAAGTGGTATTAATAGCTTGGTGCATGTGGTTCTGCTTTCTGTAACTGGATTACACTGATGTTGCTATTCAAGCCTTGAAGCTGCAAAAAGTGTCCCATCCTAATTGCATAACCCCAGCTGAGGTCCCTTGGTAATAGGTGTGAGCATAAAACTCTTCCTGACGAGTTTCTCACGAGTCACAGGATGTTGGCATCCTCCTTATTATGCCATGTTAATTTTAAAAGGCTCTTGTCAACCAATAACCCAATAACTTTTCTTCCCTCTGGGTTTTGTTAGGTTAATCCATGAGTCATGGAATATTTGACTATGAATTCATGACTCATGGGAAAGCACCACAGCCATCACAGTCCTGGATGATCTTGCTGCCTGGTACTGCCTGGTCAAATGCCTTCCCAATGCTTGGATGGATCACAAATGCATCCTGCAACATTGCAGAGCATCCATAAATCCAGAACCCTTTACTGGGAAATATTAGTGTTAACCTGGTTTATTAGCAGAACTATTCTCATGACTTGTATCCAACTCTGGGCAGAGCACTGGTGATGGACAGAGAATTCAAAAAAAACAAGGTCAGCCCTTTTTCTATTGCTTTTATTCAGATATTTGCTTTTATTAGTGATGCTGTCTTGTTTCATTTGACAAGGGACAAATAACAAATGCTGAGCTGTGTACATTTCTGATGTTTAATTTGGCATAACCATTACTGCATTACATATTTGCTACAAAAATCAAAGTGATACAGAAATAATGATGAGAAATTAGGTCTTTTAAGGCCTTGTCATTTACACAGATAAGGGGAAGGGAGAGATAGCAGTCTAGGAGACTGAAATACCTAAATGCTTCTCAGAAATGCATCCCTGATTTGTCAGGCAAGAACTCAGCAGCCAGAGACCTAAACTGTATTTCTGGGAAATTGCTCTGTGAATTCATGGACCAGAGAGCTCAGGTATGCACCAAAGGGAAAAAAAATTCAAATATCACATTACAAATAATTTATCACCTTGCCCTTAGGTCTTCCTTTGCTGTGGGGTTATAAGTGCTGGAGTATAGATATAGGTGGGTATGATGTCTTAGCAAAGCAATTGGTTTCCTTTAATATATATATATATATTTAAAATATTTTTAATGAAAGCACTAAACACAAAAGAAATCTTTCTCATGCTCCATTGAGAGCTTTTCTTGCATGCCACTAATTGCTGCAGGCTTTCATGTGTGACAATGGTCTGTCTGGTTTCCTAGAAATACAAGGAATTGTTGCTTTGGAGTGTTGCAACACGGGGACAGATCCCAGCTGCTGCACCCAGCAGTGTCCAGCCCCACTGCAGGGAGCTTCTGTGCTGCCCTTCATGTTCCTGTGAGCAGCCTGTCCTTTTCAGTTGAGAAAACTGATAACAGGTCCAGAGGAAGAGCCTGAGCTTTTCTTTTTTCAAGTTATGCTGTGTATCCATAGGAATGGTACTAGCATGATAACTTTCAAGGCCTGTTTTTAGAGTAGCTCCTCATCCTGGGCTTTTAAGGATTTTTAGACATCTGCCCAAAACCCAAACACTGAAAACAAACCACAGAACAGGGGAGAGAGCTGAGCATGAACAATTTGCATATCCAAGGACACAGTTTGTCCTTGACTGTGTCACTCCTGCCAGATGTTTGCCCAACCTGTCCCAGGGAGGCTCCAGCAGTGATCTGCACAGCCTGGTCCCCTCCTGAACCCATCAGCAGGGGGAGAGATCTCCTTCATGACTGGTGAAGCTTCTTCTGCCTCATCCTATCTCCCATGGCCACTCCCTGCTGTTATTTACACATCTGTAAATAAAGGAAGCTATCATTTCTGCCCAGGCTTTGCACTGGATGAGTAAAGCCTGGATGGAACAATGCCTGCTTAAAATTGTATGTGCTACTGGTCTGCTTGAAAACAGAGACACCTCCGAGCCTGTTAGTCATAAAGAGGAAAGTTTATTAACAATCCCTTCCCAAGGCAAAGCTGGAAGTTTGCTGGAAGCAGTTAGGAATCCTAAATGAGCTGGTCCCATGAGCGAAGTGCACCTGGCTGTGCCTCCCTTCTCCTGGGGCAGCACTGCTGATGCATCAAACCCCAGAAACAGCCCAGCTGCAAGGAAAATGCCTGAGAATCCTATTTTTAAACTGGTGCACGTCCTTGACCTCCCAGGTTCGTAATAGAGAGGAAGAAATGACTGTTCTATAAGCCTGCATTCTTCTGTGTCTCTTTGTCATAATCCAGCAGTGAAAGGGGGCTAAACCTGCTCTTAAATGGGCACCTCTTAGAGAAGGAAAAACAACCAGGCCTCTGATTCATAACAGGACAGACACAGGTTTCTCTGCAAAGTCACTGCAGTCTTGTAATATTGTAGATTTCATTGGTGATTTTTGTGTCAAGGCTGCTTTTGAGAGGATAGAGACACCAAAGTTGACAAATGTGAATTCACTGTCTACCTGAATTGCTTAGGAAAGACTTTTTTGGGCTGAAGGGTTCTTTCTGACCATGAATTTCAGCTCTCTCCTAGAGAGAAGAGATGGTCCTTAAACCTGAAGGCTTCCCCTGTGTTAGTCATGCAGAAGCCACCAAAGCTGCTGCTGGAGCATGTTGCAGCTCCTGCAGAGGATCCTGTTGACTTGAATGCACATTGGAGGGATCCCAGAGCACAGGCTAAAGTGAGGCCCTTATCCCTCCCTGAACAAACCTTGGCTTCACCAGGACTGACACGAGGGACCCCATGGATGGCACACACCAAAGTGTGTGTGTGGCTCTGGAGGGAAGCTGAGGGTGATGAGAGTGGGTCTGTGGTGAGAGTGGGTCTGTTTCCAACCAGGACAGAGACATCTTGTAAGGAGCTGCATGATGAAACCTGCTGGTTTATGGACAAGCAGTACTTGTTCTGGCAAAAAATAGCTTCCAATTAGCCTGAAAACAGACTGCTCTGGGTGGATTTACAGACTCTTATTTATTGGCAAACTTCATTTTAATATAATCAGCCGCTTGACAGGCAGGTTAGGTAATGATCCTTGATGTGAGCACTAACAGATTTGAACACTGAGCATAGACTTTAGTGCCCAGAGCTCTCTGCCAGTAGAGCTGAAATGCACTTGACATTAAAATGGCATGGGAATCCAGGAAGCCCCTTGCCAGAGCACCTTGCTGAGTACATGAAAACGCCACCTTCAATAATTCACAATGTCTGTTCAGTAAGCTGGTGTGTATGTGCAGGGAGCAGGGTAATAAAACATCTCAGACCTGGCCTGCCAGGATAATTCAGTGGCTAGTTAAATCTCTCAGCACTATTAATCAATAAAGTGGCTCACAGCATAAATAAATCCAGAATATAACATGACAGGGCTATGGAAGCACATGGAAAGCGACTCTCACTCTCCTGTGTGTGATGCTAAGTGCCATGCTGCTCCAGCAGTTATTTGAATAACCTCAATGCTATAATACTTCAAATATTCAGACCTCCCACCACTGTCATCCCATGTTTGAATGTCACCTAAATGTTTTAAACTCTGCTCTATGTGTGATGCAGGGAGCTGGCTGTGAAAGTTAGGGAGCAGATTGCAGACTCCATCACTTAATTCAGTGTCTCATTTCACTCCTTTCCTAAGACAAAAGCAATTACCAGAGCTGGAATGATATTTCTGCAGGTCCCTGGTGTGGTAGGAACAAACACTCTTGACACAACTTATACTGCTGCTGTAAATCTGCAGATGTTTTCAGAGCTGCAAATTAATCTACTCCTTCAGCCTCTGTAGGAATGCAACACAAGAAGGCAGTGTTCAAAACTTGTTTATCCTGGTGAATTTGGTGCAATTGTACTGTAATCTCTGTCTTATCCTTACTGTAACTGAGCTAGAATACAGCCTACTAGCAGACATCAGAAACCAGTATGAACAAACAACATAATTTAAATTTTCCATTAAATTCAGCCTTAGCTTCCCTCCTATTCGTTTATGCCAGGATAATATTTACTTTTACAATTTACAGATATTTGTAGATCTTCCACATATTTCCTCCACCAAACTGATCCTCAGCCAAACACTGCATATTCAGTGCTTTCCCTCCTTCCTGATGAATCTGGCAAAAATTCCAGCTTTCAGGTTAGTGTTGGCTCTGCCCAGATACTGCTCAGCCATCAGGATGTTTGTGGAAAGCGGATGTGGAACTGCCTTAACATGTCTGAATTTGCATCAGATTTTGAATCCACATGAATACAGAGTCTGCTTTTCATCCAGCTATACTCTGAAACTCAAGCTCTGATCTTTCCTCCTGTGCTACCCTGTCCATCTTCTTTGGCTGTGAAGTATCCAGAATAAGTTTCAAGCACACATTTCTGTAAAGAAAATGATTACCCAGCAGCAGCACACCTACAGCTACATGTCAAAGCTCATCTTCAGGTTTCACTGCTCATTTCACACAAAGAAGAGATGCAGGACCAATTATAAGGCTCAGCCCATGTGTGGTAACATGTTCAATCACATCTTGCTCATGCGCCCAAGCCTCACAGTCCAGCACTTCCTCCAGAAATATTGATTTGCTGTCCTGGCCCTTTGTGCTTGTGTCCCTGGGGCAGTTGCTATAATGAAAAGATTACACAGGAAGGCCTTGGGGATTCCCTCTGCATCGAGCAGAACTTTGATTTCAAAACAGCAAGGCAAAGAACTTGTTCTTTGTGATTGCATCTGTGCAAGGATTCCCCCACGCCTTTCAGAGTGTGGTTCAGCTTCATGGGAAGCTTCTGATCTCTCACTGGGCACTATGGGGAGCACCAGGCTGGAGCTGCTGAACTAGAAAAGCAAAGACTAGATCTGGGGAGAGATGGCTGGCTGCCCCACAGCAGATGTTTGTATTGAGAAGCTGGAACTGTCTAGAAAGGCATCACGAAATGATGGAAATTTCCTAATGGGAAGTCTTCATTCTGTCTGTATTATAAACTTATATTCTGTTACATAATTCCCTCACATTTCTGTAGCTTCAACCAACTCCCCAGCTCAGAGATAATTAATTACTTTGTGCCTCTGCAGCCAAGAGGTAAGGATGGCACTCTTGGATTACAGGAGGTAGAAACAGCCATATTTATGACTCCTGATTAAAACATGGTATTGGAAAAGAGTATTACATGAGTCATCAGGCTATCACTTGACCATCGCTTTCCTTTACAATTAAATTAGAAAAAAGAATAAAGTTGCATTAAATTAAAAAGAGTTCCAAGACAATATTCCAAGGCTTCCCACAGTAGGTGTATTGTATGCTTATATTATTCTCCACCCATTGTAAATCTCAGCAGTAGATCTTGCCCCACTGATGTTTTGCATTAGTAAATTGAACTCTCTACTCAGTCCCCTCAAAGATTAATGCCTCCATCTGAGGAAGGAGTTGAATACGTGCTGGCAGTAGTGCTTTCATGATCAGCAAATGGGAGACTGTGGGAGGAGAACAAAATTTGCATGTGTTGGATGTTGGCCTAAACATACTCTCACTGAATTCTGGACATCAGGGAAGAATTGATACAGCACAAGCTTTTAATCAGCAAAGCACAGAAAAAAAGAGAATTGAAGAACCCTATATTTAATTAAAAAGCTTTTCAGCCCTCTTTGTTCCAAAATTAACAAATGTGTCTGCAGAGTGCACTCCAAACATCTCAAACATATTTGCTGTCAAAGGAGCATTACATTTTATTAGTGGTTCTGGGGAAAATTTCTAAAATTTTGTAGAAGTTCAAAATATTTTCACCAACCTATTTTTTTTGAAGACACAAAGTTGAAGGATGTTTAATTGCTACAAATGTTAAACTGATCATTCAAAGTGAGTGTGATGCCACACATGCCCATGGCATCCAGTACTACCTGATCCTAGTACAGACTTTTATTCTGCTATCTTGAAGTCCCTTTTGCTCACTAGAAAGCTACCCAGTGAGCCTGCTTAAAAACAAAACAAATTTGCCTAAAACAAAACCAAAATGTCAGCAGAGAGGAGGTTGACTTTGTCACCTGGCTCTGTAAACAGCTGCATGCAAAGAGCTACCTTAGGACCCACGTTTAGTCAAATCTAACTTATGTTTAACTTTTTTTTTTTTTTTTTTCACAACCCACAGCACATGAAGGAACAAATAAGCACACTCAGTACAGAACAAAGGACATTCATCACTGGGATATTTTGGCCTCTAATTGAACAGCAGTCATATCAACTTCCTCCTTCACCCAGGACTGCATGTCTTTGCTGTGCTAGGGAAGGAAAGGCAGAAACACCTGTGGGCACTGGAGATTTTACCACAGTTCTTGCAAGAGCGCACTTGCTAACCAGAGTGCTCTGGCTGCTTTCCAGCCAAGGGAGATACAAGATTTTGCCTGCCTAGAAATCATCTAGGTAGTTTCAAAACATTTTCTTCACTTCCTGCCTTGAACTTTTGCAACTATTACCTTCTGCTTTAGAGACAGTGGCTTTTAACAATAGGTAAAATGAATTCCCAAGTCTTTTTTGCTAAGTACCTTCCTTTTATTTTTAAAATTTGATGATGGTTGACATTTTAATGGTTTCTGTATCAGTTTTGAAATTAACCCCTTATGATCATTGACAAAGGCCTGAAAATGTAGATGTGGATGACACAGAACTGTGAAAGAAAACAAGTAGCTAAGTATATGTTTTTTTAAAGCAGTTTTAAAATTAATTTCTGCTGAAATCACAGAAGTACTCTAGTCTTGTTTTGGTTTAAAGGCTACTTCAGCAGAGGCAGTTTTCAGATCCCCACTGGAGAACATCCCTGTCACTTTCACAGTTCCCAACAAGTACTAAACTGCTGGAATTTGAGATGCCAACCACTACCAGTCAGGCACTGCTACTTTTATACTGGCATTCAGTACATGCTGTCATTTTCCCACTAAAATTTTAAGTGGAGGAAGGTACCTGAACACCAGTTTCCTAGGAGCCAAGGACAACAGACTATGGGCCGACAGATACGGTATCAGCCACAGCCAGATAACACGTCCTGACGCTGTGAAGTGCTGCTTGTGGCCAGCTTGTGCCGAGAATGGCGATAACTGCAGGCACCCAGCGTCACAACAGCGAGCACCCTGTGTGCTGGGTGTCCGTGGAGCTGCTGGCATCGCCCGGCCAGTGCGTGCTTGGGTTTGGACACAGGTCGATACACGGGTCAATACAGCTGTGTAAAAAAACAAACTGCAGGCAGAGCGGTGCTGCCCACGAGGAGCGTTGTTCTCAGTGCTGCTGGAATGTGACGTTGTGATAAGCGCACAAACAGGTGCGAATGCGCAAGCGGTGTGGACGTGGCCAGGGCTGCTGGATTTGGGCAGCCTGGAGCAGAGGATGGGACAAACCCGTGAGAAGTTCCTGCCACGGAGGGAATGAACCTGCGAGCCCACACCCACAGGGCAGAGCTTGTGGGTCACGGCACAGCGAGAGACTGGGGATGGTCAAACCACACACGAGGCTCAGGCCAGGAAAGGTTTCTTATCGCAGCAGTGATTCCATGCCGAGCTCTGGAGCAGGATAGCGAGAAGGGTCCATCAGAGGAGAGCTCCATGGAGGCACCTTCGGGCGCTGCTGGAGGCCGGGCGGGCTCCCCGCGGAGCAGCCGCGGTGCCCGGGCACAGGAGCGGCTCTGGAGGAGGAGGTGGGCTATGCTGGGGGAGAGGAAGGGGGCTGGCCAGGCTGGGATCCGCCCGGACACCTTACAGCTCCTGGGCTGAACTTCACCCAGCCAGACCCGTTTGTTTGTTTGAAACATCGCTCGGTCTGTTCAGCCTGGAGGAGATGGGCAGGAGACCTTGTTGGTGTACAGCTTCGGGGTTGTGAAGGGAAGTGAAAGGGCAGGCACCGATCTGCGGTGACAGTGACAGACCCCCAGGGGATGGCTGAAGCTGTGTCAGGGGAGGTTCAGGATGGATACTGGGGAAAGGCTCTTTGCTAGAACGTGGCTGTGCACTGGAACAGGCTGCCTAGAGAAAAGAAGTGGTGACAAGCGAGCCTGACAGAGCTCAAGAAACATTTTGACAACGCTCTGAGGCACGTGGTGAGATTCTTGGGCTGTGCTGTGCAGGACCAGGAGCTGCACTTTCTCTGTCGTTGTGTGTCCCTTCCAAGTCACAGCATCCCATGATTGTGTGACCTCCACAAGGCCCGGGCGGGTGGCTGGCAGGAGCCCTCCCGGCCCGGCCTCGGCCGGCGGCGCTGACTCAGGCGGGCGGCAGGCGGCGCCTTTAAATGTGCCGGGCCCGGCCGTTCCGCCTCAGGTGCCGCCGCCGCTCTGCCCGCCCGCCGCACACCGCACACCGCGCCTGCGCCGCCCGGCGCGCCCGCTCCGCTCCGCAAAGCTTTGTCCGGGCCCGGCCGAGCGAGCGGCGGCTCCCGCGGAGCGACCCCGGCCCCGCGACCCCGGCCCCGGCAGCGCTCACAGCCGGGGGCGCGGGCGGCCCTTAAGGTGGATCGCGCTTAAGGTGGAGCGCTGCCGGCAGGCGGACCGCGCGTTAAGGTGGATCGCGCTTAAGGTGGACTCTCGGCGAAGCCGCGCCTGCCGGCGGGGGCGCCGGGGCTCGGCATGGGGAGCCCCGCCTGAAGCGGGGCCCGAGGAGCCGCGCCGGCCCGGCCCGAGCAGGAGATGGGGGAGGCCCGCTGCTGAGGAGCCAGCTTCGCCCCGGCCGCTGACAATGCCCGGCTCCCGGCCGCTCGGCAGGAAGAGGCAGCCCATGGACGAGGGCGAGGTGGGCAGCGCAGCCCGGCGCGGAGCTGCCGGGGCCGGCGAGAGCGGGGCTGCTCCGGCTCCCGACCGCTCCGAGAGGGGGGGAGGCGGTGGCGGGGGGTGCCCCCGTCGTGTTTGGATTGGGAGAGGTTTAATTTTTTTTAAAGGCAGCTCCTTCATCACCGCCATCCTCCTCCTCCTCCTCGTCCCTTTGCAGCTCTGAAGCCGTCCCGGCCGCAGCCTCCCCGCCGGCCCCCGGGACCCCCCGGCGCAGCGCCATGGAGACGGTGGGAAAGTTTGAGTTCAGCAGGAAGGACCTGATCGGCCACGGAGCCTTCGCCGTCGTCTTCAAAGGCAGGCACAAAGAGGTGAGAATCCCTGCTTTTTATTTCCGTCCCCCCCCCCACAGCGGTCCTGCTTTTCATTTATTTATTTATTTCCTGCTCTGGGCCGAGCTGGGGGCAGCGCGCCCCGGTCACCGCATCCCCGCCGGCTGTGACAGCCTGGGCATTACCCCGGGCTCGGGGTGTTTTTTGTTATTTGTTGTTGTTCTCCTTGGAGTTTCTGCGTGTGTCCCGGCAGGAGCCGGGCAGGTGCCTTCACCTTGGGGCTGGGAGGCCGTCAGCTGCCTGTGGGGTGCCCACAGATCCACCCAAAACCGGTCCCCATCTCCAAAACAAGGGAGAAAAAAATCCACACGCTATCTGTAAAAGGAACTCTTTAGTTTGTTTGGGATTTTTTTTTTTTTTTTTTTTTTTTGTGCGTGTGTCTGTCTGTGAAGTCTTCTCTTTCTCCACTTAATTTTTCCAGAAGGAGGAGAAATCTCTTACTGGTAAATAAAAGGAAACCAATCCGGCAGTGGATTTTCCATCATTAGTGCTTGGGATAAGCCACGGCTCCCACAGTGCATTTATTTCTAGTGATTAAATAAGAGGATAATCACTGTATAAAGTAGTAACAAAAACCTAAACCTTGGGCTTTTCTCCTTGGGCTGACAAGCATAATTCAGCGAAGGGCATGTCTGAACAAGTAAGGGGAAGGCATTAGGATGTGAGGTGAGAGGCCTTTACCGGTGCTGCAAGACACTTCTTCAGTAGTATTTGTAATCTGTTCAGAGGCTGCTTATCCTAACGTGAATGAATGGTGAAATTTACATTTGTTTGTCTTAATTATGTACTGTTTCAGAAACCTGAGCTGGAAGTAGCTGTGAAATGTATTAACAAGAAGAACCTTGCAAAATCGCAAACACTCCTGGGCAAGGAAATAAAAATTCTTAAGGTAAAGGCAGACTGACTTATTTTCTTCAGTATTTGTTCTATATACCCTTTGTTGCTCCTAGCTTATGGTTTTTTGTTTTTTTTGTTTGTTTGTTTTACTTTTTCTAGGAATTGAAACATGAAAACATTGTTGCCTTGTATGACTTCCAGGTAAATAAATTCAATTACCTTAAAGCATTCTAAATTTGGGAAAAGTTGAATGGAGTCTGTGAAATTTCAGTTTTTAACATTTGTATTCAGATGTGTACTTTGAGGGGGGGGTGAAAGCCTTCTGATAAGTTAGGGAAAGATAAGCAAACACAGCAGATCATGTGTTAATTGTTGGCTGGATCACACAACTCGTGCCGTTGGGAGTTGGGGTGGGATCTTCTGCTCCAGGATGTTACACAGTGAAATGCAGTGTGGTGAATATGTTTGTGCTGGAAGCTTGTAAGTTCTCAAAATGTTAGAAATAAAATTGACAGCAGTTATTTTTGGCATGCCCACTTTTTTATTTTCTTTCTCTGCTCTGGATACCCTCTCTGAGAAAATTTCTTTTTCTTAGGCCATGTAAAAATAGTGCAGGCATGACTTTGTAGCATATGATTGTCTTCAGCTCCAGAGGATTTTAATTTGCATTTTTCTGTTGTCCTTGTGGTCGTCACTAAGTGTTAAAAATTGCAGCAGACATTTTTCCTTCAAAGTCAGCCCTGATCTAGAGGGGCTCAAACCGATCTGCTGCAACCCATCCGACGGTTTTTATTTCTTTATTTTCCCATTGATTATTTAGTTAAATACTGCTTGGTAACTGGGCAAATTTTCTTTGCCGTTCGTGAATGCTTACAAAAAACAGCAGAGGCAGAGATGGAACAGCAGTGCTGGTGGCTGTGCGGCAGGGCGAGTGGCAGACCCCGGGTGGCTCTGGCGTGGCTTTATCGCGACTGTCGTGCCGTGTCGCCGATATCACGTGTCCCGCAGGCCCGTGTTTGTTGACATTTTTCCGTCTGCCGTGGATTGGCTCGGGTGGCTCCGCGTCAGCCCGGCGGTGCCTGCTGGGTGCTGTAGTCCGCGCTGCCAGCCCGTGTCCCGCAGCCCTGTGGATGGCTGTGCTTTGCTCCCGAGCCAGCCTGCACAGCTGCCTTCGGGCTGATCAACGCTGCAGGGTAGCTGGGAACACTTCCTGGGGGTACAGGCCGCTTAGGGCATTGGGTGTTATTTATTTTTCTTTTCATTCTCTATACCTTCCTGATTTGCTTAATTCACTTGAGAGAGTGAGTGGCTGCTGCTGCACTTCATAGTTTGCATTTGTATGAAGCATTTATGCTGCTGGATTTGCTTACTGAGCTCTTTTGAAACTTTTGTTAGATTCTTCTCCCTGCTTTAAGTTCCTGCTGAATAGGAAGCAACTCAAAGACATTTTCTGCAGAAGGAGCAATTTCATCACTGTTACAATTATAGAATTGTGGTTTTTCTCCTTTTGTGATGAGCTTTACTAAATTCTGTGTTTAGCAGTGCAGTCTGGTGAGATTTTAGCAAGAAACTATGTGAGATAACACAAAACAGGAATTGAGAATAGTCCAGGGCTTAAGGCATGTCCAGGTTTGTGCTTAGTTACCAGCTTTGTCTTAGAGTCCTTGTATGACCTGGGTAATTTGATTTCTCAGAGAAAATGAGATTATTTAGGGGGTATTGGATGTGGACTCTCATCTGGTGTCAGTGATCTGTTACTAGACAGTCTGTTGCAGTTAACCCACATATGTTGGGTGTATAGTGTGTCTGAATGTTTGGCCTTGCTCTGTGTCTGCTTAGGGGTTGTGTGAGAGTAAATTATCTGCAAAGGTAAAAGTGCAGGTCTGTGGAAGGCTGGGTTCTGCCCACCTTTCCCTACTTTGAGGAAAAGACTACTACTTACTCACATTGTTCCCCTAATACCAGATTAGTAGCTTCATTCATTGCTGCATATGTATTTATCCTCAAAAATATGATATTTGCAGTTAATTGAATCCTTACTTGTAGGCTTTCTAAACCAGAAAATGTTTATTCTTGTATTACAACATAGAGCAAAAGTGAAAAAAAAAAAAAACTTCCTGTGAAGCTTATTGTTGCCCTGTAGCTTTGTCTGTCATTGCATTTTGTGTCTCCCTTCCTCTGCACTGCCTGTCAGCAGTGACTCTGACTTTTACTCGTGTGTTTCTTACACACAAGGAAATGGTTACTAAAACCACAGTGGCTGTAAGCGAGTGATTACACCCAAGGATGCTTTCATTTGCATTTTCCTGCTTAAAAACTCATGTTAGCCAGACCTCTCACAACATGAGATTTTTTGATGTAAAGCTAAATTTGCTCCAGACAAACACTACCAGTACTGATATTTAGTACTGACAAGCAGTTCTCACCATGGCATCCTTAATTTATCCTTCAAATCCAGGAAAATTGCTGTGTTCCTTTTCATTTCACAGGTCTTTGTGATATTGGTTCATAAATAATGAGAAAATAAACTTTCTAGGAATAAATGATTCTGATGAATGTTTAATGTTTGGAAGTGCAGTGACTGGACTTTTACAGATCCCCTTACTGGAGTCCTTAGAGCAGCATTAGTACATGAGAATGGCTCACAAAATGAAATATGCATATTCCCATTATTATGTGCTCACATATTAATGAGAGGTGCTGTTAATAGTTTAGGAGCCTAATGCAAGAACCCCTGCTCAAAAATCTTATTGTACCACATTTTTGAAAGTGCTGTCTATTTAGTATCTGTATGGAGTTGTGGTGTGGGTTTTTCCTGAGCACAGGAGATGTTTGGCAGACAGTAGAAGTTGTATTCCACCGTGTGTGGGGTGTTTTAGTTGCTCCTGAGCACTACCTAACCCCTCAGCTGGCTTGCAGAGGGGCTGGAGCTGGGGTCCCCAGTCTGCAGCAGTCAAGGGGAGTAGAGTGGTCCAGAGGAACATCTGGGTACCAGAAATCCTTTTACTCTGATGACAGCCAAATGAGTCCTTGTTCCTTAAGCTGGAAATTGGTAACAACAAATGATGGTTTCTGCCAAAAGAGGACTTTGTATGGAAATAAAATTTCTTGGAAAACTGGGCTCCATGACTCTGAGGACCAGCTGAACTCTTCATGCTCATTGACAGGGAAAGCTTAGCATATGTGGTCTGGTGTGTGGGGCTTGCTTTGATTTCCTTTGTGTCTCAGGACATTAAGTCTGTGCTCAGAGACCACTTGATTAGCTGAGGAGATTCAATGGTAGGAAGGGAACCCTTGAACTTGTCAGATCCTGGGAGCACTGTGTGCCAGAAAACTTCTTCCACTAGGAAGTTCCTCCTTAGAGGTAGCTAAGATCTAAGCAGTAGGAGATTATTCTGGGTGTCTTTCCCTCCCTGTTCTGTGACGGCTGCCTCAGGTTGAATGGGTATCAGGTGAAGATTTCATATATGGCTGTGTTGGTACTTGGGCAGAAAATCTGCTGAACCTGGACATGTCATGCTTTAGATATTAGAAAGCATTTTCCTGCATCAAATAAGGATTATTTTGCAGATTTTCCCTAGTTGTGTGGTGTGAGCTGAACTTGCTTCTTAAAGCAGCCAAGTTCTGACTGTGTTTGGGTGGATGTCAGGTGGTTTTTGTTTTAGGTTTTTTTCCCCCAGTTTCTGCATGGGTGGGATGGACTGGTGGCAGCAGCACAGCTGTTAACATCACACAAGGCACTGTGCTGTGATGTTTCTGGCTCAGCCTATGTTACCTGAGGGTCTGCTTTCTACTGTTTGGTGACAGGTTGGCTTATTATACTCACTAGTTTGGGATGAGCTGAGACAAATGCTTAACTCAGTCACCTGGTACAGACTCACCAAAAATACTTCTGCAGTGATGACTGTATCACCTGGAGACAAAGAACACAGAGTCCTAGCAGTGCAGTTTTTTCTTGTGCACATGGATTAAGGCACAGGTGGCAGAACAAGCACTTCTTAGGTTAGTGATCAGTCAGCCTGGGCTGGTCTTGAGAGCCAGATAATAACAGTGTTGTGTTGCTGCTGTGTAGAAAGTCCTTGTGATCAATAGAGCTGTGGCTGCTGGGCTGTGATGTGCTGTGCTGCACCATCACCCTTTTTCTGACACACAGCCTTTAGATGCTACTCTGCATCTTGTGTACGTGCCTCCTGCTGTCCCCTGGGACCCCTGGAGCTCTGTGGACAGCAGTGTCCTTCTGTGTGCCCTCCAGCACTGCTCACCTCTGCAGCAGCCCTGCACTGATGAGCGTGATGCTGGGTGAATCAGTGTGCTGCAGTGTCACCTCATGCCTGGCCACCTCTGGTGCCAGCTCATGCAGGATCTTCTGTTCCTCAGGCACTGCTGTTTACATGCCCCATGTCGGGAGACAGGGCTCCACTGAGGCACTTGGAATGACTCAAGAGGCACTCTGTGTCTGGGAGATTGCTCTCCTGAGGTCAGGCTGCCTGCTTAAATCGTGTTTTAATTCCATCCCCTAGTGAAGCTGGCAGGTTGCCTGGTGAGTGGGTGTAAAGTGCAGCTCTCTGAACTGCCGAGCAATCCTCTTTGTTTGTGCTGTGGACAAGAATGGGGTGTCTGCTGTCCTGCTCCGTCAGCATCCTCGCATCTGTTGAAGGGAATCACTCGTACTGAAGAGTGGATCTGGCTTAATTTACAGCTAGAAGGAAAAAAAGACTAAAATGCAGCCACTCTCTGCCTGTAGTTTTGTAAGGAAGTGCTTGAGAGTTTAGTGGACCAGAATGGCCGTGTTTGTGTAGAGTTGAGAGCTCTGTAGGGTTGAACTTTGATTTAATGCTGGCTTCCCCGGCCAAGTATCCCACTGTGCAGGTCAGAGAAACATCCAGCAAATGTTGACCACTAAATATAGACCTCAGTCATGGGCTTTTTTTAGAGGGAGTTGTCTTGCCACATTTCTGAAATTATGATCACTGTTTTACTCATGCTGTGTGTACAGCACATACCTGTGTTCCTCTCACATGATTAAGGTGTCATGGAAGAGCCAGTGCTGTGGTGGTGAATGGCCTCCAAAGCTCCTGTGGAAGGTAGCATTACTCAGACTGTAATGACAGATTAAGGAATGTTTCCCAGGAGTAATTGGAAACTGGAAGGCTGTTGTGTTCACAGTTTGATAGCAAAGCTCTCTGGTGGCTGCTGTTTGTGCTGCTGCTCTTGAAGCTCCACCAGTGTTTCCACCATGAAAATTTCCACTGTGTAAATCCATGTGATGAGTGAGCAAAGCAAAGATTTGGATGATTGATGGGAAGAGGTGTCTCCTAATTAGTGGATAGGCAGGATTAAATTTGGGTGGAAAAACACTATTTAAATTTATTTCAAATATTTATAGGCTCAAACCAAAGCCTAATTAAAAGATTTAATTTTGTGACTCGACTGAACTTACCACTAAAGTGTGAAACTGCAATAAATCTGTAGGTCTCAAAAGTTCATCTTAGTTATCAATCTTGTGTAGAATATTGAGGGTATGGTTCACTTTCGTGTGTCCTCCCTTCTCCTCTTGCTTTCCCACATCACGTGCCTTCCTGCCTGTTGGTACCAACTGAAAAGCTTTGACAGACCAGCAGAGGGTTGATGCTGGTGGTAGGAATCCAAGCTGGATGGCTCTGGTTTGCTTTGGACAAACACCCAGAGAAGCAGATGTGTGAGACAAACTGCCTCCATCCCAGAAGTGAGATATAGTGGGAATGAGAAGCTAAGCACAGGAGTGCTCAGCACAGGTGGTGGTCTTTGCATAGGCAAGAAGATGTTTTTAGTTTGGTTTTGTTTTCAGAATAAGTATATATGGTTTTGCTTGATGTTTTTTGTTGTCTGGCTGGTGTTTTTTTTTTTTTTTTTTTTTTCTGCTGTTACATATGTTCACGTAGCAGTAGCAAATGGCAAATTTGGTAAAAAATGAACATGAATGATGTGATCTTCCAAGGCAGTGTTTCTCAGGTGCAGACCTAAACATACTTTGCTTAAGAGAAGGCATCTTAATTGTCTTCAGATGTTACATTTCCTGTCTGAGAAATGTAATAACAAATTTTCACAGCAGAATCCAGGGATGAGCCCTGCCCATAGCTAGCTTTGGAAGCTCTGCTGTGCTTATTGTACAGCAAAGAGGCACTCTAATTTTGCATTGTCTCCTGCTTTATAATGTGCAGGCCTTTAATACTACCATAACCATAGAGATGCTGTCAAAATGCAAAGTGAGGATCTCAGAGCTGCATTTGTTTACTAAGCAAGGTTGTTTCAAGGGGGGCCGATAGAAATGAATCAAATTGTGCATCACTGGTTGCTTAGGGCAATAATGTTCAGTCTGGCTGCAGGAGCACCTGGCTTGTCTCCTAGCATCAGAATAACAGGAGGAATTAGGTCAGCTGAGCTGGCATAGTAGGGATCAACCAGACAGTGTGGTTCCAGTGGGGGGGAATGAAAGGTGCATAATTTTAAGTCATTAGAGATCTTAGAGAGTCTTAGAAACCTGCAGGAAGGGGGAGACTCCCAGCCAGCTCTGTGTGCATTGGTGGCCTGGAGTGTGAGAGCTGCTGATGTGATGGGGACCCCAGGGACTGCAGGGAGTGGTGCCAGGCAGGGCTGGGGGGCAGCCCAGGGGCTGTGGGGTGGGCTCTGCATGTCCCCATGGGTGCTATGTCACCTCACCCTGCTCACACCCCAGTCATTGGGAGACTTCATTTGCATTCAATATTCTTTTCATTTGGTTGGCAGGCGTAGCCAGCATACTAAATATGTTATAAAGTGCTCATTTCTCTGTTGTTTAAATAGTGCTTGTTTGATCTCATGTTTCTCTGGCTTCCAGTAACTGGAGTTTTTCCCTTCTTAAATTAAGACTGTTCTTATTGAAAGAAATCTCATGCTCTTTTTCTTTATATCCCTTGTTTCCACACCTTTGTGGTAGCAAGTGTGCATGTTTTCTTAAATCTGGTGAATGAAGTATGAAATAAATGGATGGAAAAGAGAAGACTTGCAAAGGCCAATCACTCATGCAGCTGCCATAGAAAACCCTGGTTTTCAGAGTTGCTTAAAAAAAGCCCCACATCTGAAAAACCCAAACCAAAACAACTCTTGCAGAGTATCAGGGTATGTTTGGTATATCCCATCAGAAACCACACAATTCCCAACTTTATCAGTGGAACTACATCAATGAAACTAAAATCAAACCTCAGGGCTGAGTGACTTGGCTTGTATTTGCCCATATCATAAGAGTGTGATTAAAACTGAAATGTCCACCTCAACCCTTAGCTCTCCCCCCACTACCCCTGCTCGTTGGGCAGGCTCATAAAATGCAGCTTGAAGGTATGCAAGGACTTAATTCCAGTACATGTGACTGAGCTTAAGGTAATGGGGAATTCAACCTTAAATGTTCAGTTTATAGCATTGCTGTGATACAGGAAGAAGATGAGGAATAAATACAGTCAAGCAAATCGGATCTTGATTATTTTTGTCATTGTTGTTAGAATTCTGACGTTTCCTCTCTTGATAGCATTAACATAATGCATTGCCATTTGCACAGGAGCTTACTTTTGTTTGAAAAAGCCTCCAGGTATTACTCTGCCTGTTGGCAAAGGGGTAACTACTTCCTTCCACTCCGTGTCAAACTTTTTAGGATTCTGCCTCTTTTTTCTTTTTCTACATCCCCTTATCCTTGCTGCAGCCTGCATTCAGTGTTTTTTGGTCAGTGATGTCTCTCCAGGAGCTGGCTGGGGGAGCTCAGATGCTGTAGGAACTGCAGTGTTACCCCAGAGCAGCATGACAGCTGTAAGAAGGGATTGCTTCTCAGTGTTCCAGCAGCACAAGTCTTAATTTGCTCTGATGTGTGTGTTCTTGGTCTTGCCTGGAAGCTCTGTGACCTGTGAAACCCAGCACTTTGTTTCTGTACCCCATTAGGATGTGAATGCCATACTTAGGTTTCTGTGGTTAGGCTCGGTGGCGGCTCCAGCTGTGACTTGCTGTAGTGTTGCTGCTCTGCAGAGGCCCTGTCTGCCTGCAAAGGAGAGTCAGGATTTTTCTGTCTGAGCTCTCTGCAGGTGTGTAGGGTCTCAGTGCTTTGTTTGAGCCCAGCAGTGAATTTGTGAAGCCCAGCAGCGGGGCTGTGACTGGCACTACTGCTGTCACTGCCTCGGGGGGGAAGAGGTGGGGCTGGGCTGAAGGAGCCTGTTGGAAGCTCATGTCCAGTGGAAAGGATGGTGAAGTTTCTCCAGGTCACTTGAAGGCTGAGCTGCCTCACCAGCAATGATCCCATCTGGCTGTGGTGGTATGAGGTGCTGCCTGGAAAAGTGCAATTCCACGGACATGACGTTGTCCTGTTTGTTTTCTAATGTCAGGCAAGCAGACTTTAGAACTGTTGCCAGGGGGATGGGAAGTAGTCTCCCTCCCTTCCTGAAGCTTGTGTAGTACCAGTGAATGGTTTTCCTGCTGTTTTTAATCTGCTCTGAAGTACAACCTGTCCTGAAACAGCTGATCTGTTTTACAGTGGAGAGTAGGCAGAGCCTGGAATGGGGCAATGGGCACTGCTGACCCTTGGCATCACTGCTCTTCCAGTTCTACAAAAATCTGCCTGCTGCAAGGCCACCCATAAACCATTCTTGTGCTGCAGGGCCTCACTTCTGCTTGTTCCACATCCTAGAGCAAGCTGGCAAGTCAGAAGGAAGCAGAATGCAGTCAATGGCCAATTGTGGACAGAAGTTTGTGCATCTTGCCAGGTCTTTCTTCTGATGCTTACTCCATAGGATCTACATACCCTCATTATGTTGGAAAGTCATGGATCTGCTGACTCTGGAAATAACACTTTCCAGACAGTAGCAGTAGGTTTTATCTTTCTTAGTCTAAGTTGTCTCCTGTATTGGAAGCCTGCTCAAGATGTTCTTGAGTTCCTTATTGATGGTGTTCAGGAGGAGTGAGGAGGATCACCAGGGCCAGAGAACAGAAACACCAGAGGCTCTGAGATCTGTTTTTCTTTTTGCTTGAGGTCAAAAGGCATGTGAATATCTTCTGGCTATTTGCTTTGAATGGGTTTTCCAAAGGATGAGCAGTGATAGGTTCTCCCACTTCTGATTGATGTTGCTATTGTCCTTATCTTGTTTCTGTTCCAATAGTTGCATCACAAGATAATCCTTGCATATCATGACAGTTTTTCTTTCCCTTTTCAGAGACTAGCCTGCTCAAGCCAAGCTGTGAGCCACAGTGAAACACTACTAAGAGATTTTACTTTTTGGAAAGTTTTTTTCCTCTGAGAACAGCGGGTTTGTTTTTCCCAAACCCTGTCAGCTTGGTAGCCCCTGCCTGAGCTAGGGACTTTCCGGGTGCCACTGACCTAAGAATTGGCTTCTGTAAAGCAGAGTTTTGTTTGTTTGGACTGTATTTGTGACTCCAGTGCCACTGTCAGAAAGCAATGACTGGAGACCACAGGTCAGAAATGTACTGGCTCCATGAGATCCTGCTGGCAAAACAGGAGGATGTGATATGCAGTGGTTTTGCTGCAGTCAGTAGGGGAAGTAACAAAAAAGAGATGGAAAAGCTTAGCTTTCAGTTTGTGTTATCTTCCACTGTCAGACCCTCAGCTTTATGTTATGATCTGTTGTGTTGGTGCAGTTGGTTAAGTCCTGGTTGTACTTAGAGAGATCCATGTGCAATAAAATTATCTTTGTTTGGCAGCATCTCTGAGTGCTGTTGGAGAGTTAGTGTTGAGCAGCTGGTGGTAGATATCTCCTGAGAGGCACAAACCCTCTGCCATCACAGGGATGCCAGCAAACACCCAGGAGAGTAATAAAACAAGTCTTGAGACTTGAGTGCTTATGGCTCCTCTATTGTAGGCAGCAGGAGCCTTGTCAGCCCCACATTGCTCTGCACATGGGTGTAACCCTGGAGCTACCTTCATCTTCAGTGTTCCTCCTGCATCCCTCAGCTGTCCTAGAAAAAAGGCCTTATGTGAGGTGGAAGTCATTCTTTGCTGGTTTTTCCCAGCATTTTTTTTCACCAGAATCTATTACAGCACTGGTCTCACACAGACTGGTGAGAACACTGCACTGCTGAGAGAATCTTGGAGTGTTGTGTAATCAAATTTCCACTTCTTTCTGTTCCTGAGCACCTTTCTAAACTTGGTGGCAGGCTGAGTGCAGGGGTAGAGTGCAGAGGAGGAATTTTCTAAGGAAAATTCCTCTCTGACTTTTTAAGCTGTGGTAGGAGGATGACTAACTGTGGGTACACCCAGACATTTCCCTTTGGACACACCTAAACACACTCTTTCCAAGAAGAGGATCATGCCACCTTCCAGTATGGGTGGAGAGAAAATTTAAAGGGAGACAGGACTGTTGGGTCTTAATGTCCATAATGCTATATCTGCTTGTGTCACAGTGAGGAATTTTAACAGAGCACAGTCTTGAGTTGATTTATGGTGTATTGCTAAATGAGGTTTCTTCATTTCTTTGTTCTCCATCAGCAGATGTGTGTTATTTGTAGACAGCAGAGGCTGTTGCCTATTTTTGCACTCAATTAAATTGTAACTTCATCACTGGGGCCTCTGCTGCAAGAAAGTCAGGCAGTGATCCAGACTGATTAATTATCAGCTTAATGCCTTTGGCAGAGGCGTTTTGCTGCTATTGTGGGGCATGGTCAGGGTACTGCTGCCCTTTGTGATGACAGGAAAAGTTAGGGGTTGTGTCTGTGCTGTTCCCTTCATTGAGCTTGTTTAGTGACAGGATTAGGCTTGGCTGCATGGACTGGCACATGTGAATAAGAGGTCCAGAGGAAATTATCTGTAGCACTTCTTGAATATGTGTCTGCAGAAATCAGAAAACTGTAATACTTTTCTTGATGTGGAAATGAGTGGGTTGGGCGTCTTGCTTTGGTTTTCAGAGAAACTGGTAGCTTGCAAAATTTGGCTTGCAGTATTTTTTTCCTTGTTTTGTTGATGAAAAATCATAAATATACTGGAAGGATAAAAATGGACAAGAAGTAGTTTCTGATGCTGAATCATCTTGAGAAAAGTCCATTGGCCTATTTGAGAAACCAGAAGTCTCTTTAGACAGCTGAGTCTATTTTAACCACAGTAAGCTTTACTGGCTTTTTCCAAACATGACTTTGTTTCTGGGACCCTTTTTGAAAGAAATGTTTTGTTTTGTTAGCAAAGTTCTACAGATCTTTCTCATAAGTGAGTCTTGAAATGCTGAAGCTGCAAATGTGTAAGTTTGTTCTCCTTGCTACAGGCACCTGTGATCTGAAAATACCCTTGTGGGTGCAGCAGGAAGGCCAGCTCTGCCTGGTGAGGTTGAATTTTCAGAGGGTGCAGTTGCCAGTGATGACTGGGGGAGCCACTGACTTCTCGAAGCCTTTCAGGCAATTCCCTCTTATCACACCAGCACAGAGTGAAGAGATAAAACCAACAACCACCAAGGTCATGTTGTTGTTGGGAAAGTCAAGCAGAGCATCTCCCTTGCCTGTGCAGGTCCTTGTTTAACCCTGGTCACTGCACACACTGGCTGCCAAAAATCAATTACTTCCTTGGTGATGTTTGTTTGCAGTCTTTAAATAATGTAGAGTGGAAAAACAACCAAACTGCAGAGTGTACATTTAGCAGTTGGCTAATAAGTTATTACAAATATCTTCTGGACTTGGTTTGTGTAAGCCCTGGTTCCCCTTTGTTTTCTATCTAGGTAATAATACACTGAGCTTCCTCAAACCCTGCTGGCACTATACATATTAAAGTGCAGACTTACTGAGCTGCAGTGATCATAGCACGTTTAGCCAAGAAGTGTCTGTGAAAATTGTTTCTGTAGCAGTGATGAATTTGGTCTGGGCTGCAAAAGCCACTTCAGACACTTCTGTGTGCCCAGAAGTTGCCCTGCAGTGAGTTCCCTGAGCAGCTGCCTTGCACTTCTGGTGTATCTCGTATCTTCTGGTACATCTGGAGCTGGAGTTCCTGTAGAAATGAAAGTCCTGGGTGCCTTTTATCAACCTGGGCTTTCTGCTGTTCCTGCTTAGGACAGCAGGAGCTGGTGGGCTTTGAATGCTCCTGAGAATTCTCTCAGTGCTTTGTCATGGCAAAGCTTGTGATGGTGCTTGGGATTTTCTTCTTGCATTGCTTCCCTGGGCTGGTGGTTTTAACCACAGACTGGTTTCCTACTTCATCCAATGTGTGTATGAAAGTGGATGACTTAATGTGTGCTGCTTTCAAATGCAGAGGTTGGAAAACAAAGCCTGTTGAAAGAAGTGTTTGTCATGCAAGGAAGTGCAATAAACACTTTCTTGAAGTATCACAGAAAATTGCTTTTTGAACAAACAAGGGGACTTCTAAAAGCTCAGGTGGGCTTGGCAGTGAACAGCTGTAAGAATCGAGGTGGCCCTGGGCTCTGGTGGACACTTGACCCCTCCAGGGAAGGTGGCCAGTTCCCCTGCAGCTGTGGCTGAGTCTCTCAAATCACAGATAATTCATCTTCCTCCTCTCTTCCTCCAACCAGTCTTCAGCAAACATCTGGAAACCCAGATTTCACATTGTGAGGTTAAAAGAGGATAGAAGAGACAGTGAGAGGTGCTGAGGACTCCAGGTGTTGCCAAATGCAGGGAATTTGGTACTTGATGGGAGGCAGAGTCCTGTGGACAGACCAGAGTGAAAGGGCTGAGAGCCAAGGCTCCTGTTGTGGCTCTGTGGTGCTGTGTTTTTGTGGGACACATCTCTGCACTATCCATGCTTGTACCATGGATATATGCACATTTCCCAGGGGCTGGGGAGAGGTCAGCTAAGGCAGGAGATGAACTCCCAAGATGGTGAGAGCATCACAGTGCAGCACCTGCAGTGAACTTAGCAAGATGAGCATTTGGCCTGGACTTGGCTGGTGGTGACCCCTGTTACCATCCAGAAAGCTTTAGCCACCTGCTAATGGCTCTGTTAAGGCATGTAGAAAATATTGTTAGAAGTATTACATTTTTTGTCTGAGATCTTTCCTTTTTGCCCTCTAAAGGAAGGTGAGTCACTTGGGCACTTTTCAGCCAGGGGGTTGAATTGCAGGTCCTGAAGTTGTGCTGCTCTTATCTTTCTGTTCAGCCTAGTGCTGCTCATGTGGGCACAGCTGCTATAAAGGGCCAAGTTAAATGTGGAAATGATTAAGGCTCTAAGATAGCAGTGTGCCAGCATCTGTGTTGCGTGCCACTGTTAATCCCTGGAGCCCAGAAGGACATGGAGACCCAAGCCACAATACAGGAGATCAGCTTGGTTAAACAGATGCACTCTCACAGACCAATAATATGCTTAAATACCTGGAATTTTCAAAGCAAGCAGTTTTCCAGGAATTAACCTATAATGTTTTTACCCTTTCTTCAGGCTGACTCATAGCAGAGAACAGATTATCTGTTTAAAAGGTAATACAGCAATTAAGTGTATGAAATATTTCAGTGCATAAATCCCTTATTTTTCCATTCTCTATTTCCCCAGGAACTGGCAAACTCTGTCTACTTGGTTATGGAGGTGAGTGTGTCTTTTTCTTTATTTTTTTTAACCTCCTTTCCCTCCCTCTTTCTCATTTTTAATTTTTTAAACTCATTTTAAACAGGCCAGCATGTTTCACAAGTGGTGCTTTCTGGTGGCAGTCCCACCTGTAAAGCTTTAATTTAATCTGCAGCCCAGGCCTTGGAGAGCATGGGTGCAGAGAGCAGCCAGGGGATTTTTCATCTTGCTGCTCTCAGGAGATCATGCAGTCACACACTGAACCCCAGGGGTCAGATGGGTGCCATGGGGCAGTGTGTGTTCAGGCATACACCAGAGAGAATGTTCTGGACACAGCTTACCTGCAGAGCCTCTTAATGCTCCCCTTCCTCTGCAGTTCTCACTCTGAGTTCTTGTTGACTTTTCTTAATGATGTGTAAAATTGATGTGAGGAGTTTCAGTTTTCAGCTGTGTCCACTCCCAGGCTTTCCTCAAAAAGCTTTCTGATGGTGTCTCCAGTGGTGACCCTTCTGCTTTGTTCTGGTTTCATCTTTCTCTCTGATGTGCTTGAACATGGATCTGCACAAAAGCTGGTGTATCATTATGCAACATAACATTTAGGGGAAATAGGACAGGAGAGGAACCCAGGGGAATGGGGTTTTCCCTGTCAACTTCAGAATATGTATTTTGACATGTGTAATTATTTATGTTTAAATACTGTGATAAGCCTGCATCCTACTGAAGTTTGTTTTTCTTGTTAATCTTTGATTTGCCCTGTATTAACTGAGCTTTCTGTTCTCTTTGCAGTACTGTAATGGTGGTGACCTGGCAGACTACCTTCACAGTAAGTACAGCAGTATGGGGAATAACCTCTGTGAGGTTCACCCTTCAGAATCATTTGCAAACTGAGAAGCCATGACAATAAAAGTTGGTCTTGTAGTCCTTTCTATGTAGGTCAGTAGTGACTCTTGTCAGTAGTTATATATTTTAGTTACAATGGCCTTTTAGGTTAAACATATTTTAGCACTGCTAGGTACATAGTTTGTCTTTTCTTGGTGACTGGCAAAAAGCTATTTATACTGAAGCCTTGCAGTTCTGTAGTGTTGGATTAAAATAAGATCCCAAGAGTATATTCTCTAAGTTTACCCCTAGGATGTTCCCACATTTAGGGCAGAACAT
This sequence comes from Oenanthe melanoleuca, assembly GCF_029582105.1. NCBI lineage: Eukaryota > Metazoa > Chordata > Aves > Passeriformes > Muscicapidae > Oenanthe > Oenanthe melanoleuca. The sequence goes on from NC_079349.1 coordinate 5,348,695, forward strand.
ATTTCCTGTTTCAGCACATTGAGGATGGCTGTGGTGTAGCCAGTAGTGCTGGGAGGGTGACAAAGCCCACTAACTTTGGGGTCTTCTGGAGAGTATAGCACATGTATCTGGGATCATGGTGCCTTGAAGAACCTTTTGGTGGGACTCAGGGGTGTCTTTGCCATCAAGCCAAATGCTTTGCAGGTCATCCAGCTCTATTGCTGGGACTCAGGCAAGCCCTCAAGGTACTTTTCAGTGCAGCACAGGTACAGGATCTTGGTTCTTTGTGAAAATCACCTTGCACCTCAGTACCTAAAACAGGTAGGAGGATAAAATGCTTAACAATATACTTGGCTGCACTCAGACACAGCCCTTTTTTTAATTTTTTTTTTTTTTTTTTTTGGCCCTGACTGAGTTGTTTCTCTTAGAGTAGCTTTCTGGTTGTTTTGCATGTTAACTAGAAGATTACTAAATGTGAAGAGACAACTTTAATCTCATTTCATGCGTGGCTCTGGGTCATGGTTAAACAAAGTTTGTTCACATTGTTCAAATTAAAAGCTAGTCAGCTGGATAATACTTCAGGCTCTTTATTGAGGTATGACATGCCTGGAAATGGCAAAAATTGAAGGATTAAAAGATAAATTTACATTTGCCCTATAGCTAGTGCTGGTGTCCCTAGAATGATAATTTGGGGCTTGATGCTAGTCACACTCTTCCTACAGGGTAATGAATTATATTTGTGGACTTGAATTTTCAGAAAGGGTTTAGTACTTGAAGGAAAAAGAATATTCTGCCTTTCATGTGTTTTGTTTGTTTAAAGTGTGGGTGAGATAGAAGTGACAGCCATTTGTTTTTTAAAATCCAGTTTTAGTGTGCTTTGTCTTAGATATGTTTTGCATCTCTTGGGTATTGCTGTGCTCTGAAAGGAGCATCTTTAGTGGTAGCAGAATGCTCTTATGGACACCAGTGGAGGATGATTTTGTATTTGGTACTTTCTTTTTCCTTCTGAATGCAGATGCAAATTTTATAAATCAAATGCTTTTTAAAAATATGGAAACTTCAGTTTTACCAGTGCATGGGCTTTGAAAGCTAAATTTGAAAGCCTGCATGCACATGAAGTGAACCTTGCACTGGGCTGAGCACTCTCATTGGCAAACCTGTGTGTGTAAACAAGAAATTGTAGGAACAAATGACAGAAACAAGCATTTATAGGTTAATAGAAATTTTAGATAAATTTATAGATTTATAGCAAATCTTCTAGTCTGTACTACTGCTTCTGTGTGTATATTGTCTTTTCCCTTCTGCAGCCATCTTCCCCTAAAAAAAACCCAAGAAAAAGTGAGACATGCAATTAGGCTGTTAATACAGCTCACTTCCTGGTTTATTGATTGAAATTACTCAGGAAGTTGGTGGCTGGTTTGAGAAAGTGACAATGAATTCTATTTTCCAAATAAAATTCTGTTTTCCCCCAGTTTGGTTTGAGTACTACCTGGTGCAAGACACGATCCTTATTTGCCTGAGTTCATGAGAAAGTTAACCTTTAGCTCTGTTTTTACCAATAAAATATTTTGTTTTGGCAACTGTAAAGATTGTTGTGTCTGGGACGTTGGTGCTTAGTTTTATTTTAACTCTTAACATTTGAGTGCTGGTTGCCAGTGAGGAGAACCCAGCAGGCACCGAATTCCAGAGGGAGGAGTCAGTAAGGGGCTACAGCAAGAAGGTTTGGTTATTCCCATCACTGCCAGATCCCAGAGCCCAGATAAGTGTCAGCTTTCTGCACCCCACCACATGCTCCTCTGGGGGATCTCCTCTTCCAGCCTCTGCAGGTGCCCAGGGTGCTTTTGCCAGGAGTGATTTCTCACTGAAAACTCACCTTGGAAAGTTTAGATTTCTTCAGTATTTGTCTGGTACTCAGGAGGCTCATCTCTATTGAGTGGTTATTGTGCTGCTTCAGTTATTTTGATAATTGTGATGGTGTTTAATTACAACATCTACTTTCCCACTGGCTCCTCAGACATTTGTGCTGGTAGTTCCTGTAACACTTAAGCAAGCAGCTCATGCAAATCCCCTGGTTCTCATTGAATGAGTTGCTTGTAAGCTTCCAGATCCATTCTGCCCTCTAATTACAGGCATTAGGCAATATGGTAATTCCATGTTGAATCCATAGGCACTCTAATTCTCCTTGTCTTCATGACTGGAGGACGTGCATAGGTGCACGTTGCAGTGCACTGTGTGTGTCTGGCTGGGTTGTGGTGTTGGGCAGCCCCATCCAGCCCAAGGCTGTGTGTGTTTCTGGCTGGGTTATGGTGTTGGGCAGCCCCATCCATCCCTGTGATCCAGCCCAAGGCTGTGTGTGTCTGCCTGGGCTATGGTGTTGGGCAGCCCCATCCATCCCTGTGATCCAGCCCAAGGCTGTGTGTGCCTGGCTGGGTTATGGTGTTGGGCAGCCCCATCCATCCCTGTGATCCAGCCCAAGGCTGTGTGTGTCTGCCTGGGTTATAGTGTTGGGCAGCCCCATCCATCCCTGTGATCCAACCCAGGGCTGTGTGTGTCTGGCTGGGTTATAGTGTTGGGCAGCTCCATCCCTGTGGTCCAACCCAAAGCTTTGTGTGTTCTGCTCAGCACAGCTGCTATGGTGGTGTCCTTTAGTGATACAGTGCAATTTCCATTCTAGATGTTGCTTTCACTGGAGACCATCCTGTATTGAGCTGAGAGTGGCAGGTCTCTGCTCTGTGTCATAGAGCTGTGGGAAGGATTACAGAAATGACCAGCTTCTGTACAGGAATAACTGGAATTCTGTGTCCCCAGGTACTCAGGAGGTCAGAGCAGGCTGGTCTGAAATTCCTTCTTAAATTCTGTGAGTTGGTAATTGCACTTCATAAGAGCATATCTGTGACCTTGCTTTAAGCTGTTGCTTCCATATCATAACAGGGAATTTCTTGGTTTGACCATGACCCATGCAGGGAGCTTTGACCTTCCTAGTCCATCCCAAGTGGTGCAGGGACCCTGTTGCAAACCAGAGGTGTGAAGTGTTGCTCTGTAGCTTTTCTCCCTCTGCAGCCAGGTAATTAAGAAGAAAGTCTAGTTCTATCACAGATATATCTGGAATAAGTCTTCTGACTTGTACAGAAGATTCACAGGAGTGTCCCTGTCCATGCCTGGCATGGGTAGATGGGGTAGGTACAGGCCAGGCCCCAAACAAGTCAGCTTGGTCTCAGACTTCAGTGTGACTTGGATTGGGCCCATGTTAGAGATACTTGTGACACCTGTGGGTAAGAGGAGATGTTCTTTTTCCTAAATAACTTTTCCAAAATGGTGTTGTAATACAAGGTCAGTGGGTGTACTCCAGTACATCTACTCTTGGATCATCTGACAAGGGCTGTTTACTGCAGTTTACCTGGCAGCCTCTTGCAGGTTGAACTTCTCAGAGCAGGCTGACCAGGACACTTCTTAGGTGGCTTCATCCTTTTTCTCTGCCTTTAGAGAGAGCTCAAAGCATGTGGGCCCCACAGTGACCCAGAGTAAATATTTCCTCTGATCTACTGACCTGAGCAGCCCAAGGCAGTGAGCAGAGTGTGCCTCATCACTGAAGTGGAGCCTATGAAAATAAACACAGGGATATTACTGCTTCTCAGTAATGGCAGAGTAGGACTTGTGAAACATCATCCTCTGCAAGAATGTGTTGCTCACCACAGACATCCACAGGGATGCCCAGACTTTATTGCAGGATTAGTATTTTGCCAGCAGTTTTCTGGTGAGGATGAGAATATCCCCTCTTTACAGGGACATACTTGCAAGTTCCCTGTTTTGTTCTTTTGTTTGGGTTTTTTTGTTTGTTTGATTTTTTGATGGCACCTAAATTGAATGAGTTTTCTGTATCTTCCCTCTGCTGTTGGTAGCTGGTCTGGGAGGACTTTTGCAGACCAGTATCCTGAAGTCATTGAAAATGTCAGTTGTATTTATGTTTCTGTCCTTCAGTTGCAGATTGCTGCTGTCACACAGTAGACTGATGGGCTGAGTATGAGAGATAAGGAGTTTTGTTTTCCAGTGTTACAGCCTGTTTGTTAATGGAGGGAGGTAAAAGGGTAATGCCCCTGATATCCCCATGGAACTGACTGTCCCTCCTCTGTTCATGAGGGCACAGCCTCAATTTCCAGTCCTGCCTTCCTACCTAGATTTGTGAGATTTAATGCTGCCAGAGGATCCAGCAGGCTTCTCTGCCTGATTTTGCAGCACTGCAGCATGGTAGCTCCACTCTGCTACTGCAGTTGCACTGTGGAAATAGGTCTGCAGGCTCAAGACACCAGTTTAGATTCTCTGTGCCAAGAAAACAGTTCTTTTGCAGGGCTGAGAACTTCATACAGATGTGGAAAAGCTTAAATTCTGCAGGAACAGGTAGTTTAGAAGCTCTGTTTTCTATGGATGAATGGATTTTTGTGATCTTGCTAGCAATGTTGTTGTTTTCAGTGTTCTGAGGAGTTAGAATTCACATCAGGGAGGCTCAGCTGGTTTGCTGAGGGCTGGTGGCTGGTGCTGTGTTAGCCTTACAGCCACCAAATTATCTGGAGGAGAGGGTGATGCCTTAAAGCCATGGCACACTCCTGGGCTGCAGGTCAGGACAAGGCTCTCCACAGCTCCTCTGCTGGAGGCACAGTGTGTTTAGCCAGGAACTGGTAATTGCCTGCTGCCTTAATAATAAGAATTATCAAGTTTCAAGTCTTGCTTCGTGTTTGAGGGAGAGAGATCAGCCTGTCCTTTCCTGGCCTGAGCTGAATTGGGAAAAAAGCCCTTTTGAGTTCCTGTGTTTTAACCATTCTTGTATGGATTTCCTTGGCTATAAAGCACAGAAATACTGCAGAGCTGTTTTGTTGGAGAGAATATTGAGCACAACTAAGAGATGCTGAAGTTTTAATAGACAGAAAATGGTATGAGATTGAGTACAGTGTAATATTTCAGCAGGAGGTTGGGGAAAGCTTTGTTAAAGATGAGGCAGTGCTTTCTTCAGAAGATGTAAGTGTGTTTTGAAGACTTGCATCTGAGCTGCCTCTTAGTATCCTTAAAATCCCTTCACAGAATCTCCCCTTCTGGGAGAGGAGTCTTGTGAACTCCAGCTGAGTGCCAGTTCATGAGGAAAAAGGCTCAGTGAGGGGAGAGAAACTCTATATACATGTGCACTGCTCTCACGTGTTGGGAGTCCAGGACCACCTGATAGCCATGGTGACACTTTAGCTGTGCTTGTGCCTCCTAGAACAGTGAGCCTTGGGAGTGGTGGGAGTTTATTTTCTATTCTAAGTGTGGCTTAACTTATCTGTGTCCCTTGCTGCTTCCCATCCATGTATTTTAAAAGCTGGATTTTTAATTTCCTGTGTTGTGTTAAAGCTGTGTGCAGCCTCAGCTGTGTTTTCATAAGGATTCCTCCCTTCTAGCTGACTGGGTAGAGTGGTGTTTTGAAGCTCCTGCCAGCCTGTTTTAATATCTTACTAGAGAACAGCTGGAAAAACTCTAATGAAGTCCCAAGTAATTTACAGGGACCTTTTACAAAAAAAATCATTTTATTCAAGTGGAATGGTGCTTGCTTGAAGGCTGACTTGCTCAATGACTGACAAGGAGGCAGGCTGGTAGCACTGTTGATCCTGGGGTTTGTTCAGCAGGCTGTTCCCTGCTTTGGCAAGAGTTTCATATGTATAGTTCTTAAAATAACGAGAGCTGATGTTGCACTGCTCTGATTAGAAGAGCCAGTTGAAAATTATTTTAATCCCTTCAATATTTATTTTCACACCATGGTCCCTGGGAAGGCTGTATCTCAGGAGAGGCCACTTCAGAACTTCTATATTTGCAGATTTTGATCACTAATACATTCTTTTAAAAAACTTGGCTTGTGAAAACATTTTGAGAAATTCTTGCTGGATCTATGGATGTAGGGTGGAGGGTGGCAGGTGATGGTTTGCAGGGTCATTTGGTAGGGTCTGTTGTTAAGTACTGGACTGTGGTTCACCCAGACACTGGGTTTGGGATTAGAATTCTGGTTTGGTTGGGTGATGATGCAGAAGGGTTTAGGCCTAGACTTGGATTCATACCCTAAAGGTACAGATCCCTGCTGGCCATGTGCCCTAACCTGCTGTGAATTTAACCTATCAACCCTTCTCAGGCCCAGCATGAGCCTTAATGACTCTTGCAGGCATAAATCCTGATCCTAATTGCCTTTCCTCTGAGCTCCACCTTTAGACCTAGTCTTTGTGATAAAGCTCTGTGTATCCAGCTGCTGCTGACCATAGCTCACAGGCAGCCACAGCCCTGCCTGGTGCTTGCCTGGATCTGCCTGGCAGCTCTTGCTGAGGGAAGCCCTAAACCTCACCAGATGCCACTTTTGGACACAGTTAATAACCCAGATTCAGCACCCAGTGCTGGCCTGAGTTCACCATGAGAGACTTGGGGCTGAAAACAGCCCTGACCACAGAATAAGCTGGGAATGCAAATACTCTCCCTTGTTGCCTGTAGGAATCATTCAGAAATGGAAAAGACATATGTGGGAATAAAATGACAAATTGCAGTTAATTGCTGTGAGACTCTGCCCTCTGGGCTCCTCAGAGAACTGGCATTGTAAGTTTTTCATCTGTGGTTATTTTTCTTTCCTCCTCCCCAGCTATGAGGACACTTAGTGAAGACACCATCAGGCTCTTTCTCCAGCAGATAGCAGGTGCCATGAAAATGCTGCACAGCAAGGGCATCATCCATCGGGACTTGAAGCCCCAGAATATTCTCCTTTCCTATGCTGGGGGCAGGAAATCAAATCCCAACAACATTCGCATAAAGATCGGTAAGACACCACTGCAAACATCCCCCTGAGCACTCAGGACTTTGGTGATGGGCAGGTGGAAACCTCAGCTGGGGAGCTGTCTAGGAGAAGAAGAGCATTGCTCCACTTTAAAAACACCCTGATGTTTTTCATTCCTAGTTCCTCTGGTAAATGTAGCCTTCAGCTGCCTCCAAGCAGTAGGAGCAGCTCTGCCAGGACACAGATTTAAACACAAAGAAATTGGGCAGGCCTTGCTCTGCTCCCAGTTAAGTGGTGCCTCCTTCAGTAAAAACAAACACCAGCCTACCCTAATTGGTTTGTAATCTCCAGGTTTACCAAGAAATAAATAGAAGTTGTGACTTTTTGCTTCAGCTTTTAACTGTATTGAGGTTAAATGTTGTTGTCTGACATTAGTTGCTCTCCTGGATGGCTTCAGAGAGCACAGTGGGTTGTCAGGCAGACCCACAATTGGGAGTTTTCTCTGTCTGAACCAGAGACAGACTTCTCAGCTGCATCTTGAGGAAATTCATATTCTGCACATCAGGCAAGTGGCACAGATGGACCATTAGTTGGGATGAGTGCTCCAGAAATCCAGTTACAGAGCACACATATTCCCTGTGGTCCCTCAAAAATGATATCACCCTCACACGTGGGCTTTTGGTTATGTTACAACTCAGAGCTGAAGCTGACACCAATTAGGTAAAACTGTTCCTCACCTTAACCTTGTGCTGTGGAGAAAGTGTTAGTGCTTTTCTTCAGCTGGCAAATGAGGTCCAGTGAAAACGGTTTGTGGTTTTTTTTTTTGTTCGGTTTGGGTTGGTTTTTTTTGTTGTTTTTTTGTCAAGTGGAGAGTTAATATCTGTAAGGAAGGGATTGGGAGGGCTGTGAGCACAACTGCTCTGGGTGTGATGTAACCTGCAACCCTCCCTGTGCTCCCTGAGGAGTACATGGTCCAGGGAGAATCTGGCTGTACCAGTTCATTAGTGACAGATGACAGTGTAAACAGCTGTGTCAATGTCCTAGCTTGAAATATCTGGTAACCTTGAGAGAACATCTCAGTGTCATATGATCAGATGCTGAGTAACCTACAGAGGTAATTCCCTTTAGTATTCCTTGCTTCTGGCTCTTCTACCTGCTAAGTTAACTGTGGCTCAGTTATCTGTCCTAGTGCTGGGATTAGCACTGTTGGTACTCTTGTAAAGAAACAGAACAAGACTCATTTTGGTAGGACTGGTCTAGAAATGTGGGTAGTGGTGAGTAGTGGTTCCCCTTGGATGTGTTTCACATTACAGCCTTTTCAATGGAAGGCAACTTTCAGTTCCCCAAATGAAAGGCTGAGACAGCAGCAGATGAACTGGCACATTCTCACTGAAGTCAAGAGAGCCTTCCCAGCTGACATTTCAGAGTGTGGGCAAATGGGTACTGATCCCTGAAAGAGGGATGGGAGTTTATTCATCTGAATACTCTTGGGGCTTGATCTGTTCTTTGGCAGTGTCTGCACTGTGCATTAATAACTAGCACAAGGATGCTGCTGCTCAAGAAGAGCTGTCAAAGGCTTGGTAAGATGGGGTAGAGGCTGCAAAGATTGATGGGAGGTGAAGATAAAGTAGGAATAATCAACTGGAGAAGGTGCAGGCTCTCTAGAGCTGGTGTCTGCTCCTGACCAGCCTCTGTTTGTCTTTGTAGCTGACTTTGGGTTTGCCCGGTACCTGCAGAACAATATGATGGCAGCAACCTTGTGTGGTTCACCTATGTACATGGTAAGTGTGATTTTTTTGATTTTTTTTTTTTTTTCTAGAGGATTTTCTGTGTTGTTCTTGCCTTGCTCCCCAAAAACAAGGCTTTGTTTTTATCTAGTCTTTCCCCCAGAGGTGAAATTTGTTTACTTGCCAGAAATGAGCTATTACACAGGGAGATTGCTGAAGTTGTGGCTGCTGGTAAATGTCAGACAGCAGGTGCCTGTGAATTTAACCTAGGTGAGATGTGGCTAAACCATGCTTCCAGGATGACTGCTTAGACTGTGAAACTGATGTGTATAAGAAACCAAACTGATCCCTTTTACCCTCTTTGTACTTCCACTCTGGGATCAGGTTGTGATGAGGTGATATTTTATTTGTGCTCGTGGCAGCAGTCAGGGTCTCAGTGTCACATCTAGTCAGTGAAAGGAAAAATGAGAAAACTAGACAGAAATAAAAATGTCAAAGCCAGACTTGTAAAAGTTCCTGGGGGTGTGGGTGTCAGAGCTTAAAGTAAAAAGATGATGTGAGTCAATTTAGGTTGAAGTTTTTTACAGATGCCCTGGGGTAAAAGGCACCTCATTTCAAACACAGTCTAATCCACCCTTAAGTTTTTGTCTGTGGTCTTTGGGCAGAGTTAGGCTGGACTGTGCTGCACTGCACAGGCACAGTGCATTTGGTAGTCTGTTGCACAGAACTACCTCTAGCTAAACACACTTCCTCCCTCTCCCTTTTTTTGAAGCCTGATGTTTATTTGAACTATGCTATATGTGAAGATGATCTAACTCTCCTCTCCTGTGAGAGTTTCCTGAATTGTCTATTTTTAGTGATACTTTTTCTTTCAGAGTCTCTTGTGAAAGTAATTGAAAACACACAGCTTATTTTCTGAAAGGGCTGGAGGAAACTACTGATGATATTTTTTTCTATTTGTTTTTTGTTTTTATTTTAAACAACACTGGATGTTACAAGAAATGTGAATGTTTCATATTGTTTTCTGTTTATTGATGGGTTTGAAGGAATATGGGAAGGGAGGGTTCAGTTGAGGTTTAGGAAGGGTTTTGAAGTCCTTTTCCTACTGCTATTGTGGGTCTTGTGCAGGATTCCTGGGAACATCTGCTGGCAAGGCAGGACTTTATTCCCTGCTTTAGCTTACAGCCTGTTGCTGCTTTATTTCATTTTGCTCTTTTAAAAAAACCAGAAGGGTATTTTACCCCTACCAGAAGGAGCTTTGTGTCTGACCCCCAGCATGATCCATGCCATGGCAAGACTTGAAATCTCCTTGTGCAGTTCTTGTCCTGCTTCTTTGGCTTTTTTTGGTGTCATGCCTCCTTCCCTTAGGGACAGACCGAGCTCCTATCCACAATTTACTTGTTGCCTTTTTTTTTTTTTTTTTCCATTACGTGTGGCCTTTACTTCTAACAGAGCTAAAAAATTGATCCTGTTCCATGCTGGCAGCACTGCAATGAAATCTGTACTTAAAAACACGTGGGATTAGCCAGCCTGCCCTCCTGTCCCTCCTCTGCTGCTGCTCCTGAGGCTCTGCCTGCTGAGCCAGGGGCTCTGGGGGCTTGCACTGTCTCCAGCTCTTGGAGCAAGCCTGGGAGGGAGCAGCTGAGGGCACAATGAGGGATTAGAAACCAGAGTCTGGGGCACAGCAGGGCTCAAGCTGTTGAACTGGAACACTGCCTTTGAACCCAAACTGTGACCTTGGCACCGGGCCCTGGAGCTTAATTAATGTGCTGCCATCTTGGGCTAAATGAGGGAAGTGCCCAAGTGGTGCAGCACAGGATGGAGGCTGGAGTTACCTGTGCAGCCTTTGCTGCTCTTGATGTTGCTCCTTGCTTTTGTTGAGAAGATCTGTTTGAGAAGGGGAAGTAGTGAGTTTGCCCAAAATACACAATATTAGGATGTATTTTTGTCTTCTGAATGAAAGTCTCTGCTTCCCCTACTTAAATAGGGAAGTGGCCCTTTCAATATAGTGTTAAATCTTATTGGGAGTATATCTTTCATGGTTATTGGGGAATCTAGCTCAAGAGGTTTTATAGCATAATAGTGATTTCTCTCTTGAAGTTGCTAAAAAAAAAAAAAAAAAAACCTACAAAACTGTTTATTTTTATAAAAGAAATTTCCCTTCTCTCCCTCAAAAGGCACCAGAAGTCATTATGTCACAACACTATGATGCCAAAGCTGACCTCTGGAGTATAGGAACCATCATTTATCAGTGTCTGACAGGAAAGGCTCCCTTTCAGGTGAGTTGCTTAGATATGATGTTTATGACTCTCTCCTGCTTTTTTTTTTTTTTTTCTGTCTTATCTTTTCCTTCTAATCTGTTTACTCTAAGGCTTTTCCTGCTCCTGTCATCTCTAATATCAACTCCCATAGACTCAGTCTCATGAAGGTCTGGCTGTCCCAACACCTTGACAGTATTGTGCTTTATAGTTTGTAATGCAGGATGTGTTACTAGAATATGACTCTTCTCTAGGTTGTCTCTCATTGAAATGTATTTCCCAGTTATGAGACCTTAGGCAGGGTCACTTATTGAGAAAATTACCATTAATCAGTTAGAGCAGTGGGGTTTTTTTAGGACTACACTTAGAAAATCAGTTTCTATTTACATCCATAGTCAGTGTATAATTTCTGATTATAATTCTGTTGGATATAGAAGAACTATAAGAAAGATGGTAATTGCAAGTTAATGTTCAGGATGGTTTGTGGTAAGTAGTGTATTGCATCTAAATCAACTTGGTTTTCAGAGCAGTTTAGTAGGATAATATCAAAAGGATCTTATCTGTCATCTCACAGCAATGTTCCAGCCTGAAATGTTTATGTTCATCAGATCCAAACCCCTCCAAGTATAACACAGCCCTGTAAAGCTCCACCCTGTACTTAATGCCATAACTTTTGGATGAGCTACAGCATATCCTTTGTGAACAGCATCCTCTGATTTTAAGTTTTTGCATGGTGGAGAATTCACCAGAGCCTTATGCCTGTTGCTTCAGAGTTATTTCACATATTTTTTATCATCCATACCTAGAATTCATCTAGACTCAGTGTATTTTTTTCATTAGCCACACTGTGTGCTACTTTACTTCTTCCATCTCTGACTGAGATCAGCAGGCTCTCCCTTAAAATTACTGTTTTACAGTATTGTATTCGTCAGATTTTTCCCCCCCTTGCTTTCTGATCCTCCCTTCTTATGTCCTGACATCTCTTTATCCTGATTCCCTAACAAAACAAAAGAGAAAAAAATCCCAAAAAACATTAGAAAATGAATAGAAAGGAAACAAAAACAAATAGCACAAAAGAAAGTCAGTCAGAGGGAAATCTATGCTCGTGTAATAAGGCAGATTTTCTGAAGTGAAGGACTTTATGGGCTTTAGTTCCACAGCTCTTTAGGATTTCACACAGGACCTGGAATGTTTATGCAGTTACATCATAGGGGAGGATAAAGTGAGTTCTAAATCTGTTGCAGGAAAGAGTGGGCAAATACAGGAGTAAACTAATGGTATGTTTTGGTTTTGTCTAGAGCCAAAAACACTTCTTTCCTTCAGGGTAATTTTTTCCCTGCTGCTCTAAGAATCTTCCACTCCAGTGCTTTATATTCTGTCCACCAGCTTCCTCTGTATTTAGAGCAAGACTTCATTTCCTTTGCATGTTACTTTTTTTATAAACCCCTATGAAATGCACTGAAACTTCTGAATGGCTTCTGTTTACTGGCTGCATCCACTTGTCATCAGTGTTGGTATCTTTGTTTGAGAGAAGAAAATGGCTGTTAGGATGAAAGAAAATAAATATTTGTGTGTTAAGAAGAATGTAGGAGAGCAGAAAGCAAGCTTTGACTGCATGCATAGAGGAGCTTGGTATGGATTCTCTCTTGTATCTTGGTGCCTTTTAGTCTCTAAAGACACCTTGATACCTACTCATTCAAATGATTTAATTGTTGTTTGTGTGGTGACTTTATCATTGTCTCTGAGGCATGGCAGTACCCTGCCTTGGAGTGGGCAGTGAAGAGGAACTTCAGTCTCTGCCCAGCAGTTCCTGACCTTGCTTTGTGCTTGCCTCATTAGATAACTCTCTCCCATAAACATCTGTTGGGCTGGGAATGGGGGTTATTGGTTTCTCTGTTTCAGTTTATCCCACACCCTTTCCTCTTCTGGAGGTTGTATTTTGAAGCAAAATGTCAGGCCCTGTTTGTTACTGCAGTAGCAGCTGTGGATGTGTTTGATCAGGGAGAGAGAGGAGCTCAGCCCAGATGGTTCTTTGTGCCCCATCTATTTATTTTGGCCATGCATGTCACAAATTGCCTTCCAGTTTGAGATCCAGGTGAAAGAAGCCTGTCTAGGGGAAGCTGGTTAAAGGTTAACTGGCTTTCTGTCTTCACTGGCATGACTGTTATGAGAATTTGCTGATGGTCACTGAGCAGGCAAGAAGCTGTTGTTTACAGGGCTTTTAGAGAAAAGAGGAGTAGTGGACAGAGGTGATGGAGACACCATGAATAGAAATGAGTGCTTTTGGGAGGGATGTCTGCCAGTGGGTGGGAAGAAAACAGGCAGATTCCACATGGTGCCACCAGCAGACCCAGTTGTACAGGGAAGCCAGGAACTGGATTTCTGATTGAACCTCTTAGGCTAAATCCTCACTGTGCCTTCCTTCCCAGGCTGGCAAAGACAGCCCCTCATCCCTGGCTAGCTGAGATTCCCATGGGAATCTGGAGTTTGGTGGCATGGGACATGCTGTGTTTGGGTGCTGTAGCTGTCACTGCCTGAGCCAGGGAGGCACCTTCAGGAGGATGCAAACAAAAAGGACTCCAGTGTTATCTGCAGGGAGGAGGAATGAGCTGCCTAAAAATAAAATAGGGCTTCAGGGAAATGGGTTAGATGGAAAAAAAGATCAAATGTGTGGAAAGGCTGAGGCAGCTGTCAATCCTGAAAGTGCTTGTATAATTAAGTCAGAGATGTGTGTATATGTGTGAATGTGATTTCTGGCTGTCTCAGAGTTAAAATTAACTCTGGCTGGGTCACCCAAGGCAATTTCCCAGAGCCATTCCTGTCCCTTCCCTGCCTCACTGCACACAGACAAGAAAGAAGCTGCTGATGCTCAGATGTGAACAGTTGGTAGGATGGTGAAGCTTTCTTAAGGAGCTTTTTGTATTAAACATACCCATAAACAAAACAGTGAGACTGCCATAGGGATGAGATTAATGGGATTCATAATCCCTATAAACAGATTTGCTGAGTGCTGTATTAATGTGGAATTGTTAATTTGCCTTGCCTAATAAGTGGTCTGCACTCACATCTCTGCATTTCTGTCACTGAGGACAGGACTTGAACAGTGCATTTCCTGCTCCTGCTGACAAGAATTGGGAAGTGCCTTGGGAATGTAGTGATTTGCTCTTGTCCTTATCTGAGTTGAAAAGTTTGGGACCCCATGCCCACTGTGAGGTGGTTCTGGCTCTGTAAACAAGTGACAACCAGAAGCAAAGCTTGGAGGCAAGAGAACAAAGACTTACACAAGGTCTAAACCAATCCAAAACCAATCTAGTCCTTGTCAGATGGTGTTTTAAATATGATTAGTTAAATGACCTCAATCTCCTTTTTTTTTTTTTTTCTTTCTGTGTGGGAGGAATCACACTGAGATTTCTGGTGGCTTCTGTTGTGTGACCCCTTTTAAATCTGGGCAGCTCTTGGTAAGCAGACACCCCACTGAGCACATGCAGGTTGTGTCAGAGCTGGCTCTGGCAGTGGCAATGGGACATCAGATCCTGCTAAGTACCATGAAACCTGGCTGGCTGCTGTCTGAGCCTTTGCATGAGTCTTGAGTTTTCTATGGACATGGTGCCCTGTGTCTGGGGGAGAGTGAGCCAAAGAGCAAGGGATTAACAAGAGAACTAATGCAAATTTTTCTGCCTGGTCTGGCAGCTCTGAAAGAGTTAACCTGCCTGTTTATGTTCTCATCCCAGCTAACTGTTAGGTGAAAAATTAATTTCTAAGTCTGGTGTACCAAGTTCACTGCTTTAATTCTGAGTTAATTCTGTCTGCATAAGTACTAGGATTATGTATCACTTACAGCAACTGCTATGTTGTGAAATGCCTTGAGGAACACCAGGAAAGGCTGGATTTTATGCCAAGAATTTGAACTCCTGGTTTATTTGTTAGGCAACTTGCTCTTCTGTTCCCAGCTCTGTTCTTTTGGAGTGCCCTGTGTCAATGGGGACAGAAATTCCTGGATCTGGTGGGTAATTCTGCTGAGACTGGGTGCAGTGATGGACTTGTTGCTGTAGTCAGTGAAACACTGGCTTTTGGACCAGTGTTTGTGGGTCTTACTGTGCTCTGTTGGCAGTAGAGAGAAATCCATGGGCTGCTGAAGAAAAAGGTTCAGGAGGTGGGTTTTTTGTTTGCTTGTTTCTGCTCCTTGGGCTTTCAAGTCCTCTGAATGCCAGCCACTTAGTTGTGGGAATCTTACATATCAGAAAATATTTTCAGCAGGTTTTCAAACTTTTCCATAGAGCTACTGAGCTGGAAATGTTAGTTATTTAATTTTTCTTTCTAACATACCTGAATCCCCTTTCTGCACGTCTAAATCACCAAGAAAAGTATTCAAAGAGCAGGGCAGATAGCATACACCTGCTATGGAGTGTTGAATAGACAGGGCTCTTCAGGGAGGGTGTGAATCCCTGGCCCTCTTCTGTCTGAATGTTGGGCTTTTGCATCCAGCTGTGGCCCAAGCATGACAAATCCACTGCTGACTGCTTTTGGGAGCACCACCCTGCCTGGTTTCCACATGCAGTTCACTTCCAGGCAGCCAGCACTGGAGGGGATTTGGCAGGGTTCTGCTGAATGCCTTTGTTGGCTCAACATATTTCCACTGCTGCTCAGGACAAAGTAACAGAGTGGCAGGATTGAATTGGTCCAATTGCTTCTATATATAGAAAGGGTAGACAAAACCAAAATGCAGCTGCTCCCTAGTGACATGAAAGGGGGGCTGAGGGTGTGAGCTGACCTAGGGAAAGCTGAGCTGTTCTGCACCCTGGTTCTGGTAGATGGGTGCTGTCCCACAGGTAGAAGTTGGCTCTGTGTACCTTGGTTGTAAAGTGGGCTTTTTCTGGTGTTTTTCTTGGGCAGGGTATATCTGCCTGGAAGGCAGATTTCAAGTTCAGTTCTTAGCTTCCTAGACAGGGGAATTCAAGTGACATTTTTACTATATTACAAACATTTCTGTTTTGTTTTTTTCCCCATGATTCTTTGAGAAGCACCATTTAGTGAAAGGAGGCTGAGGCTCCTGGTGCTTTATGTGTGGTAGCAAGAGAGCAGTGGACAGGTTACTGGGAGCAGAACTGTGTGACTCAGTCAATTAATAATGAAATTACATGAAGATGCAGTTGGTTTTACCAAATTAATGGGGATCCATGGCTGTGTGTGCTGAGCACTCACTGGAATGACTCCCTTCCCCTGGTATCTGCACTGGGGACCAGCCTGGAATCACAGGCTCCTGGGTATAGCCCAAGTGAGGGAGTGTGGTCTGGGTGGGGAAGAGCCTGGTATGGGCCCTGCAGAGCAAGTGGGGATTGCACTGACACAGCAGAATGTGGAGGAACAGCATCCCTACAGGGACATCTCTTGAATTTGTACAAAGAGGAGGAAAACTTCATTGAGAATTTTGCTTCTGTCCAAGCCAGTGCTTAGAAACCTTCTCTAATGAACTGGTCTTCATATATATGCTGCTTTGAATATACTCTCTTCATTGCCAGGAAAATTTCTGACAAAACAGTGTTTGAAGTAGATCAGAGCTTCATTGTGTTTGTGAAACAATTGAGCTGTTGCAACAGGAAATGACCAGAGCAAACAGCCAGGGCTTGTATCTCTGAAGTGAATGAGCCCTTCCCTCCCCATGCTGGAGTTCTGCCCCTCCTTGCACGTTGTCTGTCAGGAATATTTGTCATCACACTGGGCAATGTGGCCAAGCCATTTGGTGCAAGTGTGTCTGTTTGCCTCCCTAAAGTTTGCCAAATATTAATCTAATTACATTTCAAGATCTGCAAGGGGAAGGTGTAAAATAGACTTTTCCTGAATCAAATTGAGTGGCAGCAGTTGGAAATTATGATGTAGTTTGGCATCTGTGTAACAAGGTGCTCTGCTTTAATTTTGATGGTTTTTTGTGTAGCTTCTGTTGGTAAGGTTATGTAAAAAACACTGCCCTGATGAGTACTACATGAGTGTGTTGATAATATCAGCTTTTGAGACTAGCTTTGGTTTCTCTTGAGGTTTTTTTTACTGAGCTTTCAGTTATCCTTAATTTTCATCTTCAGCCAGAGGGAGTAGGTGATGTTGAAACAGCATCTTATGTGGCTGCTTTTCCAGCCATACCATATTAGTGGTATTTTGATGGCCATCTGCAGATTGGCCTGTCTGATTTGCCATTTTAAGCATCTTAATTGACCTTAAATGCTTCTAATTTAGAAACAGAAGTAGGTGGAAGGCTCGAGGGGTTTTTGAGCCTGCCCTGAACATCAGGAGAAGCTGCCTGTTGCCTCCTCATTCACACTTTCCTACACACTCTGCTGCACTAATAATTGATTGCAGATGAATCCCTGTGATCTTCCTGCCCTGTTTATGTGCATTCATGTCTGTGTCGTGCCAGCCAGCCATCTCTGCCTTTAATAAAGCACCTCTGCCTAAGCAGAAAAGCTTGAGACACTAGGGTTAATTTACTGGCCTGTATTATTCATTTCATGAAAACAAATGGAGAATTTATATTAGGGGATTTTATGTGCCTGTGCTTGTCTACTGGTGATTTTATTTTTAACCTCAGCTATAAACCTCTTGTGCCTAGCCCCCACTTTTTTTTTTTTTTTTTTTTTTTTTTTTTTTTTTTTTTAATCCCATCTCTCAGAATTTGGAATCTTGTCATCAACATCCCCTGAAGTTGTGTACATTATTGCACAAATGAAATAGGAGCTCTGGCTTGAGACCTTCTGGCTTCCTGGAACTAAAGTAGAAAATCCTAATTCAACTGCTGTTTTTCCATGTTTCCTAGCCTCTTCACAGATCCCTTGCACGTCAACAGGCTCCCTGCCCCTTTTCTAAATGCCCTGCAGCATTAATCCACGTTCTCAGCAGGATCTGTCATTCATCATTTGGGACTCCTCACATCTACAGTTATTTAGTCTCCTGGGTGAGGCTATTAGGCCAGCTCAAACCTGAGCATCAGAGCCCACTGCAGTGAAGCTCAGCCTGTGGAAGGGCAGAGCCAGGACATAACCAGGTCAGGGACAAAATGGGAGCAGGTTGAAATTCTGTATTTTCACTGCAGCACAGGGCTGGCTTTTCAATCTCAAGCAAAAGCTGCAGGTTCTCGTTGTCTGTGCTGGTCCAGCAATTAAAAGGTGCCTCTGCCCTTCAGACCTACAGTGAAACAGAAATGTTAATCCCTTTCCTTCATTGTCAACTGCTTCATGTACTGTTTCTTTCTCCCTTACAGGCCAGCAGCCCACAGGATCTCCGCCTCTTCTATGAGAAAAACAAGATGCTGATGCCCAAGTAAGCATTTTTCCAGTGTCCATGTTTGTAGGCACTTGTTTACTCTGTGTTTACACCTGTCCTTGCATGCTCCTGGCTTGTCACTTGGGGAGGTGACTAAAATATTTGACCTCCTGCCTTTCCCCATTCCTTAAACCAGCAGTGACGTGGCCCAGAGAAAGTCTGACAGCAGCAGATAGCCAGGATTGGGATGTTCTGTCTGTCTGCAGACAGAAAGGGATGTTCTGTCTCTCTACATTTCAAAAATTCAGGGCTGTTAGTGATTCCAAAAGCCAGCTAGAGGTCCTGCTCCACACATGGCTCCCCTGAGGCTGAGAGCCTTGGGAGGAGCTCAAGGCAGGTCTGGGATCATGGAGCGGCCAAGCTGCAGCCCCTGCTGTAACCTGCCATACCTGGCTGCAGATCACATTCCCATTTCTCACGTGGCAGAGCAGCAACTGCTTGTGTCCATCCTGCTATTGGAGGAAATACTATAACCTCCCTGGAAATGGACACTGCTGCAGTTTCCAGGGGGAAGAGAACTGCTCTCGTCCTGACAGGGTGTCTGTTACCTCTCTGCTCGCTGCTGTGATTTGTCAGGATATTTTGGTTTTGTTGCTGTGGTCTTTCCTTTTGATTTCTGAGCTCTGAAAGCAGAAGCTCATGCTGGCTCTGAAAACCTCAGCCTGGTACAGAGACAGGGCTGAAGTTCCAGATTGTATATCTAAGATCTGGATAGCCTTTTTTAACCAGAAAGTTAACTCCCAGTTGGCAGAGCTGCTAATACAGCCATATATGCAGGAAGTTCATTGGGTTGCTGTATATGGATTTTTCTTTCCCCTTATCAGTTCAGACAGCTCCAAGAGATAACTGGAATGAACTGTCAAGAAGCTGGAGCTCTTATCAATGACTTGTGATATGCAGTTAATTTCTTTTTGGTACTTCCTTTTTTGTTTTGGGAAGAAGGCACAAATTTCTACCAGGATTACCTGTGGGGCACCTGGATTGAACCAGAGGGTGTGATGGAGTAAAACACCTGGAAAGAAACAATTTAAAGCAAAAATGTGACTGCATAGTTAGAGCCACTATGAACAGAAAGTAGTGCTTCTCTTTTTCCTACACAGCCCAAAACATGGCTGCCTTTCTTACTAAATGAGAAATTAATCCATAAGATTAATAAGTTTTCTTGTGTCAATCTCAGTGCCCTGCTGTTGTTTGGCTCATGGTGCAGGCGAGGGGAGAAATGAAACTCAGCTGTAAGGGGAGAGCATGTCTGTTCTTGTAGGGATTAGTCCTCCTTGAGTCCGTCACACAGTCTGCATTTGCATTTTCACTTATCTGCACTTTTGAACTACAAAATTCTTCCAAAATTCAGATCCGAGTTGATAGTTTTTCTCACTGTGAAAGTCAGATCTGAACTGGCCTTTGTTTGAATGGCAATTCCCTCTTTCCAAAGTCAGTTTGTCTCTTTAATGTGGGCTGCAATCTGTGCCATTCCTGAGTAAACATGAATAAACTGCTTGAGTGCCCTGCCAGCACAGGATGAAACACAAAACTACTCCAGAGACCTCCTTCTCGGACTGCAGCAGTGCCAGGATTTGTTTTCATTTTCCTTGGGGCTATGCAGGCTGGCACACATTTCCTTGCCATGGCCAGGGAAAGTGGTTTGGCTTGGGCATGGAGTGGGGAAGTAGTCCCTGGCTGCACTGCTGCTGCAGGCAGGTGAGAAAATGCTGTTCTGAGCATTCTGGGGAGCCCATGGCAGGAGAAGCCCAAAGGCCTCACAATTTTAATAGTGCTGATCTAAATCATTAACATTCATTGTGCTGGTTTGCATTGGAAGCACACCCCAGGTCATGGGGGAAAGGAGGCAGATTTGTTGCTTATGTTTAAGAAGATGGCCCTAGAAAATAAGGCTGAAGGGTACCAAAGCTTGATGCTTTGGACATGGGAGGGAAGAGGAGACAAACAGGCTGTTCATCTTCACTCTCTCCATCTGCAGTCTGTGAGTTGATGTACCTGTTTCTTGGCTTTAAAACCATACCAAGGCTAAAGTCATAGCTGGGAAATGGACTCATTTTGAAAGAGAGCTTTATGTGTCACAGATAAATAAATGATGATGATAACACTGCAGGGCTGCAGGACTCCAACACTGATGCATTTTTCAGGAGGCTGCTTGCTGTGCTATCTTTGGGTTATTCCATTACACAGAGTACTTCCAAGGGACCCTCTTTTGATGGGACTCAACCTGAGTCTCATTCTAACTGCATCCCTTCCAGAGTCTTGGTGTCCTCCTTCCAGCCTGAGAAGGTGCACAAAACCAGTGCAGCATCAGGGATGGAGAAGCAACTCTTCCTGTTCAAACAATATGAGGGATGCTTGCCATCATTCTCTGTTCTTGGAATTGCTGGGTTCAAGTTCCTGCCCCAGCAAGGCCTAGGGCTTCACTGAAGAATAATTGGGTGTTATTGAAAGACATACCTTGCCTGCCATCTCCTGTTCCTCTGAACAGGGGTCTGGTAGTGCTAGCTAGCACCCTTCTTCCCCCCCACTATTTTTGGGCTAACTTGTTTTACCCCTGTCTGTGGCAGGGTGTGTGGGTGGAGATGGTATAGGAAGGGTTTTTTCTCCCAGCATTTGTTGGGCTTGGCCTCAGGGCAGTGACTGATGCCAGAGCCACGTGCAGAGACACTGAGAGCTAAAATTACTGTGCTGGGCATACATGTCATTACCTCAGCTGACCCAGTGTGGGGAGAGGGGAAAGCCTGGCAGAGCGTGGGGACCATGCTGGGAGCAGCCATGATAAACAGAGTTAATACTGAGAGGAGCTGCAACCACCCAGCTCCACTAGGAGAGCTCTGCCCCAGCCCAAAGCCCCCAGCAGCACTTCTGGGGATGGAGGGAAGTCAGCAATGCTGAATCCACTTATGCAAGAGCTGAACTCTGCTTTTCTGTGCCTTAATCCATTCATTTATTCCCTGCATTTTTCAATCTACAGGGGTTATGAAGAGCTGCTCTGGCCTCTTCCCCATCTGCTTGTGGGGTGAGGGAGAGCACAGTGCTTTACCACTCTTTTGTTTCAAAGGCTGTTGAAAAGAATATTTTTTTCCTAACTATGCTGAAAAGTGAGGCAGTAACTGCACAAATTTTAGCTTGATGAGGTGGCAGTTGCTCACATTCTAGTGGCCTTTGATTAATATATGCTGTATATCAAGGAAGCAAATAGACAAGGGTTACTTGCTAGTCTTGTATAAGCTGCACTGAAAAATAAATGCTTTAATAAAATGGTAGTAATTGGTGATACATTTCACCACCAGTGTCTTAATTGGAAGCTTCCCCTTGGAAACTGCTTTGTTCTAATGATCTTATTCCCATTAGAGCAAGTAGGTGTGATTTTATTTATTAGGTGTGAAATACTGCAAGTGAAATGGGCTTAGCTGGGCACCAGAGGGATGAAGGGAAGGATCTGCAGGTGCTCATGGGAGAGGTCACTAAAGCAAAATTAGCTGTAGCCTGAACAATGCAGTGGGGAGTGAAAGCCAGAGATGTAAAACAGACATTTCTGATCAGCCTCCCTCCAGTGAGCTCCTGGTGTTCCTGGCCCAGCAGGCATGGAGTGAGTTTGCATTTGCCAGTTGCCTTCCTGAATATGTAAAAGCTGTTTAAGTAGACTGCAAGTCTCTCTTACTTTGCTTTTGTTTTCAATCCTAGCATCCCCAGGGAGACATCAAGCCACCTGAGGCAGCTCCTGCTGGGCCTCTTGCAGCGTAACCACAAGGACCGCATGGACTTTGGTAAGATCTCCTTCCAGCTTGAGTTTTGCTGCCTGCCTCTGACTTTTGGCACTGCACAAGCCTCTCTACTTTTGGCTGGTGCTAGGAGAAGCATCCAGACACCTGGATTTCACCTGTGCCTGGAGGGTTGCATAATCCTGGGGGTTTTAGTTTGTGCTGGAAAGGTCAGTGCTGATTTCAGGACAATTTTGTAAACCGAGGAGACTTGGCACACCTTCAGCATGTGTTTGTTACTTGTATTCCCTGTTCTGGCTTCTGCTTTTATAATCTCTCTGAACTGTGGTTAAGTATGTTTCTAGGTAAAATGTGTCTTGTGCATCTGTGCTTTTCTGTCACAGTTCCTTCCCAGAGCTGCAAGCTGTACTCATTTACTGAGCAATTCAGTCACAACCCCCTGTTTCTCAGGGTTTGCTGTGATAATTTGAGCCAGGAGTTGTAGCTGCTTGCAGACTCTTCCTTCCTTCTCCAGTTTCTGTGGAGTTTCTTGGCCCTTCTCAGGGCTCAAGCTGGCAGTCTCCAAGCCTTTGTCTCAGTCTCCTGACTTGGCTGACATGAGGATTTCCTTTTTTGTCTTAATTCCTTCTAAACTGAGATCAATCATTGTGAGCCCAGTGGTTCTGTCTTGGCAGCATCTTACAGATGTGTTTTAGCTGAGCTCAAAGGTCTGAAAACCTAGGAAAGCCATTCCCTAGAGGAAAGCAGATAGAGGTGGAGCCTTTCCATGAGTTGCTGAAAGGACCAGGTCATCTAAAGGCAAACACATCCTGTGTATGTTCAGGCTGCTGCTTTTGAATCAGACCTGGGGTAAAATAGTTTGATATTTCTGGGGTTTGAGAGTTGGTTTTCTGTTGGGTTTTCGTTTGCTTATCTGCTCAGGTGGATTCTTTCCTGCTGGGCAGCATATGCTAGGTGAATTGTTTTGCACCCTCTGTTATTCTTTTGGATTAGAGATACCAGGAAAGCCTTTCTGGGGATGGTCATCTAGGTAAGCAGCTGTGGATTACCTGAGGTTGATCATAGTTATCCAGTGATGAATGCAATGGACTGGTTACTGGAATGTAGAAGTGAGAGAATGTGCCTTTTGAAAAGTGAATTGTTGAAGCTCCTGACAGACTGGCTTGGATAGAATCACCTGGCAGGGTTATTCCCTGCAGCTCTTTCATCTGGACTGTGAGTCTCTACCTCTTCTATCATGCTGCTGTGCATTTCAAAAGGTGTCTTTGAGATTCTTGATTCCCTGCAGTCAGAAATTGCCTAGCAAACTTTTTAAGCCCATATAAACTGGTTTTGAACCTCTTGGGAGTAGAGTGCATGAGTCCATGTCTAACACTTGGAAATTAGAGATAGTAGGTTTTGATATCACTCTGGACAACAGTTACAGCACATCTTGCAGTATTGACATTTTTTCTGTTCTTAATTTCATATTTATCAATAAATTGGCATGTCTCCAGAGGAGAGGGGTTCCTGCTGTTCCTTGTTCCCTGAGACTGTCTGCTTGGAGATGTCACAGTGGCCTTCACAGAGCTCCCCTGGGGCTCAGTTGAGTCACACAACAGCAACTCATCAGCTTGAAACTTCATATACTTATTGTGTGTCCCAGCTGCTGTTCTGCCAGGAACTGATGCTCTCTGCAATCTCAAGATTATCTAGAGGAAAACCAGGAGGGTTTCAAGTTTCCTGCTGATGATTACAAGCTGGGTTGTTTGACTTCTGCTTTGCAAGCACAGCCAATAAGCAGTTTGGAGTGGGGAGGGGGAAAAGTGAAAGAAATCATCATTTCCACCCCCTCAGTTGAGTCAGCTTGGCTGAGGGATGGTACCCTCCTTAGTGCAGCAGGCTGAAAAAGAAGCAGGAAAGCTCAGCAGCTGAGCAGCTCCCACAGGATGGGGATGTTCTCCATCCACAGCAGATCTAATCTGTGAGATTCCAGCTTTCCCTGCCAAAGATTTCCATTCCTTGTCTTGAGCTCTGCTCCGGACCACTGCACACTGGCTGCAGGAGCTTGGCATGGCAGTGGTGGGGAGAGGCTGGGGAGACAGGGATTGTTTAAGGTTTAAAAGGAGACAGTCAAAAAACCCACTGACTACTTTCTGGAAGGCTCAGTCACCAAAAACGAGCTGTTTACAGAAGAAGTTTGTAAACCTTGGGTGTTGCAACAGGAAATCCATTCTGGGAAAGAAGCTGAA
This sequence comes from Oenanthe melanoleuca, assembly GCF_029582105.1. Taxonomy (NCBI): domain Eukaryota; kingdom Metazoa; phylum Chordata; class Aves; order Passeriformes; family Muscicapidae; genus Oenanthe; species Oenanthe melanoleuca. The sequence goes on from NC_079349.1 coordinate 5,372,701, forward strand.
GCTCAGTAATCAGTGTTGATCCATAGCTGACACTCCCAAAAGACTGAGTTGCTGATTGTGATAGGAGAGGGCTCTGGCACAAAGCTGCAGTGAATCAGAGATGGAGCTGGGAGAAGTGGCTACTTGTGAGGACAAGCAAACATGTAGAGGGTGTTCAGCAAGCCAGGACAGAAGCTTTTCTTGGCCTGGATCTGTAGAATGAATTCCCATAATGAGGGGAGGAAGCAGGAGTTGTGTTTGATGTGAAGGGGAGGGAGCTGTGGGCTGTGGTTCTGGGGCAGCCTGTTAAAAGTGCATTTCTGCCCTCAGTGCATGATGGGTTTGAGTCTGTGTGTCATGGAAGATCACTCAGTGGGAGTCCTTTTGTCCATCCTTCCTATTCCATGGAGTGAGTGGCAGTGCAGTGTGATAAATACAGCTTCTCTGGATCCCTACATTTAGGGTTATTCACCATCCTGAACACCCAGAGATCCAATTAATTTCCCATCCTTATTTCATGAGCAGGTTCTGCATCAAGTCTCCAGCCTGTCTTCTTGACCACTTCTATATGCAACCATAGTCAGTCAGCTTCCATTGTTGCATGGAAAAATCACTGTATAACACTAACTTCCTGTGCTTTAGCTGCTATGTAAACTCCTTACAGTAATTTTCTTTCACTGAGTCATTGTTCTTGATTTTTTTCAGATGAATTTTTCCATCACCCATTCTTGGATGCAAGTGCCTCTATGAAAAAATGTAAGTATTGCATTTTTGATTACAACTCTTTTTGAACCATGGCCTGACTTCCTGTGTTGTTTGTTCAAAAGGAAAGAAAAGTACTGCTTTATGTTTCCTTATTTAGGCAGGGATTCAGTGTTTATTACTATGTCATGTCCAGATTTTGCCATCAAAATCTATTTAATTTTACTGAGTTATCTTCAAAGGGATGATTGGGGGATATTTAGAAACCTAAAGCAGAAGCAAATGTAGCTTTGAAATGTGTTCAGCTGCTTTGTGTGGAGTGCTTGGCCAGTGGGGTGCTTGTAGGTACACAGGGTTGTGTATCATGGTCTTGCTTTTCATCCTTGCCTGTAGGACCATTCAGGCTAGTGAATGGTGGAAACTGGCACTCTTGGCCCTGCTTGCCAGGTTGGCTGTGCAAAAGCCAAATTTTGTGGTTACCCAAACTTGTTTCATCATTTACATCAAAGTTCTTGATACACCTTGTTTTAGAAAGGTTTACACTTGGTACTCTGTGGGAGCTGGCCAGAACAAAGACAGGTTTCCATTGCAAGTTCTCTCTTCTTCCTTTTGATTCAAAACTTTGGAAAAGTTGCAGCCACGTGTATTGTGGTTCAGAGGTTTGTTTTTGGTGGAAAACAATTCAGAATTGCTTATAAATTGTGCATGGGCATCCTCTGGCCAGGAGACTTGGGTTAGTGGAATTGTGTGTGGTCATCTTCTCTGGAGGGATTCTCCTGGGCATTTAATCTCCTGAGTAAATGATAGCACCAAGGATCTTCATCAGTGACCAATTTGGGGTGTCCAGTGCAAGGTTTTGGAGGAACATGTCCAGCACAAACCCAGTTTCACTCTTGGTTGTGTGCCATTGTCTGATATCCACATCCCTCCTGACACTCTCCTGCTTTCCTGCTGCCAGAGCAGGGTTCCTGAGCTGGCCCTGATGAGATTTTACCTGTGCACTCAGGTGATCGTCCTGCGGGCAAGAAAAGACGCTTCTGGTTTAGGGGCGCTTTCAAAGCAGCCAGGGCCCTAAACCCAGCTGTGCCAGCAGGGTCTGGGGCCAGGAAAGGACTCTGGCCCTACAGGGCTGCTCCTAAGCCAGCCCAGCTCCTGGCACCTCCCGTCCCTCGGCTGTGTGCGAAAAGCCCTTCGGAGTCTGATCCCCCTGTGGGCAGAAGATCTCCCCCTCAGGATGGTTTTGCATGCCCACCACCTCATCTCCTGCCTCCAGCTGTCCCTCTGCTTCACTGGCCAGGGGAGCAGAGAGCTCCAGAAAAACGGGAGAGGGTTCTCCTGACTTGGCCCCAGTTTCCAGCTTGTGCACGCCTGCTGTGCAGGAACCAGAGGTGCCATTATGAGCAGGAGACTGTAGCTCAGCCTTTGCCCCCAGCTGCACCAAGGTTAGTGGTGTGGGGTCAAGGACCAAGAAAAAAAAACCCTTTACAGGCAGGTAAGGCCTATGCAAACTCCAGACCTCTCTGTCACCCTGCTGGTCCTCACCTCCGGACATACATCCACAGCCTGGAGTCCTCTCCTGGCAGGAGAGACTGCTACTGGTTTTGAAGACATGGGAGAAATGTCAGCCCATTGCTGGAGATGTTCAGGCTGTGGTGCACAGAAATCTGCTAGTGGAGGAGAGAGTTCTTATAGTCTGCTGTGAGGTCTCTGCTACTGCCAGATGCCAGTGATGGCTTAGAGCCTCTGGGAGGTGTGCTGAAGAGCCTGGAGGAGGAAGGCTGCCTGTGTTCTTTTTGATTGCTGATAGGAGAGAGAAGAGCCAGTGTGTCAGTCAAGGCTGGGTTATGGTGATCTCCACAACAAAAACTCACCTGAGATTGATGGAATGCAGTCTAGCATGGCAGTGGGCTTGACCCTTGCACAGCTGCAGTGTGACTTGGCAAGGCTGCAGTTCTCAGGGAGTGGCTCCCCTGACTCTGTGTGCAGAGCTAGGGTGAGTCCAAAACCTTGCTGTGCTTCATCTCAACATGTGGCTCGGCATCACAAGTGTAGGAAATACCAAAGAGAAGAAGAGCTGCATCTGAACCATGCTGGTTGTGCTCAGACTGAATTAGAGCCCTCAGGCCTGCAGTGGAGAGCTGGGGAAGTGTGCCTTGTGTTCTTGCTCTCCTTGAGAGCTGATAATTAGCTACCACTAAATCGTTCACCTCTGAATTTTATTTAATATTATGTAACTTCGGAATTCTGGAAAACTGATGAGTCCTGTAGAATGTAGATCATCATTCTTCAGGTGGATCATTTTAAAGCTGCTAAGGCAGGGGGATCCCCCTTGTTGGAATACATTTGCATGTTTTTTGAAATACTTCAGCAGAATCAACATTTCTTTCAAAAATCTTTCAATAAGACATTTCTGACAAGCACCTCTTCTTCCCTGCTGTTTAGAGGGATGGTTGTTTTCATGTCCCTCCTCTCATCTCCCTTCCTGAAGATTGGGTTTAGGGCCCTTGGGCTTTGTTAACTAAGATGGTGTGCTTTATTTATTTTTGTTTGGTTTTTTTTATAATTTATTTTATATTGTGGGTTTTGTACCTGTGACTAAGCATGTACTTTAGATGTGTAAAAATGTATTAATAAAGTCTTTAAAATGCTGTGTCTAGTCAGACTGTCGTCTGTCTGTAGCCAGGTCTGATCAGCATATGGTATGGGGCCGTGTGTTACAGTAATAACACATGAGAAGGATAATTAGATGCTTGTGCAAGTCTTCTCTCAGTAAACACATTGTAATTGGTACCCGTGCAGAATATTTTGGAGGTTTTTCTGCTGCTGCCTTTAATGAATGAGGAGCTGCTGCCTCCTTGACTCTGAGTTAAGAGAGCATGAAAGGTGAGCGCTTCTGGTTCAGAAGTGCACAGGTGCTTCAGTGTCCAAAATATCTTTGCCATCTTTTTAATCTTATTGTACATAGAATACTCAGGTGAAAACTAGCAAAAGATCCCCATGAGTTCTGCATATATAAGATTTTAATGCTGCAGACTTCTAAACTCCAAAGAGCAGCTTATTTGGACAAGTCCTTGCAGAGCTTGCACTCAAACTTTATTGCCTTGTCAGAGATTGCAATTAAGGAACTTTTTGATGAGTTGTTTTAATTGAATCCAGATAATCAGAAAAGTGCATCTCTTCAGTGTATGTAGAACTCAGATTCCAAATAAAGCTTTTCTATAAAACTTGAGGGTTGGATATTTTTAGGACAGCTGAGCCCCTGGTAGGATGATATGTCAGAAGTTATTTTTACAAGTATAGGATCCAGTATCAGGATCCACACAGCTGGAGCACAGACTTGCCTTTATGGCTCCCAGCTCTCCCATTTTGAAACCAGTTGGCATTGGTTACACAATGTACAGGATGACTGTTTTGTTGCTGGAGCAAGTTGGAGAGGACAATTATGAAAACAGACTTATTTACATTACAATTACAATCCAGCAATTTCTGGATTTGGGTGGGGGCCTGCCTACAATTCATGTTAACATTCCCCACATTCAGACTCAACTGAAAACATGATGAGCCAAGTGTTTGCACCCTTTTTAATTTTGAACTGGGAGTGCCTGGGTGTGTGAAGGAGATGGAAACAGGCATCTTTCTTTCAAGCTGGCCTACATGGCTGACACCAAACAGTGCCTCAGCAGGGATATGGAGGTCAGAGAGGGTTGTCAGAGCCAAACCTCATGGTTCTACATGCATCAAAGTCTGTTTGGAGTGTCAGGACCTTCTGAGTTGGAGCTCACAGCATTACAGTGTGAATTTGGGGAGTTCAAAGGGATTGAAGTAAGAAGAGTGATTAATAGAGGCTGTATCTAAAGGAGTGCTTCATGCAGCTGAGTTTGAGTTTCAGATGATAATGGCAGAGTCTGGCAGCTTGTCTTCCCTCCTGATTGATGAAAAGCTGTCTGAAGCAAATAGTCAAAAATAGAAGTGTCTCAATTCTAGCCAGGTTTAAATCAATAATCACAGAACCAAAATAGACTGGAGGGGACCTTGGAGAGAACTGGAATGACTCTAACAAAAGTGCTAATTCCAGGAAGAATGAATGGTGATGCAAAAGTGCTAATTCCAGGAAAAATGAATGGTGATGCAAGTCTTGCAGCAGGCATGTGTGGATACATAGAGAATTCCCTTATCTTTTTTGTTAAAAGCACCCTTCCATAACAGAAAGGGCTGTCTGTACATGGAGAAGTTGTTCTGTAGCATCTGGCAGAGTAAACAGAGGGGAGACCTTTTTCCCCCTCCTTCCTAGTATTTAATCTATAGGGAAAGTCCTAGGGATTGCTCTGCAGGCTCTGTGGGAGGACTGTGGAGATCAAAAGCACTGTGAGAGAGGCAGGACAGAGCTGTTCATTTTACAAGGAGGTTCTCAGGCCTCTGTGTGTGTTCCCTGAGCTCAGGAGGGAAGGCAGCTGTGTTGGCTGTGGACAGAGTGGCTCTCCATGCCAAGCCCCTGACTGACCTCCCAGGACACCCATCCTCTGTGTGCCTCCATCCCTGCTGCTGTACAGGAGCCAGGGCAATGTGTTACAGCAGCACAGCCCATCAGGGGTGATAATCTAGTGCAGAATAGATGCAGAAGCTAAAAAGTGTGTGCAGGCCCCACTGCCATCCCCCTGTGGATTCCTACTTGCTAAAGTTGCCAAAGGCTGGAGGAGATCCCTGTGACCCTGCTTAAACTGTTAAAGTGGTCAGTTACTTATATTAAAATATATATTTTAAGTCTGCACTGCTTTGGCTTCTCTTCCCTGTTGTTGGATCTTGTTACATCCCTCTGACTGAGGAATTCAGTGTCTCTGATTGCTCTCTTTGTGATAAAAGACTTTGGTCCAGTTACCCTTTAACCTGCTTTGATAGGCTGTGTGGAAAAACCTCCTAATGCCTTTTATTAAAAAGCATATTTTCCCATTCTTTTATCATTAGAACACTGTTTCAGCAGTTGATTGCAGAGATGGACTTTTATTTTTCTAGGCTGTTGAATAGAGTAAGTACTTTGTAGTATGTAATGGGATTAATGACAGAGGTAGTTTTACTTCAGACAGAAGCATTCTTCTTCTAGGTGTTATTAATCTCCCTTATATTAGGTATGGAGTCATTAGCACAGGTACTGTAAAAGTAGGAATTTGATAGAAGGTGCTAATTCTCTGCCAGCATAATGGAAAAGCAGCAAAGTGCTCCTCTCCTCAATTAAGTATTGTCTCTGATCTCTATCTTAAGTCATTCAAATACCAAAATGGTGCCAGTGTAAAATCTGACTTCAGGCTGCCTTGAAGTGGGGATTTTGGGCTTTTCTGTGCTGTTCAGTCTTGTGCAGGTGGACTGGGGAATTTGAACCACTAAGTACTTCAAAGTTCTTTGAAGAGCCATTGTTACCTTTGACTGTCTCCTTGCTTGGCTGAGCTGGGCTTTTCTGTTATTTACTGAACCTCACTTTCATAACTCATTGGAGTTAAATATTCTTTTCTCCTGTGATGCCTTAATCATCTTTTCTGCCTGAAGGTTGGTGCTAACCAGGCCTTTCAATATAAGCCTTAGGCCTTGTGAGGGTTGCAAAGGCCAGTGCAACAATGAAGTGAATAAAATTGGCTGTTCCTATACTGAACAATAAAACATAAAAGGAAGGGACACAGGGATGACCTGTGCTGTGGAAACAGTTTCTGTACATAGATACTAAGGGCCAAAACATGTTTAACTTGCAGAAGTGACCACTTTGAACTATAGGAAGCAATGCACTGTTTCCTTGAGGAAAAACCCCTTTGAGGGTTTTTTGTTGGGTTTTGGGTTTTTGCCAGGAACATGTGGCCTGGGATGCCCCAGTGGCTGTTTGGACAGCAAACACAGAGGCTTTGAGTAGGAATGTGTTTAACTTGGCACACACCTCCCAATATTTGATGTATGTGTGCCAAGCCATGAGGTCTCATGAAGAAGAATCTGTCAGAGTATGGTCTAGTTCCTTGCTTCTGCAACTCAGTTCCATTTTCTGTTTCTCTTTCCCTGCATTTGCAAAGATGCTTCAAAGAAGCTCTTTAGGGCAAACCCATCTTGCTGCCTGGGTAGGTCAGTTGAGTGGGCATCTGACCTTGGTCAGGAGTTCACAGTCCTGTGAGAGTGTGCATGGAGGAGTGGATGGCTGTGAATCACATAACTGAACAGAATGCTAATTTTCTTTTGTTCTCCTTTAATTGACCACATGTGATATACAAGATACATGATGGTGCATGGGATAAACCTGATGGAAAAAGATGAAGAAGACTTTTTATTATTGCTTGATCTTGGTTTAACCATTTCTTTTGGTTTTGTCTTTTGCTGGTTTTAGCTGCTTCCGTGCCAATGCCTTCTTATCCCAGTTCTGGCTCTGGTAGTTCCTCTAGCAGCTCATCCACTTCCCACCTGGCATCACCTCCTGTAAGTACAGCTCAGAGGGTGCACTGTTTGTGTTAATGGTTTTCCTGCTTGTGTGTTTGAAATGAGGGCTCTGCTTTTGCACTCTCCTGGTGCAAGTCTCTGAGCACTGTAGTTCTGGCTGGGCTTGGTGCAGTGTTCTCTCCAGTTTAGAGATTGGATCCTGAAGGTTGGCTTACCCTTCCCAGTACATATTTCAGTGTGCCATTGCCTGTTGGATGAAAAGCCATTATGAAAGAAGTTGGTATGAATAACACTAGCTTGTCTTGGCAGACATGGAGAGCTCCTTGGAACCCAAACCTGTTGCTAATTCAGGGTGTAGCTCTGCTTCCTTGGCTGCACGTTCTGTGTGTTCAACAAAGTCTCTGCAGCCTGACAGTGTATCCACCACCTCCTGACCTGCATGTCAGGCACCACAAAGGGACATTCAGCAGAGCTGTTTGCTCAGACCAGACCTGCCACAGTCCAGTGGTCTCGTGAAAGATGATCTGGACTGATGGGTTTTCTCTCTGGTTACCCTAAACAGTGAAAACTTTTCTGGAGGGCAGAATATTTAAGTGACCAGTGAAGTAACATTCCTCCAGCTTACTGAACTGAAAGGTTGTTTTTGAAGGCTCTTGGTGAAAGCTTCCTTTGACTTTGAACTCAGGAATGCTGGTGGTGTGATTGGTAAGGGAAGGGAGAAGGATGGGACATTTTCCTCCCTGCCATGACTGGTCTTTTGCTCTGTTCTCTGAGTTTCCCTGGGCCAAAGTATCTCAATTTGGTATGGGAAGGCTGAGGGGCACCAGTAGAAGTTGATGTAGGTTCTCATGATGTGAGCTGGACAGAGAAGACAGGTCTGCTCCCCTCTGAATGTTTCATAGCTGTGTCCCTTAGAGCTTCCTCCCTGCAGCCTGAAGTAGAGGGTGGTTGGCTGAGCCCCTCCTGGCCATTAAACTCCAGGAATGAGCAGATGGTGTGAAAAACAGACTCACTCTCCTGAGCTTTCCTGGTCTGGGAGGCTTAAGGATGGTACAGGGTCTCATGTTAGAGGTTTGCTTCTCCTCTCCTGCTCTGCCCTTGGAGGTTTTGCTGATGGAGGTGTGCTGGCTCAGTCTGGGAAAAATGCCCTGTGTGCAGGGCAGAGTTCACAGATTGGATGGAAAATTCCTTCTGCCTGTATGTACTGTGTGTGCAGAGAGAGGGAATCCCCAGTGGTGCAGCAGGAGAGTCTCTGGAGGGTCAGCAAGGTCTTAATGAGGCCCAAGTGAAAGCTGCTTCAATTCTCTCTCAGCCTGGAAATGCATTAGGATAAAGACTGAGATCTGCTCTGTGGGCAGTTCAGCTGCCTTAAAGCTTTCTTAAACCATCCTGCCTCCTCCATCTGTCTGCAGTGTGAGGGGATGGTGGGGCTATTCATCATTTAGCTGAAGGAGGCAGGAAAATGGGACTTTTTAGGGACTGTCCTGCCTCTGACAGCTGTGAGCTGTTTATCTGCTGAAAGTTTAATCTCTTTTGGGCCTTTCTTTAGCTCCTTAGCAGCAGTACAGCAAAACAGGGTGGTCTTGGAAGTTCAGGAACACTTATCTCCATGTTACCAAGTGCTGCAAAAGCACAAATAGAGACCAGATGGTTCTGTGTTTAAGAACAAAGCAGAAAAAACATAATCCTAAAGAGCAACCAAAAGTAGCTCTGAAAACTCCTCTCATGTTCTCAGCCATACTAAGGTGAGTTGGTAGAAAATGTGTGATTGATCCAGAAAAGCTCATCAGAGGGATGCAATACCTGAAGTGAATTTTTCTTGTCTGTGGAGCATCAGACACAGTGGAAGTATGTTTTGTGTTGTTCTGACAGGGACATAAAAGGCTGTTCCTTTTGAGCAAACTGAACAGCTGCTTCTGGCAAATCATCAGCCCTGGTTTATCAGCAAAATGTTGTTTGTAGCCTTGTACAGCTCAGTTTAGAGGATGGAGCAGAATGATGAAGTAGCTGTGCTGAAGCCAGTGTTTGTTTTCTCCTTGAATTAGCAGTCCCTTGGAGAGATGCAGCAGCAGCTGCAGGAGAAGGCACTGGCATCTCCTACCCAGGATTCTCCTGGGTTTCTGCACAGATCCAAGGACTCTGCAGGAAGCAGCAGCAAGAATTCCTCCTGTGACACTGATGACTTTGTCATGGTGCCAGCACAGTTCTCAAGTAAGGTGGTTTCTGAAAATGCAGATATTTTGAGCAGAGGGGGATGTGGATGTTAAGGATAGATATTGAAAATTTGAAAGAGTGATTAAACTTGTCTGTTTTGACTGAATAGTAGGAATGGTTTTGTTTTCAAGCTGGTAGAGACATCTGGCTCACTGGCTAGTTTCATAGGATATTTTGTAATTGCCTTTAAAGACAGGATTTAAGAGTAAAGATTACTTTATGACCTCAATAAGAGATTGAACCTGGAAATGCAACTGGAAAAGAAGGCAAATAGGCTCACAGGGAAGAGTCTCTCTCTCACAGAAGCTTTTACTTTGTTATACTATCTTCAGTTTCACTCAGAATCACAGTCCAAGGCAGGATTTCAGCCAGCAAGCTGCATTTTACACTTGGGAAAAAATCCCCAGGAAAAACTAAAATATGTTGTTTTTTTCTTCAAATGCTGTAAATTTCATTTTAGGACCTTTATGTGTTTATACTTTGATAGGGTTTGCTTGAAAATACAGATGTGCATAGAACCAGGGCCTCAGTTCAGCACATGCCTAAGTATGTCCATGCACAAGTTCTTACTTAACCAGCAGAAAGACACTGTTCAACCTTGCCCATGTGTCTGATGCTTTGCTGAGTTGGAACTTGGAGATAAATGCTGTGATTCCTCCTTTCACAGTTGCACCACTTGTATTAGAACAAGAATTTGGAGGGGTAATCTCTGGAAGATCTCTGCAATCCTCATGATAAGGAGGAGCTTGTGTTTTCCCTGGAATCAGTGGTGGGACCAGTACACACTTGCCTGGTGCTGGTCATGTTCCCAGTGTTCAGATGTCTGTTGTGTATCCAGCTCATTTGGCTGCTCTGGATTTTTGCCACATGGGACAGGATGTTCCAAAGCACTGGGAGTATCTTCTACCACTTTTACACTGCAGCCAGTGGCTTGCACCAAGTGGACATGGACCTGTTGCCTCAAATGATTGCCAAGTTTTGGCCCCCTCCCAAGAGGACTTGCTTTCAGCCTAGATTTTCCAAAACTTCAGGGTGTAAGCATCAGCAGCATCTACCACAAACCTCAGCTTCAGCCCACATGTGGTTTGCAAAACACTGATTTCAGGAACAACTCAGCAGGGCTTGGAGGAGCAGGAAATTCTACACAAAATCTCAATTGCTATGAATGTATAAGTGTTTTTAAGAAAATTATCTTGAATTAATCTGTTTCTGTGCTTCCTTGTCCCTCAGGTGATTTAACTGCTGAGGCTGCAGGAGGGAAGCCAATCCAGGACAGCCTGATGTACAGTGGGTAAGAGCATCAAGGCACCTGAAATTGTCCAGCCACTGGGTGTTTGGGACTCTGGGGTTCTGGTGGATGGAAGGGTAACATGTCCCTGAGTTAGACTTTTTTTCAGGGGCATCTGTCACCTGCCTGGTTCTGTCCATTTTCAGTTCCATGTGGTGGGAGCAGGATGACAGTCCCCAGAGCTCCCACTGATGAGGTGCTGGGCAGACACAGCTCTTGCTGTGCTTTGTAGGAGGCAAACAGGGTTGGTTCCCAGGCTGACAGCTGAGTTCTTTCTGTTTTCCTCAGGAGCTCCCTGGTGACTTCAGCAGGCTTGGAAAGCCAGGGAAGGACACCATCTCCATCACCCCCATACAGCAGTTCTCCAAGCCCATCTGGGTAAGAAAAACTGTTTGGTGGTGTCTGTGCAACACTGAATAACTGAACTCCCACTGACTTCCAGGGGGGATTTTACTGCTGTTGGTGTGCTGGGCAAGATCTACATCTCTCATCTTAATTACTGAGTGACAGGAAACACCCAGGAGGAACTCCCCAGCCTTGGGCACTGATCAGTCCCAACTACTGAGCCTGTTTCTCCCTCTTCTGGCTCTCAGGAGGGGCTAGGAGTGAATACATGAGAGTTAGAATTAACTCTGTTCCCTGAGGGGGCAGGGATTGTTCTCAAGCAGAAGGTAAATGTACTGCTCATCCCCCCCAGTACCCAGCCCTCAGAGGTGGGCAGGATTCCAGATCAAGACCCTTGTTTCTAGTTCAGTGAATTAGAGCACAGCACTTCAAGGCTGAAGTTATGATGGACTTGAGTTACTGGGCAAGTGTGGGGGGTGTTGCTCATCTCCCCTTGCTGTTGAAGGACAGATGAGGGCCTGCTTAGTTGTTTGTGGTTTGTTGAAAAGCTCCTTGTGCTGTGTCTCTGTAAAGTAATGCTGATACTAGACCTTGTTTACTAATGGGGATGCAGGAGTAGGAGGAACATGTGCAAACAGGCATGGTCATGGCTTTCATTCCAACTAAACCAGTTGCTCTAAACTCACTTTTGGCCTTTAGAAGTGTTGTAGGTGTCAGCTGCCCACACATAACAGGACCAGCTGCCCAGTGGGCCCAGACACTTTTGTGTTTTGAAGGTGTTAATGGTCTGTGGAAGGTGATCCCCTTGACTCTGGGCCCTGAAGCTTTAGGATATGTGCTTAGCTTGCAGGGAGCTGCTGGTGTTGCTTCCCATCTTGTTCTTGCCTGCTGGGGAAGCAGGACAGCTTTCATCTTCTGTTCTGTCAATATGGCACCTGTCGGGGGAGGATGGTTTAAGGGGATTTCACACTGGGAGATAGATGACCCTAAAATCTTTTTTAAAAAGAAGATATAGTCCCAGGCTGTGAGTTGAACACATTTGTCACATGAACAGAGCCCAGAAAATGACAAAACATAGCCTCAAAGCATACAAATTTAACAGAGAATAATATAGCTCAGAGCCTAGCTGACGTGATCAGATTAATTGGCAAGCATGTACCTCAGTGTGGAGTTTAATTGCATGAGGCTCCTAATGCCATTGCCTGCTAAGCTTTTTAACAGCTTATTCCTTAACTGATTCCTTTGCATTCTGGAGTCTGTGTTAAAGGATTTGGCCTTGCTTTTGGGCAGCAGTGAGGAGAAATTCATGGAAGTTGACTACAAATGCTGCCTACTTTTCACTGTTCACCAAACTGGCTTCATCATTTTCTAGTGGATCCCAGGGTGACCAGTCAATGCCAGAGGCTTTAATCTAAACATGTTTTAACTTTCACTGTTTTTCCTACTCATTCCCAGCATCTTCTGTGGAGCAGATGCCAAACTCTCTAGTTTTACTTCCCACTTTTCTGTCTGCTTTCAAGGAAAGCTCATTCCTGTGCTGTTTGGGATGAGGAGTAAGACATCAGTAATGAAAGATTGGAACAGTCACTCTTAAATCCAGAGGATAAATCACGCTCTTTGATCTGTGCCCTGAAAGTGTTCAGGACTGGTGCCCCCCAGGTGTGCCCTTGCTGGGTTTCAGTGCCCTTCCCTGTAGATGGCACGAGACCTGTTGGTTCAGCACTTGGCTCCACTGGTGCAGAGCACCCCTGGTTTTCCCTCTGCCTGCTCCCTTGGAAGCAGCAGTTCTCCCTTCCATGTGTGGCTCCAGGCTAGCAAGCAATGCTGGCTGCAGTCCAACTGGGACAGAAAGCAAGGGCTGTTTCAGAGTGGCCAGCAGTGGGTTTTCCACAGGATGTCATGGTACACTCCAGGACAACTCTCCTTGCTCTTAATTAAGAGATTAAGAACTGGGCAGAATTAAAACATGCCAATAGTTGATCTTTTTTTAAATTATTTTTTTCAACTGCTTCCTTGAAGATGCTTAGTACTGAAAGGTAATTTCTTGGATGTACCCCACAGCACTAGATTTAATACAGTTTTCAAAGAGCTTTTAATTGCTGCCAAGTAGTTAAACTCCCTATCCCAGCTTTATCTCTTGGACTTTGCAGGTTTATGGCCAATTGCATTCTTTAGGGCTTGAGGCCAGTTAGGAGGTTTAGTGTATGTCACCTCATTTGGATAATTTCCTTTGCAACTTGCACCATGTGAAGGAAATAAGGACTTAATAAAACTCTTAGAGAGAGGGAAGATCCTTTTACCCAAGAACTTCTTTTCTGATAAAGAATTTTGACCAGATAGAAAGAGAGTGTTTGACGTGTATGTTCAAAGGTTTCATGTGAACCTTCAGATTTCTTGCTAAAGCTTTTTTTCATTTATGTCTGTCACAACACCATGTTTTATACTCATGGAAAGCAGATACATCAAAGCCTCACCTTTTTGCTGAGCTGCTGGAAACCTTGAATGCCTTTATTTTATTGTGTGTCAGTGAAGAATCAAGGCATCCATGCTGCATTTTGGAGACAAAAAGGAAATTAAGAGTCTGTTTTCTTGGTGGAAGAAATAAAAGCACACAAGGAAGAATGTATAGAACTTTAAACAGTTGAGAGAGGAATGAAGAAATCTGCATCATTTGATCATTCAGCCTTGATGAAAGATCTGTTCTAGTTATTTGAATGTTACTGTGATGGAGGAGTGTCTTCACATGCACTGTGTGGAGATCTGCAGGCTCTTTACTGCAGATCAGCTTTTCTCAGTGCTGTCACCATAAACCACAGAATGCTATGACCTTTCTCAAAACAGAAACTCTGGTAATGGGATGCTTTGAATTGCCAGATAAGTCACAAACTCTTCTTTCTTCCCTTGAGTACAAGCATGTGTTCTTGCTGAATTAAATATATCCTTTCATGCCATGTAAAATATTTCCATTCCAAGTGCTAGACCCCAAGAAGTGATGCTTTCAGCTTGTCAGGGGCAGATCCAGGTGTGTGTCCTCAATTGACAAGGAGGGAGACTGCAGAAGCCTTCATTACCAATAAGATCTTCCTGTCATTGTTCAACATCCCTGCAATTGGTGTTGGCAGTTGTAAATAGCATTGCCATGGCAATTAATCCTGGAATTCTGGGGCCTTTGGGAAAAGACTTTAGGCAGCTACTTAGTTAAATGTGGTATTTGCATGGGTATTGTACAGTGTGGTTCATGTGTAGCCTGGTGGACAGGCCAAGAGTAACCTGGGGGAGCAGGTATCAGACATGAGCCAATTAACCTGCTTGGATGGAAGGAGCCTCAAATTTGCAGAATGGACTTGTCCCATTTTGTGTGCATAGTATTCTATCTTGTCCCTGATGGGTATACAGATAGCAGCTCCTGTTGCTCAGATTTATTTTTCCTGAGTTGCCTTCTCCACCCTGTAGTTGACTTGCCAGTACCCTGATGTGCAGCACTGCATTCCCTTCGTGGTGTGAGAGTTCCACGGGGATGCCGTGGCTGCAGCAGTGCCTGTGCATGAGTCAGGCACAAGGAGCTCCTGTCAGCAGAGTCTGTGCTGGTGTCCTTTGTGAGCCACGGATGTTTAGCCCCTGCTCAGTGCTGTCTGCTTGGCTGTGGATCTGAGCTCTTGGAAACTAGGCCAGCCATGGCCTGAAATAGCAGGGCTCTGCTTTTCCTGGAGGGAGTGGTGCACTTAGGTGTAGGTTTTAGCATCAGGCTGTGGGTGGCAATGGTGCTGGAGTTTTCAGGAGATGTGTGGTGCCACTTCCCTTTGATATGACACTGAACCACCTCCCAGTGCAAACCCACAGCCCAGAGCAGCCCAGGGGACGCTCCCTGCCTGCAGTTGCTTCATGAAGATAAAATCTCCAATTAGCTGGTTGAAGGCCCAGCCCTTACAGGAGGTTCTCTGTGTGTCTCCTTCCACAGCCGGCCAGGGCAGTTTTCCAGCAGCAAGTACGGCCACTCCGTGCCCATCCCAGTCCCCACACAAATCCACAACTACCGTCGGATCGAGCAGAACCTGCAGTCTCCCAACCCGTCCTCCTCCCCCCGGTAAGTGCTGGGCTGGAGCCAGGGGATCTGGACACAAACTGCTTTACACTTCACTTTCTGTGCCTCTGTAAATTCCCCTGTGTGTTGGGCTCTCCTCCTTGCCCCCTTGGTGTGTTTGGGGGTGTTTTTGTGGTGATGTTGAGATTTATTTATTAGTACTGTAAATTTTGCCTGTGTGCTTTTATGTGAGAAAGCTCCTGTCAGCTCAGAGTGAGGGCTGAGCCACTTTGAGTCTGACAGCTTTTCCCATGCCAGCTATGGATTGGGTGTCCAAGTGTCCAGGCAGAAAGAACCATCCATCTGGCAGATGCCTTTATAAAAGGAAAATTTGAGATAAACAGCTAAAATGGATGAAGCTACAGAACCTACCTGACTTTACCTTAATTGGTTCCTGTAGCCAGTCATGCCATAAATGATGTGTTGTGCACGAGTTGCATATTAATGTGGTTATGCAGCCAGGACTGAGTAAATCATGAGCAATTTATGCCTGTGAGGCAGAGCATGTTTTCTGAAGGCTGTCAGGAAGACCCTGACACCAAGTCTGCAGCAGACAGCTGACCTGAGTTCAGAGCTAATGCCTACATCCAAGACATGTAAGGCTTCTATCTCTTCTCACATATGGTTCTGGCTGGCAGCAGCAGCCCAGGTCATGGACTGATGGGGAGGAGACCAGTAGAGGACCTTAAGGAGCTTGTGCAACAGAGGCACTCAAATAGAAGTGTCTAGGAGGTGTCATGTCTTTTCTAGGATGAGTTGTATTGGTATCTGGATTAGTTAAAGTTTAGATTTCAAAAGTAGGATAATACCTATGGTCAGCCTAAGTTTGGGCTTCAGCCAGCCTAATTCAGGATAAGGCTTATTTGAAGTGGACTCAGAATTAGAGACACAATATGCTGGTATTGATTAGGGATTAGCAGAAGGCTTGGTCTGTGCCACTGTAACTTTAATACTGCTTTATGTTAACTTTTTTGAGTGTGTGACAGGTTTTGTGGTAAACTGTCCTGTTTCCTATGTGCCTTGTGTTTTTGACAGCAAAACTTGTGGCCATTGTTGGTTTTGGACTTGACAAGAGTCCTGGTTATCCCTGTGAGGTATAAAGGGAGAGCTGTGGAGAAGGTGCTGTGCCAGCCCCAGACCTGGTGATGGGCTGCTGTGTTGAGGCTCTCAGCCCACAGCTACAGTCAGGGGGCAAACTGCCATGTTTTGCTCCTTATAGTCACCTCTGTGTAATGCTGAGATTGGCATGTTCCTGCACAGGAACTCTAGGAATGGCCCCAATCAGGGTGACTCACAGGCTGCTTTTAGCATCCTCTCAGCATCGCTGGCGTCATGTTTTTTCTGCCCCAGGAAGCCATACTTATCTCTGGCCATCACTTCCTCTAATCAGCAGGTTCAGTAGACACCCTTCAGGAATGGCAGGAGAAAATCCACCAGGCATTTAGTGTGTGATTCCACTTTTCCATCAGGTGTATCAAACATTGCTGCCAAGTGCCGAGTCATGTTTGCTGAGTCATTTGATTGCAAACCTTGAGGTACACTCTGGTGTCTGAGAATGTCCCCCTGTCACCTGGCTGGCTGCTGTGCCCCTGTGTGCTTGTGGGCAGCTGTGTGCCTTGGTGAGGTGCTAATTAGGTGTGTGTGCCTCTGGCCACATCACCTGTCCTGCTTGTCTGCTGGCTTACCCTGGGTCTCTAAGGAGGCATTTGACATTCCACATCTTCAGCAGCAGCAGTCACCTGGTGGTTTTCTTCTGCAAGTTCCTGATAGATAAAATTCAGCCTTCTGCATGGCTCGTGGTCTGGAGAATTAAAAACATGGCAGGGTAATACTTTCTGCCACTGAATATCTAGATATCTTCTCACCTTTCTCATTGGAAATTCATTTTGCTTCAGGGCCAGGCACTTGATGAGCATTAGCCTCTGAATCTGGAGCAACCTGAAGAGAAGTGATTTTTAGGTTAAAATTTTCAAGTATTTCCTTTTTTCCAAGCATGTGATTATAGCATGGATTTACTTGGCTGCAGAATGTGGTAACACATTGAACAGTGGCAGGGAGGTTGGCAGATCAACTACTCAACTATCCCAACTACTGAAATAGATTTATTTTTTAAAATGTATTTATTTTCTGAAATGTGGCATAAAGTGAAATATACACCTTGAAGTGTTGTTGAGTTACTGACAGTTCATCAGGACATTTCTGCCATTCCTGGCACTGCTGAAACCCACATCCTTTGTTCCTTCTGCTCAGATACATGAGGACACTTAAATGCAGCATCCCTGGCAGTGGAGGCAGGATACCTTAGTGACAGCATCTTTCAGTGGCTCAAGCTTGGAGGGGTTTTTTTCAGCAGTCATTGATTCCTGTCCAGAAAACCACCTACTGGTTGAGACTAATGCTTTTGTAACAAGAGCAAGAGAAAAATTGTTTCCAAATTGAGACTGGAATGAAGGACTTGATGAAAGGGCTCATATAGAGGAGTGTAATGGGAATCTTAGTGAAGGAGCCTGCAGAGGCAGAATGACATTGCAATTTAAGTTGTGTGTTCTTAATGATGGTGAAAAGATTAACATATTGAGAAATAATTAATTAATATGCAATAATCCCTCTCTCTCCAGACTGATGGTGTGGATGTACTCACTTTCCCACTGGTTTCTTCTTCTTTCATTTCAGCACTGGCTAATACTCAAGGTTCCTGCATGTGTGGGCTTTACAAATTAATTTTAACTCCCTTAGTTGAGCATTCATAAGGAGTTGAAGGCGTTTAGACAGGCAATTCTGACTATCCTGGCCAAAAACCCAAATTCCTCTGGGTAGTTGTGAAGTGTTTCAGATCTGACAGCCACACACTGTTGTGTTTTCTGTTTTGCTCCTGATTTGAGTCCAAGCTCTGTTACAGAGCAGTGCATTGGCACACTTTACCTCAGCATTGAGCACAGAGCTTTCTGCCTAAAGGATGCTCTGACTGAAGAGCAAGTGGCTCAGCACAGGAGCACACTGAATAAAGCAGGGCATTCCAGAGACACTGCCTACAATAAACACCTTGGACATGGAAAGATAGGAAACTCTGTCTTGTTCAGCATTGCTGTAGATACCTGCAAGCATCTAAAGTGTCTCTGAAGAGTGTCTGTCCTGCTTACAGCTAAGCTAACCTCCACTGTTCTTTCCATTTATTGAATTGAAACTCCTGAGAACAAGGATTGTCATCTTAATCTGTTTTGGTGTAGTCCTAGAACAGTGGGATTTTGATCCAGATAATCACTCATGAAGCTGTGCTTTTGTGGGAGTAACTGTGTGTGTGTTGGGTGATGCTGCTCTTCCTCTTCTGTGCTGGCCTCTGGAGTGAGCTGTGTGCTGCTCTTGTTTCCTGTAAGGTCTGGTGCGGTCCGGAGGTCCAGCAGTACAAGTCCTCTTGGTTTTCCCAAAACTGGTGCTTCCCCTCCTTATCCTGGAGAGCATGGATCCGTGCCCAGCACTAAGAAGCTCTCCTTTGGTGGTGCCAAGCCCTTTATGCCATCACCACAAGGTAAGATGTCAGCTGGCACATTGCTGTCCTAATAAAATCATTTGCCTCTTTCCTGTAAAGAGGGAGGTTTTGACCAGCTGTAGCTGTCAGGTAGTAGAGAGTTCAGATTGTTGTGTTCCCCTGTGGTTCTTCTCCACAGATTATTTGACAAGTGTTTTGACCTCAGTAAAACGGAGAGAAAAATACCTGTTAGCCCCAGGAGAGGCAAGCTTTGCTTTGGTGCCTGCATCAAACATTTTGCTGCCCTCAGAAGAGGGCATCTGTAAGTGCAGAGTATCTTTTTACTGTCTTGGGTTGGGGTGAGAACAAATGTAAGCTAATTATCATCAAAGCAAAATTCTGACCAGCTTTGAAAGGGCTTGAACTTCCAGACTGAAAAATTTTGGCTGAATATCTGGTAGCCTGATCTAGATGCTAACAAGCAATTCAAGTGGAAAGGGACAAGAAAAACCCCAGTGTGCAATGGATGCAATTTGCTGTTTTCTGTAAAAGAACAGGATGATATAATGAGCTGTTCTATATCCCTGGTGTCTTGATCCTCTGTTTATTAGTCTCTGCTGATGGGGAAATAAAGAATATTCATATTCTATTCCTCTGAACTAATATCAGTGCAAAGTCAGACTAAAACTTGCTAAAGTAATACCAGGCAGAGGGTTTTTTATCTGCTTTTACAGGGGTTGATGATCTTCTCACCACACAGCTAAGGCTGAGAAGATGGAAGAGATAACTGGCATCTTTTTATAAACAGGTGGTGCATAGTGCTGTTCTTGGCTATGAAAACTTAATACTGAATTAACTTCTTTTTCATTTCATTCCCTCCCAGTTGGAACAATCCCAGAGCAGCCCAGCCAGACTGTTACCCCAGCTTCTCTTGGGGCAGAAGTGAGAAGCCGTGTTCCTGCTGCCGGTGCGTTGGTCCTTGCCTTCCTTCATTATTCCTGTGGGTGAAGCCAGAACTGTAGTCTCAGGGCATTCTAGGTTGGGTTGGTTGCTTCAGCAGCTTCTCTGGAAGTTTTGCCAGCCAGGAACTCTGTGTGTTGGTGGGAGTTAGGGTTGATGCATTCACATCCCATCAGCCAGCATCTTCCAGTACTGACAGACCATGTGTAGCAAAAACTCAAATTTGGATCTTGGAAGCCAATGGATTGAGTGAAGGAAAAGCAACTCAAAACCTCCAACACCTCCTCTGCCAAGAGGCCTGCTTGGTGTGTAGTTTCCTTGCTGCTGAGCTCTGACAGGGTTTGTGTTTCTGAAGGGCAGCAATGAAAGAAGCTCACTTTTATTTCCCTGCTGTTCATAGCTCATCCTCCCACAGACTCCAAACATGACTAGGCCTGGCAGTGCTGTGGCTCTCTGATCAGCACCACACTTAGCCATAGAAGGTTCTGATCTGCAGCTGTTTGAGCTGTAGATGCTGGGATCAGGCTGTCTCTGTGTCAGAACCAGGCAGTGATGTAGTTTGTCACTCTGTGCCCTCCAGGTTCCTTGGCACCCGAACAGTCTCCTCGAGGGATGGGCTCCCGGCTCCACAGTGCTCCCAACCTGTCGGATTTGCATTCCTGCAGGCAGAAGATAACCAAGCAGCACTCTGATCCCCTTGTTGCTCACTTTGGTCATACCCCAGTCAGCCAGCCTCTGCAGATTCATGGCTTGCAGCACTGCCGGCAGCTCCGATCCTCACCAAAGCTCTCTGAGTTCATGCAGAGAAGCCCTTTGCCAACCATAATGGGCTCCCCTACAAAGGTATGCCCAGGAGTCTCTCACAGCTGGATCTTCTTGGTGATTTGGGAATGAGCAGACAACTCTGACCTGGATTTATCAGCACTCACTCCTATCCTGTGGGGGCTGTGCAGTGGTCTGTGTGCAATGGGGTGGTGTCCTGCTCTGCCCTGGCAGCAGTGCCCAGCCCTGGGAGCAGGCAGGGGAATGGCCAGAGTGTTCCACAGCAGTGACCCGGCTGTGACACAGGAATCCCCAGCACAGCCAGCAGCCAGTGACAGCCCTGTGCCTCATGGGGAGTGGGCACTGTGACAGCCTTTCCTCTGCTTACCAAATTCTCAGCAGTTTGTTATCTTTCATTTTAGCCTTTCTGGAATTAGGGACGAATGACTGTTCAGGATGGGATTTCTACCTTTATTTCAGGCAGATTGTTAAATAGTATAATTTTGATAAAAAAATAGGAACCAAGATGAACCTTTCTCCTTCATTTTAAATACAGATCTCTGTTCTTTCTATTCCTCTTAGGCTGTGTCCCCATTTGAGTTTCCCAAAACCCCAAGTTCCCAGAATCTCCTCACCTTGTTGGCCCATCAGGGGGTCATGATGACTCCAACACGGAACAAGACCTTGCCAGATCTGAAGGAAATGGGTCATTTCCACTGCCAGCAAACTGGGCTGGGATTGAGGCCTGTGGAAGAGATCAAGGGCAGGTAAGCTGCAGTCTGCTTCTTACAGTGATGCTTCACTCCTCAATACAGGAAAGATGGGGCAAATTTTAAACCCCTCCTGATGCTGAAGTTGTAGTGAGGCACCTGTAAATATTGTGTAGTTATCTGTTAGCACCTTTGGATTGCAAACAGATATGTACAGACTTCTAAAGGTCTTCCTCTAAAGGGACATGATACAGACCATGGCCTGTATCTTTTAAAACTGAAGAATGTCTGCAGCTTCACACCATGTTTAGTGTGCAGAGTTTCATCAAGTTGGGATGCAGGACTTTGTTACTAGACAAGCAATTGCTCAGATGCTTGGCTTGCTCTCTGTGGGGTCTGTCATGGAGGAGAAGCTGTTCTGGGTGTTCCTCCTCCGTCAAACAGTGGCACAGGTTTTCAGAAGAGAGATCTGTTGGAAAGCCACATGCTGGTTGTCATGAGCACTGCAGATAGAAAGTCACTCAGGTGCTGCTGTTAAGTTTTTCTTACATGCCTCTCTGCACACTGCAGCTTTCCCCAGTGTTCTGGAGCAGTCCTCTGATATTAATTTTAATTCCTTTAAAAAAAAAAACAAATTATGTTGTATTAATGTAGTGAGGACTTGCATTACTGCAGTTAGTCATGATAGTTCTGTGCTTTCTACCAGTAGCAGGAAGTGCTTGAGATGCTCTGTTAAAAGAGTGTTTTTTCAGCTCCAGAGTTTACTGTGTAGTGTTAAGTGGCTGTGGACCAGGAGTAGCACAAAGAAGTGAAGTTAGCTGGCACCTTGCACCTGTTGACTTCCAGCATCATGTTGTATGTTCTCTTTTTAGATCTCTGAGCACAGGCAGGCTCACTGACCTGCTTCTGAAGGCAGCCTTTGGGGCCCAGATCTCGGAAGCTGGCAGCAGCGACAGCCTGAACAATGAGAAGCCAATGGAAATTGCAGGTAGGTGGGGAGGCCAGGGTCTGGCAGGATGTCCTGGGCTGGGCTTTGCCTGCACCCCTCCTGCAGATGGGAGGCTGCTTTGCCGGTGGCTCTTGGCGCAGGAAGCGAGTGCCGTGTGAGGAGTGCAGGTGTTGCTGTCCCTGCTCTGTGGGCTGTGTGTGCTGTGTAACTGCTGGGTAGTGGTGTGGTTTTTGTAGGCAGGGCTTCCTCTCTCGGCCCCTTCAGAGTGTGATAAGCTGTGGAAGTGGTGGCTTGGTGCCAGAGCGCGAGTGGCTCTCAGGGCGGGTGTTGCGGGCGTGCAGGCCAGGCGGCGAGGATGGAGAGCAGCTGCAGCAGTGGCTGGCACTGCCCAGGCTCTGTGCTGTGGCCCGTGCTGCTGGGGATGCTCAGTGGCCTGTGCTGGTCCCCAGTGTGTCCCAGAGAGTCTGCAGGAGCGCAGCCGCCGGGCGAGGCTCCCGTGCTCGGAGTGACCTTCCTGTAATGCCGGTCTGCACCTTTCAACTGTCTCCCCAGCTCCCTCAGGTGCTTACGGAGGGACCCTGCACTCTGGTGCCCGGGCTGGGGGCTCTGCCAGCCCATCCCCAGTGGTTTTTACTGTCGGATCCCCTCCCAGTGGAACAACCCCCCCACAGACCACGAGGACCAGGATGTTTTCAGGTAAAGGGCCGATACCTACCTGCCTGTTCCAGTGGGAGTGCCTGGGGGCAGAGAGATGTGTTGCATTCCTTGCTGCAGGGCACTGGTGATGGCAGAAGGCTGCTCAGAGCAATCTGTAGAGCTCAGCTGGTCTCAGCACCTTTGAGGTTCTAGTGCTGGCTCCTGCCAACTCCAGTTGTTGCTTCTAGCTTTTTGCACTGGCATTAATGCCAGAGAGTGGTTTTCCAGTACTGCAAGAGACAGGTAAACTTTTACTTTATTGCTCTGTGCTTCAGGAATAGTGCTGCAGATGTTCACAGAACCACTGCTGAGAGGTCAACAAATGTAAAAATTGTGTTGTGTTCTGGTTGTTCTCCCCATGGATTTTGGATGAGCTCTAAAAGATGAGCGTGACTTTCTGTGCCCAATAATTTCAGTGCACAAGGACTGTTGGGAAAGGGCCAGGAGGTTCTCTGTGTGCAAAACTATTTAGAGGTGTTACTCATACTCTGAGCTGCTTAGGTAGGAGATGGGGAAATTCTCTCCTGCTTGACAGATACTCCTTGTACGACACCAGTGCTCTGGCCTCGTCAGGCAGCAGTTGAGGCTGTGGTAATTGGCCCTTTTGGGATAGAGTGTCTGGGAGTTGGAGTCTATGTTCAGTTTAAGAAAATATTTGGACACATTTGATTTGCATATTTGGCTTGTTTGTTTTTTTGTCTTGGCTGTTGCTCATCTGAATGTACTTGACTCTGTTGTTCTCAATTATTGCAGGGAAAGCTTGGATGTGACCATGAATAAACTGCTTGACTGGGATGGGGGTACATGTGGGCTTGGTTCCTGTGTATAACTTGCATTTCCATCCTTGAAACCACTCATGTCTTTGATTGCCTGGCAGATTGGAACCACAATTCCTTCTTTGTCTCATTTATTTGTAGAGTGAGCTTAAAAACTGTGTGAGGGGCCTGTAGCACAGTGGAGTTACTGTCCTGGCTATAGCCTGCAGCTACTCCTGCTATGTGATGGATAGAGGATTCAAACTTCCTGTGTTGCTTTTTAGGGATAATAGCAATCTGGAAGCAGATCCAAGCACCAGATTTTTGCAGGTTGATACTCAAGTGCTCAAGGGTCTGCCCAAAAGTCAGGATGTCAGATGGGAGGCCTGAAATAAGAGGCTGTTGAAAGTGAATCTGCAGCACACACACAGTGTTAGGTCAGGGTGACCAAAGCAATGCTGCAGGACAAGCTTTGTTTATTAGGGCTGTGCAGGAACTCCTCATGTTATAGTTAATGCACAAAGTTAATGGTGGAAAGGGGAGAGCTGCAAGCTGAAACTTTTCACCTCAAGTGCTTGGACAAGCCATGAGTAAGGACAGTTCTAAAGGCAGAGCCTTTCTGTGAGTCATCCTAACCATTTCTGCAAACAGCCTCTTGGAATTACAGGGCACCCAGAATATGATGTTGTAAGTCCTTTCCTCTCCTGTCTCTTGAGACAACTGGAAACACTCTGCCAGTCTTTGATGATCCACTTAGCTTTGAAGCATTGCTGCCAACGTGGAGAGAGCTTTTGGGAGGAAGAGGCTGTGCCTCTCTGCAGATCAGTTGTGCATTATTACATTGCTGAATCTTTTGAAGGCAGGGTTGGGCAGTAAATTAACCTTGTAGTTAGAAGAGGTCCTCCAGAGGACCAGTGAGAGTGGAGAATACCAGCTGGGTAGAATTAGCAGAGTGTTGGAGCTGGTATCAGACAGAATGTTTCCCTCTGTGGCAGTGTGCCAGGGGTAGGAAAGCCTCTGGAAGTGGTGAATGTATTGTGAATACTCTGAGGCAAAATCTCCTTTGTGCTCCTAGGGTGGATTAAGTGGTCAAGAAGGGGAAAAGCTGATGGTGAGGGAATTGTCTGATGAACACCACACTCACAGGGTCTCCAGAACCCTGGGGTTAGGGTCTTAACTCAGCTGGTCACTTATTCTCTGCCCAGCCTTTTATTTATAAAGAGGGGAAGGTAAAAGTTCAGGTCATTTAATGGAAAACTCTCCTGGCTTGCATACAGGATGTTCTAGAACCATCACTTATCAGAGTGCTCATTCAGTGACAGTAATAGCAAGAAGGCAGGGAGCCAGGGTTCAAACTGTGCTGTTCAGTGGTGGGGAAGTTGCCTGTGACAGTGTATGATAAAAATCTGCCCAAGATATTGTGGCAGGATTCAGAAAGGGTTTCGCCAAAAAAAGAGAAAATAATTTCTTTTGAATTGTCTCTGTAAATGGTCATAGTTCTGGAAGGTGCTTTAAGTCTGCCTGAGCTTGTTAGCTGGTCTGCCTGAGTCACTAAGGAGTTTCTGGTGGGGAGTGCTTGTTCTGCATCCAGAGTCCTTGCATCTTCCTCCAAAGTTCCTCTTGCTGTCTCCTGTCAGATCCAGGATCCTGAATCCTACAGAATTCTCTTTCATGCATGAGGAATCGCCTGGCCTGCTATTAATACCTCCAGTTAATTCTTTTGTCTGTTTTTCTTCACAGTGGGGTCTTCCAGCTCTCTCAGTTCTGGAGGCTCCTTCAGTGGAAGGCACTTGGCAGTGGGAGCTGCAGGGGAGGCTCTGGAGGGCCCCTCGAGTCTCCGCTACACTTTTGCTGATCCCATCACTGCCAACCTGGAAGGTGCTGTTACATTTGAGGCACCAGAGCTGCCTGAAGAGACACTCATGGAGGTGGGTATATCTCAGGGGCAAAGGACAGGGGAGTAAAAGTGAAGCAAATCCAGACAACTCCATGCTTTGCTTCCAAAGGTGGAGCAAACAAGACAGCAAGTTGCAAGAGAGCAAGGCCAGTGAAGTGTTCAGAAAACCCAGGGCATATTTAGCCCTTTAGTCCATATACCAGCCCATGACTGGGGTTAAAATTCCCCGTTTCCAAAGTTGAAATTGCAGGTTGGAAGATCAGTTATCCAATGCATTCTGTATTAAGGGCCTCTGAAGCAAACCTGCCTGCTTTGGGTCTCTCCTTTTTTAAAAGGCTCAGCATTAGTACTGGCTGACCTGAGAACATGAGTAGCTCAGTGTGTCAGGTGCCTGCCTGGTGCACTTGGGGAGCCAGCAGTGATATGGTCTCTGCTAAAGGATCTGAAAACAAAGTAAACCTGACACTTCTGTTCCTGCTGGGGGTGGGGGGGACACTGTGTTCTGCACCAGAAAAGCTGAACCAGATTGTGGAGCTGAAAGGCTGCCAGGCTCCCCTTCTCTGCAGGCTGAAGCAGAGCAAATGCTGTTATAGCTGGGATATATTTGAAATGTAGGTCAGGCTGCCCATTTGCAGTGGAGGTGGGAGGCAGATCCAGTCACGCTTTTAGCTCTGCTTGTGATACCTCCTTGGGCTGTCTGGGACTGGAGAAGGCTCTTTGTGTCTGATACTTGCTGGTGCTGCTGAAAACCCCAAGATACCAGGAGAGATATGCACACGTTGTTTTAAGGATGTGGGTTTGCTCTTCTACTTCAGATTTTGTTGAGCTCATTTTTTCTGTCAATTCTGCATTGGATTGCTTTTGTTGGCTTCATTACCTGTAAAGCCACAGGGTTTCCAGCAATGATGTGATCACAATAGCAGTCAATGTAACTGGGCATCCTACCTGTGTGAGGTGACAGAAGTTTGGGACCCTGCCAGCTGCCACCACTTCAGATGCTGGTCTGAAGAAAAGTGCCCTAAGGAAGCACCAGTTGATCTTGGAATAGCACTCAGCTTCTCTGGCTGTAATGAGTCATTTAGCTTCAGTTGTCATTTCTGCTGAGCACAGTAATTCCTTTTCATGTCACAAAACCTTTGCAGCAGATTTCAAGACCCTTTTGTGCTCTGTGGAGTTGGCCAGAATGCAGACCTGGCAGGTTTTCTGATTTCTGCTCATCTTTCAGGGCACTGAAGTCCCACTGTTCAGGTGCCCTTGTTTATCTTGAGCAGTGCTGTTGAGTTCAGATGGGTGGTTTTTCTGTCTTTTGTGAAAGTTTCTTTAGGTGCAGACAAGACATACTGGAGGCTGGAGTTTAGTTTCTTTTGCAGTGCTCTAAAAACACAATACAGAGATGGCTACAGAAGACTTGTGATGGCAAATGAGGCCATAAATGCCAACACAGTTAACAGAAGCTGACTGTAGGCAGAGGAAGGACAGCCTGTGGGTTAGAGATAAGAGGCTGAGACATGCAAGATCTCAGCAGTTTCCTGCTCTGCCACAAACTTCTTGTATGACTTGGTAATTACTTAATCTCCAAATTCATCCTCTGCTTTTAAAGAAAATTGAGGAAGATGGAGATAACACTTCCTCACCATACAGGACTGTCCAGGTGGTGGGAGGGAGAGATTCATGTTCCAGATAGTCAAAGCTGCCTGAGCAGCCAAGTGCCTGAGCCAATGAAGGAAAGAAACAATCTCTCAGATCTTGAGTATGGGGTTTTTTTGGTAAATTCATGTAGGAAACATCCTTACCCCCTTGGAGTTACCTTTTTCAACAGAGAGTACAAACAATGAAGTTGGCATCTGACTGAGGCAGCAATTCTCTTCGCAGACCCACAGGCATTCAGTTTTTCCACAAATAGTAACTTCCCAGAACTGGTTGCTGTGACTTAACCAATGCAGCTTCCCAGAAATGGGATAATCCCCTTTGATCTGTAATAGCAGAGGAAAAACTACCCTGAAATGACCATGGCACTTGGTGTGAGCACTTCCCTCGCCAGCTGGGCAGGAGTTGCAGATAAAAGGTTGTCCTTGCTGTCTCCTCAAAGAACCTCACCCAAGGCTCACTGCACTGAACTGGGAGGGGATGAAGGCTGGGGTGTAGGGTAGGAGACATTTTGGCAGATTTTTGTGGTGTAGGAGGTTTTCAGTCTCATGAAATCCACATTGGCATTGTGGGGAGCAAGAGCTGGGCTGATGGTGCAGATGGTCTCTCCCCCTTCCTGGCTGACTTCTCAAAGAACCCCACAGAGCTGGGATGCTCCTTGGGAAGGGAGCTTGTCATTTTAGAGTAAGTCTCACCAGCTTCTCCAGGGAGCTGTCTAGAAATTTCTGGCCTGGGGCTGTTGTTTGCTGCTGTTACTGGGGAAGAGGAACCAGTGCAGGCTCCAGGCTGAGTCTGGCCCAGAGCAGAGACGTAAGGGGGTGTGGTGGTGTTTCTGTGAGCTGGAGTGGGTTGCTGGCACAGCTTAGGTGAGCAGCTTTCCCTGTAACCCCCCTTGGCATCCCTCTGACAGCAAGAGCACACGGACATCCTGCGCAGCCTGCGCTTCACGCTGGCCTTCGTGCACTACGTGATGGAGATCGCTGCTCTGAAGGGCAGCTCCAGTGACATCAGCAGCTCGGTGACATCTGAGTACCAGCTCCAGGAGAGCGTGGTGGCCGACCAGATCAGCCTGCTGAGCCGGGAGTGGAGGTGAGGACGGGCTCCCAGGGTTCTGTCACTGCCTCCCACCCCACACATCCTTGTGTTCCCACACTCCCTGGGGACAGCAGCTGCTGTCACACTGATCTGTCTGCTTGCTTTGCAGCTATGCAGAGCAGCTCGTGCTGTACCTGAAAGTGGCAGAACTTCTGTCCTCGGGGCTGCAGATGGCCATTGAGCAGATCAAAGCTGGCAAGCTGTGCCTCTCCTCCACTGTCAAGCAAGGTAAGGGGCTGCTGCACTCATGGAGGAAAGGGCTCACCTGGAGTGGAGCTATTGAAAGTGTCCCAGAGGGTAGGGAGTGAGTGTGAACCCCACCAAGGTGGGGGGGGCTCATTTATGGCTGTCCCCTTGTGTTGCTGGATCTTTATTCACACTGAGAGCGTTCCTCTCTTCACATTGCCTTTATGGCTCTGAGCTATTGCCACGCTCCTGTGAGACTCTTCAGCACTAATTGTGAGGGGGGATGTATCTTATCTGAGTCCTTGTATATCTGTCTTAGGTGCTAATGTGTACTTGATGTAAGCCCAGCTTAATTACACAGTGCATGTCCTAGTAGGTGCTTACTCAGCAAACAGGGACTTGTCCTGGCAGTGATGATTTTTCAAGTGAAACAAAAACACAGGAAGTGAAGTACTGGTAATGCCAGAGTCACTTCTTTGCTGGTGTAGCAGCTTTACATTTGCATCTGACTGGCTGTGGTGAGAGCTGGCTGTGAGTCAGTGATTAGAAAAAATAATTTTAAAACTCCCGATATAATATTACTGAGGGAGCCTTTTGAAGCACCTGAAGTACTTAACCCACCAGCCACCTACCCCAAGACTTTGTCTTTGCAAGTATTTGTGCTGCCTTGGGATGGGGTGTAAAAAAATGGAAGTTAAATACGATGAACACACGTATATTGTAGTAGGCAGTGTAGAGCAAAATACAGATTTAGCTACACATCTTTCACAAGTTCAGGCTAACAGGAAAGTTGTCATAACCAAATAAATCACTTCTTTTCAGAGCAGATTGCAGCTTCTAGGTTGGTAGTGTAATTTGTCCTTCAGTGTATGGGAATTGGGCAAGGCTGGCTTGTCTTGTTTCATGCAGTATGGGGATTTTGTGTGTAGGAGTTAGTTCTCATCAGATGTGGGTGGGAGTTTGTGTTCAGTACTCTGTGTAGATCATGCCATGTAGCTGTGGAGACTCAGCTGTGGCTTCCCTTGCAGTTGTGGATTGTTATTTAATCACTCAGAGTCCTATTTGATTCCTGATTCCCTATTCTGTATCCTTCCCGCTCGAGCTGCCGTGGTTCAGGAGAGGAGGTGGCCTTTCACAGGCACCTATGCCTTTCCTTAGAGATTCCCTTGCTTAGTCAGTGCTGCTGATCCACACTCCAGGAGCTCCCACGTGTGAGCCATGCACCTCTTCACAGCACATCATCACCCATCAAGTAGCAGAAGCTCTGTATGTGCTGCTGGTGTGTGAGACATCCTGTACAGACCAAACTGCTCCTGCCTTGTGACTGCTGAGGGAAACCAAAATAGACCCAGCCTCAGGTGAACCAGGCATGTGTAGGAGTTGCCATGTGCAGGCTGGTGGAGGTGACAGAAAAAGGAAAAAGACCCTCTTGCTGCAGGGTTTTCCTGTCACCCTTGTGGCTTTAACAGAACCCCATTGTCTCCAGGTTAATCCTTTGGGGTCCTGCACATGGGTATGAGGGGGCAGAGGGAGAACTGTGAGTAGTGCCTAAAGCATTTATTTTTTACTTTTTTTTTTTTACTGTAGTTGTGAAGAAGCTAAATGAGCTTTACAAATCCAGTGTATCCTCCTGCCACTGCCTCAACATGAGACTGCAGAGGTTCTTCTTGGACAAACAGAAGCTCATGGACCGGATCAACAGCATCACTGCAGAGAAGCTCATCTTCAGCTACGCTGTGCAAATGGTAAAAACCTCACAGTGCCTGGGACTGGGGGTAGCACAGAGCAGTGTTGGGTTTTTCATGGCATTAGCAGGTGGTTTCCCCTCACAGTGCTTCCTTCTGGAGGCTGGGCAAGGGGGGTGTCCAACCAGCTGAGGGACTGTGCTGGGAAAGCTGGGTCTGTTCTGGGAGTAAGCTCTTGGTACTGGGTTGTTGCCCTCAGGTGCAGTCTGCAGCCCTGGATGAGATGTTCCACCACAGAGAGGATTGTGCACAGAGGTATCACAAGGCTCTGCTGCTAATGGAGGGGCTCCTGAACATCATCACTGAACAGGGGGACATAGAAAACATCAGTAAATGTGAGTATTAGGTGACTTCTTGGTCTTTCCCCAGCTAGAACATGTGGGCTTTTTAGCTGCATGGCTCAGAAATTTCAATTCCCAGCACCATTTTTTCCCTTTGGCTGCATCTTGGTGGACATAGCAGAGATCTCTTGGCTTGTTACAGCTCCTCGCAGCCTGGCCTCCTGCTTTTTCAACAGAAAAACTGTTAGAAATGCAGGTCCCTGTTCTGAGCCACATTTTGGAGCTTTCCATGCAGAGCAATAGCCAGCACTTTGTTGGAACTTTGGATGTGTGAAAGAACTCACTGGAGGAAGTGGTTTGGCAGCAGCAGGGTCCTGGGGTTGGTTTCCAGCCAGAGCCATCCTTTGGCACAGAGCACTTGGGAACGTGAACCTGCAGTGGCTGCAGGGCAGAGAGGGCTGCTCAGCACACCAAGGGCTCCTTCCAGCACATCTCCTCCATGAAGGCAGAGCCCTTGCATAGGCAATGAGAGGAGAGATCTCTGGCTCCCAGGCAATCAGTTAATTATCACCAACTTTCACAGCTGACAGGAGGCTCACTGAAGGAAAACAAAGGGAAATGGGCAAGGTGGTGTGTGGTACTGGAGGACTAAGTGAATAGGGAATACTAAATAGTTTCTGTTGTACTGTTTCTTACCAAACCTAGATCCCATCTTTTGATCCAGAGATATAGTTAATGCATGCAATGGATTTCTTTTCCCAGTTATTATCCTGGTATTGCAAGTTCCAGCTTCCTGATTGAGCTGTTCTCTGATAGGCAGTAGTGGGTGTGTTTTTCATTTTAGATCTCAGGTCTATGATTACATATTTCTGGAAAGTAAAGTGATGCACCTAGAAATACAACAAGGGTTCCCATGAGAGGCATGAATTCCACCAAACATTTAGCTTTTGAAAGATTCTTGGGCTCAGGTGATGAGACCCTGGCACTGAGGATGCTGGATGGGCTCTCCCAGTGTAAATGTAAATAAATGTCACTGGAGACCCTGAGCTATTTTGCCTGCTGGCAAAAGCTGCTCCAATAGCTGTTAATGAATAAATTCTTCCTGGAGGATGGTCATCCTTTGTAAAATCTTGATACCTCTGTCAGACCTTCTGCCTCCCAGCTTTCACTGTCAGTTCTCTGACTGTTCAACCCTCTGACCTGTCCCTTCCCAGCAGGGTGTTTCTGGTCAGGTCCTCACTGGCCTCATTGGTACCTGGTAATGATTCTCAAAGTTCTGCTTAGATTTGTTGAAATTCTCCTGTCTGTTTTCCCATTTTGGTTCATTCTCCAGTGGTGATGTTTACATTGGCAGGAAAATGAGGAGCTGATTGTTTGTGCTGTGTTTTTTCCCCAGGTAAGCTGTGCATCGAGCGCAGGCTGTCAGCTCTGCTGTCGGGGTTCTGTGCCTGATTTCAGCGGTGTTATCCTTCTCACACCTCGCCCAAGCTGATTGCTTTATTCCCAACAGCCTGTGCTGGGCTGGGAAACCATTCTGGCAGTAGGACACCTGGAGGATGGACTGCTCACTGTTCTGTTTTTGGACGTTTTGGGAAGCTGTTCCACAGACTCAGATTCCTTTGTGGGGACGTGTGACTGCAGCAAGCACAAATACTTCCCTGCCCAAAGGCCTGGGTGAAGACATAGATGATGTGGAAAGGTCTCCCTCGTTGTCAGAGGGGGTGAAGGATAGAAGTCTGCTTCTTCCCAGCACTTTGAAGGATTAGACTGCTGCCTATCCCTCTTGCTAAAGAACAGGGTATTACAGTGCTGTGTCCATTGCAGGCAATGGATGTGCTGAAACCGCTGGCTTCAGTTGATGTCCGAGTGTGTCATTCAGACATAAAGGCCAGTCTGTGTACTTTCCCTTCCCAGCTGAGAGCCACGCATCTTCAAGCTCCCTGGCAACTGGAGGCTCCCCTCCACTCTCTCCTTTGTCCTTTCTCCTTGTCCTTTCTCCTTGAAGTGCTTGGAGAGGAGGGAGTTGGCATTGTCAAGTAGCTCCCAGCTCTACAGACTTGCTGAGTGAGGCAGAGGATGTGAAGCTGCTGGGAAGCTTGGAAATCTCATGGCTGCTGTGTGGGCTCCCTGTCTGCCTGCCTGGATGGGCAAACAAGGCAGGGAAAGGGGCTGTGCAGGAAACAGGAGGGCAGCAGAAAGCATCACACTCCTGTGTTCGCAAGAAGCCAAAACGAATCCGTTCCTCGCTGGGTCCCCTGGCCGTGTGGGATCAGAGGGAGAGACTCGAGGCTGCTGAGCTCGGCCTGCCAGCACGTACCCACCTGGAGGAAGCACTAGCTCTGTCCTGCTTTCAGCTGTTGGCTCAATAACCCCTTCCCTGGAGCCCCCCAAACTGAAAACACTAGCTTTGTGAATCAAAGGAGCACTTTACACACTATGGGAACTTTGAGAAGTTGACTTTGCATCACACAACAACCCAGGAACATCACGACTGTTAGGAATGCTGTTCTTTTTATTCCTTTCCTTGCTTCCTGGTTGTTTCATTGCACTACGTGTGTGCGTATATTAATATGTATTCCTGAGAGTGAATATATATTGATATTGACATGGTTTGTGTGTAACTGTACGTATTTAACTGTACTGTATCTCGTGAGTGTGAGGCAAAGAGCACTGCAGAGTCTGTGCTGTTCCTCCTCCACACCAGGCAAAGCTGACTTACAGTCTGGCAGTACCAAGATTTGTTTTTTATTTAAATGTTCTTTTAAGGACAGTCATTACGAAGCTCCATGCTTTTTAAGAGCTGAAGAACAGGCGTTAGGATCCCACACTTGGAAACGCATTTTTAAAGAAGTGTTATTTGCTGCTTTGTTTTTGTTTGTTGGTTTGTTTTTTTTTTTGTTTTTTTTTTTTTTTTTTATAAAGAAATCCCGTAGCGTTCAGTTCCATGTTCAGCATTTCTTTCAAGGAGACTCTGTAGCCAAATGTGAGTGGCTGGAGTTGTGGCTGAGGCTTTGGGTGCTGTGAGCATGTGTGTGAGAGGGGAGCTGCTGCCTTCCATCTGTCTGTGAGAGCACGAGTGTGACGTTCCGGAGCCGTGGCAGTATTGTGGTAGCGCTGGGCAGAAAAGCATCTTCGAAAGCAACTTGAAACCTCAGGCTTAGTTTTTGGGGATCTAAAAATATTTTGCACATGGTGGTTAAGTCCTCATTGCTTTTTTTTTCCTCTCAAGATTGGCACGTTCAGTGTGATACTTTACAAGGGTTTCAGGAGCAACTTCATGGGCTTTGGAGCTGGCACTGCATTTGGCAAACATGGGTGTTTCTGTTCACAGAGCAGAAGTGCCAATAAAGAAATTTAAAAATATTTCCAGTTGCCCCGACCAGGGAAGCTTAAGTGTAGCTTTCACAAATGCTTCAGTATTTGGCTCACAGTCTGCTGCTTCTGTGGCCGTTTGTGCTTGTGCCTGGGAAAAAAAGGGAAAAAAAAAAAAAAAAAAGACAGAAACAACCAACCCCCCCAGCCTGATGTGGACAGAAATGCTGAGGAGACCCAGACTGCTTCTGAAAGGCTTTGGCCAGCTGTGCAAAGGGCTGTGCTGCAGCACGGAAGCACCAAGCCAGGACTGACTCTGCAGTACCAAGCCCTGCAGCCCAGAGCCTCCAGCACAGCCCCCAGGGGCTCCTGGCCAGCAGAGGCCCAGCCCTGGATCCACATCTCTGCCACTCCCCAGCGAGCCGTGTGTGTGGCAAGCTCAGCACTAACCTTCCAGCTGTGCTTCGTTACTTGAATGTATCAAAATCGTCCACATTCAATGTATACAAGTATATATTGCTCCAAAAAAGAATTAAAATTGTGGTTTACAGACCTACAACCGGTATATATGTATGTGTTTGTGTATATACATGCAAGGCTGTGTGTGTGTGTATGTGTGTGCATGGGTAGAGATACACACACAAACACAAACGTGTATATATATGTTTTTTTTCCTCTCAATACTTGAAACTTAGCCACTGTGCTTGAATTAAAAAAAAAAAAAATAAAAAAATAAAAAGGCAACAAAAAAACCAACAAAAAACCCCCCACAAAATAACCCCAAAAGTAGGGGAGGAAAAAAAAAAAAAAAAGAAAAAAAAATGAAAAATCTGATAGGTGATTTATTTTGCCATCACTTTGGTGACTTTCTTTTTTATCTAACTGCATGTAGCGTGAAACCAACTTTTTTGGTGAAAAATATTTATTGCTTTGTAGACAATAAGGTATGCAAAAAAAAGGAAAAAAAAAGAAAACACCCCAAAAACCAACCCCCAGCCATTGCTGAAGTTGCTAGTGTAGTCCACCTGCTATTGTCATGGCTTTGTTGCTGTTGCAGTTTGTGTCTGGCGTCTTTAATAGATTTCAAGAAACCTCAGTCTGATTACAAGTACCTTCAGGGTTGTGAGAGCGTATGATGATGTTCTTTATAAGGTAATGCTTGATACTTTGTCAACATTTTTTATTTGTGTTTTGTGTGACTTTTTTTTTTTGGGGCTTTAAATTGTACAACACCGATTTAAGACAATAAAATTGATTTGAAATTGTTAGTGGCCTGTTTTCAGTCCCTTATTATGCCAGTTCATGGGGCATCTGAGTGAGGCCTTTCTAATGCTTGTAGTTCTACTGGGCTCGACTTTTGGGCAAAAAAAGGGTTTTTTGCAGTGCCCTTATCACAGCAGGTGAAGCTTGGGGCAGAAAAGCCACCTTGCCTGAATCTTGCCTGTGAATTTGGGAAATTTGAAGCCAGTTGCTGAGTAGGAGCTGTGGTTCCTGATTTCTCTGTCCATATTACCTGTCCTCTCCTCCTGCA
This sequence comes from Oenanthe melanoleuca, assembly GCF_029582105.1. NCBI lineage: Eukaryota > Metazoa > Chordata > Aves > Passeriformes > Muscicapidae > Oenanthe > Oenanthe melanoleuca. Next base: position 5,407,707 of record NC_079349.1, read on the forward strand.
GTGGTTAGGAACTGTCACAAGTTGATAGCAGACCCCTCCCCAGCCAGTTGGATTACATTCCAGCTTAAATTCCATCCATATTTCAGTATTTGTAGGATTACACTGTCAGAATCAGCAAACTTGTTGCTGAACAAAAAAGGGACTTGAAGTGTGATATCATTACAACATTTGGGTATTTTTAATTAGGATGAAATATTTTCCTGCTGTGTTTATATGCATTGCAGTTTTGTTTTTTGAACAGAGTAGGCACATGGCTTAGAATTCTCTTGTAGCTTTGCAAAAAAATCACTGAACATGGCAGAAGGGACAATGAGGATGCTGAAAGTGTTGGTCCTGACTTCAGATGCAGGATAGGTTCTGTCTGGATTGGAATGCTCTAGAAGGGAAAGCTAAGCCCTGCACCTGGGATGTGGGAGCGGTGCTGAATTTAGTCTAGTCCTTCCATTCTTGCAGAAATTTCAGCAACACAGCTGTAAACCTTCAGAAGCCAAATACCTTAATTCCACCAAACATTTCCCAAAACTCCACTTGCTGAGCTCTGTGTGTAATTGTTGCCTGTGAGCATCACTGGGGAAAGTCCTGCCCACCAGGCCCTGTGTGATGCAGCATCACCCCACAGTTACTGCACAGTGTTGTTTTTTTGTAAGAAAAATCTTATTACAAAATCATCTTTTACCATAATCTGGAATTGTTTTTTTCTTGCTCTGCCCTATTTATAACCTCTGTTTCCTGCCCCTGCCTTTCCCACCCCAGGGAATTGCTCTGTGAGAACGGTCCTGCCTAGAAATGCTGGGCTCTTGTTGATGCTGACTCACATGCAGGGACAGTGGATTCTTTCTACCTGCACAGCTGCAGCACCATCAGTGCTGGGGACAACTCAGAAACTGCACTTCTGGTGCTGCAAACGTGGTGGTACAACCTGGGCAAGACCCCAAGGCAGCCCTTGGAAAGCTGGTCAGAGCTGAATAATTACAAATGCTGCTGTTTTTTAAAGTTTGACACTTGAGTTTTTGTTTTTTGAGTGTTTGGGTTTTGTTTTGTTTTGGTTTTTTTTTGTTTCTTTTTAACATATTTCCCTTTTGTAGAAAACCCTTGTTATTTTTGTTCCTTGCAGAACAAAAATGGGATAATAGTACAGAATATATACATGTAAAAGTTTCTGACGCTAAGGGAGGGGGGTTTCTTTTGAATCTGCCCATTAAGAATTTCAAAGGTTCAGGTGAAAACACTGTAGGCACATGAAAGGTGAACCACTGTGTGTCACATGCCAGTGTAGATGGAGAACTCTCCTGAATCCATGGGACTCTTTCACAGGCAGCAGAGCAAAGGGGGAAAGTGCTAGCTGGGAAAACTTCAACAACAGAAATACACAGTCTCTTCTAAAAGCACTGAACCATGGGACCTGGACAGTTCAAAAGCACCAGTGGAAATTGCACAACTTTCTAGATGTTGACTGTGACGTCATGCTGCTGTTGATTTTAGGAGAAAACAAACCCAAGCAATTCTTCCAGGGCTTTTGGCTTTGTTCCTGCATTTTATATTTAGTTGTTGGTAAGTACGTCAGCAAAAACACACTCATTCAACTCTGAAAGATCAGAGGTGACAGTGACATCAAGGAAGCAGAAACAGTGGGTGTGTGTTGAACCAAGGCCATACAAAGATCAATTATTCTGCTTCCAGCTCTTTTAAAGCTTTATTTCACGAGGAGTTAACTCCTTCACAGCATGTTTGAGCTCTCTGGTGTCTAATTTGATGTTGGCTTCTCTGCAGTGGCCCACTGTGCCTGGGCATCTCATGCTGCAGGGAGGGGAAGGGTTGTGTGCAGGGAGACAAAACCCTGGCATAGCTCTGCAGGGCAGGAGCTAATGCTCTCCTGAGAAATGCTAGCAGTTGGATTTATTTAGATTTATTTCCATAAATGTAGCACTAAGCATGGGTGCCATTCCCTGGGTGAGGAATGGCACGTAGTGCAGCGATGCAAACTTCCCTGGGACATTTCTTTCTAAAAACAGCCTTTCTAGGGACAATCGAGTCAGAACCACCCCCCCTTCTGGGAGATGAAACCTGGCAAGGGATTTGAATGCTTTTAGAAAACATGTTAAATAGTGTATTTCTAAGCATATGTCAAACACAGATTTCCCCTTACCATGGACAGAGTGTAACCAAGTTCCCAAATGTGCACAGTTTTTCTCCACGTTTCCAGCTAATGACCAATACACAACTGCTGGGGGGAGCAGAATAAGGTGCTCTTTGTCCCTTGAGTTCAGCATGTCACCAGTTCCCAGTATGGATCTAAATGGCTTTTAACTACAACGTGGTATCTCCTGAACTTCTAGTGCTGTGCAGCAAAGCCTTTAAACTCACTAAATATCAGTTTAGCAGTTTTTTCCTTCCCTTTAACAGAAAACAATTGGAAGGAAGCATCTTTCACAACACGTTTTCTTGGAGCCTTTTTTTATTGATTTTAAAGAAATTTTACTTCTCTGTGAATTGAAAATAAATACCCTTTTCACAGCAGGCCTTGGGGAGGAAGATGAGAAAGTCGCTTGGGTGACATTGCCAGAGCAGAGCAGGAGCAGGCTGCTCAGGGAGGGGACAGCCAGCTGCAGTGTCATGGGCCCTGCTCAGCCAGCCGGAGGGGACAGCCCGCAGTGTCCCTGGGCTGGGAGGAATGGCAGCAGTGCCAGAGGGGCCTGGCAGGGCCAGCTGTGGGGCCAGGGCTGGGCTGTGCTGTGGGACACGGCGGGGAGGTGGCGGTGCGCGCTGCCAGAGCCCCATCTGCAGGCGGCAGCGCACTGAGGAGCGGCACCGACAGCGGCACGAGAATTAAATGAACTGCAAAAAGCACACGGCAACCCCCCCTTCTACAGCCACTCCTGCCCGCTCCACACAGCTCGGATGTCTGTGAGGCCCCCACGGTTGGTACCTGCAGAGTTTTGACCGTGCTGATTTCAGTGCCCAGCGAACTCGGGACCTCCTGAACGAGCAGCAGCAGCTCTGGCCAGTCACTTCGATTTCTCCTTGCTTTTGATAGAAGTGATAAATAGAATAGATAAATTATACATAGGTGTTTCAAGATAAAATAGGTAAGTTTAAAAAAGGAAGAGCTAGTGCATGCTGCGGCAAGTTAAGAGTAAAGCTTGTGCTGCCTGTTTTTGAAGCTTCTTGGCAGCTCTTAGAAGGGGTAAGGAGCTGGGACACCAAAGCCTTTTCCCTCATGGGATATCCATGCAAGCCTTTCTCCTATCCCATCACTGTTTTCCATATTGACTGGCACCTTCTTCCCTCTCTCACATTTACTGAAATGAGCCAAACTCAGAAATCAGGGCAGGGAAGGAGGAGGAAGGGATGTGGTGGACAGACAGGCTAATTGCATAAGCTCCACTTCCTAAGGAAATGAGGCAAAAAAAGATTCAGACACCCTGGTTGCAGAGATATAGAAATTTGTATTCCTGTTTCCCTTGGCAGCAGCACTACACTGTGACGGGCTCTGTTTTATCACTGCTCTAAGCAAAGTGCAGCTGGGACCCTATGATAAATCTTCCCTTTGCTCCATCCCACTCCTGAAATAACTCAGAAGTGTCAGTTCCAAAAAGGACGTGCTGCATTTCTTCCCCTTATTAGCTGAAATAACAGGCCTGTGATAATCTGGCCCGCTTAAAATTGTCAACCTTTCCTTGTTCCATCTGAATGGATAAATGGAGCTCTCCTACAATAATCTCACTACGTGCCAGGGAACCCACGTCTCCACTGGGTAGCTCCATCCTACAGAGCACAGGAGCAAAAAACTACTCCAGGTGCATTTTGCTTTTTGGGAGGTACATGCTGTGGCCTGGTAAGGGCTCCTGTAGTGCTCAGCTTGCCCATGAAGTGCATCACTGCAGATAAAACTTGCTGCACAAAACACGAGGATTTTGCTCAAGGATTGCTTGAGCAAGCTGGATGGAGGAAAACCTGAGGGAAAGTGGAGCCAGAGGTGCCCATGCACACTGGCACAAAGAGAAGGTGTGTGGAGAAGGGACCAATGTGACATCCCTCTGGGAAGGGAACCGTGAGCTTTTACTGCAGACCTATGTGCCTTGTGAGCTATTCCTTCGCCTTGTCCTCGCCTCTCTGGGACTGCACTGCTGTCAGCGCCTGCTCCCCATGGATAAGGAAAATTGCGCTGCTTCACTTACACAGCCACGGAACTTTAGTTTGCCTTTCTCCCTGCTTTTCCGCGATTTAACTGTATGACAATTTTGGGGTGTGTTGGCCCCGGAGAGCCCGTGTGCGGGAGGTGCGGCTGAGCAGGGTAATACCCTCACCCTGGTCACTGCCAGCACAGGAGCAGGGCGGGCTCTCCGGGCTGGGAGCCCCGGAGCAGAGCTGGCTGCACACGCCATCCCTTTTTCCATCCGAGGGCCACCCGGGAAGGGCTGGCTTTGCCGCACGGACCGCGCTGCCCTCAGCCCGCCCCCTGCCCTCACGGCGCTGCCCTCACGGCTTCGCGCTCCCCGCCGTGTCCCCGCGCGGCCGCCGTACCGCGCACGTGTGCGTCCCGCGCGGCGCCGTCGCTGCGCAGCGCCCGCGTAAGTGGCGGCGGCGGCGGGCGCGGGGCTGCGGGCGGGGCGCGGCTCTCCCGCCCGGGGGCCCCGGGGCGATGCTGCGGTGGGGGCTCCGCGTCGTGAGCTGCGGCCTCTCCGCCCCGGGGAGCGCGGCGTGCGCCGGGCCGTGGCGACGGCAGCGGCAGCGCAGCGTGGGTACCGCCGGGCCCCGCTCAGCGGGTCGGGCCGGCTGGGCCCATCGCCGCTCGCCCCGCCGGGTGTCCGGCAGCGCAGGCCCTGCCTGCCTCCTCCAGGGAATGCTGAAACTGCCTAGGGAGGGACAGGGGTGCTTACCCTTCCGCCTGTTCATGCGCTGTTCCCCTTTGCGGCCCCGCGGGATGGAGCTGTCGCTTTCTGCCCGAGTTTCGTGCCATTCATGCTCGTCCCATCTGCGGTTGTTTCCCCTTCAGGTTCTTACAATGGCTGAGGATTTGATAGCAGCGGTTGCCAGCCAGACAAAGAGACTCAACAGCAGCAGCGAGGTTGTTCAAAGGCTGGAGGAAAACGGGCATCAAAACAAAAGGTTGAAGAGCGATGCAGATGAGGAAGATGCAGAGGATCAGAATAAAAAGTTACCCAAGAGGAAGATTGTGCTGTTGATGGCATATTCAGGGAAAGGCTACCATGGCATGCAAGTATGTGGTTTAGCAAAGCAGCATCTCCAGCTTACTTTTCGTTTTGGGAGTCTGTTAGGTTTAGTCAGAGTGTCTCTGTAGGGAAACTGTTGAGCATTTGCAGTGTGAAATATCAAGGCAGGAACAGTGTATGAATGGGTTCAAATGGCTTGGTAGTAACTTAATTTTAGAAAGTCAGTGGTGCATCTGTGATGATTCTAGGGACAGTGCTTTGTCATAGCACCAGACCTGCCTGTGCAGGGTGGTCTGTGGCACGGAGCTGGCAGCGAGAGGGTGATCCTGCTCCATCTGCTGCTCCTCACCATGTACTGCAAGCTCCATACACTAATAGAATACTTCAAAAGCTCCAGGGCATAACTGACAATCTTGCACACAGACAGGAGAGGGAGCTTTTCATGCTTATACCACAAAGGAGGTTTTTTCACCAGCAGTAGACCTCATGCTTACAGGCACATCAGGTGAACTGAGCAAAAGAACCCAATCTGAATTCTAGAACAAAAATTTGCAAAGGCTGTGTTTGAAGCAGCAGCTGTTAACTTGCAGGCACTGAGATAGTATTGGTGCTGTTTCATGCAGTTGAAGGAATCATCAAAAACCTCCAGAAGTGCTGCTCAGTGAAATTAGAAATGAGCCTGACTTGCCACTACAGTAACAGCTAAATCAGAATGATGTTTATTACCACTCTGATAAAATGCAGTTAGGTTTGTTAGAGAATGGCTCTTAGGGCTGTGAAGGGAAGACTTTAAAAGAATTTAACAGCAATGTTTGATTAACAAAAATTCCATCTTCATTTATTCAGTTATTGTCATTTGTTCTTTTTCTTATGTTTGCTACATATGACTCCTTAGAGAAACGTGGGATCTTCCCAGTTCAAGACAATTGAAGATGACCTGGTCTCTGCCCTTGTTCAGTCAGGATGCATCCCAGAAAACCACGGGGAGGATATGAAGAAAATGTCTTTCCAGCGGTGTGCTCGAACTGATAAGGTGAGTTGGGCAGGGCTGTGCTCTCCTGAGCTCTGGGGTTTGCACACCTCTGCTGCTGGGATGGACCGGTAAAGCATTGTCCAGAGAGAGATCCAGCAGCAAGTGCTATTCACAGTGAATGTTGCTTGAAACTTCTCCTTTTGTCCACTATTAAATTAAAGTACAAGCAAATAAACTTATTATTCAGCTACTTCAATTCTGCAAGTGCTATCCTAGAGTTTCCAAAGTACATGATTATGTGGCCTATTTTTATTATTTTATTATGTGACCTATTTGTTATTATTATTTTATTTTGTTACCTAGTTTTATGGTTTTTACAGGGTGTGTCTGCAGCTGGACAGATTGTGTCACTGAAGGTCAGGCTAATAGATGACATATTAGAAAAGATCAATAATCATCTTCCTTCTCACATCAGAATTCTGGGTAAGAACACTGAAATGGGCAGAGAAAGTGTTTTCAAGGAGAGCTTTCTCCTGCAGAAGGTCTTTCCTTTACCATTATAATTTTACATATAAGGGGTTTAGTTTTAACACACTTCTATTAGGTTGAAATCGGGGTTCTTTTGAACAAATCTATTTTTTGCTTGTATTTTGTTTAAAAAATATTCTTGTTGGTAGTAGTGAGATCACAATCAATCTGTGATTCAAAAATGTCACTTTTAAATCCAGGCCTGAAGAGAGTCACTGGGGGATTCAACTCCAAGAACAAGTGTGATGCCAGAACCTACTCTTACATGCTGCCAACGTTTGCCTTTGCCCACAAGGACCAGGAGGTGCAGGAGGAGCTTTATCGGCTGGACAGAGAGACCCTTGAAAGGGTCAATAAACTGCTGGCCTGCTACAAAGGGACACACAACTTCCACAACTTCACTTCTCAGAAGGGCCCCAGGGACCCCAGTGCCAAGAGGTACATCATGGAGATGTGCTGTGGAGAGCCCTTTGTCAGGGAGAACATGGAGTTTGCAGTGATCGAAGTGAAAGGGCAGAGTTTCATGATGCACCAGATCAGGAAGATGATTGGGCTGGTGATAGCAATTGTGAAAGGTTATGCTGCTGAGTCCATCATGGAACGCAGCTGGGGAGAGGAGAAGGTCGACGTCCCCAAAGCCCCAGGACTTGGGCTGGTTTTGGAGAAAGTGCACTTTGAAAAGTACAACAGGCGTTTTGGGAATGATGGGCTGCATGAGCCACTGGAGTGGACAGAGGAGGAGGAGAAGATTGCTGTTTTCAAAGAGCAATACATCTATCCTACCATTATCAACACAGAAAGGGAGGAGAAATCTATGGCAAACTGGCTAAACACCCTCCCCATTCATGACTTCAACTCATCTGCTGTTGAGATGCAAACTAACAACAAAAATTCAAAGGTAATGACTGAAGCCATTATTTTACAAATGGAAGCTGTCAAGCTGAAATGTCTCTTTCCCTTGTAGCATTTTTGTTTTCCATAAAATGCCGTGGAAATGACAGTCATCTGGAATATGAAATGGGTATAATTTTTTCTGTCTTTGTGCACTTGATGATAGTGGAATGAACTGTACAAAGCATTGTTTTGCAGGGTTTTACAGGGAGTCATTGAGGAGGGAGGAAGGAAGGCTTTAAGCACAAGCAATTTGCATAATCACAAACTGGCAGCAGAAATTATGGACACACTGCCAGCCTTTGCTGTTGTGAAAGTGTTTGAGAGTCTAGATTTCAGGCTGACAATTTAGCTTTAAATACCTTTTGCTTTTTGTATTCTCTGATATTTGACTAATTCTCATTTTGTTACCAGATAAGGTTTGGGACCAACTCTTTAAATTAATCTGCCATGAGCTCAAAATAAGCCATCAGAGCAACTTCTGAGTAACTGGGATATTGTGGAATTGGATTTGTGTCTACAGGAACCCCTCTGAGCTATAAGGTGCAATACAACAAAGGTGCAGAATATATTCTTGCCAAAAAGAAAATTTCTGTTAAAGGCTGGCAAGTCCTTGAAGGATGAATGATGGGCAAGGCTAAAACTTCTGTGTAGTGCAACTCAGAAGAAAAGAATGGTCTTTTTTCATTTAACAGTGTTCCTAAAATTAGCTTTATTTTGTGTAGCTGTTAGAGAATGTTTGGTTTATGTCTCTGCCATTTTTTGCTTGTGTTCAAGAAAGAGTTTCATTTCATAATATAAGACCTACAGCTTTGTTGAATAGCACAAGCAAGATGATACCATAAGTTTCTCAGGGTTATTTTTGTACTTGTAGTAATTTTTTTCCTGAATTCTAGATACATGAGAGGTGTGTTTGTGACAGGAGGTCACAGCAAAAGCTGTGTTAGTTTGGTAAATGGGGTCCAAAGAGACCGTGTGGCTCTGAGTCCTTTACCTGGTGATGTTGGCAGGACCTGGTGCTGCCAGGCTCCCAGTCCCTGATGCATTCCTGGAAGGAGGCAGGTTCTGCTCTCTGCAGATGGACCTGACCAAGTTGGGGTTTGGCATCACAGTTAGCACAAGCTGTCTGGGAAGGATAAATAAGACATGATATGACAGACTCTGCTGAGATTTTGCAGGCTGTTTGCACTTCAGTGAGCTGTGCTTGCTGGTATGAAGTCAACTGTGTGAGTGTCTTGGAATTTGTTTTGTAGTAGGATATTGAATTGCCAGTGTTACATTTGTGGGATTCGGTGTTTTCAGCAAGTGGTGGTGAGGGGAAAAAAAGAGTAACTACAGACATATAGTCTGTATTTATGTGCTATGCTAGCTTCTCTGTATAAAAATACTTCTATATCAGTCATATCAGTTAAAACACTTGCTTTAAAAAAATACATAAACCTCCCAAATTGCACCATATTGCCTTACTCCTGGAGGAGTGGCTCCCAGAGAACTCTGACTTCAGTCTCCCTGTAAGTTTTTAACATTTGTAGTTTTTCCTTGGTACTACTTTGTGCAACTGACTTCACTTTTAAACAAGTGTTAGTGAGCCCTGGCTTATCTGCAATACAGGATGGACATTTTCTGCAGCAGACAAAATTCTCAAATCTTAGGCAATGTAACAAGCTTAGCTTTTGAGGGACTTGCATAGAAAAGCACTTAACTTGTCTCACCTGCATTTATTTTAAATATCAGTGTTTCATGTTACTATCCCACTTTTTCATTTCCCACATACTGCAGGTTGTAATTACAGAGTTGTAAATGTAAGTGAGAAGAAATTTCCTCTGCTGGTAATTGTAATCCAAAGTGCATTTTTGTTACAAGCCACCACAGATGTTTACTACAGTAGATGGGTCTAACCATGAAGTTGGGATCCAGGACTATTTTCTTATACATGTGGAGAAGTTAAAGTCAGTATCTTTGATTTAGATCAGTCTGTGGATGTAAATGCAACACTGAAAAGCATTTTGTGTTTTGCTTTGCAGAAGAGCAGCGATCTCGAAGCCAGCGATGGTTGTGGCGATGATTCTGACTGAGCCAGCGAGTGGCTGGATGTGGGACCCTTGCTGCTTGCAGTTCCCTTTGCCTACAAAAAAGTGGCCTTTCTAAATTCAAGAGTCCAGTGAAATAGGACTTGTGTGCAGCAGAAAAAAACAGAAGCTTTTTATACCACTGACCGATTCACCTGACTGATATACTTGAAAACAGTGTAGTAGGAAAGCAGCTTCCTAAAAAAAATCTTGAAATGCAGGATATCTTAATTGCTATTTGAATAATGTTTTTATTATGTTTACTTGGAAAATAGTATTTTAAATATGTATAATCTCTACATAAAGATGGGGAAAACAATTTTAATATACTCCTTTTTATTATGAAGTTTTGACTTCATGAGCTTTTGATTTTTTTTTTTTTAATAATTTACCTTTACTTAAACTGAATCACTAAGCTTTTATTTTTTGTGTCATCCATGGTTTTCCTATGGAATAACATGCATGACCCTGAGATTAACTCAGTTACAGTGTGGTGCTAAAAATGCCAAGGTTATGGATTCAATCCCTTTATGGACCATTCACTTGGTGATTCTTGTGGGTGTCTTCCAACTCAGAATATGCTGTGATTTAGAAACTATGGATTAGGAACTCATCATGCTGACTGCTGTGAGCTCTTTTGGTTTTGAAACAAATTTTTGTGTTTTCTAGAGCCTTGCAGGTCTAAAAGAAAAGACTCCTTACTTAGTGAGAAAGCTTCAGTTTGGAACGTGGACTGACCCATACATTCCAAGATGAGACCTTTTCTGTGGGAGGTGCCATCCTCCCAGCACTGCCCTCATGCTTGGGCAGGTTCAAGGATAGAAATCCACAGCTCCAGGTGTAGTTTGGCCTTTGCTGCCTGAGGTATAACCCAGAAATTCCTCTTGAGCCATCCACAGGATCCAGAGTTGAATTGACTGGGATGTGTGAATGAAATGGTGCTGAATTCTCTGAGCTTTAATCAGGCCTGGGTTTGTGACCTTTTCAAGCCCATCAAGCTCCTCAGAGCAGGGAATGTGTGCAGTGATGTGGAAGGTACATGTCTGAGCACTGCCATCCTCTGGGAATCAATTTGAATTTTCTGTGTTTTCAGGAATTGCATACTCTGGAGTTCATGCTCCTTTTTCCCATCAGTGGTTTAACTTCTGGTTCTTGTTTTTAACTCTGTGGAGGTGGCAGAAGAAATGACACCCTCCTGCCTTACCAGCCTGCAGAACAGTATTGAAAGGTTGGAACAAGACTCCAAGCATTTGGATATTGGTACAAGTGCTTGGTACACTTCCTTTGCTGAGTCTGTGTGGAGACTTGCTTTGTAATACAGGACTTACTGAGGATGAGGAGTCAACTCTTTGTTCCCACATCTAGTGGATTTTGGCCAAAGCCTTTAATTTTATGGTTCCTTCTGAAATGATTATTTTGGTTTTACAGGTTTTTTTTTGGGTTGGTGGGGATTTTGGAGGATTTTTTTGGGGCACAGCTGTCCTTTGAAAAAAGATTCCCATATTCATTTTATCTGGGTTTTCTTTAGAGCTTTTTATTGTATCATTGAGGCCTTGCTCAGTTTTATGAGACCAAGTGTGTAGAAGTGCCCTGAGAGAGTTTCTTTTGGATTTTCATTTACCCCTTGCTGGTCCATACTATTGACCTACTCTGCATTACTGTCCGAAGTTCCGTTTCTCAATGCCTTTCAATCTGAAAAAAAATTACTTTATCTACTTATAATAAAGGCCCCAAAGCTGTGATATGTATCACAGTCGAAATCAAAGAGAAAATTTATTTGGAGAAAAAAACCAAACCAACGAAAACCCATGAATAACAACAATAATAATAATAAATAGTTAAGGGTCATGTCTCCCCCTCTGTGCTCGTGGGAGCGCCTGGCGGGGGTGCCCCCCCGCGGTGGGAGGTGAATGGTATCGCCGGGCGGGGCGGGGCGAGGGGCGGCCGCAAGGGGGCGCTGCGGGAGAGCGCGGCGGGCCCGGGGCGTGAGGGGAGCGCGGGGCGGGCCCGGGGCGTGAGGGAAGAGCGCGGCGGGCCCGGGATCTGGGGGTGGTGCGGGGAGAGAGGGAGGGTAAGTAGGGGTGTGCGGAGCGGGTCAGGCCGTGCGGGATCAGTGCGTGGGCACTACACGGTGTGCGGAGCGGATCAGGCCGTGCGGGATGTCACGGGGGTGTGCGGGGGCAGTACGGGGTAGTACATCGTGTGCAGAGCAGGTCAGGCTGTGCGGGGGCGGTGCAGAATGTGCGGGATGTCACAGGGTTGGTATAGGCTGTGCGGGATGTCACGGGGGTAGCACAGGCTGTGCGGAGCGGGTCAGGCTGTGCGGGGGCGGTGCAGAATGTGCGGGATGTCACGGGGTTGGTATAGGCTGTGCGGAGCGGGTCAGGCTGTGCGGGGGCAGTGCAGAATGTGCGGAATGTCACGGGGGTAGCACAGGCTGTGCGGAGCGGGTCAGGCTGTGCGGGGGCGGTGCAGAATGTGCGGGATGTCACGGGGGTAGCACAGGCTGTCCGGAGCGGGCCAGGCTGTGCGGATGTCACGGGGGTAGCACAGGATGTGCGGAGCGGGTCAAGGAGTGCGGACGGGGACAGGGGACACCCGTCGGTGCCGGTGCGGGGAGCGGGCACGCAGCGATATGAGAGGCCGGGGCACCGCGCTCCCGGTGCTGCCGAGCCGTGTCAGCGCCTGCTCTGTCCCGAGGCAGCCCCGCGTACCGGCCGAATGTCATTCACAGCATGGACCGTCCCGCCCCGCTGCTTTGTGAAACGGGAGCTGTGACTGGCAGGAGTGACAGCAGGCAGCGTGTGACAGCACCGGCCTCTCCCCGTGACTGCAGCCCAGGAGTCCCTGCAGCTTGACCATCCTGCATCTTCTAAGTACAAACATACCCAGTCCAGACTCAGAATGAGCTGCAGGAACCCTCCAGGTTTGGCTGCTAGAGATAAAGCAACTGGATAAATCTACTGGGATGATAAAGAATTTGAGTGGTTAATTTGAGTAAAAGGTTAGTGACCATTGAGATCCCTTTACAGTTATGCAGGAAGCAATTCTGCAACCATAAATCCCATTTTATAGCAAAATAAAAATGTAAAATTTAAATCAAGATATGAGTGGATAGACTTTCAGAAGTGGTTGGTATCCAATGCACAATTTTATTGTTATGAGATACTTGGATAGGTTGACTTTATTTCAGTTTCAAAATAGTGCTTCACAGAGAGACTCATATAATTAGTTCTGACAGCAATTTAAAAAAAAAGGTCACGAACTTTAAAATAATGCTGGTTACATCTAGTGCTTATATTAATGACTGATGATTAAGTGTAAGTTTTAAGCTTTGTAATTAAAGCTAATTGCTTTAATGAGATTTTGTGTAATTGTAACATTATATCTAATACTAATTGTTACACATTTAAAAAACCCTCTGGAGAAAATCTTGGAGATCCCAGTAAGTCCTGCACAACTCATTTTCCATGCCCTGGGTTTAAATTTGTGCCGTCTGAGTCTGATTTGTTGCTTTCCTTAATTAGTGTTGGTGCATGAAATCTTTCCCTTTTGGTCATTTGATACCCTGATAGAGATTGGTTGTGTAGTTGTCAGCTCTCTGCAGGGTGTTGTTAGCAAAGATCTTGTCAGGTTGGGGAGTGGATAAGTACCTCCTAAACTGGCATGCTGATTGAGTCACTCCTTCAGAGCTCCAGGCAGGCAGGTGTATTGGGGTGTGGTGGAAAGCTGATTTCACCAGCTATGTAACAGCTGTATTGCCACTTCCTTTGGTTCTCTTTGTAATTTCACTATTTCCTTTACTGAAATTGCAATTTTTAAAAGTCTCTCTGCAGGTGGAATGCCTCCTGTCCCTCAAGTGGCTCAGCAGCTTAGCCAGGAGGAAAACCAACAGCGAAATGGACCAAATTTGTCAAGTTTGCTTAATTCCTTACCTGCTGCACACAGCAGGAGCCTAGCTCTGGCCCAGCAGGTACAACCAGCAGGCTGGGATAAGACCAATGTTCTTGTGGTCCTAGCTCCAGTTCCCTCACAACAACAGGTATATTTGCATATTATACAACATTTATATTATACAACATTTGTGTATTATCTTGTATGGGGAGTGCTGACCTTTGTGTTTTGTGTGGAGACTTTGTGTTGGCAGAATTTATCACTCCAGCCTGGAGAGAAAGGAACAAATAATTCCAGTAGTTTTTACAGGTGATTTTGCCAAGTCTGATAATTTGCTTCAGACAGCTGTGTTATATCTCAGCTGGGTATGAATCTTTCTTTACAAAAACACTTCGTGTTCATTTAAATTTAGAATGCTCTGTGGATACCTGTGTCTCTCATTTGGTTTTAATTAGTGCTGCAGATGTGCATGATTTTTCTTGAAGAAAGAAAAGGGAGGAGAAAGAATCAGATGTTCTCTAGGGAAGTAGCATTTGTTCTTGTAATGAAATCCTAGAAGGAGCTTTAATTAAACAGAATCCGTTATTTTAATTTTTTTGCACCATTTTAGAAAAAGGGAGGGGGGGATGACAATGAAAATTTGTGCTGCTTGTGCTGATGTGCCAGAAGTTGCAGGATGCTTACTAATAAAAGTGCCAGAAACTAAATGTGTTTTTATATTAACTTCGTAGAGAATTTTATCCATCTGGCAGTGTATTTAAATTCTGTGAATTTTCTCACTGAATCAGCCAGCACTTCTGATGAGATCTAGGGGTACTGTATTTTAAGAGGAAAAATAAGAGTTCTCAAGACTGAGTAGCTTTGCATCCCAAGCTTCTCTACTGATTACTCATATTACTGCTGCCTCACAAAGTCCTTCAGAGACTTTACAAGAAGCTGCACAAAATGCATTATTCATTATCTTTTCATAAAGTGCAACTTCAAACGCTGTGGAATGTTTCTAAGGATGGAATAATAGTTTCTATTGATTATCCATGTAACATTTTAACATTTTTACAGTGTTTGTTTTGGTTTTGTGTTGTGCAGTAGTAAATATAAGTTTAATTATGGTTACTTGAAGGAAAATGAAATTATGCAGCAAATAACAGCACTGAGGAAAGAAGGTTTATGGTCTCTGAAACATCTGCCCAAACTCCATGGGGTCACACAGCACAAATCACACCATGATTATCTTTTGGAAGAAATGCAGTGGATGGCAACTTTATGTATTTATTTATTTATTTATTTTTAAGAAAGAGAATGAAAGATGATAACTGCCAAGAGAGTAATGTGAATTTGATATTTTCAACCAGAAATGCAGTGGATGGCAACTTTATTTATTTATTTATTTATTTATTTATTTATTTATTTATTTATTTATTTATTTTTAAGAAAGAGAATGAAAGATGATAACTGCCAAGAGAGTAATGTGAATTTGATATTTTCAACCAGAAAAGAACAGGCAGCATTTTCGAGGATCTGGGAGTTTGGGGTTACCTCTCCACTGTTGTAAGCTTTAAATAGTACTCCTAAAGGGATTGTAATTATTTTCTTTCTTTAGAAATGTGCTTTTCAGATAGACTTGAGTAAAAACCTAAAACAATTTTATGGTTTTATTTTAATATGTCAAGGTGGGAACAGATGGGTATGGAATGCTAGTTCTACAAAGGCAAATGTTTTAATTACGAGCTTTGAATTAACTGCAGAGCTTGTCATTTGAGGATGCTGCCCTGTTTGTGACTCCTGGTAACATGAGCATAATGCTCTATTTCCATGGTGTGGGTTCTTGGAACCTTTTAAAGTAACAGCAGCTGCTCTCTGCAAAGTCACATGACACGTGGCTCTTCCACGTTGCACTTCAATTCTGCCATCAGCTGGGAGCTTTGTCATTATTCTCAGATACTGTGCTATTATTACTATTTTTTTAAAGCTGCAGCTGAATAGTAGTAAAATTTTTCTTTACTTTGTGTTTTTTTTCCCTTTTACTATAACTCAAGCACACAGACTGGTCTCTCTTTGATGTGATTAGGATGGAAAACCAAATTACTTGCTACAAAGCACAGATGCTGCCAAAACTGAAGGTAACTGGAGAGCTTATTGAAGAGATCTGCTGCTCCCCTTCATCACTCAGACTTGAGCCAGTTAAGCTCAAACCAAATAAGGTATGTAGTGTTCAGGTGATTGATTTATTTTTTATTTATTTATTTTTAAGTAACAGATGAAAAAGTAATATTTGTGAAGCCCGAGAGGATTCATTCAGAATTACTTGTTTCTTTCTTTGAGCTTTTGTTTCCAAAGTGATCACTGCTAAAGACTTTCTGCCTTTAAAGTCTTCTCCCTTAGTCTTCTGAGGGAAAGCAGAGTGCTTCTTACTGCTTGATAGATATTTGCATTTATGAAATCTTAGTTTTGATCTTTCTGGCCACACTCAAGGGTTGAAGTCACGTGTGGTTTTGGTCAAACACTGAAAATTACTTCTGGAGTAGAGTTTCCTAAGCAGAATTAACTCTTCTTCTAGTTAATTTTCAGATGTACCTGCAAATTAAAGATTTTTTTTTTTTGTTTTTTTTTTGTTTTTTTTTGTTTTGTTTTGGTTTGGTTTTTTTTGTTTTTGTTTTTGTAGCGGGGAAGGAAGGACAGAGGGAGAAAAAATGCTCTGCTAAATTTTGTGCTTATTTGATTTTGGCTCTCAAGTCTTCCCACAGAAGAGAAGTTAGGAGGGTTCAGTTTTGAGTTTTGGAGAAAATGTAATTCTGCTGTAGACCAATGTAGAGTTAAATTTTAAAATAAATTAGCCTGATATGAGAAGAGTATGGTTAGTGAAGCCCAAGACAGCCTGTGTGACATTTGGCTATGACAGGTGACACGGAGGATGTCCTGTACTAGTGTTCTTAGGCTGTTCTGCCAGAAGAGAGCATTGGCACTTAATGAAATTAAGGGCTTAGGAGTGATAGCTGAAGTATGTATGTAAAACTGAAAAAGAACTCATTCTTTTTCTGTTTAGACATCTTTGGTTTCCTGGAAATAGTGTACACAAAACTATTATTGTGAAATCAGCTCTTACAACTGCAATGTTTTTCAAACCATACCCATAGTTAAAGCTTTGCTTCATTAAGAAGTTGGTCCCTTATTAGCATCTTTTGGGGAGTTCTCTTGTTGTTTCCAGACTCCAAAGATGACTAAGGGATATGGGAGTTCTGTTATGCCCCTTCCATGTAATCCTTCAGAGATGACTGGAGCATTTGGTGTACTTGAATTATACAGTATACTGTGTTTCTTCTGTGTGTTGAAGCAGAATCCCTCCTGCCATATGCTCTTCAGCTGGGTACCTCTTTTAGCTCAGTTTATTGGCTAAAAATAATTTTTTTGCCAGTAGGCATAGAGTAGGAAAGCAGATTTATTTTTCATTGCAATACCAAAGCTAACATTTGTCCTTGTATCACAAGTGTCAGCTTTTCTCCTGTTCTCATCTCCATTAATAGAGCCCTTGCATGAATTAATTCTCCCTATTTTCAACTTTTTGCATAAGCTTTATCTGATCACGATAGATTCAGAAAATAATTTTGAATTTAAAGGCTATCCCAGGGGAAAAAAGACAACTAAAGGAACACCTGGACAAAAGATACTTCTGGAATGAGCATCATTGTTCAAGAACCCCCCTGTATGGCAGAGATCTGTTGGAAACTTGCTCTTGAATCAGTGAAAGAAATATCTCTGAGCATTGTTCTGCCAGGATTAGCAAGTGGTGCTGGGCTGACTTTGCAATTTGCCTTCCATATTGCAGCACTTCAGGGGCTGTAAGGATCCATTGCAGGAACTCTTTCTGACACTGAAACAGCAGAAGATTGCCCTGAAGGATGTTATTACCAGGTAATTGAGACAAATCCATGTGCAGTCTTTGCACAGGCTTGATGGGTGTGTGCCACCCTGCAAAACAGGGTATTTATGTGAACAACTGAAAAATGCTGAATGATAAATAGGCTGCCTTGCTTTATCCTTTTTGCAGGCTACATTCCTCTATGCTGAACCTATTTGCATCTCAGATGTATAATTTGGATCATTCTAGGATCTGAAACTCTCAATAGTTCCATGGCAACTGTTATTAGTTATATAACAATTCTACTTTATTTTGACATATCTTGTATTTGTTGTTTTAATACTGACAAAAAAAATGTAGGAGTTGTAGTAAGCTTTTCTTGGTAACTTTATGGATAGTGGTAATTTTCTCTTCAGTGTTTTTGCATTTACTTGATGTCAACATAAAACCTCATATCCTGATTTACTTTCTATTACATTTAGTCAGGTAACTGTGCTTCTTTACAAATATTACTGGTTTTGAGTAGTTAATAGCCCAAGCGGTTAAAAATTAGTATAATAAAATTTTGATTTGTTTTATAGAGAACCTGTGTGTGTTCCCAGCTGTAGCTGTTGCTGCTCTATGTTTGTGTGGAGCAAATCCTTCTTACACATGGACCCCTGGAATGAAGCCCTTGCAGTTCAGTGCCAAGGAACACAGATGGTGCAGCATGATTCAGGTATTGAGCACCCACCACTGGTTACACCTGTGTGCAGGGGCTGTCTCTAATTGTGAGTGTGACCTGCAGAGCCCCCAGGTTCTCATTCATAACCAGGCAGGCTGGGAGCCCTGAAAGCAGAGGGAGACCAGGTGCTGATTCTGACACAGAGGATTGCAATGCTCAACATCCTGGAGCTTTTCCTGAATTTCCATTTCCTCATGTGAGTGGGAGTGGTGCTCACAGCTGGCATTATCTGGTAAGAGGATCTCTTACTCAGGCTAATAGTGAGGAGATGCTCGTGGTGGGAGGGAAAATGCTAAAGGGAAGTCTAATACATTTGCAAGATAATTTGCATAATTTCCTTACTTATTGAAGCAAATTATGCATGTAGCTGTAGCACAAATATGTAATTATATATGAAATATGTCAGTCATATTATTATTTGATGAGGCATCTAGGGTGCTTCCAATGAGTATGCCACTAGTTATCCTACATTTATGAGCAATTTGTGCTTCAAATGAAGATTTTTTTTCACAATAGCAATTTGATTAATTGCTCTTGCTTTCATTATCTGTAGCTATTTACATTGTTAGTACTTTAAGTGTAGTTGGTGTTTTTATGTTGGCAGTTCCTCAGCCTTACTCCAGGGGCTTTTATTTTTCGTAGAGTGCCCTGGCATTGCCTGAGGATAAATTGAAAGTATGCTCCTTTCCCTCCCCAGTAAGATTCTCTGTATCCTCTGGGGCCTACAATTTGAGCAAACATTAACAATATATTGAAGTTTCTCTTATTTTTTATTCCAAATTGCATCATTATGCTTTCTGTTAAATGCAGTATAAAACATAAAAGAATACTTTGCCTTAAAGCAACACAAGGCAGCACAACAGAAGGGATTTGATTTAGTCAATAGACAAGAAAAATGATGGAGCATGTACAGGAATAACAACTCAGTCAGGTGTGCTTAGTCATAGGACATGATGTTATTGCTGTAATAGATCTTCAGATTTTTATCTGGCTGACTGCATCGTAAATTAGTAGCTTTAAGGGTAAAGAGATTATTTATGAATTGTGTAGATCTGTAATGTGGGCAGTCAGATAACTTAAAATGTTTGCATGCTTGATGTAGGTTGGGGAAGTTGTAAGAAAACAATTTTTCCAATCTTCTCACACTGTTAAAAGAAGTTTGTTTAGAGATTTATCCTTTATTAATTTGAATTTGTAATTAAGTTGCTTGTTTCCCCATTTTAGGAATTCATAAAAAACTTCAACCAACACAAGTGATCCTTCTGTGCTGTCCTGTCTTCCCATACTCCTTCCACAGGTGTCAGTCACACAGATGTGATTACTTTTGTCTTCTATGACACTGATTTAGATCTGCTGATGGACACAAAGACTAAGGGATGGTGTGACAAAATTACAAGAGGCAGAGATACCCACACATACAGGTGATTTCATGCTAAGAAATCAGTGGTTTAAAATCAAAAGTAGAGAGAACATGATTTGGGAAGAAACTAGGATTTTTGGTTGAAGTCACCCTTCTAATTTAAGTAACTTGGTCTTTCAAAATCGCTTCAAAGATTGTATCATACCCCTTCCCTTCAGACTAGAGGGAAAATGAAAATCATGTCCTTTTCACTCTGCTGTTCCTATCTTTCCCTCCCGCTTTCATTTAACAAACCATCTGGACTTCTGTGTTGGGACAACCAAAATAAATGTGGGTGTTTTCAGCCCTTGATAAACAAAGAAATGTCATTCTTGATTATCATTGGATTTCAGATCCACCAGTGATGAGATGCTGTTTGTGTAGTTCTAAGATGTATTTGAAAGCTTCTCTCAAGTGACTCTCTCTTTTCTTGGAAGGATGTGCTGACAGCACAAGGAGTGTAATGGGTTTCTTTGTTTTACAGGCTTGGAAGTGGTAATTCTATTGAAGAAAGGCTGTTGAAAAAGAGTATTACACATATGATTCAAGAATTGGCTGCTTGGGGGGAATTGTTCAACAGAGTTTTTATCTCAGGTACTGTAACATTAGGAATGTGAGCAATTATTTAAAGATACATTAAAAATTAGCGTTTTATTAGATCTTAGAATTTTGAAAAGGTAGTGGTTTATTAATTTCTTGGCTTGTTTGGGAACTAGTGATATGTGTTCACAGTTAAATTCAGTAGAAATCCTGAACTGTCAGCTCATATAGAAAATCAGTAGGGGACAATATCTAGTAATAAAGATTTGCTTGTTCCAATGATAACGTTATCCTTTTATTGACGTTGTTTTAATCAATCAGAAACAACAATCTGCAGCAAAAGGTGTCAAACACATCTGTAATCTGACTTTTCTAGACTTGATTTTAGGATGACTAAAAAGTTTTTGATATCATGCCTTAGCTTATTGAATATTTCAAAACGTTTCCGTAAGGTTTTTTGCTCTGAATATGGAAAAGAGGGTTCTAGAACATCTACAGAAGAGAGATTGTCTGAGCTAAGAAATTATTTAGATATAGAGTTGTATGACTCAGGAAACAGCATAGTTCTTGCTCATTTAGAACACCTGGCTGGCTTGGTGGACCAGGTACAGGGATTTCCCTTGTTTTATGTAAACCTTTGAAAACATTTGTATTTACTTTCCTGCACAACAATCAAATTGCTTCTGTAAAGTACCTTGTTTTCAATCCATTTACATCAGACAGTTCTGTGCAAATTTAAATACTGAAACACTCAAATTACTCAGGGTAATCGGAGCCTGTTGATAGATCTGTTCTTGTTCTGAAACATTTAAGTTACCAAGTGTTCTCCTGAGAGTTGTAACTTGCAGTGAACTAAATTGTGTTGTGTTGTAAAAGGCGCTTTGCCAGATTACTTCCATTTTTTTCTTAAAGGTCTTGGCCCATGTCAGGGGTGTTGTCAACTCTTGTAACTATGTTAATCACTCTCCAAAGCAATGCCACAATCGTTACATTAAAACCATTACAGGTCCAGAGGGAAAGGTGAGTTTATGTCACTTGCTTTGCATTGTGAGGACTTGGGGGCTTCTGGGGTCTTTTTTTTTTTTTTTTTTTTTTTCCTTTCTTTCAATTCCTCATTGCTGTTAGAGTACTTCATGAGTGTTTACTAAGCAGAAACATAACTAGGTGTTAGATTTTGAATAGCTTGATATACAAGCAAACGTTAGTAAATACCTTCTCCTAACAGTATGACTAATATAGGTTGTATTTATGACATTTCCATACACTTAGGAATATGAATTTCCCCAATGTTATGACAATATGACCTTGGATTTATAATTTTGCACTACCAGTATATTAAAAATAAGGGAGGGGAGCTGTTTATTTTAAGTGGTAGGATATGAATTGTCTTCAGTCAAGACGATTGGTAACTATGAATTCTGAGACAGGGCACATTTGATTATGTCTTTTTGGTACCTAAGCCTTCACTTTGTATTTATCCCAGAATGTAGGTGGTCATCCTCTTTGTGTTAGACAAGCATGTGCTAAAGTCCAGCATTCTCTGTGTTCAAATCTATGTAAATTACTTTGAGCTGAAGACAATGACTACCAGAAAAGGAAGTTCCTCAGTTAGATTTCTGTAAGTTTACTTCTACTGTCACTAATTTTTCTCAGATTTTACAGTAAATCACTGGTGGCCTGATTGGTGACTTTGTTTTCTCTTAAGCATGAATGTATTTCACGGGGACCTTTTTCTTATCAAAGGCTCTGTGATGACCTTTAGCCTTAAGGTAAAGCAGTGTTTATTGTCCAAGAATCAAATCTGTGCTCGGGCTGATGTAAAGAAAAGCCTGATGTGCTTCAGTATCGGTTCGATGTACCAGAAGTCCTTCCTCATGTCCCGGTGGAACCTCCTGAGCATCAGTGTGTGCCCGTTGTGTCTTGTGCTGTTACCCGGTCCGTGCTGCGCCTCCCTGCAGACACTGACACACAGGGATGGGGACCGCTCTCAGCCGCCTCTTCTGAGGCTGAACAGCGCGGGCTCCTCAGCCTTTCCCCGTCAGGGCGATGCTCCAGCCCCTTCATCACCTTTGTTTCTCTCGGCTGGCCCCGCTCCAGGCGCTCCCAGTCTCTCCCGCCCTGAGGAGCACAAGCCCCGCGAGCTGCAAGTGTGGATTTTTACACAGTGTCTTCAGAGAAGCGACAGCCCTTCTCTCTGCGCGGACAGAAATTACCCTTGTCTCGGTCCTTACCCTCCCCAGCCTCTGCTACAATAAATACCATTATTCTGCCCTGTCGCTGAGCCCGTTCCTATCGCGACAGGGCCGCCGGGCGGTGCGCGCAGGCGCGGCGCTGGCGCAGGCGCGGCGCGGCGCGCGGGTGGCGGCGCAGGCGCGGCGGGACGCGGTTTGTCTCCTGCCGGCGCTGGTAGCGGCGCCCCCGCCCGCGCTTCCTGCCCGCAGCGAATGGAACCCGCGGCGCCCGCGGTAAGTGCGGCCCGCGGGGCCCGCCCGGGCCCGGCTGCGCGCCCCGCTCCGCCCCGAACGGCCCCCGGCAGCCCCGCCGCCGCACCGGGGAGGCCGCGGAGGGACGGGCCCGCCCGGCGCGGGGCGGGGGACGCGGGGCCGGCAGGGCCGGGCCGGGCCGGGGGAGCGCGACCGCGGCGGGGGGAGCCCGGGCGGGGAGTCCCCGCGGAGCGGCGGCGGCGGGGCCGGGCTTCGCCCCCTGCCCGCCGGCCCCGCCGCGCTGCTGCACACAAAAG
This sequence comes from Oenanthe melanoleuca, assembly GCF_029582105.1. Taxonomy (NCBI): domain Eukaryota; kingdom Metazoa; phylum Chordata; class Aves; order Passeriformes; family Muscicapidae; genus Oenanthe; species Oenanthe melanoleuca. The sequence continues at coordinate 5,430,495 of NC_079349.1, forward strand.
GCGAGCCCTGCTTCGGGACCTCCCTTATCGGCCTGTAATTAATTAAGTGTTTTCACTAGGGCCGTAAGTGTTAGTGAGGTGCGGGTAATTAAAATAATAAGACCTTGTTGCGGGTGGTATCTTTTGAATCTTAATTATTTGGTATCGGCGCTGTGAAATAACCACAATACCTGGAAGAATTGCAGTATTGTTAAATCTTTTGGAAAAGGGCCTGTAAGGAGTGCAGGTTTTTTCTGCCCTTCCCGCACTGCTGAGCGAGCTCGCTCAGGTTTGAGTTCCGGGGAGTGGGAGAGGCGAGACCCGGCGGGATGAGCCCCGGTCTGGCCAGCCGAGACCCGCCGGGATGAGCCCCGGTGCGGGAGAGGCGGAACGCGCCGGGATGAGCCCCGGTGCGGACAGCCGAGACCCGCCGGGATGAGCCGCGGTGCGGGAGAGGCGGAACGCGCCGGGATGAGCCCCGGTGCGGACAGCCGAGACCCGCCGGGATGAGCCGCGGTGCGGGAGAGGCGGAACCCGCCGGAGCAGCCGCTGTGCCGGCTGCACTCTCCGGTATTCCCGGCACGGGAGGTCCCGGGCTCTCGGCCCCCTGTCGCTGCTGGCACGTGTGTGACAGCGCTGCTTTGCTGCACCTTCCCGGACAGCCGCCTCGTTCCCGGGGCAAGGAAAGGAGTATCTCCATCCCCAGGGCTTGGGCAGATCGCTGCAGGCAGCGCAGGACAGGGGAGCGAAGGGCTGCGATGTGCTGCTCCCTGCCTGGGCAGCGGAGGAACGGGAGAGCCGGCAGCTCCCGCTGCGTCCCACTGCTTCCTAGCAGGGCTGCCGTGCCGCTGTGCTGCTGCCTGTTGCCGCTTGCGATCAACTTGGAGTTAGGAGCACCAAGGAGTGGCAGCATGTTTGTGTATGTTTGGCCTGAAATGCTGAATGTGAAAGTGTTGCTTTTCAAAGAGGAGAGAGATTTTGAAAGGAAAAACCAAAACATCAGGTTTCATTTTCTCTTGCTGCTCTTTCTGTGTGACTCCCAGCCCTGAGTCTACCTGTTAGTGCAGGTATTTGGAATTTTTGTTTGTGATTGAAATAGAAAACCAGAACGTTTTTGGGTAGCTTGACTCAATAAACTGCATTTTAAATTAAATGCAGATTTGGTTAATTTTCATCTCCTTAAGCGCTCTGAAGAAAAGAGAAGGCAAAATTAAGCATAAAGTATGGTAATTTTTCATAGACTTAGATGACTTGGCCTTCAGTAGCTGGAACAATAAAGTTGAACAGTCTATCACTTTTCTTATTTTTACTTTTTGTTGAAACAATGGACTATACTTTTTAGCAATTATGTTTGCAATGACTTTGTTTTAAGAGTTAAAAGCACTGAAACATTGGTAATAATGAACACGAAAAAAGAGTAGATGTCTTTGATACTGGAGAACATTGTTTCTTTAAGTTCCACAGCAGGGGAAAATGCCTGTTAGTTCTTTTTTTTTATTATTTGAGGTCATTCTACCTAGCTAAGGGGAACACAGCATTGTAGGACTATTCAGCAGCAGTATTAGCTGGAGAAATTTATGTAGGATTTAAGAGAGATTTTGTTGTGCTGAGGGTTTTGGATAATTCAAAACATTTTAAGTAACTGCAAAACCAGGATAACAGAGTTCTTACTATAAGGTAATCTTTCTGGTAGCTAAATAGTTTCAGTTGCAGAAGTGTTTTTACCTTCCCTGAACGTCTGTTTTTGTGTATTTCTTTAGAGCATACTGTAAAACCTTAGATCAGTGAGGATGCACCATGGCAATGGTCCTCAGAATGCCCAGCGCCAGCTCCAGAGATCCAGGTCCTTCACAGGCAGCGAGGGAGAAGAGCAACAGGCGAATTTGCCCCAGTCCCCCGCAGCCTCTTTCGCGCCTTCGGCGAGTCCCTCGGCGCCGCAGTCGCCCAGTTACCAAATCCAGCAGTTTATCATGAGCAGGAGCCCGGTGGCCGGGCAGAATGTGAACATCACCCTGCAGAACGTGGGCCCGGTGGCCTCGGGGAACCAGCAGATCACGCTCACCCCGCTGCCGCTTCCCAACCCGACGTCTCCGAGCTTTCAGTTCAGCCCCCAGCAGAGGCGCTTTGAGCATGGATCCCCCTCCTACATCCAGGTCACGTCCCCGCTGCCTCAGCAGGTGCAGTCCCAGAGCCCCACCCAGCCCAACCCGGTGCCAGTGCAGGCACTGCCCAGCGTCCGGGCGGGCACTCCCGGGCCGGGCCTGGGCATGTGCAGCCAGAGCCCCACCCGGGGCTTCGTGGATGCCAGCGTGCTGGTGAGGCAGATCAGCCTGAGCCCTTCCAACGGCGGCCACTTCGTGTACCAGGAGGGGCCGGGGATCGCGCAGATCGCTCAGGGCGCTGCCGCGCAGGTGCAGCTGCCGTCGGCCGGGACGCCTGGCACGGTGCGGGAGCGCAGGCTCTCGCAGCCGCACTCGCAGTCCGGGGGCACCATCCACCACCTCGGGCCTCAGAGCCCCGTGGCCAGCGGGGCAAATATGCAGTCTTTGACTAGCCCGGGCCACATCACAACGACCAGCTTGCCACCCCAAATCAGCAATATTATCCAGGGGCAGCTTATGCAACAGCAGCAGCAAGTGCTTCAGGGGCAGCAGCTGAGTAGGCCCATTGGATTTGACAGGACTTCTGGTGGATTGATAGCAGGAGTTGGAGGACCGAGTGCGTTTGGAATGACATCACCTCCTCCTCCCACAAGTCCTTCACGGGCCACTGTGCCACAGGGGCTGTCGAGTCTTCCTCTCACTCCTACAGCTAACACAGCAGTGAAAAAACAACCCAAAAAGTTGGAGGAGATTCCCCCTGCCAACCAAGAAACTGCTCAAATGAGAAAATTATGTTTGGATCATCACCACAAGCAGATGGAAGTTCTTAGGGAAACTTTTAAGGAGTGTTTGATTGAACTGTTTTTCCTGCAACATCTTCAAGGGAATATGATGGACTTTTTAGCTTTTAAGAAGAAACATTGTGTTCCTCTGCAAGCGTACCTGAGGCAAAACGACTTGGATCTGGAAGAGGAAGAAGAAGAGGAGCAATCTGAGGTTATCAATGATGAGGTAAGAAACTTTGTTGGAATAAAATCATAGATGAAGTTGTAGCACTGGGATTGTGAAGTATTGAAAATGGGACAGGACGTGAAAAATCGTTTTTGCTTGATGAAGTATGGCAGTTTTTCATAAAACAGTTGGCCTGAGAGAATGCAGTTCTGCTGGGTAGTGTGATTCGATGGGTTGGTTTGAATGTGCTGTTAGATTTATGGATTTAAAATAAAATAATAGAGAGGGAGCTTTAACTGTCCTAGTTGCACACAAGCAAAGATGGCAGAAGTATGGAAATAGTTTTAAGCTCTCAGAATGGTTATGGTTAGGAATCGTGGTCTGAATTTCACTTGACTTGGACAAACAAAAAAAGAATGAGCAAAAGCATTGTAAGAGGTTACTTGTGACTTCTAATCATAGGTGTTACTGAGGTTCAATGTTGCTGCAGCCAGCAAAAAACTTAAATTAATCTAATTAGTGAGGAAGAACATGTGGAAGGGTCCAGTCATGTATTCCATCATTCAGGGTGCCCTGGAGCTCTGTGTGTGCGTTGCTGTTTAAAGGATTAACAACCAGCACTTACAGACTGGACATTGACAAGCTCACTTCGTTACTTATGCAAAAGTTTAAATTACTAACTAGCTTGAATTCACTGTTTATTAATGGCAAAGAACTTGAAAGAAGCTTGCCACAAACAGGTGCTGTGCAGCTTTTCATGCACATTTGTACCCATCTGTGGGTGCTGGGGCGCTGGTCTGCTGCAGAGCCTGCCCACAAACCAACATGGCACGTGGTTGCAGCAGGGTAGATAGAACTGATGCCCCTGCACCACCTGGCACTCATAAATATCTTCTAAAATTCGTGAAAATATCTAAGGGTATATAGGTGCCTGTTTGTAGAAGAACCATTTTTATGTAAAGAGCCTCGTGTTGCTTTAAATACCCTTGGGAAATGAGTGCCTTCACTGAAATTTGATGACTCCTAGGTATGAATCATTAGCAGTCATGCCTTCAGCTGGAATTTGTGGGAAATTTTAACAGAATAACGGCTGAAGTTTAATTTATTCCTTGCTTGTTGTCTGAATTTCTTGATTAGGAACATACATTTCTGCTTGTGACAGAAGGAATCATTTTTTTATATAGTAACATAAAAGCTAGCCTGTTAATGTAATTTATTGACAATGGATATTCAGTATTTTTTTTTCACCTGGTTTATGTTTTATCAAATTGTTTAGGTGTTCTTGTTGGGTTGCGTGTTTGTCAGCTGAAATAACCAGGTATTTTTAACTACCATCTGCACACTTTGAGGGATCTTTAGTGGGTGTAAATGGTACAGGTTCCTTGAAGTCAGTGGTGCTGCTCCACTTTAAGTGAGTTGAAGCTCTGCCCCTCGGTGTTTTGGGTTGAGAATTTGCTGTACTTCACTGCCTTCTCGTGGTGGATCCTCTTTTGTTTGTGGAACTGCTTGTCCCTGTAACTGCTGGAGAATTTTGCAAAGTGCAACAGCAAAAGTCTTTATGTATTTTCAAGTGATGAATCCTTCTGAAAGATTAAGACATCTTTTGAGTATGTTCTTTCTTTGTATTTTGTTGTCGTCTTCTGTTTTATTTCCCCCTTCCCCTCTTTATCACTTTCTGCTAAAGCAACACGCTTCATCCCTTGCCTGGAAGGTTGATCTCTGGGAATTCAAGAGGAGAGTGAATGGTGGCTGTGCTCATTGCTTAAATAAATGTTGAAGCTCTCTTACGTTCAAACTGTCTGTCATGCTAATTTGTTGTCCGTTAGCAGCAGCAATCATTCAATTTAAAACACACTTTTATGTTAATTAGATTTAAGAAAACATTTCCAGTGGCAAGAAGTCACAATAAACAGTCAAGGCTGTGCTCTGTTCTGCTGTTAAAATAAGACAGAACTCTAAAAATGGGCTGTGCTCAAAACAAGCTGTACTGATGGTGGTTAAGTTATTATCCCCTCTTCATTGAGGTGCCATCAGTACCAAAGGAGTGTGTTGAACAGTTAAAAAAAGAGAAAAACTTCTAAAAAGAAAATGATTCTCCCTTCTTTTTTTTTTTCCCAAAATATTTCTCTCAGGTAAAGGTTGTGACAGGAAAGGATGGGCAGACTGGTACTCCTGTCGCTATAGCAACCCAGCTTCCTCCAAATGTTTCTGCTGCTTTTTCATCCCAGCAGCAACCATTTCAGGTACTTTTCAATGGTTCTAAAATGTAGTTTCATCCCAGATTTTTTTTCTTCATTCAGATTTGGTATTTCTTAGATGAATTAGAATTTTCCCAAGAGCCCATCCCTTATCATCTAAACAAAACCAAAAAACCTTTGCAGTCACCAAATGCATCAGTATAACTGAAGCCTTGAGGAAGTTAAAGCTTTGTCTCCAGGTTGCTGGCTTATTGCATTAACTTTCAGCTTGAATGTTTTCACTTTGGTTTGTTTGTCTTTTGTATCCCTAATGCATTTGATTCATTTGTGCATTCTGCGTAGTGATAATATGGATTCTTTGTCTGTGGCATTGTAATTGTGGATTTCTTCTAAAATTCTTCTTTTTTTTTTTTCTTCCTCTTATGTATTAAAAGTTTTGAATGTGGCTACAGAAGGTTTTGGATTTGCCTTCCCTGAAATGTTTTAAACAACAGTACTAATCCTCTGACACTATTTGTTTTAAATAATTAACTGCTTTCCATTAGCTCTGCCATAAATGTTGGGAAGAAGAAACAGAAGTGCTTATTTTCATTAAAAAGTCCTTTTTAACAATTTTTTTCTTTTTTCACGAGGAGTGCTGGAGAAAGCCAAGAAATAAACGTGATAATCAGTTAAAATTTTTGTGGATCAGTGATGATGCAACTTTTCAGTTCAGTGTGGTTTTATGCAGCTGCTTCCAACTCTGTTACCCAGACATCACCACATACATACCCTGAGAAGTAATATACCCTAATTCCATCAGCTACTAAAATATTTACCTTTTAGCTCAATTATATGCTTAGCAGGTATTGCAGGGTGGATTACTCTGCTGTGCCACAGCAGCTGTGCAGGCTGTGCTGCCTTTATCTGGGCTTTGGAAATGGAAAGTGAAATGAAATACAAGATGGGTTGTGATCCTGTGTGTAACAAATGGGATGTTCCCTCTGGTATTGTACAAAGGAGTTGTGCAGCAAAGAGGAGTGCACTGAGAACTCTTCCATAGGGCCAGTACTGACATGTCTTGGAAGTCTCCTTAGGTAGTCAGGCTTCATTTAAGCTGTTTAAAATACCTAATATTATATCAGGTCAGGTTATTTATTATAGTGATTAGGGTTACCACCAAGCTGTAGCTGCAGCAGTGATGATACTTTTGAAGGTATTATACCATGTCAGACCAGTCTCAGGGAAACTGGTTCATGCTAAAAATGAACACTCTGTGTGGTACTGACCTTTCAGCACAAACTGCTCACAAAAAATGGCATTTCTTTCCATCAGTCTTGCTCTTTGCAACTGTTTATGGAGAAATAATGTGTCCCAATCAGCATCACCATTCAAATTCCAGTGCAGAAGAGCAGTGCTCTCAGTGATTATTGTGTGCATGCTGCATAATCATGACCTCGGGACAGCTACATTATTTTAATTAAAGTTGGGACAATTTTAGTCTAATATTAGTGGTATGTGACTGCAATTTATAAAGACATAACATGTCTGCTTTGTGAAGAGTCTGGCCTAAATTACACGGTGATAATGCAGACGGCTGGGAGGCATATTCTTAAGAAAATGTCAGTCAAACATCCTAAAGCAAAGATACAGCCTGAAACTGTGAGTATGCAGTCATCCAGAGGGAGAGAGCAGGTTAAGTAAGTGGCATTTAATGTGGAGTTTGAAGAATATAATTTCTTAAACTGATGTCCCAGTAGCATCTGATGTAAATGGGACATAAACTGAATTTGTTTACAAAATCAATTCTTGTGGCTTATTTTGAAAATTCTGTAAATGCCCAGGTCTGTGATGCTCTGCCAGACACTGGCTGTTGAACCTGAAATATGCTGCATGTCTTGTGACAAGACAAATATTTGAAAACTTAATCCCTATTGAGTGTGAAATGGCAGTGAACTATGAATATGAGTCAGAGATACTTAAAACCAGAATTTACATCTTAAGGCTGTATCACTGGAGTGGCCACAAATGCCCTCAGAGCAGCAGAGTGATTAAGTGTAATTAATTCATAGCTATTGATTGAGTCTGAGGGGCATGAGATGTATTCAGCACAAAAAGGAGCATTTGAAACCCAGTCATTGTAGGTGATGTTGGCTGTGTTTATTAATACTATGAAATGAAGCACTGAAGATGCAGGATGTCACTGCTGTGATTTATATCAGTATATACTGGTGTTTACCTCCATGGGTTTAACTGATATAGGTAAAATTTCATTTAAAATCATGGAAGAAAATAGCTGTGAATAAAGTAAAAATTTTTATGGGAAATTTCTGTCTTTCTGTGTTGTCATAAAAATTTTCACATTTGCAAACCCTTACTATACCTCATCATGTTTACGGCTCTCACCATTAGAAAAATACACTTTGAAAACTAGACTGCTAAATTAATTCATTTCCCAGGATGAAGAGACTGTCATACATAAAGTCTATGTTTATATTTTCTGATGGGATGTCTTAAGACTTTCTTGGGATAACCCATATTTTTTCATATTGAGTTTGTTAGTAGAGTATTTGGTACAGCATGGCCAAATATTGAGGAGAGGTTAAAAATTACATGGAAACTCACTGAAAGGAATTGGATTTGCACAGACACTGATGGATGTTAATAAGTACTTGCCAGTGCTTGCCAGTGTGCTGAGGGCCCAAAGAGCATGAAAACTGTCATATACACAAATTTGTTTGCTTCAGTAGTCCTATACATGAGCTTGTCACCTGTGCTTGATGCTGAAAGGATTCTCTGGGATGGGTTCTTGCCATCATTACCAGTATTAAATGTAGTGATTTAAAAATAAAAGTTTGAATGCACTGTTTAATCTTACTGAAGCTAAATTCCAGCTTGCTGAATCAGAGCCCAGTGATTCCTTTTGCATCTCAATATCAATAGTGCTCTTCCAGGCTTGTTAATTCACAGTTTGTGTGCTGTTTATCCTCAGACAAAATGGATAGTAATTTCTGGTGAGCTCTGATGTCACCTTAGCCTTATGGCAATATTGTTTTTTGTCACTGAGTTTATTCATGGGACTCATTTTGCCAGCTGTGCAAATAAGTACAAGTCCAGCATCTGGAAAACTGGAACTGGAACATGTGTACCTTGGCTGAGGTTCTTTATTCCATCTTCCTAGCTTTTTCCTGAAATATTTCAGTGGTAACTCTCACAAAGCTCTATGATGAGAGTGAGGGTGCTGGAGACTCAAATAAGCTTAAGCTGTTTTCAGGATGAGGATCAATTTGTGTGTTACTGATGTTCCACACAGATGTAATAAACTAATGAAAATTTCCATTAATTAAAAAAAAAAGTAACAAAAATTACTGGGCAAGTTTATTTTTTACATATGCCATTTTCCTGAGTTTGGTATCACTTAATAAAACATAGGTGTGCATTATTTATAACTAACTTCATCACTGTAAAATTTAAACTCAAGAGTATCTGTGCATTGTGGACAGCTAGAACTTCATAGCAGATACTGAATGAGTCTTGTTTCCTTTGCTGTACAGCTGTTCTGAAGGACTTGGTCTGTGCTGGCCTCCTTAGACCCGTTTGTGCATTCTCTCCTGGTGTCAGACCATCTGCAGATTGAACTTCTGTGATTTGTTTTCTTTTCCCTGTAGCAAACGCATACAGGGACTCCAGCGACGGCGACTGTGAGCACCATAGAGATTGAAGCTTTTAAGAGACAGCAGCAGGCCCTTGCACCAGCAGGTATGTTCCACAGGCACAGTTCCACTTCCATCATCTTTTTTTTTCCAAACAGTGATTGGAGCCCACTGTTCTGTAACTCTTGGAATACATTTTTGCTTCACCTTGAGAATCGCCAGATCCTTAGGGCTATCTGCTGTGACTGGTGCTGTGGGAAGAGTGCACTCCACTCCCAGTAGATAGGCCTGGATTTGGCAGGCATGGAGACACGGTTAGGTTGATTGTTCTAGCTGAGAAGATTGGAGATGGCCAACTTGAAGTCAGAGGGACTCTGCCCCTGGAGCATGTTCTTCATCAACACTACACATGTGCAGTAGTTGTAGCTTTCGGAGCCGGTGTTGGACTCATGTGTAGTAGTGTGCTTTGTAAAATGGAACCCATTCCACTATACCATGCCATAAATGGAATTTGAATATCACAGATTCGTCTAAGAGACCACGAATTGAAGTGGGCCGTCATGGGATGGTTTTTCAGCACCCGGGTGTGGCTTCAGGAGTTCCTCTTCAACAGCTAATGCCAACGGCACAAGGTACTGTGTCACCACATGCCAGCTGCACATTAATTTCACAAGGAGATGTTGGTGATGGAACTAGAAACTTGTGCTTCCGGCCTGCCAAGATCCTAGTCCCACCACACACTTCTCCATGTAAATTAATACTTGGTATGCAATGCCTGGTTTGTTTAAGGAGCTGAGTGACGGGCTCCAAAGGTGCATGTGGGCATGGAAATACGTCACAGGTGCTGATGCAGAATGGCCAATCTGAGAATTCTGGAACTGAACCAATGATTTATGAAAAGGAAACCACCTAATTGGAACATCATGACAAATTTTTATTCATTAGTCACGCCAAGCTTTAGAATATGTGTTAGAGTGAATGTGTTCTTAGAAAGACCTGAGTAGTATTTAGATTTCATGCTAGTTTTTTGGGTTGAATTCCATTAGCTCACCTTAGTCCTTTTTTTTTTTTTGAGTATACAAAATTTAGAAGACCTATAATGACATGCTCTTTTTAGTTGCTGTGCTCCAAATTTTAGTTACAGTCCTGTGCATGAAGTACTTTGTTGTTTATTGTAATGGTGATTTATTTTGTGATTGTGATGTGGTCTTTTCAAGTGATGGTGTCTTGTGGCAAAGTAAGTAACAAAACCGCTCTTTTTGCAGCCGATTTCCTCCTTAAATCAGCAGAGAGCATTGGCTGTTTTAGTCTCACCTTGCCTGTCTCCTCTCCCTGCAGGTGGGATGCCCCCCACTCCGCAGACGGTGCAGCTGACGGGGCAGAAGCAGAGCCAGCAGCAGTACGACCCGTCCAAGGGCCCGCCGGTGCAGAACGCGGCCAGCCTGCACACGCCGCCGCCGCAGCTGCCGGCGCGCCTGCAGCCCGCCAGCGTCCCCATGGCCTCGCTGCCGGCCCCCCTGCAGCTCCCCCAGCAGCAGCAGCAGCAGCCCCAGCTGGTGGAGCCTCCGGCCCAGCCGCAGATGCAGGTGAAGATCCAGCCCCAGAGCGTGGCCCTGGCGGCCGCTCCGCTCCCCGCGCCGCTGCAGCAGCAGGTGCCGCCAGCAATCCACGTGCAAGGACAGACGCCCAGCCAGGTGTCACAGCCACAGGCTGCAGTGCAGCAGCAGGTATGGGAGCCTTGCTGGGGTGGGCATGCCTTGTTTCCATGGCCAGTAAAACCTAAGAACGCTGTCTTCATCTTTTACTTCCCCTGGACACTTAAATCCTTTCCTGGTGAAAATACAGGTGTACATTTGTTATTAAATTAAGGTCTCCATTATGTTCTGCTGCAGTGTAGACTAAGTATTGAATCCTCAGTTCATCAGTAACCAGTGTGTTTCTTGGGCAGACTGTGACTCTGACACGACCATCTGCAGATCCTGCTCAGAGTTCTCAGCGTCTTGCAGCAAATCCACTGCCACCTACCTCATCCATTGCTCCAGCAGCGATCCCAGGCACAACACCACCTTCTCCATACCCAGTGCAAACAAACAGGACCTCTCCAGCAACCAACAAGTCCCTGTCTCCTATTGCATCCAAGCCTCCTGGCTTAGCAGTAGCAGCAGCAGCAGCAGCAGCAGCACCAAAAACACAAAGTCCAGCTCAGAATGCAGCAGTGTTGCCACAGGAAAACTCTCAAGACAAGCTGGCTGAGCAAGTCAAGCTGGTAAGATATTTTCTGTGTCATGCCTGTACACCTTTTCCTGTCAATTATTTTAATAAAGTGAAAGCAATTACTATTTTTCTCTGATTCTAAGACTTCAGGTGCATTCTGCACTTCATTGTAAGTCTCTGTACTTCTTTTTAAGGAAAATCAAATCCATCAGCGGATAGCAGAACTGAGAAAGGAAGGTTTATGGTCCCCCAGGCGACTGCCTAAACTCCAAGAGGCTCCAAGACCAAAATCCCACTGGGATTATTTGCTGGAAGAAATGCAATGGATGGCAACTGATTTTGCTCAGGAGAGAAAGTGGAAGATGGCAACTGCTAAGAAGGTACTCGAAAAACATTTTATAACTCAGAGCAATAAAGGTTGATATCACTCAGTTTGGTAGCAGAGCTATTGAAATACCTTTTGCTACAGGTAGAAGTAAAGATGAGGCACTAATTTGTACTTCAAATGAGGAGTTATGTTGTCAGTTTTGGATATGGCATCTGAGACAGGCTGGGTACTTATACAGATTGTACAAGTAACAGTTTGTGGATTGTGTTCCTCTGGAAATCAAATAGCTTGTTTAGGAACCCACTCAATAAGTTGTCTGGGTTATATTTAAATAAAAAATAGACTTGTCACGCCTGTCTCACAAATGAGTTATTTCCTGCCAATAAAGAATAAGTAGGGAATTCTGTAAATAACTTCCATTGGATGTGCTTGTATGTCTAGTTCTTTTTTCTTAATCTCACAGAAAAATAAGAGTAAAGACTAGTTGAAACATGATATAGAACTGTTTCCATAGGGGAAGAGAGCAGCACAGCAGGATACAGTAGTGGAATGAAAATTTATATGATGTGAGATGAAATATATAAAATCTGTTAATTTACAGTAAGCAAGGGTTTTCTATGAATACCAGCAATATTGCCTCTTTTTGTTGATACATTTATAACCAATTTAGAGTAATGAAGAGAGCAACTGATGGTCATTAGTTTAAATTGTCATGTTGTTTTATACTGCATATTCTGAAATGATGGAAACTCAGAAGCAAAGTGTTGAAATAAGTGCATTGTTTTATACAATAAATATCTGCATTTTGAATATAATTTAAATCTGAATTTCCATTTGTGGCCAATGGTAGGTTTTTAAGAATAGGAGAAACAGGAAGGGCAAATGTGAAATGATCTTTCCCCTGGCACTTTGCTTCAAACTTCTGGAAGTCAATGTTTTAGGGACCTCCTGAGCTAAAGGTTGCAATCAAGGCAGTCTTAACAGCCATTGACTGGTCTTTCACTCATGTATGTACACTCTTTTTGAACTTATTTTAGCTTTGGTCTCTGACATTTTGTGGTGTGATTTCTGTGACTTCATATGTGCTGTCTGAAAAAAAAGGTTTCTCTTGTGTGTTTGCTTCTAATTTCAGTGGTATTTTTTCTAATTTTTGTATTCAGAGAGTGAATTAAGAGTTTCCTGCTTGATTGCTTAGTTATAGCTGTATTTTTTTTTTTTCTTTGAGTTTCATGTCTGTTGCTTTACTGGCATGGTAAGAATTAGAAACATTGGAGGTAAGTGCTGTGTGTGTAAAGCTATGGTCAACATCTGGCTGCTGATAACTGCTATAATCTTAAGAAATGCAATGATATGTATTTTGAGGTAACCTAATTCAGGATTTCATGATATTTTAGATGGTGAGAACTGTGGCTCGTTACCATGAAGAAAAGAAACTTAATGAAGAGCGAGCTAAAAGGGAAGAACAGAACAAACTGAGGAGGATTGCAGCATCTATTGCTAGAGAAATAGAGTATTTCTGGTCTAACATTGAGCAGGTAAAATACCCACTCACTAGGACTCGTGCAATTTGTGGTGGTTTTTTTCATCTTCAGTAGTTTATTTGTAAAATAAAAGTGCTTTATTAGAATTGCTTTGCATTTCAGGTTGTTGAAATTAAACTGCAAATTGAATTTCAAGAGAAAAGGAAAAAAGCTTTGAATTTAAAGAGATTTTCAAGGAAAGGTAATTGTATTCCATTTAATAAGAAATAAAGTCTGAATTCTGATGATATTTTTTATATAATTTCACTCAGTGCAGGTTAATCTCATTGATGGTAAAAGTGTGAGTTGCTAGTAATAGGTTGTGAATAGATCTGAATCATGGGTTATGAGTTTCTATGTTTTTGTGCTAGATTTTATTAATACTTCTTGTGTTTTGCTTTGAATACATCTAAAATTCCATTTAAGAAATGTAAAGTTGCTAAGTCATAAATACATACAGCAAGTGTAATAATTTTTCAGGTAAGGATACAAAAGAAGACCTTTATTTGGAAAAGGAAAGTGAAATGGTAAGTCTTTCTGTTTTTTGAAAAAGCCATCAAATTAGTTTAAATGTGACTACATATGTGAAAAAATTTTGGTAAAGGTGATTATTTTTAATACGTGGTGATGATAAGAAGATTTCATTGTAGTTACTGACAAATGAACATTCAGTCACAAGCACAAGTATAATTTTTCTTTTCTGATTAGAAAGGGAAGTGGATCATGGTTGATACCTGTCTAGTGGCTGTGAATCATTCATTCTGAGTTTGAAAACCAAAAAACTACAAATTAATTGCCAGACTTGGGCAGGAGTTTTATCTACAGCAGCTAGGAGTTGGCTTTGTGGGGCATGAAATGTGTTTTCAGGTGTTCAGCAGAGATTTATCTGCTGAGAGATGAAGGTGTATGTTACAGAATGGATCAAACTGAATGAAACTTGGATATCTTTTTCCCTGGATGAAATGTGGGCTAAGGACTCCTTGGCTGTGCCTGTGCAATTGGAAAAAAATGGACAAGGGATCTGAGGCCCTGAGCCATCTGTCTGGCACAGCTGATGCCCATGTGCTGAAATACTCCCCCTCCACCAAGCAGAATGCCTGCATCTGAATTCCCTGCTAGGAACAAGCCTTAGCATGTGTTATCAGCCAAACTGTGGCCCAGCACTGGCTGTGAGAGTTAATTGGCACAGGCTAAACAATTCTACAGAGTGCACTGGACAGCTGAGACAATTGTAGGCCTGTGCCATATCCCTTTTCTATTGACTAGTGAAAGAGTTTAGTCCTTGAGCCAACCTGGGTAAAAGGTTTATACCACAGCTGGACCTGAATAATGTGACCCACGAGCAGTGGAAGTGACTGACTTCAGGCTCCCATCAATTCAGAAGCAGAATTTCTGGTTTTGCATGACCAGGGAAGTGCTGATAGGTGCTAAGTGTCCATCAGCAGATGCTTTTGGGACTGCAAGGCATGTTTTGCTGTCTCTAAAAAATAAACAAAGCCCCCTGCTTATCTTTTGTTTTTTGTGATTTTAAATATTACAATTATTTAATGCTAGGGGGGTTCATCATCTGGAAGGAAAAGAAAGGCAAGCACATCTTTGACTGATGAGGAAGGTAAGTCACTTCTCAAAATATTGCATCCATAGCATAGTGCATAAGTTTAATATTAAACCCACAGGTTTTCAGTCTGTTACTGTGTGGGTGCAGTGCTTTTCATGAACCAAATACCAACCTTCACCTATTTCGTGGAGACTTTAGGTAGTCAATTAAATAGTAAATTATCCCTAAAAGAGTTCCAGTGAAAATTTGAAAATAACATTTTCCTTGAAATTATACTGCCACCATTATTGGTGGGTTTTAATTCTTTCTGTCCTCATTACTTAGTTTGTCAGGCCTTACTAATAGTCTTGAAGTTCTTTGAGGATTTTAGACTGAAATACCCATCTGCTTTGGATCCATTCTTGTGCTGACCACTCTGTCGTGTTCCTGACAAAGGAACTCTCCTGTTTAAAGCTACAGAGCAACCTGTGTGAATATTGTCAATCAACACTTAACTGCCTTCTGTCCTGAGGCAGAAGTGCTTCTCTCCTGTTCATTTATCTTTTAAATACTGCATATAGTTGCTCTCAAATTATCTTGTTTTCATACATGTTTAATTATTTTTAAATTCTTCAGACTTAAAAATTCTGTGCTCCTTCACTGCAAGGGTATAGAATTACAAGCCTCCTGAATTATTGTATGATTTTAATTCAAGATTTGTATTTTTTTTTCTCATAGTTGAAGATGAAGAAGAAACAATTGAAGAACAAGAAGCTAAAGAAGGAAACATAAACCATCAAACTGAATTGTCTAATCTAGCCAAAGAAGGTAGGCATGTGGCTCTGAAACAACATCTGGAAACACGCAGCACTTGTATATTTGTAAAGAGGAGAGGTGGATAATTGAGTACATTCAGATGTTCTGTCCTGTGTAGTCTGTATTTAGTTTTTTCTGTTTGGAAAGCTGCAGCAGTTTATGGGATGATGGTGGACATCTGCACTTTATAAAGCAGTCCTAGTTACCACACAAGGTGGCTTGAGAAAAAGTAGTTCTCTAGTGAAGCACTGCATTAAAACCTTCAACCAAGACTCTCAGCCCATGCTCTAGGAGTGAATGGTAAACAAACCAGAGTTGTATCAGATTGAACATGGACATTTTATCATCAGCTGTCTTGAGTATCTCAGGTTTTGTGACTGACTTGGTAGGTCCAAAAGGGCACTTAAGTGCTGATCTTGGAGGGAGGGTATGAATATTTGAAGATAAGGGGCTTTTAGGGACAGTGCTCTGGCTAGCAGCTCTCTCTCATTAGCAATGTAATTGGTATGCTGAGCTTGATGTGTACAAAGTACCCCACAGAGATGTGTCACTTACCCAGTAAAAGCAGATTTTAGGGGCAGGTTGCCCATTAGGCTGAGTGTGCCTGGCGATGAACCTGCAGCTTCCAAATCTGTTTGTTTGGTCTGTTTGGCAGCTTAGTGGCTGCAGTGAACTGGCCAGTTGGAGAGATTATAACCCTTGGCCAGTCAGCCAAGTTCCTAATGAGAATGTTTGCTGATTGATTGGCCACTGCCAGCATATGCATTCATGTACTTTAACAGCTCAGACAAGGGATCCTGGAGTTACAACTCAGTTTTGAAATTTTTGAAGTCTTGCATTGTCTTCCAACCACTCAGCTGGATTTCCTGCCCCTACCTTCCCAACTAGGGGTTTACTGATAGTTGAGGGTTGTGTTTGTAATACAGTAAAAAGCAAGGTATGAGAGCAAAATGTTTGGGGTAATGCCAAATATTCTCTGTAATCAAGGTTATTAAATAAATACTGCCATCATTCACTTAATAATGACCTCTGAAGTTAACTTCTGATTAGAGAACTGGCTTTATGCAATTGTGAAGAATGTAGTGAGATTATAATTAGTAGTATCTATTGTTCCAAATTTTGGTATTTTTAAACTTCCATCCTTTAATGACCTTCAGCTGAATTGCCTCTGGAAGATCTGGTAAAGATGTATGAAGGTGCCTTTGCAGAAAATTTTCACTGGCCCCAGCCGAAGCATGACAGTGAAGAGGAGAGCAGTGAGGAAGGTAAATTACTCTGTGTTTAGAAGGAGTTGTGCTGATTTACAAGGTGAAATAAGTTGCTTGGCTCTTCAGAACTCTGTGAAAAGACATTTTGTTCTAGGGAAAAACACATATTGAGTGAATCACATTTAAAATTTCTCAGTTTGTGTAAAGAGGGCAGTGTTTGCCTGTCTTAAAGTGAAGATGTGTGAGATTTTCAAGAAGGATACAAAAGCCTCTCTACACTGAATTAAACAGCACACTTCATAGGTAGCTATGATTACACCTCTGTCCTATGCTAACATGGTGATAGAACTACTTGAAGATAGAACTATAGAACTATACTTGAAGATAGGTTTTTAGATAGAATGAGAGGACCTCCCTAGAAGTTGTGAAAAGCTAGTGGTCATGTTAGCCTAGCTAATGTGAATGCCCACAACATGTTTGTGAACTGAGCTTAGACTATTTGCATTTTACCTTAACTAGCTTGAAAATATAGAATTGCTTTTAAAAGTTAGCTGCCTTCTTTGGACCAGTGTCTGAATCCTGGTTATCTCAGTTCCTTTGTATAACTGCTACTGAAGTTTATTTTAGATACCACTGTAATTTTTTTCTCTCTCCTAGAAATGGATGACCACATGTCTGACAGGGAAAGTCCCCAGAAAGAAGTTGTTCTCATAGACTCTCTTCTCACCATTGACCAGTACAAGGGTGTGGACAGATCGAGTCCCCCCAAGAAGAACATGCGAGACATAGCAGAAGTTGCTGCTGCAGCAGAGATGTTGTTACCTAAAGGCAGCTCCAGGATAACAACAGCAGTAAGAATTTCTATTTTCTGCTACTCTCTGTGCTGATGTTTACATAAAGAATGTTTTCTTCTTCTTTGTTTTGTAGCTTTTAGCAAGAAATTGCATTTTTTTTTTGGAGTTACCTATGGAATATTTATGCTTTATGCCATGCTCTGTGAATTTAACTCAGGGAAAAATATCAAATTATTCACGTTGCAGGTAAAATACAACACTCCATCACTGTTGTATGGGTCTCTCAGAGAATATCAGAAGATTGGGCTGGATTGGCTGGCAAAGCTATACAGGAAGAATCTCAATGGCATCCTGGCAGATGAGGCAGGGCTTGGAAAAACAGTGCAAATTATTGCCTTTTTTGCCCATTTGGCTTGTAATGAAGGTAAGTTCATTTGGCTAACTGTTTTGAACAGGTACTGGGCCAGAATTATCTTTGTGAATTGTTGCCTAGGGTAAGTTTTTTCCCCTACTGAACCCCATACCAGGCTGTAGTTCATGAGAGGAATAAGATTGCATCAGAATAACTTTCTGATATTTTGTGACAAGGGTGCTATCTAGTCAAGTATATGATCAACCTGTTACCCTCTAGAGATTCTTCTGAATACTTCTGAGTTTTTACTAGTACAGAAAAGCCTTACAAATTGTTTAATGACCTGTCATTAAAATACCTCTGTTATTGGATCTCACTTTTAATGATTAATTTAGTGCAATGCTTTTAAAAAAATCAAGGGAGAGTATAAGCCACATGCATTGTAAGGAGTCTGTTTCCAGTGTTAACTGCTGTGTTTCCCCTTCTGTAGGGAACTGGGGCCCTCACCTTGTTGTTGTCCGGAGCTGTAACATATTGAAATGGGAGCTGGAATTGAAACGCTGGTGCCCGGGGTTGAAAATACTTCTCTACTTTGGGAGCCAAAGAGAACTTAGGGCAAAAAGACAGGTGCTGTATTTTGCAGCTCTTACACTCTTGCCTGAGTGATTTAGCCTGTATATATCTGTATTATTTGTCTTTTATTAATGAGGAAGTAGCTGATTGTAAGATATTTGAGAGCTCTGCCTTAACTTTTCCATCTCATCCTTTCTTTCCTTTTCCATAGGAGTGGACAGAACCCAACAGCTTCAATGTGTGCATCACTTCCTACAAGCAGCTGTTCAAAGGCCACACAGCATTCATGAAAATGCGATGGAAGTATTTAATAGTAGATGAGATGCAGCAAATAAAGAATATGACTGAGAAACACTGGGAGGCACTTTTCAGTCTCCGCAGGTACGGAGCAAAGAATTGATTTCATGCTGGCAGTGGGCTTTTCTCTTTTCATGGCACTCAGTTATCTTCTTAACAGAAAACTGATTTAAAAAAGCCCTCTTGACTTGGTCTGCCCAAATTCCTGAGCAATGTGCACCTACAGAGAAGTGCTTTTATTTGAAACAATCAGGATTCAGAGAAATGTGTGAGATGGTTTTGTTTCCACTGTCATATCACTATAATTCTTTTTTGCTGATACTCTGTGCTCACAGACAGATTCCCTTGTATGTATGAAGGCACAGTAATCAGTCAATTAAAAATCTTCTTCTGTTCACAGCCAGCATCGTTTACTTCTGATAGACACTCCTTTGCATAACACATTGATGGAGCTGTGGACCATGGTACACTTTTTGATTCCGGGAATTTCCAGACCTTACCTGGATTTTCCAGTAAAAGCACCTAATGAGGAGAACCAGGATTATTGCCATAAACTGGTCATCAGGTTGCACAGAGTATGTTGTCATTTTTTTCTCGTGTCCTGTTACAGTAGTACTGTTGAGGAGAGGGGAAGTAAAAATATTGGTTCGGATCAGCATTTGTGTCCTTTCTTAACACTTTGTTCAGTTTAGACAGAAAATCCTGCTGAAGGCAGAGGGTTCTGTTACCAGAAGAGTGTGAAGATTTCTTTCAAAAATTATACAAGGCTCAGATTTTGAAGTATGACATGCAAAAATTAAAGAACAAATTAATGTCTATACAACTGTGTGCATAGCAGAATGATTATATATAGCATATGCAGTTTATCACATCAAATCTGTTAGGTGTGAATAAGTTTAGCTTCCTGTTGTAAACTCTTTGAAGTGAGATTTTTTTTCCTCTGAAATGTTTCAGATGATTCAGCCGTTTATTTTGCGGAGATCAAAGAGGGATGTTGAAAAGCAGCTCACAAAGAAATATGAGCATGTGCTCAAATGCCGTCTGTCTAATCGACAAAAAGCCATGTATGAGGATGTCATTTTACAACCAGGGTAAGGGCTTGAAACAGTAAATATCAAATGCTGTCACTTTTAGTGCTTAAGCAAGCTTTAAGGAAAGAAATGATTGTTATGATGGGAAGTGTTTTAGTGATTCTCTGAAATTTTCCATTATGACCCGTGAATAAAACGTGATTGCATTATAGACTAGAATTACAGCAGGTGATGCTATGGCCTTGTGAAAAACATGCTTTTACCTCTGGAGCCTAAGAACTGAGTTATGATGGTCAGGTCTTCTGATGCATTGTTTTAACATTTGTCTCTGATGAGTGGTTCTTCATTTTTTTTAAAATGAAAAGTCCAGAATTTTTCCTCACACCCTCCTGCCAGTGGTAATTGATAGTTGCAGAGGTGAAACAGAAACAAAGCAGGGAGAGGATGAGGAGCTGGGTGAATTGTATTTGATTGTAAGGCAGCACTGGGTCTTTAAGTTTCACTTTTCCAAATTTACTTTTGGTACAGTGCTGCTTAAAATACTGCAGAAAACCTTGGTGAAATCCAAACTTGTTCTAAGACTTTTGCATAACATACTGCATTGCTCATTCTCACCTTGCTGATTTAGGGACATCTCCATAAAAGCTGCACATTAATCAATGTCTTTCTGTGTAATTTGTTTGGTAGAACCCAGGAAGCCCTCAAAAGTGGACATTTTATCAGTGTCCTGCACGTCCTGATGCAGCTGCAGCGGATTTGTAACCACCCTGATCTGATAAACCCACGGCTTTCAAGCTCCTCTTATGTATCAGAAACACTGGAATACAGAACAGCCTCTCTGGTGCTGCGAGCTCTGGAGAGGGATATTTGGAAGGTCAGTAGAAAAGTTTAGGGATTTTTTCCTCTCTTACTGCCCTGGCAGAATTTCAGTACTTTCTGTTATTTTCTTATATGTGATAAGTCTACCTGAAGTTTATAAATAGAAAGAATTCACTCTTCAGTAACTGTGGCTACCAGGTGTGTTCTTGCTGCAGCTCTTTCTTTTCTCATAGTGGTTTGAACTTTTCAAGTGGTTTGTAAACAGTAATTTTTCATGAGCTACTTGGTCAAAGAGAAATTACTTTAGTTTTCATAATGCTCATGTTTGCAGGAATTTTCTAACACTGAAGTCACTCTGGGTAGCACTGTGCTTATTTATGGCATTCTGCAGTTTTCTTCTTGTTTTCACTAGCTGAAGGAAAGCCAGACTTACTCTTTTTCACATAACAGTAAACATTCTGTTACAATGACTAAATTAGTACCCTTCTGTCAATCCATTTGAATTACCACTGTTATTGTTAAACAAGTGATCCCACTCCTTGACATGATAAAAAATATAAAAGAAGTATGAGTAGTTCAGCAGCTGACATTTTTTGTTTAATTTTATTTCCATCCTTCGTATTTTTCTACTCCTAAATTATAGTTTGGCATTTAAGCTTGATAGTTAACCTTCAAAGAGTTCTATTTAATTCTTTGGAAACTGTGATATATAAAAAATTGTTATGTATTTTGCTTTAATTTCCATAACTGGCTAAATATTTCAGTTCTTTTTCTTCTAGTGCTTAAAATGGGACTGTCAGTTTAAGATTTATTTCCAAGATTTCTAGACTGTTTTGGCTAATAATTAATAGTTTATTTCTTAAACTTACACCATTTATTTCAAGTTAAAAAGTAATATATAGAAAATTAATTCAACATTGAACATAAAGAGGACTTAATTGTTTGGTTCATCACATAAAACAAACAATTTTCTGAAATCCCTAGGAATCAGACCTGTCTCTTTTTGATCTCATTGGAATGGAAGACAAAATGACTCATTATGAAGCACAAATGTTGCCAAAACAGAAGGTTACTAGAAAGTTGATTGAAGAAATCTACAGCTCCCCTCCACCACCAGCGAGGCCCAACCCAGTGAAGCTCAAACCAAGCAGGTGTGTACACCTGCACTCCTTCTAAGCTACAGTTACAGCAGGAAAAGGTGGTTCTGCTGCAATCTTTACTGAGTTCTCTCTGCATCTTTGCTAATGGGATTCACACAAAATCTCAGGCTTACCTTTACATTTAATTTTCCTCTTGCTTTCATGTTTACCTGAAAATAATTCTCTGAGGCATGCAGTTCCATTTGAATGGATTGATGGATTTCCCATAGTTCTCACTTCAGCAGCAGATGAACTTTGTTCTTGAACCTTGCTTATGGCAATTGAGTGTTGTTTTGCAGAATTAGCATGAGGATAATTCAAGACTAAGTTGGGCTTGCAGTGTCAGCTGTGCTCTCACTGTTGTGGAAGAGACATAAGAGGTTTTATAGCAGTACATTTTTTAAAAGTATTTTTCTTCTAGTGAAGTAGTGTTCTCAAAGTAATGTAGAACTGTTTTTCTAAAGCAAGAGAGCTGCCTGTCAGCTACCTGCTGACCTGCAGCATGTTCATGTCTCTCTGGATATTATATGGGAGCTGTTTTTTTCAGGTATCTTCTTTTCCCAGATATTGACCTAGCCTCTTTAAGATGTTTGTTCTAATTCTGAAGCATCCTGCATTAAACTGGGTGTATAATAATGAAAGTTTTCTTTGTTGGATTTAGCAAAATCACTTTCTACAGTGTTTACTCAGGAAGCTTGTGAGGTGATGAGCCTTGCCAGCTTCAGCCATGTGCAGGAAGTTTATATGTTCCTTGGGGGATAGAATTTGTTTCTAAAGGCCAAACTATGATCTTCCTATAGACTTTGACTTTTCCTGCTCTTGCCAGGTTGTTCCAGCCCGTTCAGTATGGTCAGAAGCCCGAGGGCAGGACTGTGGTTTTCCCAAGCACTCAAGTGCAGCGCACGGTGACCACGGCGACGGTGACTCAGCAGGGACAAGTGCGAGGCAGGTCCCCCATAGCTACGGTGTCTTCAAATCAAGGTAAGGGACTCAGTGCCACCCTGGTCACCTGCACCTCAGCTTAGACAGATACCAGTTAGTCTGTTTAATAGAACTCCTTTTCCCTCTAGCTTATTGGTCTAGAATACTAATGGCTTAAAAGTACCAACAGACTAATTGCCAGTAAAATTCCCCACTAGTTTCTCCAGTATGATCTGCCAGTATAATGCCAAACTAAGCTTTGTGTAACCTGTTAGCATATGGAGTAAATATGCCACTGTTGGTATTTAAATCCCGAAGACGTGTAATGTTCTGTCAAAGATGGGAATGTACAGTGCTTCTCTGTGTTTATTTAGCCTTTAAACAATGCTTTCCAAGTAGATAATGTTGTAAAAATAGGATGGAGTAAGAGGTGTGGCTAGAAATCCCAGTCTGTAAGGACAAAGCCGTTCTTGTAGCCGTTTGATTATCCTGTTGGAAGGTTTCTTTTTAATGCAGGTTGTTTAAAAGAGCGGAGTTAAAACCTCTAACAGCTTGCACAAACAACCCTTATTGATTGCAGCTGCAGCAGCACAGTTTCAGACAACTCAGGCTTCCACCAGTGCTCCAAGACACCAGCCCGCAGCGACCTTCACCACAGCAACTAGCGCAGCCAACCCTGTGAAACCGCGGGGCCAGACCTCTGCGCCGGCCCCGCAGCCGGGCCAGCCCCAGCCACAGCCACAGCCCCCCCCGCACACCATCCAACAGAGTGTGCTGCCTCAGAGGCTCGTACTGACCTCTCAGGCCCAGGCACGGTTGCCTAGTAAGTGGCCTCCCCTTTCAAGGTTTCTCCCACCTTTGTACTACAATGAGGTTAAGTTACTAGGCACCCTAAAAATGTGTACAGAATCGTTGTTTTTTTTTCACTCTTCTGATTAGCCTTGCTCAGTACGTTGCTTATGACCAAGGAAAATCGAAAATTGGATAAGAAACAATAGAATTGCTGTGGACATACATTAGTGGTGTCAACTTAATCTCCTATTTCTGCATGTTTCTTCTGCTGGCAAGACTTCCTTCAGACCAAATGTTTTAGCTCTCTCCTAATTATTCCTTTCATGTTAAACACTAATCCATCTGCTAAAGGCCTCTCTGGCAGAGAGGAGCGTCGCCACTGTTAGGCAGAGAAAAGCGATGAGGCTTTGCTTTAAGGTTGTGTGTGCACTGCCTATTAGCATGTGTAGAGAGTACTGAGCACTGATGTATTAATTTTATCTCTGGGGTAATGCACTGCCTTTACAAAAGCTGAATTTTCACACCAGTATTTTCTCAATATCGTAAAACTTAACGCTGAAATGCCTCTAACCTTTCTGCATTTAAATCACAAAAAGCTTGGTCCTTGCCACATCTAAGCTTTTTGGTTTGTCTAAATGCAGATTGCTTAAAATAAATCACGTTTCATCAGCAAATTTCAAATTTGTATTTAATGTGCCACACATAGGAATGTTTTAATTTCTTCCTTAAACCTTCCTTCATGCTCTTGAAAAGGCAGTGAAAATCACTTTAATGTCTATACTTGTTCTGTTACAAAGTGTCACATGAGTTTTCAGGTAGCTCTTAACTTTTTTGCTAATGAAAGTGATAATTTCTAAAATGTTGATGTTCTTACCCTTTAAACAATCAGCTTCTTTCCAGTTTGTCCAACAAATATAGAAAGCAATACCTGCTTAACTTTTATATGACACTTTTGATGCACTAAGTATAATTATGCATGGAAGGCGCTTCAGCACCAGTTTACTAACCAAAATGTAGAATTGTGAATATTGAACAACTCGCCTCCCAGTTTGATTTTTTTTTTTTAATGCCTGTTTCCCTCCTTCACAGGTGGTGAGGTAGTAAAAATAGCCCAGCTGGCTTCTATAGCAGGAGCACAAGGCAGGATTGCTCAGCCAGAGACCCCAGTGACTCTACAGTTCCAAGGGAACAAGTTCACTTTGTCACACAGTCAGCTCCGCCAGCTCACTGCAGGGCAGCCCCTGCAGCTACAAGGTACTTAGTTCAGCACAGGCATTTTCTATTATTCAAAATGCTCATGTTTTGATATGGGCACACACTCCTTATTGCTGGAGATTTTTCCATGCCCAGTGGTTTTACTGTCCTGCTCTTCCTATTTTCTGTGAGCCAAAGTAGTTCTGGTTTGAAAATAAATTCTTGTCAAATGAAAGACATGGTTACTTCCTTTTTCTGTATTGTATTTAAAAAATGTTATTATTTGATTTGTTTTCACACCCATGCAGTGCAGCTAAAGTAAGGTGAGGTATTATTTGATATAAACTCCCTGCTGAGCAGGAACAGAAAAACTGAGAACATTCTTGGTTTATTCTGAAATTGCGTAAATAATACTTCAAGATTGGTGTGTTTCTGAATTTTGGCCTTGAGCTGAATGCTCTATCTACAATATATTTTGTTCTCAAGTCTCCCTTTCTGGTGGTGTGTATTGCCAAATTTAAGAGAACCTGCACATCTTGATTCTCTGTGGCCAACAAAATAAATAGAGGGAATGTTAAGTGAAGACTTTTTTGTTTGATTAGATTTTGTCCAAGTTCTGTATAAATACCTAGATTAGAATGATACCTCTATAACATAAAGCTCCTCTTCAGCTATGAATACTTGGTTGGTACTCACTTATTTTGGCAGATTGGTGTAATGAACGTGCCTGGTAGAATTTAACATAGTTTGAAGCAGTAATGATCAGCATGCAATAGTAATAGATTTTGCTAGAGAACACTAATTCTTTTCCACCCTAATGTGTGTTAAAATCCTCCACTGCAGGAAGTGTCCTTCAGATTGTGTCAGCCCCTGGGCAGCAGTACCTGAGGCCTCAGGGCCCCGTGGTCATGCAGACGGTTTCCCAAGCAGGAACTGTGCAGAATGCCCTGAATGCTTTAGGAAACCAGCACCAGGCAGGTGTCCCAACTTCCACTGCAGTCACACAGCAAGGTGGGTTTTCCAGCCTGAAGAAATGTCTCTGTTGAAATATTCAGTTGCTAAAATCACATTCATATATAACTCCAAATTGTTGCAGATCACTATTCTGCAAGTTGAGCTCAGAAGTGGGTAAACTATGAGGCAGATCCTTCCAGTTTTTACCTGGTGTGTACAAAAGTTGTAAGAAAATTTTTGATTCAAACTTGTGAGAGCGTGTAACTTAATTACAGATTTTTTTTTTTTTTACCAGTTTTGCCTTTGGTCAATTTTTTTTTTTTTTTCCGGAAGAACTAAATTTTAAATACTTTGTTCATTTTTGCAAGGAAAAATGTGGTAACTTTTTATACTGCAGAGAATGTCCAGTGGTTCTCTCCATTTTTCCACATTGATTTTGCTTTCAAACTACAGTTTTCCCTCTTCAAATGTTGCTTAGGTATTTCGTGCCTAGCTGTAAAAGTGATAATTTCCTTGCTTAAAAACACAACCAAAAATAATGGAGAAAAGAATGAATTTATAACAAAATAGCAGATTATTAAATGAAGATAAATATAACACTAGGAGTTAATTCCCTGAAAATTGCCATCTGGTGTAATTTTCTTGGGATATAAAAAACCATTCCTTCAAAATGGTGTGATGTTCTTACACACTGTAGTTAACTGTCTGGGTAATCATCTGCTAACAGTTCAAATCACAAGAATGTTACTGAGATTCCATCATATGATTTCACCAATTTGTAGATAGACTCGATGTGTTTTCTGAAAAATCTTAGATGATTTGCTCAAAACAAGTTAAAGCAATCTTTTCCTGAACTAGAACATTTTCTATTTTCTATTGTGTTCATAATAACATTTTCTAAATGTCAATGTGTATTGCACCATACATTATATTTTGAATAAAGTCTAAATGGAGCACTGCACTTTGCTTTGTACAAAGTAAAATTCCATTGATCTATCTTGGATTTTTGTGAGAACAATTAGTGTAAATATATGTCAGAGATCTGATGCATGAAAAAGCACAAATTTGCAATACTCAGTGGACATTTAGACTAAAAATTTGTCTGCAGTAATGATGTGTTACAACTATGAAATGTCTTCTTGTTGAAAATAATAGAGACCAATTTTCAGATGAATAAATATATAAACACAAGGTTTATCCTCAGTTTGTATTCCAGGTAGAGCTACAGTTACTAATTTGCCATCTGGTGACATGGGAGCAGTGTTAAAACCAGCACCTTTGCATGGACAGTCACAGGTACTCAATTTTTATTTTCTTGTGGAAACACAGCTTTTCAGATTCAGTATTAAGTCTGTGTAATAGTTGAAAGCTATACTTTACAAAGCTGGAATTAATTAGGAACTTTGATGATTACAGAGTAGGTAAATATCCCAACTTCTGTCTATGTTTTAGGGTGGCAGATCTGATGCATTCGCATTTGTAATCCATAGATAAAATAATCTGGTGTATAAAAGCAGCTGACAGCTTTCTTGTAACTGTAATATATTTTAATTATGTAGTAATGCAAAAATAAAGTCGTGTTATTTTTGTGTTTTGATCACAATGACAATTTGGCAATTTTTTATGATTACTAATCTTAAGTTTTTAGAAAAGATACTCAAACAACCTACAAAGCATTGGAAAACATTAAGAATATATCAAAAGCTATGAAAATGTGCTTTTAAAAAGCAATAAGTACTAAACTAAGGTAGAATTGACTCTTTATTATGAGCTGAATTCACATTCAGCTGTAGTCTTTAGATTTTATCTGAAGTGTATATCTTTAGGAACTGGTCTAAGTAGTAGTTCTACTTTAAGATCTATACTCTGACCCTGATAATTTCATTCTAAAGAACCTCAAACCCCTCATTTATTGTGCTGAGCAGCAAATGTGGTTTTCATTCACCTTCTCTTGGCAAAGGAGACGTACGAGGAGAAGAACCGGCTCCTGAAGGAGCGCCTGGACCGGATCTTCAGCGGCAACGAGCGGCGCTGCTGGCGCGCGCCGGTGTACGGCCGGGACGTGCTGAGTGCTTGCTCCCTGGCTGGGCACAGGAAGGCCCCCCAGCTGCCTTCCAGTGAGGGCAACAGCTGGAGGTGGGCTGGCTTTGTCAACTGCTGCCTTTCCTCAAGTGCCTGCGGAGGCCCCAGTAACCCCTTGCGGGAAATGATCCTGGCTTTGATTCAGCAGCAGGAATCTCTAAAGGATCTTGTTAACAGGTAATGTGTGACTCTGCTAACAAGCCTTTACACTTTTCTAAAAGGCTTAATACCTTGTTTCTGTTGATGAGCTAATTTGGTTTAGACTGGTTTATTTAGCAGTAAATGGTGTGCAGCATGTAAGTAAAAATAAGACACTTCTGTTTCCTTTGGATCTTTATAAATGTTTTCAGTGCTTCTTTCCTACTTTCAAGCCCAAGTGACCATACTTAGGTATTCTTATGCTTTGGATTTACTTAAATAGGTACCACTTGGACCCAACTAACAAGAGTTAAAACCCAGAAATGCAGGCAGAAGCTAGTTTAACCAAGACTGACTTTTATTGCTGTGCCTATTGATTACTGATGATCATTTTGTGTGTAGCTTTTAAAATCGGTATTGCCTTGTTTTGATGCTTTTCACAGGGCTCTCTTCGTGTTGCCAGCTGCAGTTGCTGCTCCCCCATGTTTCTATGTAGCAAATCCTCCCCCTTCATACAGTCACAGGCTGAAACTCCTTAAGCATAGCCTGAGGCAGAAGGCAGCTCCACACCTGCATCAGTTACAGCAGCTCACAACTCCTCAATTGCTGCAGTTCCCTGACCTCAGGCTGGTGCAGTATGACTCAGGTAAAGGACATTTACTGACAAGATTTCAGTCATTTCCTCTATCACTTGAATGGAATTTCTAGATAAAACTATTTTTGGTTTTTCTGTTTGAATTGTAGGAAAATTAGAAGCTCTTGCTGTCTTGCTTCAGAAGTTGAAATCTGAAGGGCGCCGTGTGCTGATTTTGTCACAGATGATTCTGATGCTGGACATACTGGAGTTGTTCCTGAATTTCCATTTCCTCACCTTTGTGAGGATTGATGAATATGCCAACCAGGAGCAACGGCAGGTAGGTGTGCCCTACCAGCTGCCCACTGGTCAAGCAACATGTGCTGCCCAGGCTTTTATACACTACAGCAGGGAAAGGAGTTGTGCCTCGTTTTGTACTCAGTTTGAAACACTTGATGTGTTTTTATCCATTTTTTTATAAGGCTATAATGAATTTGGTTTGGCATTTTATTTTGGTGTATGGTTTATTTACTCCTTGCTTTTATTCTGTTTATGTAGGAGCTGATGAAAATTTTCAACAGAGACAAGCGCATTTTCTGTGCCATCCTCTCCTCTCACAGCCGTTCCACGGGAGTCAATCTTGTCGAGGCAGACACTGTTGTGTTCTATGACAATGATCTGAACCCAGTGATGGATGCTAAAGCTCAGGAATGGTGTGACAGAATTGGAAGATGTAAAGATATCCATATATACAGGTGATGGTGACAGTCAACAGCTGCTCTTTAACATGTTTTAATGTGAGGTTAGTTCAGATAGAGCTGCCCTGTGTGATCTGGAATAAAATAGAAACAGTACTGAAAACCACCTGCCTTCAATAAAAAAGATGCCAGGATATCCTATGAAAAAGTGTGGGGGGTTTAACACCAAATGTAATAAATTGATCATACCTGCATGGGTTTTGTCTGTTGTGTACATGGAATTTTTTAAGGAATCCTTTTTATTGTTGATGGAGTTTTGGTTTTTCTTTTTTTGTTGTTTTGTTTTTGTTTTTAAATTACATAAATTATTAAAAGAAAGCTCTAATGTAGAGGTGGTAGTGTGTTTTTTTCTGGGCCTGTACCATAACTAAGAAACTCCCACATACCACCACATTTTAAGTGTTTAGTGGTATTCTCTAAGGACAGTTTGCCTTTTTGTTTCTAAAAGCTGGTTTGGAAATGACTTACCAGATTTCTACCTTTTTTTCTATTTTTTTTAGGCTTGTCAGTGGTAATTCTGTAGAAGAAAAACTTTTGAAAAATGGCACGAAGGACTTGATCAGAGAAGTAGCTGCTCAGGGAAATGACTATTCAATGGCCTTTTTAACACAGGTAAGTTAATATTCAGAATGCATTGAACCACCCATGTTGCAGTGTTTAATGAATTCAAGCATCTGTGTTGGAGTGTTTAATAGCAGTTTAGTAGAAGTCTGTCTGGGCTAGAATTAATAAGAAAGCATATTGGATTTCATGATTGCTTGAACTCTCAGTGTTGGGGCCACATTCTTTCAAATGTTGTCCATCTGTTTTGTTCTGCTATTTGCATAGTGATGCACAGGCATCACCCATGACTTGATATATTGTTGTTTCTTCACCCTGCTGCAAAATTTTGCAGAGCTTGTAAGGGTGAAAGTCTCAACAGCTTTAAAAATGTGAAATAGGTTTGGATTTTTGGAGAAATAGGCTTTGAATTGCTGCTCTGAAGATACATGAGGAAGGGATGGTGGTGGTGAAGCCAGACTATCCCAGCTGGCACTCCTGATATATAAAAAACCAGAATACTCACAAAAACTGAGTGTATTTCTCTTTTTTCCTTCTATTTACCAAGCAAACAATTCAGGAATTGTTTGAGGTTCATTCTCCTATGGAGGATTCTGGATTTAGAGTGAAAGCAGAAGAATTTGTAGTACTTTCTCAAGAGCCGTCTCCAGCAGAAAATATTTCACCTAAAGTTGCAAGACCATTCATAGAGGTAATGATTAACACACACATTAAAAATACAGATGTGCAACATTAATATTAAACAGCTAACTCATCCCATATTATTGGGGTAAATTCTGTCAGTCTGGTTTTTTGGTAGTTTTAATGCTCTTTTGTCATTTGCCTTGTGACAAAACTTCCAAAAGTCCAAAACAAGTTTTTTAATTTCTGGGACTGTTTCTCTTCCTGCAGCAGGAGAGACTTACTCCAGAAATTTGTGTTGCATTTCAGTGAACTCCTTATGGAGTTTCTTTCCATATTTTTGAAGTTTTAATTATTTTTAAAATGTATCTCTCTGAAAGGCCCTCAACAGCATTGAACGGGAGGATGAAGAGTCAAATGATCAGATACAAGAAATAGGATCTGAGTCAAGCATTGAACCTTTAATCTCAGAGCTCTGTGAGACAAAATACAATGAAGAACCCTCACAGCTGCAGGAGTTAGTTGCTGTTGTGGATCAGGTACCATGACTTCCCTTGAATATCTGGCTAAAAAGAAATGTTTTGTTCAAATGTTTAAATTTCTTTGCAGTCTGACCTTAAAGCAACTCTGTTGTTTCTCCCATTAAATGGAAAGGAGATCTCCCGCTGATTTAAAATGTTAAGATGAGTTTTGAGGAGAGCTTTGATACTTCATGTAACATTTCTTTTATTATCCTCAAAGTAACATTTTCTTCCCTTTGATGCTTCCCTCAGCTGACTCCAATTGAGAAGTATGCTTTGAATTATCTGGAGCTCTTCCACGGTTCAGTTGATGACAATGAGCCACGGTTAAGTGAGGTAAAACAAATCTTTCTTTTGCATGTTATTCTGTCCCAGAACAACATTTATTATATTTTCAATATAAAATGGAAGTTTCTTTAACGATATGGAATATAGTGTAGGCTCTTGTAAGATTTTTTTTTTTACTATACCTTATGAGCAGCATACTGTCGTAGAGAAAGCTCATTATTTTGGGATTCTCTGGGTTAAGCAGCTGTCAGTTCTTAATTTCTTTTTTATAAGATGGGAATTGCTTTCAGCCTGGCTCAGCAAATATTTGTTGTACTCCATTGATAGCAGGGGAAAAAATTTCATTAATTTCAGTGAGCCTGTGTTCTGGTTGTCTTCATTGTTTAACTGAAATTCTTTGATTGCTTTATCTTGATGGTTTAAAAACTCTCAACAAAGACCAAGAAATGTCTTCTAAATGATTGTGAAAGTATCTGTTAAGAAATTGCTATAAGATTCCTGTGTCTGAAAATGTCAAAGTTCAAGGCATTTATCCATAAAATTACAAATTGATGGCTTCTAATCCAGTGTCTGTTACTGTATAACGTTTCTAAGGAGTCTGACTTTAATCTAGATGGAGCTGAAAACTGCAAAGAAAGCCTGGGAAGTCCAGCATATGAAGGAGTTAAAGGAAAGAGAGCAAAAAATGCTTTGGGATGATGAAGAGGAACTTCTGACTTACACTCGGGAGGATGCGTACAACAAAGTAATTGCTGATTAGTCTTGTTTTTCTAAATAGTTGTTTCTTAGTAGTTACTCTGAGAATACCTTTACTCTTCAGGTTTCAGTTGGAGCATTTAAATTATGTTCTCTTTTTGCTGTGTAGGAATATGTCTATGAAGGTCCAGATGGACAAACTGAAATTATGCCAGTAAGTAAAAGTAACACCAGGCAGCCTAAGCAGGCTTTTTATTTTATGAAACGTAAAGATCAGTGGAGAGTTAACATTGCAGTAATTACAAACTTTATTCTGTGCAGCTCTGGACTCCTCCTACTCCACCTCAGGATGACAATGATATCTACATAGATTCTGTTATGTGCCTGATGTATGATACCACCCCTATTCCAGAGTCAAAACTGCCTCCAGTGTATGTGAGGAAGGAGCGTAAACGACACAAAACAGATCCCTCTGGTGAGTGCATGCTCAAAACTGTTCTGAGATTTATTGATGAAAGTTTAAAAAAATCAGGGGATTTTCATACCTCCTATATGTCTGGTCCAGTAAAGATCAAATTTGCATGTTTGAAGGGATGAAAATTCTTGACTCACCATGGCCTTGAAGCAGTAGAATCACTGGAAGACCCAGTTCTTATAGTGGGTCTTCTCTTTAGACATAAAGATGTTCTTAAAAGGACAGTTTTAGAAAGCAGACATTCTACTTTGTCAGTTAGGACAGGACTGGTCCTACTTTATAACAGGCTCTGTTCAGTTCCTGGCTGTGCTTTTCAGAGGCAGTGGGGAGTACTCTGTACATGTATGAGCTTTTTGCAGCTGTAGACAGAGGAGTCAAAGAATGACAGTATTACCAATAATGTTTTCTTTTTTATCTTAACAGCAGGTAGAAAGAAGAAGCAACGTCATGGGGAGACAGTTATCCCACCTCGTTCACTCTTTGATCGAGCAACTCCAGGAATGTTGAAAATGCGCCGAGAGGGAAAAGAGCAGAAGAAGAACATCTTGTTGAAACAACAGACACAGTTTGCAAAGCCTTTGCCAACTCTTGTCAAACCTGCTACTGAGGCTGGACAGGACAATCCAGAGTGGTTGATCAGCGAAGACTGGGCACTTCTGCAGGTCAGATGACATCTGCAGCTTTTTCTGTCATTCTGGTTTTATTCCTGCACTTTATCTCTTCAAGGTTATTTCTAATTTTTAATGGCATTTTGCTGTTGTAACTCAGAACAGATTGCCTGTCATTTGTGCTCCTCTAAGGAGAAATTAAAGGCTAAACTACAAAATGTATAATTAAGCCCTATTGTTTCAGAAGCTGCTTACTATTATTCAGATTAATTGTGCTGCCTGGACACTGGGTAATGGAGCTAAGGTTCTTCCCACCTTTGGGGGGAGAGCAGTGCTTGAGTAGCAGCTCTTTGTCCCTCTTATACCAATCTCCAGCTGTTTTCCTGCACATCAGTCAGCATTAAGGCACTTCATGCTTGTTTATTCTCTGTGACTGTAGCTGAGCACAGAGCCCTGAGCTGTCCCACTGTAGCAATGGTGTCTGGGCACACACAGGTAAGGGAAGGTTTGGAAAATGACAACGACTTGTCACCTGATGCATTTGTACCTTTCTCTGTTGCAGGCAGTGAAGCAGCTGCTGGAGCTTCCTTTAAACCTTGCTGTTGTGTCACCAGCACACACTCCCAACTGGGACCTGGTCAGTGATGTTGTAAACTCCTGCAGCAGAGTCTATCGCTCGCCCAAGCAGTGCCGCAACCGCTACGAGAATGTCATAATCCCCCGGGAGGAAGGAAAGGTGAGTTCACGTGCAATGATGCATCTTTTTTTTACCTTAAGTTGTAGAGTTTTTTTTCCTTATCTCCATAAACACTTGTTTTTTGTTAAACGTTTCAACAGTGTAAATAAATAACTTTAAAAAGATCTTTTTAAATTATTCTCATCAGGATTTCCACTTATTTTATGTGATTTCTTTGAAAAGAAAAAGCACCTGAACAAAATCTTCCGCAAAAGATCATCTAACTTTCCTTCTTATTTTACAGCTAATGTACGAAGCTAATCCTAAAAAGAAGACAAAAAGTATTTATAAGGTGTGCATTGGTATTCTTTCAAAATCAAATCTAGACACTGTGGTATTTAGCAGCAATGGAGGTGGGCAGATAATTCATATGAGATCCATGTTGAGTGTTACTTGAGTTCTGAAACATCAATTAAAATTCCAAATTTATTTTTCCTTTCTTTGTTGATACAGTGGATTGACACCAGACTTCAGCTTTTGGATTTGATAGATAAATTTTAGATCATGCAAGAAGTTTGTGATTTCACTTAAACTGTAGTTGGCATTTTTCCACCAAATCACCACCATGTATCTTATCCTGAGGATATTTAAGATCTGTAAGAATGAACTTCATGCTAGAGTCTAAGTGGATTACAAATGCATAGTGAATTTGATGCCTGAAAGACCTTTTAGTAAATGAGGATGATAGGATGCTTCAGAAACACAAACAAATTCCATGACTGTGAACACCTTCTTCCAAACCACACAGCAATTTAGTGACAGAGTTGGGTGGAGAATCCAGAACTTCTGGCTGTAGTCCCATTCTGTGACTACTAAGGAGGTTTGTCCCTGGCTGGCAGTTTCTGCTTAGGAGAAGCCAAATGTTAGACTGGCATGGTGTGTGGATGTTAACCTAGCTTTGTTGGGAGAGCAGTGCAGTGATGGTTTTGTTTTATTATCTTATGTGTGCGCTATGCATAACTATAAACTAATGGGCTCTTGGTTTGGGTAATGAATTAAACTTACAAAATCTAAACTAAAGCAAAGATTCTTTCTCAAATTAGAGTTTGCCATTTTGTATGTCCCCAAGTGCTGATGCCAGTGTGACCGTGAGAACTGCTCCTTATTTTGCTCTTTCTTTATACATTTCCCATAGAGTTTTGTGTGACAGTAAGTTATCAGTGGCACGAGGCAGGAACCAGTCTGTGATAGATATGTTGGAGAGTGTTTTTAAATAATCTACGAGCGCGCCTTGTGTTTAAACATAGACAAAATGCCCTGCTGGGTGAGTTTGCAATTGAAAGTTGGTTTGTTTTCTCTTTTTAGACTAAAAACAGTCGCCCACTTCGTACCAATCAGATCTATGCTCAGGATGAGGGTGCAACCCACACACAGCTTTATACTAATCATTTTGAGATGATGAAAATGATTGCAGGGAAAAGAAGTCCACCTATCAAACCTCTGTAAGTTTATCTGGGATCATTTGATCCCCTGTCACCACAAATCTCCTGGAAACTGTTTTAAGTGGCTCTCGAGACCCAGAGTTATTCTACAGGCTGTTTCTCTGTTCTTGATTTCTCTCAGTGTGTTCTGTGTTATTGGAAAAATCTTCATATTTCATGTGTTTGGGTCTTACTGCTGAAATTTGCTCTTTGTCATTAAGAGCAGAACTGCACTCATTTGGGGTTTTTTTTTATTGACTTTATATCTATCCATTTGCCTGAATTGTAAACAATTTGCTTTCTATGCTGTTTAGTAGTACATTCTTTTCTGTGTATCTTTCTACAGTTTTTTTTTGTATTTATTTATTATTTACTCTGAGTCTTTCTTAAATGTCAGTGTGTATGCAGGCTCCGGTGGTGGGAATATCATGGACACTTAACAAAAATGGAGTATTATATGCTAAAATATGTGAAATGAAATAATGTTTTTAAGGTTTTTCTGTCTCCAGTAATACAGTTTTGCTCAATTTCAGGCTTGGCATGAATCCTTTCCAGAAGAATCCAAAGCATGCATCAGTGCTTGCAGAAAGGTGAGCACTCTCTGTCTTGAAGGCTTATAAATTGCATAAAAGTGCTCTTTTTTCTTTTCCTTTTTTTTTAGGTTTCAGTTATTTCTAAATGTTGTGTGTTTTGTCTTATTATTGTTTCTAGTGGAATCAACTATGATAAGCCCCTCCCTCCGATTCAAGTCGCATCCCTCCGAGCAGAGCGCATTGCCAAAGAGAAAAAGGTATGGTCCCCATCTCTGCTGCACAAATGACTGCAGTAATTAAAAAATCAGGCAGCAGATGAGGTACCAGCAAAGCTGCCTCCTGGGAGAATATGGCAGTACAGTGGATGTTACGAGCAGCTGCACGTTGTTCATGTACAGGGGTTTAGATAACCAAGGCCCTTTCCTTGGGCCTCTTGTCACACTCAGACCCCTTAAACAATGAGGAGCATGTTTTTGCAAAAGATACTAAAATGTGTAAAAATCTCATTTAATTCTTGACCATTCTGTAGCCTCATTTCTTATATTATTCAGTAAGAGCTACTTGTCCTTTCTTGTGGATATTAAGTTGCTTGTTGTGCTATGCTCTAAGCCATAAAACCATGAGAAAAGCTTGTAGTTTGAAATGAGTCAGGCTGTGTAACCTGGACTTGGAAAGCAAAGGCAGCTCTGTGGGCTGTCTCTGGTTGGAATTAAAGGGGTTTTTTGGATAGAAATAAAGAAATTTTGTCTGTTGCTTTATTTTGTTTCCAAACCAACCACATGTTGCTTGTTCCATGCTTGAAGGCTGAAGGTGCCCCTTGCTTTGCAGGCGCTGGCGGAGCAGCAGAGGGCCCAGCAGCAGACGGGCCCCCAGCCCCAGCAGCCCCAGGCTGGCCAGCAGCCCCCCCAGCAGCCCCCCGTGCAGCAGGCCCAGGCCCAGCCACAAGCACAGGCTCAGGCACAGGTAGTTCAGCAGCCACAGGCAGTGGTGCAGACTGCAGTCACTACTGTGGCCAACACAGCAGTATTGGTAAGAAAGGGAGAGTTCTGATGTAGTAACTTCAGTTCTTCTGTGTGTCCTGTGTTTGTGTCGTGTTTTCTCTGGAAGGAGAATTTTAGGTCAGTATTAGTGAGATCAAATGTATTTTTTCTTGTTTGCTTTCCCTGGTTATGCTGGGTATCATCAGATTCCCTGATTTGTTAAGACTATTCATACCATTGTAGCGACAGGTCTTGGCATTCTGAGGTGGAAAAACACCATGCAAAGATGGTTTTTCCTTTTTTACTTTAGACTTTCATTTAATGAAGTCTGAATGAATGGATGTACATGGTCAAAAAGAAGTATTTGTACAGAGAACTTGCAGAATACAGAGAATAAAAGAGAATGTAGCTGTAAGAAATACTCAGAACTTAAAAACCAAAGATTCATTAACCTTTGCAAGGCAAGTGAAAAGATGCATCCTGCAGGAAGTACCATGATACTTTTAGTGTAAATCTGTGCAGTTTTCATGTCTTCCCTAAATCTAGAGTCTGAATGAGTCTGATGACTGGTCTGTGGCTTTTATATTTAGAGCTAATCCAGTTTGCATAGTAATATGTGTAGGCAGTGGTGGATTTATTTTCCTTGTTGAAGAGCAAGAATACAATATCTTTTGCAGAAGGACACAGAGGATGTGTTCTGACCCACAAGCATTGCTGTGTATGAAGTGCTCAGTGATGTTCCTGTATGAGTGGTTGTCTGTGGTGTGCCAGAGTAAGGTATTGCTCCCTTCTTCTGCTAACAGGGATATCCAGTGACCAGGGTTTACCACACACTTGGCTGGTCTACAATTGCTCATTAGTGAGGCAGAATCCTGACACATGTATGCATTAGTTATTAGTGATCTGTAGAGTCAATGATCAATGGCAGAAATCTCTGTGTTCCATTTCATTTTTCTTATTTTGTCACTTCTGGAGTACAGCATTGTGTTAAGCAATGCTCAGTTTTCTTTTATTGATTTTCTGAACTGTTACCTTAATTGTCTTCTAATTAGGCAGGCACCATCAAAACAGCGGTGACAGGGACGAGCATCCAGACTGGTAAGGAGACTTTATAATTGTGCATAGGAGGTGATGGGACACTGGGATTTTCACTTTCAGAATCTCACATGTAATCCTGGCTTGCTTTCAGCTACAGTGAGTGGAAATGTGATTGTGAACACTGTTGCTGGGGTCCCTGCTGCTACTTTCCAGCCCATCAATAAACGTCTGGCCTCACCTGTTATACCTGGGACGCTGACTGTGAGTAGATGTTGTCACTAGTTGTGTCCCTGGACACACTGGGTTGCATGTTTTATCAGCATAGCTTTCCATGTTGTTAGAAATTCTGCTTCTTGCAAATGCCATGTGCATCTTGGGGTTCTTTATCAACATCAGAACACTGATGGTTTATCAGAAAAAAAGTGCTTAATACTGTTAAAAATAGTTTATAGGCAAGTGCTGCTAAAAGCAGTGTATTACATCATTAATGTTTTCAGCCTGTAACTGTTTTGTGCTTTATTAATTATGATCTTTATGTTAATGGTTTAAGGCTATGGAAGATAAAGCAAAATACTGAAAGGTACTAAAATCAGTTGTCCATAATGGAGTGAACAGTTTGGTGATCAGCCTGTTGGAAGAGGATTTAACTGCATGCTGGTTTTAAGATGCATCCAAACAGATGTGTTAGACAGATCTGGGGCCTTTCTTACTTTTGCAATTTTTTAAAATTGCCTAGAAGGCAGTTCCACTTGCAGAAGGTTCCATAGCAGTGTGAGCGGCGTGGGGAGGGAGCAGTAAGGGCTGTGCTCCCTTGCAGAGCTCAGGAGGAGCAGTAGGAGCTGTGTTCCCTTGCAGAGCTCAGGAGGGAGCAGTAGGAGCTGTGCTCCCTTCCAGAGCTCAGGAGGGAGCAGTAAGGGCTGTGTCCCTTGCAGAGCTCGGGAGGAGCAGTAAGGCTGTGTTCCCTTGCAGAGCTCAGGAGGAGCAGTAAGGCTGTGTTCCCTTGCAGAGCTCAGGAGGAGCAGTAAGGCTGTGCTCCCTTCCAGAGCTCAGGAGGGAGCAGTAAGGGCTGTGCTCCCTTGCAGAGCTCAGGAGGAGCAGTAGGAGCTGTGCTCCCTTGCAGAGCTCGGGAGGAGCAGTAAGGGCTGTGCTCCCTTGCAGAGCTCAGGAGGGAGCAGTAAGGGCTGTGCTCCCTTGCAGAGCTCAGGAGGAGCAGTAGGAGCTGTGCTCCCTTGCAGAGCTCAGGAGGGAGCAGTAAGGGCTGTGTCCCTTGCAGAGCTCAGGAGGAGCAGTAAGGGCTGTGCTCCCTTGCAGAGCTCAGAAGGGAGCAGTAAGGGCTGTGTCCCTTGCAGAGCTCGGGAGGAGCAGTAAGGGCTGTGCTCCCTTGCAGAGTTCAGGAGGAGCAGTAAGGGCTGTGCTCCCTTGCAGAGCTCGGGAGGAGCAGTAAGGCTGTGTTCCCTTGCAGAGCTCAGAAGGGAGCAGTAAGGCTGTGTTCCCTTGCAGAGCTCAGGAGGAGCAGTAAGGGCTGTGCTCCCTTGCAGAGCTCAGGAGGAGCAGTAAGGCTGTGCTCCCTTGCAGAGCTCGGGAGGAGCAGTAAGGGCTGGGCTCCCTTGCAGAGCTCAGGAGGAGCAGTAAGGGCTGTGCTCCCTTGCAGAGCTCAGGAGGAGCAGTAAGGGCTGTGCTCCCTTGCAGAGCTCGGGAGGAGCAGTAAGGCTGTGTTCCCTTGCAGAGCTCAGGAGGAGCAGTAAGGCTGTGCTCCCTTGCAGAGCTCAGGAGGAGCAGTAAGGCTGTGTTCCCTTGCAGAGCTCAGGAGGGAGCAGTAAGGGCTGTGTTCCCTTGCAGAGCTCAGGAGGAGCAGTAAGGCTGTGCTCCCTTGCAGAGCTCAGGAGGAGCAGTAGGAGCTGTGCTCCCTTGCAGAGCTCAGGAGGAGCAGTAAGGCTGTGTCCCTTGCAGAGCTCAGGAGGAGCAGTAAGGGCTGTGCTCCCTTGCAGAGCTCAGGAGGAGCAGTAAGGCTGTGTTCCTTTGCAGAGCTCAGGAGGCAGTGCCACTGCCCAGGTGGTTCACAGCCAGCCCCGGGCGGCCGCGGCGCCCGCAGCCAGCAGCGAGCTGGTCACCATCGCCTCCACGCAGGGCGTGCGCGCCGTCACCTCCGTCACCGCCTCGGCCGTGGTCACCACCAACCTCACCCCTGTGCAGACCCAGAGCAGGTCTTTGGTGACCCAGGTTACACCAGGTAATGATCCTGTCTCCAGGGACTTTTTCCACTAGTGAATTCTGGCACCAGAGTTCCTGTAGATTCTCAGCTCCACAATATTGGAAGTCTGGGATACAATTAAACAGGGCTATGATTTTTAACTTGCTTTATTTTTGGTGCTCAGGTTCTATTTTTCTCCGGTATTTCTGGATAAAGTATGGCAATAGAGAGCTTAGCCTGTAGGCATTGCAATTTAAAAATATTATTAACAATCTAGCAGTAAAATATTAGAATTGACTGTTTTGACTAAAAAACTTTGTGAATAAAGGCCCTCGTATTTTATGATCTACTCTGCCTTTACATCATGCTCATGATAATGTGTTCTTACATGTAGTAAATCCAGAAAGTGTGCAGGGGTAGAAAAATAAGCATTTAACTTCTCAGGTAAAATAAATGAATTAATCTGAACGTGGAAATGTTTTTATCTGAACATTTTGGTTTTTCTTTATTCACAGCTACACCAACAGTCCAGCTGTCAGGCAAAACCATCACCCCTGCTCACTTCCAGCTTCTGAGGCAACAGCAGCAGCAGGCTGCTCAGGTGCAGGTCCCACAGATCCAGACTCAGGCACAAGCCCAGTCTCCAGCTCAAATAAAAACTGTTGGGAAGTTGTCACAGGTGAGGAAATGCTCATGAAGTAATGTAGCACATTGCTCTCATTTCTGTGAGCTTCCTTAGCAGTGTGTGCGGTGTCCTGTTTTCTTGGGCTAGAGTGACATGTATTTCTATTTCTCTTAAATTTCATCCTACTGCTATTTCTGCAGGCAATGAGTCTGACAGCACTTTCAATAATAGAGTAGGGCAGCATGGAAAGCACTAACTTTTGCTCACTGGAAGCCATTGTGTAAAAGAGTTACATTTTAGATACTTGATCTTAGCTCTAGTCTGGTACAGAATAGTTCTCCGTTTAAGCTTTAGATTCATCTCCGTTTCTCTCCTATGATGTAAACCATTGGAAATGATGGAAGTGTTTGATTTTTGCAGGAGCAGCTGATCAAGTTGCAGAAGCAGAAGCTGCAGCTCCCCCAGCAGCAGGCAGCACAGCAGACACAGCAAGGGGCACAGCAGCAAACAGCACAAGTGCAAGTGCAGCAGCAGCAGCAAACCCAGCAGCTCACTGCTGTGACAGCCCCTCGTCCTGGCGCGGTCCTGACGGGCACTACGGTCACCAACCTGCAGGTGGCACGCCTGGTGAGTTGGCTTTGGCTTGGCAAAAAGGCTCAAACATCTCACTCTTGGCTGGTTTAAATGAAGTGGGCACTGATCATTCACACTCACAAGTGCCCTTTGCATTGCTCTGGCAGTTCAGAGAGAAGAGCTGTAACATAAATAACTTTACATTGATACCATCTCTGAATTGTGTCACTGTACAGGAGCCATGACATTTAGAAACATTTACAGCTATCACTTTATAATCACCTGTTATATGCAGCAAATCTTTCTGTGCTGGTACAATAATCTTCATTCCTTACTGCTTAGACTCGTGTTCCTGCTTCCCAGCTCCAAGCACAAGGACAGATCCAGGCCCAGACTCCACAAGCAGCACAAGTTGCTCTGGCAAAGCCTCCAGTGGTGTCTGTTCCAGCTGCTGTTGTGTCATCTGCAGGAGTCACCACACTCCCTGTGACTGTTGCAGGCATTAGTGTTGCCATTGGGCAGCCACAGAAAGCAGCAGGTATGTGAGTGGAAGTTGGAAATAGGAAGAATTATATTCCATAGCAGTCTCCTATAATATAGACAATTTTTTTCTTGAGGAAGGATTGTTGGAACAAAAATGCCCTTAGATAAGAAATTTTCTCCATTGTTATTGTGTCTTATTCCCATTAGAATCAGTGGGTTGTTATTGCTCAAAGCTGTGCAGATATAGAAGTCTGTAAATATAGAATCTGTGTTTGCAAGCTGTGATTACTGGGACAAAGCAATAAACTGAAGACTCTTACAGTTCTAATTATTTCTTTAATTTTCAGGAGGCCAGACAGTAGTTGCACAGCCACTGCATGTCCAGCAGCTGCTAAAACTCAAGCACCACCAAGCAGCACAGCAGCAGAAAGCCATCCAGCCCCAGGTTGCACAGGGACAAGCTACTGTGCAGCAAAAGGTACTATTGCCTGCTCTCCCAATAACTTATGCAGTGGTTCTGTGGCTGTAAAGCTTTGGCTCTGGATGACCAGGACACTCCTCAAGAGTCAGTCAGGATTTCTAGGGGTGAATCTTAGGTATATCTAGAGAGAACAGGTTCTCAGGTGCTTCATTTTTTCTGTGAAGTGGTTGCTTGTTTGGTAGTTTGTGCTGTGTGTATTGTTGTGTGTAAGAGAGAAGCTTTTGATTAAATACTTTTAATTCTGAATACTTGTGTAAATGCATGAAGGCTTTCATCTAGTGCTCATTTTTTTGTTGCTAATCCTGGGAGAATTTTTTTCAGTAATTAAATGTAATTAATCTTATATTGCCACATACCTGTTCTTTAAAATATACTTATCTTTTGTAGTAACTGATGCCTTTTTTTCTCTTGTGCAGATAAATGCTCAACAGGTTACAGTCCAGACCCAACAGCAGACTTCACAGCAGCAAAAAGTAACTTATGCTACACAGCCTGCCATTAAAACACAGTTCTTAACAACTCCAATTTCCCAAACCCAGAAACCAGGTGGAACCCAGCAAGTGCAGGCCCAGATTCAGGTACAGGTAACACAGGTTTACACCTATAAACTGTACTGGGACTGGAGAATTGTAAAGACTACAGGTGAGGTAGAATTCAGCACCCACTCATTTTAATTCTAGTCACACATTCATTTAAACTGACTCTTTAATAAAATTCATTGGTGCTGATTTTATGGCCTTACAGCAGGTCAGAGCAACTACAAGCTGTAAGTTCACCTTGCCTCTTTGAATTAAATAATTGAGTCACTCCTTTTTATTAGGCAAGGGATTCCATACTGTATTACTAAGGAAAATTCAGCCAGAGTGTTGCCTGTTTTGGTGCTGCCTCACAGCCTAATCTCTGGCAGCCAAGAGTGAGTGACAGCTCACATATTTTATTTTCTGCATAACTGGATCAGCCTAGCTGAGGAAAAAGAAGGGGATTAGGAGTTAGAAGCTTTACTCTTTCAAAAGTGTCTCCCAGATAATGTGACCTGTTAGAACTCTCATGATTCCCTCAATTTTATAGGTAGTAGGGAGGAAATTACTCTGTTGTAGTTAAAATTGAAAATATCTCTCTTCCTCCCCTAGCTAAGTTCTTCAGTTCACGGGTCTAAAACATTTCCCAAACATTCAGCTTCACTGAAAATGCCAAGCTGCAACTTACCATGAGCAGGCCTTTGGGAAGGGTTTCACTTGGTAGAAGTTTTGCTAGATGTGGTATTTTGCTGCTATCAGCAGCTTTTTATTTTGATCCAATCTTTCTTTATTTCACATCACTACAGGTTGCAAAACTCCCACAAGTGGTCCAGCAACAGGCTACTGTTGCCAACATTCAGCAGATGGTTTCAGTTTCCCAACAGGTAGGTTTTGTTCTTGTCGAATATAGCACTAGAAACAAGACCTTTAGAGAATCTGATTTTCTTGGAATGTATTTTTCACCTTATGTGTGGCATAGGCAGTATTTTTGAAGGATATAGCAAGTGCCTTTCTGTAAAAATAAGTCTGATATTGAATCAGCTGAGGTATATTCTCTGGTCTAAAACTTTTGTAGGTGTAGCAATGTTTGTTCATCACTGTAGATAAGCTGAAAAACAAATTTTTAAAGGTGTTTTCTAGAGCTGAAAGGATTTTTAGGAATTGG
Organism: Oenanthe melanoleuca; assembly: GCF_029582105.1. Classification (NCBI taxonomy): domain Eukaryota; kingdom Metazoa; phylum Chordata; class Aves; order Passeriformes; family Muscicapidae; genus Oenanthe; species Oenanthe melanoleuca. The sequence continues at coordinate 5,473,912 of NC_079349.1, forward strand.
TTTCTGGTGATGTATAGTCAATATAGCAAATAATTGAACTAATGAGCACCATCTGAGCTTTTTCCACAAAAATCAGGACAAATTGAAGGTTAGAAGTTGTTTTGTTTCAGTTCATAGTGCTGTGCCAAGGGCTCTGTAAAAGGCAGAGTGCTGTGGTAGCTGTGTGTGTGCTGGTAGCAGACAGGGCTCGGGCAGAAGGGCAGGTGGTTTGGTTCTCCTCCCCTAAGGACCAGGCAGTTTCATTAACACTGTTCAGAACAATGTCATCCAGATTATTAGCAACAGGCATAACTCAGGCAGTTGATTGGCAGGAATGATTTCACTTTGGAGGGTGGATGAAGCTCTTGCCTTTGGTGCACAAAAATCTGGGCCAGTTGGTTCTTAATCTGCTACAGTTTACAGTGCAGAATAAAATCTGTGACTGCTTATCTCAAAGTGGTGATAAAGTGGTGTAAGGTGTCTGATAACCACCTCAGATGTGAATGCTTCAAGGACAAAGTAGACAGCAAGAAGTAGAACCCTCATCAGTCAGCACAAACTGAGTTGCCCTCTGTAGTCAAGGGGAGTTTCTACATTATTTTCAAAAGTCATCAATGGTGAAGATGGGGCTGTTGGAGTCTTTGACAAAAAGACAAATAGTTTCTCTCCCATGTACACCAGTGACTTCAGTGGCAGTAGGTTTAGGCCATGATAAGTATTTTTAAACTATGATCTTTGTGTGTATGTGGCATTCTTTTTATCTGCATTTTTAGTGCTTCCCACTGGAGTCCTTTTGGGTCATTCGAGAGTTCATTTTTCCCCTGGAGAAGCCCTTGTAGCTTTGTTTGGCTTCTGCATCTGACAAAGGCAGCTGAAGCTGCTCAATTTTCATTACCTTGTCCTCTGAACAAGGAGATGTTGATTTTTTTTCTCCCTTGCTCTGGGGTAGAGCTATGAAAATTAGATGTCTGGATGGAGTCCAAACTATTCTCTCCTAAATTGGCAATAGAGACTGGCAGCTGTAGTCTGAAAGGGTAATGGCAGAGGCTGGTGGGAAGCCTCAGTGGCTGTATTTATTGTCACAACATGGGTGCAGAATCAGCATTTTAACTCTTTAGTCCTCTGGCTGTCCCTCTGTTCTTTTCCCTGCTCCTTCACTTCTGCAGTACAGGAATTTTCCTGTGTGTCTGGTAGGGTTTCTGTACCTTTCATCTGCCCTCTGAATGCATCTGAGGGCATGTCCTTGGATTTGCACTGCAGAGACCTGAGTTACAGGCATCTTGGCTCTTAGTTCTGATTTATAAGGCTCTAGAAAATGTGACAGAATGGTGTTTCTCAGGGAAACCACAGAGCCTGTGTTCCCAGAATCATTGTCTGAGATGTTTGTCAGTTAAGAGAGCAAATACCTAAGTAAGTAGGATTCCTTCTGTAAAGCAGAAATGTATTAGCTGCTCAGTTTAATGCCAAACTATTTTGTAATTGCCTTTTCATCCTGATGTGTAGGTACAAGCTCAGCCCCAAACTGTGACCCTTTCTCAGTCGACAGCAGGTCAACAGCAGGTTCAGGTGATCCCTGCAACCACTGCTACTGCTCAGGTCGTGCAGCAGAAGCTGATCCAGCAGCAGGTGGTGACCACAGCATCTCCCCAGGTTCAGGCTCCAGGTGTACAGAACCCAGCCCAGACACCAGCAACACCTGAAGCCCAGAGTCAGCAAGCAAAAGTACAAATGAGGACACCGACTGTCAGATTAAAGGCACCTACTAAACCAAGTTGAACTATTGCAATAACAGGGAAACACAGTATTTTGTGTTTGCTGAGACAAGTGAGAAGCTACTCCAAACATCCAAATGAAGAAAAAACACCTCTATATTTTTTTTTTGTAGCAGAAGGTTTCTTGCTGGTGAACATTTAAACATGTAACTCACATGTAACTTCAGTGTATTAGCAGTTGTTTAGCACTCAAACTCTGTACAAGATGCATTCTGCCTGTGTTCTCTGTGCTCATTCAAACCAGATAAAGCAAGCATTATTTAGGTTGAAATTCTGCCCAGCTTCTCAAAAGTGAAATGGTGATCTGCCATAAATGTCAGTAAAATCCATCTGTGTTGAAATACCACACCTGCTCCTTGCTGATGTTCAGTGTGTGCTCAGTACCCACAGTGAGGCCACACTAAGAACCAGGTGTGGTTGATACAGCACAGTATTTTCCATCTGTACTAAAGCTCTGTGTTGTTCTTCCCTGTGGTAAATGCCCCTGGAAGATCTAACACAGGCTTGGAGTGCTCCCTGCAAAGTTTAGCCAATAAATGTGAAAACCTGTAAGTATATGTAATTAAAAAGGAAAAAAAAAAGGTTTCATTCTCCATTTTTGTAAGTCTTTTAAAATGTTTGTTAGTAGTTTTTGTGTACAGTTTACTGAATCACCCAATCTGTGTGCTCATTCCCATATTTCACTTTAAAATAATGGATATTTTAGGCATGAGCTAAGTAAATACTGTGTTGATAGTAGATGTGTATTAAAGTGTAGCCCATTTCTTTTTTGTAAAAGAATTGTTCAGTAGATGCAGCTAAACAGATGATCCATAGCTGTTTCTCATGGGACTTCTGTCACGAAAAATCTCCAGCTGATAAATCTCTCATTCTGCTCTCGCAACATGTTTAAATGTTCAGTACTTTTTACACGGCTTTCAGCTTGGGGGTGGGGGGCTGGGGGAAGGGGAGAATAGTGAAATTAAATCTAAGACTTAATTCTTCAACTGTGTAAAGAGTAAGATCTAACTTTTGTACTATTCTTTTACTAAAGCTAACGATGAATGTATCTTCAGGTGGGTATTTTGGATGTGAATAGAGCGTGGCCTCTTCCTCCAAATCAGTTTGCCTTATTGTTATGGAGAAAAAAAAAAGCAAAAAGCTGCATAGAACTGTGGGGGGTTTCTTTACTTTTCTTGCTTACAATGAATAACAGACTTTGCAAACAGCACTGAGTGAGGAATCAAAAAGCCCATGGTGGCTTGAAGGGATTTATTTTACTTTGGCCATAAAACTGCACAACGTGTAAAATCCAGACAAATTACAACATTCCTTTTCTGAGATGGTTTTAAAATTATTTTTCCATTCTGTGATCTTTTTACTCTTTTAGGAAAGGAGCCTATTTAAGGGCAAGGAAAGCATATATTTTGTTTTAACCTCTGTATGTCCACACTTGTTGGTACCTGGCAATGCACATGGCTTAAACAAGAAAGAATTCTCAGCCAGCTCCTCTGTGTTACTTGGGATAGGTACAGCCAATTCTGTTCAGATCACACACATAAACATTGGCTCAGGCAGCGTTCCTGATTTTTTTATTTTATATCTCTTTTGTCCTGCATACTTTTTTTCTTGGACCCTCTGGTCTACAAATACAAGGGCATTTTGTTGTTTTTTTTAAAGCTGTTTTTGCAGTAGCATTCCCCTGACCCTGCCAAGCCCTGGCGTGTGCCATCCCCTAAACCTCACGGCCAGCCAGGGAGCCGGCATTGCTGACAGTAGTAGTTTAAAATGCAAAGCAGATGCGGTGGTAATGGATAGTGACACTGTGTACAGTATAGCCTCGCTCATCCAGAAATATTGCTTAGTTAGCCCCAGTTTTACTTTTAAGTGTTTAGCTTTTATGATGTGCATGAAAGTCGGGGTGGGGGGGAACAGTTCCAGCAGTGGGAGAGCTGTTGGCTGCGTCGTTGTGCTGGTCTGATTTGGTGTCTAAAGAGGCGATTGTTTCTTGTTTAGGTCAGTTGATAAAGATAAAAAGTCACCATCCTATCTTTTTGTTTTCCTTCTAATATTTTTTTTTCTTCCTTTCGATGTGTCTTTCTCCCAGGAGTGTGTTAGAAAGTCAACCTGTACATAAGTGATGAACATTTGTACTCGACCCAGTAGGATGATAAGGAATAGTGCTGTATCCTACCTGAAGGTGTAATAAAGTGTACATTTTTATACGGCCGCCTCGCCCTGCTTTCTGTCCGGGGGAGGAGGGCGGGCTGGGGCGGGTTGGAGGCCGGACCGATCCCCGTCCCCATCACCATCCCCATGCCCGTCCCCGCCCTGCCGGCCCCGCCTGCGGGCGGAGCGGCGGCGGCTCCGCCTCTGCCGTGGCAGCATGGCGCGGGAGGCCGCGCTCGCCGCCTGCCTGGAGGCCGTGCTGGGCAGCCGCTGCAGCGCCAACCGCGTCTTCGAGCTGCTGGAGCCGCTGGCGGTGCGGGCGTGGGGCCGGGCCGGGAGGGCGGCGGGCTGAGGGAGGCAGGGAGCGCGGCCCGCCCGCCGCGCTGGCTGACACGCGGTTCTCCAGGGCCAGGAGGAGCCGGAGCACATCGTGAGCGCCGCCAGGACGTGCAGCCGGCTGTTCGGGGCGCTGCTGCAGCGGCGGGAGCTGTTCGTGGGGCCGCTGCCCGAGCAGGACGCCTCTCTGGCCGGTGAGCACGGGGCGGGCCCCGCGGCGCTGCCCGCCTCAGCGCGGCCTGCCCGAGCCCGGCCCGTGTCTGTGTGTGTGTGTGTGTGTGTGTGTCCCTCACAGAGAGCTACAGCGCCGAGGACAAATACAGGATATGGATGAGGCACCGCTACAGGGACTGCGTGGGCTGCCTGGGGGAGCTCATGGGGCACGAATCCTTCCAGGTCAAGGTAGGGTTCGCGGGGGTCCCGGAGGTTATCGCCCAGTGTTTCGGTGTGGGAGGGCAGGCAGGGCTGTAAGACAGCACTGGTGCTCTGACACACCTCTGCTCACCAGCAGCGAGCGTGCAGCTTGCTCAGGAAATAACATCGCATTTCATTCTTCCTCCTCTTGAAAGTCGCCTCCTTTGGGTTTGACCCCTTATTTAGGTGGGGGGTTTTTATGTGATGTTGCTTTCTTGATTTTTTTGAAGGAGTTGGCACTCTGCACGCTCATGAAGTTTGTAGAATTGGAGGCACAATATCCATTGATCAAAATAGAGTGGAAGGGAACTTTAACTTTTCCATGTGACCTGCTTAAGGTAAGCTGTAGAACTGAGAAGTCCCTCCTGTCAGTGACCTGATGGCACACGGACTCGTGTGCCCTCAGCCATCTCACTCTGCTTACAGCACTGACTTGTTGCTTTCCTTTCCAAACCTTTGTTAGGTAGTTGTTGATGGTTTGCTTCCCCCCGAGGAGGACGCCTCGCTGCTGATCTCGCGCTTTCAGGAGTACCTGGAGTACGACGACGTGCGGTACTTTGTCATGAAGGCTGTCACTGCCAGCATCGGGCACGTCACGCAGAAGACCAAGGAGGTAACAAATCCTGCTCAGGTGGCTCTGGATGAGCTGCTCTGGGTTGTGTATCTTGTGTGTGAAGCAGGGAGGAATTAGTGGTATTTCAAGACACATACTGTTCTGTCTGGTCTAAGCTCTAGCTTCCGTTTTACTCAAAACTCCACAGCTTGAGTGACACACAGAGAACTTTTAATTGTTTACTCTGGTGCAGATGAAGAATCTGTTTCCTCCATTGGATCCTCCAGTTTTTTTAAACCACAATAAGTACAGAGTTTCATGTTGGATAAACAAGTAATACTCCAGGTTGAGACTTCAGCAGAGAATATACCAGTGTGTAGTTTAGTCATCAACATTTTCCCTTTCTCTTTCCTAAATATATTCAGTACTTGGAAACAGGGCAGTATTGAAGCTCTCTCCTGCTATCAGATGTGGAACTTGCTTCCTGTTTGTTTATATGCTTTTTTTCCTCAGAGGCCACTGCCTTTTTACCAGCAGAATGTATTTTCCCTCATCTCACCCATTAACATGCCAAACAAGGAGTCTGAGATGGTCAAATTTATGGTCAAGCAAGGTTAGTAAACTCTGCATGAAGGACTGTGTGTGAAAAGGAAAATCAGGTTTAAGATTTATAGTGTGTAAAGACTTGACTATTGTTTGCTGGTGAAGAATGTCTGTTTCTTTGATCACTGTGATTCTAAACAGTCTTAAAAAATCTTCATTCCTTAGTCTACAGGCAGGTCTGTTATGGCCTTGTATCAAATTAAGTATTTCAGCCCAAGTTTTTAGAGCATCAAAGGGCTGAGTTTATAAGGATCATCTTAATTTTTTGAATATCCATTTCAAGTTCAACATCTGGTTTCCCTTTCTTCTTAGATAACCGTGAGGAGTTGAAACTTTCAAAGCTGCAGGTAACTTCATTTAGTGCATTAGAACTGAAATTTTATCTGCTTAAAATAGAGCATTATCTGCACCAGTGTGTTTAACTCACTGTTTGCAATTCTGTTTTAAGGCACACAAACACGTATTTGAAAAAATGTGGTTGACTTTTCTGAAGCACAAGGTGAGTGCTACTTCTGCCACTGGTTTGCATCACTCCTTCATTTAAGGATTGCTGTCCTTACCAATTGTGTCCAGCCTTGCACAAGCTGCTGGTAGGACCCCCAGTTTGTTTTGAGTGTTGGGTGGGAACAGCCCAGTGACCATTTCTGTTGGATCACTCTGCCAAGAAACATGACCTCATATAGGGTCTGCTTTTTCTCCTTCATCTCAGCCTTTTTTCCCTGCCTGAAACATCTCAGCCCATAAAGGTGATCTGCAGCATAACAGTCTCTGCTCACAAGCTGAAGCTTCCCCAGCCTTTTTCCTGATGATTTTCCCCATTTGAGTGATGACACTGTTAGTTGTGACCACCTGCTTCTTGGATGAACTTAGCTGGTGTCACTTGTAAACTCTCCCATTTGGGAACTGCTGCTGCAAGCTGTTCTGTATTTTCCTGGCACATTCCCTTCTGCTTGTGCATTGCCCTTTTGAGCCATCGGTTGCTGCTGCTGTCTGAGTTCTCTCTGCATGCTTGTTTGTCTGTGTTGTTTTGTCCTTCACAGCTGCCCACTGGCCTTTACAAAAAGGTTCTTGTCATCCTGCACGACTCTGTCCTGCCTTACATGAATGAGCCCACTCTCATGATGGACTTCTTGACAGTGGCCTATGGCATAGGTGAGTGGGAACAACCTTTTGTCCTTTGTGGCACCTCCAGCATGGGACTGATGGAAGCTCTGCTGGATGCAGCACCACGACCTGGGTGATGGAATAGGTGTGCTTTTGGCTGGGATGGAGCTAAGGAACCAGGGACAACTCCATTGTCCCTGAAAGTGAGATGATTTTACCTGTATTTGTCAATGTCATTGCTCCTCGTGTGTAAGGAAGATCATATTTAAGGCTTTGGGGAAGAGTAGAATACTGGAGTGATTTAGTTCAAATATAGAGTTCAGCCAGTGCTGCTGATCCAAACACAGGATCCACAGATTCCTGCAGAAATGTCCTTTCTGAGTTTTCTGCCTGCTTTCTTACAGGTGGAGCAATCAGTCTTCTAGCCCTAAATGGGTTGTTTATTCTGATTCATCAGCATAATCTGTAAGTAAAAAGAGTATATTGTTTAAAGAAACATGGATTTTTGCATTTATGTCTTTATATAAGTAGAACTGAAATGGATTCACCACACCTTCAGGCTTTGAAATTCCCCCATGAGAAAGCCAAACTGCACAAGAGGTTCAGGCTGATATTCTTTTCTCTAGACTGTGGTTGCTCAGCACTTAAAAATCGATTTCCATTGATCTGATTACAGAGTGAAGCCATAGTCTTTGGTGTCCCTTTCACTGCATCCTGTGCCATTTGCAGTCACTGGACATGGCTTCACACCCTGAAGGTGGCTGGGCACTGCAAGAGCCATAAATTCACCTTGCAGCTTGTTTTCAAGTGGTGACTGTAGAGGGAAGCCTAAGAGAGCTAAACAGAGCACAGCAGTGGGCTGGGGTGCTCTTAGTGAAAGCACAAAAGCATTTAGACACAGTCCCTCTGTACACCACTAATGGATGTTGTATTTTTCCTTTTTTTTCAACAGGGAGTATCCTGACTTTTACAAAAAGCTGTACAATCTGTTAGACCCTTCCATCTACCACGTGAAGTACCGAGCTCGCTTCTTCCACCTGACTGATCTGTTCTTGTCTTCATCGTAAGTAGCACCTTCCTTATGTGTGCTCACATATTTTCCTCCTGCTTTTCTGTTCTTGAACAGTCTCCCACACGTCTGGGTTTAATGTATTCAGTGTGCTTGCTGGATCAGATACATTTTTATGGAGAAAACTGAATCCAGTATTATTATTGTAGTCTTGTGTAATTTTTCATGTGCTATTTTTGAAGATTTGCCTCACAGCCATAGATTTTCAGAAAGGAATAAGCAGTTAGTTATCAGAGTTTGAGCTGCAAGTGCTTATGGATGTGTTTTTGATCTCTGTTCCACTTTGGGTGAAAGTGATGAATTTTCTGTCTTGTCTTTGTAAAAATGGAGAAGTAAAATTTGCAGGCTTTTTATAGATTACAAAGCTGTTGATAAATGGATGGCTTTTTGCAGACATAAAGCACTGAAATGTGAAGTGTTTGACAGCCTGTCTTGATGTTGTCAGTTCCCTGTACACAGGGAAGAAACCGAATAGGCAGCTGGTCATATAGTTGCTGTCATATGTTATAAAATAAACCAGCAGTAACACAGTACCAGGCACTTCATATCCAACCCCCTTGTATTCCTGGTGTACTTTGGAGACAGTGACAACACCTGTGGGTAACTTTGTTGAGCCTTGCAGATGTGGTGAAGTCTGATTGACTGAAAATTGTTATTTTCATCCCAGCTCCTCTGATGTGAAGAAGAGCTGGTTGCTGTTAGAAATTTGCGTTTTTGCCATTTAAAAAAAAAAAAAAAAAGAATTATGTTGCACATTTACACCACATGGGAGCTTTATGTTCTCATTAACAGCTGCAGTGCTTGGAAGTGTTATGTAAATTTAATATCATGGCCCGTGTATTAATTAAACCCACAAAATGACATAATAATATAATTAAGGTCGCCTGGCCAAGCACTCAGAAGTTTATAAAAGGACTGAATAAAATTTGCCATGAGAATGGCCATGTACAGAGTCTGTGCTTGGCAATGATGCCACATGTCAGGATTGAATCTCACAGTGATCTGTGGTTATTCATGCATTGAATGTAAACTCCCCCCCAGATCTGTTCCAGCAAGCTCACAATCTATTGCTGCTTAAAAAGCGAGATTACTGAAGCTTCTCTTGACTCCATAACCAAAAAAGTCTGGCAAGCCCCCTGACCTCTAATCTGAGGTGCTGTTGAGGTGGCTGGGCTGCTGGCTGTCCTGCCAGGACTGTGCCAGGCTGCTCCCTCCTGTCCCTGTCCCCAGGCACCTGCCAGCGTACCTGGTGGCAGCGTTCATCAAGCGGCTGTCCCGGCTGGCGCTCACCGCCCCTCCCGAGGCGCTGCTCATGATCATCCCCTTCATCTGCAACCTCTTCCGCAGGCACCCCGCCTGCAGGGTGCTGCTGCACAGCCCAGCAGGGCCAGCAGGTAAGAGGGGAGTGCTCTTAGCCCTTTAAGACTGCATAAAGAGGAGCGTTCCTGTGGAGGAAAAGGGGAGGTTGCAGTTCTGAGGTTGGAAGGATCCCTTTCTCCTGCCCCTTGAGTTTGTGAAGGGTCAGCAGGCTCCTGCTGTTGAGTTCAAAGTTATTCCAAATGCCCCGCTTCCTAAGGTCTTTTAAAGTAACATGGTTCTGTAGTACTGCCAGCAGTGACTCTTGGGTCATGCTGGGATGTGTGAGTTTGTCCCTGGACCATAAATGACTTGGGAAGGAGCAGCTCTGGCTGCAACACAGCTCTGGGCCTAGGTTCCCTTTGGGTTTATGTACTTGAGAGGTATTAGCTCTGTATCTCCTATTTCCTTAGATATGTCAGAAGATCCATATGTTATGGAGGAGGAGGAGCCATCTGAAAGCAGGGCTTTGGAGAGCTCTCTCTGGGAGATTCAGGTATGTCATCCCAAAATGAGCATCTGGGTCTGGTATGGGTCTCTTCCACCCTTGCTGCTTCCTTGACATGTGTTGGAAGTGGACAGCCCCTCTCACACGAACCTGCTTGACAGATGTCTTGAAAATGAGATGAATTTTTGCATCATTTCCTGTCCTAGCAAAGGATTGCATGCACTGGAGAAATTAGTGGGTGGCCTGTGAGCACACATTTGAACTTGCAGTTCACAGCTGAAACTGGCTAAATAGGTGCAAATGTACCAGGCTTCTCCTTTGCTCTGGAGGGTGGAGGAGCTTGGTGAGCACTGATGGAAGTGAATTGATCAGAGCCAGATTATCCTGTAGAAATGGATGAGGATTTTGTGTGGGAAGCAGCAACAAGAATGATGTGCAGAAGCTGGAATCCTGGAGAGCTGGAGCTTGGGTGTGGCATGAGGGCAGTGTGAGGTTGCAGAATTGGGTTATGCAGTGTAGGCATGGCCTGTGGATGCATTTGTCTTGAGCTGGATGTGACCATGTGAGAGGAGCCTTTGACACATTTGAACGATGCCTGAAATGAGGATTTCTTGAAGCTGTGTAGCAGCATGTGCAGCAAACTTGGATCTGATGGAATTTGGTGGTCACTGAAGATATGACCAGCAAATGGGCAGACTCCTGTGTGGGGATGCAGATGGATGTGTGCTACCCCTGTACTTATTAGATTATCTCCTATTTGTCCTGCTTTTTCAGTCCCTCCAGAACCATTATCACCCAGATGTGGCCAAGGCAGCTGCTGTCCTGAACCAGTCCCTGTCTGAAATGGAGGATGACATATCAGGGCTCCTGGAGCTCTCAGCTTATGAGGTAATGGTGCTGTACCTTTGTAAATTACTGGAACCAGAGGAAAGGAGATTCTGGATGCAGCAGTTGTGTCCTGTTCATCTGCCTTGCTGCTGGGGAGGGAACTGCACTGACTTGGTTATCCAGAACCAGGGCAACCAGGAAAATGATCTGTTAAAATAACAGCATAAGCAACAGTGGTGACAGGGCTGGCTTTTTCTTTTTTGAAGTGTTTATTTGCTGGATGTTTTAAGATGTTAGAGTGTGCAGTGTTATTGGGGTGAAGAGCTTATACTGAGTTTTGACAATATTTTCTGGTTTTTGTTTTGTAGCTTTTTGATAAAGAAGTAAAGAAAAAGGCTGTTGATGTGCCCCTGGAGTTTGAGCAAGTACGAGGTTTGTTTGGGAAGAAAAATGATATTTTTGCAGAACACTTCAGTTTAGACTGATGCCATCTCTTACCAGAACACATCTGTCAGCAGCTGGATCTTAGGGACACTCAGAAAGCTCCCATGTGCCCAGCAGCCCTGTGAAGAGAGCTGCACTGCCTGAGCTGAGCTGCTGCCTTCTGCAGTGCCCCTTGCACTGCCCCTGGATGGACTTTGCTGTGTTTCTCACACTTGCATACTGCTACCTGGTGTTTGGGGAGATTTTTCCTTGGAGCAAGGGTTTCTGGGTTTGTTCATGGCTGGGATCCCAGTCCTTCCCCCAGAGCTGCTGGTGCTGGCTGTGACCAGGGACTTCATCAACAAACATCTCACTGCTGTTCCATGGGACTGAGGGGAATTGCATTTTCTGACTGCTCTTATTTTTCAGATGTTTTACTTTTATATGAGAGCTGACAGCCTATTTGTAATAAATGTCTTCAATACATAAGTGTAAACACCTGATGTATTATAATTATATTTTTATATGTGCTTTTAAGCTCATCTTCAGAGGGATGTTTATCTTCCTTGTACTCAGCACTCCCACGTTCAAGGCACTAAAACTGGTTTGTCTAACAACTCAGAAGATGCTCAGTAAATCCATCTCTGAAACATTGCTGATGTTCCTTCCTGTACATCCATCTCATGCACTAAGGTTGCTGGATTCCAAATGCTCATGAGCTTTGGAAGGGAACATAATCCTGGTACCTGCTGTAGCCAGGGAGGCCAGCTGATGTGCAGTGGGAGGCTAATCCTTGAGTTTTGCTTCAAAATGATAAGCAGCTTGGTGTAGTTTTGCTTGCAGCCTGCATGTGTTTTAGGAGCTCTGGCCAAAGTGTATCCAGGGGCTAATAACTTTTTAACTCTACTGCTACTGGATGCTTTTGTTAATTTTTCATATACTTCCAGAAGTCATGCAGAAATTCCATTTGATAGGGTTTCCCCCAAGGCTTTAAGTTTGAGATAAACTCATTATTAACAACACAGATGAACTCAGGACTTTTTTAAAACTCATTTTCAACAACTTAATGTTGCCTCTTCAGATTTAAACTCTGCTTGCATAATTTGAAATCATATTTTGTGGAAGAGTAAATTACAATCAAGAAAGCAGAGGCCAAGAAATCCAATTTCTGGCAGCCAAGTCTAGTTAAGTCAAGGAAAGCTGCAGCTGTCTTGGAGACACTGAAGTGTTACATTTTCTTCATCCAGTTTTTTTCATGCTTTCTAAACAGTGGACGTGTGGTCACAGTGTAGAGCTCTACATCTTTTTTTTTTTTTTTTTTTCTTTCTTTCTGGTGCTTTTGAATTCAGCTGGGGTGTTTCTGAGGATTGATATTTTTCCTCTTTTTCTTTGGAAGTCTCTTTGTTCTCTAGTGAAAAGTCAATGCTGCCTCCTCCCTAGCCAGCCTGTTTTATTCCTTTCTTTGACTTCTGGTATCTGAGGTAGGGAGGCAGAATGGTTGAGATGTAACTTTCAGCTTGAGAGGCCTCAGTTCAGGTTCACCCAAGCCTTGTATTTCATCTCTAAGCTGTATTTCCCTTTGCTATGGGGTTTTGTCTCTATGTGCTTGGTAAACATCTTGAAGTGCTTTGCTGTAGCAACAAAAACCACATTGCTCACTTTGAAAGAAGTCAGTGTATACCCTCAGATGAAATGAATCACTATATTTAAAAGAATGTTCATGTTGAATGACTTTCTCTGCCTATTTTTATTTTATTCAGGTTGGCCCCAGTTATATCTGTGTGTAATTGCTGGTGACCAGTGTCACTCACTTCTGTCATTGTATTGACACTCAGGAGTGTTGGGTTCTTTTTGAAAGCACAAATATTAAACCAACTGGGCATGGGGCAAATCCAGGTCTCAGAGGGCTGAAAACGAAGGAGTTTGGTTGGGTTCTATGTGGACAGAGGGTAAAGAGAGTGTGCTCAGGGCTGTGTGCCCTGTGTGCCTGTCTGTCCTTCTGGGCTCTCCTGGCACTGAACAGGGACACCCTGCAGGTGGGGCAGGTGGATTTGTAGGGAATATGGGAAAGCAGCAGCTTCTGCCTTGTGGTGTGGCCCTCTGCTACCTGTGGGGGAAGCCTTGTATCTGAGACCAAATGACCACAGCCTAAAGCATTATCCAAGCAGCAGGAAAAGGGATGCCATGGAAAGGGCTGTTTCTCAGGAGGATTGCACAGGCACCAGCATCTCCAGCGTTCCACCAGCTGTGGATCCCCAGCACCACACTGCAGTGAGCAGTGACTGCATTGGAGCAGTTCATGTTTTGCAGAGCATTCCCAGTGCCCTGTGTGCTGCTCCTGCTGACACTGAGGCAGAGCCTCAGGCTGACACAGGGTGTTTCCAGATTCCTCAGCACATTTCAGTGCTGAGCTGGAAATGCTGTTAGCGCTTTACTTGGAGTATGTGCGGCTGACCTGGAGTGACTTAATTATTTTGTGATGATGCCTGGCAGTCCCTGACAGTCCCACTGTGCTTGGTGCAGACAATCAAACCACAGACAGCTCAGAGGAGCTTACAGCTGAAAGCCTAGGTGCACTTCAGATAAGCCTTGAAGGTCTTCTAGGGACGCCATCCCCCAGCTCTGATGCTGCACTTAGCTGAGCAGCATTTTTAAACCAGCTTTTAGGTGGAGATAGCTTTAAGCCCCTGCCTGTCCTTGGAAAAACATTCCACCTGGTCTTTCATCAAGCTTTTATCTTTCAACTTTCACCCCTTTCTCCTCAATAGGAGGCATCAGGAAAAAAAATCAGCAGTTATAAATATTAAAAGTTTCATCTGCGCAGAGTAAGCAACCCTTATCAGGCTGTACACCTGCTGCTGCTCCTACTCTACAGGTCTCCACAGACTGTAGATTATAGATGCTTTAATCATGGGGTGTATTAACTGGAAGGCCAGATTGAAGTATCAGGCAGAGAGTGCATAAGTCACTCCTGTTATTATTTGATTTTTATCAGATGCTGGGAGGGGTGAGAGGGCTGTTCTGGTGGTTTTTGTTGTTGTTGGGCTATTTCAGTGAGCATAAAAGATAATTTTATGAAAACATTGACATAACCCTGCAGCTTCCCCACCCATCACTGCCTCGGTCCCCCACCAGAGGGTAACAATAAGGTCTCTGATTCAATGCACTGCTCTTTGTTTATTTTCCTGAGCTTCTATTCCAAGTCATCCCAGCCTGGCTGCAAAATAGAGCTGCTCATCAAGAGCATGATGTGATTTATCTGGGGAGTCAAAGGTTGAGGTGACCACAATGTTTGTGTTAATCAGCTTAGGTTCCTGCTTTTAGGATATTCATTGGGAGGTAGAGGGAAGTGCAAATTCACCTGTAAATGAGTGCTGTTATTAGCATTAAGGTGATTTCATATCCCTGAGATAGTGCAGCCATAACCCCTTTGTTTTCCTCTACCTAATTTGGAAAAACAAGCTCTCAGTTAATTTACAGCCCTGCTCAGGCAAAAAGGGCCACAGGATCTCAGTTCAACTGACACTAGCCTTTTCCAGCACTATCATAATCAATATTCATTAACTGAAGCCTATTGGACTTGGAGATTTACTGCTAGTAATAAGCCCAGAGTCTGTCTTTCTGTAGGTTATGAAGAAAGTTTGAGACCTGCTACTAAAAGGAATTGCTTTTCTGCAGTTTCTTTGCCCTGTCCCTGGGCCATACTTGTACCTCTAAAAGAGAGTTCTGGAGTGTGTGAATAGAGCCAAAAGAGATAAAACCAGAGTGAAACTGCCTTCCTCTTCCAGAGAAATAAACTCCAGCAGACAGGATGCTCTGGTTGATGGTGCATGCAGAGATGTGAGTTAAAAGCTGCAGACTCCACGTCCTGCTGGTTATCCCCATTTTGTTGATAAATGCACAGAGTGAACCTTATCAAAACGAGCAGGCTGCAGACCTGCTAATGGAGCTGTGCTTGTGCTGAAGGTAATTGATGCCTCAATAACGCCAGGCGTTATCCAGAGAGCGGCTGGAGCCCTGCGAGGAGAGGCATCAATCACGGGGGGGGCTCGTGTTAACTTTTATCAAATATTTAGGTGGGTGGCAAGGTGCATTCTTGGGCTGCTCTTGGGGAAAGTGTTGAGCTCCGAGATACAGAGCGAATGAATCATCACATCCTTTTCCTACATCAGTTTCCTGCACACTGGCAGTGTGAGGATTTATGTTTTAGTCATCTCGGCTGGAGATGGGAGATGCCATGTGCTGTGCTGCTGGAAGCAGAGGTTCGGTGGCCGAGAGCTGCTGTTCCCAAGCGGGAGCCTTGCAGGCGATCCGTGTGGCAGCTGCGGTGTCCCTGCAGGGTGACAGTGCCATCTCACCCGGATGGGAGGGGCGGAGAGGGGCGCAGTGCCATGGGGAGCGGGGCTGGCCCGGCTCTGTGGCCAGTGAAGAGGGGCCGGTGGCCACTAGAGGACGGTGCAGACCGGGCGGCGATGCCCGCTGTGCTGCCGCGGCTCCGCGGGGCTCTGTCGGAACTGCTCCGTCCTGCTCACCCCCATCCTGCTCAGCTCCATCCTCCTCACCTCCATCCTGCTCACCTCCGTCCTGCTCACCTCCATCCTCCTCACCTCCATCCTCCTCACCTCCATCCTCCTCACCTCCATCCTGCTCACCTCCATCCTGCTCACCTCCATCCTCCTCACCTCCATCCTGCTCACCTCCATCCTCCTCACCTCCATCCTCCTCACCTCCATCCTCCTCACCTCCATCACTCCTCAGCTCCATCCTGCTCACCTCCATCCTGCTCACCTCCATCCTCCTCACCTCCATCCTGCTCACCTCCATCCTCCTCACCTCCATCCTCCTCACCTCCATCCTCCTCACCTCCATCCTCCTCACCTCCATCCTCTTCACCTCCATCCTCCTCACCTCCATCCTGCTCACCTCCATCACTCCTCACCTCCATCACTCCTCACCTCCATCACTCCTCACCTCCATCCTCCTCACCTCCATCCTCCTCACCTCCATCCTCCTCACCTCCATCCTCCTCACCTCCATCCTGCTCACCCCCATCCTGCTCACCTCCATCACTCCTCACCTCCATCCTCCTCACCTCCATCCTGCTCACCTCCATCCTCCTCAGCTCCATCCTCCTCAGCTCCATCCTCCTCACCCCCATCCTCCTCACCTCCATCCTCCTCACCTCCATCCTCCTCACCTCCATCCTGCTCACCTCCATCCTCCTCACCTCCATCCTCCTCACCTCCATCCTCCTCACCTCCATCCTCCTCACCTCCATCCTCCTCAGCTCCATCCTCCTCACCTCCATCCTGCTCACCTCCATCCTCCTCACCTCCATCCTGCTCACCTCCATCACTCCTCAGCTCCATCCTCCTCACCCCCATCCTCCTCACCTCCATCCTGCTCACCTCCATCCTCCTCATCTCCATCACTCCTCAGCTCCATCATTCTCCCCTCCATCCTCCTCACCTCCATCCTCCTCACCTCCATCCTCCTCAGCTGCATCACTGCTCCCCTCCATCCTCCTCACCTCCATCACTGCTCCCCTCCATCCTGCTCCCCTCCATCCTGCTCCCCTCCATCC
Organism: Oenanthe melanoleuca; assembly: GCF_029582105.1. Lineage (NCBI taxonomy): Eukaryota > Metazoa > Chordata > Aves > Passeriformes > Muscicapidae > Oenanthe > Oenanthe melanoleuca. Next base: position 5,490,529 of record NC_079349.1, read on the forward strand.
TCCTCACCTCCATCCTGCTCACCTCCATCCTGCTCACCCCCATCCCGCTCTTCCTGCAGCTCCCTGGGAATGCCGGGGCCGGCACCGCCCAGGGGCTGTGTGACCGCCCAGGACAGCAAATCCCGCAGCGAACCAGGGCACGGTGCGGGCTCCCTGCCCAGGGAGCTGATCCCGTGGGATGGGCGCTCTGCAGGGCTGAGGTGATGGAAAGAGGGAAAAGCAGGAATCCCGGAGCAGCCGGCTGAGCTGTGGGGTCAGGGGGCTGCGGGGAGGCCAGTGGGGTCCCTGAGCCCCATCCCGTGTGCCCTCGCTGTCCCAGCAGTGCTGTGCAGTGGGGCAGGGGATGAGCACACGCTTTGTGAGCGGCAGTACCCATTCCTGGCTGTGAGATCAGGCGGCCCCAGCCCTCCCTCGGTGACACCCGAGTGTCCCCAGCTGCAGTGTCTGAGCCCTGCCAGTGCTGCCTGACCCTGCTCTGCTCCCCAGCCTTCCCCTGGTTCTTCCCAAAGTTGCCTCATCCTTATGTTTTTAACCATGTCCTAAAAATGTTCAGTCCCGGTTTAGAAAAGTATTCTGGTTCAGGATAGCATTTAGATATTTATATGCTTTAAATATCTTGGCAGATGAAATGTAAATCTGTGCTTTAGAGCACTTGAGTGTCTTTAGCACTGCCCTGAATTCCTTACTGAGGGACTGGGCTGCAAAGCACCCACCAGAGAATGAGCACCACCCTAACAGGGAAAGGCTGCAGCCCCAAGCACCAGGCTTGCTCTCAGAGCTCCCTCAACCTACACAGCAATTTCACCTCCAAAAACCTTATGGCAAGGCAAAGGACTCAGTGCAATCATGCAGCAAACCTGCTGGAGAGGCTCTGTCCCCAGAGCTGCTGGAACCCCTTTATCCCTCTATAATGCATCATAAAGGCTCTCCTGATATTTGTTTTTTACTGCATATAGCAAAACAGATTTGGATTCTGTTTCTGTTCTAGCTGGTTCTAACATCATTCATCATTGCTGTATCTTAGCAGGATCTTATTTTGATAATAAGACTCCAAGCAGTGATGAAATAAAGTGAGATTAAAATAACTACATAATAAAGTTCCAGATTAATCTGAAACTATGGTAAATCTTTCAGGGCTGTAGAAAGGCAATAGCTAAGCTGCATGGACTCAGTGTTCAGTGAATGACTGTGATAAAATGTGTTGATCCACTTTATAGCTTTATGTCTGTTTAGGTATAATAACCATAACTACAGTTCAGCTGCAGTTTGGCACCTAAAAATATCCTTTGAATTTATAACTTGTTGCATGTCTTTTTTTAAATTTTTAAATATTTGAAAAAAAATTTCCAAATATTTAAAAAAAAAAAAAAGAGAGTTCTAGGTGATGGGTATTGACTCAGCACAGGGGGTGCTAAGCAAATGGGAAGGACAAAATCCTCTCCCCTGGTAGAGCTCTTTGATTGTCTTTATTCAGTGTGGGACCCCTGCAATCCTGATTTCAGAGTGTGGCTGTAAAGCAGAGGGAGGTGGGGGCTCTGCTGGTGCTGGATCTGAGTGCCCTGTGCCCCACCTGCCACACACAGAGCTGGCAATCCCAGGTTTAGACTGTGCAGCTGGGCACTTGTCCCTTCACAGCAATCTAATGGCCCAAGCAGCCCCCTGGCCACTGACCCCATCAGGTGACCCTGATGGAGCCAGATCCTGGCTCATCAAGAGTGGATTCAGGCCAGGGAAGGTGAACACAGCCTTGGGAACCAGGGGCTGCCTGTGCTCAGCCTTACCCAAGAGCTGCAGTTCTGATTCCCTGCAGCAGCAATCCGGGCTGCAGCTCCTGCTCAGGCATCTGTGCAGGAGGACAGAGGCTTCCTGTCCCATCCTGCTCCCATCCTGTTCTCATCCTGTTCTCATCCTGCTCCCATCCTGTTCCCATCCTGTTCTCATCCTGCTCCCATCCTGTTCTCATCCTGTTCCCATCCTGCTCCCATCCTGTCCCATCCTGTTCCCATCCTGTTCTCATCCTGCTCTCATCCTGCTCCCATCCTGTCCCATCCTGCTCCCATCCTGCTCCCATCCTGCTCCCATCCTGCCCTCATCCTGTTCTCATCCTGCTCCCATCCTGTTCCCATCCTGTCCCATCCTGCTCCCATCCTGCTCCCATCCTGCCCTCATCCTGTTCTCATCCTGCTCCCATCCTGCTCCCATCCTGCTCCCATCCTGCTCCCATCCTGCTCCCATCCTGCTCCCATCCTGCTCCCATCCTGCCCTCATCCTGCTCCCATCCTGTTCCCATCCTGCCCTCATCCTGTTCTCATCCTGCTCCCATCCTGCTCTCATCCTGCTCCCATCCTGTCCCATCCTGCTCCCATCCTGCCCTCATCCTGCTCCCATCCTGCTCCCATCCTGCTCCCATCCTGCCCTCATCCTGTTCTCATCCTGCTCTCATCCTGCTCCCATCCTGTTCCCATCCTGCCCTCATCCTGCTCCCATCCTGCCCTCATCCTGCTCCCATCCTGTTCTCATCCTGTTCTCATCCTGTTCCCATCCTGCTCCCATCCTGTCCCATCCTGCTTCCCATCCTGCTCCCATCCTGTTCCCATCCTGCTCCCATCCTGATCCCATCCTGTCCCATCCTGCTCCCATCCTGCCCTCATCCTGTTCCCATCCTGTCCCATCCTGCCCTCATCCTGCTCCCATCCTGCTCCCATCCTGTCCCATCCTGCTCCCATCCTGTCCCATCCTGCCCTCATCCTGCTCCCATCCTGCTCCCATCCTGTTCTCATCCTGTCCCATCCTGTCCCATCCTGCCTCCATCCTGTTCCCATCCTGTTCCCATCCTGATCCCATCCTGCTCCCATCCTGATCCCATCCTGCTGGGCTCACAGCACAGACTTGCAAACCTGGGAATTGAATTCTTGCTGAACAAATTGCAGATCATCTTCCTTTACAGAACCAATGGTATTTTTGTATTCTTTGGATTTACTGTTCATTCCTTCAGTTCAGATCAGTGATCCAGCAGCTGGCTCTGTTAGTGTATTGATTAGTCTGGAATCCCATCTGCCACTTCACTGCAAGATGTTGTAAAGCTATCACAAAGCCCTGAAACATTTTGAAGGAATAGCAGAGCCTGGTGTCTCTGTGCCACTGAGCAGCTCATGGACGAGCTCTGATGTAGAAGGGGAGGAAGGTTACTGGAGCAGGCTTTTAAAAGGAAGAGTGGAAATCATTCAGCAAGCTGATCCAGCCAGGAATCTCCCTCGGCCTGGGTCACATCAGCTCTCTTGTTGCTGGAGTTGTGCTCAATGAGGTGAAGCCCTGCAGTGGCAGAGTGGCACAGCTCAGGGTGGGCTCTCCCATTTGCAGCAGGTCTGTTGTGCTAAGTCCATGCCTTTCCCAATCCATGGCTCTGGCATCCACAGCTCTGCAGCAGGGACCTCTGTGTTCCTTCTTTGGAAACCTGAGCATTGCCAACACCACCCAGGAGCCTTGTAGAGGCTTTGAGCAGGGATGGAAGGGGGATCAGACTGCAGAGCTGGCTCACAAAGGGGTTTTTCTCCACCCAGGCAGGAGTGGGAAGATGTGCCACAAGAAAGGGCCCAGCAGATGTGTCAGATGCAGAGCTTTGAATTGCTTGAGTGACATTAACAGAGAGGACTGCTGCAGAGCACTGCCTCTCATCCTCTGGGATGGACCTGATGGGTGCTGGGGCTGCTCCTCAGAGCCCAAACACCAGTGATGGACAGACTGATGGACAGAGCTGTCTCATCCAGTCTCCCAGTCAGGCATGTGGGTTCAGGCACAGTGGTCAAATCCTTCTCCCCAGTGGAACATCCCTCTCCAAGGACCCTCTTTCTCCCCAGCCTCAGAGATGCATTTCAGTCCTTCTGAATCAGCTGACGTTAGAGAAGGAGACTTTGAATTTCCAACATGCAAGAAATTGCCCCTGTAGGCTTGAATTACTTATGGAGGATAAATGATGCTGGAATGTTAATGCACATTCCAGAGGGGATGATAACTTCACTAAGTGCAGCCACGCTGCACCAGAGATGAATTCAGCCTGGGGTGTTTGCTGGCAAGCACAGCACCATCCATCCCTGCTTATTCACCCCAAACCCTCAAGTTGGTGTCGACCTGTGAGCCAGGAGCATTCCAGAAGGGAGACAGGGAGTGGGAAATAACAAAGGTGTGTCTGTATATTGGAAGGTAATTGCTCCCTTGGTAAAAGTGATCCCCAGGGTTGGCAAGTCACTGGTGAGTAGAGCAGCTGGAGCTGGAGAGAGTCCCTGGGAGGGGAGAGGACCAGGGCTGGAAAGCTGCTGTCAGACAGAGCAGCAGCAGCAGGGTCTGCAGTGATCCAGGACTAATCCCGACCCTGCCTGTGACAGGCCAGAGCAGCAGTGGGTACAGCGAGGCTGGGAAGGGAAGGTTGATTTGCCTGGCAGAATGTGCATTTTAATTGCTCATTTTCTTGCCTTTTATATGTGATTCGATTGTGAATTATGCTTTCTGCATTTGTAATTAGAGGGTAGAGCAGATGGCGAGGTTTTTGTCTGAAGTGATGTAGCTGTTGAAGTAACTCACACTCCTGGCTGATGATTTCCCAGGAAGGGAGTGCTGTGACATGGGAGCTGCCTGAGGGGAGTCCCACTTTCTAAATGGTCTGGGAAAGAGCTTTTAATTATGGAAACCTGCTCTGTCCCACTGAAATCAGCATCCAGGGTGGTTTACACCACCTGTGAAACTGTTCACTGGGGAGGAACTATTTCTCATTTACACCTAGAATTCCTGCTCTCAGACTGTGCCTGCAGTGAGCTGTGCTGTATTTATTGATGTGTGACACGTGCCACAGCCCACACAGTGTCACTGGGGTTTGCTGGTGAGTCTGAAAGGGGCTGGGTGATGGATCTCTCAGTGCTTGACAGAGCCCAGGAGCAGTGGGTTTTCCAGCAGGCAGAGGAGGAGGATGGTGAGCTGGGTCTGGGGGCTTTGCAGCCTTTCCAGCCTCACCCTCTGAGGCTTTGGCTGCCCACAGCCCAAGCACAGCTCAGCCACAGCCTGCTGGGACATGGGATGCAAGCAGAGCCTTCTGCACAGCCAGCTCTTCCACCAGGGACAGACTCTGCCTGGTCCTCCTGTCCTGCACTGGGAGGCAGTATTCTGTAATCCAAAACTCCCAAAACTTACAAAGTTGAAATCTGGGAAAGATAACTTGGAAAGCTGTGGGAGTTCCCTCAAGGGTGGCATCACTTTGTGCCTGTCTCAACCTGACACTTCATCCATCAGCTTCCCACTTGGTTGGTGATTTGCAGTGAAAATGTTGGAGTAGAGTCTCAAAACAGAGCAGATCCTGACTATCTTTTTGAAAAAGAGAGAAAATCCTTCCTAGGAAGTTACTTAAATATGTTTTAGCCTTTCATCCACGTCCTTTACCAGACACAAGCTTTCAGTGATATGCTAGTAGGCAGAGCTGAGAGCTCAGCCAACAAACAGCTCCCAAAATAAGCTGTTCTGCCACCTTCCAGCCTCCCACTTGGGAAGATGAGGTGTTTCCCATCCCACTGCCTTTCTCCACAGTCAGACCTTCTGCTTCCCTTTGGAAACCCTCAGCCCAGTGTGAGCCTGCTTGGTGAGGCTCAGGGAATGCTGACATTCAGCTCCTTTCTGCAGGACATGTGTTTATGACATTCATTCCTGATAAAAGGAAGAGAGATGGAGAGTCACCCCTGCTGGCTGTGGGCAGCACATGCTGAAATGTTTGGGTGAGGGTCTCACAGCCCTGTCCTGCCTGTCCCACTTTACAGGAGCTCCTTGTGCAGAGCCACCCCTGGGTGGGATGGCACAGGGCAGTGCAATTCAGGGTGAACTTCAGGCTCTGGCTCCATAAATCCCTGAGGATCTGGGTTGCTCCACAGAAGCACCAGAACCATCTTGGTATATCCTGACCTTCCTGCACGTCCTTCTCTCTGACCTGGAACCTGCCCCTCCCTCCAGAGGCAGTGCTGAGGCACAAAGGAGCACTGAGAAGGTCCCATAATAAATCAAACCCACTATAGGGGTGTGTGCCTGCTCTGGCAGGGCTCTGGGGGGAGGGATGGGAGGTTTCCAGAGGGAGTTTGCAGGCTCAGATGGTCTGATGGCATCCTTCATCTTCTGGAGGGATGCAGTCACTTACCTGCTCTCTCTGGCTGGTGCTTGTAAACACTCACAGATTTTTATTTTTACTCCTTAACACAGCAGCACTGTGAGCTCTTCCATTTCTAAAATGCATCTGAAGAAAAAAAAAGGAAATATATTTACAAATGTACTCTCAGGCACACATATATCATTTAAGACAACAAATAACTAGGAAAGAAGAGGCAGTAGTAATTCACTCTCGTTTTTCCTTTGATGTTTTTAAATGCCTCAAGTTTTCCTCTTATAGTTTACGATGCTATCATGCTCCTGTCTAAACTACCACCTTAAAATACATTCTACATGGTTATTTTCTCCATAAAATCCTGACAATAATAATTTCCCGTGTACTCCTGCCTGCACTGTAATTTTGGATCTGCCAAGCCATCCCCACCTATTTGATGGCCAGCAAATTGCAGCCTTGCAGGAATCTGCTTTCCACAGCCACCTCTCCTAGGTCACATTGCACTTCTCTGGTGACAAATTCCCTGAGCTGGCAGAGATGGCCTTGGACTGGTGACCAGCAAGGACTGGAGGATGTCAAGAGGCTCCTTTAATGAGCTGTGTCCTTTCAATATCACTGCTGCTGCCCTGGGCCAGCTCATGCTGGTCTTGGTGGTGGGATGGCACATGCCACTGTGCCACTGATCCCCTGTGTCCTTTGGTGCCACTGTCCCACTTATCCTGTGTGTCTCTTGGTGCCACTGTCCCACTTATCCCATTTGTCCCTTGGTGCCACTGTCCCCCTGATCCCACGTGTCCCTTGGTGCCATAGTGCCACTGATCCCATTTGTCCCTTGGTGCCACTGTCCCTCTGATCCTGTGTGTCTCTTAGTGCCACTGATCCCTTGTGTGTCCCTTGGTGCCACTGTCCCACTTATCCCATTTGTCCCTTGGTGCCACTGTCCCTATGATCCTGTGTGTCCCTTGGTGCCACTGTCCCCCTGATCCTGTGTGTCTCTTAGTGCCACTGATCCTGTGTGTCCCTTGGTACCACTGTCCCCCTGATTCCCTGTGTCCCTTGGTGCCACTGTGCCACTGATTCTGTGTGTCCCTTGGTGCCACTGATCCTACATGTCCCTTGGTGCCACTGTCCCCCTGATTCTGTGTGTCCCTTGGTGCCACTGATCCTACATGTCCCTTGGTGCCACTGTCCCCCTGGTCCCACGTGTCCCACATGGTATCCAACGTGCCGTGCTGGAGCTGCAGCAGCACCTTGTGCCTGCCCAGGCTGGCTCCTGCCCTGCTCCCTCTCCCTGATGCCTGGGCAGGGATTTGGGCCAGGAGCTGCCCTGAGCAGAGCTGGGGCTGCCCTGCACTGCAGCAGGAAGCACTGAGTGCAGCTGTGCTTTCCTGAGAGCCCTCTCTGAGCCCTCCATCCCAGCTGAACCTGAGGGTGCACTGTGGACCCTGGGGAGCAGCAGGTCAGTACCCAATGTCCTGCCATTTGTGCTCTGTAAAACCAGAGGATTCTTGGAGCAAAATTAACCATCTGTTGTAGGTGGATGTGTTTTCCTATACCTTTGGAAAGAATTGCCCCATTAACCCTGTCCTGGTCAGATTTGAAGCAAAAGCTTTGCTCCCAATTACTGCTCCTGCCAACTTCTTTGCAGCAAGGAAAGAAACCCTGGGAGTATTGCCAGAGCATGAGAACATCCTCACAGAGCCTGACACTGCTGCTGCATGATATCATCTCTCCTCTAGGTCGTTTCAACTCATCTGTGATAAGGGTAAGATTACTTTCTTAGGTTTTTTGTTTGTTTGTTTGGGTTTGTTTTGATTTTTGTTTTGAACTTTCAGCTTCCTGCACGGAATGTTTTGGGCTCATCTGAGGTGCTACCTGGCCTTATCTCCAAAGCACACTGCTGAAAACCATCAGGGAGTGGGTCTGGCTTAAGCAGTAATTCAGTGGCTCTCTGGATTTGGAGACAGAAAAACTGTGGCATCCTGCTGATTGCATATATCATCTGTTTTGTCCAAAAGTTGCTTCAGTCTAGTCCAGAGCAGACAGAAATTCATCTGCTTCATTCAAAAGTTTTGCATGTAGCCCAGATATTTGCTGTGTGCAGTGTCACCCTGCATCCATGCACTTATGGCTTGCCCTGCAGTTATTATAGATAATAATAATAATAATAATAATAATAATAATAATAATAATAATAATAATAATAATAGTAATAGTGGTTGTGCCAGCTTTTACAGAAAAAAGGAGGGTAAGCAGGGGAAATGCAGACACTGGTTTGCCCAGGTCTAGCACCCTCCCTTCTTCTCACACCATGGTGGGAATCAGGAGTGGTTGATATTGCTCCTCCCTTGCTACCTCATGGCTGAGGTGGTTATTCCTCATGTGAGGAATATATTATATGTTATTATATGTGTGAGGAGAGGAAGAGGAGGGCAGAAAGAAGCCCTCTCTGCCCCAGTATTGAGTAGTTTGGAAGAGATATTAGTAACATATTTGCTAAAAAGTCAGTGAGGGGAAGTATATTAGCTCATGGATGAAAGTGTGTTTTTTTCCCTTTGCTGCCTAGTTAGCTCTTAAATTTCTCTTAAAATTAAGTTGACACAGAACAGCAGACACCCAGTTTCTTTCTTTTTTTTTTATCTTTCCCTTCATTATAAAATAAAATTTATATATATATATATAATATAAAGTAGATATTAAAATATGTAGTATTTATATATAACAATACATAGGTAATGTTTATATAGAGATATAATGTATATAAAAATAAAATAAAAATAAAAATAAAAATAAACATAAACATAAACATAAACATAAACATAAACATAAACATAAACATAAACATAAATATAAATATAATATAATATAAAATACTAATACGATATACAATATATATACTAAATACTAATACAATATATAATATTATATAATAAATATAATATTGTATATATTAAGATTTAGACCAAAATTATCATCTTATTCTAATCAGACATAATTTTCCAAGGAAATGCTGCAATTTAATGCTAGGAGTGTAAGTCCAAAGACCAGCATAGAAGCAGAGATAACAGAAAAAAAATACACATTTTATTGTTGGGGTTTTGTTTCTTTTTTAAGCATGGCAGCAGCATCTGCATTTAATTTATCTGCTATGAACATTTGTACTTGTCACGATTTAATAAGATTATTAGCAATGAAAAATATGAATAAAAAAAGAAATACAGTGCAACCACATTGCAATTATCCCATTCTCTCTGTAATGATATGGCTGGAGGAGTTCCCCATGCAGTGCTCATTTCACAAACTAATTATAGCAACTGCATTCTAAGCTGCACTGTTGGTATCTGCTGCCTCCACATGCAGATGAGTGTAACTGGAACTGATCTGGAAGGAGTGCTGCATTAATGGGGGAGAGGAGCTGGTCCTGTGGCAGATATTTTACAAGAGTATTGTCATGACAACTGAGTCCAGGAATTCCTTTCCCTGCCTTTGTTACAGCCATTGTTGGGTGAGAATTGAATCGTGGCATTCAATTTGTGTTTAATTCCTGCCAGTGCTGTGGCTGGGCTCCATTTCATGCCCTGCACTTGGTCCAGGTGCTGTCAGTGTGAGCACTTGGCACCTTGCTGTGTCTGAGCAGGTTCTCCAAGCAGTTTGGAGGAAAGAACCACTTTGCCTGTTGTTGTTTTATTTTTATGTTTTTTTTTTTTTTTTTTTCTCCTCTCTATGGAGGTGTGAAACTTAACAGGGCCAGGGAAACACCATGGGACCTGTGCTGAGTAACCCTGTGGCTGGAAAGGAGATATTCAAAGTGAAGGGCAAAGGCACAGCTTTTATTTGTGCCAACATGCCCCAGTGTCATCACCCTGTAGCATCACCCTTGCCCACAGGCAACCTCTGCCTCCTTTTTAAACTGTTTGCTTATTTATTGATTTAAGTTTTATCTGAGGCTTCATTCTTTGCTTCCCTGTGAGCTTGCTGGTGTGTGCTGGGGCTATTCTTGGCTCACAAGCATCCAAGTGACCAGGACAACCACTGGAACATCTGGAGTAGGTGGCTGCCTGGCAGTCTGAACTTCCCTGGGCAATAACAAAGGGTCATTTACAGAAAGGGACTTTGTTTACAAATGAAAAAAATGAGGTGGGCACAGCAGTTTGTGTCAGTCTCCCCAAACTCAGAAATCAGGAGCAGGGGGTGCTTGCAGCTGATATTGCTTTGGTCACTGGGGAGGCAGCTCTTCAGATCTCTGCTCCTTGCTGCTACAGCAGGATATTTTGTTCACCAGGTGTGTTGAAGCTCTCCAGAGTCTGTTTGCACTGAGCTCTTTGCTCCAACCCTCAGAGGGATCAGGAGCTTTGAATTCTGCAGGAACTGACAGAGCTCAACATTGTTCTGCATAAGGCCTTGGAAAGGCAAGGGAAAATGAGGCAGAAAATGTCTTTCCAAGCCTGGAAAAAACGACTGGATGGCTGAAAGGGTGGAGAATAAGCCCCAGACACAAAGCAGAGGCACGAGAGAGCAAGAGCCTGTGGGGCTGAGTGATGTGCCCTGGGAACACGCTGGGTCCAGCAGCCCTAAGCCAAACACCCCAAAGGCACAGCAGCTTCCTTCTTTTGGGAAGATTTGTCAAAACTAATGTGTACAGCCAGACTGAGGGCAAACCCAAAGGAGCACAGAGCTCCAGCTCCTGCCCTTGGTGGGGAGTTCTTCAGGGTGTGCTGCTTTCATCCTGCTGTCACTGGGTAAATAACCTCCAGCTCCTTCCAGGCTGTGGCTCAGCATCCTCCCAGGAAAATCCAGAATTACTGCAGCTCCTCTCATCCATGCTCCCAGTCTGATACACAATGGTCTGTTTTCCCTCTTTTAAAACTTATCTTCTTTGTTTTTAAAATAAAAATTAACTTGCTGCTCATCTTTCATTTCCTTTTCATGCTCTGAGCAGTGAGTAATTAGAGCTGCATCACACTGGAGAAATTATGACAATATGATATTTCTACAGTTAAATCTGCATAAGTACAATATCTTTGAAAAATAACAAGCTGCTCTAAGGGAAATTAATGATCCCATTGGGACAGTCATTATTCTGAAACAAAAGCTCTCAATTTTCTTTGCCCACTTTCATTTTGGTCATTTCTTTCCTTTTAAGTACTGGCCACATATTCCATCCCTTTTCACTGCAGCTGAAACATAAATAACAACATGTTTAAAGCAGTGTAAAGTCTGTCTTGGAACCTATTACAGATATCACAAGAATATTAAGCAACTTTAAAATTAAGTCAAAGTGCATTTTGCAAATCTGTATTGGTGGCTATATATCATTACTGTTCATCAAGCCAGTTCAGCCTCATTTTCCTTGGCTATTTTTTGTGTGAGTTGCTGCTTCTTTGAGGAACATGACTCCATTTGTCATAATAAGCATTTATTACCATCATTTTCTCTACCCAGGCACCAGCACTGTGTTTAAGAAAGATCTTTTTTTCCAAAGAGGATGGTTCTTCTGTAGATGGTATATCTTTGTATTTGAGAATCCCCCTCTCCCCAACACCCAAAATCTATTATCAACTCTTGCTTGTGATTGCAATAGCTTCTGCAGTCAAGGTGAATTACAAGGATTCTTGCTGAATCCCTGACAGATACAAATACCTAGTTATCCTTGGCTTTCCTGCTGAACCTAATCAAAGATATTGTTTATTAAAATCCCATTGTCTCTGCAGTGAGGAACAAGGACAAGTTGCTCTGGAGTGATTTAATACTTCCAGCAGCTCTGGGTAAAGATTTATTATGGTCAGGAGAAAGAGCAAACACAAAATGCTTGAGTCATTACTTTTAATTTGCCACTTCTTTAAAAATATGTATGCACAAGGCTAAAACCTCCTCTACAGTTCAGTGTGATCTCTTAGCAGCAGGGGAACAGCCCTAAGCACAAACCCTCCCCCTCTCCTTCAAACAGAGGAGGGACATGAAAATTCAGCCTTGGATTTGAAGGCAGACCACCATGCTTCTGATTAAACTGGTGGTTTTCAGAGTTTTGAGACTTGAAGCTATAAAAAAAAAAAATAAATCAGTTCTAATGATTCAAATTACCAGTTCAAACTACCTAGGTGTGATTCTCTCTGATCCATTGGAGGGGACAATGCTCAGCCCTGCAGTCAGGTCTTTGCCCCACTCCTGGGTGACAGCAAAAACCCTTCGTGCAGAAACTGAACTCATTCAAAGGAAAAAAAAACTTTTTTTTCCCCCAAGTAACAAGCTTTTCTTTGTGATTCAGTTTCACCAAGGTTTCAGGGACTGCAGCCTAAGTAAAGCACAAAGATAAATGAGTGAGCACAATTAATAAATGCTACTATTCAGCTCTCAGAGCTTTTAAACTGCTTATCTAATCATATGTAATCTTTATTCACAGTGTTAAAACGACCACATTACAACAGTTGTAATCAATTAGGAAAATGGCTTTAATGGTTTAAGGAAGGTAAAAGGCAAAATTTCCAGACTGCCTGTGCTCAGGTGAAGGGAGCTCTGCCAAGGACCAGCCTCTAAATGTGAAAGATCTGTGCAGGAGAGCTGCTGCCTTCCTCCCCTGTGATATGGGAGCCCAGGTCCAGGAGAGCACCATCACATATCCCACAATAATCCAAAGGGATTTCACTATATTCACTTTTTCAGCAGCCTGTTAAATCCAAGCAGTCACACTCACAACCCAAAATCTTCTTATTCTTCATTATCCCACAAGTGCTAGTTGGAGCAGCTTTTTGTAATGTGGAAGGAGTTTTCTCTCTGACATTTTGATATTTCTAACCACTGTTCCCAGCTCTTTTCTTTCTCACTGCCAAAGCCATGAAATGTACATTAAAGAATAAAAAGCCAAGCATGTAATCAGACATGTCCTGGCAGGTTTGGTCATGCACTCCACACTCAGCTGGGTGCCAGGGCAGGACAATACTGATCTGAAAGAAGGTCCAAGCCTGCCCTCACAGCAGGATCCTGGCTCTGGCTGCACCCAGGACATCCAGCAATTCCTGACAGAGCCTCCTGGCTTTGAGCCTGAAGTTCCCTCTCTTCCCTGTCTTTTAATTTGCACATAACTCTTGTGGTGAGATGCTTCTGGTTTAGGTTTCCTGTGTCTGTTTATTGGATTTAACAGTGTTTCCCAACTAATTTTCACCAGCAAACTGTACAGGGCTGGCTTTTGCCTGACTCATTCCCAGCTGCCAATGCCCTTCTCCAGGTCTGCACAGAGAGTAAAAATGAAGCACCACCCCCAAACCCCAATTCTTCTCAGCCTTCCTGCTGCTGATTCTTCCTTTAACAGCTCACAGATTTCTCTGAGCACATGGATATTTATCTGCCCCAGCCTTTCAGCTGCAAGAGAAGCTCTCTTTTTGTGTTGAAAAAACAAAAAAGACAGATATATATAAAAAAAAAAAAAAAAAAACAACTCAAAATTTAACATAGAACACACTCACTCTGCTAAGGTTCATCTCTCCTTCCCCATAGGGAGGAGTCTGGAGCTGTGGCTGACAAGGGATGCTCTGCTGGTCCAGGGGCTGCCTCTCCCTCAACCCTTCTAAAGGCTGAAATTTTACATGGCCTTTCAGGTAAAAGAAAAGGAAAGTGTCTGCTTTGATTATGTTTTATCTTTTTGTCCTGAAGAGTAGCTTTGAAAGCAGCTTGCACAGCTGATCTGTGGACACCTTTCTCCTCTAATTCTGCTGTGACCTCTTCACCAACCTTCCACAAGTAACTGAAAAAAAAAAAAAAAAAAAAAAAAAAAAAAAAAAGAACAAAACCCCAAAGCCAAACAAAAGGATTATAAACAGATATTTTCTTTCTTCTGCCTTCAGAGAGTGTGTTTTTTTTTTTTTCCTTCACAAAACATGTTCTTGCTTTACAGGCTTCAAATCTGAAGGAATCAGAACAAATGGTCAGAGCCATGGCAGCAGAAAGCTTTGGACTGAGCACCAGAGAGGTGCAGTCTCAAACCAGTTTGCACTAATGAGCAATACATTTTTTACCTGTGGAAAAGGTCACACTTGAATTTCTATTTCTATGTTAATATCCCCTAGAGAAGTGACAGATATCTGTTGGGACAGGAGTTGAAGGGAGAACATGAATATGAAGAGGAAAAATGAAAAAAAAAAACCCCAAACAATCCAACCCTGAAAATGAAGTGGAATTTTTGGCCAAATAGAAATGTATTAAAATCTTCACTACTGATGAAATTTTGAATACAAGTTTGCAAAGGGTTTAAGGACACTTTCCAAATATGACTGAACTATCTAATCTCTTTTTTTGGTCAGATCTGGAAGCTTTGAAATATCTTGGAAAAGGAGAGCTTGTGGATGGTATTTAATTCTCCTAAAAAATGAAAAAGTTGTATAATAAAAGCTCCCTAATATCACCTGCTTTTATAAGAGCACTTTTCTCCCTCACAGGGTGTATTTTCACATGCCATGTAAAAGCATTCTTGTTCCAAGTTTTTACATTTTTGCAGAAACACCAGGCTGACCTGTATTCCTTGCTTTCTGAGAGTTCACTGTCCCAAATCTATCATGTGCCTCTAAGCCAAGCTCCAGGCTCTGCTGATGACACACTCACTGGCATGGATAATTTGGCTCCTAAATATTTGCTTTGTGCCTCGAAAAAAACATCTTTGAGCAGTTTCTTAAATGTCATTCCTTGCAGTACACAGAGCAGGCAATAAACAATAAAATTATTCACCTTGAAGAAACCATCTGCAGGCTTTAAGGACATCACCAGTTTTTTTGTGGCTTTGAATGGTCCTCTGGGATGCTGTAAGTGTCATTTTAATGCTGTGTTTCCCATCATTTCCATGCCAGCCTCATTTTCCTTCAGGAGCAAAAGTGATGATGGGCAAATTAAGGAGGAATTCCACTCCCTATTAGTTTCTGTATTTCATTTATTTTTGTGAGTGTCTAATATAACTCCTGGCATTTGGGATTCTTGTTTGGAGGCAGCATGAGGAGGATTTGTCCCTGGCACGAGCAGAGCTCTGGGTGCAGGAGGTGACCCAGCTGCCCTGCTGATCCTGGGTCAGCCTGGGATGCTCAGCTGCAGCAAGGAGAGGTTACACCTAATCCAGGCCATCTGTCACCATTTCCCTCCTGTTTTTCTCATGGATGGAGCAGATGTTGCTGTTTTCAGTGGGAGCTCAGCTCCTTTCCTGCTGTTCCTGCAATATTTGTGCTGCCTGCTCTGGTCTGTTCCTCTGGGAGCAGCAGTGCATTCCTGTGCATGGGGACATCCACCACAGCCCAAAGAGGGCTTGTCTGTGGCTCCCCAGCCAGCCAGCCCTGGGGGAAGGTGACAGAGCTGCTCCCACTGCCCTCTTTCCTGCTCTGCACAGCCTCTGTTCTTTCACTGAGCTTAAAACAAAAAGCCCAGTAATGCCCCTTAAAACTCCATCAGGAAGAACCTGAGGCTTGAGGTAGAAGTTATGGAAAAAACTGCAGGAATGACAATCTCAAAAAGGCTCTCACTCTGAGGATATCAGATTTTGGGAGATGAACTGCACCTGCACCCACCTCAAACTGAGCCCACCCTTGGCACGGGCAGGCTCCAGGCAGGGTGATGCTGCTGGGCTGGGGGATCAAACCCAATTAATTCCAGTTAAGAGGCTGCTTTACTCAGAGAATGAAGGTTGAAAGCTGCATTCGGAATGGGCTGGGAGAAATAATGTATTTTTAAATAAGGCTCCATTGTTTTAAATGCTGTATTTTTCAGGATGGGCCAGCCTCCTCCTAAGGAAAGCCTGCAAGATCCAATCAGTGATGCAATGGTCTCTGCCTTGCAGGGTTCAACCTTAGTTTCAAGGTTGTGAGGTTTATTTCTGGAGGCTAAATTTACTATATAAAATCTTTCCAAAAGCTAGCTAGCTAATGTAATGAAAAAGCAATCAAACTCTAAGAAAGAGCCATTGCAACAGAGACAACCCACCATTATTAATCCAGCTAAAACCAAAGGCTAAGGTCTGTCAGCCTTAAAAATGAAATTAATTCCTTCTTAGCTCTACAACCTTTAATTATTTTCACTAATCGATGAGTTATAAAAATATAAAGAAAAAGTTTCAAGCTCAACCAAAGTGAAGTGAAATAAAAGCACAGTGGAAGCAGCCTGAGGTTGGAGTGTCACTGGCTTTGCTGCTGTGGTTTCTGATGTCAGAGCACTCTGTGATGGGATTATTTCTCCATGCCTCACCATCCATCCATTATTGTACCCATATTGTAGACTTCATGTCACAGTCAACAATAAAAAACCCCCTTGGCAACCTCCATTACATCCTGCAGTTAATTTGTGTTCTCACAAAGTGCTTATATTTACTATGAGTGATAATCATAAATATGCATGAGACCTTAAGTGAGGGAGAATGTGCTTAGGAGCTAATACAGCAGGAGGTTTGCCTAGAAGAGATGTCAAAATCAGTTCACTTTTGTTATATAGGAGTAATTTAATTTCCTCTACAGTGTTATTAGGGCAAGAATGAAGTAACATTCTTTGGGTAATTGAAGCAAATCCTGGCAAGACAAGAGGATAACAAAGCTTTTCCATCTCATCATGTCAAACTCTTACCTTCTGTTCAGTGCACACAGACAGGCTCTTTGTGCTGAATTAAATTATCCAGTCGAGTTTATTAACTTGTGATGTCCCATGACCTTCAGCATATTTACTGCTGGATCTTTAAAAGTGTGTCTTTAATTTACTCCTTCCCAACTGATCTCATCTTTGTGTCAGATCAGAAATACTGGTGGCATTCAACCCTTTCTCAGGTCTTGATTTTCAGCAGCAGCATCCCTTGATAAGCCCTGAAACGTGGAACATTTCCAGTGCTCCCTAGCAGATTATAAACCAATCAGCCAGGGATTCCTGGGGCTGGGGAGGAGATGTGGGGAGCAGGTTCTGTCCCTTCCCCAAATTCCCTGATGTGATGCTCAGAGGGATTGTGGTTGTAGCCTGGGACCCCAAAGCCACTGAGAGCTGTGGGACAAACCTGCTGCTGGTGCCTCTCAGGGTGGGGACTTGAGTCAAATTTAGTTGATTTCAAGCTGAAATATTCTCCAAAGGATAAACTAGATTTTTCAAAAGCACACCTGAATCTCAGGAAAATCAGTTACCTGCAGGTGAGCTGATGGCTGAGCCCCTCTGTAATTTTCAGTATTTCCACTCCTGCTTTGCAACTCAGAGCAAATCCTTTGACTCCAGAGCTTGGTGGCCAAGTACCAGGTTGGGTTTCACAGCCCTTCACTGCAGGCACTGAGTGATGGCCACTCAGCAAGACCTGCCTTTGATATTTATTTGATACTTGCCAAAATCTCAGACAGCACTGCTTGGCATGATCCAGCTGAGTGAAACTTTCTCTCCTGCTACTGCCATCCCTCTTATGTGTGAAACAGGAATAAATGCTATTTATACACCTGGGTAAAGCATCTGAGAGCATCAGAGGTGAGGTACTGTGCATGTGGCTGTGTTACTAGGTCTATTCAGACAGGGAAAAGTAAAATGACAACACACAAGCAATTTGCAACAACTCCTCTTTGCACTGTTCAGCCTGGGAAGGTCATTATGCAGAGTTGCTGGAGAGAGAGAAAACTCCCCTGCTCCGAGCAGAGCTTGCCTGGAAGAGGAATATTCCATATTCCACCAGGCTCAGGCAAGCCTCAGCTCACACATCAGCTTATCTTGGCCATGCACAATTCCCCTTTTTTCACCTGGTATTTAAAACTCTTCAACTTGTACATTCCTGAATATGTGAGATAAAAACAAGTCATTGCAGGATGAACCTTGGCTTCCTAAACATCCCCAAACAGGAATGGGATGGATAGAAGCAAAAAGAAGGAGATATTTCCCAGGTGTATTGGGTGGAGCCACATATTTGTAGCAGATGCTGCATGTCTCATTTATCATTATTCTTCTACTCTTGGCTTATTTTTAATTGTTCTCTTGAAATATTATTGCTACATACCTGAATTATGGGACTGTTTAATTGAAAGAGGTGGTAAATGGCAGCCATTCCTGGAAGAAAGCAGTAGATAAACAGCAGCAAAAATAAAATAAAAATTGAATATCATCAAGTAAAGCAAGGTTTTGTGAAATTTCTTACAGTGATAAATCAATGACAAACTCCTTTATACCCAAAGAAGGGTAAGTAATGGAAATGAGGAGTAGCCTGTTACCTTTTCTGGACTTAATGGATGATCTACCTTTAGGTATTAGGTATATTAGGTATATTATTTAGGTTTTAGACATTATCCAGGTGTTCAGGATAATTCAGTCCTTCAGCCTTTGGACAGTTTGCTGTCCCCTCACCCTCGAGCACAGTGACAGGGATCACTTCCCCACCAGGCACTGCACTGAGCCAGGAGCTCATCCCACATTCAGCAAAGGGGAGTCAGGAGGTGCCTGGAGCCACCTGGGCCCATCAATAATGTCTCAGCTTAAAACACACTCCTTGGCAAATTAAAAAAAAAAAAAAAAAAAGATTAATTCTACCCTGTCTGCTGTGCCTTACATCAGTGCCAAAACTGCTGTGTCCTCACTGTGCCCCACAAATCCAACCTGAAACACCTCCAGGGAAATTAAGGGCAAGTGTTCAGAGCACAGCCAGGGCTTCTTGGTGGACTTGAGAGGGGAGGAGCACTTCACTGTGCTTCTGTATGTGAATTGATGCAGTGATTCTGAGATTTTTTAAGGCTAGAGGAAAATATAATGATCTGATCTGACCTCCTGAATCACATGAGATCAGCCACAGTCCATGGATGCTGTCTGAGGTTGGAGGAGTGTAGCAAAGGCTCCATCTGTGATTTTACCCCACTCCAGACCATTGTTGGTGGAACTGAAATGGAAACCCTTGAACTCTCTCAGATGTGGAACAGAAAACTGTGTTCTGGCTGGTGTAGGCAAAACTGCATTAAGCTAAGCTACAGATGAAATTATTGTTATATTCATTGTGAGGGCTGCTATGACAACAGATGAATGCTGCAGGTAATTTAATTACATTTCTGTCAGCCCCTGTGCCTTTCAGGAGACAATGCAAAAGTCAGCAGCATTTTCTTTTAATATTGCAGGTGGCACAGAAAATGTCAAATTCTCCTCCAGAGGGCCTAATGAGAGCATTTCACCTCAGACACAAAACATTATTTAGGTATTTTGGAGGATCACTCATGGTTTTTTCCCAGCATTTCTGACTCCCCTTCACTCTGCTCACCAGGCAGTGCCACACACCTAGAGCTGAATGCTGACACAGCTTTCTGCACACCTGCCCACCCCACCAGAAATCCAGATTTGTTCACCTTCCATATCCCCTTCCTGCTTCTCTGCCTTGTCTGGGTGGTTTTGGAAACCACCACTCACTTGGCTACATTAATGAGAAAAAGCATTGAGGGATGGAGGTGAGAAAATTCCCTTTGTCCTCTGATCATGAGCTGTGCAGCAGGGAGAGGGAAACAATTTCTTTATAGACAAGGTATTGACTTACAGAACAGAGGGAAGTTAATAGATATTGACTCCCACTTGTTCCAAGCAGATCACACAGTGCAGGATTGTGTTGCATGGCCTCTGAGGGTTGGGGGTAGGGAATTCTTGCCACAAGCAGCAAAATTTTAAATATTGTTCTGTGTGTGTCTTTCCCTCACTCTGAGGGACAGTATTTTCCTATTCAAAAATCCTGATTTCTGTAGAGCTGGGTGAAAACCTGCACTGATGGATTGCATTGACTTCAGCAAGCACTGTGGGAGCTCAGCATCATCTGTGTCTTAGCAAGGCTGGACCCAAGATCATTCAAATTATCTTATAATTTCCATTAATTAAAGTAGGAGCACGGCAATTATCTATTGTTTGTCTGAGGAAACTGCCTGAGGAGCAATCCTTCCATTGCAGGGTGTAAACTCAGTTGCCATGTAATTAAGTCATGGCTACAGAAGCACTGAACAAATGTGCAACAAGATTCAGATAATACCTTAATGTGATAAGAAATACCCAGGCAGTTAGCTGGTGTTGAGGAAATTAGCCACACCAAATTAGATATCAATGAACACATTTGCTACCATGTCAGTTACCATTCTGAGGATAAATTGAAACCTAATCAATTATTTCTACGGAGCTCTTGCATAAACTCTGATCAGGAGTTGAAAAAGTACTGTTATTTTAAAATTTTATAAATGTTATTCTGTAAGTATGTGTTTTATGACACTGACAAAGGTGATGGCATCACTGCCTTGTCCCCTGTACTTCCCTGGAATGGAGAAAGAAAGGTGGAATAACAGCAAGACACAGTTTAAAGTCAACACTAAAGATAGTTGACAAAACACTGAAGTCTTGAGACATCTCACCTTTTTCTCATCTCCTGAATACCTTTGTGCCTTAACTTCTCCTTTGGCATGTGGAGGTTATGATACTTCCATTGAAAGGAGCTCTGAGATGCCTCTTGATGGAAAACTCTACCACCAAATGACAAGGGTGCACCCAAAGCTGCCCACAGCCTTCCTCATCTCCTTCCTCTCAACATACTCAAGGAAGAATTCATTGGAAATTCTAATAAAAGCTGGTATTGCCCAGGCAAGAGTGGACTGTCCACCCCATTTCCTAAGGGATGCACTGCAGGCTCATAAGCTCAGTCCCACGTGTGCTGCAGTCCTTTACAATTACACAGAAACATCTGACTCACTCGATTTTCCCACATGCATCTTCCCTCAAACACAGTGTGCTCCATGTCCATATCTCCTAGCATCCCTGCAAGATCAGGACTCATCTTCAGACAAGCTTCTCAAAAACACAAAAATTGCCTTTTAACATCTACCACCCCCTCCCTCTCCCTGTGAGGCACAGCCTCTCACTCTGACTGTCAGCTCTCACATGATTATTCAGAGTGCCTTTATTCATCCTCCAGAGATAACTGTCTGGCATCTTCCAACCACCAATTTCTCTCAGGGTCTGTATTTTTCTCCGAGGAAAAGGAAATATTTTGGTCTGTGCATCCAGCCTTGCTGCTCAGACAATTTAATGAATACATCAATAAAGCACCGAGCAGGGCAGGAGAGGGAGGTGCACATCATTAGGATCCATCATTTGCATTTTGCACACAACCACAAGCTTTAGTGCATGAGCAATTAATGCAGCAATAAATACCACAATGAGCTGCAGAACCTCATTCAGGCTGGGAAGTGTAAACAGTGCCCTCCACTTAAAATAATTGTGAGAAGCATTTGGGAACCTTGATGGAAGGGAACAGCTGAGGCTTTGCTGAAGGCACAAAAGTCCATCCCCAGACATGATGGAGAAACCTTCCACCATCTTAAAAAGAATTCATCTGAGGGAGTCATAACAAATGTTGTCCACATATCAGATACTGAAGCAAATAACTGGAGCATCCTTCCAGATCTATAAACTACCAGCCCACCTAAGTGTAAATATGAGGTTTAAAGAAGAGTAAACAGGGAGTTTACTCCAGTCAATTTATCCACAGACATGATCTGGGGCATCAACTGGTTTATTCTGGCTGTCTGAAGAAAGACAGGTGATACCTGATATGTTGGTACACAATTTATTTGCCCAGAATTTTTGAACACTCTTGAATAATGGGTTGAGTTTTTGCAAGGAAAATGTGTCTCTCTGTATTTTTGACTTGGCATTACAAACCCTAGTGCTGGCTTTACTGTCCTGTCAGACCCTGGCTGGAGATAAGTGTGATGGTAGTATAGGAGTGTTCTGTATGGCCAGAGACAGGAGCTGGCTCTGCAGGATCTGTCCCACATGGAGTCAGAATCCTTGCACTCATTTCAAACCTTTGCCTTGGGTACAGTTCTTCACCCATCCATCTAAAACACTTCACAAGGTTAAGTTTGCCCAAGGAAAGCACAGGCAGAGAGAGTCCTCTCCCAGTTTGCTTGTACACACCGGTTACCAGCAACTTTGTTAATAACACATTGCTCATGCAAATGAATTCAGCTTAGAGAAACAAGTCTTGATGATTATAAAATGCTGCAATCACAGTATTGCTTCCGGCCAGCTGAGAGTAAATTCATCAAGCATTTGTTATTTAAAGCTGCTGTGGTGATAAATGCTTGCCTTCATTTATGATTGTACACCAAGACAGAGAGAAAATGGAATACATAAAAATGACTGCATGATGGGAATCCCAACAGGAACCACCCGAAAGGCAGGAGGCGAGATGGGATCTCTCCTGAGTGATGCTGATCTGCAGCCACTCATCCTCCTGGAACGGGGTTCTGCTGGAACAGAAGCACCAACAAACACCAGTTCTGCTCTGACAGGGTGTGCTCTTGTTGGCTGGATCTGATAAAAGCCTTATTATGCCAAGGTCAAGGACAGGGTGCAGTGGTTTCTCTCCTGCCCAGCACTCCACTCACAGCAGCTCTTATGATTGTGGATGCTCCCTCCATGTGTGCAGAGCATATAAAGAGGAGGATAAACTCCTCTGAGTTTTTGATAACAGCCCTGCTGCTGCTGTGGACCTTTGCTCTGTATATGACATTACAGTAAAAACAAAAGGAAAATGAATCCAACAGTAAATACCCACAATTACACTGCACTAATTGTTTTAATGGGTTTATGTGGAGTCAACGTTTCAGGCAGTGCTGCCCATACAGAGCAAGTAATTAACTCCATTGGTATTCAGAGTAATGGCAATTAAATACAATGAGCTGTTCTACTAATGAATGTGGTGAGAGCAGAGCAAGGCAGGGAGAGTTGGTTGTAACTTTTAATTCGATGAGCTCTGCCCAGCTGCCTCCTGGCAAGCAGCTGATGGCAAGTCGATCAAACTGATGATCATGGCCAGACCCAAAAGCATCTGAGGGTGGGGGGATTCCAGGAGATGGTCAGTGGCTGTTTTTTCCCACATTTGCTGTCAGGGCTGAGCCACAGGGTATCTCAGCAGCAGCACTGACCTGTGGCTGATTGGCTTTGTGAGTCTTTCCAGCAGAGGACACAGCAAACGTGTCCTTGTGCAGTGTGGGGATGTTCAGCATCCTCTAACAGTTCCCCTGGGAAATGCTTTATAAATTCCACCTGCTCTGTCCCTGTGCAGGGAGGAGATTCTCCTCTGGCATATCAGAGTCCTGGTCCCAGGTAGAGGGAAAAAAGCAGATCTAAGGACAAAAGGAAGCACAAAGCCCTTGGACCTCTTCCCTCTTGGCAAGCTGTGTTTGCCACACCACTGTTGTCATTTATCCTAGGATAACATCTTAGGAAAAGGAGCTGAGTTCCCATCTATGGCTCTATAAGGAAATTATAAAGCAGCTATCTATTTTTTCATTAAAATTAAATAATTGAATCTGTCCAGATTCATGTACTTTCCCCCCATGAGATATCCAGGAGAATTAAGTTTCAATTGACTTTCCAGACCTTGGTTATCATAGGAAGCTTTTAAAAAATCGGGACATTTGGCAATTTGAAATTCAAATAGGTTTCAGTCAATATGTTTACTATTGCTAGACAGGCATCTTTGTCCCCTGGGTGTTTAATGCCTCAATAAGTAATTGGTCCTTTCATCTTTTATAGGCACAGAGTGAGGAGTTTATGGCTCATACAGTGAATTGTCAATACAAAGGATCTTTGCACCACTTTTAAATAACCCAGCTCCCAGCTCCATTAAATCCTGTTTAAATTCCCCCCTCCCTGCACACACCCACTACAAGCCTTGAAGCACTTCTTCCCTCCCCTGATTTTTTTAAAGTAGCTCAGCTTCACTCTCCAGGCCCAGACACAGGCAAAAAAAGTGGGGTGAACATGGAGAATAGGAATCTGCCCCCAACAGACTGAAATTCCAAGGATTTCCAGGAAAATTCTTATCATTTATCCATTAGGTCTGAAACTCAAAGTAGCCCAATGCAGTGCTGTCTAAACTGAAATCAGAATTTCTGTTTCCCATGAAACTGTCACCTTTTTTTTTGTGTCCTGATTTTTTTTTTTTTTGTAAGTTAAAATACTTGAGATTAATTTTCAGACCACTGAAAAATGTTTCAATCAAGGAAAAAAAATCTGTCATTGAAACTGGACAACCCTTTTGTAGATTGTGTACTATATACACATTCATACCAAGTGCAAATATTAAACCTCAAGCAAATGCATTTTTTTTCTGAAGAAAAAATTGTATTAATTTCCAAGAAGGTCAGAACTGAAAGTTGCCTTATTTCTTCAAACCAGGAAGTTTCATAATGTGCTTTTCTTTCAACAAGCCAGGATTTTTTCAGAGGAACTCTTTCTCTTGGCCAGTTCCCAATGAGGCAGGACACCAAAAAAAGCTGTTTTGGTCTATGGAGCAAACTCACCCCTGTGCAGGAAACACTGAGCTCTCAGGTGTTTGTGCAAGGCCAGCCAACCTTCTGTATTTTGCTTTTTGAATATAGTACTGCCCTGAATACTGTACCTGAATATTGTACATCCCCTGCCACTTGGGGATGTGGAAGAAACCTAATATCAAAACTTGCATCTGGGTTTTGGGCTGTGAAGAGGTGTGGGATGTGCAGATTTGAGTTTGATTTAACTTTCTGTAATGATGGAAATAATTCCTCTTCTTGTGGGGTTCTTTGTTTGTTTGATGGGGGTTCTTAAGTCAACCATCACAAAATATCTTTTTCAGGCCAAGTTTCTCATTCAGTCAGATCTAAAAAGTTTGGGAAGTCCCATTTCTTGAGTCCTTCCACCCAAAGGGCTGCCACATAGTTCTGGTCAGTCAATGCTGCTTCTGAACCACAGAGATTTTTCCCTGACTCAGTGCACAAGGAAATTTTGAGTCTTTCCACAATGGATCCACTACCCTTGTCCTGGCCCTCGACTGGGGATTAGTCAAGAGGCTGTACTGATGGATATCACAGTCTGGCAAGCTGCTTGCAGAAACAGGTTTGTGTTCTGTGAATGGAGAAACAACTCAGTGTTACCTTTCCTTATCAGAATGGCAGAATTGTCCTTCTGGCAATGAGGGATCAAATACACCTACAAGCAGCAGCTGTCTTATCCCTTTTACTGTAAAGCCAGTCAAAATCAGAGCCCAAGCTGATCAGGATGAAAAAAACCTTCTCTTCAGTTAGTCATTTTTTCAGTCCATGTTTGCTCAGCCCTCAGAGGAATGAATAGAATATAAAACAACTTCCAAAGCAACAGTCCTTTTATCAGCTAAAATATTACAACAAGATGTTTAGAAACTTTTCTAGGTATTTTCCCCACTCTGGGGCTGTGGCAGCTCTTGGCCTTTCTGAGCAGCCACATTGAGTTTATCCTCAGGGGCTTCTGCTGCTCGTGGTATTACAATCCTGCATCAGCTTCCAGTGGCTTGGCATGAGAAATGTCCTCTCCTAGGATCAGACAAGGCAAGATTAATTAATAGATAAGGGTGCTCACAGTGGAGACTGATTTGCTTTCCTATCCAAAAAGCACTGCAGTTTAAGAACTGGAACTAAACAACTCACAACTGCTGGAGAAGTGGGTGCTTTCATCCTTTGCAGACTGGGGAGACCCTCACCTGCAATCAGGACTGCAAAATTCCCCAGTCCAGGCTGGCCACTAATCACTAAGGAAGCACAAAGGGAAATTTCCTTCCCTGATCAGAAATGTGAAGGAGGCAATCACTGTCATTTGCATTCAATCAGATGTTTGTTCCCTGTGAGAGAAGAGCATGAAGACTTCTTGAAAAGCACCAAGAAAGTGCTGTGCCATTTCACTAATTAAACCCACCCTTCTGCTCTAAAATTGATGAATAACGACACAACTTGACTCATAATCCCTTTGTCTTCTATTATTTACTCTTTTTTAACAGTGATTTATGGGAAGGTAGTGCTTTCATTATTCTTGTTAATTACCTCTCTTCTCTGCTTCAGGTTGTAGGATGTAATTGCCTGAAACATAAATCTAGTCTTGCCACCTATGTTCACACATCATTAATATTATTCCGGCCATTCCTATAAAATCTTTATAAAACATAATTATACATGTGCCATTAAGTGCCAGGTTGTGCTGAAGATGCACTAAGCATTTTCTGAGCACTGAGCTGGTCTGTGTATTAAACCTCCCTGTTTGTGCTGTGTGTTTATGTTTCCCTAAGGGCAAAACACCCAAAGAACATTAATTGGTCAGTGACTGGAGATCCAAGAGCCCTCCAGAAGCCCAGGCCCTGCTAAGTGGCTGCTGACACTTCTGGGAAGCAGAGGCAGCTCATGAACAATGAGCTCTCCTTCACTCCCCACCCCTGGAAACAATCATTTCATTGGATCCAACAATGATTACTAGGCAAGAGGGTAGCAGACAAATGCAGCAGCTTCTCACTCGAGTGATTATCAACTTTCTTTCTGCATGTAGGTAATCCCCAAACAATTATTTTCATCCTCTCTGCTGCTGATATTTGAGTCAGATGAACAGAGAATCACAGAGAACAGACATTTCCAGCAGCTGCTTCTGTCCCCATTGTAATTTTTTGGTATTGCTTATGATTATATGTAAGGAAAAATCTATTAGAAGGAGAGGAAATGCATTATCCCCAGTTTGGCTTTGACACTATATTAGCTCAGTGTTTGTCAGGTTTCTGGTAGTGAACAAGTTTACACACAGCACTTCATCTCTCCAACAAAACACTTGGCTATATGAGCAGCAGTAATATCCCATCTGAGCTACTGAAAAACATCTTTATTATCTCTCTCAACAATAAAACCAACCAAAAAAACCCCAATTCATTTATTGCAGATTCATCTGCTGCATTATTACCTAAGTGCTTGATTTGGAGGTATTGGATCAGCTAATGGAAGCCCTTCAGCCAACAACTGTTATCAAGTGTATTTCCATTTACTTCCATTCCCCACAATCACAGAAAGGACAGCCTATAAAACCCTGCAATTGCATTTACAATTGTTAATTACTGTAAATTTAGAGATAAGAGCATCCTCCCTCCAGGTTTTCCACCTGAGGAATCGTGGCTATTACAGCTTTTAGCTGGATTTGCAGTGACAAGGTCCTGCCTGGGGGGTTTCTCCTGCCTTACACCAGAGTGCAAGACCCAAATCATTCCCTCCCAGCCCCATCAGGGCCAGGACTTTGAAAACTCAAACAGCAATGCAGGTCTGAGATGCACAGACCAAAAGGAAGCAGCAGGGTGAAGTCTGATAAATTAAGTCAAGATATTTCCTCTGTCTTTTCCTGTTCTTTAGTTGGATCATGGAAAATTATTTCCTGCCTGAGCCCACCTAGGGTAATGGCATTCTCAATAATGCATTTTATCTGAGGAAAGCTTTGTAACTTGGTTACTTTGGAGGGGGGAGCATGGAACAGGATAAGAAATACAAGTCTTTAAATCAATTTTGTAAATCTATGGCAGATTGGGGCAGGGAGCATGAGGTAAGTCAAAGGCCATACTGCCAACTACAGTTCCCAGAATAAGCAGCATGTTTTTTTGCTTTTTTTTTTTTTTTTTTTTTTTTTTTTTTTTTTTTTTTTTTTTCCAAGGAAACATTTACTTCTTAAAATGAAATCTATCTGTTATAAGCCATAGAGGGAAAGCAAGTCCTGAATGCAGATGCACTACAGAGGTGCATGTGCCTTCTGGTGATTTTAGTCTCAAAAGGAGTGGATAAATTCCACTCCAGTCCCAATTTAAACTGCTAGAAGTGACTCCCAGCCTAAAGCAGTAACCCAATAGGGCCACCTATGATGCACCCAATCCCATTTCAGGCTAGTTTTGTAGGAAAAGTTGACTGACTTGCTTCTTGGCAACCTGTTTTTCTACATTTAGACATCTGAGGCTTCTGCTGAAAGCTAAAATCCTGCCCTGCTGGTTGAAGCCCTTCATTTGGGAAGTGCATTCCTGGCTCCTGACCTCCCCACCAAGGCTGGTGTGGAATAGTGTCCAGTGTGGGTGGTCAGCACCCCCAGGGGCTCCTCACAGTCAGACACTGAATATATTTTCATGCCAAGCAGGTCCCTCTGCAAGTGATTTAATTAAAACTTCTGAATTAATAAGCTTATCCTTCATTAGTAGTCAGGGTAATAAAATCAGCATGGAACTTCTCTTTAATGAAACAAAACATACCTAAAAAGCAAAAAGGAACGAGAAGAAGCAGCTGTAGCTCTGTGAGCTGCTTTTGCTGCTGTGGGTGCTCCAATACAATGATTGTCAGGAACTGCTGGGTGTGTTTTAGGGAGGGAAGAAAGACTGAGCAAAGGAGAGTGTGTCAGAAATAATGGAATCAGCTTTGGAGGTCAGAAGCGAGGGGATGGCAGGGGAGCACAGATCTGGTATTGCTCAGTGCTCTCACAAACCAAGTGATTGCTGTAAGGCACCTGATCGTTCTGCAGCACAGCAGATCAGCTGAAATCTCTGCTCCCTTTGTGAGGAAAAGTCATGAAAACACGGAGATCCCCAGCCTGGCAGGTACTGGGGCCAGAGCACAAGGTTGTGCATCAGGCTCCTCTTTAATTCTGGGTGCATCACGCACCACCCAATGCCTTTTGTCTTTTCTTACAGTTTTCTTGTTTCATGGTTTTGCCTACTTTTTACAATCACATTGGGTTTGTAACAGAAGATTGTATCTCCTGCACAGCTGGGGGTTCCTGAAACTAGTTTTCTAAAGAAAATGTATTTTCTATCCGCTGCCTCCATGAGCCTCCCTACCGAGAAGAGTTTATGCTTAGCTACACTAAGGACATAATAAATGCAAAAGAAAAGGAGGTAAAGTGAGGATTTAAAGACCTGTATCAAATTTTATCACTGGAAGGTCTGGCAATGAACACAATCCTATTTTTTTCTCTTTAGCACATTTTGGAGTTGTTTTTTTTTTTTTTTTTTTTTTTTTTTTTCCACAGAAACCTCCACATCCACCTAAGGGATATTTTATGTTTTTATTTAAAGTAGCTAAATGGGTGAACTGGTCAGACTGTAATTGTGTCTGAAAGGCTGCAGCTGATACACACTGGAGACTTAATTATGTAGTGTGTGGCTCCATCTGTCAGCTGCAATATCTTTTGTTACCAAGAACCAGGCTGCCATAGAGGATGACGTGACAGATTCAATTTACTTTCACAAGGATAAGAGTTATGTGGGCATTTGAATGATGCTGGAAATGAGAACTACATTTACACCCTCTGTATAGGAATTGAAATGCTATTTACAGCAGGGTTTGTCCAAAATACAAAGCTAAGATTGAACGGGTGGCAGTCAATGTGAAGCTGAGAACCAGGAAACAATTAATTAAAATGTCATTAAATGGAGGATAGATTTCAACAAAACTGCCTGAGTAGAAATGCACCCATGCACATGCAGAAAAATTCTTAAGAGTGCTTTTGTGTTAAATTACTGTAACCAGCAATTGTACTAAAATTCAAGCACTTCTACAGGAAATTTGAGAGCAAGCTGCAAAGATCATGAAATTCCATTTGGGAGGGAGAGGGGATAAAGTTTTCACTTAGAATAGAGATTTTTGACCTTTTTCAACCAATCTACTATAAATGTTTTTCTAGGCTGGTGCAGATTACTATAAAACTCTTTAGACCTGATGTAAGGTTGTCTTTCTTTTCTGCCTGTGTAGACAGCTCACAGATCATATAGTGAGGTATAGAAAATTTTTTCACAATTTTCCTTATTTCACACCTCTCCCATTTCAGTTTGTGAAGCCCAAACAGCCAACACAGAGGGAGCATGATGACATATTTACAAAGAGAAAATAGAGAAAAGTCAAAAGCATGCTATAAGGGATTTTGTTATTTGCTCTAAAATGAAGCCTTGTTAATTAGGAAATGCTTTTCACAACTGATTTAATTTGAAATTGGAGAGGACCCCTTTCATTTGCTTATAGGCTGCCATATATTTCAACTGATGAACAACAACATTATTTTTAGCAAGCTGTATATTCATCACAGAGCAATGCATCTGGCAGTCTAACCTGCCATTAAGTCAGCAGGCAATAAACAGTTTTGAAAAACTCCCTATATTTATCAGCTTTTGAATTCAACAGTTGCCCAATTACCCCTAAAATTGTTATAATCTTAGTTTTAGGTGAAAAGCTTTTATTGAAAATCTACTAGTTATCTTCCATAAATGTTAGTCATAAACAACACCACTAAATCATAAAAATATAACAGCTTGTGATTAATCTGGAAAGAGACTTATATTCAGTTCTAAATGTTTTCTCATCCCAGCACCTGACAAGGACTGATAAATTGAATTAGCTTACTCAGTGCTTGCAAACCTCCCTGGAATTTCTATTTTAGCAACCTGGAAGAAGTGTGAAAATTCAAACTCCAAACCAGATTTTCTGAAAATGGCACCAGTTTGTGAGGATCCTACAGAATCCTCTGTCTGCACTCTGTTGAACACTCACATTGGACTCTCTGTCCATCCAGGTTTTACTGCCCAAAGGGCAAAGTAACCTGAGGCCAAGCAAACCATGATTTCTCTGTAACTCATCCTGTGTCCAGCCCACCTGTTCTGATCAAACTGAACCTCTTACCCTACCCTGTGTTCAGGTTTTCAGTGTGAGCTGCAGCCATGGAACAAACAGGAGACAGGAGCACAAGGATGGGCACAAGGACAATGTCCTGGGCTGGTGACAGCTGCAGCTCAGAGCCAGGATGAGTAACACTGTGACTTTATGGACTCCACCAAGCACATGTGGATGCATTTTCCATGCTAATTTGTACTTTGCAGCTACTGAAATACACCCCTTCCTCTGCAATTGTTAATTCACATCAACTCCCAGTTTGACTAACTAACTGGAGCTGAAGCTGAGCAAGAACTAATACTGGTTGATTAGAATTCACTAAACATTGATTGGAATATTGCTCTTGTTTGAGAGCTGCTGAAGGGAGGAAGCAAACTCAGCCCATAAACCCATGGCACCAGGGCTGCTGCCTAAGAAAGGAGTGGCTGAAGGGAGGATGCTGCTGGAGCAGCTGCAGAAATCTGCTCTGCAGAGAGCCAGGGCTCAGGGGCTGCTCCCAGCTCCCTCCTGGCAGCCTCTGAGCTGAGCTGGGATGAGCCATTCCCTGCAGGGATCTGCCAGCTGACAGAGGAACTGTGGAACTCACACCTGCCAGCTGGCTGCAGCCCTGGCAGGAAGGTGCTTTTTATTCCATCCCCATATTTATCTCCTCAAACACCTCCCCTTTGCATCCTTGGCAGCAGAACCCCCCCAGGGAAATCCCAGGGCTGGTGGGGACAGAGCAGAGGGAGATGCTGGAGCATCCCAATGGGAAAAGTCTGCTCTGCAGACAATTTTGTTTAGCAGCCACACTTTTAGGCACTTTAATACCTTCCACATGCAGATAATGTTCCTCCCTTCCCAAATGCACAAATCAAGCAGAAAAAACCTCCAGACCTTCCAATTAAACCCCACCTAAGTGACACCACAGGAGGCTTTTGACCAATGCAGAGAACTGAGATATGTTTCACTTCAGTAAAATGGGTAAATAGTTTCTGCTGCACACCACAAAAATGTAGAAGACATGCAAACTTTAAACAGCCATTTGGCATTAAATACTTGTAAAAGCCTTTTTTCCTTAGATTAATATCTCACATTTATCTGCACTATACATTTTGGAGACATGGTGAAAATTGCTTATTTCTAATAAAATGTAGCAACAGTACCCTGAGGAAAAATTACTGTGTTATGAGATATTTTTCCCCTCTACCACAGCCAATTTAGTTTTCATTTAAAATTCAATAACTGCATCATACTCAGAATCTTCCATGACTGTCATAATGACTTTGAACAAAAAGTGTGCTGTAAACAAGGAAGATTAGAAAGACATTATTGAGGTAATTTCTCCCCAAGTTTCTCTCACACACTCAGGGATGCAGAAAATGGATGCAACAGTTAGTGGGGATATGATTTAGAAATAAGAAGGAGAAAGTGAGCACTTTGTTGTGCAGATACTTTGGTAATGAAAGCATTACTTGCCCCCATTTTATTTGGGATATATTTTGCTGCTAGGTGGAAGGAAACGCTTCGCTGTTTTCTCACTGCAGTGTTGATCTAAGTGAAGAAGACAAACAGAATAATATTGTTAGGAAAATGCTGTAACATCTTCTTCCCTTGTGTCTCCACGAGGGGCTCTGACAGCAGTGCTGGGAGGGATCTGCTGCTCCAGCCCCTCCATCCTGCACCCTGTTGCTCTGTCAGTAGCATCATTTCAGGAGAAAAGGCAGAGGGAAAAGAATTAAAAAAAACCCTTTTCTGTTTGCCTGGTGAGTGGCTTGTACAGTCCCCTTACATTTTAGGAACCTGCTCTCTCTGGGTTTGCACAAAGAAGACACCTGAGCAGCTGCCTTCTCCCCAGAGAAGGACTGAGTGCTCTTATTTTACAGAAGTGTGCAAAGTCGATTATAAAAAAAATCTGGTCAGATTCTTTGCCCCTTGACTAAGGTAATCAATGGATTTTAAAATGCTAATAGCAAATTTCAGGGGCTTGCCAGGTATTTAAACCAGAGGAGGTCTCTGTAGGCCAGACCCTGATCACATTTATACCAGACAGTCTTACTGGTGTTCTACAGGTACAGGATCATGTTAACACCATTGACTTCCTCCCCTTTTCATTCATCAGCATTTATATCCCAGGCCACCTGCAAGCAGAGGTAGCTTTTTTTTCACAGCTATGGCATAGATGTCTTCAAAAAAGTACAGGAATCTTTGGAAAAATTAACTATGAAGAGCAAATAAAACTTCCAAAAAGTAAATCAAACTCCTGTAAGTGAGCAAAAAAAGTCCTGGTGTGCACTCTGACACACACAGAGTAAGAACCAGTCTCACTGCACAGGACTGTCCTCAAAAGTTAATCTACTACATGGATTTTCCACATCTCCCTGGAGGGGTCTCTATCAGCCACAAAGAATTGGGTGCTCTGGTTCAGTCTCTGTTCAGTGCAGTGCTGGATGTTACTTGCTAGAAACTCTTGTCCCTAGTCCTCAGCTTTGAGAAAGGTAAGAAACAAAAGAATGGATTCTGTTTGTCCTCATGGCTTGCTTCTGTGCAAGAGGAAAACAACTGTGGGAGTCCTTTCCTACAGCCTGGCCATGCCATTCAACAGTTGGGATTTTGAGATAAGAGGATGCTGCTCAGACTGATTAATCAAACCCCCTTCTGCTTGCCAAAGCCTAATTATTCTTTGATCTACATTAATGACTTCAGAAAGCATAGCACACCTGGTGGGAGTTCTCAAAGGAAAACTCCTCCCTGTGTCACAAAAACCTAATTTGCTGATATCAGTAGAATCAATTGTTTTATACAGAACTGTGTCTCCCACAGGTCCTGTTGGTTGTGTCAAAAGATAACCTAGGCAGCTTTTACTTTTATTTTATCAAAATGGTATTGTTTGACAAACAGCAAACTCCATCTGGAGTGTGGCTGGAAAAACCACATTGTTATCACAAACTATGGCTATCTGCAGCTTTTTATTGAAAAATAGGTGAGGCTGCAACTCACCTGAGCACAGAGGCTTTATCTCATGGTTTCTGCATTGTCTGGGAGATGAGTGAGTGGCTCAAACCCCAATTTGAAACTCAGCAAGATATTAATTTACAACTCAGATCCAGAAGCATTCACATGGATAAGGATGACACAGCATCACAAAAGGAAAAAAAATCTGAATAAAGAAATTCACCCCAGCTCTACTTGATTAAAAAAAAAATCCCAGCATTGAGACAACTAAAATATTGAAAGCATAAGGTCTGTGCTTGTGCACTGGGAATTTACTGCATCAAACAGAGTCAAAGATAACACCTAAATATGACAGAATTTTCTCTAGCAAATCTACCTGGAACTGCATCAATTTCTAACAGAAATTTTAAGGCTGGCATGAGTGACAGACAAACAAAGAGGTGTGGGTGTGCACAAAGACAAGAATAGAACAAAGGCTTAAGGAGCAGCATTTACAAGCAGAACAAGTTATGGTAAACTGATAATGCCCACAGGGATCTTGTTTTGGTCTCCTCTAATGCTAGTGAGGATAACCTTGGGAAGAAGATACCATGTGCTTTACAAGGAATATATGCTCAAATCCCAAAGCCAGGAGTACAATTTCCTGAACATTTGTGGCTGAGACCACCTTGACAACCCTCTACATTTTGAGAAGATTATACTCCTTGCTAAAATATTTAACAAAGGGAACAAAGAACAAAGTTTTCCTATCAGAAAGAAGTGCATTGAAACAGGTGCTGTCTATGCAGAACTCAGAGGAAGCACAGAAACCAACAATCTGGTGTTTCTCTGGCTACATGAATATTTGAGAGGCCTGGAATAAATCAGTGCTGGAGTTTTACAACACAATGACAGGCAGGAGCTGTGTTTGCCAGACAATCTTGGAACGTACCAGCTCCACAGCATCACCTAAGAGGAGCAGATCTGGTGGCACCACCTGTCTGCAAGCCTGAACACATCCCCCAAGGTTCCTGCTCTTTATTTTAAGCCCTTTGAATTTTAATGCCCTGGGCCTGTTCAAGGTCTCCATGGGTATCCTCTCTTGGCTGCAGGGCAGCAGATGGCAGGGGGAAAACTCAGCACACAGCACTGGAAGGGATGTTTGGTGTAAACCAGCACTTCCCATCACAGCCAGGAGGTTTCTGTACCTGCACAAACCCCATGCATGGAGCAGCCACCAGCCCCCCCTGCCAGCCCAGCTCAGGGGATTTTAGGGCTTTAGCTGATGCCCATCTCCCCACAGGACTCCACCTGTAAGGGCAGACATTCCTGCCCTGTTGTGTTTGCTTTGTACCATCATTTTCTCCTCATCAAGAAACAAACTCAATTATGCTTTTCTCTGCTCCAGGCATAACTAATCAGCAGGCAACTCCCTCAGTAAGCCCAGCCACCTCCTCACACACACAGACTTCTCAAATAAGAAGTGTTACTTCTATGCCCCTCAAGGGGTGCAGGCACAGCCATTAATCTTTCTTTCATCTCACAGAATGCTAATAAAACAATCACCTCCCTATCCCTGAATTGGGTAGGCCCTAATTAACATGCTAATTGGGCAGATCTTCCCTAATGACTCCCAAACCTCAGCTGTAATATGTTATTTAGATAGAAAAGAGTTATCTAAAAGTTAGGTAGAATTTAAAAACTGGTTGAGACAGAGCAGAGTTTGCATAGGCAAAATATTGAAATGGTCTTTTCTGCTGTGAAAATTAAAATTCTCCACCTGTCTATGCTACAGATCACAGATCCAGTACCTTGCAATGTTCAGAGCAGGAATTATTTTGGAGGTAATATACAGCTGTAATGAAGAATATTATTCATGCAGAGAGAAAAACCATACGAGTAACAGCGACATTTTAAAATATATTATTAAATCTGTTCATTTTAATATCTAAATAAATATGGCTTTTATTATCTGACACATAAATGTACAAGTTGCTTTGCAAACCCAGCAATGCCAGCAACTCTGGCATTTTGTATTCATGAGCAACTTCAAGGTGGATAGTTCAAATCTTAATGGAATTAGTCCACTGGGGCTGGTATTGTGTTTATGCAGTTAGAGGCTCAATATAATCAAATTTCTAAATAGAGCATTTGCTCTCTTCAGAAAATAGAACTCAATAATAATTTAAATCCCCCGTTAAGCTAAAATGAAAATATTGGCAGATGCCATAGAAGTCATTGTTCTGAAGTTTTCTTTCATGCACACCTGGTAGGTAAAAGCTGAGTTCTTCCAGTGAGAAATTAGGTTTGAATCTTAGAAAAGAAAATCTTTGATGTCTATTGCTTGCAACACCCACTGCAGGAGTCCCTGCAGACCTTGCCCTGCTGCAGCTGTGCATGTGCAGCTCCAGAGAGCACCAAATGCCCTGAAAAACAAAATTTCTGTGCATGCCACATGTGCAGGACAGCCTCACACCCCGGGCTTGTGCCAGGGAGGACAAACCCTGAGTGTCAGCATCACATGGCAGCAGCTCACCCTGGTCCAGACAACTGAGACTAACCTGAAACTTGGGCCCTAAACTGGAAAACTTCAGAGGAAAAACAGATTTTTTTCCCCCCTTATGCTTTTGGAGCACCAAAAAAAAGAAATACTGGCACTGGGACACCATGGTGTTATTTTGTGCCACTTTCTGGACTTCAGCTTCATAAAAAAGCTGTGAAAAGTAGTCAAAACATTTCACTGAGATATTTTGTTTTCTCATGCAGAGCAGTTTTTCATTAAAAGGTGTTTTTACAAACTGCCAAACGCTAAAATGAAATGTTTTTGTCCCGTGTTCTGCTATTCTTTCCAGTTTTGATTTTTATGACCCTTGATCATAAAAACAAGATTCTTTCCTCTCCTCCCTCCTCATTTTTACAATGTCTAAGAGTGAAGAATAATATCCCCAACTATCCCTATGTTTTTCCTGCAAATTGAGATGGGGACAGGCAATGTAATTGTCATTACCCATGGCTGGTACAGACCAAGAAAAAATGAGCACTGAAAAAAGCTGAACTTTTAAGAGTTCAGGCCCTGTTTTTCATCACTGCAAATCTCCCCTCACTTCTGAAGGGACATTTGATAAAGAATTTGCTGGTTTCATTTACTGGCAACCACAGTACAAATAGTGGTTTTAGATGTATCATCAGAAGTCCTGTTAGGGGGTCAACACCCTGCTCCACTAAAGTCAACAAAACATTGATTTAAACAAAGCCCCTGAGCCCCTCTGGCACCACACTGCTGCTCTTGCCTTCACATGAGGCAGTTTATAACATACATTTAGATAAAATACAGAACAAGAGGCATCAGTCTGAACAGATAAGGCAGCCTCAGTGATATAAAATACAGCCTAAAAGAAATTGATCCCTTTTTTATGTATGCAGCACTGAAGTGCATGGGATCACAAATTTCATATCCATTGTTTTGAGCAATATCAGGTGGTTTTTTGGGAGCTGAAAACAACATTACAGTGAAATTACTGCAGCATGCCTGTTTTTCTTGTTGTTTCTTGTTGGTGTAATGTGGCATCAGGGGCTGGGCAGTCCTTGGGTCAAACTGCTGAGTTACAGCCAGGCTTTCATTTCACAGCAAGGTCTGATCAATGTGTTGTTCTGAGCACCCAGAACTCTTTCACAGCACCATTAAAAAGCACCTGCTTATGGTGTCTTTATCCATCAACAGATAAGGGGCCTGCCAGTGATGGCAATCCTGATGGTATTTACAAAAAAAGAAGTTTCCTGCCTGGATGAATTTCTGACTCATGCTCCACACAGGCAATCAGACATTGGGTATTTTGCCATGTGACTGGATAGGAATAAGGGACAGCTTTGTATTTATTTATCTAAAAATACCTCTAAATGCATAGATATACTTTTCTTTCCTGCTATAGAACCTCTTCAGAAGACAGCACCAGTATTTCTGTGTACCACACTATGGCAATGTACTGCAAAAGCTGGGCTTGGAGGAAAGGCAGTTGTGGAAAAAGGCTCTCAGAGAGAGGTTCAAAAATAATGTAGCCAAAGAGCTTTAGGGTGAAGTGTCTTGCAGATTGTGTTTTTCTGACAGAAACACATTTCCCTCAGCTGTATTCACATCTTCTGCACACTCACATCATGGTTCAGTGATATAATTTATCCATCTTAGACCAAATCTGCTGCAGCTGTTAGACACAGAGCACTGACCCACTAAGAATTTGCTCTGCTGATTCAATTTTTTTAGAGAAAGAGTTGACAGGTTCAGTTTTCACTGTCAGGATCAGTGTCTGAAGCACTTTAACATTTTTTGAGATCCCATATCCTCTTCAGCTACCAGAAAATAAGCAAAAACTCCTTCTTTTACATTTTACCTAATTCACTAGAGATGGAATTGCATGTCCATGCTTGATCTGTCTCAAATCCATGTGGATAGATGGTGCCATAAGAGCATGAATTTGGTATAAAGACTGGAGGATAACCCCCTCAGCCTTACAGTTCAGGGGGCACTACCCCAGGGCAAAGCCTCTGGTCTAAGCAGGGGAACAGGGGAGTGCTCAGGTGGCAGCAAAAACCCCTCTTTGAGATGTGGAGCCAAAATAATGGTGAACAGATCTGACCTGAAACCAAAACCTGCAGGCTCTGCTGAGGTTGGACCAGTTACATAAATACACTTTAGGTAATGTGGACTGTGAAGTTTTTGAAAGGCTCTTTTTGAAAACATACCCTTTTGCTTTTTGTTTCAGAATTGCTTTTCTCCCTTTTGTTTTCTTTTGGCGTTTTTCAAAAACCAGCTTTAACAGAAAGAACTTTCAGCTGCCTGGAAATAACAAAACAAAGAGATGAAACATTTGATTTATAGCATTTTCTAAACAACAAAAAAAAAAAAAACCCATGTAAAACATCCCCTGATGAGACCTGGGTCATGATGCCACCCCTGCTCAGCTGAAGGTGCAATGGCTCTAAGTGAGCTCAAACAGAGCTCAAAAGAGAGAAGGCTGAACCAGCTGAGGGTCTAACCTTGGTCTTTCTGACATGACCTGTTTATTGAAGTTGCTGAGTGTAATAGAGCAGTGGGTTTTGAAAATACACTAAAGGATGTGTGGGCTGAAAGCATTCTGGCTATGTAAATGGAAGTTTTCTTTCTAAAGAGTGAAATATGCAGATTTTGCTCATTGCTTCCACATAAGCGAGTGACCAAATGAAGAGAAAACTGATCAAGAAAAATGTATGCATAATAAAAATGTGTACATGCTTCATCTAAAATTCATTGCCTCCAAAGCCTCACCATATAATTACTTAATCTTGAGCAGCTGCATGCACAATAAAATTTCCTTGCACTAGGTCTGAACAGAATTAATTTTTCCTGAGGATTGTAACACAACCAATACCCTCCAACTGTTCAGCAAGTGGCAACTGAAAACACCACTGAAGTAACTTGAATTAAAAAGAACTTGCT
The DNA here is from genome assembly GCF_029582105.1 of Oenanthe melanoleuca. Taxonomy (NCBI): domain Eukaryota; kingdom Metazoa; phylum Chordata; class Aves; order Passeriformes; family Muscicapidae; genus Oenanthe; species Oenanthe melanoleuca. Next base: position 5,529,494 of record NC_079349.1, read on the forward strand.
CAAACCAGATTGATTCTGAGCTGACATTTGCTGGGTTTAATCATATACTTCATTGTATAGCAGGCAGAACCTGAAGTAACAACAGAGCTACTGCACATAAAAGTTTATTAATGAATCAGATCCCATCCCTGCCTTGCTCTGCTCAACAAACATGAGAGGCTTTCTGCCACAGCTGGGTGTTTTTCATTCCTGCTGTGAGCTCAGGAAACTGGGAAATTTGGGTGGGAGATTTTAAGATTTGAGCCTATTGCCATGTGTGAGTTTGCTCAGGCTGCCAGAAGCTCTGCAGGGAGGTCGAAGGGCTGGGGAAGGGAATCATGCCTAGTGTGGAAGGGGAAGGGAGAGCCTCACTAATCCTGTCTGAGCAGAACTTGAAAGGAAAGATTCTCTCCACCCTGTCCTTCACTAAAATCACTCCTGTGCTGGCAGCAGGCTTTGTTTCGATGTGCCTCATTCTTAAAATATCTGTTCCCATCAAATTCCCTTGAATAATGTTTATTACTGGGTCACCTGCCCTGAAATGGGAGCTGCAGGCAGGGAAGTGCCCAGACTGCCCTGGAGCACTGCTGTCCCTTAACCTGTGTCCTCACAGCCCTCCTGCAATGCTGCTGCTCCCAGGAGTTCTCTGTCACCAGTGAATTATTCTGACAGCCCTCTGCCTGTCCAAACCACACAGCAGGTGACTGACATGGTTACACTGGAGTTAAGAGAATGTCTTCCACTTAAAATTAAAATAGTTAAAATTGTCTGGCTGGGCCACACACTAGGTAGGTGTATGGAAAAATCAAAGTCCCAGGCTCGTGAACTTAAAAGCTGAAATTTGTGAATTTAAAAATTTACTCCAGTAAGAGGAGCTGCTTGACAGAGATTCAGCTCCCACAGTGAACAAGGGGCTGAAGGATGTTCTGAATTTATCACAGACAGCTCTTCCTCACAGAACCAGGCTGCCCACTGCCATGCTCAGCTATGAAATAAAAGATTTTACACTAATCACAGGACCAAAAACTGCCTTTGCCCTCCCCAAACCCAAATGAGTTCAAAATGCTTGGGGTGACAGCTGAGGACAGCCATAGCCAGACAAGGAGGGTAGTGGCCCATGTAGTTTTGTAATTAAGCTAGGTTTGCAAAGTTTTTATTTTGGAGAAAAAACTCATCAGGATCTCTTATAATTGGAAATGAAGCTAAATGAATTCCACTGCTTTTATTCTGGCAGCTGAATTCCAGTAATGCTTAGCAATTGCCATGTTTGTAATGTAAATTTACTACTGTCGCTGCACTGAAATAGATTTCTGCTTTTTCCCTACTCATCAAAGTAAAAAATTTGCTCCAGCTGCTGCTGATCAAGAACTTGGAGAACATTACCCAGACTATTAGCATTCAGCACACACTGCCAGGTGCACAAATAACTCACTAGCATCTTCCTCAACCCACTTAATTGAATCATGACTTGATTAGGTTCAACAGGCAATACAAAATATTTCAAGTTCGAAAAGTTTGACCTACCTTGGATGAGTAAAGAGTGATAAGGGACACATCCACAAGAAAAATCAGCTTTGCCTGTCTCATCTGAATCCATGTTCAATTTTCTGAGCACTCTGGTTTTAATTTGCTTCCTTCTTCCTATTTCTGTTAGTGCTGGAAGACAAATGAGCTACCAAGTACCACAAAAGGTCAAAAGACAGAGCAAGGGAAATTTTAGCATAACTAGATTTCCTCACCCATTGCAGGATTCTGCAGCACACAGATGGGATTTCTGCTGTGGTTGTGCTCTCACACACTCTGCTCCATTTGGCAGTTTGTTTTTTTTCCTTGAAAAGTGTATGCATACAGAAAACCAAAAGATATGGGAGACAGAAAGATGCAAAATATTTGCACCAATGGATGTGTAAGATTCATCCAGCCATGCCTTTGGAATCAGAAGATAAGGGATGAGAATTAATTTAGCACTAGCAGGGAACTGTTTTTGACTCCTTCAGTTATGCTTATTCTGAACTTGGAAGAAGTTTTGATGGAAAACTTTAGCTTGAATTATCAGGAACCTCAGAATAAGAGGCCTTATCCTGCCACATCTGGGAATTTGCCTGAGTGAGAGCAGTACAAAAACATCCAGTTTAAGAAGCTGCTCTGTAGAGAGTCCTTATTTATGACAGCTTGCCCTCACAATTAAAAATTGCAGCTAAAAGGCTGGCATGTCATGCTCTAGAGTATCTAAAGAAATAATAAAATAATTAAGGTAATGAATAAAACTTTTTTAAGCACATTAAATTAGGTATAAGGATTTAAAGAAAAGTGCTGGCTGCAGTGCATAGAGATCTTACAAAGAAAAGTCTGTCCTAATTGTGGATTCAGAATATTGGTGAGAAACTGGCACTGAGCTTATGTCACAAACTTGGCCTGTACAGACAAAAGAAAGAAAGAGAGGACATAAAGAAAAAACTGAACCATCCCTGTCACCTGCAGTTAAAAAAGTCAGGCCAGAGTCTGATTTTCCCAGAGAGCCTCAGCAAATAATGCTGAGTGCCATGAAACCCCAGAGATCCTCCTCTGGACACTGGTGTGGTGTGGGCAGCTCCATCTCACCACGATTCTCCTTAGGGGACTGTGGTCCAGGGACCCCAAACTGCAGGCAGATGGAGATTCATTCCTGCCCAAAAGCTGGAGGTTTACAAACACTGAGCAGCCCTTCTGGGTAGGTGTCATTTTTCATCTTCCTTGGCTGTCATGAGGTCCTACAATATTTACAGCAGCTCTGCAATAGCTCAGTAGCTTATCCAAGATCCAGCAAGTTTCTCCATCTGTCACACTTTATGGATCCAGGAGCCTCCTAAAGAAAAGACTCTTGGATTTCTCTGCTCAAAACACCCTGACTTAAATACCAAACACACCCTTCAGAAACAGCACAAAACTGACTGTTTAAAATTGTAAGGATGTGTTTATGCCAGAAGTTACCTTGGACTCTGATTCCATGAGTGATTGTGCTCATCCTTCAACAACATTTTCAGACTTTTAACTGAATTTGTTTAATCCATTTAGAAGAGATTTTTATTCAGAAAAGGCATTCCCCTTCCAAAATAAGAAAAAACAACTCACAGAGCCAATTAGGGCTTGACATTCAAACTTAGCATCTTACTCTACACTTCCTTGAGAATAAATCTTGGCTCACCTCTTTCTCCTTCCCTTACAGCCATCCCTCACCCAAGGCCATTTGAGAGAGATAATTCAGTGAGGGGTGAGACAACACTTGCCTGAACAAAGACCCTGTGAGCCTGCAGATGCACATGGGAGCTGTCAGCCCACTCCCTGTCCTGTGCTGCCACAGCTCCTCATCAGAGGCTGTCACTTTGCTCAGGCACACCAAGCTGGAGCCATCTGCTTGCTTCAATTAATCACAACTTGCTCTGAGATTTCTGCTGGGACTCCTCTTTTGCAGGCGTGCTGGAACGAGAGCTGCAAGCATTAGGGGAATTGACCCACTGTTTAAATGAGAATAAAAAGAGATGCCCTCACTAAATATGAAAAATGCATTGTTTCAGCTCCCCCAGAAGTGGCTGGAGATGTCTTTCTCTGCAAATGACTTTACCACTTGCACAAATAAGGCTGGGAAAGGCTGCAGTGTCAAGAACAGTTGAATTTTCATCTACTTGCTCTTTAATAAATAATGACAGGCTGCACTTGGAGTTCAGCAAAGAAACTCCATTGCCTTTCTCCTGCCAGGACATCTAATGCATAATTACAGGATTGGACACAAAGTTTCCTGACACAGCAAGGTCAGTGCAGTCATGCACTTGAAAAGACGACCCAGGGAAATTCAGGGTCGACAGCTGATAAGTTTTAAACTGCTCAGGTGTTATGCACTTGGGTTTTGACCTGCTCCATTTGCATGCTTACTGGAGATGTTGTGGGGAAACTGGCCAGGAACACACTGACTTTGTGGGCTCATTGTAGAAGAGAAATGTTCATAACTCTGATAGGGAGATTTTTCTAAATACCTAAATTGAACAATAGTAATATAATTTGCCAATATTGAAGCAAAACTTCTGGCTCACAGCCTAAGAAATACCATGTTATTTTTCCTCTCCTCTCCTCTCCTCTCCTCTCCTCTCCTCTCCTCTCCTCTCCTCTCCTCTCCTCTCCTCTCCTCTCCTCTCCTCTCCTCTCCTCTCCTCTCCTCTCCTCTCCTCTCCTCTCCTCTCCTCTCCTCTCCTCTCCTCTCCTCTCCTCTCCTCTCCTCTCCTCTCCTCTCCTCTCCTCTCCTCTCCTCTCCTCTCCTCTCCTCTCCTCTCCTCTCCTCTCCTCTCCTCTCCTCTCCTCTCCTCTCCTCTCCTCTCCTCTCCTCTCCTCTCCTCTCCTCTCCTCTCCTCTCCTCTCCTCTCCAATACACATGAGTAAGGGAGGTCATGAAGCAAAAAAACCCCCTCACCCTTACATGAATGCTCATGTAAGCATATGATGTTATAGTTTCTATCACAAAAATATTGAGTCATCTGCCCAATTATTTCCAACTCATTGAAGTAAAATTTCCATCATCTTCTACTCCATCTGAGCTGCTCTGTGATCAGATCCTGCAGAATCATTGCCTTGTCACCAGCCCTACGACCTGCTCAAGCACAGCTTGACATTGCAGCACAAAGAACCAACCAGAATTTTGCTGGATTTTTCCCAAATTCACTAAAACCTCCTTCTCATCAGCTGCAATGTGAGGCTGAACACAAAGAGGAGGCTCCTTAGGGTTCCTAACAGATTCACACTTCCTTCCCAGGAGAATTCAGTGCACTTGTTTATCTTAGACTAGCATCTGCTGGCTCATCCCAAATACAAAGAGAAATCTAAAAGGCAAATCGGGTTTGCAAAGTGTTTCAGGTTTGTGTCTCTGCCTGTTTCCAGACCCTGCCACAGAAGAAATGAGTTACAATGCCCTGTGCTGGAGGGGAGCACTGGGGTTGCAAGGTGAAGTGAGAGCAGCTTCATTAGCAGCTCTGCTGCTGGCAGGATAAGTGTTTCTTTCAGTTTAGTCTGCCTGGGATAAGAAACCAGAATGGAAATGAGTGTAACCTGCTCCTTTCACACTGCCTCCTCCACCAGCAGAACCTGGGAACTCGCTCTGAAATGCAGAGTTAGGAAATTTGGAAACTTCTGAGGAGGACTGACACAGTTTATTAGTTTCTGCCTTTTGTTCAAAATGTGCACAGGCATCTGAAGTCTGAAGGGTCATAAAAGTCACTGAACAAGTGCCACTTTAAGAGATCAATTGCAAATAAAGGAACATATATCCAGCTGTTAAAATGATGCAGCCCATAAATGCCAAGAAAGAGTGAGTGTTTATAAGAGCTCTACATCTGCTGCTTCTCCCTCTCCTGCCTATCCTTTCTGGATGCCCTTCTTGTAAAAAAAGGAAAGGGGGAAGGGGGGGAAAAGATGTGAGTGAAGAGCTTTAAATCAGAAACACAGGTTGTGAGCTTCTCTTTGACAGAGAGCTGTATCTGACAGCTCACTAGCCTGAAACCTGACTTCTCTGTCCCACATCAGCACAAAATGAAGGAGATGGCAGGTTGCAGCATTAGCACATTAAAGTCCCTTTTTAATCTTTTCTTGCCAAGCAGCTGATTTTGGGTGAACTTGCTGACAGCTCTGTAAACCTTTCTAGACTAATGTCTGCCAGTGACTGACACTCACAAGGGTTAGATGGTCAGATTACAACCTGGGGCTGGAACTCCTTTACAGATTCTCAAATTCAATAATCTACCATGAGCAATTTAATTAGAGAATCATCTCCAGTCAGTTTAACAAGAATGCTCTTCACACTATGTTCTAGAATTCACTTTTCTTCAATAAATCAGGGAATCTATTCTCCCTGTCACACATCATCTACTTGTTATTTGCTTGGCTTAAATATTTCAGCAAGTGCTTTAAGAACGCTTCTGTTAAAAAATTTAGGTGGTGAATAAATATGCCAGTTCCTTATTTCTTGAGCCCCACTGATGCCAGGAACCAGATATTAAAGGTAATAGAACTTCTGCTGAGTTCTCACCACCAGAATTATACATTCACAGTGTTGTCAGAGGGCTTAGCACTGGATAGAATCAGTTCAGTGCTCTTAGCACATCATCCCTTTAAACATCTGTAAATGAATAAAGCTTATTTGATGAAAATCTGTCATCTGCATTAGCAGGTTTTAGAATTTTAATGAGAATTATGTTAGGCCTAAATGATAATAAAGAGCCCAGCCTTGCCCACATAGAGCATAGGGGGATGTTTTTTGCATGCAGATGAAGGAGTTTTAAACATATGAACTAGGCAGCAAAACTTACATCAGGGATGGTGAAGAAAAACATCCATGGTCTAGAAATTATTCACAGGATACAAAGAACATAAGGACCAAGCAAGGAGAATTAATAAAAAGTGTGTACAAGGAATGTATGGACACTGGATTTATTAATACTGAAAAGAGAAGAAGTAGTAATCTTTATTTTAGGGAAATCAGCCCACACCTCATCAAAGTCCCATGTACCTAAAGCTGGGTACACCTGGACATTTGATTAGTGCTGAGCTCAGCCAAAGCAGAAATCAGTGAGAATCAGTTTTTGGGAAAAGGCAACTCTGTTGTGGCCAAGGAATTATCCTCACCTTAGAATGGGACCTGTTGATTCTCTCAGGGATTTATTTCCTGATACTTGTGGGTCCCAGAAAAATACCCCTCATTGGTAGTAACATCTTAAAGAGTCAGACTCTGGGAAAAAAAATTAAACCAGACTCTCATAAGATTTTATCAAGAACATAAGGTGAATGTTATGACTTCTCTCCTCTTTACCCAACTACAAACTATCCCTGGGCTCCAGCAGTGGCTCAAAACAGAACCACAAACATCTCTGAAGTCAGTTCAGCAGTGGGATGCTTTTCATGTTCTCCTTCCCTCTGGGATCAGTCAGAATGACAAGCAGCAGCCACTGCCAGCAGAAAACAAAGTTCTGATGGAGCTGCACAGGCTGCAAGAGCTGTGCCCAGCACGTGCCTTTGCAAAGTACGTGTCAGCCACTTCTGAATTTGTGCTTCCACGTGTGCAAAACAGCTCTGAAAGCTTTGCTTCACTACAGGGCAGGCAATGAACAGTAATTTAAGAACCTGTCTGCCTAAACAAGACTTGCAAGAAATGAAAAATGACATTCCTGATGCAAGGTAATTACTGTAGTTCCAGCATCCAGTCAGGAGCGAGGTACAAGGGAATGCTTCCTGCTTCCTGCACTGCATTTCCTACAAAATCACAGGTATTAATCAACCTGGCTTTTCAGAAAGGTGCTGCCTTTGACATTTGAACACATGCAGATTTTACAGTGGTTTGTAACCATCTGTTTTTTTGAAGTTTACCCTGGTTTCTGTGACCTGACTGAATGGCCATGCAGCATTTAGCTGCTGAGAAAAAGAATGGGTTTTTTTCTTGCTTCATCCCAGATATTTAGCAGCTGTGCTAATGGAACAAACCCTGGTTCAGATAAGTCTGCTGACTTTTCAGCAGCAGTTTCTGTGGACATTGGCCAGGGGAAGTAAATAAGGAGCAGATTTAGAGCTCATGACCATGCTGTTTTTCTGATTAGGAAGTAGAGGAGGTGAGTTAAATGCTCAGATTTAGGTGAATCTTTCTTTGAATAACAAAGCACTAGGAAAATGGTGATGCCATACAAGATTGGCAAACCATATTTTTTTCCTCCTCAAATCCTAACACTTTTTCTGAAACAAAAGCCTCTCCTAGAGTAAGGTTCTGGTTGAGGGCTCTGCTCTTCCCAGAATTAGAAAGGCAACATCTTTCTGAGAGCCTTGAGCTCTGTAAAATGAAAAAATAAAGTCTGCAATTTCATGTCACATCCCAAGCCAAGTTTTCATTTAATTATCATTAGATAAAAGCAGCTAGGTCCTTCCCATAGGGTCAGGGCAGTAACTTTGCCACATCCCCATGGGCAGCAGGTGCCACCCAGCTCTGAATGTGAGCACAACTCCACTCACAGGCTGGCACATCCTCCCACATCAGCTGCTGCATCTCTGCTTAAAATTCTCTGCTTTCTGCCAGTAGGAAAATGCCTTTGTCTGCCCTGAGCATCCCTGGATGAGATGGTAAATTTACAATCTGTGCTGTGGTTGCTTTAATTCATGGCAGGCACGAGGCCTCCAGAGATGCTCTGTGAGCTGATCCAGTGCCACAGCTGCTGACAGATGTCAGAGCCAGCACCAGGTACCCACACCCTGAAAGTCCTCTCTGCACAGAGCTGAATATTCCCCTGTCTCTCATTAGTGCTCCTCACAATTCTCATTTATGATCCTTCCACCATACTTACAAGTGCCTGCCTGTTAATAAGCACTGTCACTCCAGTTATTATGTTTCAGATAAATACACTGCAGTAATTAATAGAGAGTAACAATTTGATTTTAAAGATATTGACTGTGCCCCAGTATGAAAAATGACTTGACTGTCACTGCAAGCTCAGCTAGTCCTCCATTAGATTGAACGTGCAGTTCGTATGGGGAATTGTACAGAAGTCCCTCATCAGTAAAATTATATTCATTAGCCTGCAGTTTAGAAATGAAGCTGGTAAACCAACTTTATCTGCTCTGTGGGGTGAGGAGACTTTTGATAACAGCTTTTTAATTAGATGAGGCTCCTTAGCATCAGCATGCAGATAAGTGGAGCTGCATGAATTACCTATACTTTGTAGAAGTAGATCTTTTGATTTGGAATACAACAACAACAAAAAGATTTTAACATCAAAAGTACTGGGGACAAGACTGCTTGTGAGTAATAGCATCTGTATAAATTATAGCAGGAGCAGCTGCAGCAGAGATGAATGCCTGTAAAAATGAGCCTGCTAGAAGCCTGTTCACATCAAAACCCAGAAAAATCCAGTGCCAAGTGAATATTAAAACTTCCAGCCAGTTCCCACTCAGTCAAGAGCTGCCTCACACTCACTTTTGCTTGTGGGACCTTGATTATAAAACATTTATCACATTTTCATCCCTTGTTAAATGATTTCTTCCAGGGGAGTTCTTTATTGGCAAGCATATCTAGTGATTCCATATGCCAAGCAGGCAGGAAAAACTGCAGGAGAATGGAAAGGCTGAATATTTCATTCAGTCCCTGGTTGCATGGGTTTATGCTTCTGGAGCACTAGGCACAAGATACAAGGTTTAAATAAAACTATTTCCAAGAAAATAGCTGCTAAGTTTCTCCCTTTTGAGCCAGCAAGTCACAAACTCCCCAGGTGGGAAAGGACCCTGTGGTTCCCACAGGAACACTGAAACTGGCTCCTGAGAAAACTCAGATCCTCACATGGTGTTTTATCCACACTCGAGGTTTTCTCTTTGCTGCTCTCTGTGCAGACATGGGAGGAAAAAACCAAGATATGTGCCAACAAGATGCCTGCAAAGGCAGCTGAGGGATAGGAAAGGATGCTGCTCTTTGCTCCAAGTTCTGATGGAAGATTGCTTTCCCTGCTGGCTTTGAGCCTCCTGTTTGCCCACGTGTGAGTGGGGTACCTGGGGTCTGGTCCCCACCTTGCTGCCCAGAGTTACCCCATGGACACCTGCTGCAGGAAAAACTGAGTGTGCCAAAGCCCAGGAGCTTTTTGTGTCCTCCCAGCAGGCACCCAGGACCAGGACCCCTTTCCTGGCCTTGCAGCCCCTCCTTGCTGAGGCTCAGATCCACTAACACTCTTCCTCTGAAGGATTCCTCTCCCAGTGCACATCTCTGCTCCTCCTGAGGCAGGGAAAGCCTCCTGCCACACAGCTCTTCACTGAGGCTGCTCCTTTTGAAAATTCTCTAATACCCCCCTGTCTGCTCAACACTGAATTTTGTGGGGAAAGGTCTTGCCTGGGTTTGAAATGACTGCAGGGAGGGAGGAGGTGAGCAGAGGAGCACACACACCTTGCTGCACAAAGCCAGTTATTTTACATACCACACAGCAGCACTGTAATTTAAGTGATGTCAAATGTAGCTCTTAGCAGCTCTCTGCTCCAAGAAATAAACTTGCAGACAGTTTTAATACCATTCAGTTGTCAAACAAAGTAGTAATTTACATAATAGCACACTACTGTGTCTGAAAGTCCCAACTCTTCCATAAGGCTCCTTGGCATAACACTTCTGCCTCCAGGAATATTTACATTATTTCATTCTGCACAATGCAGCTCTGGGGGTCCCAGTGGATTGAGCTGTACCAAATGTGTTTTCCTTGGAAATATGGAAGTCTTTTGTGCTTTTTTGACAGAAGGAACTCCATCACCTGGTCTCAGAAGATTTGCAGAAGCTCACTCTTGGCTCCAGCACACACCTGCCTGCTCAGTTATGGAAATGGCTCTCAGGCATTCTCCAGCTTCTCAGCAAAGGAGAGGTAATGAGCAGAGATGGGAATAATTAAATCCCCAATTTGGTTCCTATTTTGCACACTAATTCTCCTTGTGCTTCCAAATGCACCGTGGCTAAGGAGGTTTTTGTCCCAGCAGTCAGCAGGGAGGTGACAGCACTGACCACATCAGTGCCAGCTGGTAGGGGACACAGCAGGGCAGCCACACCCCAACAGCTGGCTTTTATTACAATATCATGTAATCTGATTAAAATCTGCATTCTAAACATCCATAAGCTCTTCTCAGGCTATTTTTTTTTTCTTCCCAGCAGCATAATGTGAAGAAAAATAATAATAATAATAAAAAAAGGAGTCTCTGGAAGAGACACTCCCTGATTCCCCCTTGTTTTGGGAAGCAGGGTGTGTGCCCACACTGTTATTGCTGGTTCAAGGGCAATGTGAGCCCTTTGTGCACACACTGTGGCAGAACCTCTGCTGCCCTGAGCAAGAACCTGGGAGATGTTTCTAGCAGGTGATGGGAGTCAGGGCAAGAGGAGATTGTAGGGTCTGTAGTGACTTTCTGAAGGTCACACATTCTGTTTGCACAAATCTTAGCAGTCCTGTCACCCCAGCCCATTTTAAGCAAATTAATATAATTTCACTTTGAGTGAAATTTTCCACTGATATTTTGTGTCTGAGCCTGTATTTTCCACACAAAACCGACTAAACCAAGACAGTTCCCAAGAGCAAAGCCCATTTGAGAGATATCTATCTTGGTTTTCTGGGGTTTTACAAAAGAATCTTCTACTTTGGCAGGTATAGGATTTCAAACTGTTCTGGACAATGCAATTTCCAGGAACCTCAAGTAACCTGAGTGTGAAGGACAGGCTGCTGCATTTGCCACTTCTGCAATGTCTTATGTCAGGAAAAATACAGTGATCCTAATCCTAGCTTTGCTTCACACAGGGCAGAACAAGGGGCACATAAACCAAAATGCTTTACTGTGAAGAATGGATTTTGAATATATGTATATATAGAATAGTATAACTATAATAACTATCATTATGCCAATAACATCAGTGACTGATCTTAAGGTCAAAACAATAAAATATCCTTCTCACAGGTGTAGGACACCCCCTCATGTGGTAGAGCAGCTTTACCAAACACCTTCAAGCTCATTGTATTTCAGCCACTTCTTTGTTCTCTTGGCTGCAAGTTCTGAATTGTGGGATCATCCAACCAGGCACAGAGCTTCCCTTTTCACTTGAGCATTACATTAGGACAACTCCTTCCCAATCCCCCCCAAAATCTACATTTCATCTTGTGAAAAATCACCTAGGACACTTCTCCAGAGGTGTGTGCACATGGTTAGCCAAGAGCAGCTGCACAGTAGAATTACAGCTCAGCTATCTCAGTGTTTACTTTGATGAAAATCTAATCCTTGTTCTTGCCTCAGCAGGGCTGTCTTGGCTCAGCCTCTCTGCTCTGATAACCTTGCTCAGCACACAAGTATCTGCAGCTCACAACTTTCCTGGGTGTGTGTGTGTTGTTTTGTTAGGTGTATGCTGAGCATTTTAAAAAGTGCTGCAGTCATTAATGAACAGAATTTCAATTTACTATCATCCAGCCATTTACATATGGGGGCTTTTTAATTCTCTGCTGTTAAAACCCTCACCCCTCATATTGGCTTCCAGGTATTAAAACTACTGGTCTTGCATGTAGAATATTATTTTACAGTATTACATCCTGCTCAAGTCAGTCTTCAGTTAAATAAGCTGAAGCTAAAGTTCTCAGTCTGAAGTTAAATGAAGCCATATTTTAATTTTCTTCAGTGAAGAGGCATATAACCAACTTCAGGAAAAAGACATCTTAAAATTCTAAAAGGTTTCCAAAACCAGGACAAATAAAGCCAAGAAGACAAAAGAAAAGACACATGCTACAAGACTCAAACAACCCTAAACACTAGGAATACTAAAATATTTCAGCCCCTCTCCCTTCAATTCATCCATTACCATCAGAGCAGTGCTCTAAATACTACAAATATTTATTTCTAATTTTGATAACTCCAACAGAGTTCATTGCATTCAGCACTGAGGAGACACAGACAGAGATCCCTTCAAAGTGAATTGAAGCAGCCAAATCTCTCCTGTATCCCAGCATGGTTACCCACAGGTAGCAGCAAGAATCCACACCCAAGTAAATCATCTCACTTTGGGTGAAATTCTCTCTTTGCCAGGGGAGCAGGAGTATTTATTTTAGTATGACACAACTTCTTTCCATCCTTTCTGCTCCACTTTCCTCAGAAAGGTGGGAGGCCACAACAGCACTCAGATTCCAGTTTCCTGGATAAGCTGGTGCATATGAAAAACAGAGATTCAGAGTTCACAGTCTTAGCACATCAGAATGTCAGTGTCAGAATGGTCTGCAGGAAAAAAGCTCTAAGTATTTTAGCACTTTCTTACATATCCACACGATATACTGCAGTAATGTTCTCTTTTCCTTTCCTTTTCTTTATTTTTTTGTCTCTTACTGTTTGTGGAGATGGCAAAGGTGAAACTGATGCAATTATCAAATAAAAATTGTGGTTTAGATATTTTGCAAGGTCACCTAAACCTTGGAATAGCTGATGCTTTGGTAGAGACAGAAACAGATGAATCAACACACAGTCATTTTTCAGAGTGTTCAGCTATGAATTGGTGATTAACCTTTGGAACAGATCATGAGGGAAAGAGGCTGATTCTCCCTCTCATTGCCTTCAAATCAAAGCTGCTCATCTTCCATAGCCCAGACCAAGCTACTGTGTTCAGCACAGGACTCTCTGTCTGAAATTCTCATCCCATTCTTTGTAGCAGAAGAGACCACAATAAGCATCCAATCTTTTCCACCTGAAACTCTGCCAACCATGGAATGTCATTTCCAGTGCCCACAAGGCACTATTTCAGTGTCCAGCTCACAAACCCATTCCATCTTTCTTTAATACTGCACGGAGAAATTGCAGTGTGTTGGTATTGTCACATTCTGAGCTTCTAGAAACAGTGCACTTGTCCTGAATTCTGAAATTTCCTAATGCTTTTTTGTCAAATTAGATAGATACCACTTTCTCCTGGCTGGGAATCATTGCAATGGTAATGGGTAAAAGAGAACCAGAACTGAGCAGGCACTGAACAGTGGGAGCAACATCTAACACTGGCAGAAATCACTGTCCATGCCCTGTAATTGGAGAGAACATCATTTACGAGTGATAAATGAATCACATTCCTTACTGGCATTTTTTGATTTTTGGTATACTTGGTCTTCATGGAAATACAGCAGAGACTTCAGATTAGTAATGAAGTATGAGACTTGCCCTTTATACAGTGAATTTTATAAGAGGGAAAGAAAATTTGATGTCAAAATAATTCTCAATTAAGATTGTTCACTCCTTCTGAAGCAAAGTTTAAAACTGCAGAAATCTTTATTAGATGGCTAATCACAATATGTGGTCGTGTGAGTCTGTCCAGGAGGCACTGGCATCTTGCTCTAGGCTGTGCTATTGTTTATTTTGGAAAAAAAGAAGATACTGCAAATACTCCTGGCACACCTTCAAACTCTTCTGGGACAGAAGTCAGTGAAGGATTTGCTTTGCACTTGACCTCAAAGAAGGACATTTGACTTTTGAGTAACCATACCAGAAAACCAGGTTAAGAGAAGAACTTTAATGAGAACCAGATGCTGTATCTGAACTGAATTTTCATGAGTTCATGAATTATAGAAACCCCAGGGGCAGAGGTGGTATCAAACTTATAATTCAATTTCAGTTGCTATTTCAAATATTCCTATTCCAGCACATAGAGATCCAGGGGGAATCTGAACAACTTTTGTGAGGAATTCTTTTTGTTACATTTGAATACCAAATAATTCACTGATTTGCTTCACACCTCAGATAAGAAACCTCTAGGTCTGATTCTTCCTCAGCTACCAAGCAGGTAGTCTCATATCCAAACACCCTTAATCTGGGTAGATGTCAGGTTTCACTACTGTACACATGCTTCAAGAATTTGCAGGGCAGCTGAAAACCAGCTTGTCTTTGAAATCATGCTTAGCCTTGCTTGAAACTGCTCCCAGCTTTGCTGGATGCTTTAAAAAATGCAGTCAACATACAAAATATTAAATAAAGGCAGGCACTAAACAAACTTTTCATGGTTTTGGTAGAAGATTAAGAAAAACCACTGCACTCTCATTACTTTAAAGATGCTGTTGGTAACTCCAGCAGGAAAGGCTTTTCCTGCCTGTACAATTTGTGCTATGTAATTTTGCTCCTCTTAAACAGGAGTGAGTGCACACGGAAACAAAATGTGAAGTTCTGAGCTAATTTACCTTTCCTCTTCTCAGTGAACTGATACTGAAAGTGGCTGTTTGAAGCCAGCCCTTTCACTCAGAAGCCAGGAAGGCATTGGATAAAGCAGGACCCTGTCTGACAGCAGCATTTTGTGCTGCTCTGCCTCAGGTGCTGCGGGTGGAGCAGCAAAGGCAGCAGCGTGGAGCAGATGGCCCCACTGCTTCAATGGACTAGAGGAACACACAGTGCTCTGCATCTGCACAAAGCTGCACTGCCAACCTCAGCCCTCTCAAGCCCAGGTCTGTCTCCTAAATTATTCATTTCTCAGGTCAAGCTTAGTGATGAAGAGCGGTTTAACAAAGATAACAGTGTGCCTACAAGCTTTGCTGAGGCTCTTCAGTGTTGCATTTGACCGTAGAAGAGTGGTAAAAGGATAATGCAACACAGTTCTTTATGTAATGGAGAAGCAGAAAGAGAGCTTTATTTAAAGAAACACTGCAGTTATATATAGGATTTTTGTAAAAATTTTTATAGTTTGTGCAAAACAGAATAGAAAAGGCTCATTGGTCCAAGAAGGCAACACCTCTTTGAAAACATGCTTTCTGCAAGACATCAAGAGACACTCACACAGCTCTCACACACCCCACAGGTGTTTAATCATTGTTATAATTTATTGTCCTTGTGCAGCCTGAGAAACCCAAGGCTTCAAGGCTGCTTTTTCCCTGGTTCCCAGCAGAATCCAACAACACTGCAGAACAGAGGTGAATGTTCTGCTGCTCTGTTAATGGTTATGGGTAGTTAGTCATCAGGCATTAACCAGCTGTATGAATAAAATCTCTGCAATCTACCAATTTCTAGACAAATAATCTGGGCTATGGACAAAAGCACTACCTTCTGGACCAGGTGGTAGGAGCACAAGATGTTGCAGTTTACTTTGGTTTTGTTTTGCTGAGAAACTGGCGTTCTTTGTGTTTGGATCAAGCCTAATGAAACATCTGCTAGGTTTTAATTAAAATAAAATGGAATGCAGTTTCCTGAGCAGGTGGAAGCAGGAGATGATATACCATGGAGCTGAAATGCCTCCATGTGTTCAGAGACTTTGCAGAGTCCCAGCTATGGCATCCATAAACCAGCCATGCAGTGTGTCAAGAACATTTTGATTGTGCACACGAGCCTGCTTAAAAAGGCATCTACTTAGTCAGGGAACAGCAGAAAGATAATATTCCAGCAGCCCTACATTACACCCAGGTAATGACTGGTGTAATGGTTTCTTGCTTCTGATGTACTACATGGTGGTATTTTCCAGTTGTGAGAATTTGGACTGCTCAAATTGTTCACAATAAAACCTTAGACATCAAAACATCAGCCAGACATCAAAATACATGAAGCACATAATGACTGTAATACTAAAAAAGATGCAAACCCACCAAAATCTTGATTACTGCTCCCATCCTGTCCCCATCCTTTGCTGCAAGAGGTCATGTACTTTGAGCCAGCTGCCAAACAGAGCGGGGCAGGATCAGCTGCTTCAGTTCATATTTTGTTTGGGCAGAGAATGGAGGAGGTGCTCCTCAACAGTCTGCTGCCTCCTGAACTTGGCATGAGGGTGGGAACTGCCATCTGCACGTGGCAGGAAAGGGAAGGTAATGAAGAGCCAGAGCCATGCTCCACACAGTCCTGGCCTGGCATAGGAGGGAGAGGAGGTGATTCTGAAACGTGCCTGGTGACTGTCCAGTGGAAGAGACAGTCCTGGTGCCATCATTTATGGACGATTTAAGTTTTCAGTGACATAAGTGAGCTTAGTGAGCTGGAAAACCCGGCCCTTTGCCAAGGAATGCTTAATACTGATTGCTTTAAATTAGGTGTGTCCTTTAGTACTTTTATGTATCTACTGTCAGTGAGCCTGTAAGTGTTCATCTATTATTACTTTGGTGGGTACTTTCTTCTAAAACTGTAGTTCCAGAACTAACTAAATAATAACTAAATATCATACATGAAGTCTGAAAACCTCTCTTATTTCCCTCTGAAGAAACATGTCATGAACTTTTCCTGTTGCAAATAAACTGCTCCAGAGATCCTTAGTGTGCACCATGTTCATCAGTAGATAAAAGCTATTTAGTGCATGGGGTATTTAGCTTTAAAAAACTTTTCAGTCCATCAGGTTGGAACAGTTCAATGTTACAAAATACTCATGCAAGAGTTGCTTTCTATACACAAACATCCACTAGTTTCTGAGGTATAACACATAAAGCCTTTCTGAGTTTTGCTTTCAAGATATTAAAAGTCTTCTAAGGACTAATGGTTTGTAAAATTTCAGTTCAATATCAAAGAACAAGGGAAAGCACATAGCATGCTGCATTTAAAGGAGCCCTTCATTTCAAATAACTGCCAGAATTGTAATTGTGTACAATAAAAGGTAACATATGGAGCTGGAAGTTTGACCTGCAAGCCCCCTGCTAGCTCTGCTTGCTCTCTGCTTTGTACAGTGGTTGATTACTGGTTATCTCCTGTGAAACAAAGACTTGTCTGACATGCTCAACTCTGTAATTTGTAAAATGCCTCAAGTTTGTGCTTTGATTTAGAAAATGAAACAGCAAACTTGAGCAAAGTTTTTCTTTCCAAGGGATGCCATCCAGGGCACTGCTCCCAGGCAATGGGTCGTGAAGCCTAATGAGGCACAAGCCAGACAGAAGCTGGTAATTAAAACAATTTCAGAACTGTAAAAATGGTCTGGAGACAGCAGAGCATTAAGAAGGAAGGATGACCTTGGTATGGGCCTGGTCCTCACCTAACCCAAACACATGCTGTCCTATCCAAGGGCAAGGAAATCACCAGACCTAATCCATTATAACAGATAATTGAGCATGTTTAAAAACGTCTGTCTGTGATGTTTCAGTCATGAGATAATTCAGAAACAAAGCACTTGAAAGGTGGGTTGGTTCTGGCCTCCCATATTGAGGGCTATTTCCATAACTTTGCTTGCAATAACTTCACCTCCCATATGGAGTTTAGGGTAGAGCTGGGATTTTTGGACATGCCTCCCACATAGCAGACTGCTTTAGCCAGTTTGTATAGTTTAAAGCCATGTTTTCTTTCACTCTTCCTCTGCCATCTACATTTGCAGATCACAACTTTCCTGGCAGCTAGTGATTGATTTTTTACTGGCTCAGATGCACAAAGTAATGCTTGATATGGAAAATCCATTCAACAAGTTTGTGGGTTTTTAAAATCAGTTTGTGCTCTCCTAAAAGGTGAGTGATGCACATTTTAACACGTCACAGTTTATTTTTGACAGTGAATCCCATTCTACATCAAACAAGAGAAGTCTCTCAAGGAGCCTTACAGACAGTGATGAAGTATAAGTAGAAGGTTGCATACTGTAGCAGGAATATAGTTCCTAGATAAGGATATTTAGGATCTAGGCTTGTGGGATCCAGGTCCCTCAATGCCCTGACCCACCTGCTTTTGTTACACTCTGTACTTTGTACAACCACTGTGTTAAACCTCTGCTGCAACACAGACAAAAAGGCAGGAAGATATTTTTGTCCCTTTGCTGTCATTTGCTGTGACAGTTCGTGAACCCAAATGCTCAAGAGCACAAAGAATCAGGTAAAATAATAGTCATGGGGCAAGAGAGGAGAGGCAGAGAAGTCCAGCAAATAATTAGACTTTTTGTGATATGATAGCTGGCTCAGTTTTTGTAGAAGTGAAAGCAAACACACCTTATATTGCACAGAAACAGACACAGGTCTGGCTCATGTTAGACAAAAAATTGGCCAAAGTATACAACAATGGGCAGAAATAGGAACAAAGATGGGAAAATGTTGATATTGGGTCTGAATTCACTTTTATGGCCATTGCATGATCCAAGTACTTCAGGTAACACCTATAAAGTAGAATGAAGACCTGAGGCTTTGCATAGCAGCCTGAAGTTTGGATTTTATTATGTACCATTAAAGTGTATAAACCATTTAATCACAAAGGCACCCACTGTTCTGGTCTGGAAAAAGAAGTAATTGCTACCTCTCATAACACAAGCATGCAAGCTAATCCTGTGTGGGGTTTCAATCAGCAACCACAGATGCTTCAAAGAAAGCCAGAGGAACTCCACAGCAGACAATTATACAACACTCCAGTGGAGATAAAAGCACTTCCTAACACAGTTAATGCTCTTTTTGCCCAGAAGCCTGATAATCTGTACTGCACCAAACCAGTTTTTTTATGCAACTGAAGAAGGATTTGGCATTTAAATGTGAAAACACAAGGCAGGTTGTGCCATCAATGCTGCAGATAAAAGGGTTCTGCATTTGCACAGGTTGCATCTCTCCAAGCTCTACAGGAGATTACAGGGAGAGCAAATCCAACTGGCCCCATTCTCTGTGTAAGAAGAGACTTATCTGGAAAACCACTGAGTGTGGTTTTCTTGTTTGAGGTTTACACATAAAACCATACTTGCATTACCACTTTAAATATTTATATTATTTGTAACACAGGCAAGCAGATGCCTTTGACTTCTTGGCTATATGAGCTCTGTCAGGGCAGTAACTTCTCAAGCATCTTCTAAAATAGATGAATTCCTTTGCTTGGACACTCATGGCAAGCAGCAGGGAGCACTGAATTTAACACAACTTTTAGCATCAACAGGATGTGCTTCTGAATGCACATTGCTTCCATTCTGTGATTTGTTCTCCCAAGTACTTTAGGTTAAAGGTCTTGCCAGGTTAAAAAAGAAAAAAATGTTTGGCTCTCTGGTGCTGTGGGAAAAAAAGTTTGGACTCTATTTAAATATATGGTGTTTCTCTATGGGCAAATTCTGGGATTTGTGGGAAGAATGAAAGGCTGGGGCTGTTTCATAAATCAGGGATTAAGTTTACTCAGTAAGACTGGAGTGGTTTAGGATACTCTGTCAGTGAAGATTTGATTCTCTTTTCTCACCAACTTTAATAATGACAGTAAAATGAATCCTCAGCATGCCTTGTCACTGACTATCAGGCAAGCTAAATGAGCTTTCCTCTTAAATATTATATTGCACAGGCCCTTGAGACTTCTTTTCCTTTTTATAACCTGTCCCAATCTGGGCTAACCCTTCCATACTTTGCCCATGCTCCTCTTCCAGTCCCATTCTTCTCTTCCCAGAGATACAAACTAGGAATCTGGAACTCAGGAGCACAGGTAGCTCCTGCCTTCCCCAGTGAGCTCAGGGTGAGCTTTACTTACACCACTGCTTCCCAGCTGCATAAAAATAAAAAAAAAACCCCACACAAAATCCCTTCAACACTTACAATACCCAAGCCTAGCACTTAATTTTACTAAACCAGAACAGATTGCCCAACTTTTTTACATCCTAGTAATTGTCCATTAATAAATCCTACTCCTGCTCAGCCTTGTCCTGCAGTTACCCAGCACCAGCAAGATTAAATCCGAAATTGTTCCCAGGAGGGCAATAGGAGGGAAGTGAGCTTTTGCCCTTGGCAGATGTCAGTGACAATGGTGAGTGCTGGGTGCTGACCCACATCCATCTCAGAATCACAGGAGCTAAAGAAAGCCTGCAATGCCAGCATTTGGATCTGCCTCTCTGCCCCAGTCTGTTTACAGGTATTGCAATATCACAGGTTTGGAATTAGAGAGGTTTTTAGTGCAGTTAGGTGGGGGAGCCAGGGAAATTGTGCTAAGTAAACAAGCCAGCAGCTCCTGGGATATCCAGCCACAATTTGTGGCTGTAGAGAGGAGCAGGGGTGAGGGAAGAGGACACACCAGCTTTACAACTGGAACAGAAAATCCCTTCCCACTGAGCCATGCTGGAATTGTTCACGAGCCCTCTCGTGGTGCTCCCTGCCAGCTGCACTCCAGAGGTGTCAAACCACTGCAAAGATGCTCAGCACAAGCTCTGCCTACAAAACAAGCTCAGCACTTGGACTGAGCTAACCCAGAGCCTCTGTGCCCTTCTCATCTGTGGTGTGGGGACAGCAAAAGTTACAGGAGCAGCTCATCCTTGTCCCCATCCTAACCCTGAGCACCCTGCTCTCCAAGGGATGAGAGAGTCCTTTTAAAAATGATTGTTCAGCAGCTATTGAAAAGTTTGCTCTACCTGAACCTGCTTACAACTCCCTTCTCTTTCCTTGCCCTCCCCTGAGCAAACAATTTATTTCTCTTCATCTGGTTTCACCAGCTTCCAAAACAAAACCTTTCAAAGAGCACCTTGACCTCCACATTTGTGCTGGGTTTTTCAAATCTATTTAGACAAACTGATTCCAGGTTCTGTGAGGACAAATCAATTCTAGTCAACAGACAACTTAATTTTAGACTGAATTTATGAAGAAGACCCAGAATAACCCCAATTTAAAACAAACCATTTTTTCCTGAGATAGTAGAGATCTCGTCTGAAAATGGTTAAATACACACATTCACAAAGTCTCTATCTCTCTCTCAGTATGCCACTAGAATTTCCATCTAAATTGCTGAGAGTCCAGAAGAAGAGTTACAAATCAAGGTCCAACTGGGAAAGTTTAGCTCTTTTTATTTCCAAGCTGAAAGATGGTAATAAAGAGATAACATTTGCTTCAGGGAAAAAGCTGTGGAGCAAGTGTCGCCCATTTGATCAACGTGCTGTCTACTTTGTCTGCCTCTCCTCCTTTAAAAGGCTAATAAAAAATTATTTCTTTGGAGACTGCACACCATGATAAGTGCCACAGAGCTGCAAACCTCTAGTGAATGTGCTTATCAGTCACTTACAAAGGGCATGGAAATGAACAATTCCTGACTTCATCAGCAAATTGGGAGAAATCCAAGCATTGAAGGTGCCAGGTATTGCCACCAGTGGAGCTGAGTGTCTGTCTGAAGGCTCCCAGGGCTAGCACTGCACCAGATTTTCCAGCAGTGCAGCAACATTTAGATTAGCTTCTAAATTTAGTTCCCTCCACCTCCAAACAGATTTTGCAGCTCCTGTGTGAGTGCACCCAGCGAGAGCAGCTGGTTCCTGGCACGAGGTTTGCCCTTCTTGGGTTGTGCTCTCTGTCTCCAGCTCACTGCTGCTTTCTGTTCACAACTGCATTTTCCAGGCATTTTCTGTTGTTTTACCCTGCAGCATCTACAACCATTGTCTCACATTTACATCCAGAGAGGAGGTAAAGAACCCATGAACAATTAAAGTGTCTGATGCTACCAAAGATGATCTTAAATTATGAAGCTTTTCCAGAGCAAGCACCATATTTGCTGTGGCACTCAAGCTCTCTTCCCCTAGAAAATATCACACAACATTCATTTAAACTAAAGATCATGCTGAACTAAATGAGAAAAATGAGCGAAGATGATCAGTGAGATAATGGTACAGAAAGCAGCTTGGCCACCATACAAAGGACTCTTGTGCTGAAGGCTGCTGTATTTGCATTTCATTTCTCACTAGTCAATGTCACCATTTCTAAGCAAGCTCCAGGTACACATTTCCATCTAATGGTTGGAGGAGAAAAGGAGAGACCAGGAAAAAAAAAAAAAAAAAAAAGAAAATGAAAGTCGGAAGTGCTTGTTTCTCAAAAATCAAACCTCACAAACACAGTCATGCTGCTGTCAGCCCCACAACTGCTCCTTTTGGTACCTCATGCTCTCAATCATCCTCTGCAAGGATGTCTTCTCTAAAAGACATAACTCTGCTTCACATTTGTGTTTATTTTTCAAGCTCTGTTTGCTTTAAATGGGTTCTAGTGAGCTGATCTTGGGATCAAACAAGGCTAGGACTCATAAAGCAGGTTTGTCATTTATTAACCACTGGTTGTGCCACCTCAGCTTCATTGCTGACACATCCCTAGTCCTAGAATTTGACATTTATTCTGTGGTGTCAATCAGGACACTCCTCAAGGGCTCTGTGAACAAGAGTGATGTTTTGCATTTCGAGGTGTTGAAGGAGAACAAGAAGAAATGATGGGCACAGCCTCTCTTTGTCATCCATCAGCAGAGTGTTGTGCTAGGAGTCCTCTCTGTGCATTTTACCCCATGCAGGTGCTGTGGTCTTCCCTGGACCCCAACAAACCAGAAAACCCAGCCACACACCTCAGCTGCAAAACCAAACCTCCCTTCACTTAATTTCAATCCTAGCCAGTAAACTTGGCTCCTTTTTCAGTGCTAAAACATGACTTTAAGGGCTTAACCTGACATTGCCTGCATTTTAAAGGGTCTCCCTGCCTCCCTGTGTATGAAATAAAAGTGTCAGTCCTTCAGCTCACGGTTAATTGGAGTGGGTTGGGCTGTGCAGGGCTCTGCTGAGGCAGAGTCAGCTGTGCTTTAACCACTGCAGGGAGCAGGGCAAGGCTGGCAGAGGGTGTTTTATGGGGCAGTGCTAATGGATCCACCCCGACCTTGCTGAGCCCAGAACTTCCACAGCTGCCTGTGGGATTGCTGTAACCCTGGGGGAGCTGTTACTGCTCCCAGCACTGCCTCAGAACTCATTTCACTGAAATAGAAAACTGCCCACAAGCCAGCATCTTCTTCTTTGGGGAAGACACAGGGCTTTGGATATTTTTTCTTTTTTTTTTTTTTTTTTAAGTATCAGGAGACCATAGTGCATCAACGAACAAGAATTCCTGCCTGCAAAGGCTCTGTAAGGAAACAATGGCACTTTAAAGATGTGCCTGTATAAATGTTACACAGATTAACTCTTTCTGTTGCTCTTTTCTAACCAGCTCTCTGCAAATGACCTGCAACTGCTCTGAAGCAGCATGTTTAGAAGTGCTCTGTTCTTACAGGAGCTTGATTAGAGCTTATTGAAACTAATGGAAAAGTTGCCACTGGGTCAGTTTCAAATGTTTTCACAATAAACCTGCCCATTTACATAGCCTAGGGTCTAATTTTGGAAGATTGCTTTTGGGGCAAGCAATAATCAGCCAACCTCAATATTTCAGAAAATCCAGTGAGTAAAACTGGTATTTAATGCCTTTACAAAGAGCCCCCAGTGCCATTCAGCTCTTACAATGGGGAAATTGGCTCTTTCTTGGCAATGAAAAGGAGAAGAGAAAAAGACCTTATAAGATTACAATCAAAAATACAAAAAACACCCTTGGCAGGAGTTGCAAAGCAGACAGTTTTTCAGGCAATGAATATCAGCACCAGTTCAGAATGCAAGGAGCTGCAGAAAAATCAATGCAAGGGCTGAACACTTCTCTTGACACTTTCCCTTTTCTGAATGGCTCTCATAAATTAGTTTTTTAGCTTCTCAGAGTGCTTTGCTTCATGAAAGATTTAGGACTATCTGGATCCAGCATTCTAGTCACTCCCCAAAAGATAATGTACTTGCTCATCCCCAGAAAATTATATAGAAAGCAAATTAAAAATTGCAAGATATATCAAAT
The DNA here is from genome assembly GCF_029582105.1 of Oenanthe melanoleuca. NCBI lineage: Eukaryota > Metazoa > Chordata > Aves > Passeriformes > Muscicapidae > Oenanthe > Oenanthe melanoleuca. Next base: position 5,553,472 of record NC_079349.1, read on the forward strand.
CAAGGAGAGCTGGTCTCAAATATTAATGCCTCATGTCATAAAGGTACAAACTTATAAAAACACTCCTTATAGGCAATTGAAAAAGCAGCAGCTTGGCAAGCATCAGGAAAACTGAGGCCCAGGTTTATAGGTCTGCTTGAAGTGGCTCAGCAGAAGAATGAGGATCCTATTCCATGGAGTACATAAATGGGTGCATAAATCCCAGTTTCTAACTGGATGCTGCCCTTGTTTAGATGTTTTGCATGACAAGGGTGTCAGGAAGGTGACCAAGAATTTTCAGGTAGGGGCTCCAACTTTATAGAATACAAATCTGGATTAGAGCAAAAGTTTTGTGTTTAAAGCAAATCCATTATTAGGGAGCCTTGGAAGTGTCACATTTTCAGTTCAACTTATTTTGTCCAATTACTAGTATGACACAGGCACAAATTTTTACTCTGTCACTCCTTCAGTGGATAAATTAATTCTGTTCATTTAAATCTAAACCAAAACTGTCCAGACAGCCCACAATGTCTCAAAGTCTTGAAGAGAGAGGCAGAAGTCACTATTGCTTAGCAGCATGCTCCAATTGGTTATTATGCTCAACTTTTAAAATAAAAGTGTAAATACCCCATTTAAAATGTATTTGGATTTCTTCTTCAGCTCTTTGGCCTTTCAACTTCACTTGAAGTGAATGAAATCCATCCAAAAACCAGGAAAAATGTCAAAGTTTTGGTACCCACTCTTGGGAGATCATAATAGTGGGACACTTCTGGGCAGGAAAGTGGTCTTGGTTCCCTTTTTTGTCACCAGCAATTTGTAAAACTCTTCAGGGACTGCAAGCAACACATTTGCTGATGAGTAAGGCTTCCTAAAATACCATTTACCTGCTGGAGTCCTTCCAGGAAAGTGTCAGTACAAGACTGCTAGTCAGTGCTACACCACCTCAAACTAATTTCACTTATTCTCCCCTCAGTCCATAGTGCGGGATGAACACAGCAAGGGATTCTGGCTTGCACAAAATGATGCAAATAAACAACTTTATTTTACCCAGGGCTGAGCTGCCCATGCTCCTCCCTTCTATTTACTCTCTATCATGGCTGAAGTTTTTTTGTCTTGCCATGGATAAGTCTCCTCTGCTTTTACAAGCACCTTTCATTTTAAAAGACTGGTTTTACTCAGGCATCTTCATCACAGAGCACTTAAAAAAAAAACCAAACCAACAACAACAAAACCATAGTGCAGTGTGCCAGTCAATAGTGAAATTATGAGAAGTGTAATCTACTCTTCCCACCCTAATGAGCTGATGAGTAAATAACTGCCAGGCCATTGCTCTGAGCTATTGATCAGGCTTCCCACAGAGCTGATGCTCTGCAGAGGCAGCTGCTGCTAACCAGCAGGGATCGATGCAGGAAACTTCTGAGAGCAATAATGAAGCTTTCAGCCTCTTTGCAGGCACTCTCTCGTGTGCTGGGGCAGCAGATCTTGATTGCAGGATCAATTCTCACTGTCAGATCACACCTCCCTAACCCTCCTGCCTTTCACCTCCCAGGTTAAACCTGCTCTGGATCAGGCAGTGCCTGGGCAGGGAGAAGTTGATGGCACAGAGCAAAGCTGAGGTGACTTCACCTGCAGTGAGGGCTCCAGAGGAAATTTCTCAGACTCCAGCCCTGCCTTCTGTTCCCTACCCAGCACAGCCACCACATCCCACTCTGCCAGGAGCCAGGGACTCAAATTCCTTTACTTGCAAAAGCTTTGGAGGGGCTCCTCCTCTGAACATCATCCTGTGCCACTCCTCCTCCATTTTCCACACTCCCTTCCTTTAGTACCACATTTCAGGGCAAGACTCTTAAATTTGGCTCATTTTTCTTTTTTTTTTTTTTAACCTTTCTTTTCAGGTACCAGTTTTAAAGCTTTCTCGTCTTCTAGACTTCAAAGTATAAAATAATCTGTCCTCTGATCCTATTATTCACTTGAACGGTCCAATTTTCTCAAGATTTATCAGAGCTTTTGCTTTTTTCTTCACCTTTTCTCTTTGAAGCCAGGTAAAGATGTCAGACTTAAATGTTAATTTTGAAGTTTCCTTTTTACCTTTTACAAAACTATGTTTAATTTGAACTCTCATAATATTTATTCAAGTCCACTTACAAACACTAAAATGAGAAGGCAATATTTACTTTTTTAATGAAAAAAAGTTCAATTTACACAGTTCCTGTTTTAAAGCTTTAGAAGGTCTGAACAATTGCAACAACTTTATTTCATTTGGTCATTTGAAAAACAGTCCCATCCTGGAAAGTTTTTATAAGCTATAAAAATAATCACACCACATTCAAATCTCTCATGATTAATTCACAAACAGCTTTAACTTAAACTTCAAGTGGAGAGAACCAGCTCCAGATAAACAGCTAGTGACTACTAGATATCATGTTTAAATCAACAACATAAGGAAGCCCTGTTCTCTCTCTGTAAACACAAACCATAAGCTTTGTCTTTTATTTATGTATTGTCTCTCAATGACAGAAATCCTGTCTTCTTTCTATTATCAATCTATATAATAGCATTATATAGCAATCTATATAATATAGAATCTATATAATATAGAATCTATATAATATATAATATAAAAATAAGTTTTCTCATCAGAAAATGGGGCATGTACTATCTGTAAATACTTCTGGATAGTATTTTTAAAATGGGAAAATTCAGGAAAACATTTGTGTCTTCCCAAACAAACAACATTGTATTTTGGCAGCATGGAAAATCTTCCTTGCATAGGGAGCCCTGATGCACAGCATGTTTTCAAAAGATTAGGTACTAAGTTTTCAAAATCTGCACAAGTTTTCACCCTGACATCTTTTTCTGTGACAGAAACAAGTTTCAGATCATCAAAGTTTTCTGCAGGACTGAAGTTGCATTTGGTGATTTGTTGTAAGAACTCTTCAAGGCATGCAGTGTTCACCATTAGTGCTTCCTCACACACCCCAGGACACCACTGCAACAGTTATTTTAAGTAATGCCAACCTTTTCCTGCTCAAACTCAATCAGTAAATCTGAAAAGGGAAAGTGGATTGGACAAGACATTGTATCCCTTCCTTTTACAGTGCCCCAAATCATTTTATCTCAGGAAGGTAGATGAGCACCTGTCTCCATTAAAATGCAGCAGAGGAAAGTTTCAGAATGATCAAGGGGACACACTGGAGTCTTCATGTTAAATAAATAAGAGAATTTGATGTACAACTAAGAAAACAGGGAGTGAGAAGAAAGCTTAGACAAGAGATCACAGAGGATAAGTTATCAAACAGAAGACCTTGAAGCAAAGCATATTTTGTTCATTTCAATAAAGAGCAGAAGATTACACACAAGAAGATGGAAGAAGATTATTACTTTCTCCTCTGACAGATTCATGCTTGTATCTTTTTTAAAATTTGTTTTTATATAGCTGTACTATAATCAATTGCCTCTTTAGTTCTCCACTCCCAGGCTGTAGATCTCAAGCCCCAAAAGCTGGAGTGCAGTTGAAGTTACTCAGTCAGGAGATACTGACAGCTATGACACTAAGGAAAAAAAAAGAAAATAAGAAACCTGGAAACTACAAGGTCTTTAAAATGAGCAATGGACAACAGAGCAAAATGCACTGAAAGCTACTTCATGCAGCAGTATCTGGACTGTTAAACTTGATACAAATAACTTGCAAAAAGTATTTATTCTTAAGAAACACTTTATTGCAATCTAGACTCCTAACCTCATTTGAGCCATAGGTAAAAAGACATAAAATACTGTGGTATAGATCCTAGTAACATTCAGCATTGGCTATAAGGGCTCATTTCTAAGGTTTTGGTTCATGGACTAAGTGGAAAGATCTAATAATGCAGAGTATAACCCCTGTATTTATTAATTGAGGAGAAACACACCTACAGTTCAGTGAGAACAAAGATGAACACAGAGGATGGGAGGGACCACGAAAAATGCCAGCCTCTCCTCTGGTATATCAGGTAGTAAAAACAAAACAGTAAAAGGCAGCTAGTGACCAACCTGGACCTTGCTCAACACTGGAATCTCTCCAGGTTTCTCCTCACTTTCCTTTGTGAGGGTCACCTTCCTCACAAATCAAATCTCAGAGTCCCTGAGAAAGTGATATTCAATAATTCTAGAATAAAAGATGGAAGATGGTGAAGTTCTCTCCCCATCACCTTGGGAAATGGTGCTAATAGACAAAGAAGAGCTGTGCTAAGTCTGAAATCACAAAAGGATAATCTCCCTGTCAAACAGAATGCCAGCAGACATCAGAATACTAATGAAGGAAAAGCTTTTCTGGTGCTCCTGGATGTGGCTGGCACTACACTGCTGGTGCCTGGAGTACAATGGTTTTACTGCCATGAATCTGGAGGTGCCATGTGTTTTCATGCACTTAGGATCCAGCCCAGGTTGGATTTTGCCTGGGAGCTCATGCATAGCATCATAACTGCATTTCCAACAATTGGATATGCAGGATAGAACAAAAAAGACCCCTCTGTACTTGAGGCTTGGGCTGCCATATGCCAATCCTACAGCTAGTGGTGGTAGCCAACACCAATCAGAACTACAAGATGGCAGATTAGGGGAAAAAAGGAAACCTACACTGTGCAGGCACTTCATCTGACAGCTGATTAACTGTAATTAGGCTGAGAAATTCACTGGCCACTGGATGCTCATTAAGGCTGAAACCATCCATCCATCACAGCTGAAGAGGGAGTGGGTGTCAGACAGTCATGCAATGAGGGCAGATCACCCCAGATCTTCAAGGTCCACTAAATCTCCACTTCCTAGTTTAAGATTTATTTTTTCTTTTGACCAGACATTAGGACAAAAGCTTTAAGGCAGGGGAGAGGCAGCACAGGTTATTCCTCCTCCTAGCTTTATTCTGGAGTCCCGTGTTCCAGGTCAGGGTCTGAGTCCAGTAGGTTTCCAGCAGGATGGAGGTACAACCTGGCCACTGCCACACCCACAGGTAATTCCAGAGGGTCCTGTGGACAAGCTGTGCCATTGTTGCTGGCATGCACCAGCTGCTGCTCCAACAGGCACAGGAGCAGCCCCTACCCTGCATTCCCTGTGACAGGCAGGGATTTTAACACAGTTGCTGCTTTCATACACAGCACAAGAGCTCCCAATGCCTTTTGCAGCCTCCATGACCCCATCCAGGTGGTGCAAGTTCAGCCTGTGCTAAACCAAAGCTGGGAATCAAGACAATGAGGTCTCTCCCTTCCTTTCCAAATGGAGGGATCACAGGAGAGGAAAGGTTGGTGGGCTTCTTTCTGTCAGAACTGGCTGCAGTCCACACCCAGGCATCTGCTAGAGAGCTCACTAATGCTCTTTCATGGAGATTTGGCCAGTAAACCTCTAACAGCTGCACGAGCTGTGCCTGTGATCCATACAATTAGTTTGCAAGCCTGTCATTGTTCATCACTAGATGACAGCAATGCACTTCTGTGCATGCCTTGAGCTGCAGCTGGGGCACCACTCCAGGCAGCCTCTGTGACCTGTTTCCTGCAGTAATCACAGCTCCACCAGAAAATGGTGTGAAGAGGATGCACTTGGGGAGATAACTCTGCATGGATGAGGTGCCACAGCACCAAAGGAAGAGGAGGCATCAGTTCAGGAGAATCCAGATTAAAATAAACAGTGGTAGAGCTCAGGATTTGTCCCAGAAAAGAATCTGAAATATTGGATCTCTTCCTCTCATCACCACAGGGACAGAGGAACGTGTCATGCACGACTTTGCCACATCCACTGCACCAGAGCTGCTGCAATACAGGGCAGAGAGGTGGAAAGAGAAGCTTCTAACAATCTAATTCCAAACAACTCGCCCTGCCAGGGTCACTCCTGCTGGCTGCTCTAAAGAGGTACCACAGGAGGAGTGAAACCATGGAGATGGGCATGGAAGAAGAAGGAAAAAAGGTAAAAATCCCCAAACAAATCAAACAGAGTGGATGCATGACCAATTCACCATCAAACACTGCTTCAGCTGGAGCAGGTATCATTTAATCCTCCAATCTCCATAGGAAGGCAGCCTATAAATTTAGTTGCACACATATATATGTACACCCACATTCACATAAATCCTTGTGTGAGAACAAGGAGCATGAATATCTGCAGCTTCAGTAATTCCTTGCCCTTCTGGCAAGAGAAGAATAATTTATTGGTTTTTATGTCTATGACAAGTCATTTATTTACACTTTTTTTTTTCATACTCCCCTTTTTCCCCTCTCACCTGAAATTTTGCCTTTGCTGTATAGTTTTTCACTTATGATAATTATTTTAATTCTGAAGTAAGCTTTAGGGTAGACAGTCTTACAGAATATAAATGAAGCCCTTGGCCACTTGAGGTCATTAGACACTCCATGACAAGAAAATTATTTATGAGCAAGAAAAGTTAGTTTTTCTCTACCTGCAAGGAATAAATTGATCCCTGGTAAGAGGGAAAAAAAACCCATGAAAACCAACCAAACATAAAAACCTCACCAAAATAAAACCCAACAACCACCCAAACAAAGAAATATTGTACAAAATAATATCCCCACAAAACTAACACAAAAAAACCCCAAAAACCAACCCCAAAAAATAACTCCCAGCCCAACTATAAAAGCACAGGGATAGGTTCAGCTGAGAAAAAGGAAAGGCTTGTGTTTGCATTGATTCTGAAATAACAATTTCTCTGGCTTATCCACTCACAGCTGTCAGGGAACCAAGCTTCATCTCTCTCTCACTTTAGTATAATAATCTATGGTTATTTCCTTCTGGAGTGGGATCATCAACTAACAAGCTGGTCATTTTGTCCTAGTGGAAACCATCAACCAGAATTGCTCATCCTGCATAAAATATCTTTATAGAGTTCTCATTACTACAAGAAGAAAACCTTCTTAAAAGAGCTTATTAAAGGAAACTGCCAGTTCAGACATTCACCTTCATGACTCTCATAAAATCCCTTTTTTTACAGAAGTGAGGGAAGTGGAGAAGGTAATAAACATACAACCAATATGTAATGAGTACTGATGACTAACTGGGAAGAGGAAAAAATAGCAATTTTCAGCCCCACAGCTCCTTGTAAGGTCTAAGAGGACCAGTCTGGCTTCCTACTGGGCAGGATCAGCATGTCCAGAGATCAGAAAGCAGAAGAGAAAACAACAGTGGCTGCTCCAGGAGATAAATGCCCTGTGCTATTTTGGCTTTCATTTGTCTAGCCAGATGAAAGAGAAGTGGGCTGGTTTTTTTCAAGAGAAGTAGGATGGGTTACCAGAAGTTGAATCCTTGAATATTTTGGCAAAGCAGTGAAAATTATTTTCTGTAAAATGTAGGTCTTAAAATGAATGTCATCCTAGAATAGCCCCACCTTCTTCAAAACTAACCTAATTATTTCATAAATAAGTGAACCAGGTGCTTTTAAAGTCATGAAATCTTTTCAAACTGAGCACTTTCCTCTGGTTTTATGACTGTGCACAGCTCGTGTTGCTTTATCCATCAGTGCAACACTTGATCCAGCAGTCCTGTACTCAACTGCAGACCTGCCTCACGCTTTTTGTGCCCTTCCATTCTCCTTCCTCCTGCAAACTTGCCTGCCTTGTGCTCACTATCCCCCCAGCAGAAGCTGCATTTGCCCCTTAGCCCAGCTGCTGGTCTGCAGGAATCTCTTCCAGCAAGAACGGATTCCCACAGCACACTCAGTACCTTGCATCCTGGAAAATCAAGCTCCTTAAGAAAACAAAGTCACTGTGCTTAAAGGATGCTAATGACTGGTAGGGGACAGACTGCTCCCTGCAGTGAAAGGGAGTGTGGAACCAGCCCCAACTTTTGCAGCTCTTCAGGGAAGAGTTGTTGTTTTCCCTCTTTAAATAAATTCCGAGCAGGCGACAGGTGAACTCTGACTGCAACTCCCTCTGTAGGCAATAAAGCATCTGATGGAATTTCTGCACATCTGTGAGTGAAGTGCTGTGGATTAATCAACATGTATCATCATCTACATGGAAGGTATTAAAGCCTCCCTTGGACTGCTGTGCAAGTACATCCTCTTGACATTATTTTGATATTCATATCTCAGCCTTTATTTCTTCCTCATCTTCTGGGGTGATGGATGAAGATTAGAAAAAAGCAAATCTTAGGGAAGAGTTTTCATTTGAAAAATATTTGCTCCAACCTTGCACATTATATGTCAGGGCTGATAAAACCAGATTAATTTTCTCCACTGGTTTTAACTCACAGGTTGGTAGGAAAAACTGGCTGGTCATTTCTTGACATTTTCCATCTCCACACCTCCAAATGGAAAACATGTAAAACTGACATTTCTTTTCAGAGAAAAGGTTTGTTTTACCATAAAAGTCTCCAGTAAGAGCTTTGTAATTAGTAAAAAGTTCATTTTACTTACAATGAGAACTTGGAAAAATGTGATTGCATGTAATTTTGCCAACATGAAAATGCAAAACTGAGATACTATGAAATTATTGAAATTTGCAAAACAGTGCCTTCCAAACTTCATTGGGGTGGGAAGGAAGTTCAGCAAACATCAGGTTGTGATTTGTAAGTTTGAAAAGATATAGGTTTTATCCAGTAGAATATACTTAAATAAAAATGATCCCAGAACTATAGAGGAAGCAGTGTTTGTCTCAGCACAGACACAACTTGATTAAATCATAGGGATTCTGGAAATATCAGTGTTGATTTATGCATTACTCTTTAAAATTTTGGCTTTAACAACATCTCCCACTGTGTCTTGAGACAGTCTTGCAAGTTTTGCAGGGCTTGCTTCAAGAACAGCAGCCTGTTCTTTGTTGTCACACGAGCTTTCCTGTCTTTGTTTTCAGCCAACTTTCTCTAAAATTCAGTTCTGTCAAAAAAGCAGCCAAACTGAAACATTCAATTTAAACCATGATATAATAGTCAGTCTTCCAATTCCAGTCTAAATTTATCCAGAGCCAGTTTTTACACAATTTAGTGTTTTCTCATCAACACCATTCTCTAGGTCAAATAGCTAGTTCTTGTATTTGTAGCTCCTCCTAGATGAATCTTCTGCACCTTAAAACTACTTTTCAGCCTACCTGGCTAAACAAATGGCCCTATTCATCAACCTAGCCTCCAAAATGTTCCCAGTTATGAAGGTGGTTCAAATGCCAGATCAAATCTTTCTGAATAAGCCTCCTCATCAATCTTTGTGGGTAAACATCTGTCACACACCTAAGTAAAGCAAAGGGAAAAGGAGATTCGTGGCCAGGCAGGCTCTTGCTGTATTCACTGATCCACCCCTCTGGGTTCCTGCAGCTTGGCAGAGGAGGAAACATGTTTATAGTGGCCAGCTCTGCATTTGGGGAGGTTTGCTAACACCCTTTTCATGGCTCTGTGAGGACACAGGACAAAGTCACAACAGAGATGTTTTCAAGACAGACACAAGCACCTGATCAACCAGCAGAGGACATGCTGGACAACCAGGATCCCCAGTGAGAAGAATGCCCAATCCCAAACCTAATTGTGATTAGAGCAGCTGAAAGAGCTGCTGAAGGTGTTTAACCCTGTCACAGAGCCCCAGCCAAGCCCTACCAAAGGGAGCTGAGAGTTTAATTTCTGCAGGTGCTGCACTGCAGCAAGGGCTGCAGGTACCAGAGCAGCTGCTGGAGAGAAGCCACTGGACACAGAAAACTGATTTTTTACATCTTTTTACATTACAAGCTTTTACACAACTCCCTCAGCCAATTCTCACATGTACTTTTCTGCTTAAATCAATGGCATGATGAGGACTTGCCTTGTGTGCAGTTTATTGGTATCACCTGAGAGAGAAGAAGAAAGGAGAGGGCATTAGGGAGACTTACAGGCCACCAAGAACCTGCTGCTCCACCTCAGCAGCTTGCTTCCATCACACTGACAATCCACATCTCTATTGCTTGTCAGCTACAGAATAAAACAGGGCATCTTTAGCAGCAACAGTGAACCCTAATTAGAATTTAAAAAGAAATTACTTGCTTAAGAGCTCACTCAACACTATTAGGAGTACACATTACTTTTTGTTGTAGAATGGGAGTGTTTTGGTAGTGACAGCCTCTTTTGACTAAATTTCTCTCTGCATCCTGACAGTGTAATGTGGATTTAGCACTATGCCTGTCAGTTATCTTAGAATGATAATTCAGTCTTCCAGCTGGGGAATAAAGCTTTAATAAAAATATTTATGGAACGTATGATTTTTCTTAATGATGCCTAAGTTGGGAAGGCTCAACTTACAGTAGCTAAGCAAAATGCCACCCAAAACAATCAATTCTTTTCAATCTATCAGCAGTTAGACTTGAAGCATTAACAAATGTCAAACTGGGAGCACTTAGAGCAAAGTCACTGAAATTAAACCAGCATCAGGGAAAAGATGTACAAATCAGCAATCTGAAAGGACTACTCTGCAACTGCTTGGACATCTGCACCCTTAATTCCTTCTGCCTTAGTTGGGTCTTTTTGCATCAAATGCTCAAGAAGTCACTGCTTGGCAGTTCCCAGAAAGTGACATTTAAAAGTGTGGTCAGGGGAAATAGAGTGAAATACACCAGACAAGGCTCAGCAAAAGAGCCCATTCATCTCTCACAAATGAGCAGGTGGAGAAACCAGGGCAGACTTACAAGCACAGACAAAGGAGGAACCAACTGAGCAAAGCAGGAGCAGAGGGCCCAGAGATGCCATTGCAGCATCTGCCTCCCCTTGGGATGGGGATGCCAGAGATGGGAGCAACTCCATCTTTTGAGCAGTGGCTGGAGAGCCCCTCATCACACAGGGAGTGCAGCTGCCTGGAACAAGACATTGCAGGAAGAACTGTTTTTGTTTACTTATGAAAAGTTTGTGCTCTCATCTAAAGCCTTTCTATCTTGCTTCCATCCAAAGCACATATCTCACAAAACACAACTGGCAGCCCTAAAATCAGGAATAACTTGCTGGAACAACTAAAGTGATCTTTGTAGTTGGCTGAAAGTCAGCTGAGACCATTACAATATTCACAGAAGTGTTGACTGAAAAAACCCAAAACAAACTGAGAATCAGTTTTATCAGCAGTAACATGTTTACAACTTGAATGTTTTTATTTATCCAGGAACCAGCAAAGAAAATCGGTGAAAGGATGAAATGATTGCTGTTCCCCCAGGGCTGAGGATATTTTAGAGGAAGATTATCTCCAACTTTCTCCACAGGAGAAGCTAAAGATTATAGCCAAGCCTGATACCACAATCCTATTTTGCAAAGTGGAGATACTCATCAAAAAACTTCTGAAAAGGAACAGCATTTACTTGGCAGCTAATCAAGCAAGAACTACTGCTTTTCTCTAGGAATGAGCAATGCATTGTTTCAATGTCAGCTTTTATTTGGGGAATACACCACAGTACACCAATGAAGATGTGCAGGCATGCAAACTATTCTTTCTGACAACTGTCATCTTCAATTACTCTTTTCCTGCCTAGCTCAGCCTTCTTGTCTTAACCTGTTGTGGTGTGTTCTAAAATCCCCCTTGGGACCCTGCCACTGTGTAACAGTCCCTGGCAAAAAGGGATCCAGCCTGTCTCAGTTAGATCTGTGACTTGGTACAGCCATTACACAATTGCACAGGAGCAGCTGGAAAGAGTGAAAGTAGTATAAAACACTCATGCACAAGTGCAGCCCAGAGACACATTTCTGTGCATTTGTAAGCTGTATTGCTGTAAATTAAAAATTATATTTAAAATTACTCCTGAGTTTTTAGCCAGCAAGCAAGTTCAGCACAATTTCACCCAGAGATATTAAAAGTGGTTCCACTGGTGCCCTTCCTTCTAAAACCCAACAAGGGCTAATCTCTGATACAATAGGAGCACACATGGACTAGAAACAGAGACCAGGCAGCTACTACAGCACTGAATTAATCTCAAATTCCTGTGAAAAACCCTCTGGGAGTTGAAACAACATTAATTCATTTTCAAGTGCTTGGAAATCAATCAATAGATTTGTACTATTGGCAAGGCTCAGCCCACATCTTCTGAAAGAGCTGCTGATTTGCTTTGGAGAATAGCAGCTTTGTCTTTTCAGGAGAAAATTTTGTTTAGCTTCAAGGAATTCCCTCTGAGAAAACAGATCAGCCTGATCTTCAGCCAGATGTCTGCCAGTAAAAGACAAACAAGCATTTCCTCTGGATGGAGGTCATTGCTATTGCTAGAGGCTTAGAAGGGTCCCCACAGCAAGGTGGAGTCTTAATCTCAGTTTTAGTTCTGCAGTGATGCAATTCATGTTCTTCTTGCAGAGTAACCTGGACCACACAGGCCCTGAGGAGTCAGAGCACTTGTGCTGGAAGGATTTTAAGCACCCTTACAGTTACTCCAAGTATGAGCCAGAAAGCTGCTGTATAAACATCCCCTAATGCCAGTGGGACAATATATGATGTACTAAACAGTCCTGAATCCCAGAAGACAGGAAAATGCAAGAACTTTTAAACAGCATTTAATTCTCTTTCCTTCACACCCAAATTGCCTATTCTGTTTAAGAACGGATTGCTACTTTCCCAGTTTCTTCACAATAAATCTTCATTACAATCTGATCGATACATGACCCTTGTCCCCTTGCAATCAGCTTTGCCAATAGTTCCAGATGCATGATCAATGCCTGTATTTAAGTCTTTTCCACTTTGCTGTTAGTTACACATGTAGCACACCCAATCCCTTGTGTTTACAGTATAATAAACAGGTTACTGATGTAAACTTCACACACATCTGACCCTACAGGATCTCAGTTTTCCTTGGGAAAGGTGATGGCTTTATAACTGAAAAATTATTGGGAGTATTGTTGCCTTCACAATCATCAAAACAAATAGATTCCATGAAAGAATAACTCTGTATGATTTTATTTCAGAATTAAATCAGAGCCACAGAAAGATTAAGAGACTGTACAGTAATTAAAGCAATTAAAAGCTTTCATATTCTTATTTGCTACACTTTCCTAGCTTTCCCTGGTCACCAGGAAGTTGTAGTTACTCTGCTTTAAGTGGCAGCTTCCAGTGCTCATTTGTATACACACACTGTGCACTGACACATTCACAGGTGTGATGTTCTCTGCCTTTTTCTGACTTAATAAACCCCACCATAAATTGGCCTATTCTGTCTTAGTTAAGGCAAATCTCCAGCCTTACAGTTATCACAGGCAGCAACATTTAATTACCCACCTGAATTTATTCATTTCCATTTAGACCTGCTGCACCCCCAGCCCTGTGACTGATGTGGTCCAGGAAGTCATTTGCTCTAAAGAGGAGTAAGAGTCCTTGGCATTTGTAGGGCAGTTATCACCATCAGCTGCCTCCACTGAAATCACAGGGCAAACTGCTCATTACCAGTGCAATTCATACCAAGCCTAATTTCCAACATGATGTAAATTCAGTGTATCATGTTGGACCCTAGAAGAATACATTTGCCTGCCTGGTTTCAAGGTTCATCTTCATTAGGACTTAGACTCCAGAGTTAGCTGCAATAAATCATCTCTACCAAAAAAAGGCTCTGGTAGCAGCAGGTTTCCAGTCTTTGTTTCAAATCATCTCTACCTGTAATTAATGCTTCATCATAGTCCTTGAGGGAGAGCATCTGTTTTCACAGATCATGCTAATGCTTGGTTAAATACAACCATCTTTACTGTTCCCCAAAACATATTTGGCAGATCTTAAAAAACAGATTGTATCAGATTTTTCAGGAGGTTTTTACAACTGTTTTCCTAGACACTTTATCATTCCCTTTGCAGGTCTCAAGCAACACTTTTTTCTTTTCATTAACTGACAAGGAATTCCATCCTACTTCCACTGCCTGGAGACAGAGCTGCAGTATAGATCATAATCATTATTATGTTATCATTATTCTCAATTACTGTAAGCCAGAGTCCCAAACAGAGCATGATATGACCATTAGCAGCCCACCTATTAGTACTGAGGGAAGTAAAGGGTGAAGATAATTAGTAAAGGGATAGCAGAACTTGCAGCAAGCATGCATTCCTCAGTGTCAGAATTTCTCTCTTGAAGAGAGACCTTTGCCTACAGACACAATGCAGAAAGAGCAGTAACTCCAACCACAGTTTGCTTAACCCTTTCCTTTCCTTATCAGCCCAGCTCAGCTGCAGAGACAAAACTCATGGTCAATGATCACGTGTGATAAGAGACCTAAGTGCCTTTTTTTTTTTTTTTCTAGTTGTATTCCTTTTCTTTCTACAAAATACTGATGCTTTCCCTGATCTCTACCATTTCACAAAGCAGGAAAGACACCAAAAGACTCACCATGGTCTCACAGGGCAATCCCATGCAAGACCGGCAAAACCCACAGATTATTTTCCCACTGCTGTGCAGGAAAACAGCAGCTGGGACACTCCAAGCTTTTGGCACCTGGCTAAGCTCTCATGAGGCTGAGGTAGGAGCACAAATGCAGGGCAGGCTCAAACAACAGGGTGTAACAGCTGTGGGATGTCACTCCTGCATCCAGCCCAGCCTATGCTACTGCACTGAACACATCATATAAATCCCATTCATTAACACAGATTACAAGTACTTGCTTGCTCCACTCTAGGTAGAATAATTAGAGGAATTTCATACCTCTAATGGTTAAAATTCACCTTTTTGCTGTACATTACTAAGAGAAGCACTGGGAATTAATAGACACCACACTGATCTCCACTGTTCCAGATCTGCTGAAATAAAAGAAGATATTTAACAGCCAATATCCCATGTTTCTAGGAGATGCTTAACATTCATTTCCCATCATTTCACTCTGCAAGTTGTGGTACTTCCAAGTAAGGTCACAGCACCAGCACCTTAAGAAAATTCCCAGCTTAGACAGATCATAAGAATGTAATATACTCAAGATCTTTTAGTCTCATATAGGATTAAAAAGAGCATAGACTCCAGGAACTGTTGGTTAGGGCATTCAGGGTTGAGCCAACACAAATCCATTGTCAAGACAGAAATGATATTTTAACTGCAAAGTGAAAGAGGATAATTCTAATGATCAGAGATTACAAAGGCAACAGTCTTAGAATCAAATAATCATATTGCCAGCAGAACCATTTTATGGAAAGTATAGCTCATGATAGAGTTTGATAAATAGCACCTCATTAGCAGAGACTCAAGGAGCCAGAGGTTAGTGGGAGTTAGAGTCCAGCCAGATTTGTAACAACGTTTTCAAATCAAACCATTCATTTAGAACTGCCAGGCAAACTAAAAGCTGAGTTTTACAGTTCCTGTACATTTGTTACCCTAATCAGGTACCAGCCATCATTCTCTCCCCGGTACACTGCAAAAAGAATGATTTTCCCTCTCCCCGTTTTTACATCCCTACAATTGTCTGGTGTTTTCAGGTAAAAGCTTTAATTGTCAGTACGTGGCAAGAGTAACAATGGGGGAATTTGCACATCTGATGTTCCTTAAACAGGAAGCAAGCCTGGCAATCCAATTAGCTGCCTTTCATGGTAACTAATTTCTAACCTTGGGTAAAACTCTTTCATGTAAACGACTTTATGCTCTGAGCTCCCACTGTGCCTGGCATTTATTTGTCACTGTCAAAAAAAGTAATACCATAAACGAACATATTTTAACTCTGGAAGTTAAAAAGTAAGGATATTACAAATGCAGCTAATAACAGCATTCACATTCCCACTCCAAGATTCTATTGGATTAGTCATTGTAGATTTTGTACAGACAAGGATAACTGAGCAATCATATGACAGGGATTTCTGTCAGGGAAGAGTCTGTTATGAATTCAGACACTGAAAAAGGAGCAGGAGCAAGCTAAGAAGCAAATCATCCCAGTAAGAGAGGAAAAAAGGACCAAGAGATGTCCCACCAGTGGTGCACCTCCAGCAGGCTGAGTGACCAGTTCATGCTCTGGAGCCTGAAACTGTTTTGTCCAACCCACTGAGCAGAGAGTGACAGCATCTAACTGTCAGAGTACAGAGGAAGGAGAATGTTAAGCTGCTGTCTCCTTCTAACAACAAAACTCAACTGATTATTACTTGTTTAATTTCAGAAATTCCCACCTGGCTCTGAGTCTCACCAACCTGCAGGTGAGCTCACCTGAAACCTGGGGCAGCGAGAAGAGGCTGCACAGGCAGCAGGTCCTGGAGCTGCAGAGCTGCTCACTGCATCATCCTGAAAGGCTCCACACCACAAGGATCACACAGAACACTCACATCAAAAGTTTTAAACCTTACTGCAGCACACAAATACCACCTGCCTCCCATCCTGGTGTCTTAACTTTGACTTGAGGCTTTGAATCCACATCAGAAGTTCCTTATTACTTTGATTCAAACAAAGCAGTAAGGGCATATGCACTTTGCTATCATCACATAAAATAATCCTTAGCCTTTTATCTAATTAGACTTGTTTTATTGTAAGACCTGAGTGATCCTTAGAGAATGAATAAGTTTTTTTGCTTCCCTTTATGTATCTATAGACAGATAATACACCAGGTTAATATCGGGTGCAGGATTAGGTCCTGAAACAATGAATTGCAAAAGCTAACAAATAGAAGTAAAATAAACAAATAAAAGACCAGGCAAAAAAAAAAAAAAAAAAAAAAAAAAAGGGAAACCAAAATGCTCATGGCCCTTATGAACTTATTAGTACAATTTCCCCTATAGTAGAAGGATAGTTCAGTCACTGCACAGCTGACAAGAGTTGCCTCAAAAACAGTCAGCAACTCTCATTTTTTTTATTCCTGGAAGTGCTTCATATTACAATACTTCTGTGAAACAAAGTCAATAGCACTCTTACATACAACTAGAACAGAACAAAAATAATTTCCCTTTCTCTATAATTTCAGTAGGCTGCTCTAAGCTCTTAACAGGCTCGAAAAACAGAGCAGCACAACCACTATTCAACCACCATGGTTTATATTGCTAAAGGCACCTGTTTATGAGTGCTAATTGAGGCTAATCAGACATCAGGTAGGGGAAGAGGCATTTTCACCTTTTCAGATCAAAATCCCCAGTAGCTGCAGCTTGTCCAATGACCCTGTTCTGACCAGAGAGGAGCTGCCTGTCTCAAGTTACCTTGTGCCTTGCAAACTGTTTGCAACTTGCAGTTGTTGATTTGTCTGTTGCAGTGACAGAATTATCTGTGCACAGTTTCTCTAGTAAATTCTTCCTGGTTAGTATTTTATAAGCAAAAGAAACATATTTTTGAAGCAGCATACAATTTTACTAAAATATTCTGTTAAATCATAGGTAATTTTTCTAATTAAAATGCTTTTTTAGTGAGGATAATTCCTCTTTGTAGGTGAGTCCTTTTTAACCATGAAAATGAGTTCTTAACAGTGTGGGTGTTCTCATAAATATTCTTATATTCCTTCTCAGATATTTAGCAGCATTCTTGTTGTCTACACTTCATTTGTTTGCACTTTATCAAAACTGCAGTGCAAGCTGGCCTGCTGCTATGATCCATATCCTTCCTGGATTCTCTTTCTAGCCTGATAAAACATGAAATAATATTTTTAAAAAAGAGAAAACAAACAGGGTTTTGTTTTATGAAGCCATCCAAATTTTAAATTTTCACAAATAAAAATACATCCAGTTCTGGAATAAATAAAAATTAGCTCATTATTATAAAGATAAATTAACTGTAAGTGAATAATGTTGATATCATGGGTGCCTGATTTGCAATAATTTACTCATTGAAGAACTGTAAGCCAGACAATTTATATTAGAATGGTTAAGTACTTTAATTCAATTATGAAATTACTATTAGGTGATTAAAGACTGAGAACAAATAATAAATAAGTCTGAGTTCATTTTATTTATCTACTAGCTGCTAACTACATGACTTAGCAAGCAGTTTAATTAAACTTGTCCCTCTGGGAATTTATCTGGTATTGCTAAAAGTAAATATGTTCAGGAAGTCACTGAGGAATGACCTTGTCTTTCTAGGAATCATTTGGGATTGGGAAGCAAGACATTGTACAAGCTCTTTTTTCAAAACCATTGGGACAAAAATCTTTAATGAACTTCAACTTGTAAAACCAAGAAAAAATATCCCCACACTCTCACTTGGGACTTCTACAAATAAATCCATAGAAAACTGGATGAAACAGAGAACAAAATAAAAATTGGAGCATAAATCTGTGGCTGGCTCCTCACTCAACACAGGATTACAAAGAATGAATTGCTTGTGTGAGAGAGGTTTTAGATCAAAGTGAAAAGTCTTTGCTGTCTGTTGGGAACCTGGCTCAGTCAAGCAGGTACTTAGTGAATTCCAGGTTCCTATTCTGGCCAGGAGGATTTCCTTGCAGTCAGGCACCCAGCTTCATGAGCAGGCAACTCAAGCTCCTTTGGCTCCTCCCAGCCCTGAACATTCCCTGGCAGTGCTCACTCTTGGAGAAATTAAAGCTGGAAGTTGCTCTGTTCTACAGATAGGCCAAATTCTAAAAATCTAATCCTCTCATTTGTCCCTTTGGCACTCCAAGGTGATTGTTAATGAAAGTCACAATTCTGCAAAGTATTATTAAATCTGCTTAATGGGCAGCAATTTGCATTGAATGTGGATGTGTGGTGTGGGCATTTGTACAAATCCTCCAGCACCACCAAGTTATTGTTCAAGTCTTGGATTACAGTTGTGCTTTTTGGCATGCTGAAGACCACTTGGCAATGGCTGGGAAGCTGCAGTGTTTTGATCACTAATTATAACTCTGCCATAATTGCATTACTGGGCTATTGACTTTTCCCTCACCCCATCTCTTTAACAGAGTCACTCATTACAGCCCTGATGGATTTTAACAGTTTTTTGGGGCAGCTGCCTTTCTATAAATGCTCTGTACAGCACAAGCTATGATGGGCCTGACTCCTCTAGTCACACAACAGACCAAAAAATAAAAAACACAGATTTTTTTAATAGCAGTAATCATTAGCATACAGTTGTGTCCCAAGGATGAAACATGGGCCAATGTATATGTGCATTCAAACCTGGCATTCACAATATTTTCCATTAAAAGATGTTGGCAATTTAAATATTTCTGGTCATTTGCTCTTATTGTACCAATCACATTTCTAATTTCTCCCAGGCTCTTCCAAGAAAATGATTTAACACACAGTTCAGATCCTCCATGTAAAAAGGACCAGAATTTTTTAATTATAGTAGTTTCAAAGGATCTAATAGCAATAAGGTTCCCATAAATGTTCAGAATCTAACAAGCTTCATAGCACTTTGCAAGGAGTAGCAATCATTCAGCAGAAATGTTAGAATGCCCTTTATTCCCTTTCTCTATTTCCCAGCAAGCATCCCAGGAGAATCATGAGTTTTAAATTTGCTCAGGCATGAAGGGATTGTGCTCCCCTTGAGCCTTTGTATTATGATAATGCACACATAAAGGTAAGTTTTATTAATTGGAGATCTATCCACAGGGGTTACTGCAAAAAAGGAGGCAGGGGAAAGGGAAGAGAATGGAAGAAGGAATGACCCTACTGTGCAATGATTCCAAGATCCAAAATTCAATCCTGATACACTCCCCTTTGAGCTGCACCTCTTTACTTGTGCACTGATTTAATGTGAACTGTTCCAGGCAGCAGTAACTTTTTACAACTCACTGCAATTTATCGTCTTTTTAAAAAAATCAATACTCCAAACTCACCTTTGTACTTATCTTAAGAATTGCTCCCAGGCAAGATTGGAATTCATTACTGTAGCCTTTGCATGAAAGTGCTGGGAGTTCATGCTCTGTGCCTTCCTAACACCAGGAGCACAGATGTGATATGTTTCTCAGTATTTTCCTCATTGCTGTCAAATTACACCATATTTCAGTCTTTCTTATTTGTGTCTTATATCTGTGACTCCTCACATTATTGCTTTCTTCCTATTTCTTTCCACATTTCCATAGCTGAGGGACATGCCAGGAAGTTTTGATGGTGCCAGACTCCCTCCCGTGCACAAACATGAGTAAACTGTGGCAAATGTTTCCCTCCATCCCCAAAAAACTGAGTTTTTGAGGTGAGCTGCACTTTGGGAAACAGAATCCCACATGACAAATGCCCTCTTGCTTTCATATCAGCTAACCAGGTTTTAGAGGGAAGGAAGAAAACAAAATGTGGTGTCAAAGCTGCCCTCCTGCTCCATCACTCACTGCTCTGAGAGCCAACAAATTGTGCTGTGAAAACCTGTGAGCTCTGATTTGTTAGGGGGAACATCATTGTGGAAATGCACCATATTCACCAGAGTAAATTAAAAAGGCACCTGCATCCAGCAGATTGACCTAATTATGCTGTCACAGATTTGTAGGGATTTCTGGTGAGACACCCAGAGAGCCCCTCAGGGCAGGGGCTGGTCCAAAGACAATAAAAACTGCAAAGGGCCCTGTCATGTCCCAGGGCATTTGGAAAGAGGAGCAGGAAACAACTGGCATAGGTTGGGAACATGCAAATAAACCTTCAGACATCATTTGGACAGGTTAGAGATGTTCTACAGGCAGCAGGAAAACAATGTGCTTTAAGGGAAAATAAGCAGGTTTTGTAATTTTTAATAGCTAAATTCAGTGTTATGTTAAGAAATCACACCAATAACAAAATTTCCTCTAAACCAAGACTACTTGTCTCAAATTTTAGTTTGGTATGAAAAGCTGAAGTGTAGCATTCAGGAGAAGCTGAAAGAAAATTTGTTTCCAGTTTTAGCCACTAAACAAAAAAGCCTCATTATTTGCTTGGATCTTCTGCTGTCCTACAGAGGTCAAGATAGCAAATATTCAACAAAGATCTCTTTATACCTTATTTCATATCATTTCAATAGTGTCATCAATAAAACTCTTTAAAGTGTCTGCAGCTTTTTGGGTTGCTGTTTCTGTCTCTGATGCTTAAGCAGAGCCTTTTCACAGTTATAAATTAAAACATTTAAGGGGCTCTTTCCTCTTTCTGCTGGAGACTCATTCTCTTTTGAGCTAAGGGGCACAAGCAGAGTGTGGCTAAAATAAACTTTGTAGGATCTTACAGGTGACAGCTGTAGTTTTTAAGATGAGGTTTGACAGGCATTGGGAAAGGCACACAGTGACTTCAGGAAATTCAAGCAGAATCAAAGGAAGCAAAAATGGGGCTCACTCTCCATCCTGCTCTGTGGCTGGCCCATATGTTCTGGGTATTCCCAAAGCTGGCTCTGAGCAGGGAATGCCCTGAACAGCCAGCAGTGTTTGTGCATCAAGCTGCAGAAAAGGAAACCAGGCACTTTACAGATCCCTGTTCTGCAGGAATTGAGCAGGCTGAGTCCCCTCCCTCCATTATGTTCTTAGGGCCTTGGAAATAAACTCCATGTTGTACAGCATATGAGGGCTGGTAAATAAATCTGACAGCAGCAAGCAGAGCTTGAATCAGGGATGTCTGTCTCATTCCACTATCAGCCTGGCAAAGATGCTTTTTTCATATCATGCTCACACACATTTGTCTCAATGGCATCTGAGCATCCTGGGCTCCTGTACCTTCACCTGGTCACAAAGCAAAGTCTTAGTATTTAACCTCATGTCTCCATTTAGCAACATCCTATCAATCCAGCTGGAACAGAATTATTCACAAGTTTTCATTGAGCTCTCCCACACCTGCCATGTATCAGAAAAATAATAATTTATTAGCAAAGTTGATATCTCCTCAGGTAGCTCCAACCCTGCTGGCCCTCTGAGTTACCTCAGTGCTCCAGCAGAAAACAATAAGCAACATTCCATTTCCTAACCTGACAAGTAAGGGCAAATTGACTTAGAAAGTTTAATTACTTAAAAAAAAAAAAAAACCCACAAACTTTGGCATTGGTTGCCTTGGCAACACATTCTCATTAGGTGGCTCAGAAATGGCAGTACTGAAGGAACAGCCTCTCTTTGTAACTGCTAGCCCCACAATAAAATATTATTATTAGCTGTAAATGTTTTTTTTTTTTTCCTATTTAGAACTATAAATGCAACAGTTTTTGCATGATGGGTGGGTTTGGGGAATTGGGAAAAGCTCACCATTGTACAAAGTTTGATTACTCAGAAAAATATTAATATGAATATTTTGGTCTTAGTCTTTTCCTAAAGCTTGCTTAGAATTGTCCAGGGACTGCCAGTGCTTTAGGGAGGAGAGTGCTAAAGAAAAGCAGCCAACAAGGAACAGGGGCCTGGAGCACAAATTAAACCAGTTCTTGCCAAAGGGGAAGGCAAGGTCCCTCTGCTCTCATGAATGTGGAATCCTCACTTGCTTCTCCAAGTTTTCCTCTTTTTCTGGCTCTTCACATTCCTCCTCTCATTTTCTCTCAGGATTAAAGCTTAAAAAAAATGTATCCTGGAATAATAATTTTTGGGACCACGGACAAAGTGATGTGCTGTCTAAACATAAGCACTTTCTTTTTGTTTAAATGTTTTATCATTTAATTATTAATACAATTTTTTAGATTAGAAAAACCTTACAGTTCTTTTTCCATCATCTCAGATCTGCCCTTCAACAAACTTGATAGGTACACATGAAGCATAACTCAATTCTCAAATTTCCCTTTTCTACTCTTCCTTCCTTTTCATCCCCTCTCCCTTTCCCCAGTACCCAGCTAGTTTATTTTTTTTCTGGCTTTATTTTGGTCTTAATTCATGCTACCTAACCCTTGTTTACTCCAGAACATTTAATTTTGAGGAAACTTTATAATAACCAAAGTGAGCAATGATTCTTTTAATAGCATTTGTGCTACTTTTTCTTAGAACAATTGCAAAAGAAAACCAAGAATAGATCTGAGATGCAAAAACTAAACCAAAGGCTCTCTCAGTAAGTCTATATTCTGCAAAACTGTTTCACAAGAAAAGAAATATTTATGTTAAGTGAAATAAAATATATTTTTAACCTTCTAAATTATGTATTTATATATTGCATAACAGGGAAACAAAGAATTTTCTTCCTTATTCTTGACAAGGTAAACAATCCAAGTTTAATATTACAGTTCTCTCTTTCAAATAACATTTCCCAAAATGATATTTTGCTGTTAAAAATTCAACTGGTAATGCTGATGCCTTGCCCTTATCAAACAACACACTGGGATTTAACACAGCTGAAAGATTCTCCCTTGTTATCCCTGGATATTTGTACTGTAATAACCAAATGAAAGAACATATGCATATGAATATATGGCATAAACTTCCCCCCAACTTCCAAAAGTGCAAATCACAGCATTTTATAAAGTTTTTCTTTTTTTTTTAGCTTCTACATTTTTACTCCAAAGTCTTGAAATTCACAAATTATATGTATTTCCCCACTTTACTATTGACACACACCAGGAAAAAGTAGTTGGACAAGGTTAAGTTTTGCACAGAGCCTGGTAACTCGAGCCTGTGTGATGGCACAAACAAAGTGATGAGTGGATTGAAATTTCTAGAACCCAGCAGCACAGAGCAGCTGTCCCATGCAGGTTGTGCCTGGCTTCCCCCAGCTGCTGCTCTGAATCAGCCCCTCCAAGGCAGCCCAGGGGGGAAAGACACCCTCAATATTTCTGTACTGTTAACATTCAGCTACAAAGAGCTGCATAAAGAAAGATTGATGCATCAGCTGCATTTTGGGCTGGTTTGCAAGGAATAAATAATCTCTTATCAGCTGGACCAGTACCACCTACCCACAGCTCCTCAGCAGCCTTCCATCCACAAACACATATTTAAACTCTCTTTCACCTATCCATGCAGGGTTTGATAATTGTTCTCTGTCCTGGGGAAAGAGCAGTGCCAGAAATGGTGTGGTGCTGTCACACTCCTTCTCACCTCTGTTCTCTTGGGCTGATCAGAGCTAAATCACAGTGACATGCAGACCATGCCTGACATTGATCTCCTGGAAATCAATTGGGGTGGTATTAAGAACCTATCCAGAATGGCATAATAGTGTGCAGAGCAGCCCAGGAGATGGAAAGAATAAAAGAAAAATAAGTGGGGGGTCACAGCTGGGTATCAGCACTGGGCCAGCCAGAGGTCAAGCCCAAAGGAGCCCACAAGTGAAAATTCACAAGCAGAGTTCAAACACAATGAAGTAAGCAGTGGAATTGTGAGATGGGGATTTCAACAGAAGCCTGTCAGGGCCCTATTTCTTTTCAGCTCTTAATGCTTCAAGGTGTGGAAATAACTGAGAAATTTTATGTCATATTGTATAAATATAAAATCTGGATTGTTCATAACAATTTGTACAATTACAAAGCAGTATGTGATTTAAGATTAAACAGCTAGAAGAAAAAAAACCTCTAAATTTTATTGTATTGATTTTTCTAATTGAGATCATCAAGATCCTTTAGCTTTTTCCAAAGGAAATAAAACCACTACTTGCAGCAGAATACTGGGGTTTGGAAAGGACAAGTCTTGCTTTTGCTCTGTCAATATATTTCTGAAAAGCTCTAAGAGAACATGCCTGCAGCTGAGGATTTTGCAAGCAAAAGAAACATTTTCAAGTGTCTTTCAGAAGCTGACCTGGGAATCCTAATGGTAAGAACACATTCAAGATATAAAGTTATCTCCCATATAAATGGCTCTGAAATAGTCTCCACTATCAATTTGTTAAAGAAAATTCCAGCAACATGAGATTTTCTGTGGAAGGCATTACTCTCCAATTTGTCATCCAGCATTCAGAAGAAACCTCTTTGGGTTTTGCTTTATATGAAGACCAGGAAAGAGTTTGTCATACTAGCACAGTGTGGAAAACACAAATGGATATTGGATTGTTCCTTTAATGCAAAGGATGAGCAGATAGCCATGCAATATTTATCACTGAAGGGCAGAGGAAGCAATCAATAATGGTTTCCCACGTGGGCCATTTTTCTCATCACTTTATAGAACAAATCCAGGTCTCTGAATATGTGAAGCATGGAAAAAACTCACCCCTGCAGTCAAGGCCATTGTTAAGACTCATCTGTTTCTACTGCCCTGATTTGCAGTCTGAACTCTTGCACTGGTTTCTGTTTTGCCCAGCAGATATCAATTACCCTGAAGCAGAGGCATGTACAGGCTTCTGAATTTCACCTGTAAAAAGGTTTATGTAGAAAAATACATCAATGCTCAATGGCCTGGGTTAAAAAGGAGAAAACCAAACCTGAAAAAACAAACAAAAAAACCACCTAAACCTTGACTTGCAAATTAAGAATAGTAGATAAGAAATCAATCTCCTTACCTCCTACTTCTTATTCTTTCCCTACTTCCCTTCCTTCTCAAATCCAGGTGGAGTTATTCCTGGTGCTAACAAAATTCACCAGCTTTGGCTAATTATTCCAAATTTAAAACAGGGGGAAGGAAGAACTAGGAAAGGAGATTAAAACACCTAAACAGAAACAATAAGAAGTAATTATTCTTCATATTTATTTAATGACTGGGATCCTTAAAGAACTGGAATTTGTATGGATTTTATAGCAAGCACTGTACTTAAAAAAAATCTAATAAAGAAGTTATCACATAATTTGAACTTAAGTCTTAATGATAAATCCTTAAGAAAAATGCCATCCAGGAGCAGTTCATTATTGGACAGCTGCAGGAAAGGAGATAAATCCAGGCTGCCTGCAGTTCAACAAACAGTTGCTCTCACCCTCAGAATGTGTATCAAACCAAACCCCCAGGTTTCAGAGTTAAGCAAAATCTCTAGCTTTTCTTAACTCATGAAAAATAACATTTGGCAAAATGCCATAAATTTGCTTTATACTGCTGTTTTGAGGATTGCAACAATAAAGGTATTTTCTTGAAGTGTCAAATTAATTAATTCCACAATTCTTCTCATAGCTTCCCATATTGCCAGCAGCCTTGGTACTTGAGCAAACACTGAACTCCTAGAATGGAAAAACTGTTGTTTTTCTTGTTTTAAAGAAGCAAGCCAGCCAACTTTCATTTCAAATGCTTAAAAGAAAAACTGGCATTATTTTTCACTCACAGGCATGAGCCTAACCTAGCTTGATCACAGCTTTAGAAACTTTCAGGTTTGGATAATACATCTTACACCTTGATCTTCTTATCAGTATTTTCTTTTGTTTGCAAGGTCAAGGTGAGGACAAAGCCTGTTTCCCTGACCCTGCTTTCCTTTCCTCTGATTAAAAGTAAAACTACATGGCAAGAAAGGGGAGTGGAAAGGAGCAGATACCTGTCACTCCTGAGCAAACCTTCTTTCTCCTTCCTGCACACCACGGAGAAAACCCAGCCTGCAATCTCATTACAACTGGAATTGTCTTCAGCACAGTGAGCTGGAGTCATTATTTATTTATTCCCTGGAAGTGCAGGTGGATAATTAGCACATAATTTGGGGTTTGCTAGGCATGACAGCCTGCTCTGATAGCTGCCCCTAGTCCTGATTAAATCTCTGCCTCATATGAGAAAATCCCAGGCTCTGTCAACATCAGGGTGCTGTCTCTAAGTTTGAAACCATCAATGTTTGGAGAGAAGGAAGAATTTTAGGAAGAAATTTATTTTATTTTATGAAGATTTCTGTGACTAAAGGTTGCTTGGCATCCAAAGTACCTGTAAGAACACAGATCTGACTGCAGGGGAACCAAAGGGATATTACACTTGAGACTTTAAAATAGCATTGGGAGCAGAGACATGCACAGGATTGGGAAAGGAAAACAAATTTATTTAGAAAACATAATATTTATAACAGGGGGATTTAAAACAGATTGATCTAATAATATTTTCTTTTCTATAGTGTCATGCTTCATTTCAGACTTTAGTATTCTGGTTTATACAAACCCCAATACTTCTGTGATTAACACAAATCTTTTATCAATTACCACAATTTGGTGACACTTTTGCAGATGGTGGCAGTGCTGGTTTCTGCCTGGGGTGATCAGATTTGTTCACTCCTCCTGAGATTGGCAGCTTTTCTCTGCAGTGTGGGAAAGGTCACATCTCTCTGGAGTCTGCACTGTGCTCCCTTCATCCCTGAGTCACTAAGTGCCACTTAGCTGAGCAGCCTCAGGCAGCAAATTAAACCAGTGGGATCAGATGGACCAGCACTGCAGATGCATGGAGTGGGGTTCTGTGCCCAGACTGCTCCCATAAAATACCTGAGTCCTTACTGACTTTTTCTCCACAGTGCTGCTCCTCTCTTATTGCCATTTTCTCACTGACTGTGCTCTGCCTGAGAGCACAGCAATAAAGGATGGCACAGCCCAGCCCAGGGACTGCTTGAGTCCCCAAGTTTCTGTGGTTCATCAAGTAAAAATTCCAGCCCCATGAGCCCTTCTGAGTGTATTTGGACATGTCCAGGAGTGGTAGTGGAAGGTAGCTGTGTTATTTATCTGAGACCTCCCAGGTCTCACACACAGGCTTTCCTGAGCATCCTCACAGCACAGGAGATGCAGGACAGCAGTTCTCACCTTCTCTGTCCCAGTCTTGCACATAGAGGGACCAAAAAGCTTCCCTTGGTACCACCAAGTACATTGCCTAAATCCCTCTGTGGATTTAGATTTGATAGAGGAACCCTTGACAAAGACTGGCTTCTGGAGGCCAGCCCAACACCTCAGTCCACAGATGCTGAATAGATGTCACCCCCAAACTCCCAGCCCAAAATATCACCTCTCAACATCTTAAACACACTTTTCCACTTTCCTTGGACTGTCCCCTCATTGCATTTCAGGGGCTAACTTGCAAAGCTCAGGTTCATTTGCTAATACATGAATCATTATTGCCTTGAGCCTCTGAGCTAGCATTTTTATGAGCATATTTCAGAATGTATTTGATTGCTGTTAGAAATCATTTCAGCTCATGCTTGACAGCCAGGCCAGCCTAAGCCAATATGCTCTGCCTGGCACTGTGGAAGGATGTTGTGAGAATTTAATTACTAACTGCAAGTTACTGTGCATATGGCAATTTTTAAATGTAGTGGGGTTTGGTTTCTTTTCTGCCTCCAAGATAAAATCACCCAGTTGTTTAACTCCAGCTTATCCTAACATTCCTGATAAAATTGTTTCAGATTGCATACCCTACAGAGAACAGCATGCTGCTTTTTCCTATCCATGAGCTGCTTGCAGGCCATAAATGTCATCCAAGCCAGAATGAGTCCTCTTTGCCCTTCTGTAAGCCTGAGCTGAACGTTAGAGATTAGATTTACTTCATTGCCTTCATGTAAGAAAGCTTTTGGAAATACATTTGTTTTATGTGATGAGGTACAACAAAACATTGCTAGAACAGAACTTTGTTTTGGCAGCAAGAGACTCACCTTGGGGAATGAAGGGAGGGAAGGAGGATGGAGATGTAGACTGCAAAAACACATTTAAAATAGTTCTTGTCATCTCCTTTTCCACTATCATGATGGTGTTGATGCTCTTGTACTGTTTGCCATAAGAGCTCTGTGATACATGTCACACATATTTACACACTGAGTATGACAGAACCTTACCTTGAATCAGAATTCATCAGCACATTGCCAAGAGGAGGAGAAGTAGTTTTCAGAGTGTCTCTTATTAATATATAGATGATATGTATATATGGCACATTAAACCCACAAGTCTTCATGAAGTCCTCAGGCCTGGCACAAATTCACTGATTAGGAGCCTCATGTTTCTAAGCAGCCAGAATTTGTCTACTTAAGCTGAATCTTCAGAGAGTATATGAAAGAACAATTCTGTGAGACATGATGCTGTGTGCATTTGCCTCAGACTAAATTTATCACCCATACATTTATCAATGCATTTCAAAGGAAAAGAAAGAAAGACAACCTAGAGGCCCACTGTTTTGACTTGTGCTCAGGCAAAGAACTTAAACATTTACTTCAAAAACCACTGGAACTCTAAGGTCTTGAATAGGTTTAATAGTTACACAGAGACATAAAGAGGGAGAAAGCCTTGTGTCACCCTGGTCTCATGGCTGGTAAAAAGGATCTCTGATTCAGGCTTAAGAAAGGTGATTTGGCTCCAGGATCAAAAAAAGAAGCAGGCCCTTAAGAGATGAAAAAAGTGTCATGACTTTTCTTCCAATAAGGCTGAACACAGCACAAATCCCTCACAGCTCCTCAGGAGCCCAGTGAAGCTTTGAACTTAATTTCTTTCCAGAAAAAAAAGACACAATGCAGTATGCTGGGCCTCAGGATTATGAAAGCATGAGACTTTGAGGAAAAAACACAGCTTGGACATTCTAGGATGTATTCTGAGTATTTTAAACAAAAACTTCAACAGGGTTATCATTCCAAATATACTTTTCCAAAGAAAGAGAAAAAACATTATCAAAAATACCTGTGCCACTTGAATGAACCTACATTCTGCTGTCAAGAGTGTCTCAAAATTACTTATACCATCTAAAAAAAGTGGAGCAAAAGTTTTATTAGGTTCAGATTCACAAAAATATTTAACTGCTTAATTGTGGTGAGCTGGACCTCAGCTGATCTGCTTGACTTGCATTTGCACCCTTGATGCAGATAATCTCCTAACTCTCCCTTTGCTCAGCAAGACCAGAACATCCAGGATCTGCCTGGCCTTGACCTCCTCTGCAGGGTGAGAGTGGCCAGGTCAGCATCTCACCCAGAATCCTCCTGAGCAGCCCCAACACCTTACTAATTGCCTTTTTAATATAAAACAACCAGTTTTGCTATTAAAATAGCAGTTTCTCCAGTTTAAACACATCACTTTGGTGCTTAATTCCCTCCTTTTTGATCAAGGTGGCTTCTCCTCAGAATGCCAATGCTTGAAGCACATGGAAAATTTCAATAGGTCTTGGGAAATGTTTCACTACTAACACACAACAGCACTGACCTGTGCGTTTTGGAGCTCTGTCAACAGATTAGGCAGATTTCACTGTAATAAACTACAAAAGCAGAAAAATCTTTCCTGAATCCTGATTAAAATTTGGAAAACTGTAGGATATGGTTAAAAGTGGGCTAATTACAAGAAGGAAGAAGTCCAGAAAAACCTTGCACTAAATTTACATGGGTTTTGTTTGCTGGTTCTTAGGATTACAGTTAGTTTTAAACACTGAAATAAACTCTTGGAGTAACTCACCTCTTGTTAGGGGTAGAAGTGAACCAGGGTGCAGACTCTCATTAGACAACATGAAAATGGTACCAGCTTATTATTCTTTAGAGATGAGCCATCCTGACTGACTACAGCAACCCCCTACTGCAGGGTGCAGCTGCAGACTCACTGCTGGACTGTGACTGCAAATGTTGATTTGCAGACTGATCCCAGGCTTTCACCTAGCTCAACTCTGACTGCAGGCTCCAGCTCCATCAGACCAGACTGACCTCACAGCAGATCTTCAGCAGCAGATCCTCCTTGTTTGTTCTTCTTTGTCTCTCTGGATTGCTCCTTCTTCCTCATGGCTCCTCTACCTCCTCCAGCCCTCTGCCTCCAAGATCCCCCAGCCAGCCAACCCACCCTTTTATCACACTTTATTAGTCACAATGCAACCCACTAAAGGCAAGGCTGTTCATCTTCTTTGGTAATAAGTACAGCTGTGACTTATCAGGGGCAAGGTTGCCTGTAATCTCTTCTTCTACACCTACCTTTCACAAATTCTAGAATAAAGAAAGGGTGTTTAATTTGTTAGTTTGCTTTTACCTCAACATTACAGACAGGAAAATACCCCTGTCCTTGTTTCCTTGCTTTAAATTCCAGATAATGAGTCAGGATGCAATGGCAAGTCTAACTAATAAAGGTACTCAACTACATTACAGCAACAACAGACAGCCAAAACAAAACAAAAACACAACCAAGCCATTATAGGCAGAAAAATCATTATCACTGCCACTCAGTGCTCAGTTACAGGCACATATTAATGATTCACAGTCAATTCATGAAGATTTATTGAACAAAAGGATGGCTATATCCACAGAATAGATTCTTCACAGTGAAAAATCTGATGCTAAGGATACCTTCTGCAGTACAAATGCTGTCAGATGCAGAACTGCAGACAAAATATTTATACAAACCTAATTTTGCCGGGTATTATTCACAAAATGTTCATTCTAGCAAGCATATGGTACCTTCAAAGGTGACGTTTCTCCTTCCAAGAAATGCTGGCTTGATTACAATAGGGAGTTGGGTCTACAGAATGCCTTGGCTAGAAACAAAGCAGTGGAGTTAGAAATGGGAAAGAATGCAAAGACTGATCCTGGGGATGGAGCTAAGTTTGCCAAAGCTGTATCAGGCCATTCCTTCTGGGGCTGGTGGTACTGTCACCCACCTGAAGACTACAGCCAGCCCTCCCTCCTCTGGGAAAACCAAGGAATCAGTGGCTGCTCTTCCCCTTAGGCACTGATTTGCAGAAATTGGGAAGGAAAAAGCTCGTGCACTGAGGTGTCACCCAGCTGGTTGAGCTGAACCTGAGGGTGTCAGAGAGCCAGGAACGTGGGCACATGTCCCATCCTTGTCACCCAGCTGTAACCTGGGTGCCCATGGCCTCCTCCCAGCAGGAGCAGCAGGGCAGCAAGGAGAGAAAGAAGGACTCAGATCCTTTCTCAGATGCTCTGTTCTCCTTCATCACAAATTGCAAACTTTGTCATACACACTGGAGAAACAGCCTGGCTGAGATCCAAAATCAATGTTAAAGCCAGCAATGTATGTTTTTATCCCACTGAGCAGCTCAGGAACCCGATGGGCTCTCACCTTGCTATCACCCAGCACAAGAGATGACACAGAGCATCTGCTTGTGCAGTTACAAAGTTGTTCATTGGTGACACAAAAAAAAGCATGACAGTCAGTTCAGAAATATATTTTAAAACAGGATGACAGAGGTCAAACTAAGAAGGGTGTTAAAAAAAAAGTTGGCAGCAGTTATTCACAGCTTTTCACCATAAGAGAACTATGGGGCATCCTATGGAATGAGAGGCTGTGGTGCTGACTTACAGCAATTGTGCTGTTTATTACAGCAGGATGTTGGGATATCCAGAGCTCTGAGTGGATTGGATACACACAGGCCCAGTGTCATTAAAGCTAATGGTTGGGGTGGTGTGTAGAGCCTCTGGCCTGGGAAGGCCTTACCCTGAGAAATTAGGGGGAGATATATGGTGGAAGGATCATTCTACACTTTCCCTGCATCTTATTTCATTCTTCTAAACACCAATTATTGACTGTTTGCAGGGGTGAGATGCTGGGATATACAGATGACAGCAGTCTGTGCTGTTATCAATCCAGTTTTGGATGTGCACCCTCAGGGCCAAGTCTCTTACAAGTGTGGTGACTACCTTTCAGAACACAATATGTGCAATCTAAATTTTAAAATGCCCATATGCTTTGCTATTCTAGTTCTCCTTTGTGTGAATCTTTGAATTTTAATATGCGTGTCCAAATGTTCAATGATAAAACATGCAGCTCATGTCAGCAGTAAAATGCATAGTAATTTATTAACTTTTTCAGTGTGAATACAAATTGATTTGATGATGTGCCACATAATGAAAAAATATTTGCAGTCACAACTTGCATTCTAGTGGCTTCATTTTTTTAAATTAAAACATTACAAAGAGTTTGAAAACTGCACAACACTTGATGGCCAATAAGAAACACTAACACTATGAAAAGTAATCAATGCTTCTACATATCTTTGAAGACACTTTTGATTCAGAAATCGTTTTTCAAACTCAGGTTGCCATATATTGTTTCACTGGGCATTTGTAAGAATTTTTGGCAAAAAACCCCATTGTTTTTATTTAGGGCAACCCTGGAACTCAGTACCATTTAGTTACATGTAAGTCACTGTATTTAGTACATTATAATGTACTAAGGTCACTGTAGTTTGGGGTTCTTTCCAAAGAGAATTTTTGGGTATTAAGTTTACTGTGGTGGAATCTGGATCTAGAGACATGTGAAGACCTGATCATTCCTTGGTTTCTGTCCAGCCTGTTAGCTGGATCTTCTAATTTGCAATACTATCTTTTATCTGTGGTATGACCTCTACCATTGACTTTGATCAGCACTAAGAAGCAGGCAGCCAAAATAGCAGCAGGCAAAAATA
This sequence comes from Oenanthe melanoleuca, assembly GCF_029582105.1. NCBI lineage: Eukaryota > Metazoa > Chordata > Aves > Passeriformes > Muscicapidae > Oenanthe > Oenanthe melanoleuca. The sequence continues at coordinate 5,586,297 of NC_079349.1, forward strand.
GAACATCATTGTTAGAAACGCCTTCAATCAAGTGAATTCTGGTAGTTGCTCTTCCTCCCAAAGCCTCTCATGAAGTAACAAAGGTATTTGTGCCCTAACTGAATAATAATATGCTAAACTCCCTCTGAACTACAAGTTCTATTGTAGTTCTCCTTATAGCCCAAAGCCCTGGATCCTGAAACAGGCCATAATGCACTTTTGTATGGCTGGTAATGAACCATTTCAAATGAATACTGCATACTGAAGGAATTACATGCTGTGTAATTGATCTAAAGAACAGATTAGGACTGCTGCTATTTCATTAAATCTTATTAGCTCTGACTTAAGTACTTAAAATTGCAGCTATCCTGTGTCAGATAGATTACACCCCTTGTCACATGGCAAGTGAGGTTTTCATCTACCAGACCACAGTTTTTCTAAAGGAACAGGCTGATAAAAAGGAATATAAATGAAGGATCATGAAGGCTTCATCTTCAGACACATTGAGCCCCAAATGATTCATTCAACTGAGAGAAATACTTCAACACTATCAAAATACACATGAAGACCTGTTGTTTGTTCCATATTTTGGTCTTAGATCAATTCTGTGGAACCTGAGTTTGGTTTTTAGCATGTGGAACTGCCCTGAAGAGTTCCAGTGGGTGAGCACAATGGAGATCTTACATGACTGCAGGGGAATCCACTGGGTCCTTCCACAGCATCAACTTTTCTCTTGGTTCCTTCCCACTGGAGCTTGGCCAGCCTCAGGGACCAGCAGGTCACTAAGGCCAGGGGACAGTTCTGCCCCAGGAACAAATAGATTCAATCAAAGCAAAATTAAATTCAGCTTTGAAAATAGTTTGTAGCTCTCAGAAAAGAAAGGGCTTTTTATTACCTGAAGCCTCAAGCTAATTTTTAGGGACCCTGACATGCTTAGAAAAGTATGTTTTTCCTGGCTTGCCTTTCACAACAGTGTGCTAGATTTTCTTACCAGTGTGCTGGTCTTTCTTGCCTTCTATTCTTTTGTCCTGTGACCTAGTATTTAGCTCCATAATCCCCTAAATCAAACAAAATAGCATAGAAAGCCTTTGATCTGAATTTTCTCCACAAGGCATATTACACTACATTGAATACTTTTCATGAGATCTAGAATGCTGCACTGTGGGAAACAAGACTGAAAATTTCAACACCATTAAGCAAGATCTCAGATTATAGTAAGGGGTGAAATAGTGACAAAAGAACCATAGACTTTGGTTAAAACAGATAATACTCAAGGCTTTTTTTATTATTATTCCTTTGATGAGAGAATATTTAAGACCCTCTCACATGCAGAGTCACCATGTCAGTACCACAGCCAAAGCAGTGGTTCATACAGATAAAGAATAAAGTAAAATTAATCCAACAGATGCGTTTTGCAAATATAAGAAATTGTTCCAACAAGTCTTAAAAAAATGACAATCACATAAAATACCAACTCCACCTTTTAAGAGTTATTTGATTTCTTTTATATTATTTTGTAAATCTCAAAGCCATTTATCTATCACAAAAACCTGTTTTCCTTCTTATACTTTTTAAGTCTGGTTCTTGCAAGCCAACCACTCAGACAGTGTGGCCACAGTCAAATGCTCTGCACTGAGGGGCGAAATTCCAAGACAACCAATTCTCTTTCACCATGGTGGTGTCAGAGTGAAGGTTGGAAATCTCCCTTGAAATCTCTGCCAGTAAACACAGATCTGTCTGGTCCTCTCAGCTTCAAAGCTCCTAAACTGCCCCTGCAAGGCTCCTTTTAGGAGAGAAGATTTAAACCCTGGCGTTCCTCTAAATATTCAGCTTTCCTTTTTCATTTACCCAGGGTTTGAAAGGCTTGCTGCCCCACTGCTAACCAAGGATCAAGTGTAGATTGCTAATCCAGGACAAGGAAAAATAAAAGGGAAAAAGAAAGCACATGGCATATTTGCTTCTGTTCAGTACTGTACCTTTATACTCTAATAGGTATTTACTAGTCACACTGATACATAATTAATTTCCACTTCCTGCCATGTTCATATAAAATAGTTAGCACTTACTCACTGGAAAGACTAAAAGTGAGTGTGAATGATCTGTTACTCCCTCCAAATCTCACCTGGCAAAACCATATTTTCCTTCTTTTGCCTTCTCACCTCCCTCAAGGAGTAAAACTCCATCAGAGCAAACAAAAGGAGAATACCGCTTTCATACATTTTAAAAGGTGGAAATTGTATTTGGAGAGAAGATGAAAACTCACAGACTCATTCCTGTACAAACCCTTCAACATCTGCTGCATAGATGGTAAATATAATTTTAAATTGTCTGATAGCTTAACATAAGGAAATTAAATGCAGGGCAGCTGTTCCCAATCTATATTTAGCCTGAAGGTTCCTACCTGTTTTAGACCTGCAGGAGGGCTTGAATACTGAGATTGTCCAGGATTTTATACAGTATTGCTTGATTTATTAAAGATGCTATTCTCCCTGCAGGTCTTATTACACTGTTCAAAAGGCTGTGTACAACTTACCAGAAACACAGAATTTTAAGCTTTTTTGTATCTAGACTCTCACCCAGAATTATTCTTTTATATATATTCATGTGTAACCTGGTCCATGAGACATGAATAAAGATCAGCAATTAGCCACAAGTAAACTCCAGGAGAATTGGCTTTGTATTGCATCTTTCACACTCTATTTCAAGAATAAAACTGAGGCAAAATACAGTGGTATGCTTTCCAAACACTAACCAAAAGTTGACAAGAACTGATGGATTTTGTTAAAAGTAAATATTTTATTACATATCATGCCCTTGAAAAATTAACTTTGTTTCCATTCTATTTTTCTCAGCATGCCTTGAAATAGGAATGGCAAAAGTTATTCAAGGAACAGATCACCAAGATTCAGGGTACCAGTGAGTGCAATTACCTATTTTCCTGGCTCAGTAAAACAAAACAAAATTTTAAAAAATTAACTACAAAATATTAAACTGTGAAATTAACAGATACCACCAGTGTCTCCCCTTCAGTATGACTGATATCATCTGTACAGAAAAGCTGTGTGCCATGGACACACATCCAAAATCTGCTGATGACAGTGGTCATCAATTTTGACAGCCTTTTGGATAAGACCTTGTCCCTGCTCTGTCCATATGCACTGATCCTGCATGAACCACCAGATACATTATTAAATTCAGGTTCAAAAAGATGCTGCCAATGGGTCAGCTACAGTAAAATATTTTTATTTCAGAGTAACAGTATTTATATATGCTCCCTACCTCTTGCTCTAATTTGCCTTCTTATCTCTAGGCTTGTGTTTGTTTTTCAAATGCTGAAAAGACTCTGTTGGTTTGTTCAGGAAATTTGTCTAGACAGTGCTCACAAAGCATATTTGCTCACATTTGACATTTTCACAGGATGGGAAACAAAATGGAAGATCCAAGGATGGCACCTAAGCCAGTCAATTTATTTCCAGGAGTATCCTTGTTCCAGGCAGTCTCCGGAACAACACAACAGTGACCTGCAGGACAGGGACCCACACACACTCAGGGCTTTGGGGCCAGCTGAGGCCTCCTGAAATCCATCCATCCACCAGGATATTTACTGCCTCAGAAGAGCCAAATATCCAAGTGCTAAATTGTGATGCCTCTAGAGCCAGCAAATGTAAAATGTGGCAATATCACAGAGCATGTGGCTATTTTACCTATTTAACATTTACCTGTGTCTAACTAGAAGAGGTCTCTAAAATGCTGCTTCCCAGCAGCCTGAAGGTTGAGAACCACCTGTAAACATTTGCAGAACAGTCTCTTTCCAGAAACAGAGACTCCTAATCAATCTTGAAATGTATCATATATTATAATATATTTCCAGTGTTATTTACAGGTCTTCTTGTTTAGTACAACGAACCAGACATGCTGAAAAGGTAGGATTTTTCCAGTCCTCTTTTATACGAAGTACAATAAAAAAGGCACATAATTATTCACCATAGGAGTTGTGCACCAGTCCAGAACTTAAAGCTAAAAAGCTACCCATCAGAGAACTCTCTTTGTGAGGCAGTATTGGGATGTCCCCTTTGAACTCAGCATAGAAAGATCTGTCTGTCAATTCCTCTAGGAGAGCTTAAGGAACCCACTTTCCTGTTGTGTTCTGGTCTTCACAAGATTCCCAAAATCAAACTCCCGTTAAGCTTCCCACGTCATCTGCTGAAGCAAGGAAGAGTCAAACAGGGCATGTGTGTGTCTGCTTTCCTTTTTCTTCTTTCTTTCCTTGGAATGCCCAGCTGTGGAGGACTCTTGAGAGCCAAGACCTGTTCAAACTAATTTAAGACAGATGCCTGACGAGCTATGGCACAGTGAGCAATGGACACCAGCAGCAGAGGCAGCTCAGCCCCACAGTCAGTGCCGACCGTGCTTGATCCAGTTTCTGATCATCCATTTCTGCCCCGAGCACCTCTGTACAACTAATCTGAGCCCAAAATTTGCATCCTTTGACATTTCCACTTCTAGACAACGGCCTGTGTCTCTGCTGATGATTGGACCATTCTGGGAAAAAAAGAAGGGTAAAGAAAAAGGATTAGACAAAGGAATGTGAAAGGTGAACAGACTAGGAAAAACAATGCTAGATTGTAAATCCTTTAAAAACATAAAATGCATTTCTGTATATATCAAGTGCTAAGTGCCTCAGAAAGTGCTAGAAATTCCTAGGGAAAGCTAGCTAATATATGAAAAGTACCAATACAATTCCTTGATAATTTTACATTTAGGAATTGCTGGGAAAATCCTGTCAAATCACTAGAAAATCTCTAAAAAGCACTAGTGAGTCCCTACAGAGCCCAAGAAATAAGAAATCCCAGAGACTGTAATAATGCTTTTCAAAGTTTAAAAATGATTTGAAGAATCTCGATCTTAAAAAATGCCTATAAAGGTGCTAGAAAAATTCTAGAAAAGTTCTAGATGCAAAAACTCCTGGACAATAAACAATTGCAAAAATGTTCTTGACAACCAGGACAGAAATTGAGACTATTCCGAGACAGGATAAGTAAAAATTCCTAGAAAGCATATCTGAATAATTTCTAGTAATAATGAGAGAATATTCCTGGGTAGCACATGATCTATGGAAAACATATCTGACTATTTCTAAAAAGTACTGGGGGAAATTCCTAGTATGTCCCTCCAAAGACCTCCTTGTTTTTCATTAAATACTCCCTAGAGCATCACTCCAGTTTATCTCCTCAAGGCTTCCCGAACTCTTCTTTTTCACCTGTGTGAAATCCCAGAACCTCTGTGCTGGCCTCAGGACGTCTTCACACTTCTTGAGGGTGGGTGTCCTGCCCTTGCCATCGTCCACCAGGCATTTGGAGTCGGGCAGGAAGGCGGTGGAGCCCAGGGGCCCCAGCTGCAGGACACCTTCCGAGCTGTAGCGCACAAGCTGGGGAGAAAGGAGAGCTCTGAGCTGCTGGGGAGCCCTGGGGCTGCCTGGCACATCTTGGGAATGCTGGTAAAACCTAGAACGTGACATTCCCTTCTCCCACACCTCACTCCCCACCCACTATTTCACTGCAAAAAGGGCAATCAAGGAAGTGAAGTAATCAATATGTAAATCGTGCCCACTCAGCAGGAGTTGATTTAACAAGGACACAATGTCAATTTTTGTCGTGCGGTTTGTTCTTAAGAGCTCTCTTAGAGGCTATTGATAGCAACAAGTCTAATTAGTTTTTGTAAATAAACATTACTGAAAAAATCCAACCGTGCAACCAGTATCCAAAAATATGAGAGGGAAAAAAAAAAAACCATGAGGGAAATGGCAGCAAATTTGCTAACATATGCTTCAGGCCTACATAATAAGAATGACACTCTGGTATTTCAGTTTTGTGTAAAAGCACATTAAAGCAAAAATGCACGATGCTAATTTGGCAGCAGGCCAATACATCAAATCAGACTTATCTACTTCTCACTTCTGTGCTTAAACCCAGAGTCATTAAACCAGCATAATATTTTGCCCTTCTTACTCTTAAAGTGCAACACCCAGGTGCCAAAAGACTGCAGAGTGGAGGCAGCCACGTGGCTTGTGTGCTGTGAGTCTGGATGCTGCAGGGTGAGGATCTGAGCCACCAAAGAAATGCAATTACCACCCAGGAAATTCACTGCCTGTCTGGTCCTATTCTGCTATATGGCTGGAATTAACAAGAATGGGAAGGAAGGTCAGAAGTGCCTGGCATTTATTGGATGCCACTGACCAGTGTGTGAGATATCATTAAGAGTCAATCAAAAAAACTCAAATTAGAGTCTGCCTTTCTACTGCCATCCTTATTAACCTCAGAAGAGTCATGCTGTGAATAATCATTTCTTGCTGGTGGTAAAAAGAGCATGGTCTACTTGCTCCCAGACCAGATGCTCTTTGACATAGTATGTGTTCATTTTCCCACCTGCCACTTCTGTTCAGAGCAGCCATGTGGAGCACAGAGGTAGAAGAGAGCCTACATCAGAGAGAGCAGAGAGATAACCACACGAGGATGCTCTGGGTGTGAACAGTGCCTTTGTCACAGCACAGTCTGTACACACTAAATCAAGACACTTTTGGCTTTTTTTTCCACTCTCAGGTTAGGAGGGACATTCATAAAATAAGCTCAAGCAAGCAAAATAATTCAAAATATGAAAGGACTGCCAGGTCAGATAAATTAACTTTGTTTTTTCATATAAAAAGGAGATGGGAAAAAAATACAAATAAAATACAACGTTTTCTTTCTCTCCCCTTTTTTTTTTCTTTTAGATAAAGCCTGACTGTGTATTTCACACTTTTATTTAATGGGTTTTCAGCAGAGTTCAAATGAACTGTGGGTATGGCTGAAACACTGACCAGAAAATGTATTCATCTTGCAGTGTTTATTATCTTTCTGTAGTCCCAAAATATCACCCCACAGGCTTGTTGGCTTTGCCTTATGTAAATAATCAGAAGCACTGTTTATAAAGGGCTGTCTGCTCTGTAGGATAGGATCGATTTTCCTTTGTGAGACGAGCAGCATTTTCTGTACTCTTATTAAAATGGTCTAAAACATTCTTTGCCATCAGAATCTCAGTAGCCAGAGCTACATGAGCTCTGCATCACAGTGGCCATGCACTTTGCTATAGAGCAGCCTGTCAAAGCAGAAAGTGCCAGTCCTGCTTAGGCTTTACAAGTGGAAGATACCTTAACTCTATTCTAAACTATCTGCAGTATTGAAAGTGGCAGTTTGTGTTACAGCTCAAGAGGGTCAGGGATGGCTCAGTGCAGGAAACTCTTATCTGTACAATCTTGAGACAAATGGAACAACATGGGCTTAATTTCCTGAATCTGCACTTTCTGTCAGGTTTTTATGGCTGTTCCAACAGTCATGAAAACTTAAGCTTATCCCACAATACAATAGAATTCTAAAAAAAACCACTCACAAAGAATTATCTCAGTTGAGACCATATTACATAGGAAAGCTATGAAACCTGCTTCTACAAAATCAGAAATAAGGGTTCAAGAAACTACAATATGATTAATAAAATCTCCCTCCAAAGAATTCCTATCTTAACTTCCTAGAGACAAAATAAAGTGTGAAAATAAACAAGCATTAAAATAAGTTGCTTGTTACTACAGGCTAGAAAGCAAGAACTGGGATACAGTCAATTAAAACTATACCCCCTGTGTTTAAACTTGATCTTCAGTGTCACTAACAAATCCACAAAGAAATAATCCCTGAATTTGTGTTAGGACTGTGGGCATGATTCCTCATGTCAAATCCATTGCCAGTGCCAAGCAGCCAAAATTAAATGACAAAGTCCTCTTTATTAAGAAATATTAAATCTTATTAATTAAAAAAATCTGTGCAGGTTTTGATGGATTGAGATCCTTAGATACCCACACACCCCAAACTGCAAGCTGCAGAACAGAAGCACACTTTTATACATCACATGTATAAAAGGGGATGGACCTTCACTCAGATTTACTCTTTTATCTGGGAAGACCTGAAGGATTCAAATGACACTGAAGCCAAGTGCTCTATTAAATACTTGAGATCTAATCCTGATGCCATCTGCTATACTGATATAAGATAGTTTTCTCTTCAACATTCAGAAATCTGAGCAGAATGTAAAAAATGTCAACGGTTGTTTCTAAAAGCCAACATACCTGGATCAAAAATAGTCAGTGCTGCTGCCTATGGAATACGATCCTCCAGGAATATTAATGTGGCAAGAAAATGAAACCTTTTAACTGGAGGATTTGACTTCAAAAACATCCATTACTGCTAATTTCCAGTCAAGTGAAAAAAGCACCAAATGGTTACAGGTAATTGTTTGTAGGAAACAGTTAGTAGGATGGGCCTTGTGGCTTTCCACATTAAATTTCTCTCTCTCAGTCTTGTTCTCCAGGCAAAAGAAAATCTTTAATGGTACTTCAGTCCTGCAGTTAAGGCAAGCTGTCAGCTGACTCAGGGACTGAAACAGCAGTGATGCAGGAATCCCAAACACCCTACATCTCCAGAACACCTGTCCCCTCAAGGCAAACAGATCACAAGTTATCAAAGGTCCATGTTTGTGCCAGAATCCCACCCGCCGCTTCCTGCAAGGGGAGAAACCACCTGTTCATCCACCCTGCTGCCCTGCACACAAATCTGGGCAGGCACAGCTCTACCCAGCAGAACGTTAAATATCTGCCCTCTAGCAAGAGTTTAAACAGAGCCTTTCATCTCCTCCCATTCTGTGTTTGTGTAGCTGGGGATCCGAGCTCGGAGCTCTCCCTTCCTTCTGGCTGCTCTCAATGCAGGGGGAGTTCTGTCTCTCCCAGCTGCAGTGCCTCCCCTCTCTCTGCTCTGAAAGGAAAGGCAGGAGGGTGGAGCAGGAGGATGTTCACTGTGGTCTTTCCATCCCAAAATGCCATTTCATTAAGTTCTCCTCTCTTTCACATACCATATAATCAGCTCCACACAGTCTCTGAGACAATGAATATTTCCAGCGTTATATTCTGAGGTTGTGTATAGCTCAAAACCTGCATGTCCTGTAACCATTCTATGAAGCTTCCAGAAAAATGCATTCCAGTTTTGGGGGTGTTGTATCCATCCTCACAACCCTACTTTTTATTATTTTTTAAAGATTTATTTTACAACAAAAGTGTATAGAACCACTGGGCTTTGCAGCTGATTGTCCAACAGAGGCCACACACAGAGGCAGAGCAGCTCAAGACTCCAAATATATTCCTTTATTTACAAATCTTCTGTAGCCCTGGACTGTTTCTCCCAGCAGTTTTTGTAAACAGTTTTTTCCTGAAAGCCACTAGACTCAAACTTCAGATCCCATGAACACATATAAAAGGGACACTACTTTTCTGTAAAGTAGGTTTTGAAATCAACAGATGCAAAACCCTGTCTGGATATTCTTAGCTGTTAGCTTACAATGACTTAGCTCAAGTCAAACTCTTCAAACTAAGTTGATATAAACTCAGGCTAAATGCATTCCAGAGTATCCATAAAAGAGTTTGTCCCTGCTTAAATAAAGAAATTGAAAAGCTGATGTCATTACAAAGATGTGATTTATCATGGTGAAAACTGATCTTGAAAATGTACATAGGGAAAGGCATTTTGTTCATGGGCAGTCACAGTGGAGTGGTTTTATTTTGCCACTGTAAGGCAGGACAACAACAAAACAGAAGGGTAAGACATGGAGAAAAGAACATTTTATCACAGATAAACAGTAATCTTGCTACTAACTCAGCTTTCTTTAAACACCTGTCTGACTTGGGTGGGTTTCAGTGGAGCCATGTGTACATTAAATCACTGGTAATCAGCTTGTCAGAATTGAAAAGTATGAAAAACAAACAAGGCTGTAGCTGAACAGGGGGAGGCTTTCACATTGGTAGGACATATAAACACCAGTGATAACTCAACTGGGAAAGTGAGTTCTGTATTTATATTAATTTATATTCAATAGGCATGTACACATAACCCAAATCTCAGCTCAGTAGGGGTATTTTATGTCCTATGCTTGAGATGAAAAATGTCAGAAATGGAAAGCTAAATGCAGCAGACAACTATGCTCACCCAGGCTGATTAGAAGAGGGGCTTTAAAAATGTTTATTTAATATATTAAAACACTTGCTGTCAACACCTTTCATGCTATGTGCTTGAATATCCTTGATTAGGGTTTGTGCAGCTGTGGTTCTCACACTGAATTAATTTTGTAAATTGTGGTGAGATGATAGAAGTTTTCCAGCTGTGTAATCATTAATTAACTTGGCTGCATTTGAGTGACTCCAACCCATGCATGTCTGTGAAATACCCAACTTAGATAAAACATCACCTCTGTCTTCACTTGGTACTTCTTGCAGAATGAAAACTCTTTTCCTGTTTTTTGTTGGTTTGTTTGCTAGTTTTAAAGGGAAATGGAAAAAATTCACTATAGCTTATGCCCTCATCTATTTTCTTCCTCAAGTCAAAGCCTGACTGTGAAACAGGAATCAGGGAGGCAAACAACCTGGTTAAGGACTTAAACTGCAAAATAAATTACAGTCAGAACCATTTATTTCATTACTCCTCTAAGTGCTAGCACACTGATGGAGATTAGATGTTGCTAAGGGGCTTTCTGGAAGGACTTAAATTTGCAACTTTCTGTTCAGATTAGAATGGAGCAAGAGACTGAACTCTCTCTGAGCGCCTTGACATCGCTAACGAGAGTCTTCTTGAGCAGCTAATTTACATCTAATTAAGCAATGCTATTTTGTTACCTTATTCAAAGGCTGCTCCTTCCACTTCTACTAGGAGAGTGTCAGTCAAATACTCCATAATGATCCTGCCAAGGTGGACATTGTGCCAGCAGGAATTACTGTCTGTCTTACTTTGTCTCTTGCTGATGCACAAGGCAGGACTCCCAATCAATATATGTATGACTGAACCTTGGATAATTGTTAAGCCTGATAAGGTCAGAGTTTATTTACACATGAGAATGTTCATTAACACAGTTTTGATTCAGATGCTACTTCAAAAGAAACTAGAACTGTATTTCAGAAGAAGCTCAAGTCCTGGATTTAAATAATATCCAACTTGTATAAGTAAAATCACTATGAGCACGGAAGGAAGAAATGTCATTTAAACATCTCCAGACATCTATAAGAAAATAATAATATGCACAGGGACGGACCAAAAAAAAAAAATTTCTATTTTAGAAAAGCCATAACTTATAGGATATTCTTAATTCCCTTTGAAGTTGATGTTAATATGTGCTTAACATTTTGCCTACTTGGGGAATCAAGTCAGCAGCTTGATAAATATTTCTGCCCAGGAGCCTGTTGGACCAAAGAACAGTTAAATTAAAGAAGAACCATGAATAAGTCATGCCGTAACAAGAACTGCTCGCTCACACAGACTACCTAAATTAATTCATCTTCAGTGGACCCCTGTTATTTAAACAAACTAACATGATTCTTCAGTTTTCCTAACTGGGAACTTCAAAGTATGGATTCACATGCTGTCCATGGAAAAGGCACCTGACAAGACTGGAGAAAAGCCAGACATTTGCCTTTGCAGCTCAGGAATTACAGTGCCAAACTCAACCCAAACACACCAATCTACTCTTTGTTTCTTGAGAATATTCTCTCAGTCCAAGGTTTGTGGCTGATGATGGGATTTCCCCCATTTACCTGGGAGGACATTCCATGGCATGGATACAGGATGGCTTTGTCATCCTCTTCAGCCCCCTGATCCAGGCAGTAGCCACTGGCTTTGCTGTTCCGCACCTAGAACCAGATCAGAATAAATCAGTTCAGTCAGAAATTATTCCCTGTTTTAGTCCTGTCCAGTTAAATCAGCTGTGCTGCAGCTGCTGAAACAAGTACTATGTAAATCTGCTCTCTGAGAGACACATGCTCCTCCTTCAGCTATGACAGGGTGCCAGCAGTGAATCTGCTCCAGGAAAAGACATTATTTGGACAACCTGATGTCTTTACACACCTTGGGTCAGAGTTACATTTTTGGCAATTACTCATGGATCAGAACTTCCTAAAATTCACCCTAAGAAACCCAGGCCAAGTTTTGCTCCAAATTGCCATTGTGCAAATATAAGTTGTAACCCTATATATTGAGAATCTGGCTTTACAAACAGGATAGGAACTACCCAGGATTGGTGTTGGATGTGACATGCTTTTGTGTCTTGCTATGTCTGATATAAAACCAAAAAAGCATGTAAAAAATTTTTGTTTGAACTGAAAACAGAGTACATTATTGTGTACAGAAGTGACATAAAGCACATTTTATGAAAGGGCACAGGTTCAGAGATCCAAGGAAATAAAAAATTCCTGTGCCTCCCCAGAAAAAGAGAATTTACAAGCCTATAAAATCTGGGATGGAGCTCTTGTGAAAACTCTTTCAGCCTTTCTCTTGAGGCTGGCAGCATTACACACATATTTTGAACATAGAAAAACTTTAGAGATATCGTAAACAAGAAGTTATTTACACAGACACCTCAAAAGACTCAACAGGTCAGTTTTGGTTTAGACTGTGAAGTACCTGTGTGGCCACTCCATAATTTAGAAACAGTTGCTGCATAAGGTGTCAGAAAAAATCAGTATATAATCCTTCATATTATGGTGTATAAGCATAACAGGGAATCTGACTGGATAAGGGGCTCACCAACAACCAAATTTCAGGAGGTTTATTTTATGGCTTGGGTGCTATAAAGGCTAAAGAAGATGAAGGCAGCTTTATGAGATGGCTTTAAAAAAAGGGGAATTGAATTGCTAAGAAATATATTTTTACTACTGTTTCAATCTGTTTCACATCTACTCAATACATTTCCTTGAAACTCACAAAAATCCAGACATCTTTTCCTCCAGGAGAATAATCAGAAGAGAAAGTATTTAACAACAAGCTGAGTGTCATTTAGGATGAACCCTAAAGACTGAAAGGGATCTAGGTAGATTTATACCAGGTAAGTACCTTGTGTGCCTCTATTTTATTAAAAATGTTAAAGAATTTGACATTTGCATCACTGAACTTCCTGTCTGACTCCAAAACCTTCTATGTGACAGCTCAAGAGGAACAAACTTTGTTTTAGAGCCCAGATTGCTCAGGGTCTGGTATAATTGACACAACATTGGCACTTCTGCCAATGTTCTTCACTGTTAACGACCTTCTCAGAGCTGACAGATACCAACAGCTCCTCTTGAATTTACTGAATGCCTTTTCTCAGTTCCTGAAGGGGATAGTTACATTGGGATGTAAAGTGATATTATGGAAAAATGCACTTTGTATCAATGTCTCAAGTGCCTGACTTATTTTTGTATTAAGCCAATCAAACAGAAGAGGAAGGAACAGTCTCCATTTAGTTGTCTTGTGGGTAAATATATTGCCTTCAGATTTAATTGCAGCTCATGTAGACAATTATTTTAGCTCCGTTGACCGCTGACGTTGTCTTTATGATGTCGGTGGCATCTTATTTGGGAAATGATAGCCTCAAACTTTTGTGTCAGTATTTTCAAATGAGAGCCAAGGAGGCTGCATGTCACTGTCAGTAAGGATGACTCCACCTGCTGCCCTCCAAGGGGCTTCTCAAAGCCACCCTCCTCAGTGCTGACTGAAAGGAGGGCAGGGCAGTTTTGCTGGCAGTGCTGATGTGTAGCTGCTCTGTAATGCTGTAGGCAGCTCTGAAAGGAGAGGGCTGCTCGAGTGCAGCTGTTGTGTGTTCCCAAAGACATACTGTACCTCTCCATAAGTGACTGTGTTATTGTAAACCCTCATCTCAGGGTACACGTTCTCCAAGTACCACTTAAAGCTCCGGCACTGCAGCCGCTGTCGCAGAGCAATCCTCTCAGAAACGTCTCCAAAGTCAACTCCGGGGTTCTGCAAAGCAGAAAGCAAATGAAGAAATCTCACTGCACTGGCTTTATGGTTGCTATCTTTACTGAAATCAACTTGGAGTTCATTTTGGTTACCAAGCTGTATTTCCCTCTTTTCCATCTTTTGTTGTAAGAGCAGCTCATCAAACAGCAGCTGTTGAGTGCTCACAATAATTATTAATGAAAGCCAGTGGGAAAATGACCATAAAGAACAAGCAAAACCCAAAAATAAATCAAAATAATAAGAATACAATAAGAATGTTGTTACTTACAGCAGTTCTAAGTGTTTGCAATCAATATTGAAGCCTTTCAGATTCTTTTAGAATTAAGGCAGTAATTCTGATCTAAAATATTGCAGCTTAGTCATACTTTATTCCAGTAAGAGATTTGAATATTCAGTAATGTAAATGATGTCAGAACAGATCTGCTAAAACTTCAAAGCAAAGCTACTCAAAAAGTCATTAAGCTCCACTAAGCATTCATATAGACCAGCATTCAGTTTTTACTAGACCTGGAGCTCATTTGCAGACTTGAGCCACAGAATGCAGTTAAACTCAAAACTTTTATAATTCTGCTTCAGAATTTAATTCACGTTTAAATACAAATCCCATGAAAGACACAGGCTGGAAGATTCAAGTTAATATGAACTAAGTCAGCCATTTAAAACTGGTTGGTCCTGAGTTAGAGTCTGTTGATTTAAGGTGTTATAAATCACCACAGTTCAACATTAAGACAGTAAGAGTTACCTCATCCAGAAACCTTTTCCGACACTATATTAATCAAATGGACTGAAACTGGGGAGTTTTGCATGAAATCTCTCTGAAGTGCCTTGTGCTTTTCCTCCAGAAGAATATCTGTACATTTTACAGATTGTTTCTAATGCAGAGTTACAAGACAGCAGCAAATCTTAGCTCAGGGTTTATTAAGATCCCCAACAGATGCCTGGTTTTCAGGAGAGAATACAAGTGCAATACTGAACAGGTTTTCCTACTTGCCACACAAAGAGTTTGCAGTGCTCACTGCTGCTTGCTGATGCACGTTCTGTCAGGAGCCCTCAGCACAGCATCCATTCAAATGAATGTTAATTTACGTAGTACTTGAGGCTGCCTGGAAGGAGAGCAATCCTCTGAGGCACTCAGTGCAATAAATCATTTAATGTAAGATTCCTTTATCACTGAAATTGCTGAGGAATAAATCATAAGTGGGGACATGCCAAGTATTTGGTTAACTGAAATAAAGCTGTGCTGACCTGCTGCTGAAGGTTGTAGGAACATGATCTTGCAGGTGTGCCAAGACTATCTGCTGATCTAGATATACAATATGCACACATTCTCAATAACTTAAATAATCTCAAAATAACTTTGAGTTGTGAAAAAGATGGTGGGAGTTACAGAAGAGTTAATTTGGATCAATTTTGTGGTATGGGACAATGCATGTGTTTTACCTGCCTCTTTTCTGCCCTATTTAAAACAAGGCCTCTTTTTGCAGTGCTGTATCTACAGAGCACAAGAGCAGCAAACTGAGCAGCTATGAAAAAGCTGTGCTCACCCCCTGTGCCAGCTGCAGTCACCATGGGCAGGTTACAGTGTGATGGTACAAGAATGAGGTGTCCACAGGATTTACTTTGTGGACATATTCTTTTTAACCAGCTATTAAGGTTTCTAATTCCCCTGCAGAAGGTTTTTGTGGTGGGTTATGCCAGTACAGTACTTCTATCATCTATACTGAATACTACAGTGAATACTGTCCTCAACACTAACATCAGCTTCCTTTTCCTGAGAGCTAATAGCCTTATTTTTATGATGCACATTTTACCAATCAATCAATTTACTTTATGGAAAGAAAATTTTAATGTTCAGTACTTCTGCTGATTTTATGTCTTTCATTGCGCCTGGGTTTTTTAAAAGCTCTGCTGTATAGCTCAGTGCAGAAAACTGCATCAATAAGTAATCTCAGAGAGATTAAAAGAAATCATGTTTTGGCGTAAATGCTTATTTAAATATCATCTTTTCTCAGAATTCATTTGCACATGTCATCAAGCAAGCAAATTTACAGAGGTTAGTTTTTCATCCCCTAATTGAAAACTGACCATTTTAGCAAGTGTATTTTATGTGTGCAGACAGGGCCACAATGCCCATAAATCTTTAGTGGACTGTCTTCCTCCTACTGTCACAGAAATCTTGTGTGGGAAAAGTGATGCAGTATTGCCTCTTGTTAAGGCAAAATAATTCTCTGCAATTATCTTTTGAGCCAAAAGAAGTCACCAAAAACACATTTTGGAGGCCTTGCAAAGAGTGTCCAATATTGAGCAGCAGTGAGTGAATTTAGACCTGTGAGAATATCTGACATATTCAGAGATCCCATGGACAAGGAGGAAACATTGCTCCTCTAAATATGTGTATTTTAAAAACTGTAAGAGGATAGAACAAAAATGGGGTGTCACTTATTAACTAGGTACCAAAGTATGAGTAGATGTTTAGGACAGACTAAATCTAATGAAGTCTTTCACAAGACTTCCATTACTTTAACGAACTTAGGTCATAACTGAATACTCCCAAAGATGCTGCTGGGTTTGCATATTTTCTGGTTCTTATAGGAACATTCCTGTTCTAATTTCCTTCAGCTTGGGGCAAACCCCTGCTGCAAGGGTTAACTAAACCATCCTTACCTACAGATCAGTGTATGTTACCCCTCAGCTGCTGTCCCTTTGCCCCTTCACATGAATAATTTGGATGCAAACACAGCCAAGGAGCACAGCAACAGCCAGCTTCCACCTGGCTGGGATATAACATAAAACTCTTCTCTGCAAGAATTATGCTCAGTGCAGATGTAGCATATGATGTACTTACAGAACAAAGTGATAAACTGTAGGTTCAGTTTATCTAATATTTATATTACATGGATTCCTAGAGGCCCCCACACACCATCTACAATTTGTATGTGCAGAGAGAAGCAGAACGTGCCCACATGGCACCTCAGCCTGTGGACAATAAAGCTCTTTAATGTGTGATTCTTTTATTACATTTTTTTATGCTGGTGAGGTCTACTGAGTCTCACAATGAATGATGGTATTTATTTATGGACATTTCTGTTGTCCCCACTTGTTGTAGCATATGAACACCTCAGAGTTTAACGACAACCCAAATTAACGACTTCTGGGGGAGCACATAAACCTGAGACATTTTGCTCTGCTTAAATTATAAATCTGTGTCACTGCACATAACAGTCTGGACTGAGTGCACAACTAAACTTAGACTGATGAATCAAGTTCACTTGGAAGAATTCTCTGTACTGAGCATGCACCAAAACATTTTCCCTAAGTTTAGCCTGCTTAAACTAGCTCCAAGAGCTAGTTAGGAACAGCTGCCTGTTCTCTCTGATCCTTTCTAGCCCGGCTATTAGGGCTGGAGGCTTCAATGAACTTGGCGACTTTATGCAGAAAAAAAAATCTGACCCCGTTGTTCAGGAACTAAAAAACTTTCATACTAGAAAATAACAAACAGCAAACTGAATAATTTGTACTGAACAAACCAGGAAAGATGGTACAGGGAGGTTAGTTCCATCCACAAGGGCAAATGGACAAAAGCAGGGCAAAATTAGGGCACGGCAAAGGTGTTTATAAACTTGGAGGGGGGGAGGAATTAGGGTGGGGTTTAGGGAGGAGTCCAAGAGGGAAGGGCAATTAGGTATATTAAAATTATTGCAGCAAAAAGGAACCAATGATAACAAGGGAAGCAGAGAACTTTCTGGCAATGATCAACATAGCAGAACTGGAGGATTCTAGGAGTGGTTTTTTACTCACCGCTATTGCAGTGTTTTCCCACAGCCTTAAGCTACAAGCTGCACTTACATTGGAGCCAACCCCAATAACTACCCACGTTTCTAGCTCTGCTTAAGAGTGTGAGCTGTACTTACTGCCATGGGGATGTTCCAGGCCATGTAGACGTGTGACTTGAAGTCGTCCATCCAGACCTCGGCGGCGCGCAGGGCGTTGCGCTTGGCGTAGTAGTCGATGTCGTTGTTGTAGGGCTTCTTGGTGCGCTCGATGTGCGCCACGCGGGAGCAGGGCAGCACCTCCATGCTGCCCCCGCACTGCCACACCTGGGGGCACACACAACACCCACCTGCCTTCTTTCCACCCCTCAGAGCCAGAACAAGGGGCTCTGTGCTCTGTGGGGAGTTTGCTAGGCGGAGGTGGCGGCTACTGGACGCTTCAAAAGCATCGCCCAGTTTATCACTGCAGCTGAGTCTGGGGGGATGCAGGTGGCTGCATTAGGTACAGAAATTTAGAACCATAAAGAGACAAGTCCTTCACCATAATCTCACTGTTTTTGGGACCATCAGGCAGAGAACAGATTTTCTGCCATGGCTGCTAATTTAAACTAGTGTTACTGAAACTTCAACAAAAACCAGCTGTGACATCTGGCTGTGTTTGACACATGAATGGGGTACTGAAAGGGCTCTGAGGTCACCCCAGAGCCTTCTCTTCTCCAGACTAAACATCTCCAACTCTCAGACTGTCTCCACAGGAGACCTCTCATCACCTTATTTCCCTACCCCTGAGCTGATGAAGAGGGCTAAAAGGGGCTGAGACTGTATCACCCAGCCTGCCCAGACACCATGGAACCCACACGGTGCAATTTTCTCCTGCTGATTATTTACTGTCTGAACTCTGTGGCAGGGAACAACGAGGACTTGTCTCTTTTCATCAGCAAGATCTGGAGTGATGCAGAGTGAGAGAGGGTTATGGATTCAGCTCCTGCAGGTCTGCACCTAATAGTAGAGTCTGGCTGAAGTAAATGAAAGATATTAAAATATAAGCAATAATTCAGTACTTTCCAAGGTTGCCTTTTACTGAGAATAAAAGCACATTTCCATACAAGATGCATTCCAGAACTATTCTGGAGCAGTTCTCCACCTAACCTGCCTTCTCAAGGACAAAGATAAAGTGCTTGGGAAACAGCAAATAAGATCTCCTCTGCTCTGGCTTCTCTTTTTTTAATACTATGTTAGGTAATATTTACTTGCTGCTTTCCAAACACTTCTGTAGTAAATCACTGGCCAGTGAAATTTACATTTGATAAATGGAATACACTGAAAAACACACTGCTCATAAATTTGGACTGACATGTGCTCAGGGTTTCCAATGCAAAGAGGAAGTGCTACAAAAAAAAACCCAAACAACAACAACAACAACAACAAAAGAATTAATTGTTTTTCACAATCAGAAGGAGAAATGTGCAGTACACTTTAGTATACTACTGCTATTTGCCCAACCCAGCCTGGAAGTCAGCTATTTAATGCACAGCACATTTTTCTTTCTATTTATATGCCTAATGACCTTGTAACTCTTATTTATGTATTTTGGTACCAAGGGCAAGTACATTATCAGAGTGACAGATTTATTTCTTTTGAATGCCAGTGCTCACACAAACCTGAAAACAAAAAGGTACTAAACTGCAACATTAAAGAAAACAGTTTAGCTCATCTGTAAATTCAACACAAACAGTTATTTATCAGTGATAAATTCTCCACAGATGAAATCCACAGGGAACACAGACTTTGAATGAAACAGAATAAAAAAAGGCAGCAGCAGCCTCAGGCCAGATAAGTCTCACTTGTCTGATCCTGGTGCTCAGCTCTCAGTATGGGTCTGGCTGTGGTGTGACTGCCCCATCCATGATCCCTTGGACTGCTTTCCACTGACACTCAGTCCCTTCTCCCCTTTCCCCTCAGCCCAATTTTGCTCTTTAAAGAGGCAGCACCTACTGAAGAGGAGGAAAGAAGGGAGGAAACAGCCAGGAAATACTCAAGGAAACTTTTCTTCCTCAGTAGATGCTGAAATTTACCCCAGATAAGTTGTTTTTTTGTTTTTTTTGGGTTTTTTTTTTCTGGGAACATGTCATTTTTAACACCAGCAGGGGATGTTTCCCTGGATAAGAATGGTATTTCCAATCCCAAAGAAAGAGAACTGGATGTAGAGCACAGGGGGCAGGGAGTCAGAGAGTTGTGTATCACCAGGTGAACATCCTGGTGCCACCATTTCTCCATCCCAGACAAATGTCACAGCTGCTCAGCTGTTCTCATTTCTTTCCAGGCCAGACAAGGTCTCTTGTTTTATTTGAGGAAGATCAGGTGCTGTTCAGTGGAGCACACACATGACCCAGTATCCCCACACCCTTTCAGCACATGGCTAAGTACAGCCATGTACAGATCTTGTCTCCTTCCCTTCCAGCCCCAAAATTACTTAAACTTACACTAAATAGGAGAGTTTTTTTAGTGTAATCAAATATGTGCACCCAAAACTGGGCAAGATCCCAGCAGCTGAGAGCCATCCTGTGAGATTTGGATGAATACTTGAGGATGGGATGTGAAGCACAGAGGTGAAAGGTACATGTGATGCAGAAAACCATTGCCTGTCTGCTTCCAACAAAGGATGAAAGACTGAGAAAACTTCTACTGTATGAGTCAGGTAAGAGAGAGGTGAGTCAGTGGCTGATCCTGAAACTGGTTGTTTCCCCTCCTCTTTTCATTCTCAAAACTGCACTTAATGACCCATTTTAACAGTAGCAGACAACACATTTCTTTCCACATCAAATTATGAAATTATGCCAGGAAAATAATTACATGCCTCTGTAAAGCTTTTATCAAGCAGGATCCTTAAAGTACCTTACTGGGGGAAACTATTTCTAACTGTGAACATAAAATGATGCCCAAGGCCCTCCAAAGTGACACATTTCAGGCAATCAGAGAAAACTGCCTTCTGTATCTACAGCTTATCTCCTGGGACAGCAACACATTTCCAGCCCAAGTTATTCCTCTCATATGGAGCTGCCAACAGTAAATGTGTGTCTCAAGGTGCATTTACTGAGCTGGTGGAAGTGTTGCAGTCCCTGAGCTGCTCCCCACAAGGGTTCACATCTCTGAAAATCCCACTCTACCTTCTTTTCTGCCATGGAGACACAAATCCCTTAGAGCAAATTTTGGTTTGTTTTTGGTTTTTTTTTTTTTCGCTTCACACTCATCAAACCTGTACTGTGGGGCAACAGCCCAGACTCCATGGAAGGCCAGGAGCAGCAGCAAAGCAAAGTGTGTTCTCCTTGACTTGGTGCATCTGAGCAGCCCAGGGACTCAGCTTTGCCTCTGTGAGCATCACACTGTGCAACATTTTAAGACATGATCAAGTAATTCCAAGAGACACTCAATTTATTTGCTAATTGTAGCTAATTTCTAATTTCAGCACTGCTCTTTAGGCTGCTATAAACAAAATTGATAGCAATTTAAATGTTACCATAGCCGTGTTACCTTAGCATTTTTACTGCTAATTATCTCAATCAACTTTTCTATAAACAGACATATTAAGTATTGAGAAGAACAAGTACCCCCATCAGGAGTAAATTACAAACTGAGTGATAATGTTTGTGGCTTGCACTATAATGATTTCCTGACACTAATTATCAGCTATTCCTGTACACCTGAGGTGTGGCTGTCCTACAGGAAAATGTTTATTTATGCAGCAGCCAGCTGGACATCACATTTCATGCACCAGAAAAAATCTGAGATGTGGCCTGTCTTGTCTGCCATGGCCTCAACAGTGCATTGGCAAAGTTCTCTGAAGCCAGGTTGGATACATTAATTAGAAAGGTTAATAAGGTGCCAAGCTTTAATTCTTGCCAAACAAGAATAAATTTTCCAAGGAAATGCATTTTCCCACCAGTACTTTCTGCTGAAGATCTGAACCATTTTTATTGGGATTTAAAAAAATTAAAAGTTAAAAAGAGTTAAACAAGCCTGGCCACCACTAAGTAGGAAGTACAGCTGGCCACAGTACTGGGCTGATCAACTCCTAAATCTTGGCAATAATACAGAGAGAGAACATTGCTGATGTGGTCTGCTGCTCTGCAGGTGAGACCTGTTTCCAACAGCATCATGTCCTGCAGAGCAAATGTCAGAGCTCAGAAATATCCTGGGATTTGATATTTGCCATTTTTAGCATTTTAAATATTATTCCTGGGATTTAATATTTGCCATTGGCAAGAGAGTGGCTGCAGCTCCCAAGAGGCTCCAGCTGATTATAGGGAGGGCTCTTCCCTCTCCATGCTGCTCTGTTAATTGAATATCATATTATTGTGCACACTGATGTGACTGCACAGGGTTATTTAATTTGGTACAGATGATTTCACTAAAAGAAAAATCAATAGGTAAAAATAAAAATGCCATCAGTATGAAGGAGAAGCTGGGGAGACAGTTTGAACTTTGAAAACTTAGACTGGAAGTAAAGATTGTGGTCCTGAAGAGCTTTGTACCTTGCTGTGAATTTAGCAGTTTAAACACCCTGGTGCTCAGCAAGAGAGAAAAAGAAAAGTCTCAGATTCTCTGTTACAACTCTTTTTTTTCCATCAAATAGATCTTTGATTTAAGCAGCTGGAGAGATGAGGTATCCCAGAATGGGTAAGAGTGGAAAGAACATTTCAGTGTGTGGGATTTGCTTCCCTTTGCCAACACTTTTGTACCCTCTCCATGGACACACCAGTTCCATCCATTCCTCTCAACACCACAAGTTTATAGATGCCAAACGTGTTGCTCTCCACCTCTTTTAAAACCTGACTTTTCCAGGAGAGCTGGGGTTAGTCCAGCTTTTCTAATAATATAGCACATTGAGCAATTAATGAAATTTTCAGTACCCTGAGGCTTTGAGCCCATTTTTCTGTTATAGCCAGCAGAGGAGGGCACCTGGCACTGGTGCCATGGCCCTGCCAGAGGCAACATTTCAGAAATGGATGTTCTGCACATCCTGAAACAAAACCCTTGTGCTGGAACAGGGATTGATGTTTCATGGAGCAGGTCTGAACTCTGCCTGAGCAGCACTTCACAGAAGTAGCCTTTCAAATTTCAAACTTTCTTTTCTGAGTGAAGGCAGCAGAAGAGATGGAGGAGTTTTGAAAGCAGCTCAGATATCCCTGTTCTATGATATTTGAGCGTGGGAATTCTTAAAAGTCAGGGATCTCAGGCTTCCTTTGATTTTCAAGGCAAAGCCTACCAGAAACGGATGTCTTCTAGACTGCCTACACACACCTACAGCAGGATTGGCAAAGACTTCTCTGTGATGAAATAATTTCCACGTTTCAGAAATTTTGTTGACCTAAATTTTCAAGAATAACATGAATTTTAAATGTTTTCACTGATTGAAACACAAGCTCTTTGTTACTTCCACCTGTGCTCCTCACAAAGGTGTTTCTGAAACAGAATAACTGATGATTTTCAGAATATCTACTTGGTTTTAAAAGTTTTTAAATGTAAGATAACATATATATATATATATATATATATATATATAAAATCTGAAAGGACAGTTTAAACTGAAAGCACAAACTTTTGGTGTAAAAATAGAAGAATATAATCTTTTGATGACATTATACCAGTATTTGTTGTCATTTAGAAATTTTTGCCAAAGCTCAGAGTGTTCAAAAGAAATAGTTTTGGTTTAATTCATCAGCTGGATCTGACAGAGGGATCAAATTGTGGTTCCTTGAGGTGACAAAAGCCTGATTTCTGACAGAAGTTGCAATACCTGAAGGGCAGGGGGATAGATGGCAAATTCACAACAGCAGGCACCACTTCAGCACCTTTAGCACCACAATGTAAAATAAAATCCATGTGTACTGCAGATACAGGAAAATTCCTACTCTGGTGAAGTCAAACAGAAAGGTAACTCTTAATTCTTCAAAACCTGCTGTAGTTTCAGTCTGTCTGTCCAGTCAGCCATGAACCAACAAGGTCTAAATCAGAAGTGATTGTTCAAAGTATATTTGAAAGATGACAATAAAATCCTTTCCCATCTGAATCATGGGAGCTCCGCACTTATCCTCCAGTCCTTAAGGGATGTGCCAACTCTTCTACTGCCCACACTAGAAACAAAAAATTAACAGGAATTTAGCACACATCGTGTTCTTGCATCTCTGATATTGACAGTTTATGTGGTTCACTGAAAACTGATCTTTCAAAGAAATTTATAGCTTGACATTTTCTTGTTTTCTAATGGAGTTTTATGGATATTCTCTGCCTAGAGAGCCAATCATATTTAATCAGCTGTGCTAGATAAAGTATCCTTTGCTTTTCACTTCACATAGGAAGCTGTTAGAGACTGGGGAGCTGTCATAATCAAACACATCATATGGAAAAATTCATCACATGGTCTGGTTTTGTTCATCAACTGCATTTTTATCATCATCTTTAAAGGCAGCCATAATGATGGTTTGAAAAAGTCCCAACTGTCATTCCTCAGAATAGCCTGTGCTAGTTAATGGTGCACTTCTAGAGCTGGGACAAACAGCTTAGCTGCCAAAGGAGACTTGAACAAAGGAAGAAATCACATCCCAAGATCCACAGATCTTTGTTTTGTCAGAGCTTTCAGGATAAACTTCTGACCCATGCTTTCAAATTACAGGACTCAAAAGGGTCCTTGGTTGACTGATCCTGATATTGACTGGTGACAGTCCTTCCTTTTTGCTCTCAACTCCTGCTCCAAGCAGTTTGCAGATAACCTGCTCACAGCAGATGTAGAGGGAGTGTGACAAAACCTCAAACATGAAAGCTAATTTTGTTGTTAGTTTTCTTATCCTGTGTGTGTCCATACTCATCCCTTACTCTTGCTGCCCTGGAAGGCTGGAAACACAGAGCAGTGTGTTTGGACTGCTGACTTTTGGAGGGTTGAATTTCACCTGGGGTTCACATTTTTTTCCTGGCTCAAACAGGAAGAACTTAATTTGAAGAGAGAAGCAGAGATATAGAGGATAGAATAGATGTAACCATACAAGTCCTTAGGAAATGTTTGGCTCTAGTGTTACTGCTTTATGATTATTATTTTATCAATATTTCAGCTGTCCCAATGAGGAATACTCTGCAGCTTGCTGCTTTTCCCACAACTATTATAACAGAGTTCAAGGGTGTGCTGCAAGATCCTCCTGCAGAGTAATTTAATGTGAAATTCATGGCAGACTCAAAATGATACCTCTTCTTTATAGAAAAGTAAAAGAACTTTTTCATAGGTACTTCATTAGCCTTTAAAATTTGTTAGAAGTTGTTGGAGTTTGACCTCTCAGCTTTGATCCCTTGGGGTTTTTTGGTATTTACAGATAAATTGCTTTCAGAAAAAAAAAAAAAAAAAAAAAAAAAAAAAAAAAAGGCAGTGGAACAATAACATCATTGCAATGAGACACTCAACACATGCATGTTTTATATTGTCTGGTGGCTCTTCAGTAGCAAATTTAGAGGCTGTCCTTCACATGTTTCTTAGAGGTTACAGAGAACCCCAAGCCAGTTAAGATCTCAGATGTGACAACAGTGAGAAGATAAAACCCTCCTGTTAACCCTCTTACAGAGGGAAATAGATAAGCATGAAGAAATTGAAACATGTTCTAGAGAAACTCGCACTCAGCAACTGCTATCTTACTGTAAAGATAAACTTTGTGTGTAAAGAACTAGGGCTGATAAATTAATAGACTGGCTGCTATGCAAGGGAGGAGATAGGATTTAAAATGATATTAAAAATGCCCCATATGCTTTAACCACTAATCCGATCTCCATAAACCCGTATTTTGCACAATTTTACAAAGGGTAATGCACCTTCAAAAAGAGCGTGTCTGGGCAAGAAGCAGATCTCCCTTCTGCAAGGAAAATTCCAGACTTTCTGAAATGCCTTATTGGTGGGGGATGGAAATTGTAAATATTCTCCAAGGCAGGAAGAGCAGCCTGACCCTGCTCAGGCAGCATGCTGGGCTTTACATATGGACTTCAAATGGCAAGGAGTAAAATATCCCAAGCTCCAAAAGGTGGTGGTGGTGGTTCAGGAATTCTTGTTTCCTGCTAGAGAAGTTCAGTCAGGGCAGTGATGCTGGACAAATTTCCCCTGCTCAGGTGTCCCAGACATCACTGCTCAGGGAGGGCAGCAGGGTCTGACAGGCAAGCAGCACTGAGGAATGGGAGAAGGGAGAAAGGACAGCCAAAGAGCAAGGTTTTAATTTTCACAGGCTTGTTTTTCTTAGCAAATTAATGAATGTTGGCACCTCAAAATGCTCCAGGAGATGTTAACAGCTCCTATCACATAAATGACAGGCGTAGGGAAAAGACTTTGCTTGGAGGCAAACCCTCAAACTTCACAGACTAGAGATAATAACTCCATTTTCTCTGAATTCTCCTCAAGTCTAAAAGAGGCTGCAGATTTCTTCTGGTCTAGTACCATGTATGTTGTGTTTTGCATGCACAAATCATTTTTCCTCTATAAAGTAAATGAAATTTGGTATCTCTAATGCAGTTTGCTAATTGTCTCAGGCAGATGCTTCTCATAACATATTCTTTAAGAATGCATTTGATGAGAATAATTTTCTGTTTTCTTACAAATTTACTCAACTTTTTCCCAAATCAATAGAATCACTGTCAGTCATTTCTGTAAATATGTCAGCACAGATACTGTTTGTACTATAACTGTTAAAATTCAACAAAATAGCCTTGAAAAAAATGCAATCTATACAGGATATATGAAACAGCATTAAAGACCAGCCTGTTATTCTTGTTCCTCACATCTCCTTTGTGTGATTGCTTTAGGCTGTTTCTCTTCACTTATCCCAATAGACCATAGGGAAAATCTCCCTCTAAATTCAAACCCCAGCAAGGGATAAAGCCTTATGTACACTAAGCTTACATGAGAAAATCTGCAGCTGAGCTCCTGCAACGTTTAAGTTGTTAGGAAAATGCCCCTTTTTTGCTTTATTAACCTGCACCAAAGCACCAGGCAGTGCTGACTGCTCAGCTCAGCTGCTGGAGCACAAGAACAGGACACTCACTGCCACAGTCCAGCCCACAGAAAATGCCCAGGATTAGATCAGCTGAGCATGGCAGCAATCTCCAAACCACGTTTAATCTCTGTCAGATGCCAGGGGAAGATCAGCAAGAATACCTGAGGTCACAGCAGGGATGCCTTGCTCGACATACAGGTAATCCACATGATCTTAGAAATCTCCTGAAGAGCACAAAACTAACCCTCCTACAGCATCTCCTGTCAATTGTTACCTAAGCTAAGCCAGGGGGAAAATAGAAAATAAAAAATGAAACTTGTTAAACTTTTTTTTTCCCCCACCAAAAAATGAGTTCTGAACTTTCTTGAGCAATACCAGTAGTTCCCACTTTCAGCCTTTTGCTAATGAAATAATACTGACTGTGTTCTCAGCCTTCAGTAAGAAGGCTGAAAAATGATAAAATGCTTCCTGACATTTTAGCTGAGACCACAGGGAGGAAGAATAAAGAGTGGAATTTATTGATGCTTCAATTAGAATAAAGTCATTCTTGAATGAGAAAATATTGAAACAGACTGACTAATGAAGTGATCACAAAGGGTCTTTTCAAAGGACCCTAAGTGGAGTCATCCTCATTTGTTTTCTCTCTCCACAGCAGACCCTTAAATGATCTTTGCATATTGTCTACACTAAATCCTGCAAGGTTGCTATTTCATTTTAAAGAAAAAAGCTTTTAGGCTGCAAGGGATTCATTCAGTGAGAGCTATTATGCTTATTGTGGCTTTGCTGCAGAGCCAAGGGATTTACTATATGCTCATTAGATCCTGCCTTGTTCCAAAACAATCTTTTACCATGCAAATTTCAGCATGCTGATCTACTTAGAATAACACTTTCCCAAAAAAAAAAAAAAAAGCTATTAAAGTAAAAGCTTCTTCCAAGGCAGGAACACTACAAATTCAGATTAATTACTAATATTTTAGACCATGAAAACATCTGGTGTCTCTGCTTAAATTCAGCTTTGAACATGGTAACAAGGAATCCCAAGAACTCGGTTTTAGGGGCACAAAGCAGCCCCATGGGTGGTCAAACAGAGCTTTGGGGCCACATTATGGAGCCATCACAGATGAGGCACAATTGTCCCTTGGCTGCTGGGTGGCTGAAGCACAGAAGGTTTGATTTGTTCAGCCTTGGCACTTGAGGCATGCAGGCAGCAGAGATGTTCACTCACCAGGACCCCTAAGGGAGACACACAAGATGAGAGGTGGGAGTTCTCCACAGCCCTGCTCCATAATGATCTCCAGGGCAGTGCTGACACAGGGGAAAAAAAAAAAAAAAAAAGAAAGCAAGGCAGAAATGGGGAAACTGGCAGAAGTGAGGAAACCCACAGTTCTCATGCTGGAACTTGGCACTCAGGGAGCTTGGCAGTTTCCATCTCTTGTTAGTGCTCTTTAAACTCACCTGCAGACCTACTGAGGATGAGGGGGCACTCCTGTTTTTCAAAGCATTAATTCCACCTTGTCCCTGCTCTGTGACCTCCCTGAAGGAGTGGTTGTACAAACACAGAACGATGAATATTATCACCCAGGAGATCTGCCTGATAGCTCATCCCTATGAGTTCTATGAATCTTGCTAACTCTCAGTGCTTTAGGTGCACAGCAGAGATAATCCTGCTGTAAGGAATTGTGTGAACTCATCCCTCAGGTGCACAGAGCCCAGCCAGCCTAGTGACACCACATTAAAGAAATCTCTCCTGTGCCCTGAATAGCAGAACTCAAACTGGAGCTAGAATTTAAACAAAACTGATCTCAAGGAGGAAAATTCATAAAATATCTGAGGTGAGCAGTAAGAAAAAGATCAGTTTGCCAGTAGAAATACTAACAAAACATTATAGTCATTCCAGGCAGCCCTTCCCACACTCCATTCTAAATAAGTTCAGCAAACTAAACATGCAATTTATATTTTAAAAACTCACAAATCATCACCTGCTTAAAATGGGCAAGTTCAGCTGGAGCACCTGCTCACTAAAACAACACATGATTACTGAATTCAGCTGATGTCCTGTTTTACACAGTGAGTGCCAAGTCCTTAATAAAGATTAGATGCAGATGTGTGTGAGCATGGCTTTCACTGGGAATGCTTATTTACTTGGGATGACAAATCCAGGATTAATATTCTCCTTCCAGGGCTGTGGGGAAGTGCCAGAGGAGGGGCAATGCCCATAAACGACTGGAACAGGATATTTGAAACATGTCTGAAACCTGAAAAATGCCTCTGCCTACACTGCACTCTCACCCAGGCACCACCAGCCTTGGCAGCTACCTGAGCTGCAAAAAGAACATGAAAAAATGCCAAAAATCCCCTCTGGTGAGACTGTTACAACATGCTCTGACTTTTCTGACTATCAGACAGCAGATGTCTGGAATGGTTTTTGGATACCTCAGAGAAAATGCAAAATGGCAGAGAAAAGGAACTTTTAGAGAAGGAAGTGCCATTTTGTCCTAGTGATTCACTCTGCTTAAATGCTTTATTGCTGCTATTAATGGACAGATATTAACATTAATCACAGGCTGTGAAATGAGTGACAAACTAAGCTATTATGTACTTCACCTAAAGAGCTGGTAAGGGGATGCAATTTGGGTAGAACACAAAAGAAAAAGGCTGTTTGTGATTTTGATGAACAGCTCCCTAAAGAATCTCCAAATTCCAGGACTGCAAAGTAGGCTGTCAAGTTTGTAGATTTGTTGCCTCTCCAGGGAAATTTGAAGTGAGGTGTATCACCAAACACAGCCTTTTACTGGTTCTTTTAATCTTGTTTCTTCAAGACCAGTTACTCCCATTTACAAAGATTTAGATTAGGGTTTGCTTTAGTTGACAAATTGTTTTGTTTGATGGATTTTCTTTTTGGTTGTTTGTTGTATTGTATAACGAAACCAACAGAAGTTTATCAATGGTGACATATAAAGGACTTTGCTAGGCATGTTTTTATTCTTTAAGTTATCTAGGCCACATTCCATCTAGCATAAGGATGTGAAAATACACACACACATTTGGCAGTGTTTTTCCCAAGAGCTAAAAGTGTCCTCACAATTGAACTCTGCAAATATTAGCTTCAGCTTCTTGGCAAGATAGTGTCCCATCTTATAAAAGTGCTGAGCAAATAAGGGATGTTCTTTGTTTGCAAGAGATTTCTAGAAGTTAAATATATAGAGATACAGACATGGCTTCAAATTGAACCAAAATTGTGCTTGACATTTCAAGGTGTTTGACAGCTCAAAGTATGGAATGCAAGTTCATTTCAGATCCAGCACAATATTGTGTTTCAACAACATCTGAAAATAACCTTTTTGAGAATGTAATATAATGGATTCTCCTTTCTCAACACATGCATTTAGATATACTTCCTTGCCAAATCTATATTCTTTCTCAGATAAATTATTGGCAAATTAATGTCCCATTACAGACAAAAAGATCATTAGCTGATTACAAAGAAGGCATTAACATTTACCTTTTGCCTTTTCACAGCTTCCCTAAGTAAGTCATTCATCATAATTCTTCACTTATATCAGCACAAAACTTCCCTTAAAATCATGTCAGATGTGACCAGAAAAATCCTGCATTAGAATAGATACAGAGCTTACATAGTGACCCACAGCATTTTATGTTCAGAGTGCCTCTGCTTTTACATCAGAATCTACACTTCAGCTTGGCTAAAATAAAGAAATAAAAACAACTCCTCTGTTACTCCAGTAATTTTTTGTTTCTGTAGAATGGCAGTAATCCTTAAATGTTACTTTGCTTCATTAAAGTCTGAATTTCCAAGAACTGAAAGACACAATGCCACAGGGTTAAGTGATTCTTTCATCACATGGCTGATGTGTTTTATCCCTGCTGGGTCATGAGTGCTCTTCATTTACTGAGCTCCAGGTTTCATCCAATTATTTATTTGTGGAGCCTTTGTTGTAAACATTCTGGGCTGCCAAAGAAGTAATCAAGAGTCTTTCCTATTCAACTTAAACACAATTCTGTTAAAGGAAAGGAAAAGGAAAGGAAAAGGAAAGGAAAAGGAAAGGAAAAGGAAAGGAAAAGGAAAAGGTTTTCTGGTAAAATGGGATGGATAATAAAAAATAACCAAACCAACAAAACAATTACAGCAGCTGCATTGCTTTGCCTATCATCTATAAGAAAATCTGAAAAAAATATAGCTTTACATCATTTTTATGGAGGTACTTTTCTGGACTTGCAGTTCATTTAATTTTGCCCTGGAGCATGTTTGCTGTGAGTAACATGGAATACAAGCCACTTGTCTGTCCTCTTGTCTCTAAATAATCTCTTTCCATCTTCTCTCAGAGTCAGGCTGTCACAAGCAGCTAATACTTCTACAGAGATAAAATAAGACAAAAGCAATAACCACAGTCAGGGCCCCTGGGGATTTCTTCACTAGCTCTAACTACAGTGTCCACTCTATCAAAATCCTGCCTTGTTGCCCTGTGTCAATGTTTACATGCTCTGCTGCTTCTGCTCACGTTTTCAGAGGGATTATCATCTCCTCTGTCAGCTGATGGCAACAACAATTTCCTTTCCCCATTTCCCCTGTTTCTGTCACCTGCTCCCAACCAGCTCAGGTAACAGCTTCTGCTCCATGACTGAACTATGCTGAGCAGCTCCATTTTTACATGAAGGATGTTGTGTTTAAAGGAATAATTCAAGTACCCCATAGCACAGCAGCAGAAAGGGCTTTGGGGCTTCTTGCTCAGACTAAACTGGAGGTTGGTTGGTTTATTTTGGCTGGGCCCAGTAAAGACCTGATCCCAGGGATGTTTGTGCCAGTCCTGGTTCATTCCCCCTGCCTTCCATATTCCCCCATCCCTGCTGCTTGAGCAAATGCTCCATAAATTGGGTAAATCATAATTCAAGATGATACAATCTAGTTTAAACAAATAATAAGATGTTGCATCATTTTGACAGATTTGGGGAAGCTAAGCAAGCAGCTGAAGTTTAAGCAAATGGCATCTCTGTTCCAGAATAGAGATGAAGAGGAGACAATATTTCTGGTAGCTTTGCTGGAAACAAAATGCCCAACTATAATTTATGCAGGCGTGGACCTGTTAAAGGGTAAATTCCATTTTTTAAAAAGAGGAGTACTGTGGCTGTTAATGTGGCAGCAGCTATGGAAGCCTCAATTACATCCAGATGCATTTTGAAATACCAGGAGCATTTCATCCTCTGAAAGATGGACATGAACAGAAAGAAATATTTCCTCCCATCTGCCACAGGGAAAAAAAAAGAATATACAAAAATAGAATGTCTAATTCAATGTCAAATCTGAACCTAAAGCAGAGCCAGAAAAAATGAACTCAGTTTTCCCAGTTTTTAGCCAAAAATTTATCCTAACACAGCCAGCTGTGGTGAGTCTCTGGGCTCTGCATGGAGCAGGCAGAGAGCTGTTACTCATTAGCAGATCTCTGCAGGATTTCTGGCTAGAAAGCATCAGTGCTGCTCAGCATTTCAAACTTAGTATTTCTCACCTTTCTTATTTTGAGGAGAAATCCCCCTTGGTGCTCTGACAGGAGCTGAGAAGCACTGGCAGCCCCAGGAGCCAGGCCAGGGCCCCAGTGAACACTCACCTCCCCAGGAGGGTCCCCAGGAGCTGCTCCTGGAGCACCCAGAGGGGCACCCAGGCTGTCAACCTGTCCCATGTCTGCACTTGTCAAAGTGCTCAAACCTGTGCCAAGAAAGAGTACTTGTCTTCCCCTGACAAATTAAATGTATGTCACTATTTTTTCTCCTAAATAGCAAAAGCATGTTTTTCAACCTCAAAATGTGCAATAGAGTGAGATGTAAAAAGCCCAATCTATTTTCTGAGACAAGTCCAAGAGACAGTTTAATAAGCAGCTGCATGGGAAGAAATTCCTGATTGTAGCTCTTTAATGTAGCAGAAGAAGACATAATGAAATCTAATAATTGGTAGATCATGCCAGAGAAATTCTGACTTCAGAATAAATTGGAGCTTTTTAAACAACAAAGATAATTAAACATTGAACAGCTTGCTGACCCACTGTAGCAAATTCTCTATTACTTTGAGGGGTTTTGCAGTCAGAGTAGGCATCTAAAACCTACCCAAAAACTCAAACAGCAATGATGGGGCTCTGTGTAAGCTGCTGGGTCAGGATCTTGGCCCTTTCCTTAGCCAGTTTAATTAAAGAAGCCTGATGGAAGTTGGGGAATTTAACCTTGTACATCAAATTCACAGAGTAGGGAGGAAAAAAATACTACAGCTCAAAAGTCCATCAATTGGCAAACTTTACTTCTCCAATGTTTATAAATTATATAAAACTTTTATGTATTAAAAATTAATCAGGCAAGCTTCCTAGACTGAGCTAAGTTCAGCCTAATGATCCTTTGATGTAGAATTAGAATTTCTTCAAACAGTATTTCTTTCCTCAAATCTCTCACACTACAATTCCTGTGCTTACAGGGCAAGAGATACAGGTGGAGATTAACAACTCCTTCACAAGATGAAAAATAATGAATGCAGATTCATCAATTTCTGGTAACCCAAGATACAAAAGAATGTCTTCCTCTGCTTGTCATGGCTAAGGATGTGCAGCAACCCAAAAGTTATCAAGCAGAACAGACTTACTGCATTTTGAGCAGTACAGACACAGTTTTATATTCATAAACTCAGGAGTAGGCAGCAAGTAACAGCTACTGCTAAACAGGACTAACCATGGCCAGGACTGAGCATGCAACACCTCAGGAGCAAATGTTCTGTAAATTTTCCTCGAGTAGAAAGTGGAAACTTTATTTTGAAGCTGGGACAGTTGTCATATGATGCTGGGTTAAAATAAAAGTAAAAAAAGCTAGCAGGAGAGTTGCTGGGAAGAGGGCAGGTGCAGTGAGGTGCTCCCTCTCTAACCAGCAGAGCAAGCACAGGATCCCAGGGCTCTGAGGTGTCCCTGCAGAGCAGTCCCAAGGCAGATGTCAGGACTTTATCCCTGTGTGGATTATCTCAGCCTGGACCTTACTTCCAAACTTCTGTCCATTTTTAACCATTAGATTGCACTTTTCCTTTTTCTGCCAACATAATGAAGAGGTGCAAAGAGAAATTTTTTATATCCCTTGAGATCATTAGGAAATCCCTTCCTGCCTTGGCTGCTGCTGCAGAATGGCCTTACTGAGGGCAGGAAAGCAATTTGCAATTGCCTGTGGTTCCAGTTCCAGCCAAGCACTTGACTGCTTGCCTAACTGCACAGCTCTGTGTTATTCCATTGACTAGAGCAGGACCACTCACACAGTTAAAATTAAATGCCTGGTTAAGTGCCTTGTAGGTTTTTGGCTTGTTAACAATTCACTGCCAATACCTCCACCTGCTTAGGCTGTT
Source organism: Oenanthe melanoleuca (assembly GCF_029582105.1). Lineage (NCBI taxonomy): Eukaryota > Metazoa > Chordata > Aves > Passeriformes > Muscicapidae > Oenanthe > Oenanthe melanoleuca. The sequence continues at coordinate 5,620,294 of NC_079349.1, forward strand.
GCTCCTTCTCACTGCAGTGCTCCTCTGGAATTTAAAAGCTCCTTTTAACTCTCAGTTGAACAAGTAAATGTGCTCCTGAAAACACCCCTGAGAAGATCTACTGAAGAACCTGCTATCTTTCCAACTTATGTAATTTTTTATAACAGATCTGTACATCACACTTATCTCATTAGCAGTCATCTCCTCAGGCAGTGCACACAGTGTGGGTGGGTTTCCTTTTTTTGATTTACCTAGGAAGTCTTGCTGTCTCTAATTTTCCATGAATCTCATGAATTGCCACTGAAATCGTTATAGCTACAGTAGACTGGGATGTAATGTTCTAAACCAATTTTATACCCAATAAAACAATTTAATACCTAATAAACTTTATGAAGAAAGTGGCTTGAGGGAGAAAAGCTCTGTCTGTGGGTGGGAGCCTTGGGTATGTGCTGACACTTAGGACATCAGAGACCTCACCAACCAATGGTACATCTTTCTGCCAGCCAGATTTGGCAAAGCTGGGTTCACCAGTGAGGAATTACTAATTCTTGTCACTCCCTGAAGTGTTCTACTGCAGAGAGCCCACTGAGAGGGCAAGGAGAGCTGCTGTCACTGTCCCACTGGCAGGTTTATTTTGGGTGAACTTCCCAAAGGCACAGACTTGGCTTCCCCAGAACAGCAAGGCTGGAAAAGGCACAGAAACAGTCTCTCACTTTTATAGTTCAGCAAAAGCCTGAAAGTGCTGGTATGTGAAAAATGAGAGTTAATCTTGCAAGAACTTTCTGGAGCACTCACACGTTGACTACCAAAATTCTGGGAAGAGATGATTTTTTGGTTTCATTTAAAATGAGAATAGCACACATAACCTCAGGATGAAATTGGCATTCTTGAAAACAAAACTTCACTTGGGAGAACAGTCTCATCATTTTGCTCCATAGAGCAGCATGAAACAGATGTAATCAAATAATTGTAATATGCTTCAGCTAGAAAGAAGGATAAGGAAGAAAAACTGAGTGTAAAGGAAAAGAGGATGGGTCACAATAGCAGCAATGATTTGTGAGGGTTATTTCTCACATCTGAAAGCCCAATAACTCACAAATACCCCAGCCATAAGTGAATTATATGAGCCTTTGTGCAAGTAAAATTTTCCATTATGTACCTAGTCTGATGCACTGTAACAATTTGTCTCTTTTCACAAAATCATGAGGAATATTTCCCAGAGAACATCAAAAGCCACAGAGGGTAAAAAGCTTCCTTGCCTGAGAAAATGCCCATACCTCCATCATGAACACTGCTCTACACTGAAGCTGCCTCAGTGCTCTCCTTTTGATGCTCTCTAGGAGCTGTGCCCCAGAATACATCACTGGCACACAGTCCATATCCTCTGCTTCCTTCTGTTTCTTCCTCTGGCACTAAGACTGAACTTCACTTTCAGTCTGGCTGTTGTCAGTTTGCATTGACTCATTGACTGTGGTGAAGTTACTCTGAATCTATGCCAGGCTAAAGGCAGCAGCTGGCCATAAGAACAGCTTTTGTAATCCTCTCCTGTCACCTGGTTTGTTATCACAACTGGACCTGGGAGTCCCCTGTGATTTCAGCATATTAAAAAAAAAATCCCCAACTGATAACAAAACTGGTGGCATATTTCTGCAATTTGCCTTATGGACCTCTTGGAGTTGTTCAGATGCTGTGCCAGCTTTGTAGTGAGAGGCTTCATGTTTCTAAACTTAACTAAAATGAACTTTAAAATGAAATTTCTACACTATTTTCATCTTGTGGAGAAGTATTGCAGAGGGTGATCATGTGCTTTCAGGGAAATAGTACAGATAATAGACTTGAACTTCATTTCTCAGTTTCTCAGCTGACACTTCCAGGGTTTGAAGAAAAAGTCCTCGATGTCATAATGACTGTAGAGAAGTAGGGACCTCTGAGTCACCCCATTCTGGACAGAAAACTGCTCCAATTCTAACCTCTGACTGCTTCAAAGCCTAATTCCAAACAGCAGTCTCTGTTATCTAAACCAAAGTGGAAAATCCCAGCCCTGTTTTTTCACTCCAGCTCTGGATACTACTACTTGAAGAAACCAATTTGTGGCCCTGAGGTACTCAGTCTTGGCTAAATATCAGAAGTCTGTGCTTTTGTAACAAAATTTGCACATTCTCCCCTGTCCATATTCTGCTCCATCATCCATTTCTTCATCTGGAAAATGAAGAACCAGATGGGTGCACAGCCTTTAACACATGCACAGTTTTAAGCATTTTCCCTGGCCTGAGTGGGAAGTTAAAACTGTGCTCAGAAACCTCTATTACACGGGAATGGAATTAAATCTGCCCTGGGTGCTCCTGCATCTTTGTGAGACACATCTCTATAATCATCTTCCACTTAATCAAAACACAGCGCAGCAGAGCTGTGATTACACAATTTCAGATGACAAGCAACAGTCCTCATCGTTTGTTTTGATGAATTCTGAGTTCACTATGTGGGTAACATGGTTAATTTGTTATTCAGATAAGGCATTTAATCATAGAAGGCCATTCTGAGTCTGACCAGGAAAAAAACCCCAAACAACTCAACAACCAAAGAAGCAATAACCAAGCAATATTTGATAAATGTGATATGCTTTGAACAATTTTGTTTAAAGTGTTGAGCTTAGCAAAAGTAGGCTAAGTTAGCAAAAAATATACTAATAAATGAATGGAAACACCCCCCCCAATCCTGCCTTGTTTCACTTCTCTGATATTTCACATCTGCAAGTTGCTGCACAGGAGGCAGAGTTTTTTTTTCTTAAATTACAGTAGTTTTGTATTCTGAACAAATTCACTTGCTCAGCAAGAGAAATGACATTAAACTGCTGACAAAATGTACAAAGCAGAGCGGGTTTCAGATATTCATGCTTTAGACTGTGTCAAAAGCACTGCAGACATTAATATCAAACCATGACTACTTCTAATAGAAACTATGAAAGAAGCCAAAATAAAGTGTGTTTTCTAAAGCAAGAAGCTGAAAAAAAACCCCGTGTCTCAGCATGATAAAGAGACTGTGGAAAATTCAGGTACTGATTTCATGGGTATTAACTATGCATAATACACCTATGTAAGCAGGCAGCATAACCTTGTGGGTAGGGCATTTGTGTAAGCTTGAGAAGCAGAGCTGCCTGGAATCTGCCAAGAGCAGGGTTTTTGAATAAGATACCTCACACCTCAGTATTCTCCATGTAAAGGGCAGATACTAAAATTCCTTCTGTTGAAGACACAGGAGAATCAGAACCTGAAAAAATACACAGCAATTAAAGGACCCTTGGGTGTTTGTTTTGTTTTTTTTTTTTTTTTTTGTTGTTGTTTGTTTTGTTTTTAACAAAACAACATTGGAGTTGTTATTTTGTCAAAATGTGTAAAAATACTGACAATTTTACATTGTAAAAATGTAAATTTACTGATGATTTGCTCACACATATTTAGGCAGGACTTCCTGTGTTGACTTAGAGCGAGGGTCCTCCAGATATCCCTGATTATTGGTGTGCCTTGGTTGGCATATGGCAGATCTGGGGCTCCTCAAAGTCAACAAATACATCTCTTTGTAGCCACCTGCAGTTATTTCCTAATTTAGGAACAGCAAGAAGATGCTGGCTGAGCAGGCTGACCCCCTTTGTGCTACTCCCTACTCCAGCACACTGTGCAGCACAGCACTCCTTCTGTTAGGTGGATCACCACCAGTGGAAGGGCACATGCCATTAAATATAATTGTCCCCTAACTGAAGTGTCATCTGTGAAATAGTTTCTACTCTCAGCAATTTGGTCAAGACACACATTAGGACAAACCAGTATTTTATGTCTGCAATGGGTGATATCTACACCAAGAATGAAGTAAATTGTTCTTTAAGTCTTTGATCTTTATGGGCAGCAATTTAAACCATTTATACACAATGAATGTTTCAGTGTATACAGCTTTTATCATTTTCAGCCACAGAACAGGCCCTGTCCATACAAAGGTTAGCATCTGCTTTCTTCAGTGTTTCCCAAAGCAAAATTAAAAATGGCATCAGTTACTTGGAGAGCAAAACTTGGCTCTCAAGTAGGTCCAGAAGAGGAAATTCAGTGAAGCTTGAAGGAGAAATTACTTAATGTCCAGCTCTCTTTGCAGCCCTGAAAAGAACCAAAGCATTCACACCCCAGCTGCCTGGTGGTCCCATGGGTAACCTTAGCACCTGGGGCAGGTTTGAGCACTCTCAGTTTGCTCCAAGTTGTATTAGTCTGGCCCATCTGCTGGTGTGGAAAATGTACCTGCAAACACAGAAGCACTGGAAGTGCTGGGCTGTGCCATTAGTGAGGTGATTAGTGACACTGGCACACTGTCAGGCAGCTCTTGCACTCAGACAGAAAGAAACAAAATGCATTTTCATCAGCTGAAATACAGAAACTGAACCCATAAACATAAAGCATCTGCTTTGTGAAAGAAAAGAGGAGAAAAACCGAGAGAAACATCACAGCTTTAAAATGATAAAAGCCCTTCTAAGAACCACACACTGCATTTGCTGAAATGTCTGCAGCATCATTTGTCAGTTATGAAACTTTCAAGTGAGGATCTGAAGGTACTGGAGATGGAGCAGGTACATGACATTTTTCTCTTTCTGAAATCCTTACAGTGCTTTTAGCACAAGAAAACATGGACGTGATCCCATTTGTGCCAGAGATGATTTGGGCACTGACAGGCAGCATCAGGAACCTGCTGAGTGCAATTAGCAGGCACAGGAGTGACAGCATTGGACATCAGACCCCATGTCAGGGCTTGCTGCTGAGGAGGGAGCCAGCCTGCTCAAACCTCTGTCACAGGGACACCAGCACTTCCCACCCAGGTGCTTTCTCCTCTCATGATCACCTTAGTCCTGCCACACTGTGGAACTGATGCTTCCACCAGCTGCCTTTCAAAACTCAGATAAATATGCAATGGATTCAGGAAAACAAGATCTGATATTTCTGTTTACACTCTCTAAAAGCAGCCCAGGGCTGTAAAATTTTACAGAAAACATCACTCTCATTTTCTTCAGCTGAATGATACAAAACAAATTTCACCCCTGCTGTAAAATGATGCTTACTGATATTGCAACCATGTGGTTTAGGGACAAAAAAAAAACTGAAGAAAGGTCTCTGTGCTCAAAAACTTCCTACTGTTTCTATGCACCTATGTTAACTAATGAAACATATTCCTTCTGTGGTTTCAGCTATTGAATATATGACTCTCTGTCTGTTTAACAGGACTGTTTCCTTCTTCCACAGCAGTGCTTTGGAAATCCAGTCTTGGACCCACAGACCTTGTACCTGGCACTTAGAAACAAAGATCCCATCAATACCCTCCCTTTTCATCCAGCCACACACCTTGGCATTACAGGGTGGTATTACAATGCAAACAGAGACATAAATACCATGAGTGGGAATCCAGATCCTTGGCTCAGCCAAGTGCACAATAAAGACAACACAAAGGAATGTTAACAAAAATTGTGTCTGAAAAACTTGGGAACAACCCAACTTTCTTATTGTTATTATATAACCTGAAGGATGCTTCAAAAGAGAAGAGTGGCAGACTCCACAAGGAATGGCTCTAGCAATGTGGATAAACTATATTGCTGCCTGAAAAAAAATTTAAATGTTTTAAAGAAAATAAAGCAAGAAAAAGCTTTTTGGAGAAAATTGCCACAAACTGACAAGAGTTTAGCCTGACTGAATTCAAAGTACAGCCCTGCTCAGCCAATCTACTGAAAGACAATGTTACAAAAAAATTCATCTTTTGTGAAATTCTTGAAAGACAAATCTGATTGACTTGTCAGCAGTTCCTTACTGCTCTGCAGTTCCAATAGCATACAATATGAGAATCAAATATTAATAACTTTGTTTCTCAGGAATGCTTCTAAGGAGGTGTCTCCCATGAGCCTGTTGCTTAAAATAATTGTGATTTTTCATCTTAGATGAGCTCTGAAAGCCAGCACCACTAAGTCAGAGGGGAGCAGCTTTTGTAACCCCTCCAAGTCATTCAGAAGAAGCAAAGCAGAGGCAGCATTTGGTGATTTGAGTCACTGAAGAGGACGAGCTCTAAATGTTCTCACCATCACTCCTGGCAGTACAGCATCACACGAGGGCATCATTGCACTGTAAACACACTGAGAGCAAACCAGCTCCTACCTCAAGCACTCACTGTCCTCTCAGAGAAATGGAGAAAACAGATGGAACAAAGGCAGGAGCTTCCCTAAAAGCTCAGTTTTTATCTAAGGGCAGAGACAGCCATGGAGATGGTGCACCTATTTAATAACACTTCCCAATCATTTTTTCCTCCCTCCCAGTCAGCATCCCCCTCCTTGCTGTTATTCATTTTCAGCAGAAGACTATGTTGGTTTGAGCAGCTCCCTGCTTCTTTCTCACAGATTTCTTTCTGGTGACTTTGTGAAAATCAGTGCTACAACACTTTTTAAATGTCACTGTTTGGTTTGAGGCACTCATTTTTTGCAGGCTAAGGCAGACAGGACATCTCCAGCTCACCTGCACTCATCTCCTGCAGCAAAGCTCTTTAGCTGTGCTTAACTTTAACCAGGCACTCAGTTCCTGCTGGCACCAAGGGGACTTGCACAAGTGCTTCACTGATGGCAAAGCCCCAGAGATGGAGTAAAAGTTGGGGACTGCTCAAACATCTAGTGCACACCCCAAAGCTTCTCCAAGCTATTTGATGAAAAATCAACATAAACACAAACCACTGTGTACTCCCACCCAGCAAATCAGGTTAGAAATTTTAACAGAAATACTTTTCTATTGTTAATTTTATATGTGAATCACCAAGCAGGCAAACAAGCTACAGGTGCTCTGACACATCATTTACATTTGGGGAGCCTGTTTCCCTGTCAGTCATTAAAATGACATGGTGGTTACACATATTTTGATACAAAATATTAAAATCACATAAACACATGTATAATTTTAGGATATGATAGATAGATAGATAGATAGATAGATAGATAGATAGATAGATAGATAGATAGATAGATAGATAGATACTCTTGGCACCCTTCCACAAAGGTTTTGCTTGAGGGAAAATGCCCCAGTGCTAAGTTCCAGATCACTCCAATGGAACAAACACCTCAGCAAAAGTAACAACACAAATATGAAATTAAGTTTGAGGTGTGCTACAGTACTGTAAGCTCCCTGCAGAGAGGATCTGACAGAACTGCAGCCAAATGTGTTACCAGGGAAATTTTCAAGTGAAAATTCAATGGGATTTGAAACAGGTCATCAAACATCCTCTGGAAAATTTCACCCTTTTTATTGATCATGCCTCAAATCAGATGCACACCTAGTTTTGTAAAGAAACAGAAATGTGACAGCACATGTGCTTGGGAAGGGGGAGAGAAAGGAAAAGGCACTAACGTGCAAGCCAAAATAATATTCAATATCACAATTACTTTATTGCTTGCACTCCACTTCATTTTTTGGGCTAGCAATCAAGTCAGAAGGATTTACATTATCAGAGGACCTGGCCCTCATTTTTCTTCTGAATTGTCTCTATGGGCTGCACGTCAAAATAAATATGTCTTGGGCATTTGACAGGGCAAAGAGTGAAGATTGCAGGTTAATGGAATTTTTTTTGTTGTTGTTTGTGATTTGTTTGTTAGTTTTCTTAAGCTTCTTTTGGAAAGGTTTAGTGGTTTTTTATCTACTGCTAGCAAGTGGGCAGGGCTTACAAGAGAAGCTTTGTTCAGCAGGCTTTGGTGTCAGGGAGGCTTGCTGCCTTATTTGAGTACCTCTCCTTTGTGGAAGAGATTTGCTATTTGTTTGTTGTCAAGATGCCTCTGGGCATTAGCCCCCACTTCTTATAAAGAGATTATTTTTCTATTATTTTTCGAGCTGTTCCCCTTCAGCAGCTTCAGCTGCTGTAATACTCGAGGATGTTCCAACAGGCAGATGGATAATGCAGGGACACTGAAAGAATTTAACGTGGTGCCTTCAGATTTTCTTTCCTGACATAATTTTCCTTTGAAGTGGCTTCTCAGTCCCCAGATACTGACTCCCCTTTCCTTGCCCTCTCTTAATTCCTGCTTGATCTCTACTTTAATACAGTTTTTTAAGTGCTGCAGCTTTGCTTGTATCCACATGGCCCCACACTACTATTACCAGACCCTGCAAAATAAAGGAGGATCAAGAAGCCTACCTCTTCTGGCAAGGCTGACCCTAGGAAATGAAAAGCCTCTTGGCATTTTGATGGAAGTCATAAGGACTTTATTTTGTCCAGAACAGCTAATTTTCTTCTTGAGCCACTTACCTGGGGACTGACCCAGTTTCAGCACCCAGGTCAAATTCCTGTGCTGGACCACAGAGCCCTTCACAAAACCTACTGCTTATGGTCTTTAAAATGAGATAGAGAGGTCACTCTGGACAGGAGGCTTAATTTGGAAATAAAACCACAAGTCAGCAACATGGGAGATGCCATTAGGGTAATCTCAAGGCAAAAGCATGGAGAAGAACAGGCAGACAGGGGAAAAATTAATATTACAAGGTCCTATTTCACATCTCAGCGGGCACAAGGTATGAACTTGACAGGTTTGTCCTCTGAGCAGCTGAAGGAGCAAATCCCATGCACAAAGCATGAGTTCCAATGGCATAAGGCATTTCCAAGCTGTCAAAAAACCCCCAGCACTAAATTCAAGCTGTTCTGATTCACTGGTACATGACTATAGAAATAGGGAGTCTGGCACCTTTCAGCTTTCTTCAGGATTGCAGCTCTAAAAGGATGATGTCTGGAAAAACATCAACAGCTTTCAGCTTGCTAAGGCAGAAACATTTCACACAAGGCTTTTTAACACATTTGAGAAATAAATAAAATTTAAGTGCTACATGCCTCTGGATCCAGTACAGCTTCCTGCTTTATACCCTGAACTGGTGTGGACTGGCATCTCATTACCAATTTCAAGGAAACCACACTCATCTGTCAGCTGAGAATTGGACATAACCCCTTTATCACTGGCCATAATCAAGTTTTAGGGCATACCTCAGAAGTTAAAGAAATGCAATATCAGCAGGTTTACACAGGGCAGATAAATAAAAGCCTAAAGGAAGTGATATAATAACTTGCACAAAGGGGTAGTTGAGGTGCACAAAAAAGAAACATTAGATTGCTTCACAAAAATCAGACAGTAACACCATTCAAAAAGAAAGTTATCTTGAGATACTGCACTAAATCCAGTGTTGAATGTGCTGATAACTCAATACTTAGCTTTGTGTCACCACTGTAAATCAGAGGTAATTTTTCAAAAGTCTGAATGTTGTTCTTTCTTAGTCCATCTTCAGCTCAGGGTACTCAGCTCTAATGGCAAGAACAAAATTTATAGTCCAGAACTTTGAGTTGATTCTTATGCTAGATGGGAGCTTGTCTCCAAGAGGTTAGGCTAACGTATTCTTACTCTCACAGATGCTTGAAAGTTTTTAAGGAAGTCTGAGATTGACAAAAAGCAGAACAAGATATAGCCTAGGACTTGGGGAAGAGATTAGAAGCAAATTTTAAACACTTCATAATCTTTGTCATGCAAATTCTTCCTTCTGGAAGGGTTCTCTTGTTCTTCATTACCAGACCAATATTTTAGAGTCTTCAGATATTAATTTTCATGTCTGATAGATATATTTATCCATGAACAAAAGTCACTGAGCCCAGGGCTCTCCCACCAGCCCAACATGTGACTCTAGCAAAACAGAAAATCCACTTAAGAGCTCAGTGGTGCAGGACACAATATAAAACTTTTCCTTTTGCTCCAGATACTTTAGGGCTTTTCAACACAAAGATAATTAAGACCGGTTAATTGATAGATATCAAAATGAATGTGTATAATTAAACAAACAGAGTGGGCAACTATGAAATCTCTAATTGAGGTGGAAGTCTCTTCACATGGCAGATCTGGGTTAGCAGTCTAAGGCAACTCTGCACACAGATGTTCCCTTCACACTTGGAATTGATTCACTCTTTCTGAATCAAATCACCAAGACATTAGTTTCTTTGACATCTCCACTGAAAGGATGTGTCAAATTCTGAAAACACTTTGAAATTTGTCACAGACATGTAAGTGAGAGAAGTGATTTAGTCTTCAGTGTTGACATGAATAAGTGGTTTAGTGGCACCCGTTTGAAACGCTGAAGTGAAACACTGAACAGTGAAACGCATTTATGTTGGCTGGAGGAGCAATCTAAAGCAATCTGAAACTGCAGTTGGTAAACACAGACAACAGACAAGAAGGAAAACAACCTCACTGAGATGCTTGGAACAAAGGCATTAGAAAAGCCTTTCACACTTTGCCAACCTACTGCACCCCATACAGCATTAAAAAAATAAAAATTAAACCCCCATGACTATGCAAACATGACTCAGCACTGACCATGGCTGCCCAAATGACACCCCTGACCAGACTAACTGGGCTGCAGATGCTGTCCACAGCAGCTGCTTACAAGAAATGTGTAATGTATTACTGAAAGCAAAGTAATTATTTTACTTGCAAAGCAAGGTAACATTAGGCTCTGGTTTAGATCTCACCACTGAAACCAAAGACATAGATCTATTTAACAGGCTCATCAGCTGTACAACCACCTTCTCCCATTTGCACACGACAAGGAAGCATAAGACATATGATAACCAGCTCTTCTCACATATCTGAATTATTCAATTAGATTTTTCCCTTTTGTAAAGAAAAAAACCAATCAAACAGCACAGATGAGACAGCACACACTGAGAAAATCCATCTAATGACATTATGGATATCTCATCTGGAAGAACCCATAGATTGAGCCCAAGGTTTATATTACAGCCTGACATTGGTATTTCAAGCAGCCTTTTCTAACTCACCCATTGCCTTTCCAACCCTCTCTGAACCTGCTGAGTTACAGCAACAAAGGCTGCCACTGTGTGGTCAGTGTTTTTAGCATTCAGATAAACACAATTCACTTTCTGTTCTTTATTCCCTTGCCTCAAAGGGGAAACTTAGAAGCAAGTTGGTTCCTCTTGTTCTAGTGATGACCTGGATGCAGGAATAAATTCAGGCTTAACGTGTGTTTCTCCAATACCAGCACATCCTACTCTGCCTTTGAATGAACAAACCCTAATGATCTGCACACAGAAGCAAAGATGAGATAGAAACACAGGTAGGTGTGAATAAAGCAGAGAAGAGAGAAGGACTGAAAAAAACGGATTCTTTTTTCTTCTGTATCATAGGGATTATTGAAGTGCAATTTTCAATAGAGAAAAAACAAATTACAGAATGAATCAATGTTTGAAATCTGTCCCATTTCAGAAGAAAAAAACAAATGCATATTTTAAATTACATTGATAATGTGTTCTTTCTTCTCATCAAATTGATTTGCACAGTATTAAATATCTAATTAAAATACAACCACTGAATAGTTTCTCTGGAGGACTGGAAATTAGGCAGGACATGAGGGCAGAACTGAGGCTCAAATAGCTCTACAGCACCACAGATTCATATCAGGCCTTAATCCCAAGCAGCTTTCAGAGTGTGAATCACTGCCCATGCAGGGCACAGCTAAAATTTGCCCCTCTGTGACAATTTCTCTTCTGGTCCAAGCCCACGAGGCCAACAGACATAGTGCAATAAACAAATGTTAATGTGGCTCATTCTTGCCAGTTAATTAATAGTTCTTCTCAGAAACCATTTAGTAAATTATTTGGATGATGCATAGTGCTTTGAAGGTATTTTGCATTCTCCCTTCCTATTCCACAGCTGGTTTTATTAATAGAATCTTTTCATGGATGAGGGCTGATCTGCAAGAATATTCACTAAAATAACACCCAGAAATATGTTCCACATAGATTTTTCTGAATCCCTAACATCTAAGAAGCACAGCTGTTCTAGGAAGTTTGCTGGCTGAAGCTGAGGAGAAGGATTCCTTTCAGGAACTCAGAGCCTGACATTCCTGTGTGAGAAAGTTCTTGCTGTGACTTTTCTAACTTTCCATGAGACACCAGAGTTCCTAACAAGGAAAAATTCACCTGCTCCATCCCTTATTGAACTCTACCAAGTCTAATGGACTTTACTGATTCATTTTCACTTAATTGGCTCTAAGATGCTACCTCATTATTAGTTCAGCTGCAGGCATTCACACCATCTTGGAAAGGTAAATTGGCCCTAAAACCAGGGAATTACTCCTTTAATTAGGATGGATTGATCAGAAAGGCTACAAAGATCACCTGCATTAACTACAAATCAGCACATGGACCCTGCCTAGAGTCAGGGAGTAACAAATGACCACAGAGGCCTTGTCTTGTAGCAGGCAGCAGTGTGAGTCCAAGCCATGGGATGTTCCAGTAAGGCCATCCATCCACGGGGCACAGACTGCAATCAGGCTTAGCTGAGATTTGTTATTGTAATGAACTGAACCTTCTCAAAGTAGCAGATGCCAGGAGGGAAGGATGTTATATGGATTTCCAATACCAGCCAAACAGCCTCAATCTTGGAGCCAAATTTCTGTCACTCTGGTGCTCCGTGGAGTGTCTTGTTTATGGACTTTCATTACTTACTCAGCTTTGTAAACCACTCAGCCCAGAGCTCCCCGTGGTACCAGCAGCTTATCATCACTTGCCATCAGCTGTTGCATATTATGTACATTAGTAAAGTTCTCCACACAAACACAGAATAACAGAAGCAGTTTTGTTTATTTTCCCCAGCAAGAAGAAAAATAAAATCAAGATTTCCACAGAAAGAAGCTCCTGAATATATAAAAATTAATAACAAGGCACTAAATGTTTCTGTGCCAAATGAGGGAGTGGGCAGTGAAATGCTCTTCTTTATGTTGGTGCCTGCCTAACCTAATACACATTCTGGGAGGGATTTAAAAAATTGCCTAGTGCTCCTGGAAGTGTCCTTTTTCAATGACATCTGTTTCACAGTTGCTCAGGTGATCTTAAGGATTCTCCCTCTTTAGCACCCAGCCTCTGCCATCAGGCAGCTCTCAGTAAGAGCTGAAACACGTAGTGGGGCATGCAGAAGACACTGCTGTTGGGATAGTGCCAAAATGTATTTTAAGAAGATTCCTGTTGCTTTATTAATTTCAAGTTCCATTGAAAAACACTCCTTAGTTACAATACAGATACCCCTACTTGCAAAAGCTCATGAAGCAATCTTGGTTGTATGCAAAACATCTGTACTCTGTGTGCTGTTATGGCTATAAATCTGTATTATGCTCCTCTGCACACCAGTATTTATCTTTGTTGTTTAGTGCACCTCTGCACACTGGAGAATTCATTAGGAAAACGACACAGTCATGCAGTGTGGCTATAAATTAGTGTGCTGCCTGAAGAAATGCTATTGATTTTGCATGGCTCTCCCAGATTTGCATGTTTGCCAGTTAGCTTAACCATAATACCCTATGTATATCAGAAAATATCCTCAAGAGTTGAGTCTGCAGCACAGCTAAAGGGATCTTCTGGCAGAATGTGAAGCCTTCACAGAATGCCAGTGAGGAAAAAGGCCACAGAACCAATCAGCTAAGTGGCTTAGATTTAACCAAGCATGAAAAAGAAAAAAAGGAAAAATAAAAGGGCACTGCTATACCCAGGGCAAAGCATGGAAGCCCCTGCATCACTGCTGGAAAAGGGTTAACCAGGAGATGGAAGACAGGAAAATCCAAGGAGGAACATCTGCTTGCAAGCTTGGTTTGTGCTGTCCAAGGGCTGCAGATACCTTGGCATTTCCACCTGTGACAGGGACACCTTGTCTGCTGTCACTTGGCTACAAAAGCTGTGAGTTGGCTTTGACTCACTGGCAATCAATTCTTGCAGGAGAGCCAATTGATCACATACCATGATTAGCCAGATAATTTGCTTCATATTTCCATTAACAAGCCCAACAGGCATGATTAATTGCTGCAGGGGGTAGAATTTCAGCATGGCTAGTGGGGAACTTGCTTTGTAATCTTGTGAATCCCATTACTGTTAATGGAAATTTAACAGCCAAATCCCCTGTGGATCACTTAGAAAAAATTACCCCTTAAGGTTAAAGGGGATTTCATTAATAGTATTCCAGGCTACTCTGATTTAAAAGTACTGTAAGTCTTTAGTGTCACACAGAAAAATGCATCCCACTGTTTTTGCATATTCCTCATTATTATATCTATCACTTTACCCTTCTCAAATGGAATTTCAAAACACAGCTCAGCCTACTGAAATGTAAGGCACATTAAGGGTAAATTTTCTAAAAGTTATTCAAGGAGATTTATCTGCTAAATTCCCATTAATATTAATGGAATTGCCCAGCCACATTGCTAGACACCACTCTGAAAATGAACCCCAACAACAATTTATCAGTTTCCTTGGTTCTTGATGCCTGCACACAGCAGAATGTACACCACATTGCAGCCCAGATTTGGGGTGGAAATCTGGGTACCACGTTGTCAGAGCTAATGACATCTAATGCTTCATCTGGCACTAGTCTGAGACACAGACATATAAATGACTGTCTGGAGCCAACACATGGATGTCACTTGAACCTAGCTAAATGATATGGAGAAAAGTGTTAAGCTGTCACTCTAGAGTGCCTTGCAGACTGTCAATCACTAAGAAACACCGGTGACGGAGTGCTCCTATTGTTGGGCAGTCAAGTTGATAGAGAGTTAAGCTCCTCTGAAACACAAGGCTTATGTTCTGCAGAAGCCAAAGCCCATTAAGGCAGACACCCAAAGGAGTCACCTCCTAAATACACATGAAACAAAAGCACAACTGCAGACATTAGACAGAGTGTCTCAGACTGATGAGAGCAGTCCTTTAGATTGGATTTGGCCATTTGAATGTCAGCAGTATTGCAGTGTGTGCATGGGCTCACTCCTTTAACCTCCACCATGACATTTCAGTGAAAACACAGCCTTGCATGCAGGCAGCTGCCTGTGCACATCTGTCTGTTAGGGTGTTCAAATCATGTGGCATTCAAGATCCACAGGAACTGCTCCCTAAGACATCCTCCATAACATTTTACTGATGCAAACCAACAGAAATCCACAGATGATTGCTTAAAAAAATAAATAGGTACTTTGATGTTTTGGTTCAAAGTAAGAGGAGAGACTGACTGGATCAAAATTCATAAGCTGGCACAGTTAGTGTCAGCCACAGCTTGATGCCACCACAGCCAAGTTATTGGAAAAACCCCTGACTGCTTTGGGAATACTCATGCACATAAGCTGAAACATCCAAATTAATCAACCAAATCAACCTGTCTATGATATCAAGCAGTTCTTAGCATTAAAACCATCCCTAAAACAATTTGGCTGCCCTGGATATAAAGAGGGAAGCACCTAGCCCAAATATCCAGGATTTAGTGATACAAGGCACAGTAAGGATTTAAAATTTGTTTTCTGGTCCACTTCTAAACCCCATGATTGTTTTTGTACTAAAACCACATCCACAGTATGCAATCTGCTCCTTGTGCAGTGTGGGGCCTCAAGGTCTGTTTTCAGCAGCTGGGAGGAAGGCAGCACTGGATTCTCATTAGCACGAGACAATTCTGAGCTACTTTGTCCAACTACCTGAGGGGAACAAGTGGATGAAAAGAAGGAAGGCAGCATTAAAAAAACAAGCAGAGAAAGAGAGACCAAAGGAGCAGGAGAGACAATCAGGCAAGAGATAACAGAGGCACAAGGGATACAGCAGACAAACCTCAGAACAGGATTCATTCTTGAGACCTTGAGGGTTTCGGAAACTTCTCTCTGTGCATCTGAGTCCAGCCCTGCTCCGACTCATTAATCAGATTCTTCCTACATTCACCTCTCTGTTCATTTCCTGAGGTCACTATTTCAAATTTTTCTTTCTAACGTATAACACCTCTAGAAGTCTTCACTCTTATTCTACAGTCAGAGGGGATGTCAAAAGAAAGCTCTGTGATCAACAAAGGCTAATTTCCCTACAAATCATAAGCCTCTTCTGCTTTTCCTCTGAATTAATTTCTGCTCAAATTAAAACATTTCCTTTACATTCTCACTTCACGTCACAGACAGGAAACCTTCTTAGTTGTTCTTGCAATTAAAAAGGCATCTATATTTTTCTACCCCAAGTAATATGTTTTCCCCTTTTCATCTAGTCTGGGCTTCTCCTATTAGGCAAGCAACTCCTCAAACCTCTAATGCTTCTCTTACTTTGAACATCCATTGTGAAAGACATTTATGAGCTTTCCTGGGAGTTGCTAAGGTACTTAAGAGGTCTGGTGTCCACAGCAGCACTGAGCTCATAAGTCACTGGCACAGCTAGAGGAGAATGTGGAACATTAAAGCCTGGTGGAGCTGAGCCAGGAAAGGTGGAGGGAGGGAAAGGAGAGTGATGAAATAGAATGAGATACGTTGGCAAGAGCAGGAGACAGAAGGTGGAGAAAAAGTCTAAAGAATTGCCAGAAAGAAAGGATTTAAGGCTGTGAGAAAAGCTGAACCGAGGTGGGAGAATTGTATGAATTTCCAACACTGCCCTTGGACAGCTCAGGATGATTTGGTCCTGGCCATTTGTCTCACACACTTTAGTGGCTCATCTCCACTATCCCCACAAAACACTTCCTTTGTTGCCAGCTCCATGTGCAAAATGCAAAAGATATCCAAACCTCCAAGACTGCCTTAGAGAGGATTTAATGAGTGCTGCTTGCACGCCACACCTGCCTGCCAGGGCTGAAAACTGAGCAAAGTCAAACACATTCCTCCCTCTGCATCTCATTTTCATGGCTGCCAAGCTGGTGCCTGTCACACAACCAGCATGGTTACATCTACACCTCCCTTAGCCCTGCTCTGGTTCTGTGTGCTGAAACACCAGGCAGAACTGACAGCAGGTCTGTGTTTACCCCAGAGACTGTTGTGAAAGCACCTAGAGATAAATAGGGATGTGGCTGACAGTCAGCCCTTCATATCTAGACTCTATAAAAATACATTGGTGCCCCATGAGGTATGCAGAGTGACAAAATTTTGTGCAAAGATCTAAAAAAAAAAATCTTAATAAGTGGGAGAATTTGCTATATTTTCATGTAGAAACTGCCTGTGACATTTGACATGACAGGAAATGCTGCTCCAGTAAGATGGACAACAGGGCTATGCCTAATTAAAACAGGCAGAGGGAATGGAAAGGGAGATAAAGTAAGTTAGAGCACACTGGCACATCTGCATCTTCCTGAAGAGATCCTGAATAGGGATTAACAAGGAAAGAGAAAAATGAACCACATTTCCTTCAGCAATTATTTTTGCTGTCCTTCCAACCTGTAGGAATGAAAGCACCTACAATGTTACTGAGCACAGAATGACACCAGCCTGGGTCTGAATGCAGCTTTCCAAAATCACTTCCCACTTCTGCTGCAGCCCAGAGAACACCTCAGTACAACTCCAGAAGCAAAACACATTGACCCTCAAGTTAAAAAATGGCCAAGGGAGGAGACGGGAAGGAGAAGGAAAGGTAAAGTTGGAAAGTTAATGGACTAATTCAGTTTATACCAGCTCTGGATTAACATTGAGGGTGTTCACTACAGAACACTGAGGGCTTGGCCCCACAATTTATGTGGGCAAAACTTGGTTTGACACAGAATCAGAGCCACATCCCATTCTTCTGCCCTGCCCTCAGATGAGAAAAATAACAAGAGGAAACAGGAAAGCACTTTTGTAGGAATGCAAAAAACATCCTTAATACTCTCTGCAGCCTTTTTGACTGAAGATTGTTCGACTCTTATGAGCAAATCCCTCCACATTTCATTTGGCATGTGTTCAAGAAGCCCCAGTTCTAGCAATACTAATGCTTCTCTCTTATCTATTTACTTCAACAGCTTTTTTTCCCTGTGATTCCTAAGTCTGGCACAACACTTCCCTGGTCCTCAAAATATAATCTTCATTCTCCTCCCTATCGCTTTGTAAACATTTTTTTTTTCTCTAATACCAATAATCAGAAAAGCACACATTTTGAGGCTTGGAGACACCTGCCTACATTGGCTAATCTTCCCAGAGCTCCTCTATGATTCTCAAAATCCTCCTTGCTAGGCAATTTGCTTCTTCCCACTCAGCACCATGGCTGACCCTCCTTTCTGTCATACACCCCATTTTCTCATCACTTTCCTACACCCTCCTTAGCCCTGTGTGTGCAGGGTAACATCCATCTGCTGAAGGTCTTGCAATAGGAAAGGCCTTTCTCTTTCCCAGCCTTTTCTGTCTTGATTTCTGTCTACCCCACCTAATTTTTATATTAAAAAAGGCATTTCTATACAAGCAAAAATCCTTTTTAGCAACTCCTTCCATTCTAACACTAATGTATTGAAGATGCATCAGTTCATCAGAGCACTCAAACATTTTGGCACGTAAACAACAGATTTGTAATGGTTTCTTTTAGATTATACATATGCTATTGATTATGTGTATTAAAGGGACAATTTCTGTACCAAACTGGTAGCTGTATATTTATAGTTAAGACAATGGAGCTATGCAGAACATTCACAATGAAAATTTAAAATCCACTGAATTTAGAGTCTGTTCTGCTTTCATTTTGTAAAATTGATTGAGGCAAACCCAAAGTTCCTCTCTTTTATTCCCTTGCTACAAAATATAGCACATCCATACTGTTCTGCTTTTGGAGAGAAAAATGCTTCTGCATTTGAAATTGTGCATTTCAGATTAACTGTACTATGAAGCTCAGTGTCTCAGCATAAATCCAAGTATTTCACAGAAGCCCTTGTGAGGAAGAATGGCCCAAAATGAGCACTAGTCCATGATCTCTACTTACATATAAATATGTATACACAGACTTATGTACACAAACACACAGATGAGTTATCAAGATGGGGAGACAGAATGTGTGCATGATGCTGCAGAAAGAGGGCATGCTTAATTAAAGGATATCAGAACAAGTCTAAATATCTGTGACAAAAAGTCTGGCTTTGTGATGTGTCTGATATTGGAGAGGATTACAGTATTTGACTGTAGATTTTGGGAAACTGAAAGTTCTTAGGTGGAGATCCATTAAATAAGATCAAAAAACCCCACCCTATCCTCAAATTCTTCTCACATACTCATTTAGGAACCAACAGAAGAGAAAAACCTCCTATTAAAAATAAAATTAACTGGTGCTTGGCATTGCTAATATTTATGCATAAGAGGGAAATGAAGCATCCCAGTTACAATTTACAGGAAATCACAGAGAAAGAAAGCATGTACTCTGTATCATGTGAGTTTCTCTAAATATCAGCATTGGTTTCTAACTAAAAGGACCCTGCAAAGCCAAGACCTGACATGCAGAAGTCAGTTGTGGCTTGACAATGTTCAGCACAGTATGACAACATATCAAGAGCCACTTCCAATTCCTTCTACTTCTGTTTTAAGTAGTTAGACCTGCTTGCTGTTTGTCCCCTCTTGGGACCCAGCAGGCCTGAGCCCAGGCCATTGAACACCCCTGGAGTGGGGAGGGCAGGGGCTGGGACAGGCACCAGAGGTCTCTCATTCACAAAGCACAGCAACCCCAACTCCTCCTGACAAAGGAAATCAATGCGACAGTCAGAGATGTGCCCTGGCTTGGCACAGAATCTCAAATGAACAAAAGGCCTCCTCCCGCCTGGAGATCACCCCCTGGGCACTGTATCAAAGCTCACCTCATTTAATGCAAGCATCTGCAGAGGGTATTTTCCCCTCCAGGCCTTCCATGTCCTTCTCTAACATTTACTGTTTGAGATCACTAGCCTATACAATTTATCGCACCTGTCAAGGCTAATTTATTCATGCGATCTGGCAGTAATCAAAAAGACTGAGATCGATGTGCCAGAAAACCCTGACATTTATTCATATTTTAGAGTCCTATTTGACCTTGAACTGCAGCTAAGTGGAGCTGAACTGTCAGCAGCTCTCAGGCTGGCGGGGTCTGGCAGATCGGCGCCTCTCGGCTAAAGGCACACGGCAGAGCAGCACACACCGGGCCAGGAGCAGGAGAGGATGAGTGGCTGGGGTTGCAGTACAGGATGGGACCAAAATGTGAATTCTGTCACCATCTGCTGAAGCTGGGTGGTGCAGTGACCCTTATACCCATGGCACATATTATCTGCTAATGGGCCATCTTTAAACCAGCTGGGCAATCATCTTTATCTTTCCCACAGCCCACCCTCCCTCCAGGAGATATCTCCTGTTAATGGCCAGTGAGTCCCAGTGCATGACTGATAAAATTCCATCATCCCACTGGGAGATGCTCCAGCCAGGGGAGGAGCCAAGCCTTTCCTACCCAGATAAAAACTGAGATTTTGGACACCAAGGGACCTTCTTTCCACTGGATTCCAGAGGAAAGTCAGACCTTTCCACATCATCCCTGCACCTTCAGAGGAAACTGCACCTTCTCCAGGAGCACTGCTCCAGCTGAACCACATCTGCCCCTGCAGGAGGATGCAGCCACCATTGAATGGGACTGTGCCAACACCCTGACTGACTGACGGGTGTCAGCTTGGATTCTGACTCTGCCAGTGTTTGGGGATTGTTCTTTGTAATACTGCATTTCTATTTTAATTTTCCTAGTAAAGAACTGTTATTCCTAATTCCCAAATCTTTGTCTGAGAGCCCCTTAATTTCAAAATTATAATAATTTGGAGGGAGAGGGTTTACATTCTCCATTTCAAAGAGAAGCTCCTGCCTTTATTGGCAGACACCTGTCCTTCAAACCAGGACAATGAGCCACAGAGGGGTAGGGGACACAGCACCATGCACAGCTCAGACCCACCAGTGCAGCTGATGCCTTAAGATTTTAGCTTCTATATTTTTCAAATTCTATACTGCATCAGTGCCCAGCTCTAAACTCCATATAAAGTGCAGCTAATTGTCTTCATGTTTTAGTTAGACAAAATAATCCCTCTGGGCCTGTGATCCAAGGACACCTTACAGCCTCAGGCCTCGAAAAGTGTAAACAAAAGAGAATTGGGGAAGGAGCAAACTAGGGGAATATGACTTCATTACCTGGAGCTGTAATTGGAGCATTAACCCCTGATATGCAAATAGACCAAACTTAATCTGTCTGAAAAACTTGTGACCATTGTCCATCTTGGGTGTAGCCTCTGCAAGGCTTTTGGCTGTCCAGAGTGTAGTACTGAAGACCTTAAATAAATACCCACTTTATCCTCTTAACTCTGTCTACCCTCTGTTCTAGGTACCACAGTTCTAGGTACTGCACATTCCTGCAGTACAGGTGTTTGGGAGCCAATGGATTTCTTGATGAGGGATAAGAAAGGTGAGGGAAGGGAGTGGAGAAGGAATGTGATGTGTGTGTGTGCCCAGGCTGGATACTCCACACTGTCCTCAGCAGACTAGTGCCAGACTGGCCCCAAGGGCTGCTCTTGGCAAGTGGAGGGGAGGCAGAGTCAGAAAATGACACCACCTCCCCTCCCTGGGGATCAGGGACAGAGGTGGTGACCTGGCCACAGAAGATACATGAGAAAACCTGCAAGCCACCAGAAACCTGCCAGCCACCAGAAACCTGCCAGCACAACGTGGCAACACCAGCTGGAAACAGGAATAGGAAAAAGATCTCAAGGGGATTGCTGAAGTCCATCACCCTTGTCCTTTCTTTGCTCAATCAGGCCCTAAAGGAACACAGGGATTTCAAGTGCAGTTCTTATAATGCATGCAGGTGCTGTAACCTCCAGTAATCATTTCATGTTTTGAATTCAGACCAATTAGTAGAGAAATACAATAGAGTTTGTCTTAAATAGTTTCAACCTGGCTCTGCCATCAGATGACTCTCAGACATCCCATGATGACATTTTTGGAGCCTTCTGCCTCAGTTTCCCCTTGGTTTAATGAATCCAAACTCATTTACCTGCTTCCTCAGAGCATGCCAGGAATTACAGACAGAGTTACAGACCTCTCTGCTCTGAGGTTATTGAATCATTTGCTTTTCTTCTGATAGGAAGATATTTGTGCAAATGACATTCTCTCAGAGACACAGAGGAAATCTAAGTGGCATTTTAGGTAGAAATATGCAGCTACAGTTTTACTAAAACACGTGAATGGATTATTTTATCACAGTCAAAACACTTGACTATGTGATATGCAGTTGCACCCACAACAGATTTTGCAAATCTATTTTGTTGCTTCTCTGGGTTCTCCTTGGCTGCATTTCTCATGCTATAAATTCTGTATGTCATATTAAATATGATTTTTCAGCGAGATCTGCTTTTTCTAAGCCTGGAATACAAATAGAAATGACAGTTATGTCATTTTGTGTTTGTTTTCCCTCTTTTTTAAATAGCTAACACCTTTCCATTATGTTGAAAGAAAGCTACCAATGGAAAGCAATTGGCATTTTGACCAATGCTTTTGTGCACATTAAATATATGTCTAACACTGCCATGAAATCTAATCTGATGTTCATGGAAGAGAAACAATGACATATGAGGATGCAGAGGGAATTTATCTATGTGAATCTAGACTGGCTGCAGCATGAAAGCAGTGAAACTACACACAGAGCTGTGTTACAATAAACATGCTAATAAAACATTTCAGCCAACCTGTCTCCATATTTTTCCTGTGCAGAAAGCAATATTTAAGAGCATCTTGAAATTTTGTGGCTATAAGTATTTTGATTAATTTTTTTTTTTTCTGTCTGTGCTTAGCCAGATAAGGATGTGGTTCCCTGTTCCATGCCCTGAACTGGCTCCCCTAAGAGGAGGTGCCTGGTCTCACTCCTCTGGGAGCTCTTTGGGGGAGAAGCACCAACTGCATCTCACTGCTGGCTAATCTGCTGCTGCCTCCTACAGAAAATGCTCTTTCAAACACAGTGTTGAGCTGCCTTTTTTCCATGTGTAACACACAACGCAGATAATGATAAATTTGGCACCAAGGAGTGGACCTTAATCCAACAACACAGCTACATGCATTATTCCTTCCCTGCTCCTGCTCCTCAGCTCAGAGTACCTGTCACACAGGTCAGCTCAACATGCTCTGCCTCATTCAGGTGACACTAGTGCAAGGATAATTATTAGTCAGTTAGAGATTTCTTTACCAGACCAAAAAAGCTACAGCAAAAATGTCATATTACCTCACAAAGTCTTCCAGGCAGAATTAAAACAAATCCAAGCAAAACCTAGGCCCCACAACCCTTAACTCTCCAAACCTACAACTCTCAAACATCAGCTTTGTTACCCTCATGCTCCCATGACAAAAAACTTCCACTTGCCAGTGGTGATGAGTTATATGTTTAACATTATAAATAATGGCGATCTGAACACTCCTGCAACACTCAGCTGTACATTTAAACATCTACAACCCCAGATCTAGACCTGCACTCCAGCCTGGAGGAGCTTGACAGCTCAGCCCTAAGGCTGAAAAGCACTTTGCCAAATGGGGTTTTATACCTGGAAGTCCTTGGGGAGTCAAACACAATTAGCCTGGTCACTGCCAGGGGAAGCAGTTTGGACACATCCACTGGCTGCTCCTCCAGAACTCACCCAGGTTGCTGGTCTGGGGATGACCACACAGGTCACTGCTTCAAGCCAAATCTTTGCTCCAACTGCAGAAATCCGGGCTGAAAGGACTCCTCCCATCTTAAGAGCCCTTTATATTTTCCTAGAGATCCCTGATTAAACTTCTTATCCCCCAAAAAACAAGAACCAGCTGGGGAGCATTTGGTATTCTGGATCACTTTTACATCTTGGGTTTTTTGCATGGAAAAAGGATGCTTTCCACAGAACTGGTTTTTGGTTTTTTTTAAGAGTTCTGTCTGAGAGAGATTCAAAATGGTACCAGAAAAACTCAAAGAAATCTTTTGCCAGGTGTGCTGAGACCAAGCTAAAGACTGACAGTGGACACCTCTGGGTACAAAACAGCCCAAGCCAGGCTTTCAGTAATCAGCATCAAAATTTAGAATCCTACAGACCATTTGGAGTTCTGGATAAGCTGCTATTTTGCAACACAAAATATGTTGTATCAGAAAGTTTCTGAACAGCTGTAGCTCATCTCTAGTGTTTGGTTCAGACTCATCATTAGGCAAGTGAAACCTATTTCAATCTCAACACAATTAACACACTCCTCTTCATTTTCCCCATCTCTCTCTCATTCAGTTCACACTTGCCTCTGAAGAGGAACATGTGTCAGATTTAGATCAAACCTGCTGGAAAGTGGCTGAGAAGAAAGTGGCAAAGACTAAGGAAGCATTTTCTTTCCTCAGTTCTTTTGCTGTTGATCTCTTTCTGAAATTTCCAGCTCTGTGCTTTGATAGTGTCCTGGTACATGAAAGGGTTTGTAACATAAAATGTTACACTCGATGGAGCATGATGTGATATGGGAGCCAAATGGCCAGATGCTCTTTTCTGAGCTATTTCCAGTGCTCCTACTTTAGAGAGTTTTTAAAGGTACTCACAAGCTCCAGTCCTGCAGTGCACTGGCAATTTCATGCTAGAGCACCACTGTGCTGTGTTCTGATGAAACCATTGTTTTTCATGCTAGGTTAAAGCTATCCTCAATTTAATAAAAAGAAAAATAATGAAGAAAATAAGAAAGAAAAGAAAAGAGACCAGTATGGTTCAAAGAAATTGCAGGCAGGTAGGGATTTGGGTTCTGTCCCCAAAACCAGGATCATACATCCCATTAAAATTACAATTAAGACTATATTAATAATCTGGTCAGGGAAAAACCCAAGCACTCTTAACTTCATCAAAACGGGCCCAGGGCCATGTTTTGGCTGTTTGGCTTTGCTTTACACTGTCTGCACATCCTGTTCTTTCATGACCCTTTACAGAGGAGCCCTCTGGTTTGAAATGTGGCTGAGGTCAGACATCTGAAGCCTGTCCCCAGTGCTGGTTAGCACTGGAATCAGCCTGTCCTCACCTGCTTCCCCCCCTTCCTGTTGGCTGGCAGCACTGATGTGTTTTGGGGTGGGATGTGAGCTCAGGGCTGGGATCAGAGTCCCTGGGACTGCTGGCAGTCCCTGCCAGTTGTTAACACAGCAATTGCCCTCAGCAGCCCATGGAACTGCCCACTGCACACTTTGGCCATGGGCAGCCACCAGTGGTGACTCTGGGTGCTTTGGGCACCCCAGGGTGCAGCAGGCTGGGATTTAACTCCTCCTTCACTTGCCACAAAGCCTGTCCACTTTTCCAGGCATGATGCATTCCTCCTGTGCACACGTGTCAAGCCTGGTCCCAGCCTGAATCTGTGCAACTCCAGTGGAATAAGAAGATGCTGAACCCTTGGAGGTGCTGAGGGCTTGGCTCATCACTTATGCACATCTCCACAGAACCCACTGCTCCAGTCCCTGCTCTGAAGAGGGCAGGGAGCTGTGAATTAAAGTAATCCAGGCACCACAGCTTCAGTTCTTTCATGATTTCTTAATGCTTGGCTCTACAAGCTTAGCATTCTTTTACCATGGGAAATACCTCCAAAACTGCTAAATTAAACTGGAGGTGGAAAAAGGGAACACCTTTACTTGTACACTTTATCTGAAGGGTGAGACCTGGGAGATTTATCACTGAGATCTTTGCAGCCCAAGCAGTGGGGCAGCTTCCAATAACAGCAGATTATATCACTTACTGGGATTCTGCTTAGGCAGTGTGGAACTGCTCAGAAACATTTTAATAGCATTTCACTTCATGCTGAAAATGCTGATTTATTGCACTCCAGTGTGAATAGGCATGTCTAAGGACAGAGCACACTACTTTTTCAGATGTCAGCAAATGTCTGTGGGGTTTTGTTAACATTATTTAAGTGATTAAACATCTTTGAACTAAAAGGCGTTAAGACTTTTAATTCAAAACTGAATTAATTTATACTAAAAATTACAGCTTGGGAAAGATCAAAATAAAAATGAAGTATTTTCAGATTCACCATAATAAGACACTTTGATTAACATCTATTTTTGTACAATTTTCACTTGCATTTTACCACAGAATGTGTGAAAAAATGCTGGAATTTTGAGTAACTCACCAGAACTGAGTTCCTATTTAGCTCTAAGATTAGAGACCTGGCCTCATGAATCACACAAAGCAAAAAGCATTGTCCAGAATTCAGAATTAAAGTTTGCCATACATAAACCTTGTGACATTTTTATTACAGCAAACCAGTCTGGAATCTGCATTTAAAACACTGACTGCTCAAAGGAATCTAAATCTCTTTAGCTAAAGGTAATAAAATGAGGTCAAAAATTCACTACTCAACAATCTACCATTTGCATTTCTGCTCAGAAAAAATGTAGTTCATCTATTTTTAAAGAAAGTAAAGGCAGAGCATATAACATAATTTTGGGAAGTATAATAATTTTCTTGTGTATGGAAGTCCATTAGGTAACGAGCTTCATTTCCACATAAAGAGATTTTGGTGCATCTGCACCATGATTTTTTTTTACAGTCACACAGTACTTGTGTAAGCCAGAGGTGGGACTGCATTTCTGTTTACAAAACCCATGGATTCAGCTTGGCGTCCAGCACCAGCTAAATCACAACACCAGAGAGCACACAGGGTCTGAGCTGGAGCCTGGCTGGGGTCAGCTCCTTTCAGCCCTGAGGAGCTCTGTGTTCCCAGAGACTTTCCACTGGCAGTGGCCACAAAACTGGCCAAAGTTACCTGGGGCACACCTGCTGCTGCTGACTACTGAGAATAAAGCAGTCTGTTGCTGGCCATAAAAGAAAAGGAGTTTTACTTGCAGTTATCAATGTGGCAACATATTTTTTAAATTTAATTTGTTTGGATTCCTAATGGTGGAAGCAGAATTTAATTTCTGCTAGGACATCCTTTAAAATAAATGCTTGATCTCTTCCCACCCACCATTACAGCTGATGGGCACACAGTAAAAGGAGCAGCAATTCATTCACCTTATCACTGGAGCACCAGAGGAAGTGAGGGATCCTTAGTGCAATGATTAATGACTCACTATAAAAAGATGCATCATAAACTGCTTGTATTAGGTTAAATCATAAACTAGGCTTTTAATGTTTATATGATCCCTTTCTAAATTATTAAGAGTGTCTGTAGCTCCCACTAGGAATGGAACTCACATGATGCTTGCAAAACATGCAGTTTCTTACAGGGCCATGATTTGGGACCCTCACTTAAAGGGATCCCTGTCTTCTTCCACATTCAAGCAATTCTTGAATTTCTCTTCCTGTTGGGACATATCTCTGTACTACAGGTCAGAGAGAGCATTTGATGTTCAGGAGCAGCAAAGATGATCTACCCTGAATTTAGAGTGTCTTCAGCCTGTGCTCATGAAGGGCAGCTCATCCACAGAGGAGTCAGCCAAGGCTGGATGCTGTAATTTCCTGTGTTTAGGTGCTAATAATAACTCCCATCAGCTTCAGTAGCTGGTTGGAGAGCAGGGAGAGAACAGCACCATTTGTCCTAACACAATTCCCCCTATTTATCCACCTGGTGGTGAAACTGTCACCTTTAAAAAACACAGCACAAGGTGACATTATTAAGTGTCCATCTATTTCCTTACACAAGCCTGCAAACCTGGCCATCTCCCTTTTATTTCTCAGAACAGCTGGTGCTTTTTCTCAACCAAACCAGAATCTCCCTCTCTGGCAAACAGACATTGGCTCAGGGTAAAGTCACCCCATCAGGAGAATGCTGCAGCTCTAACCACTGTTAAGTTTACTCAAAATATAACAGGAGTTTAAAAAAGAGCTGCAGAGCCCTAAATGTTTCCAATAGGCATAGCAGGCAGCCCCAGTCTGTTGCTGTACTTCTTACTCAGAACAGAAAATCACTGAAGTTAATTATTTAAATATTTCCATCTATGGAATTTAGAAAAGGGCAAAGCCAACAATGGAATACCCAAAATCATGATTTTTTAATAAATAATAGATTTCATGGGAATTAGCTAGGTTATCAAACAGTATCCTCCCAAATCAGCTCATTAGTTTCACTGAGTTTCCCTAATTCACTTTATTAAAACAATTTAAACAAGGGTTCACTAGATGCAATGTAATCTATTTCAGGCTCTCCAAGCCTAATCCCTTTTCTCTTAGCAGTAAAATGATAATAGTTTGCAAAAAGGTTAAAAAGGATCATTGTCACAGCTATTTCAAATAGGGACTGTTTCCATCCAAGCATGGGCCACCACTTTCCCTACATTTTATTATTTATTATTATAGAATTATTTTTGTTCATTGCTTATTCATTCATTTATTCCTTCCTTTTTCTGTCTTTCATTGCTTCACACAAGCAGTCACACATGGTCAACAGCATCCCTCTGTGCAGGTGGGGGGATGCACCAAATATCCCTGCATGGGTCACTGCACCAGGCCTTAGGAAAGAAGTGATTTTTTGCAGTTTACTTGGAGTTAAAAAAACCCAACTTGGTGAATTCACAGTGGTTTTATAAATAGCCTAGAGAGAAGGGAGAAGGTTCCCATGCATTTTCACACTGTTGGTTTCTGACAGCTCTGAAAGACACACAGGAGGGGATCACACATAGGATTTGTAAATTAGGAGTCAGACACTGTGTATTACTTACCATGATGGATCCAGGCTGGGAAGACAGAGTAACAGACCTGTGCTATGGACACACAGCTTATTTCACAACAAACTTACACTCTTCTACTTTAATAAAACCTTTTCCAAACAGTAGAGTTAGCTTTTCTTATAGGGCAAAAAAAAAATCCCCTAACCAAAATAAAACCCAAAGAAAGAGAGCTGGTTTCTAGATCCAAGGTTTCTGTAGGCTTTAACAGGTCCCCTATCCCTGAAAACCCGTCCTCACTCACCTCAAATCCTTGTCTCTTCAAGCAAGTGCCATTTCATAATCCTATTAAAACCTTTGCCTTTGTTTACAGGAGCCCTAATCGTACTCAGCAAGTTCTCCTGGTCTTAAGAAGAGTGACAGCTTTCAGATTTCTTAGGAGGCTTATTCATCAACCATGGCAGAGTTTTGCCAGAGTGTTCAATCTATTCTGGGAGCAGCCATGTGGAAAAAGTTTCAAACAGCTCAAAGCCCTGCACAATGATAAAGGAAAGCTCACACAATCCTGGTAATAGCCTGACCCTCTTAAGGAAAATTGGATGATTTGTGGTAGCAGTTTTTCTGTCCCCTATGTGAATTCTGAACCTTAAAGTATAAGCAGTGTATTCACACAGTCCCATTACAAACCCCATCCCTCTTGCAATGCTGCAATAACAAATACACACCCATATGTGAAAATAAACTCTTGCTGCAGTGACCTTCCTCCTCAGTCCAATGGTGTGAAGGAGTTTGTAGCCATTTTAGGGGGGAAAAAAGAGCCAGATAAAGAATGGACTAATTTGATGTTCAGTGTTTCACCATGAGTAGAATATATGCTTTAATGAGCACATTACATGCACCAGGGACATGTTACTGGGAAGCAGGGGATAAAGAGTAAAGGGAAAATAATTAAACAGTCAGCTTTATAATGAGGAAACTCTGTTCATGCAACATTAAGTGGCCTAATTTTCAAAAACTAAGCAAAGACAAGTTCTTTGGGCTTCAGGAGGAGTTGCTGGCAAGCACCACCTTGAAAACAAGGGCAAGGGATCACAGGTATCAAACCTCCTTTAGGTCCAGGCCACAGGGACTGATGCTGTTCCAAAGTCATCTGTCCAAGCTGATCTGCCCAACAGGATTGGATACCTGCACTCTACAGCTCTTACTCTGAAAGGAGGATCCTTAGAGTTGTAAAAACTCCCAGCATTCATAATGTATGATGTGTGTGTATGATGAACATTACAACTGACTTGTACCAGCCTGGCCTTTGTTTTCTGTAGGTATTGCATCTTTTAGACCACAAATGTACAACCTCAGCTAAGGGCAAGGAGCACATGGGGACTCAGAGTGGCTGCTTGCACAAGGAAAGATACTGGGAAAGGGGAAAACCTTTCTCACTGGGCTCAGACACTTACAGGAGGAACCAATAAGGCAAATTCCTTATTATTCCTCATTGTTGTCAGTCCTCTCAAGGCCTGTAAGGCCAGGAAAATTAATTTACTGGCACTGTCACCTCCAGATAGTGTGGCAGCATCAATTGCTGCAGCATAATGTCCCATCAGTCAGACAGCAACTCTGCTGGGCCACAGTTCCCCAGCACATGGACACTGCACAAGGTCTCTGTTGTTACTCACCCTCATGCCTAATTCAATGTTTTCTCCTCCATAGACCTCCATGCCAGGGTCAAGCAGGCCAATCTCACCAAAATACTCTCTGTCCACCACGAAAGAGCATCCAATCATGGCTGGTGTCCTGCATGGAGAGATTACAGAAAAAAATTCAGCCACTGATTAGCTATTACAGACCTCACCTCATAACACATTTACGGAGATTAAACAGTTCCTAATCTTCAAGTTTACACTCTAAATTTACCTATTAGCATCAATCACATGGCACTTCATGTCTGCAAGAAATTCCAGTACTTCTTTATTTGGTGCTGGAACTTCTGTTGAATCATTCTCTAGTTAGAAGTGGCCTCAAAGCTCTACAAACCCACACAGGATCCTGGATACTCCTGGCTGGGCACTTCCATCCTCTGTTTATGCATATATTTATGCACCAGATCTTTGCATTTGTAAATTCAAGTTATCTGATAAAATGCATCTTTCTGTTTATATTTCCCAGAGCCAAGCCTGGAAACAGATTTGCCTAAACAAGCTGAGAGCTCTCCTGTACACAGGGTGAGACATATCCTATATACATCTTGATTCCACATCTTGTACCACTGAAAAGCATATCTTAGGGTAACAAGGAATAAATTTGGTTTAGGAACTAAAATAAAAGAAGGACACAACCAAGGTAAGGAAATTCAGTACCTTTGCAATGAAATAAACCTTGGAGGAAATTTTTCAAGTGTATTTTTAAAGTTTTATCCATGATAAAAGAGGGAAGGAGATGGGGGGAAGAAACACACACTACTTTCTTCATTTTCCTTTTCATGTATTTAAAGCTAAATCACTGGATCAAGGCATCACTGCTTGGCAAAACTGAGCTGCTAGTTTGGGCTCAGCCTCCTCCTTTCCAGCCCTGCCTCCCCCACACAAATCCCCTTCCAGCAGCAGGATGCTCCCAGGAGGAGGTCTCCTCCCCTTCTAATGAGGAGTGGCACTACCAGGCTTTGCAGACTGCTCCCAGGTGCTGGGATCTCTCTGGGGATGGGTTTCTGCAGCTGGAGGCTCTGTCCAGTAAAGCCCTGAGCTGGTAATTGGACGGGGGTGGGAAATACATTTTAAATGCAACTACATAATCATCACTCACAGAGAAGTGCCACTGAGGACTGTCTTTGCAACTCCCTCTCTCCCTTCTCATTATATATATTCAAATATAGACTTCCCAAGCCTTCACAGCTTTTTCAGAAAAAAATAAAAAATAAAAAGCTTTCAGGAGTGAGCAACAGAAGGAACCACATCCAGCTTTTATAATTTTATACTGGACTACAGTGTCACACTGACATATTGCAAATGCTTCTCAAAAACATGCTTGAAAAAAGCTCAAGGCCCTCACTTGGCATTAGAACTGGG
Organism: Oenanthe melanoleuca; assembly: GCF_029582105.1. Taxonomy (NCBI): domain Eukaryota; kingdom Metazoa; phylum Chordata; class Aves; order Passeriformes; family Muscicapidae; genus Oenanthe; species Oenanthe melanoleuca. The sequence goes on from NC_079349.1 coordinate 5,651,727, forward strand.
TTTTTCCAGTTCCTGAAACACTCTAGTGCATCCACCACTTCAGTGCAGTGCAGCAGACTTATCTTGAAAGGTAGAAATGGCCACAGGAGCAAAAGCAGCTGTGCTAGCAGCCCTTGGCCACTGCTCACTGCACCTGAGAGGGTGAGTGCCCTCAGCACTTCTCTGCACAACATGTAAACCTGCTTCATATAAAACAACCCTTTCCCTTAATCATGCACTCTCTAGTAAAACAGAGACACGCCTAGAAGGAGAAAACAGCAATTAGAAGTGAACAATTTTGTACCAACACCTCAAATGTGTTGTGAAACTTAATTGATCTGTGGAATATTCTTTGGCACAATGGAAGATGTTATAAGCATTAATTATAATCAACAGCAGTACTCAAAGGATAATGTGGGAAACAGCAAAATGGGTTTTTGTGCGGGTTGCACATTAAACGGAGGAGAGGTGGATTCGCCTCAGGGAAAGCACAAGGCCGGGGAAGGGAGGGGCTGTCCCGTCTCTGGGAGCTTCCCCTGTGAGATGTGGGGACCAATCAGAGAGCTGATGTGGTGATGGACAGCTCGGGAAACCAATGAAAAGTTATTTCGCTTTCACAAATCACAGTGGATTAAGGTAACTTGCTCTTTCGGTTTCCGGCCCCCGGGGAGGTGAGTTGGCTCTGGCCGCGGTACCGGCACCGGCCCGGGCTCGGCGGGGGAGCCCGGCCCGGTTTGGTGTGGGGGGCCCTGCCCGGCACCCCGGCCCGGTTTGGTGTGGGGGGCCCTGCCCGGCACCCCGGCCCGGTTTGGTGTGGGGGGCCCTGCCCGGCACCCCGGCCCGGTTTGGTGTGGGGGGCCCTGCCCGGCACCCCGGCCCGGTTTGGTGTGGGGGGCCCTGCCCGGCACCCCGGCCCGGTTTGGTGGGGGGAGCCCGGCCCGGCACCCCGGCCCTGCCGCATAGTCCCGGCCCCCCCGCCCTCACGGCTCCGGGCAGCCCCGGCCTGGCCTGGTGGCCCCCGGCACCGGCCGCATGGCCCCGGCCCTGCTGGCTCGGCTCGGCTCCAGCTGCCCATGTGGCTTCACGATCTGGATACTATTTTAACTTCTTAATGCCTGGATAAGATTCTCGATCTCCTGAGCTCCCCTGAATGAGAAGAACTGAAGCGTGGAGACTACAGAGATTAGCGGAATGAAGATAAAGTTCCTGATGGGAAGAGATTGAAAAGATGCAACTGATAAGTAGCTGAAAACCTTTTTTGTGGGCTAAGGGGATCGTGACTACATTAAAATTCCTTTAAACTGTGAAATATACTTGGGGAGGTTTGGATGCTTGAGTAGAAGACTTTGTGCCTCGGGGAAATAGAGCTCTCTCTGTTCCGGGACTGGAATATGAACAGAGAATTTGACAGAGAAGGAGATGAAGAGAATTTTGTTTATTCAGTAGCCTGCCTTTGAAAGTGGTACCCCAATTGTGTAACATAACCCATAGCACAGCTCTGGAAGGACTGTGAAAAAATGGGAGGAGAGTCATAATCTGCAGTATTTTCCAGGGCGGACGTGGATTGTGAAGGTGAAGACACCCCCCCTAAACCATAACTAAAAAAAGGGACTTTTCTCTCTTAAGTGAACTGAAATGATTATTTGGGTGGATAACTGACTGAAGTGTTTTCTGTATGATGTTGTTGAGGAATGTGGAATGAAGGGAGGAGGGAATAATCTAGGAATCTTATTCTGAATTTTTTTTTTTTTTGTGTTACTAATAAATTTATTCTTGTACCTTTTTAAGTTTTGAGCCTGCCTTGTCTCTACTCCCCAAATCCTATCTCTAAAAGAAATTAAATATATTAAAATTGGCAAAACCCAAGTCACATCGTGACAGTTTTGCAGCTAAAAGCTTCAAATGCAGCCTAGCATTGTATTGATTCTGCACTGGAGAATTGTCAGTTTGGGGGAATTACCTGATAGCACTGCTGTAGCAAGGCAGACACGAGAGAAACATTGCTCTGGGTAGTGCCCTGGGAAAGGGAGGACGCACAGAGAGGTTTTGGTGAACTCTCCCTCCCTCCCTCCCTGCATGGGGAGGGCAGTGCCTGCATGGGATGGGGCACAGGGGCACTTTGGCCAGGGAAGAAAGGCATTGCTGACATTGAGTCAGGACTATTTTGTGTCAGTGAGATCCCCAGGAGCACAGCTCTGCTGGTAAAATTCCAGCAGGTGCTGACACCCATTCCTCCAGCCAGGTTCATCCCCCTCCTTCCCCTTACTGAAGGGAGATGCCTGGGGGCTTCATCAAAAATCACTGAAGGAGAAAGGGATGGGGACTAAGCTGCATGTGATTCAGCCAGTCTTCTCTGCCTTATTCATCTTTCTCACCTGCCTTAAGGTCAGCACATATTTATATATATATTTATTTATATATATATATATTTATATATACATATGTGCACAATGCAATCAGGTCACATTTGAAACAGTTTCCTGAGCAGACAACTCCAGTTTCCAGGAAAACTGAAAAGACACTCAAAATAAATACATAAATTCAAACACAAATAGAACCATAAATAAATATATAAGCATAAATGTATATATACAGGCATAATATATATATATATACATATGTATATATACAGACAAGGAGTTTCAAATGACATCACACATAATTTCTTTGACTGTTCCACCTCTCCCAGCAGGATGTTTCTTTGGTTCTTAAGCAGCACCTCAGCCTGGTCTGACATGTAAGTGGGAAACCTGCATGGTACTTGCAGAAGTATTTCTATTTTTCTTACAACTCTTATCTTCTGCAAGAGAGTCACACCAGGCCCTGAGAACAGAACTCAAGGACGGATTTGCAGCTCAGAAGATACAGGGGGAAAAAAATGACAAGATGACAAGCTAATGCTCATCTAGAAAGGCAGAGCAAATATGGATGTAGACTAATTCTCTGATGCCCTGTGGAGGTAAATTTCTTGGAATAGGCAGGACACCCATCAGAACCTGGACAAACAAAAGCAAAAGCTGTTACAGGTTCCTGTGAACCAGAAACTGAAAAGGTGGCTATAAGCTGTCAGTGAACACTCACCAGTGTTACTATTACATGGCAGCATGGTTTGTCATGAAAGACTTTCCTTCCAAGCTCAGGTGCACAGGTGCATTTCTGCCCAGAGCAGTGAGGGCCCAGACTGGCTCCATCGGAATTGTTATTGCAGAGCAGCACGGGGTCTAAGTCAGATGGGCACACACACCCCCAGACAGGGGAAGTGCACAAACCACTTCACTGGGGGCACATCAAACTCTAATTCCTGTCCATGAGCGGGGCACAGGCGCTTTCTGGAGCGGCTGATGCAGTGCATGTACAAACACATCCCCACTGGTACCAAGCTATGGCATATTAGAGCAGTAAGTGAGAACATATGCAACAATGAAATGCACCACTGCTGCTGGAGGAAGATAAAATGGAAAGCTGTGCAGTGCTTGGCTGGGTGAGGCTGACTAATGACTCTAATGTTAGTGGCTGCTGATCAAGAAATCAAATGCAGAGCAGTCCATCATAATCACGGCAGGTGAGGGAGGACAAGTCAGAGCCAGAGCTCAGAATACCAGAAACCTTCCTTGCTGTTCCAAAACTCAGAAGAAAAAAAAAAAATACAGCATGCATTAAAAAGCCCAGCTTGTTTCAATGCATAGTCAAATTCATTAGAAGCCCTCTGAAATAGGATCCTTTGTTACACAGTTTGTTGCCAGATGATAAGGACGTTTTGGGGCAGCGTGCTCGCAGGAACACAAATGGAAAATGACGTGATGGACAGAGTGTGTCAGAATAACAATCCTCATTTAAATCTCCACATTACAGACATCTTGCATCTCAAATGTCAAACATGTAAAATGGATTGCCTGCAGAAGCCAGCTCGGGGAACATCAATTGTTCTGAAGTTCAGAGTATTAGCGTGAGGGGAAAAAAAGGACCGACTTTAAAGTGCATCAGAAATCTTTACAAAATCTGACACTTTGTTCTTGCTATTTCTTTACCTTTGTTAGCACTTCAAGGCCACGTCCCCTTTGTCACTTAGCTCACAACAGCTGATGTGACATTTTATGGTGCACACTTGACGTGACTGCCCATGAATGACCCACTGGCATGAGGGACAGCTCCTGCCCTTTCCCAGCAAGGCTGAGTAGAATCACAACACTGCCAGTGTTCAAGAAATTAGAGAATCAGACTTCAAATAGAAAAATTCTCAGGAAAGAAGCACATCTGTTGTGTAGTCCCAGAAGAAAACAGGAATTGGACCCTGCTTTCCAAATACCTCACCCAGTTCTGTACATGGATGATATTTATTATACAGTGCAAACGTGAGAAATGCCAGGGCTCTGATCCTCACTGATACCAGGGTACACATGTTCTTTAATGCTGAAAATCTCAAATCCCTTTGGAGATCTGGCAGGAAGTATTCAGCTACACCAACCACAAAACCAGTCACAAGGTTATTTGTTACCAGCCTTTTCTTTCACAAGACACACAGAGAGGCACAAACCAAACCCACTACTTGCTGAAAAGAGTGTCAAACAAAGCCTTAAGAGGGACAGTGGTAGCAAGGGCTAAATGAAGTTGCAGTTTTCATGCTGATGAGCAGCTTTGCAGTGTTATGAATGCACTGGACAGACATGTACTCAAACACCCATCAAGGTGCACCCATTCCTACGTCTTGCAAAGTGGACTGAAACAGGAATCATGGCTGCAATTTGTGATTTGGAAAGCTGGTTACAAAACCAAACCTGTACCAAACAAGAGTTACATCTGAGATTTTTTTAAAAGTTTGATCATTAACCTGACTTTGCCTTCCTTTTGAGAACACACTTTAAATATTCCACACTTTAAATATTCTAAGTTCCCACCATGAGCGCTTTCAAATCTCAATCCTAAGGACAGGCTTCCTGATTGTTTTCATCAATAACACACAGTCACTCTTTCCATTACCATAATTACACTTGACATATCACTTAAAAGCCACAAAATCACATTGTATTTCCACAGGCAGGAACAACACAACATGCAAGTGGCTGCTGTGCTCTCCTAAATCCCTGCCTTCAAAGAACTTGTGCCAGGGAGACTCAGAAGTGTTCATTGTTCCACGTGGATGTCTCTACATTTTAGGGCATGGAATTGTTAATTTGCAGAAGAGATGCTTAGGCAGCTGCAGTGTCAGTGCTTCTGATATTTGTCAGCAAGGGCTGGGCGTTCTCCTCCCTCTGCTGCTTGTCTCATCTGTCTCTGGGCAGTTTATGCACTATTGAATTAGAGGGTTTCTTCATCTGGGTTCAGAATAAAATCGCTGCTCTTGGGAGCCAGCTACTCATGTGCATCAGATTTTGACACTGCTCAGTGCTTGAGTTTGGATTTGTTCACTTCTGTGTGAGTCCAACTCAGTGACAGCATGACACCAGCAAGAGCCTGAATGTAAATCTGAGAGAAGTCCATGGTAAATCAGGCCCTTTATTGCTGAGGTTTAACCTCTTAGCTCAGTCTTACCTGTTATGTGATCATTGTCTCCAGAGCAGAAGGTGCTAAAATACTGGAGCAATCCATGGGAAAATTACTACAATGATTTCACATTTAAATTGTGAGTCATGAAGTGTGCAAAACCTTTCAGCAGTGAAAGCTTTGGATGATTAATTTTCCTTTATCAATAAACTTTCTCAGTGAAAGAGGTATAAAGAGTGAAACAGGTATAAAACATCTGCACTTTTAAAACAATGTGAGGTAAGCAGGGCACGTTATCCAGGAAAACTGATTTCCTAAGTAATTACTTCCCTGCTTATTGAGGTTTCAAGGCAAGCAAAAGGTCAGTGATGAAGGACTGTGCTGTCCTGTTGTAAATAAGGTTAATATTACTGTATAGCTCTGCTTTGCAGTCACAGGGCATGAGAATGACCCTGAGTACAATCTGCAGCACTTGCTCAAATACAAATTAAAATATTACTCTGCATGAGGGAAAGATCCTGTGAGGAGGTCCCATCCCACTGATCATTTAGAAATGTGATCAGTGTGTCAGTGTCTTTTCACTTCCAAAAGACCACTGGGATTTTTTTTCAGGTGGGTGTGCTGTTGGAAGTGCCTGGATGAGCATTTCAGGATCTCACATCTTTGCAATGGAAGGGAAGTACATCAGCTCCTCTGGCAGAGCCCACGCTGGGACTATACAATAGAGTTTTAGCTTACTCTAAGATGAAGCTGATATACATGAAAATGGAGATGCCTTTAAGGTGGTAATTTGTGTCCTTCTTAAGATGTCTTAAAAATAAGAGCATCCTAAAGTGCATACTTAGGCTTCAAATTTTTTAGCATTTATTTCTAGAGCTGGTAACAACAGTACCCTTAACTCAGCACAATGTGTCCCAGAGGAGCTGTTAGACAAGCACTGCACTGCAGATGAAAGCCTAGGAGATGGGAATTTTCAAATGGAAGGGAGAGAAAGCTCTTTTCACATCACTTCCAGTTTTCCCACTGTAACAATTCTCAGAAACACCTTCACAATTCCTGTAACAGCATTTCCTGAGAAAAGTCAATTTCTGTAATGTAAAATGTTATCTTACAGGGAAAAGTAAATTGACACACTGACTACCCAGTCTGGTGTGAGTTCACTTTAAAATTCAGCCAGTAGGAAAACTCTGAACATGTGCAAAGTTCACAAACAAACAAATAAACAAACAGACACCCAAACAACCAAAACCACACAAACCCCAAAACAACAATCAAACAAAAGAGAACCCCATCCCTGAAAAAAACCCAAAACCCAAAACCAAACAGAAAAAACCAACCCTCCCAAAAAAACCTCCACAAAGAAAAGAAAGAAAAGAAAGAAAAGAAAGAAAGAAAAGAAAGAAAAGGAAGAAAAGGAAGAAAAGGAAGAAAATAAAGAAAAGATAGAAAAGAAAAAAGAAAGAAAATAAAGAAAGAGCAGCTCTCAAACACAGCTCCTAGTGGTGCTCCTGGGAGGCTCTGGTTTGCACTGATGGCCAAGACTGCTGCCCACAGAAGAGGAGTGAAACCAGAATGTTTGGAATCACACACACAGTATCTCTGTTTCTCATACTCACAATGGGCCAGAGTCCACTGGAAAATAAAAGGTTAGATGAAACAGATCCTGCTATCCCACTAAGAGTCATAACGTGCTTGAAGCACACATTCAGAGCCAGAGTACTTGTGTACATTGAGGGGCAGCTCTGAAAGGCAGCACACGCCCCCACAGTTTTGTAGGGTAGAGTCTTGTAAAGCCATCAGTTCTCTCCAGTCTCATTTTGTTATTCTTGTTCACCTGAATTCCCCTCAGTAGAGAACCGATGGAACCATCGCCCAGCCCAAGCGGCAGCGCAGGGAGATTTACCTGATGGGGGCTGACTCATCCCCTTTGTCCAGCCAGTCCTGGGGGGGGATGATGTACATGCACCAGAGCCCCCAGTTGTAGCCGTGGGCGGCGTTGGCGTACTGCTGCACCTCGAAGGTGTTGTACTTGATGTTGTCGATGGCGGGCAGGATGATCCGCTTGCGATCCTCCTTGATGCGCGTCAGCGCGGGCTCCGCCCTGCCACAAGGAAACACAGCGGGTGTGACAGCCATGCACCGCCCCAGGGCTGCTCTGCAGCATCACAAGTGAGAAATGAGGCTCTCTAACCCTGTGTCAGCCCAGCGAGGGGAGAGCCCAGACAGGGACAGGGAACGCATGGCAGGCACACGCTGCCGGGACTGCACGGGAACTGTCACCTCTGTGGAGCTGTGCCTAGCACTGATGTGTCCAACAACAACACAAAATTTGACCAAACACTTATGCTGAGGCCTGGAGATTGTTAATTCATTTCACAGTGGATAATTGTTAGAGACACCATCACCAATAGCAGCTAAATGGTCTCCTACTGGCTACACCACCAGGATTCCTGGTAGCAATTAAATACTGCTGGCATGGCCTGAAGAACTAAACACACCAGGGGCTGCAAGAACCTGAAGGTTACTCAAAGGTTTTAATCCTGTTTCCCAAGACTGACCCCATCACATCTAGTTTGAATGACAAATGTGGCTGCATTATGCCTTCTAAAACCTCTTTGGTGATGAGAAGATTTCAGGTGCCCAGATGGTGCAAAAGCAGTGAACTGCAGGAAATGTTCCATCATTTCAAAAGGCTTTAAAACATCAATGTGCTTTCCACAGAAGCTACATCCCAAAAGGAAAGTAAAAAAGCTTCAGTGCAAACACTCATTTCTGATCGAGGTAGTCTGAGCTTGCTGTGAATTTACAGAGAAACTGATCCAAAGAGGTAGCAGACTTACATAAGGGTAGAAATCATTCCTCAAAGCAGTATTAGAAAGAGCCACTGGTTCACTCCTTTGTAAGTGTGTTTCCCCTTGAAATGTGCTTTGAAGATTTTGCAGAGCTCTCCCATGGATCTTTAAGGGAATGGTGGTTTGCTGCGACTCACAGAGGTAGGAGGGTTTGAACACTAATCTTTTCTCACTTTTCTTCTGCTGTTGGTCAAAAGGCAATTGCTCCTTTGTGGTTTCAAGTTTGTTACCTCATATTCTGTTTGTTATATTCAGTTTGTTACCATGAATTTTTGTGTCTAGGCCAACAGGAGATACTGTACAAGGTTCAGAATCTCAATTCATATGGGTTTTAGGCCACACTTGTGCACCCCCATAGAGCCAGTATGACCTACCAGATCTGGATAAACCCCTTCCATTATTAGTATGAGATTATATTTATGAGATTAAGTGTTTTAAAAACCAGTGAGTGGGTAGCAGAAAACCTCTTGCAAATCCAACAAAGCAGGGACAAATGCAGAAAAGCTGAATCTGCTTTCTGTTCTTTCCATTATGTTCTCTCTGTTCAGCAGCAGAAGAAAATACAGAACGACAGACATGCATCACTAATCTGGTGACTCCATGCATGGACACAGTAACCCTTGGGCATAAGGCTCTCCTACTGCCTCTAAACTCTGAAACACAGAATTTCAAAACACCAGACAACAGGTACAGGTGTCACTAATTGTTTCCCTGACTCCCATGGCATGAACAAATTTATTATGTTTGGGTCTGATTTCCAGATCTGCCTGCAAAGCAGGAAAGCTGCTTCCATGCCTTCTGAAACAGAAATCTTTAATGGGTTTTCTTTGTAAGAATCAAACTCTGGCATTCAGTACTGTCTGACTCTGGAAAAAGGTTTTTGACAAACAAGGGAAGACTGTGTGTTTTCCAAACTACTTTTATCTCTCTTGGTGGCAGTTCTTGGGCCACCAACTCTGTAAATTCTCAATTAACGGCATGTTTATTTTGATACAAAGCAAAACTGTTTAACCATCATACTCAAAACTATCCTGGAGGTTCCATGTCCCTTCTACAGTTACTCCTGAGGTGCTCATTTTTCAAGTATTTTGCTTTGTAGGATAGATTGAGATTGTGTAATGGAAAAGATGAAATAAGATAGGGAATTCTTCTCCCTTAATGTCATGTACCTGCAATGGACCCCCCACATGCACAGTAATTGCCTTAAACTTTCATTCTCAGCAGAGAGAGGCAGAGGCTGGCACTTTTATAGTCAGATGCTTCTCATAATAATGTAGACACTGAAACTGGGTGAGATTAATAATGTTCCAGAGGAGCCTATTTTGAATATAAAGGGAATTTAGCCTGCTACTTTGCAAGACATCTTAAAATTGGACTGCTGAAGTGCATCCCAAATAATGGTTAGAGAAATAATGTGAAGAAAATATTCAACAGTCACACTGGTTTTCAGCCCTTAATCATCTTTGTGATTGTGTTAATCCAATACTTGAGTCTTGGAATTGCTAACCTGGGTCCTCATTTTCTTCTTTACATGAAGAACAATCCATTCCCAGCTCTGGTGCTGCTCTCACACAAACTATCACCAAACTACTCCTGTCACTCTACACCTGAGGAATTTCTGTTTTCCCATTTGTGTGACTCACATTTATTACCACCTGGCATGGTGTTTTGCATGTGAATGCACAAGGTGGGGATCTCAAGTGTAATACTACAATTGGGGTCAAAATACATGAAGAATTTAATCTCTATCAACCTATTAATGTGAAATCACAGATTGTGAACTTTCACGGAATCCAAGGCATCTGTAAGCTGTCCATGTGATGGAAGTTCTGTTTAAGTCCCCTGCACTCAAGAAATGTAAATATTTAAGGTATTACTGCTTCAACAAGAGTTGATTTCTGACAGATGAAGTCAAGTGCCATGCCAAGGTTATGGAGTCAATTGGTATGAAAGAAACTGCTGGAATTTCATCTTCTGAACCTCCCATCTCACCCATGGAGGTGATTTTCTAGCTCTCTTGGTATCCAGATGTGTGGAAATCACATCCCTGCAGGTATTAGGAACAGGAAACATTCAGTATCTGGACAGACTGCACAGCTCCCTAACTTTCAAAATATTTTCACACTCACAAATAAGAAAGTAGGCTCTGAGTCACAGATGGAAAGAGAAAATCCAGGGCAGAGCTGTTCTCTTAGCAAAAACACAGAATGGAGAGCCTTTAATTAAACATTGCATACCTGAGAGATTTCACAGCCTGTCCTGCTCTATAAAAGACAGCACAGAGAGCAGTGGGGTATTCAGAGGCTCAGCCCAAGCTCATCTCTGTGAGATCTGCAGGAACACTCAAATCCCAGATCCTGCCAGTGCCCTCTCACTGCCAGCACTGCTTGTGGGTGTTTTTCTGCCTGCCAAGATCCCCAGGTAATGGCCAATAAAGGAGGATTATGAGTTTGAACAGGACTGGGCAATGCACTGTGTTTGCATTGCTTATCCTGAGTAATCCATGGAATATGAGGAGGTTTCATTGCTATTCATGGCCAGCAAAGCCCAGCCTCAGAGAGGCTCTATAGGGCTGAGCTGAGCTGCACATTCATCAAATCCTTTGTCAACTTCCCTTCTCACTCTGGCTTTATCTAATTGCATCAGGTTTTTTGAAAACATTATGATTAAATCTTCCCTAGTAATTTCTAATTTTTTTTCCCCAATTTGAAACTGCTAAATTATTGTGTAGATTTACCCATCCTCTTTATAGACACCACCATTTTTCCATGTTGGTTTTTCCCCTCACTTTGCCTTGTTTTTTTTCTGCTGTCCATCTGCAGAAGTCAGGTGCTTCTGGCAGCTCACAGGACTGAAAGGATAAGAGGGGAAGAGGTTGCTGAAGTCCAAGTATATCCAAAACACTGAGCTGATGAGCTGCAATATGTGCTTGGAGTATTTCCTTTCCACATGGCAGTGAAGCAGGACTCAGCCTTGCCTGATTGGGTGCATAAGCCAGATGTAAATTTTGGGATCCATCTCCATTTTTCATAGGTGCAAAAATATGAGGTTCCTAGTTTCCTTCTGAGTCAAGGTGCTTTACAGGCAAAGAGCAGCACACATTGTTAACAAGTTATTTACTGGAGCAAGAGGGAAAGTTCTCCCAGGCATATTCATAAACATGATGGATTTCAGTAAACTAAATATAATCAAAAGATTCTGCTTTAAAGGTAGTGCTTCACATCATCCAAGTGGGTTTTTTTTCCACTTAATAAAAACCAAGCAGACAATTTGGACTGGAATTTGAGTGACATATGAAGATCCTTTCCCTTCCATCCTCTCTAAAACTATGTATTTGTCAGTGTCCTCCTCTCTCTCTGAATAGATTGTTGGCGAACAGATAAAACCAGAAGAGAAAGGACAATAAATTTAGTTCTCTTATAGACTCCACTAGGCTAAGGGATATTTTCACTTCAATTTTATTCACTTTGATTTGTCCAAGTCTGTTGAGCACATCACTAAGCAGCACATGAATTCAATGCTTTTGCCCACCAGTGGAAAGATTTCTTCATTAACAGCAGATTTTCCAAGGTGTTGAGCACCCATGATGACTTTATTGGGAGCTGGTTCTGTGGGATTCAAAGAGTAAATGCTCCCAAGATAAACACTGGAGGTAGGAAAAGAGTAGGAAGGCAGAATTTAAGCCAGAATACAGAATGAGCCTGTAAGAAGATTGAGAGCAAAGGCAGGGGCCATACTGTGATCACACAGGCCTCTCTAATCCCATTGTAAGTCTGTCTCTGAACATATATGCATTCTGTATTTAACAGTGGCTTGATTCAGAGCAGCTCAAACCCCATGGGAAACCACAGCAAACAAAAACTCTGTGTTGTTTTACATCCTTATCAGATTGCTGCAAAATTCATGCCAAAGGGAAAGCCTGATTCCTCACAATGCTGAAAAGAACAGCTTCTTCCAGATAAAAAAACAGATAAAAAGAAGTTAGTAATGAGCTCCTCAGTGCACATGATTATATAATTCACATTTTTAAAAATGTAAAAACACCTGCTGACTTCAAGCAGCCTTTTAAAAAGGCACAGCATCAGAATAAATGCATAGAATCCAAGGGAATCCACATGCATGCTGCAGGCCAGCTGCTGCCCAGCTCTGCCACTTCAATGGCCTTCACAACTTCAGGGATGCTTTGCTAACATGCAGCATCTCTGAGAAGCAGACCTTACCTTCCAGTTCTTAGTTAGAATGGCTGCAGGAGGCATTTGTCAATAAATTCCTCCCTGCAGCCCAAATGTCACTTTTTGTGAATTTGTTCAAAAGTGAATACTTTCCTAAGTGACAGGAATTGCATTGGGAAATCTCTCCAATTCTGCCCTATCCCAGCTGGGTACCCAAATTCCCTCATCTCTGGGTTCTTTTGAGATAAACATGCCTCTCTTTTTTTCCTTCCCCACCATCACTATACTACTTTTTACTCCAATAACAAAATGAAGAACTAACATTAAAAAAAAATCCAACTTTCTTTTTCCTGCTTTCACAAATCAAAATTTCCTCTTCTTGCAAGCAGTTAGGAAAGAGTCCTTATAAGACATAAATGAAAGACAACATAGTCTCATCTGCTAGATTTTATGGCTCAGTGGGTTTAACACTGTATTTTACTCTGGCTCTACCACTGTCAGGTACCGTGAAGTATAAACTGAACAGAGAAATGTAAGAAAAAAGAAAGCTGTGTAAACTGAAAGCTTATTTTGCATGATTTTGCACGCTACCTCACATTTCACTGACAATATACATTTATCAGATGCAGACAAGCAGATCTACTGACATACATAATTCTTCACTGAGGCCATCTGCAGAATATTTAATGCAGAATGCTGCTCCTGTAAATAAGTGTTCAGAGAACCAAAAAAGAAATAAATTTCATTCTCCCTTCCTCGGTCTCTGAGAGAAGAGAGAAGTTCCCCATCTGTCCTGCTGACATCTCTATCAGCATTCCTGTGCCCAGGGAAGTTCCAGACCCACATTCCCTGGCTGGAATGGAGGGAATGTGGCACCAACGCCTGCAGGAGAGTCAAAGATCAGCTCTTGGGCTGCCAAACATCAATGGCCCTTTTCTGCACCACTGAAAAGCAAGGAGGATGCTTCAGTGAACATTCTGGGTTGTTGAGGTAGATGAATAGCTGAAGCTGCTTTTCTGGCCCATCCTCTGGGGGTAGGCTGGCACAGTCCCATGGATCCCAAAGCCCCACGTGGCTTCTGTTGCATGCTCCACTCAGATTATACTGGTTTTGCTATCTAAAGCATGTATTCCTTCAAATTGCCAGAGTAATCCTAAGGCTTTGGATGAGGAAAAACTCCCTTAACAAACTCATTTTCCTTTTTACATTTGGGTTTCCCAGGTCAGCCCTGGCCCTGTACCAGGGATGCTGCCACGAGTCTGAGCATGAGTGATGTGCCTGAACACTCCAGAGGGGAGAGACTGCCCAGGAGAAGGACTGCAAGGTAATTTCACCATCACCACTTCTCTCATTTAGAAGGGAAGAGCCATCTGGACCTTGTCATGTCCCCAGAGCCACCTGAGCTTGAACAAGGGGGACAGAGAGGTTACCTGCAGGGAGGGATTGGCATGAAAATGTTACCAGGGAGCTCTCAGGGGGACAGAGACCTTGTGGCTTTGCCTCCAAAAAGCACAACCACGTTTCTGTTCCAAAGTTCTTGGGATAATCAAAATCAGTAGAAGATTAGGAGGAGATCAACTTCCTTTCTCCTTTTAGAGCATACATTGCTTATGGCCACAACAACAAACTGCATTACACCTATCCACAGCCCTAGGATTCTTCATGTTTAGCCCTTCTTAGTTTATTAAAACACCAGTTTTCGTATTTTAAAAACACTGACAACTTCAGGGATAATCCCTAAAGAAGGGAAGTGTGTGACACAATCTCATGGATACTCAACTTATACTTCATGTTCTCTTTCTCATGTCAGGCTGTGTCTGGCTGGTATGCTGAAATCTTTTGATTAAATCCTCTTACTTCACTGCTTCCTCATTGATACTTGCCCTTTGTCTGGCAAAATTTTAATTACTAGAGGACTGCATAACTCCATTCAGTGCTCTGATAATACCTCTGTGATAGGAGCAAATGCAATTCCTCAGATAGAATGCAACTATAATACTTTATCATTATGTCTTCTTTTATGGCTCCTAGCACCCTCTTTATGGCTGCTAATATAGTGTGGTTTCTGCCTTTCACGTACTGATTTCTGCTCTCCTTCACTCAATGTGTCCTTTTTCTCACCCAGAGAATTAACACCCTATCTCTGTAATCTCTTTCCTGCTCCCAGACACAATGTAGGGAAGGTCTCTTCTCCTTGTCGTGTTATTCTTCCCCATCTCTCAAAGACAGAAGTTTCTACAGTGTTCTGCATGTTCTGCAACACAATCAGCATCCAGGATGTGCTGGTCTGCTCTCAGGGTTACTGGGGTGCATTCAGGCATGCTGGGTGGACCTCACCCAAAAGATTTTCAGCAGGAATGCTGAAATCTTCAGAGGACTGAAGGAAAACTGAACTGAACTGAAATGCACAGGAGCATTTCCTCCCTCTTGGTTCTGCTGGGTTGCTGACTCCCATCAACAGCAAGTAAACATTAAAAACAGACCAGGTTCTGCTAAAACAGGACAGGTAGAATTTTACATATGAAATGCACACATACATTACCCAGTAATTCTAATTTAAAATCCCATTTGAGAATTAATAGCAATGGCCTCCCTTTCAGGCAGTCTCCACTTCCACTCTCACAGCAGCTGCATTGGCTCACACTATCAAAAGCCTTAAGGGGAACAGGTCAGTCGAAAATCACTGCTCTGAGATAACATATTTCTACACCTGAGAAGCCAAAAAGCAGCAATTAAGCACAGCAAAATAAATAATTCAATAGCTAATTTGACCTGCCAGGTTGTAGAGTATTTTTTTATATCCTACCAGATTGTAATTTAGTTTAGAAAAAGTGTCCCTGGAGAGCAATGCTGTGAGAGCCCATAAAATGCTCTAGTATGATATCAGGCAAAAAGCCACCTGTAAATGGGCCACTATTGTTTAAAGAAGTTTTTTTTTGGTCGTCAGTCCTGCATATTTCATGAGAAAGTGATGAAGTCCTTCTTTGATTCTTTATGAATTAATCTGCCAACTGATTAGGCAGGTAAAGCAGCCATAGATTGGGAAACAAAATTGCACTGCAGGCACTTGACTTCTAGATGGAACACAAACCAAACAGAAAGCTAATGCTCTTTTCTGTGGTAAAGAAATTGGCTTCTTTTTAATTGCCTCACAAATAATCCATAGGCAGCTTTTAGTGGGAGCAATCCATGTGGCCTCTGAATACATAAATAACTATTGAAAACAGGGGGGAAATAATCATGCAAGGTGCAACTTAGTAGGAGAATAGAACAGCAGAGCTTTAACAAGAGACTCCCAGCTGATTCCTGAGTTTATAGGGCTGTGGAGTGGGGGCAGTGCTAACCTGGTGGGAAAAAATAGAGCAGTCCAGATGGAAGGACTTCAGTTCACCCCAGTCAAAGGAGATGAGATGAAAATGGAGAGGACAGGTAACCACATGTGCACAGGAGGAGAGAATTAAAACTAGAGGGAGTGGGTGGAGCAGGCTTTGAGATGGCTCCAGCAGCCACAAAGGTTGAGTGGAACAAGAATACAAACAGCAGCAGGGAACACCCACAGCCCACAGGGGCAGCTCTGAAGTGAAGGGATCCAGGATGCTCCTGGAGCACCTTCTGTCCCCACTGATCCACAGAGTGCCCCAGCAGGGCAGAGCCTGGCTCAGCACAGCAGCTGAGACCTGAGAGCTCTGTTGGAAGGAGGGTAGGGAACACAAAGCAGGCAGGGGGCAGAAAACACAAACCTTTTATCTTGGATATACACACTCATTTACTGAGCACTCCAGGTTCTTGCTGTGCTGATTTCAACCCTTTCTGACATTAATGCAAAGCAGAAGAGTAAAAAAAGCCAACAAACCTAACAAACCCCAAAGCAGCCACAAAGCCCTTTCCTGCTTACTGACACCATTGCCCAGCTTCCCTGGGCACAGTACATCAGTCAGATCTCAATGTTCTTATAAAATGATAACAAAATGCTCCTCAAGCCCCAGAAAACTGCAGCTTGGGCAGGACAAGCATGGGGACAGCACCCAGAGCATGCTCTCCCCAGTCCCTGATCCTGTCCCATAGCTGATATTACTCTAGATGAATACTTGAAAAAATTTGAAAGATCTACTTGCTTTAAAAGCAAATAAATAAATTAAACCAGCTCTTAAGCTTCTAGAAAATTACTACAGCTGCTATTATAGTCTAACATCGTCCTAAGGAAAAAAAATGGGATGAACATAAAGCAGGTGCACTACACGACTTATTTTATTGCATCTTCCATTTTATAAAGATATTCATGGACATATAAAAATAAACACTCTACTCCTTTGCAATTAAGTTTCTCTCTAGTTGTAAGTACAGCTATTTTTAGTTTTAATTTGAGGATATCTCCCAGAATTGCAGAGCATAATAATTTCCACCATAACTCTGCATCATCATTATCAAATAGCAGCCTATCTTTGGAAAATGCATGTTTTACATGCTGAAAGTCCCAGCAGTCCTTTTGCAGCTCATGGTACAGATCAGCTCCTACAGTCCTGACTTCCAGTAATGCCAAATATTGGCCACCAAGTGGTGCTACAAAGGTTTATTCCAAATGCAGTTCTGGCCCATTAAACCAAAAGGGGATGGGGAAAGGCATGCTAATTTCAAGCCCTATTGAAAAAATGCAGGCAATAATTTTATGTTCCCCTCAAATGTAAATGCAAGAAAATTTATGAGGAAATCAGATTGGTATTCAAGTTTCTAAGACGAAATGATAGAAAATGACAAGGAGATAAAAAAAGCATCTGAAATCCTCCAGCCCAGAGCCTCCTTGATGGTGTCTCCCCATCTGACTGCTTTGGGATTTCACATCCATTGTGGCTCCAATTACTTCTCTCTCCATTGAGCTGTGCTAGACCAGGCACAACAGCTTTTTTATGGGTCTTGCAGCCTTTGCAGGAGCCTGTCAGCAGTGTTGCAATAATCAGGAGCACAATTCAGGGGTACTGGCTGATGTGATAACAGCAGCCTGCAGCCCCCTCATCCCTGGAGCTGAGCAAACACTCCTGGAGCCCCAGAGCAGTGTCCCAGTGCCACTGTAAGGTGAGGGAGCAGTGAAAATCCAGCAGCACAGGCTTCGTGCAGAGAGCAGAAGAAGCCACTTATTGCAGGACTAGGCACATTTTTACAGCCTGGTTCATTGAACCAAGGACACAATAAGCTCATTGGTCCATTATAAACGTGCTTTCCCCAAAACATCCCGTTCCTCACACACTCCTGTCCACAACTAAACTTTGTGATCATTCTTCCCCTCCTGTTCTCCTCCGAGTAGCTTGGGCAAACTCCAGCTGCTGTTCCCTGGCCCTCCCCAGCACTTACCAGCCAGTGTTGAACTCCACGTGGGCATCGAAGAACCCGACCACGGCAGAGGTCGCTGCCTTCCAGCCCTGGATCCGGGCTCGGATCAGCCCCTCCCTCTTGCTGTTCCTCACGATCTTCACCAGCCCTGGGTACCTCTTGTGCACATACTGGTCCAGGTTGAACTTCAGCTCCACTGCAGGACAAAAGTGAAACCCACACCATTTACAACCAAAACATACAAACCAAACATTTAGAACAAGGAAGGCACAGCAGTGTTATGTTTTACTCTGATTTATTCTGATTTATTACAGAGGGAAAGGAATCCTTAAATATTCCCAAGCCCTTGGTCAGTCTCACAGATACAAACTCAGCACCACAGCTGAGGCATGGACCAGTTCCAGGGGTTTCAGCCCAGAGAAATTCCCTGCACACCACAGACTTGCCCAGCTTTAATATGGCCTGATGGATTTGTTTATAATGTTGAAGAGGTAGTTTGTGTATCTATTTTTTAAAGGTTACTATTCTGATTCTCTGATGATTTGCATTAGGTTATAACTGGCCTCTGGAAGAGCAGTTCTGACCATAAAGAAGTGTAACATGCCAGTCTAGTGATTCTTTTTTCTGATTTATGCTGTTCAGTAGGAGTTAGAAAAATAACCTCAATGGATTTTGGGTCAAGATGTAATTCAGATTGCAATTAATTTCCCTTAATTTTTAGGGTTTTCCTTTAAATATAATTAAGATTCCTCAATACCAGGCTTCTTTCTTTTTTAACTAAATGGATATTGAAGGTCTCAAATAGACTTCTCTTTTGTTCATTTTCAGGCATTCAATCACAGATGGAGCAGAACTCATTCACCCTTTTTCAGCTTCATTTCAGGAGGCTTATAAACAGGCAAATTACCAAAATGGTCTCTCTCTTTTTTTAAATCAGTGTAGTTTGGTAATTCATCTACACTGAAACTTACTCATAATGTGGCTTTTGCCTAAATATATTTATCAGAAAAACTAGTAGAAGCTTCCAGGACATTAGGAGCTTCATTTTTCTGATCTATATTAGACAGTAGAATCATTATCATTGGAATCAAAGACTTGATAAATCTCTAGTTATTTAGAAGAGTGGCAGAGAAAAGCCATATAAGAATTCACTGAGAAATGATGAGTTCAATTCTCCTCAGGATTGCCTTGACTCAAACACTTTGCAATCTCACATAATTACTCCATGGGTTACACTGCCATAACTGAAATCTCAATTACATAAATATTTTCTTTAAATCTATAGGTTTTGGAACTTATTTTTGTTGAGTTCTCTCTTCTCTCAGCCCTTCTCTTCAGGGATCTTGAAGAGTAAGAGCAACTTAAAACTGAAAGAACTTAAAGCTGTTGATCTGAGGAGGAAACACTAAATTTTAGGCTTATTAGAAATAAATATGATTTTAGAAGTTGTTTAAGTTCTAGAAGTGTAAGATACAAGTTTAAACATGGCAACACTGCTAATCCCTTGTATCCTGAGAATCTTCAAACGTGGCTGTGCTGTGAAACAATATTTTGATTCTGGATTAAGTAATGAAGAAACAATGTGCTGCAATATAAAAGAATAGCAACTATCTTTAAGGAAAATCTGTAACCTCAACTTTTCCTTGGCAGCAGAATTTAAACTTTTATTCTATTGATGGTATTCCTCTGGATCTGAAAATTTGGAGAAAAGTGTCCTATTAAGATTGCTACATAAATGCCATTCATTCTGTTAGGATTTCAGTGAAATTAACAGGGTTTATCCACATAATGTTTATTTGTTATACAAATAGTCAATATTTACCCACAGCTTTGCTCAAATGGCTCAATCAACCCTCTCAGCACACACGTTTCCAGTTCACACCTGGACATGGCAGTGCCCAGAGGCACAGTGACACAAGCTCACCGTTGTCACTGTTGTCATCCACCAGGATGATCTCCTTGAGCAGGTGGGACGGGGTGTGGTTCACCACGCTGTGCACGGAGCGCAGGATGACAGACAGAGCCTCGTTCACGAAAATGAACACCACGGAGATTTGGGGCAGCTCGTCTGGGTAGCTCATCTGCTTGCACCTGCACCGAGGAAAAACACAATTAAACCCCAGCAGCCACGGGGAGGCACGGCAGGCTGAGGAGCATCCTCCTCTCCTTGCTGTCCATCCGTGTAGGGATTGCAGACTTTGTCCTTTGTAACCTCGAGGGAAGATGTGGCAAAGGCTCCAAAGAAGCTGCTGGAGCTGCTGGGCAGGGGTTTTGCCCCAAGCTGCCACAATGGAACAGACTTCAGACAGACTTCAGACACAAGGTCCTAAGATGCAAGCAATGCCTGAAGATTAGGCTGTCAGCTCTTTTGTGCTTTCGTTTTGCTGGCAGGACCTTCCAGCAGAGAAGAGATCTGGGAAAGCTGCACAGAGGTTCCACAGACAACTTTATTTCTACAGAGGGGTCCAGCAGCAGTCTGAGTGCATAGAGTATCAAAGGGGTTTTTATAGTTTTGGGGTACCTTAGGAAATGGACCAGTAATATCAAAAATTGAAAACTATCCAACTACATCGAGGTTTTAGTGAAGAAGTGACCAATTACTTAGAAGACTGAAAATGGACCAATTAGTGCACTAAAAGATAATGCAGGGGTCTAGAGGGAGGTGAATATTTTTCTAGCATGAGTGATTCTAAGGAAGCACACCTTATCTAAGGGGTGATTTTCCAGGGAGGCCCTGAAAGGGTATCTGCATCATCCACAATCAGCCTGGCTGGGAGCAGCACCCTCTCCATCAGCCCAGTGTACAGCACAGGGTGTGTGCATGCACACAGATCTGTAGCAGCTCTCATTCTGTGTGGGGCTAAGAGCATCTCTTGAAAACCAAAGGAGTACCAAAAACAACCTGGAGAAACTCCAGTGCCACACCCTGGCTGTGCTCCCAGCAGCTTTGCTGCTCACAACTGCATCAGAGCTTTAAAACCAGCATTCACCCAAGCAAATTTTGTATTACCCTTGGAGAGAGCACTTGCCACCCTTTCTGACTGTGCAGTTTGTGCAGCAATAACAAACCCAGGGTGGTTTTTGTACAGGTCTGCACTTGCTGAAATACCTGCAAACAGGTCTGCTCCTGCTGAGACGTCACCTTGCTAGGCTGCTACATCCCAATTCACAATTGGATTTTGTGTGGCTCACTGATACTTATATTTTACCACAGACCATTCTGAGAAGAAAAACTGAGGCCTGGAGAAGTTACACAGCACAGAGCAGAGCTCCTGTTCCCAAGTCCTTGGCCCATGCCCCTCTGTAACACCACACTGCTCTGTTTCAGTGGGATTCTCTCCCATTAGCAAAGAGGCTAACTTTAAAAACCCCCTACCTGTTCTCACAGTCAAAAGCCATTCAGAATTACCATAGCAATTACTGAACCTGCTCTCTAAAATACTGCTAATGATATCACAGAAAATGACTTCTCCTGCTCTTATCAAACTTTCTGACCTCTGTGCTCATTACTTTGGCATAACAATCACTTTTTTCCCCACTATCAGCAGTCATGGGGATAGAGCAGGTGACAAATGTTTGACTGCTGAGTAACCTCTGGAAGTCAGTTATGAATTCTAGTGAAGTGTAATTATTCATAATTCCTGATCCCAGCACTATTTGCTCAGAGACCTGAGCACTTGTCATTGATCCCAGTGTTACCATAGCTACTTACTGGCAGCTTGCTGGTGGCCTGCACCACTCAGAGGACCACTGTGTAAAACTTGTGGCTAAGCAGCATTCTTACACATCCTGAAAATAAGCCTGGAACAAAGAGAGAGGTTTCCAGGAGGTATGAATGCTCTGACACAGCCCTCGTTTTTGAATTTCATTTTTGAATTTCTTTTTTGAATGCAATTTTCCTCTTGAGCACACCGACATAGCAAAGAAGTCCATCAGGAATACTGCAGTAACAGGAAAGAGCCATCAGCTAAAAACACGGACCTTGCAAGATTTCCCTTGATGAGGGACATCTTTTACCTGACAGCAATTTTCTCTGGAGGCTCACTTGTATCAACACATCCCAAATTGCACCTCAGGAAATCAGAGCAGTGCCCAGGGAGGGGCTGCACTGCTGGGGGAGCTGAGGCAGAGCAAGGAGCCCACCCCAGGCATCCCTCCTCGTGGGTCCTGCAGCAGTACCCAGGGCTGGCAGGAAAGGAGGGAGGGAAGGAAGGTCTGCGACCCATCTGGAGACAAAAAACAAGAGGTTGTGGCACAGGAGGAAGGATTACAGCAAGAATGAGACCAGTCAAAGCAGCACTTAATACACTTAATAAGGGACAAGCAATTAAAGGAAAGGTGGGATCACCACAAATGTCCAAAGTAGAGAGTGTGTGTGGAAGGACTGAAGTTCCCTAGGGACAGGGAACCACTGAAATACTACAAGACTGCAGAGAATTAGGAATCTTGCTGAATATCTCTGAGTAAAAAGTATTTGTTATATTGGCAAGTGAACTGGAACACCTGGGTTCCCAGCCACGTGCTCCTGGTCAGACTGATAGGGTAACTCCAAGTAGGAATAAATTCAGTGCTTCTCTGCCATCCTCCCACTTTCATTCTGAGGAAAAAAAAAAAATCTAATTCTAGCTTTACAACCATCACATCTAAACCATAACCTCCTAATTTTTGATTTATTTGTTCTTCATCACATTAAATCAATGCATTATTGTCCCAAGTGTGACTCTGTGGCCTTGCAGTTCACAAGACTTTTCATGCCTTAGTTCTCAGTGATTACTTACACTCTAGGGCATCAGGGACTGCTTCAGATAAAAAGCTGGTTTGAATTTCTTATTCCACCTGAATGAAGTCATCCCTACCACTTCTCACCACAACCTTCTGTCTGTCAGTTTTTCTATTTTCTTTTTCTATTAGCAGGACATAGTTGAAGAACTGCATGTTGACTGCATTTGGAAAGAACACTCCAATATATATTGGAATATCTTTGGTAGTGCCACTGCAACAGGAACACCTAGATGGGAAAAAGCAGACCTCAGAATTTAGCATTGGTTTAAAAGCTGTCATAAATTTGTTTATTGCAGTGAGGATGAAGAACAGCAAAAGCAGCTGTCCAGCTGAGCACTTTCCAAAGCACAGCAGTGATTTAAGGGTTTATTTCCTGCAGACTTCAAGTCAACCTTGAACTCCCAACTCCTGAGGTCACTTCACAAAATGAGATCGATGTGCTGAGGTAGTCAGGAGAAATTACTGGTCCAGTACCAAACACTTCTGGTGGTGTTTGAGAGCAGGAGCAATCCCAGTTAAGGTGTCTTTCCTTAAAAATCCGTGGGTGCTTAAGTGCTTTGCTGGATTGTGGCCGAGTTCTTCCCAAAGTGTTCTCTAATTAGACACCAGCCACAGCAATTTACAGTCAATACTTCCTTCATTCCAAGAAACTCTAACCAGAGTCTGACACTCCTAGCCAAACAGTGACATTAGCAAGCCTCACAGTGCCAAAGCACACCCATGGCTGTCACCTCTGGTCACCTTTGCTCAGGCAGAGCAAAGAGTCAGAGCTCACAGAGTCCTCCTTGGAGCAGCCCTTGAGTGGCCCTGGAGCAAGGCAGCAGAGACAGCTGATTACAGAGGGAAAAGGTGAGGCTGTAACAAGCCTATTCCACCAAGCCAAAGGGCATCCCTGCAGAAAATGGTTGGAGCAGCTGCCTGGGCACAGAGGAAATCATCAGGCAAGAAATCTATGAGCTAATGATGGAGCAGCTTAGCACAGGGCTAGCCACTTTTATTATTTCTTTTGAGAAGGAAATTACCAGAATGTGAAGAAATCAAATTGCACAAAATGCACTAGCAAGGCACACCTTTGTAATCCTCCAGCCTTACTGCCAACAGGACTGTAGTAAGAAATTCAGAAATCATCCCTTTTTCGTCATCCCTAATGCTGTGCAGTGCCTGAGTGTTTAAAGCTCCCAAAGCCCTGCCAGGGAAGGGAGCTGGGTCCCACCAGTCCCCTTCTCTGCACCAGGTCTGACCACACTGTGAACCAGGTGAAGGAGGACAATTTCAGTAAATGGCAGCTGAATCTTGGCCTCATAAACATCCAACACTCCTGAGTTTGGGAAGACTTGAGAGTACATTTGACCTCTGTGGTAGCTAAAGATGGTCTGAGCTGGGCAGGCACAGCTTACATTTAATTTTCCTGTGATTTCAAATCAGCATTCAGAGCTGCTGTTCAGGTAGCCTGGACAGCACACACTGCTGGATGTCTGCAGGACTCCAGCAAAGGCTCCCAATGCCATGGCTAATCACTTCCAGGGCCAGCTGAGGATGGATTAGACCTGGTATGTGAGACAGCCCTTCAGGCACATTTCATACAACATGCCAAGCATCAAACCTGGGGCATCCTGCTGTTGTCTTGGGAAAGGTCTTTGAGTGTTCTCATTCTGTATTTGCTACTGCAGAGACTGGCTGGCAACCCAGAGGTATTTCCTTTCAGATCATTTTTCTCTGTTCTGCAGAAGGTTTTCACTCATTCTTACCCTTACATTGAACTGGCTCCTTAAATGAACATTTCCCAGCCAGCCTCCTGAGCCCAACTGTGAGCACTGTCTTGCAGGCATGAGAAAATGGGAAAAGCTCTTTGGTTGGCAGACCAGAAACCTGGAAAAAAAGTCATGTACGAACATAAAAAGGTCATAGATCAGAAACTGGGACATGAGAAAACAAGAGGTATTCAGGTGCATGTTAACCTGCTCATGGCAACCTTGTAAGCTTGGAGGCATTAAAGGGAAGGAAATTTTCTTCTGTCTGAACCTTCATTCCCTGATAGATGTATTTACTCTATTTGTACCTGATCCAAGAGAAGTGAAGTCCTCTATTTATCAGGCTGTTCTTGCAGTCACTATTTTTTGTGAAGGACTGTCACTGCAGCCATGCAGGTAGTTCAGTCCATTACCAAAAAGAAAAAAAAAAAAAAGAACAATCTTCCCTGCTCTATTTCTCCTGCCCCTTTTCCTGTCTGCAAACTTGCTAAACTCCAAAAATGAATTTTACTCACAGACCTTAATATACTGAGTTTGGAAATGGATTAAGCAATGCATTTAGATATTTCTGACAGCTTTACCCTTCAGGAAGAAATGCAAACAAAATTAAAGCTGCTTCATGAATCTTTAAGTGCTTAATACAAGATATGTTTTTCCAATGAACTACTGGGATGGAGATGACTGAAGGTTTCTCTCCTTCTTGAATTTGATGAAATTGATGGGCATGAAGAAACATCTGCAGTTCTGGCAAAAAAACAACCCAATCTTACCCCTACATGCTCTGTACCTTGAAAGCTTCAGAATTATCTGTGTTCATGTTTTATAGCCACAGCAGGAGAACAAGTTGGAACAGCTCCTTATTTGGTACATGATCAATGAAAGGACAAAGATAAATATTGTAAAAGATTATTGAACTCTTTCTCTTTAATGCTAACAAATACTACTTTTAATCACCAGATCAATATGTATTTTGAGCCCTGTTAAATCAAAGGCTCAGACTAATCTTACCTACATGGCCACCTTTTAGCACCTAAATGCTACTGTGACTTCTGTAGGCACAGACGATTTACCACAGCTAAATCACTAAATTTAGAGCCTAGCTCAGTGCCTGATTTCTTTCTCCAGAAACCCACTGAGGCTTTACAGCTAGTGCTGGATGTAGCAGTAACTTTTGAGCTGCAGAAATAAACTGACATTACCTTCCTGTTCCACACTGGCACAAGAGAGGGAACGTGACAAGCTGCAAATGTCCCTTTCCCCAGCATGGATCCAGCTGCTGACCAGTCTGCAGCAGCAGCAGTGACAGGCCACAAAACTGATTAGCTTCATGGATCATGAATCTGTCAGCCACAGGCTCCAACTCCTTCTAATTAATTCTCCCCAGCAGAGGATGTTAACTGTGTTATGGCACAACATTCTCTTTCTGTTGAGGGTGGATTTTCCTGCCCAATCCAAAAACCTGAATGGAAAATTTTTGAGTTCAAGGCTTGCTCTTATTTTCTCCCCCTGCTCTGCAGCTCAGGAACAGAATTCCCTAAGAACACATAATATAAATACAACTGTGAACAAGAGAGCAGTGGTACAGAACACTGGTGCTCTATGCACCTTGTACTTACAACTAAGGTGAAAAGAGAAACAAGCCATTTTCAGAAAAAGTCTAGAAATTATGGTGATACCAGAAGATACCTTCTTCACAGTCTGTGTTCCTTATGGAACAGTCTCCATTTTGAAACAACCTACAGCAGAAAAATCAACACCTCCTTCCTGAATTTGTTTGGAGAAATGCAGGAACAAGATACAGCACAATTCTTTTTGGTGCTGTAAGTCTGGGGACATCCACTAAAATAACCTTTTCTCCATCTTTTCTTGTACACAGTGATGTTGATGATAATTTTCTCATAAAGTGAGACCTTAAATGTACTCCATACTGTGGGAATTCCCACCAGCTTCTTTCACATGCTCCTTGACATATTTTTTCTTATTTTGCATCCAAAAGTCTAAGAAATAAATCCCCCACACTCATCAGAAGGAAACCAGGCCAAGTCCTTGTACCTGAGCTAACCTCAAACATTTCCTGTGTCAAGGAAAAATGTTCTTTCATGCCAACCACAAATGATTGCAATGTGCAATGAGTTTTCCAGAGTTTTCTGGTCATGGGAATTTCCCACATTCTCAGGCTGGACATTAAATTTGATGTCTGTAGGATTTGCAGACTGAAAAACAGCAGCAGCCTTCCTAAAATAACTTTTTCTACCTTAGGACTCTCTCTTCACTGTCCTATTTCCCACAGGAAAGACCAAATTTACAGGAATTTCTGTCCTGTAATATTTCTATGAAGGAGAGAGCCCTTTGAAACTGGACACAGGTAGGTTACAGCTCCCCATGAATTTTCAATAACACACATTGGAAAAGTGTTTCCTGAGAATCACAGATCTCTTTTTTGTTCCTTTTCCTTTCTTTTAAATCCCAGGCCAGTGCAACTGTGACAAATTGCTCTGCACATAAAAACCCAACACATGTTTGTGCCTTTTGTTTTATAACACGTTTGCTCTATTTGGTTTAATTCCTCCTTTCTCTATGACAAATTATTTTTATATTTATAGCAGAAAACCCTGAGAGCTGTCAATCAGTGACTGATAGCACAATATATATGCATAGTTAACATATGCAGCACGAAGATTCTACTTGTAGAGAATATTAACCCTTACATTTAAGATTATTAGACTCTTCAAAAGTAGCTGCTGCACACATAAAATAAGAGGCCTTCTATTTCAGTGAGCTATTTCTGGTTTTCCTCAGGCAAACAATACCAGAAACATGCCATTATGTCTAATACCCTTATTGATTTATACATATAAAAATGCTAAAACTAGTTTCAATCACTTTTAAAACAAGCCTCTTTATTAACATGAAAAATGGCTCAAAGCTCATGCTCATATCCTTCTGTAGTAAAAAATCTTTGCCTTTTTTTTTTTTTTTTTTTTTTTTTTGGTAACTTAACTTGAGTCACTAATATGTTTTGAAATACCATCTGTAAAAAATTTCCACTCTATCCCCCAGTGTGCCTGTTCAGATCTGCCTCTGGCTGTATGCATGCTGCATCACAAAGCATTAGGCTCATTGGAAATTAATGGAGAGGCTGAAATCTGCTTTCAAAAGCTTTCCAAAAATCCCCAAAGAAAAGAGATCCCCTGTTGCAACTTTATTTTTAATGGTGCTGCACTTAAATTTAAGGAGGAGCTCAGTTAAATTCCAAGTGACATGTATTCTGCCTCATTTTAGGTGATTAAAACAAATGGCTTGTTTAGTGGTTCTCAAGATTTGCAAATATCCTTGCCCCTGCTCCAACTGGATTCTTAGATTGCATCCTTTTAAAGTAAAAACTACAGAAGAATTATCTTTAAGAAAAAGCCATAAGGGCAGCCTTAGAAAATTCTGCTTTGAGATTGGAGAGCTCTTTGAAGTTAAGTGAAATACAAAAATTGGCGAAATAAAGGCCAAACTAAAGGCATTGTGTCAATTTGATTTGAAGATCTTATCAGAAAAATACATTCAGGAAAACATACCTAGTGTGCAAGTTTTTAGAAAAGTTCATTCTGGGAACCATGTTGTCAGTGGGGAACAGAGAACACACACTCTCATTTCTGCTTTGCCAAAACTAAGAGCTCATATTTCAAACAGGGAAGGTTCACAAAGAGCCATCCAGAAAGCCAGAAGATGTTTTCCAGGGTGCATTCACAAAACTGGCTGTGCCACTAAGGGTCATTGCTCTCCACAAGCCATGTGAAGCCATTTAGCTGCACTTCCAGCAGAGGCTGTTAGCACTTTTCCCATTAAAGAAGTACTTTTCCACTCAGGGTGATGCATCAAGATCCCAGAAAAGGTTCTTTATGGCAAAGGAATAATTAATCCCAGCATGTCTGCAGGGAGGGAGATGGTAGCAGCCCAGATATCCAACAGCAGGTTCCATTTCTGAAGATAGCACCTCCTCTGAAGCTCCTCTCCTATTGCCTACTGAGCCTGTGCCAGACATAAGGGAAAAGCAGTGGAACTGATGAAATCAAAGGAATTATTTTCAATAAATAATGCATAAGAGTAAACTCACCCTTTTCCATTTGCACAGAACAGTTTGCTGTACCCTTGAAGCTATTTGTTATACAGATAATAATATGTAAATACAGGAAGTTATCCTTGACTATTAAAAAGTGTACTGCAAGTATTTAACATAAAAAGTTCCAGGTACTTTTGTTTAATTTTGACTATCTCTGCCTCAGCTGGTGCTGCTGGTGCTGGACAGAGGCTGAGTATCACAGTGTTACCTGGAAATGCAGGGCAATAAAAAAGTTTTCAAGGTAACTGCTGCAGAGCTCTTCATGAATTTCATTACAGGCTTGCTGTCACATTGCAGTGTGGTGGTAAGGAGGAGAATAGTGGAATGCAATATTTTTCCACTATCACTTCAGCTAACAATGTTTTTTATGGGCTTGGGAGGATATACAACAACGTTTGGCAAAGAATCCCTTCTTTAATAGGCTCCAGTGTATTTCACAGGAGACCAGCTTTAATCTTTGGTCAAATTCAGTTATGCAGCAGAATGTTTCTTTCTACCTATGTTCAAACACAGGATGGTTGGAGGAGTAAACCACCAAATGGGAGGTCAGCCATAAACTGGATCAACCCCACCACTGCCTGCCAAAGCTGTAGTGAGAAGCTCTTTAATCTTGACTTGTACCAGCTGCTGCAAGGCTGCTTGTAGCCCAGAAAGGTAATGCTCCCCTGGTAATAATCCCAGCACTTTGCTGAGGTAGTGCACAAACTCATTTGACTAACCAGCAATGGCCTTGAAATGTTTGAACAGTAGTCACAGGCTTCCTCTTACTTTAAATGATCAATTCCTATCAGAGTAAAAACAGAACCAAGTTTATGGTATGTGGGAGGAATTATGGTTCAAATAGAGCAGTGCTCCAAGAACAAATGCATAAAAAGCATTGATTTAGCACTGAAAATGGGAGTATTAAATCCAAGATGTTTAGATGCTTTATATGGGATTGAGGAGAGAGCCTGGTGGCAGCAGCAGAGTGTTTATAAAAAAAGTCTGAGTCAGGCAGAGAGGACAAAGGAAGGTGCATGTGCTGTGTGTGGGTAGGAAGCTGCCTGACAATCAGAGGATGGAGCACATCCAAAGCTCTCCATGAACTCTAGGTCAGGATCCCACAGGATAAATCATTAGGTAAGAGCAGCCAAATCCTGAAGTGCAAATGGGATTTCACTCCTCCCTGCATCTTCCCCAGTGATTCTTGCAGAATTGTTCTCTATGCATTACAACTACTCTCTGAAATGTCCTATTCAAGCACCTAAGCTTGTCTCAACTTCACTGAGGTTATTCATATACTTAAAACTAGGAACATATTTAAGTGCTTCATTGGACTGGAGCCTAATTGCACTTTTATAGCTTTTGTTTAAATTAAAGGCTAGTTAGAAGTGAACAGCACAGTATTCGACAATTTCATGTACTTAGAAGTTAAATGTTAACAACAGTTCCTTTCTAACTATTTATATAGCTTCAGTCTGTATAACTTGAGAAAACTCTTGTACTTTTATTTAGCTTTGGTTACATTTAGAAATGAAAAAAGTTTTTAAAAATCCAGCCACATTCACTGTCTAGCACACATCTAACACTTGGAGCACAATATAGCAGCAAAACAGTGCAGTGTATGGAGATTTTTATATTTATGGGCTCTTATCCTAATTTAAAAAACCAAACAAGTCAACATGTGCTTGCTTTTCACTGAGGCTGACAGAAATTAGGCCCATGTCCTAGCTCAGGTAACGTGCTCAGGTGAGGCTGTGAATTTGAGCAGGCCAAGGGCACTCAGAGCCCTTTCCTGGCTCTGAGATTTGGCAGCACTTCAGTGCCCCTGCACTGCTCCTGCCCAAACCAGCCTGCTGAGAAACTGCATCCCTTTTCACTTTGTGTTGTCTGGCATCTTTTCTATCTTGTCCACAGATCACAAGCACTTTAACTTCACATCCTCAGTGCTGGCAGAGTTAAATTACTTTGCCACCACGGAGAAAGGCAGGAGTGAGTGCTGTGCCCTGGGGCACAGAGCAGTACCAGAGTGTGTGCTCAGCAGGCTGAGGTGCTGCTCACAGATGTGCCCTTCCTCATCTGCAGACACTCACATCCAACCAGACCCTTCCAGGCTGTTTGCTCAGACCTGCACTCAGAGAAACCTTCCCCCCAAAGTGCTTCCATAGATTGCCAGGTCTGTCAGGCAAAGGAGGGGAGTGCTCCTCCCTGAGCAAACAGAGCACAAATTCCCTGTCCCTTGGCACTCACAGGTTAATAACACCAAGGCAATAAGGCAATGGAGTAGCTGGAGGTCAAGCATTTGTTTTCAGGCAGTGTAGAAAATACAGGAGCAAAGCTTCAATGTCAATTTTATCTTGGGTTTAATGTAAACTGCACCATGACCCTCTGGGAGAAGGGGAGAGCTGTGTCCTAATGAAACATCCACAGCAGGGATGGAAGCTAACTCCAGTCATTGACTGAGACAACTTCACTTTCTGGATGGAAATAACTAAAATTTATGCCTTTCCTCTGTAAGTTTAGGGGTGCAGACTAACTTAGCAACAGCACCCCAGGGTATTTTAGTGTGCTGCTTTAATTATTATTGCTGCTATTAATACTGCACCATTATTCAAGTCTGAAGCACTGTGTCTGCCTGGGAGGAGTGTTTCATACCACCCCAGAGGCCAGCCCACTGCTGGGGCCTTCAGAAGACAAAATGCATAAATGCAGAGTAACAAAAGTCTGGAAGCATGGAATAAATAATATACTCACCCCCTGGAGCAAAGAAGAAAATAAACTAATTAAGGAACTATTTGACAACTTGAAGGCATCTCACACAGGTAAAAGGCAATTCCAGAGGGTTTCCTTTCTAGAAGCTGAGGAACAGGGAGCTTGTGCAGAAGCAATGCACAGAGATGATATCTCCAGTAATTTAAAGCTGCCTAGAGCCTCACTGGTAAATCCTGACACACCAGCACCACCTGAAATTGTGAGTGCACTTAGACCAAGCTCCTTTGGTGCTGCATTCAGCAAGGTGGGTTGACTGTGGTTTGTTTTTGAGACCACAGCAGAAGGTCTAGGAGCAATGTAACAGAAGACAAGAACATTTCAGAAAGCTGGAGGAACAGAAAATAGAATCCTCACACTCCAATATCATAAAACTTTCAAACAGCTTAACTGGCAGGTGCTTTCTCAGAGAAACCAAACCCTGGAAATCATCTAGATCAAGCTAACCAAGACAGGGAGTTAACATTTGCCAGCCTGTATCTGTCAGGTACTTCTGGCTCTGGCTACTTTTAAGAGTCTCTCACTTTTATTAGCACTAAATTCACTCAAAACAGGAGACACAGGCAAAACAAGCACAAACTGACACTATTAAAATGAAACACTGCATCAACCTGGAGTTCACAATTCAGTTTTATTTCAGACAGAAGAGTAAATTGTCTGACATTTTGGCCTGTTCATGTTTTTATCACAAAGACAGAAACAACAACTAAAAAACCTTGAGGTTATGTGACCTGAAACCTTGACTCTCCTATACTGTGAAACCAATCCAAATAAAATAGGAATGAGAGCTCGATTTTTTAAAGCTACATCTGGAGATAATACATACCTCACACTGTCAGCAGAACTAAATTTGCATAAGCCTTTTAAGAAAGAAATGGGAAATATTATTTCAAACCATTAGAACTCCTTCAAAGCCCTACAAAGAATCTCAGATATGGTGCAACAGAGGTACATGCAAGGAAACATAAAAGGAAAAGAAATACCACCCTGAATTCTTTGCCTGTCTTGTTCTGTTACTTCTTTTTATCCTGTAATGTGATATCATGGAGTGTAACATAACATGACAGTTCAGAAATTTACAGGAATATCCTTTTCTCCCTGGAAGTGATAGCAGGCAACAACCAAGCCATGGGCTCAGGGGAGGGGAATGAAAGAAATTCTAAAATGCCAGCACACAGCTGCAGGTCCTGGCTGGATCTCAGCACTGCTTGTGCATTTACCTCTGAAAGAATAGCTCACAGAATTTGTAGACAGCACCCCACCATTGCTCTTTTTTAGGAGGAAATACTCTTTCTGCCATGGAAATACTGTGGCTTTCTGTTTTCAAGCTCAAAAAATTACCACAGTCTCTAAAGCATGCTTTGAGAGGAAAAACACCCAACCAGTGGTGCTTAAGGTGAATGTGCAGGTCACATGAGACACATTTAGTCTGAGGATTGATGAGAAAAGCTGAGGGATGCAAACCAGCTCTTGGATCTTTTTTCTTTTCCTCCCAGCTGACCAGGCTGCCCATGCTGGCAGGTCATTCTTCCAGGAGTGTTGCTAGTACAGAAATCTGGTCTTGTTTCTGCATGCAACACTTTGGGCTGGATTCACCTGGAATCCTGCTGGAGCTGCTTCCAGAGGGAGGCACTTGCAGAGGACATTGCATCTGGACAAGATCAGCAATGCTGCCATGGCATCTCCATCCCCTGCACGGGCAGCCAAGTCAATCACCCAAAATTAGATGTCTAATTTCTAGTCACTGTTATGCAACCCACCTTAGGTAAACTATTCATGTATTCAAGAGTACATTCTGGTGCAGACAAATTGCAGGGAATGGCTTCCACTCTCACTGCATTTAAACACAACATTGCAATCAGTTATTTTTCATACTCCCTAGTTAATCAGATTCAGCCTTCACTAAATCTACATTTATTAATGCTGACAGTCATGCAGAACTTGTCTTCAACAATTAGTATACACAAAGGCACTGCAAAAATGTAGAAGAAGAAAATTACTGCACTTGAATATAAGGTGGCTTTTTGGAAAAGGTTGTTCATTTTTATGGTTCTTTTTAATTTAGCCTTTCTGTGCTCCTTTCATCCCAGGGGTCAGTGTTAATAATCAAGACCTATGTTATACACTTTGCAGTATAATTAAAGTCACTACTTAATTGGAAAGCCTGGCACTAAACAAAGGGGAATCAATAATGAATCTAATGGGAAAGCCAGAGAAAACATCTATCGAATATCAGAAATAACTGTGAGATCCTGCCACGTGCCCAGCACTGCTGCTATGGAGACAGCATGGAGCCTGGGGATGGGGAGGCTCTGCTCATGAGCCATGTCCTGCAGAAAACTGGGGCACTGGCCTCAAAAAGGGGATAGAAGATTTCTCAATACCTTTTTAAACTATTTTTGGGAAACAGTCAGTGTTTTAACCTGTTCCTCAGTCTTCTCACTGGAGTAATTTAACATTGCACAACTAACTAAATACACAAAGACCCCAAGGTGACCTGGGATTTGGGAGAGCAAGGTTTGAGCCCACATTCCACCTAATCAATCATTATTTGTGCAAGGTGAGCAAAGCTCCAGCAGAGGTTGGGAGACAGAAGTACCTTCATAAACAGGGTCAGGTCATGACTGCAGGACTCAGTGACAGCTGCAGAGGGACTGTGCTGACACAGAGCACTGGGGTGTAGGGGCTGGCAGTGCCTATGACCTCCTCAGAGTTGTTTTGCTCAGCCAAAGAACAGGTGATTTTTTTTTTTTCCTCTCCTTTGAGGGTTTTGCACAGTTCCAGTCTGAGCCCCTTACAGCCAAACAAGAAACATTTCCCAAAATGCAGTGACAAGCCTGTGGCGTACACAGGGATACACAAATAAACACAGCTGGCCCAGGGGCAGCAGTATGAGTGAATTTAGGTTGTCAGCTGATATCCCAAATGATCTGAGTCAGAACTAGAACTCAAAATGCTGAGGAGGAGCTGGTCAGAGCCCAGCTCAGCGCAGAGGAAGCAGCACAGGGATTTACTCAGCCCACACCAGCTCCTCCTGCTCCTGGGCAAGGCAAAGTCAGCTGGAATTTGGCTGCGTCTCTCTGGGGCTGCTCTCCAGTTGTTCACATAGATAATGTGCATGCAAAGGTTTGTTTGTAGGGGATTCAAGGAAAATGGCCAGCCCATGTAACTTGGCAAAGCTGCTCAACAGCTACATAAACTCCCAGAATATTTGTCTACACCCCTCTCCTTCACCCTGCTCAAAATCCACATCTGGGCATTGATTTGGGATCTAATTCAAACACTGCAGTTAGTTTCATCTCTTACTGAACTTCCCTCCAATAAACAATCTTAATCTGTTGCCCAGAGGTAATTCTGTCTGCTCAATTTTCTCTTTCTGGTTTTCATTCTCTCTGCTTCAATTTACGTCATATGTTCAAAGTGGCCAAAAAAAAAAGGATTTTTCAGAATTTTAGCATGGTGTTTTAGATTGATTGAGAGTGGGTGCAAAGAAAAAGTCAAATGCTTTCCTATAAAAAATAAGCCTAATTTAAATCAAAATATCATGCCTATACTTTGATTGTGAAACATTGTTCTGCTTAAAAAACCAAAATGCTTAATTTCAACTAGCGTTTCATTTTACTATTTAATCTGAAAGTATTGTTAGAAGCTAGTAATGGAAAATTCATCATTTCAAGACTGATTTTTTAAATGGGAAACTAAAGGTTTGATTGGTCAAAACACTTTGTTTAAACAGACATTTCACAGAAGATGTTCAGCCTAACACAAAATATTTTTAGGCGATTTTTTTTTTTTTCACTTGTCATTTTCTGCTAATCAGAAATTCTGATTCCTGGAAAGCTCTGGATCTGCTCCACATCAAATATTCCTTGCAAAGAGGCCTGTTACATTGCACTCTGGTTAACCTGGAGAGAATCCTAAGGGTCTGTTTTAATTTGGAGTTCCTTGTGTCATTTCTCTATGTGGGACTGCAGCAAGAGAAGGGCTCAAGGTTAAAGGGAGTGCCCTGCCCTGGTCACTGAGGAGCATCCAAGGCTGCTCCCCAGCTCGACTGCTCTTATTAAACCTCTGAATGAACAAATCACAGGTCTATTTACTGAGCCTGCCCCCTTGGTAACACTGTTTGATCAATTCGAGAATTCTTTTTGATAGGTAATTAAAAAAGCTTTTCCTTAGGTATGGAGTGGATTGAACCATTAATTACACTTCACAGCCCTAGAGATGCAATTCTTGTGCTATTGTGAGCTGTCTATGGCAAACCACAAAACTGCTTGCCTCCATAAAAGAACTGAATAAATGAAAGCAATTTCCTCAAGACCCAGTTTTTTTCTGCATTTTATGGCTAAAGACTTGAGTTGCCAAGGCATTAATAAGTTTGTTCTTCAGGGCTGAATTTTCTCAATACAAACATCCATGACTGCAACACAAAGAAATATTTTCTTTGGCTGATAGAGCCAGCAGACTGAATCCATATATTAATATTATTGTTATCACTGAGCTGCCACAATGCACTCGGCATCCAGTTGCACAAAAAAAGATCAGTTAAATTAAAGATCCTCACCAAGCAGCGACAATTTTGTGTAAAAGCCAATTTAGCCATTATGGAAGCTGCAGGATCATATTAACTTTTCTCAAAAGTATGCATAATGCATGACAGCAAGTGGTTTTTGACAAGTGCCTGAGTGTGTGTGTGTCTGTGTGTGTGGATGTGTCCTGCATGTAAAGAAACTCCTGAAGTTATTTAAGTTGCAAAGTCAAGTGACAGAAAGCTAGCAAATGCTGGATTTACAGGTGTTGCACCTGTTCAATTCAACCCCTTGCTATCCAGCCTGTGCATCAAAAAGAACAGGGGAATTGATTTTATCCTGAGAGACAATGCTTAGGTTTGAAAGCATCTGGTTAGCTGACACTTCCCAATTTTCCAGCATGCTACACTGCAAAACAAACAGCTTTTGTAAGTCTGGGGGCCTTGAGCCCTGCCTTTGAATGACATTCCCTAAGGTTTTGGACTTTTTCTACTTTCTTTAACTTCGATAAAGTAAAAATCTACTGTCACATGGGGCTTTAGCACCTCTGCCTTCATGCATGCCTGGGAAGGATTGAGTCTGATCCTTTGTTACTGGACAGGGGCTGGTATTTTGTGCTGGAGCTGGCTGCAGTGGAGGTTGTTATTCCCCCAAAAGGGCAGAGGATGAATTCTGCCAGCCTGCCCTGGCCACACAGGGAAAGCTGCTCTCCTCTGCCCACTGCCTGCTGGGGTTTAGGTGGCTGACCCTGGGAAGTGCAGAATCCCCACCAAAATCTCAGCTCTGTGGCTCCAGGTCTGGTTTTGACTATTCATTTTCCCTTTGACATTATGGTGAAAAAGGCATGGACAGAGCCCAGCAGATTTTACAGCATTGCCAGGGACTCAGGACTATTGACATCTCCACATATTGGGAGGGATAAGTGACACAAATACATGTTTAATGCTTTCCTACACACAAGGTTCATTGGCATCAGTAGATTATTTTCACTTAGTGCTCAGTTTTTTTTTCCAATCACAATAATTCATTTTATATATGGAAGAACATGTATGGAAATTACTCCAATAACACTTCACCATCAAATAGCACTTTTCCCAGAGAACCACAGAACAAGCTCTAGCTTAGCTGTGTGCTTGCAAAACAAAAATAACCTGTTCCTTATGAGAAAAGCTCCTCTTTCTTCCATTTCATGGAGGAAATAAGATGTGTGAGGGCTAGAAGTCCTGCTAATATTTTACTGCTGGGAAGAGAAATCAGCACACTAAACATTCTGAGCTCTCCACAACCTATTTTCTACAGTGGTATGGCCCTTGAAAAACTCCAAATATTATATTATTTATACATCTCTGATAGATATTTAAAAATCTCTGTTATTGAGAAGAAAAATCTGAGATATATTTATCATATCATGCTAGAATCAAACTGCAATTCTGTAATTATTCTGTGATTTGTAATCAAAAGCAAGCAGTTCACTGCCATTGCCTCTATTTGACACACAAAGACAACATGCACAAAATTTGCTCTTGTCTCCTGTACCAACAGAAATTCTTATCCTAAAGAAACGGTTTCTGAGCTAAAAGGAGTATCTGCAGTGGCAGCAGCAGGTAGGAAGGCAGAACAAAATGTGAGAAAAGCATCTGGAGGGCAGGAGTACCCACCTAGGCTTGAGACTGCAGTGGAAGGACAGGGAGGTGACTCCAATTTAGGAGCCTTCATGGTCACACTGCCTGACTCTGCATCTCTGTAGAGCAACATATTTTTTAATTTGCTGCATGGGGATGAAAATACCTCCTGAAAAGCAATTAAACTGCCAAATGTTTATGAACTATGCTTGTAGATGGAATAGAAGGCTTATTCTATCAGAATAAGAGAGTGGACTACAGTAAAAGGGAAGTTCAAATGAACTAAAATACAATATTTTTCATCAAGCTTGGAATATTACAAGTCCTGAGTTTGCATACTGAAATCATGTTTACTTTCATAAATTGTGCCTGTGCAATGTAGACTTGAGTATAAATTCTCCCAGTTCATATCTTTAACACTGGCTTGTGAATATATATGGATTGA
Organism: Oenanthe melanoleuca; assembly: GCF_029582105.1. NCBI lineage: Eukaryota > Metazoa > Chordata > Aves > Passeriformes > Muscicapidae > Oenanthe > Oenanthe melanoleuca. Next base: position 5,689,521 of record NC_079349.1, read on the forward strand.
ATATTTTAAATGGAAACCAGAATGGGGAGAAAGCAGAGTTTAATACTTTGGGAATGCAAATTCAGATGTTTTTATTCACAGGCTGGCCATGGACTTTGTACATGGCCTTGGACAGTGATTCCACCTTGCTTCTCTTTTTTAAAAAATGAACAGTTCAGGGAATGACATGAATATAAATCACAAGGAAACAGAAGTGAGAGATGGAGAGATGGGACCACTGGGCAAGTCAGCACACAGAGAAATTGGACAAGAGTGGTGTTGCAAAGCCTGTCTCAAGCTCCTGGAGTTTCAGTTCTCTCCAAAACAGAATTAGAGTGCCTAAACCAAACCTCAAACTCATCTTGGGTGCATGTCCCTTGGCACATGGGCTGCAGAGCTGCCTGCAGCACCCCCACATCCTCCTCCTCCTCAGGGCTGCTCTCCATCCATCTAAATGGGAAAAAAATCTTCTTATACCAGGACTTTCTACTTTCTCCACTTTCACTCATTTTCCATAGCAAATTCAGTCTGAAGGGTTCTCCTGTGACTCACAAGCATCTAGAGGCAAGTGCATCAATTGCAGCATCTTGATCTAACTAGAGCCACCTCAGAAGTGTCAAAATGTGACAAGGAAGGCAGTTCTCCCAGTAACACAGATATTTAATCATGTGGCATGGCCTGAGGAGATACCCACAATGAGAATGTCAAAGAGCTCATCTGAATGACTCACCAAAGCTTCTGAGTAAAACTGTGGGAGAGCATAAAAGTGAAACATCACTGCCTTGCAAATGGTCTCATGGTTCTGACAGCTGCTGAGCTGGATCTGAGCTCTGCAGCCTTTGCTTTTGCATTTCCTACAGAACACAACTCATTTATCCTCATCCCCCTGACCACAGCAGTGAATAACAGCCAGGCCAAACCTCACCGACCTTCACTTGGAAACTTCACTTTGACTTTAGGGTCTCTGGGCCAGATCTGATGCACAGCTCCAATATTTGCATAACCACAGACTCCTCTTCCCCCAGCATAGTTCCATGATGGATTTTTATAATAATCAAGAGAGGAGAGATGAGACCATTGAAGAAGTCACTGTAATTGCATCAAACGTGGTACCAAGGCACTAGGCTGTGTTCTCTTTGCCAATTCTGTTACCTGAGTTTTCTTTTCTGTAGCAAGGGTTTGAGAAAACAAATGCTGAGTCAATACTTCTGAGATCAGTTTAATATGTAACACAGCTAATGAAATTTGTAGTTAAGCTGAAGTTTTGTTTTTGGCAGCTTGAACTGCCTAAAATCCTAATTCAATTGCAATCTACTCACAGAGCACAGCTGTTTAGCTTGGCTAAACTTTTCTCACCACTTAATAGGATACTTTTTTATTTAACTTTCAATTCTGCCTAGGAGCCCCAGTGGGTCTTTTAAAACAGAAGATTATTATTAGAAATTAATTAAGTATTCTTTTCAATTCTGTCTCCTGAGAGCAACGAGGCATTGTTGCTGATCTCCTCTGCATTAAGACATTACTGATTGTCATTCATGGGATGATAGTGCAGATGTCTCATCTGGAAAATATATAACTCCATAAATATGAAAGATTTGAAAGTTATTTAATACAAAATATAATAAATCAGTGCAAATAATAAACATGTAATTGCGATGTCAAGCATAGCACAGGCGTGTGAAGACTATAAAGACTGGAATAAAAATAGACACACATTCCAAAGGCAAAAAAACCTCACTGCAATTACAGGACCCCGATGGATTGCACTTAGTCCATGTTTCAGCACACTGCAAACCCTGACTAAACAATTCTAAGAATATCAAATGCAATTAAAGACAATTGATTTGATAAGCTGGGGTTATTTTTAAGGGACCAGTGAACATAAAGTGTTTGCTGATTTCCCCCCTCCCACTGCATGTGACTACAAGACTAAATCTGCAGCCTCTGAAGGCTTTTTCTAAATGAACTAAACCCAAAAAGCACTGGTATCCTGAAGTAAGTTTTGATCTGAGGCCTTGAACATGCTTATTAATGTACTACTGACAGAACTGGCTGTGCATTTCATATGGCACTTCATGCTTGAGATGGCAGAGGGTCTACCTCATTTTCACTCAGCTCAGGGGTATCTGTACAAGTATCTGCTGTCATATTCCAACCAGGAAGGGGTGTGAAGAGAAGAATGGGTCAGCAGAACAACAATCAATCCCTTACTCCAAATAATAATGCAGAATTCAACTTACTTTTTTGGTCTGTAGTCAGGGATGGACCTGTCCAGTGATATCCTGTCACTGAGCTGGGCATTGTAACCATATTCTTCATACTTAGTCTCTGATTCATGGCTATCATCTCTCAGGGTAGCAGCCATTCCCCCCTGGCCCAAGCCTCCTGGACCTTCAACTAATCCCATGGGCTTTGCCAAACCTAAATGAAACAGACACAAAAAAAAAATAATTCAAATTATTAATATAAAGGATATGGATAGAACCACTTCTGTGACCACAGAATGTTTTCAGATAGATGAGATCTGAACTCCCAGGAAGCTCAGCTCTCAAACCCTCATGGCTCTGTGGAAATTATCCTCAGATTTCAAACCAAAGTCCAAATCAACACATCCTGTAGTATCTGTGCATAATGAGCAAACTATAAAGAATCAATTAGCAGCTTTCACGATTTCTTCTTTTCCAAAATGTCTAATTATTGTTAAGATAATTAAGAAAAAATTTTCCCCATTAGTACTGGAGGGTTTCCCCATGTAGCCCATTAAAGCCTCATTCATTTTAAGGGAGAGATGTTGAATTTCTACCACATGTGGGTGTGCCAGTTTAACTCCACACTAATGTCAGTTCTGGTGCCTGCTCTGTGGCTCCAAGACACTGCAGCTCTGGTCAAGGTTTGGTTCCTGTGTTGGGACACAGCTGTGGATTGGTCACCAGCTTCTGCTGGGTAGGAAATAGAGGAAAAATCTGATTTCACTGCCTGAGTCAACAGATGGGTCATTTGGACTCAAATACACACTCTGCCCAGCCTGTTGACACAAAGATGTGCTAAAACTATTTTAATGGAGCTGACACTCCACCTGGGAATCCCTCCAGATTTCCTCTGTACTTCATATCTGACAAATGAAATATGTAAGATACTCAGCTCTGCACAGCTCACAGCAGCAGCACTGAGAAATTAGCCAGTCAACAATGCATTTACAGGCTTCATTCACTGGTCAACTCAAAAATAAAAGTCAAACAAAACTAAACCAACATAAAAAATGCCCATGTGATCGCACAGCCAAGAACCTCTTCCATGGCAACAGGCATTTCATTTGGTGCTGAATCCTCATAATAACCTCCTCAAATATCCTGTGTTTAATGTCAAAGCTTTCCTTTCCAAGAGGCTCCCTATCAACAACTCATTATTAGTGACAAAGGTATTTATCAAAATCCTGGGAGCACCATACAGGAATGTGTTACTCTCCCCCAAATCATTTACCATACCAAGTAAAGCAATGAGAGTTTGACCCACTCAACATTTTTCTAATCAAGTCTTTTTCAAGAGGAAAATGTCATTATTTCAACTAAACAATTAAAAAGGAAAGAAAGAAACTGTCGGCATTTGGTAGCAACAAACACCCATGGCAGTACCAGTGTGAGACTGGCTTCTCCCAGTCACATTGAGGAGGCAGCTCAGACCCTTGTGAAGGAATTCTCTTGCACCTCACTGCTAACAGTGTCCTGACTTGTTACAGCTCCATCACCATCTCTGTTTAGTGACAGGACAGCCCAGAGAGACACTGGCTCATTACTGATCTAAAAGAGTAAAATTTTCCATTTTCTCCATTTTTTATGACAAAACCCTGTGCTAAGGTAAGTGCAGCAATACAAACAGTCACAAATTAACATAAAAGGGCTGAGTACCTGCAGTACTGAGGGATTCTGCTGCTGAATTTCAGACATTGCCAATGAAAATACATAAATACTGCAATCAGTGGTCCTGAGTCAGGACAGACCTTGCTTGTGTTTGTGCCTTTGATGCCTTCATGCTCCTCATCATCATGCCCTGAAACATGACTAAAACCCAAGACTAGTCTGGATTTCAAACCAGAGAAATTCTTCTAGCTTATTAAGTGAAGTGCTTCAAACCATGTTCAATATTTCTGAAAATATTTTAGGGAGCTTCATTTTGAAGAAAATTGCACCATTTGTTCTGTTTGTTCCAATTTAGGATGAGAGGCTACTTGGCACTTTGACTTTCCTTTGGAAAAATTAAAACAGAGAGCCCTCCATGCCTGGCCTGACAATGATTCCTTGCTTGAGTAATTACAGAAATTACATGTCTGGGACTCTACATCTCTCCCCACATGAAAGGAAAAACACAGCAGCCTAATCTTCCTGCGTGATGCAGTCTTAGATTTAACAGACACCACCAGCAGTGATGCTGCAAGCTCTGCCTGACATGCCCAATATATGGAATATTAAAGGGGGCTCAGCATAGCAGTTCCCTCAAAAAAAAAAAAAAAAAAAAGGTCAAATTAAGCACTTTAAAAGCCAAACCCTAGAAAACTTGACAAAGTCTACATCCTTAAAAGACCATAATGTGGAAATTCATTTTGTGATCATTTGGGATCATCTGGGCTGGGTTCTGATATAACATCAAAGCAAATTGAAGATGACTTCATTAAAATTAACTGATCTGCTTTAATGAAAGGGTCTCCAAGATGTGGCATGCTCATTTGACTTGAAGCAACAATCTAGTTCCAGTAGTTGAAAACTTTATTCTTTATACCCTATGCTCTTGCAGTTTATGGAACTAAACACTTGAGTCTTTATGGCACAAGAATTGTGAGAATGAAACTTCCAAGCCACAGGAAGCATCAAGCATTTGGCTATTTTACTTGTGAAAGAATTGGTTAGACAGCCTGCCAAGCCATGCATGATGACAATTATTTCATATACCTTTTTCTAAATCTGATATTCTTGCTCTTTGTGCTGCTAATCTGATCTTGTTCTGGGAAGGAGTCATCATTTGTCCAACCTCCTCTCAGAGCATATTGCTGTGAGCTTTTTTCTCCATTCTTGACCCAAACTGTAGCTTAGTCTGACTGACAGTTATCCCAGTAATGCAGGAACATTGACTAATATTTATAGCAGCAATTAAATAAATGATATCACATTGCTTCCTTCTTCAAGAAGAGCACTAAAGTGTCTAGAAGTTCTTAGGAACAATGAATACACTGTATTTTATATATTCACATGTGTGTTAGATGCAGCAATTACAGGCAATGCTCCTCAATGCATGGTTGGTCAGCCAGACCACGTCTCACATATTTGCATTTTCCATCTCAAAGTTGATTTGTTGTTACTTCAGCAATTGTCTCCTCAACAGAAACCTTCTCCTATCACTCTCTAAGTCAAGATGATGACTTGCTAACCCCCAAGTCCACAGTTACTGCACTGGTCAGCCTTTAAAAAAATCCAAAAAACACACAGAAAAGGAGTTTTGGTTCAGCAGCATCTTCACACAAACAGGTTGGTATAAAGAGGTGGGATCAGGGAAGAGGTGATGGGATGAGCATCCCCCAGCCAGGCTGAAGCAGGGGCTGCTGGTGAACAACTTCCAGCACATCCTCCAGGCTCTCATCTGAGAGCATTTTCTGTTTTCTTCTTGTTTTGCAACTTATTGCAGACTTCCAGCTCCTTCTCTTTGGGTTACTCACCTGCAGCCCTAACTTGCACCCATTTTTCCATGGAATCAGAAGCCAATGAGGGCAAGGCACACAGCCAGAGCCAAGGATTGAGATCATGGGGACAGCTCTGAGATGGGGATGTGCAGAAAGGGGATGCCCAGTGAGCAGCTATTTTTAAAGCTGTCTTTTCTTTAAATTTTCTAGACTAAAAATATCTGCAGCTGATACACTGGGAATGGTCATAGACTGTTCCATGCTGCAGATGACAATGAGGTCACAAATAATTAGTGTCTGTCATTCATTTCAAATTTATTGCTCTCACTGCAGAGATTTCTGTGTAGGGCAGAAATTGTTGGGAGGATGGAGAGCAGAACAAACCAGCCCTAGTTCCTTAACCAGATTAATTACTCCACAGGATGCATCATTTTCTAGGAAGAAAAGAGATCTTCTATTTTTCATCATAAACACTCTCACAATGGGAAAAGTACTAAGGAGATTTATATGATAAATATGGCAAAAGCTAGATCAGATTATGGCTGTGATTATTTTACTATCATTTTTTTCTTATTTGCAACACAATTACAGGCAGCTGTAAATCAGGTTCAGCCAAGGTTCTCAGACAAAATTAAACTTTTGACAAATCAAAATAAAAATAAGTGATTGAAAATATTAATAGAATGTCAGAAGACTGTCAGAACTGCTGCAAGATCTCCAAAATGCCCTTGCTGGCCTGTCTCAAGCTGCCCCAGCTTGAGAAGGGCTCCAAAGCCAGAATTCTGAGCTTTATCTACACTTAGATCATCTGCACATTTGAATAGCTACAGAAAAGTATTTCAGTTTCTAGCACCCTAAAAGGAGGAGAGAAAACATTTCCTTCTAAAAAACCTGGCATAGGTCAAAAACCCTGACATGGTCACCCAGCAATTCCACCTGTGACTCCTGAAACTTCTCCCTTTTAAATAAGAAACATAAAACTTATCAGCAAAACAGTAGTTTCCTTTTCCAATTATTATTTCTCAGCTGAAAATATCACTGCATACCATGCAAGGCAACAAAATCTTTGGATCCTAGCTTAGCCAAAAAAAAAAAAAAAAAAAAAAAAAAAAAAAAAAAAAAGTGAGGGACAATAGCAACTCCACATAGATTGACAAAGGCGACTTCTTGCATTTCTAGTTACAGCTTTGCCAAGAAAAGGTTCAGAGATTCCGGAATAAGTTCAGTAACAGCTGAAAAAAGACTCAGCCTCCAATGTCTTTTTAAGCTATTTTTACATAAACCCACCTGTTTAGAGGCAGAACTAGAGCAGTTGCAGCTATTGAATCAGCCCTAATGCTTCCACCTTGAATTACCTCATGGTGCTAATTCTGTAAGCTGGTTCTGTTGCAGCTAGAAACTTCATCTGCAGGTTACAGCCCCAGTGAATGGCACCTCTGGAGTGAAGCACTGATCCTCCTCCTCCAGGAGCTGCAGGTCAGAGTGAAGCAGATGCCCAAGGAAAGCAGCTGCTTGGAGGAGAAGGGCAGTATGAGTGAGCCTGACACTAAGCTAAAGGTCTCAGCTCACCAGCTGTTCCCAACTTCATTTTAGTGATCCCTAAAAATAATTATTAGCTGATAATTTCTAAAAGAACACAATCACACCAGGGAGAGGCTTGATGGTGCAAACAGTCCCTTGCTTCAGACACACCCAGCATAGCCCCCTAGGCATAAATTCAGTGAATCCATTGGCACCAATACTAAACCTGAAAAAATAAAAGCATTTTTCTGTTGCAATCATGAGGATCAACAATATACAGAAAAAAAAAATCTTATTTGGAACTATTTCACTGTTTGACAGTGTTTCAGCCAACTTTGCAAACAGTAGCAAGCAGCATAGGGAGTTGCTGGTGTCTAGCTCATGATTCAATCTAAATGTTAAACAGAGCCTGGCCCTTAATTTCTGCATATCCCAACTTTCCATAGCCCAAATCAGTTTCTCCCACCATGACCCTGAAGCAAACCTACACAATATGTAAGATTTGCTGCCCAGAGAACTGACCTGAATTTTGCCCATATCAAAAGGTGCTCACTTTCTGAGCTAGAAGGAATGCTGAATGTGGAGGAGATTTATTTTACATACAGCAACATTCAGCAAATCACATCCCACAGGAACACAAGCCCCAACATTTGGAAATTGGAGAGCAACAAACAAAACCTCATCTAATTTAAGCGACTCCAGCGCTTCCATTTATCTGAAACCCAAACCACAGGCTTATTTTTTTATAGTTGTAGTCAAGTTTGCTGCATCCTTCCTTGAAAAGTTTATGTCCCCTGGTGCCTGGTCTCAGCCCCAAGTATCTCTGCAGATATATCAGGGAGAAGACAAACAGCATCCTGCAGCTGATGGCTTGAAAAGGAAAAAGGTGCAGCAACTTGTAAAGCTGAAGCACTTGATATGCAACATTTGGCTCTAGAAACAGGAGGTGCAGTGGTTTTGTAGCTCAACCTCATCTCCAGACCAGTGGAAAGCCTGAGACAGCATTTCTGCCTTGATGCCCAGATGAGAGGCCATGCTGTGAGACATCCATCTGTGAGAAGGGGGCTGAGTGGTGGTGAAGGATGAAGGGATTTGGCAGCTCTGCCTGTCAGGGGCTGCTCCTTCCCCACCCACAGCAGCCAGGCAGGCAGAACCAGGGACCTCGGAAATCACGTGGATTGTCTGGAAAGAGGACTAAAACAGCCCCTTGTGTGCTTTGCCATATGTTTCTTCTTCCAAACAGGGACTTTTCCAGGTTGCAGAGAGCACTCTGAGACACAACATGTGAATATTTGTCAAGTGCTCAAAATACATTCTATGGAAAATTCCACGGAGATGCCCAGGGCTGTTCTCAGCATCTGGGCTGACCCTGATGCCACCCTACACACTCTGCTCCCACCATACTGATGATTTAATCTTTAAATCCTACATGGTAAGTCCTACTAGAAAAGGATTTGGCCAGAACAGTTTTTTCCTTAGTTTCCATGGCATCTAGTCCAGACTCAGGGTTCCACTACAGCAGATGCTACATAAGCCCAAAAACACCAGATCCCACCCAAAGAATTCTCCATCAATAAAGACAAGAACCATGTCCAAGAAAGATAATGAAGAAAGAAGACATGAGGACAATATATCACAGTCAAGTTCCTTCTGAAATGATCCTTTTTGTAGAAAAGCTTGTGACAAAAGCTCCCGAGTCATTCAGGTAATTTTGAGATGCTGAAAGGTGGCAGGTCTGTGTCTGTAGAGGGAAGGAGTTCACTTCTGTCAAAGCTGCCCCATGCCAAATGCAAGACTTTGAGGAAGAGGAGAGGAATATCTGAGGAAATAAAAAGACTGAGGGCCAGGTATAGAAGACAGACATAGCTGGACAAACTGTGCTAGTCATCTTGGCACAACGTGGAGAGAGATCTGGTTCATCAGTGTTGACAAAAGGACAAAAAGGAACAGGATGTCCTTGCAGAGCCATGTTCCCTCTGGATCTGCTATTCAGTGGTGCAGCACACACACCACTGCCCTCCCACAGACCTGATCTTTTGTTCCTTGGCTTCACAGAAACTGCAGCATTGCGTAGGCTACTGCCTCTCCAGACACAAAATTCATTAGTGCTTTTTAATTGGAAGAAATACTGTGTTTTTATGTACAGATATCTAATATCAAAAGTAATTGCTTTTATAGAACACTCATTTGGAGCTGGTTACCCCTTGAGATGAGAAAATGTATTCTAATTACAACAGATAATTCAGGAGGAGATAAACAGATTGACGACTGGAAGGACCAAGAACCAGCAGCTGTACAGTCCATTGGAGATGAAGATAAAGGCTCATTTGTGAGGTAGGACACCAATCCCAAATTTACAGATAATAAGAGAGGTGCCAGAGTTTTGCCAGAAACTTGATATAAACAAAAATACATTTCCTCCTTAAGCAGGAAGAGCTATATAAGGATATATTTTGAGAGACAAAATACAAAGCCCCTACACCAGATGCATAATTTTAAATTATATGTGTGTGACTCTAATTTTTTTTTTTTTAAATTTTCATTTCAATGATCAAAAAGATCATTCATGGAGAAGGATCATTTTGTTATCTTTAAATAAATAACAGATGCCATGATTCTTCTAGAAGTTTTTAAATCCCAGATGACTCGTGGTTTTTGTTGGTGAAACATAAAATGTATTTTTCTCTTCAGGGCTTTGGAGGAAAGCCAGAAAAATCTTCTGGTGATGGCATAAATCTGGAGTTGAGGGGGAGGAGCTGAAATGTTGGTGTATCTGCCTGGCAGCCCACTGATATTAAAAGGAGACAAAATCTGAGTGTCATCAGTCTGGCACCTGTCCCCTGGCAGTGGCCAATACCTGAGGCTTCAGAGGAAATGAAACACAAATGATAAAGCACTTGGCCAATTAAACTCTGCACAGTCCCTGCAAGCAGAGTTCCCTCCTGAACCCCATAGGCAGGTAACTAAAGCCCTGAAGCATAGTATTAGATTACCCTCATTATCTTAACCAGACAGGTAGAAACAGGGCATAAAACTGCCCAGTGTCCTTTGAAAGCCCAGGCACTAATATTAGATTCAATGGGCTCCTGCAGCAATGAATTCTCTGGTACTGTCACGGTCAGAGTGTCACCAACTCACATGAAATGGATCATCTGTATCCATATATTAGATTTTCTTTAATTTTGCCAGGGAAACAGAGGTGAAAACTCCTGGGTGAAGTGATCATTAAAACAATAACAGAGCCATTCTAGAGGGAGGGAGAGCGACTTCTCCTTGAAAAGCTCCATGGTGCAAGCACTAAAACTTCAGGGCTGTTTAATTAGATTCAGGAATGAGCTTGTTCAGCCAAGTTAAAGGGTTTTAATTTCATAAATGAGGACAGTATCTTTTGAAAAGCAAGGAGTTTGCTTGTGTTAATCAAAGGTAGGGAAGGGAAGCAGTGGACCACTGCAGGAGGGAGTTGTGACCCAAGGTCTGACAGGATGGAGCCACAGCTGGAAAGCTGCTGTTCAATGCATTGACATTTCCTTGACCTCACAGAGCTGACTGCACACCTCTAACCATTAAAAATACCCCTTTGACTTCTGATGCAATTCTGGATGAGAAGTCCCTGACTGCTCTATTCTCAGACCAGCTCCACTACAGTCAACCCCACAGGCATAGGCTCCAAAAGGGAAAAAAATATCTTTAAACACAAGGAACCAAAAAAAAAAAAAAATTAATCTAATTTCAGGTGCTATGCAGGTTCATACTGTTTTAGACTCCATTGTGCTGATAATAAAGTCCAAACTCATCAAAGGCTCTACCACATCTGACATTGCCCAACCTGCCAAATTATTGCCTTTCAGCCCAGGATTCACCCTTGGGTCTCTGTCTCAGTGGGATTTTGTCCAAGGTTAAGAAAGATTCTTCTCTCCTGCTCAAGGGTGTTTGGAGAGCCCCAGCAAGGGCCACACAAGCCCATCTCCTGCAGCATCATTTTGCAATCATGCTCCACATTATCTGCAGACACTCATATGCCTCCCTGCTCATTTACCTAAACAGCCTGCTATTAAATTAAACTAACATAATCACACAGATAGCTCTCCCAACAACAAAGTCATATAGAACACTTTGCCATTTGTATGGCTGAAAGGCTCCTGGTTGTTCAGCTCATTTTGCACAGCACAGGATGGCAGCATTAAACCCAGATGTGAGAGCTGCTGGAACTCAGAGTCACATCGTGCTTGAAAGTGGATCTCCATTTTCCACTGTTGAGAAATTAGTCACTGAGTTCACCCCTGGCAATGCAACCACAATAAAGAGCCAATGTTAACAGCTACAGTCCTGCTGGCTACATCCACTGTTCTCCCTTCCCTGCTCATCCTGTTGGCCACCAGAAGAGGAAATTATCTGGAAAGGTCCCTGGGTTTGTCAGAGCAGGGCTGGTTCTCCACCTGCTGCCTCTCCCATCTTAGCATCAGACATTTCCCCTGGGAATAGATGGGAGGAGGCATCAGCTGCTACTGAGGATGTGAGATTTCAAATAGTTCCACCCAATCTCTGGAAAAACAGTTAATTTGGATATTGGTTTTCACAGGAGCCAGAGAGATTCCTCCCCTTTCCTTTCAGTGTGGTATTGCCTTAACAGCTCTGTAAGGGTGACATACTTCTTTTCTTGATTTTTTTTTTTTTTTTTTTTTGCATCATTGCACATTGGTTTCAAAACATACTCATTTCCCTGACAGACTGTCTATTTTAGATCTGTAGATCTGTGTATTTTTCTTGACCTGTCTTCACATTCTTCTTTCTCAGACACATCTTTGACACCTCTCAGGGAGCTTGGCTTGGGAATTTGGTTGAGACAGACCTTGCATCTCTGCTTTTCCTATTCCTTCCTGCCTTCCCTTTATTTTCATATCTCATCTCAGCATACACCCCAGCTGTGCCTTGCTTGTCAATGCCAGGCTGCAGTGCCTCCTTCCATCAGCCTCTTAATGTGTGTGATTTAATTTTCTGCCAGCAGGACAAGTCAGCTCAAAACCAAACACGGGACACATTTTAAACAGCAAAAATACAATCTTGAATCCAGCACCTAAACCAAAATGCTTACAAATTAACAAATTATGGCATATTTGAGGCTAAAATGGATGAAGTAAGGTATTATGCAGAGTCCTAATTGATGAGATGAAGTGACAGCCACATTTATAACAGGTCTATCTACTAGAGGAGGTGCCCAACTAAAGATCTGAGTCTCTCCTGCTCACAAAGGAGGACTCCACAGTGCTGAGAATCTTATTTGGTTTTGAAGTACCTTGCTATTGTTAAAGGAAATGTTGAGTCTGGATTTGGTTTTGGCTCTAGAAAGGAAAGCTTTAGCTCTTTATATTCATAAAAGAAAGGCTGTTTAGAAATGAAAGACACGAAGTTGCATGGATTGCTTATAACATTCAATTAATCAGGGATTTATCATGGACAAATAAAAAGAATTAGGTACCACATTCTCTGGGGGAAGCAAATCAAAGGATGAGATAGCTTTGCAAAAGAAAGGAGAAATGAAGATAAATAGCAATTGCCAATAAATTTGAGAAAATAAAGATGTAATGTTAGGGAAAAAATATTGGCACAATGTTTTATTTAAAAGCGGTAATAAAAACATTGCTTACTTTGATTTCTGCCCTTTCTGGTTTATTGTTGATATAAAGATAAATTGACTCAGACTTCCAGGAGCGGGAAAGCTACAATCCACTATTACAGGCACTTTAAAAACCAGCCCTGCTGTAATAACTGATTCATTATTAACAAGATTGGCTTCATTGCATGTGGGTATTTGTATGAATTGACTGTGACCTAGGGCTGATTTAGGCCCTGACAAACCCACAGCAGGAGCCCTGGGCTTGCCTTGGAAAAGGCAGGATGCATTTGGTAACAGCATGCTGCTTTGATCCACCTACAGAGCACGTTTCAATTACCACACATATATGGAATTCAGATAATATATAAAGACAATGGACAAGTTTTTGAAGTCAAGGGTCAGCCTTCTTCAATTTACCTTCCTAATGCCACTGACTGCAACACTGCTTATCTGGTTTTTACCAAGGCAATGTAAAAAGAAACTCAAGTTTTCAGGGACTCAATTTTTCTTCAAGCTTTCCTTTCCTTTATGCCAAAATTCCATGAAAGAATGAATGTCCCTGTCCCCTGATGTGTCTCTGGTTTGTACTTACGACTACATTATGAGGTGTTAAATTGCACAGTAAAGAGAGAAATGAGGATGGTGGTAGAAGGAGAAGATCATCCTTCAGTGGAGAGACTGGTATGAATCAAAATTTGAATTTCAGGAACCAGAGTTCTGAGATTACAGCTGGGGCTCGTGGCTCCTCAAGGACAGAGCAGAGGCTTCTCTGGCCACACTTAAACTTCAGGTCACACATTTCTGCCAAGGAGCAAGAGCTTGCCAGCACCAGGAGGTGCCAGGGAAAGGCAGGGCTGAGCCCTGGGCTGTGACAGAGATGGGATGGGATGAGCAGCAGGATGTGCATCACTCTGCTGAGCACAGAGCACCAGGACCACTGCTCTGCTCACAATTGAATTATTCACTCACTACTGAGAGGCACTGAGGCTGCTGGGACCCCTGTCTGCCATTTCTGCAGGCTGAAAATAGAGCAGGCTCTCCTGCAGTACTGCTGTAGTGTCAGGGAATTGTCATGCTGCTCTAGTTATTAACTGAAATAAGCAGAAAAGCAGAGAAAAAAAAATGCTTGTGCTAACATATTGCCAATTAACAGAGCAAGCAAAGCAGCTCAATGTGGACATCTGAGTCTGGTTCCTTTGAAAGCTCATAACTTAATTTTCATGATTGTGTTTAAATAAGTGAAAATCCCATTTGTCACCAGTATGACTTTTTAGCCTGGTTTGCTAAGAAAAAACATTTTGTGGGATCATGCTGTCTCTATTTGCCTATCAGTCTGCTTTCCTCTCCAGACTCTCCCTTCACTCTGCTTGTGAGATTTTGAGCACTGCTTCTAACTTCAGCCAAAGCTTGGCAGACAGTCAGAGGTCTCCAAAAACTGCATTTCTGTGAGTGTCACAGGAGCCAACACCTGGGAAGAAAGTGCCATTAAAATGTTCCTACTGAGAGAAGAGGTTTGGTGAGAGATCAAACACAAGAGACCTGTTGGAGCTGTCAGAGACCACCCAACAATTCACTTGTGGAATGCCAACCCACAAGAAAGTCAGTTTGCTTGGTTTAGCTGCTCAAGGAACTAAACACATGTTTTTAGGATTAAATGTGTTAATTACTGTCCAGGTCTGTAGGATGGCTGGCAGTTGAATACACCATTGATTTACCATATCACAGAGTTAACCTGAGGGCACAGATAAGGGGAGGGGATCAGGGCAGCAGAGAGATGAGCTCTCACCACAGAGAAAGAGCACAGCCCTCCTGGGTCTGGGATTGTGTCTCAGCAGCTTAAAATATTTTCTTGCCCCTTCTCTCCCCAGTTCCAGTTTCTGTGAACTCACACCCTCTGCTTCTTGTCAGGGGTTAGTGGCAATGATGAGAAGCAGGGTAAGTGATAAAATGTGTGTGTTTTGGTCACAGATTAGGGGATTCCTAATGAAATAATGAGGTATGTGTCTGATCCCATTTAAAACTACTTTTCCATATTACAGAAAATTCACATGGAAATGCCTGACTTGCTAGATTATCATTTTTTCCCTTGGGAAGGGAGAACACAGGCTTAGAGGTGAGACAGCAGGGCACACCACTCCCTGCAGCTCTGCCTGTTTCCCCAAAATTAACAAACAAATTAATCCTTCTGATTACTTATAGTAGGAGTGCTTTTCCCTCCCCATCCTTGAAAGGAATATAAAGCAAGATACAATCCTCAAACTCATGAGCAGAGAAGCAAATAAAACCTTTCTTTCTCTTTTTAACAGGGAATTTGTCAGTTCAGTATCTGTCAAAATACTTTTGAAAATAATCAACCTCTAGTTTCACAAGCATATGCTGAGGCACTGAGGAGCCACAGGCATGCCACATCACCCATCAAGCAGATTACAGACATCATCTTCCAGCTCAGCAACAAAACCAGAAGATCATACACTGATTTCTGCTTCTAAAATGAATTTCCATCCTGAAATATCATTTTGCTTTATGACAGAGCAGTGTGTCTCAGCCTAGTCATGTCTAACTGGAGCTGTCCTGTCCTCTGGGCCTGGCTCTGACTTTGCTCAGGAAGCCATACAAGAGCTTTTCTCTCCTGAGACTGTTCCACAACAGCTATCAGCACTCCAAGATGCATTGTCAAACCCAGGTGGGGCTGTCCCACAGTGACCTGTCCTGGTGGTGCTGCCACGGGGAGCTCCACCTCTTCTTAGAGCCAGAACAGTTCTGCCATGAGCTGGGCACAGACCCTCACCCCAGCCCACTCATCCCATGAGCACTCCCAACTGCAAAAAGGAAAATTTCACACTGGCCTCATTCTTCCACAGGCTCCACTGTGTCTCTCAGACTCTATTTGTGCTCCAGCTTCTTGCTTGCACGATTAAAGGCTGAGAGATGCCTAAACAAGTGGTCCTGTAACGTGTAAAAACCCTGCAATGCTCATTTCCTTCTCCAGGGCTGCATCACCCAGCCCATCCCCTGGCACTCTGGGCTGCTC
Source organism: Oenanthe melanoleuca (assembly GCF_029582105.1). Lineage (NCBI taxonomy): Eukaryota > Metazoa > Chordata > Aves > Passeriformes > Muscicapidae > Oenanthe > Oenanthe melanoleuca. Next base: position 5,705,334 of record NC_079349.1, read on the forward strand.
CATCCCAGCTTCAAAGTTAAGGCCATGCCTTTGTTCCCTCATAAATATTTCTCCTCCATTTACACACATCTTTTGTTCATTCTTCTCATTGTGCAGAGAAGACTGAAAATTTTCACTTTGTGAACTTTCTAGTGTGGGACAGAAGGAGGGGGACAAAGGATCCAGTTGTTATGCAGATCAGGTTCAGAATGAATCACAGAAGAAAATCTTCATCCCATGAGCTCACCTGGGAGGGCTCTCTGCAGCCTGGCTTTGGGTTATGTGGGCCTGGAATGGGAACACAGCTGTGAATATGGCACCCAAACCCAGCTGACTCTTTCAGGAAACAGAAGGTTTTACATATAACCCCACTGGATAGAGGCATTACAAAAGGCACTTCCCTTCCAGAATTAATTTTCTGTTGGATGGAAATGCATTGAGCCAGATGGATCCATTTCAGGAGGAGCATCAGGCTGGCACAGGTCTAAAATCAAAGATTATTGGGTTTGTGTATTCAGAGCTGGAAGAGCTGAGGGTGGAGGGTTCAGTGCAGGTGCTGACATGGTCACATCTGTGCCTAAGGGAACATCACACAAAGGATGTGTTCAGTGAGTTTGCCAAATACTAAATTGAAGAAATATGTGAAATTTATAATTAATACCTGCAAACATTTTCACTGCTCCTTGCAATACTAGCAGTGAATAAACAAAAGGCATTTTCCAACTGCTGAGAAAGTTGTGACTTCTGGCAGATACAAAAGTTCATTAAAGAGTGGTGGAAATGACTGGCCACCTGGAAGAAAGGTGGCTCCAGTGGAGAATTTGCCTGCCCACATCCCTGTGATGGTTTTGGAAAGTCAGCAGATTAAATCCACAGACCTGGGTATTGGGGATCCTTCAGGCAACACACAAATAATCAAACAGAACTACCAAAAAAACCCAAGGCCAGCACAGGCTCACACCTAAGCCACCCAACCACCCATTTTTCCATGCCAAACCCACTCACTGCTTGTGGAAATTGAAAGCATCAGCTCTTCCAGCAGCTGGGCATTAGCATTAGGCTGTTTAATAACTCCAAGATGCTCAGCTCCCTCTCCCCTCATGCCCTGCTCCATCTGTTACATGGAGCCACCTGCAACCCATCAGCAGGTTTTAGCATTAACAGCTCTGAGCTGGAAAACCTTTTCCTGTTAGAGGTGTGAACAGTGCAGTGGCACACCCAGCACTCACCCCAGCTCACCCCAGAGCAAGGGGCACCAGCACTGGCCACCAGCTGAATTCTCCACCAGTGCAGCTGAGTTTTGCAGATACAGAACTTTGCAGCCATCAGTAGCCTCATTTTACACATGGCTGCATGACCAGAAATCTGTCTTACAAGGAATCTATAGAGCAACTGCAAATTTTCATCCTGAGGAAAGCTAACCTTTGGGTTATACAATGCTATTTCAATTGGGGATATTTTTAGTCTTATCACTGCCTTCAGTTCAGCGTGCACAGGAAAGAATACCACCAATCTTTGCTGCAACACAAGGCTGGCTTGAAAATGAGTTAATATAACAAAAAATACATTTTTATTTACAAAAGCTGTTCATCCTAGAGGCATATGAGAGCTGTAGGAAAAAATAAACTCAATTTCTAAAAGGGCAGTAAGGCCCCATTGCCAAATAAAATACAAAACCAGCAAAAAAATCCAAATGAAAAACAACCAATTAACCCTACCACCCCACCAAAAATGCTAGAGGAAGAAGAAAAAAAAAAAAGCAGCAAACTTCCCCAATATTGCAGGAAAGGGCTTTCCAGCTGTCTTCATAGATATCTTCCAAGAGAAACAAAATCCTATGCAACAAACTCCCTTTTTCTTTGCAAATGTTCCTGCAGTACCACTGCCACCATGGAGTGCTAATCTGACCTGGCCTGAGAACTTCTTTTTGCAAAATACAAACTGGAGCCAAACTGTGCAAGCACAGAAGCAATGAGAGTCCCCAGAATTAGGAGTCAGAGGCACAAACCCACAAAGTCCACCAGATCTCCACTAGAAAAGGGAATCCTTCCAAAACCTTCAGGGAGGATCCAGTTCTCAGACATACTGAAGTAGCACAGGGACAAGCAAAGCTTCATCCTTTGTTACTACATACACATCATCAAAACTACCAAACCTACTCCTCATCCTGTGAAAAAACACCTTCACTTGGCCAAATTCACTGCTGGAGTTACTGTACTGACACTACTGACTGTGCTGATGCCTCTGGATCAGCAGCAAAGATTAATTTAGGCAGCTGATTTCAGCGGGACCACGTGCACGGGTGAGCTGAGGAGAATCTGAATCGTTGCTGCAGTCACAAAAACCAACTTGAGGCAGTCACCCTGTGCAGCCAGCACTGTCTGTCCCCCACACACTGCCTCAGCACAGCAGGGCTGGCAGCATCTGCTCCCTGCTTGGAAAGCACTGCCACTTCTCTACCTGGCTTAGATCCCCAGCCACACAACTGCTGACTCAACCAGAGATGTGGCTTCCAAGGAAGAAACCCAGTGACACACTGGGAGCCCCAGAGAGACCTTGAGAGCCTTGTCTTGGCTTTGCACAGGGGAGGGAGGTGTCAGGAGCCTGCAAGGCTTGTGCCAGTGCTGTGCCATTTTACAGGGGCTGGTGTTGCTGCAGCCTCTTGCTGCTCCAACAAGCAGCCCTGTGTGGGAGCCCAGAGTATTCCTCTGGCTTCCCTGAGAGGTTTAAGACCCCCCTGGCAGAGTCCCCAAAGACCCTCAAATGAGACCCAGGTGTCTCAGGGCCTGGATTTAGCTCATTGGAACAATTTACCAACATTGAGAGAAGAAATGCAAGCTGCAAAAATAAATAGAGTGTAAATTAGACTGTTAGAATGTAGAATAAATAGATTTCTAGAGTGTTTATACTAAGGGGCTTGTGGCCAACATGGAGAATTTGGGGCGTGGATACTTTTCCCTCCTTCTTCTCCGTGTCATCCATGCAGGGTGACATGCTGGCACTTTCAGATTGGATGGGGACAAAGCTGGACCATGTTATAAGACTGAAGTGTATTGGGGGTCATTTGTAAATACCTAGTATGTAATTTAGAGTATAAAAGATCAGTCCTGCCTCTGCCAGGCAGATTCTGCCCTGGACGTCTGGCGAGCAGACTGCTGTTCGCTGGACAAAGCATTCCTGAGATAAGCAACAATAAACAACCATGAAAACCTCTAAGAACAGCTCCTGCAGTCTCTCATTGATGGGCATTGGAAAGAGCTGGGTTCCAGACCACCTGCATGTCCTCCAGAGGTGATCTCAGGTCTAAGGAGACACCTCAGGATGGGACAGCCCTGGAGGTTGAGACTGAAGCAAATGCACTCTAGAGAACCCCAGGTGCCAAGCATGCTCCTTTATATCCTCATCCACCAACTCTGGGTTATTCAAATGTGATCCCAGTCACTGGAATTTCAAACATTGTGCTGTGAAAGACAACACTCTCCTGTAGTACTCTAGCATCAAATATCTCTGCCTGACAGAACCATTTTTAAGTAGCAGAAAGCTACCTAAAGAGAAGCTCTTTTAAAAACCTTTTCCTTGGTTTAGTTTTCTTCATCACAGCCCACTCTCCCAGGATGACATGCAAATTACAGCTCATGTATTAAAAGTATAAATCAGACTGGTGGCAAATCAAAGTGCTTCTAGAGAGCAGCTCTATAGGAGGTGATACAAGGCTTAAGATATTCAGAAATCTATATCCTCACCTTCTCTAAAAACGTTTTGCTCATTTACTTCAACAACTCTTCAGCCCCCAAGAGAACTCTGCGTCCACACTGTGCCTGATGACAAAGCAGAATCACTCTATTGTCTCCTCAGCTCTCCACCCTGCTGCTGCCCTCCACTCTCCTTCAAAGCCAGGAATCAAGGACACATTTGAAGGGAAAAAAACCCCAACAAAATAATTTAAGCCTTTTGCCATTTGTCAGAGATTCTCAAAGCCAGCCCATTTCTGCTGCACTGTTTCACTGAGGACTGCCCTCAACAGGGATACAAAACAATGCATGGCCCCAGGCTCACCCTTGGTTTGTGAGAAGATCCCTCAGAACAAGTCATGCAGGTAAATTAAACACAAACATGGAATTGTTCAGAAATTAAATGGCCTGACAAGTGAGGTAAGTGGGGCAGGGAACTGGTGTGAGAGCTCCTCTGGAACATCCATTCCACTGGATTTCCCACAAAAGTGCTGCTGGAGTCCAACTTAGCTAAACCAGGTGAGATATAAAGTTAGTGTGAAGAACTGCAGAAAGCACAAATCCCCTTCCCTCACTGTGTGAGGAGGGCATCAAACCAGAGGGGTAAGAGAGCAGAACTCCTTGGACATCTACAGACATGCACATGCACACAGAGCTCACTCATCTGGACCTACAGCAGATCACAGGTGTGATGTCACTTCAAGAAATAAGAATTTGAAAGCCCAACAGATCAAACTGAGAAATAATGACAGAACCAAGGCTGTCACCTTTATCCCCAGCAGCACTCCCATGTGTTAAACCTCAAAGTAATCCCAGCTACATCAGAGGGCTCTAGACCAAGTTGCATCATTGCTGCCTTCTGTTGCATAAGTCAAGAAATCCTGGCTCAGGAGATGGCCTTACACTCCTTTTATCTCCTACAGGACTTGCTGAGCAACCAGTAAGGACCAGTTTGCTGTATCTTGTCTTCAAAACTGTCTGGAGAACCTAGATATTCCAGAACACCCAAAAGGATAGAAACTCTAGGGCAGAAAGACAGTTTTTAATCTGTTTGCACCTGCTCTGTCCTAAAAACGGGTTTTGCCTCCACCTATGAAGCTTTCAGATATTCTCAGCCACTTCCAGGGCACCACAGCCATGAGTTTTAGGAAAAGCAGACACATCCAATTAGTATTTGGCTGTTTTAGCCCTGTGCTCTCAGGAGAAGATGACTTTGGGTCACTGGGAGGATTTCTCTCTGGCTTGCTCTCTCAGGAACTCGAGGTGTCTTATTTCAGAGGACAGATTTGATCAATAGGACTACAACAAGGTTGGAAGCTGCTCTGCTGTCACTGGCTCTCTCCTTCCTGTTATACAGAACATCACAAGCTCTTTTTATTTTCTACTTTTCCTTTTTTTCTGTCCTCCAGTGTGTTGGTTTAAACTGAATGATGGTAATGACTACCAACAGAAACCCCACAAACAACAACAATAATGAAAGAGTATGCCAAGTATGCTGAGAAAGAGAAACTGAGTGCCCATTAGTAAAGTTAGAGAGGAGCATTTTAAAAATGCAGATTTGTTAAACATGATTCATTTGTTTTCCTTCCTTTCATAAATCTTAGTATTTCCTTGGATAAGTGCCACACATTCAGTGTTTGGAATCTCATTCTAAAATGATGCTCCTGGTTTAACTTTTACCTGTTTTATTTACTAAAACATCAAACAAACAAACAATAAAACCCCCCAAACTGAAAAACCAGCTGCACCTCTCTCTACCAAGGGTATTAAGTTAAAGGCAGGTTTTCTAATCCTCTAAACCTGAGCAGTGGCTGTAGGTGTGCATCCACCACACTGCAGCTCCTCTCTGGGAAGATGACAGACCCATATCTGCTTTTCCAACTCCAGCTAAATGTACAAAGAAATGGAAAGATACTGAAATGGAATACAGATGAAAAGGCAACAAAAACAACATCAGGCAAAGGTTTCCTTTCTGCCTCTGTAAACATTGCTTTTAATCTCATATGGTACAAATGATTCAAGTTCCACACAAATGAGTCAATGATAAAATTACCACGATTTTTTTTTCTTGTCAAAATAAGCTTTTTTTCCCAGCTACAAAGGCAAAAAGCAGAAACATTACATAAAAAATAGTTACCACTATATGAAACATTAAGTACAGAGAGACTTTAAAATCACTGATGTGCTGCTGGAATGGAGACATATTTTTTGTATTTGTCAATATTTTGCAGAGCTGAGAGCAATTTTGCCTGTTTTACAAAAGAGAGCTGCCCTCTTTTTTAATTAAACTTTTAGAACTTTTCTTCCTGAAATATCTAAATAGAGTCATATTATTTCCAATATTATCTTATATTTATATAGGGGCTATCCAAATATTGGCTCATTATATTTTGGAGAATAGAACTTTGACCTTCCTGAAAGCACTGACTGTGATTTCCTCAGCTACACAAATCAAGTTTAACACAACCAAAGCAAGTGTGATGGGGAAATTGGTCTGTTGGAGTTGACCATCACTCTGCAATAGAGAAGGTCAGCCCTGTAGCAATGGTGACTTAACCAAGCTTGAGAAAATGACCCAGCACAATAGAAAATATTGTGTGGTAAATCAAGAAATGGTAGCCTAACTTAAAAAAAAAAAAAAGTATTTTTCCCTCCTGCCTTCATAAGAACCAACCTTGCACTGCTTTAAAAATGTCCTCAAAAGGAGACCAGGTGAGGAGAACCCCATCACCAAGATCAGGAAACCACATGGCTGAGAGCAGAGCCCACATGTGAGCTGATATTTCTGGAGATGTTCAGGTGCTAATTTTGCCAGTGCCAATGTGGAAATTTGGACCCATTTTCAACCAGTCCCAAGCTTATGAAGAATAAACTGCCCTTTTAAAAATACTGCTGTAACTTTTACCTATGCAGATTGGCAGGCTGAATTTTAAATGCAATCACTTGGCTTCCAGTGCACTCTAAAAATCAGGAGTCTCAGGCAGCAGGAATCAGTACTCTGCACCCAGGACCTGCTATTTCCATCATTTTAAGCCTGTGTGCTGCAATTATGTGAATTGTCCACTTTTTCCCCCAGCCTCCTCCATGAAATGCATATGTAATGTAAACCCCATTTATCACACTGGAAATTGCTATTGCATTTAATCTTCCCAAAGAGAGCAAAATCAAATTATGATGTGGAACGAATGATAACCTGTCAAATTCAAGGGAATACTCCAAACTTATCCCTCCACATCTAAAATAGAACAGGTCAAAGGGGTCTAGTGTAGAAGACATGGGTAGGAAGACATGATGTGAGAATACATAATGAGAAGATGAAAGCTCTCTAAATCTTTGCAGATTGAATGAAATCTAATTACATGCTGTATTGATTGTTGTGTATTACTGGAAAGAGACAGTGAAAAGGGAAAAAGGCAATTAGACTGAAATTGTAGTCTGACCTTCAATTGCTTTTGGCATGAAAGGTTATGGTCTACTTGGGGCATCAAAAATTCTTTATCCTCTATGGTGAATCATTAGCAACAGACTTAGATGCAAAACTGATTAGGGGAAAAAATTCAGTCAATTAAATAATTTTTAATTTTTCCTCTTTACAAAAAAAAAGTAAAGGCAAAGGAAGAAAATACCAAGGTGTTATCATTATGACATTTCATGAATTGCTACCAAGTCTAGCTGGTGTAAGTTCTGTGTTGAATGACAATAAAATACATCCATCAATAGCAATACCATAGCAAAAAATACTAAAAAAATTATATACATTGCTCACCTAGCTCTATAATAACTCTGTTTTTCAAAATAAACATTGTACCCAAGGTCAAACATCAGGAGGTAATACAAAGTCTCACCACAAAAATTCCACTGACACGTTTCATTGCTTTCCTTTCCCTTTACATGCTCTGTTCATTTGCTTCCACCAAACCCAGCAGCAGCTGAGAGAAAAGAAAGCTCTCAGAAATACCATTTTTCCCAAGTTGATAAAAAACCAGAGCACGAGCCAAATGAAAACCATTGTTTGGGTGTATGTCTGCAGGGAATTGTGGCAATTCTCATTCACCCTATTCTGAACACTCTTGTTCTGCCAAAGACAATGGCAAGGACCAGCTCCCTCCTGACTTTCATGCATGGTCCTCTGTGCTCTGCACACACCACCACAGGCACTGCACTCACTGATTTTATTCAGACTGAAAAGTTAATGAGTTCTCAAGTGATCAGTTTTGGGTTGCCTCTTTATACATTTGTAATGTTACTGCCTGTGTTTATTTTCCTTGTAGAAGGTACACACTTCTAAATAGCGTTTCCTTGATTGTATGTAAACAAATATGTGTAACAGAAACAAAATTCTGTGCAGCTGCAGGGCTGGTCTCTCACAGAGTGACTTTTCATTGCACTGGATTATCAACAGAGCCCCTAGAAAATCCAGGTAAATCTTTTGAGTTCAGGTCTCAATCTGAATAAAAGAGAAAAATAAAAAGAACACTGAGATATTACCAAAAATATACCTAATAGGTAGCTCTAAATTTGCTGATCTCAAAAAGAAAGGACCAAGATCAGAAAACTGAAATACTGGGCTGGGCTGACCTGCTGCAATGATAACATTGAGCTGGACTCAACCTCCTGGTGCTTTGAGGGGTTCTCATATTCCTCCTGAATAAAATCTGTCTACCAGTGTCTGTCCCTCCACATAGGAGAGACTTTGACCTATGTTATGAAAAATTAACATCCAAGACAGCCTCAGCCAGCTCTCCGACCTTGTGATCAGGCAGCATGTACAGGACAGGGGCTGAGAAAGCTGAGAAACCTTACTGAACATTCAGGTGAGCTGCAGAGCACAGGAGCGTTTGTGAAACACCACAGCCCTGTCACACAGCCTCCCCTGAATCCCAGTGCTGCCCAAGCAGCAATTTATCCCATTAATGGCATAAATAATGAGTCATGATATTACAAACAGAATAGCAGCAAGCTAAACCCAAACAGAGATGCTTGGTCCTGATTTCACTTACAGCAATGCAACTCTGATGATTTCAGTGGAGCACCTTCTAATTTCTTAGGACTTTTTGCTTTTGTGGAAGCATAATGGGGACAAGATGTTTTTTTATTCAGAATGATGATGAAAGAATTAATCTGTGTTAATGTACCACAAGAAATCCAAAAATCACATTCGAGAAAAATTAAGGGGAAATAAATAGGAAATTTGAACAGCTCAGCTTGAAAAACTTTCTGCACTTTACTGTGCATGAACTTTCAGGAAAAGAAAACTGCCTGTGGTGTTTGATATGACCTGAAGAAGAAATGTAACACTAAGTTCAAGTAATTTCACCATGAATATCTATATCCAATAAATGGAATTAAAGAAGATAAAGAAAACAGTTCCCAAAATAGAGGCATGCTCTACAGAGAACTTCCAGTCATTGCATGCAATGGTGCCTGCCTAGCACGTTAAGGACTCCTCCTGATTCTCCAGGGGATGATATGCTGGGATGAACACAGCACAGGGAAATCCTACCCAAAGTCTACCCTATGGAAATCACCATGAACGAATCTATTTGGGCCAAAAAAACCCCCAACCCATTCATTGAGCTGTAATGGATATATCTTGCAGATCAATCTAATTTAATTCGGGAACTTTGTGGCTTGGTGGAATCCATGAGAATGATTTTCCCCTTAAATCCTACATTCTTCAAAACTATTCCAAAATATGGTTAGTAAACACAGCTGTTGACACTTTCTAATTCCTCAATGTGTGGGTTTGGGACTAACACCCCACTCCACGTTCCCCTCTCTCTGCCCTGTTTTTCCAGAGGACAGCATGAGGGGATGCCTGTTCCCTAACACTTGCTGGCACAAGCTGCATATTACCATAACAGCCTAACTTACTTAGATTTATACATTCATTCACCAAGCAGTAATAGGAAACATACTTTATGGCTAACCCTCCTATTTGTCTGCATTTTGAGGCTACAGTAGCCTTTCTTAAATCAATGTTACGAGTAAGATTTCCACAAGCAGCCTAGAAGCACATTTGCTCTACTTAAACATATTTACACTGAAAATTTTATTTGCTGCGAAACACTAAATGTTACATTTATATTGCAATTTCATGCAAAAGTTCACTCCTTCAGCCTTTTTTGGTCCAAAACTCTGCTGTATTTATCACATACTTATTTCTTTGATGTCTCACATTTAGAACTTTACAAATCTATGCAAATACAAATGCATTCACTTTGAAAAATTCGTTTCTATATGAAATGTTACGTGTTCTGTAACAACTTTGATGGCTTAGCCTGTTCTAACTACCATGGAAGGGTTCTTTGCTTACCTAGCAATATTTTCCAAGGCTGGTGAGTTAGAATGGTAAGTCATAAAAAGAACTGGTGGATGCTTCCCCTCCTCAACAATGACAATAACAAATTTAAATGGCAAAATCATTAAGGAAATATATGAGTGCTACATTTAAACACACCATTCATAAACCACACAATGTTAGAACTGAGCAGAATGCTTTTAACCTAGTTCTGAAACCAAGTATATGACTTTCAGCTATAATTGAACATTATATTAGCTATACAAACAACTTCCTATGCAGAGTTAATATATCCAGACAAACTGTAAATCCTGGTACAGTTTGTAGGGACTTGCTCTGATCCCGAAACCCCTGAACTGCAACCTCCTGAACTTTGCATCTATGCAGGAAGTCCTGACTTTGGACCAAGAGCTGGCAGAGGGGCAGGGTGAGAGAGGTGGGAGGCTCGACAGACCCCTCCAGCAGAACCAGCCCCGCATCCCCTTTGCCCTCGGTTTTCAGCTCTGGAGCGCCGGGGCCGGTGCGATCCGTGCCCGGGCTCCCCTCCCCAGCGGGGGGACACCCGGGGGGCTCTCGCCCAGCCTGCAGCACCCTCCCGGGCACAGGACATCCCTCCCCGGCCCTCGTACCATTGAGCTGGTTGTAGACCACTTCCTCCAGGTGGTCCAGGCGCTGCAGGATGGACTCCCTGTCGGCCAGGCTGCCCACCTTGGCGCCGCGGCTCCTGGCCCGGCGCTCCGCGCTCCGGACGATCTGCACCAGCTCCTGCGAGCGGTCCTGGATCCTGCAGTAGACGGAGAAGAGGATGATGCCCACGAAGACCAAGATGTTCACCGTCAACAAAGTTTTGATTTTCCGTGCCACCGCCATGGGAGCCGCGGGCGCGGTGGCGGGGGGCGCATCCAGGCGCGGCGAGCGGCGGCCCCGCGGCCACCCGGGGGAGCGGAGCCGGGAGCGGAGCCGAGGGGAGCAGGAGGCAGCGGAGCTGAGGGAGCGGGGCTGAGGGAAGCGGGGCTGAGGGAAGCGGGCTAAGGGAAGCGGAGCTGTCCTTCAGCACCGCCGCGCCGCTCCCCGCCCGCTGTCGCCCCGCGGGGCCCGCGCCGCGGCGGGCAGGGCGGCATGGAGCGGGGCCGAGCGCTGCTGCTCCGCCGAGCCTCCTCCTCCTCCTCCTCCTCCTCCTCCTGCTGCTCCTGCTGCTCCCGCTGCCGCCCTCGCTCGCTGCCCGCCGCCCCGCTCGCACAGCGCCGGTGCGCAGTGACGTGCTCCCGGGATCTCATCTACATGCACGGGCGGAGCCGCCCCGCCGCCGCCAGCGAGCCACGGGCCGCCTCACGGCCCTGCACACCTGCACACCGCCAGCGGCGGCACGAAGGTGTCCTTGCCTGCCCACGGGACGTGATGCCCCGCCCGTCTCACCGCTGGGACAGAGATGAAACAAGTTCAGGGAGAGCTGGTAACGCGCTCAGCCCCGTGGGTTTCCCCCGCGCTGGCTTGGGATCCTACATGGAAGCGACATGGTTGGGATCATATCCACAGGCAAGAGAAGTCCACAGAAATATGGATTCACGGAATAGTTTAGGTGGGCAGAAATGTTTAAAAGCCCATCTGCTCCAAGCCCCCTGCAATGGGACATCTTCAGCTAGATCAGGCTCCTCAGAGCACTGGGTCTGAGCTGACCTCAAATGTTTCCAGGGGTGGGACATCCACCACCTTTCTGGGCAGCTTATGACAGCATTTTATCACCCTCATCAGAAAATTCTTTATATCTAGTCTAAATTGACAATCTCTCAGGTCAAACCCATTAACTCTTTAATCTCAATACCTATGGGCATTAAATATGCCCTTTCAACAGCTTCTCTCTTTGTGTTCACAGTGATCCTCCTTTTATTCAAAAAGATATACCCATCTCACTTTAGGGTTGCATGCCATAGGATATATCCCAGTTCTGGAAATTTTTCTCCTTTCATCCTTCCTTCTTGGTTTCAGGAGCTGCCAACTCAATATGTAGCCAAAGTTACAACCACCCTGAGGTCACTGAAACTTGGCAAGTCCTGCTCAGATTTTCCTGAGATATAAATTCTCCACTGCTGGTCCTGCTTGTGACCCTCCTGCTGCTCACCTTCTGCAAGGCTCCTGAGGGTGCACTTCTTTGAGAAGATGTGTTTCTGTCCTACAGGAATTCTCTCCCCTGGTCTTGTGAGGATCACCAATGAGACCTGGGTTGAGCAGAAAAAACCTAAACTGGAGTTTCACCATCACCTAATCGTATCCCTGGGAGAAGATGCCACAAGTTCAGCAGTGTCATCTGTTCCAAATATGGAAATATGTACAGGATTTATTTATTTCCTACATTACTGGATTCTTAACCACAAATAATGCCTAGGTGCAGGTTCAGATCTTTCACTCAAGTTGTAGAAAACTCTTAGTCACTCAGCAGAAGCAGCTCAGAATCTGAAATTTTCCAGTGCTGTGATTATTTCACTAGTATTCTTATTGCAAATCTCTCACAGCATTACATTTTCCTAGCAAATAACAATTTGGTTTAAGAAAATATTGAACTAATGCTCAAGAGCCACTTATTTGATGGCTTCACAGCATTTAATATATTATAGCAACACCTGCTGGTCTTGATATGGTTAAGAATCTGTTATATCCCTATTTCCATTATAAACTCCAAGTTCACAAGCTGGCCACAAGAATTCAGGTTGGATTCTGACACGAGTTTATACTTTGTCCCAAGGCTTGTAAAACACCTTCAACTTTCTCAGAGAATTTACCAAGTTTTGATGAGGAGTTTTTGCACCACTGCAGTTTTGAACTGGCTTTCACAGACATGATTTCACCCATGACTGGCTTAACTAAAGGAAACCACTTTTTCACCTAAGTAGACGTTCTTAAATGGTCAGCTTAAAATATTCTCATATTCTTCTGTACACACCACAGACTATGTATTGGCTGAAATCCCACCCAATATCACTCAAACAACAGCTAGCTTGTATAGCTCACTGTTCCTTCAGACAAAGCAAGTTGCAAAAGAGATACTAGAGCTGACTGAAGGACAGCAGAAGTGTTTCTGGAAAAATTCCATTATCAAACAATATGGAACCAAACAAAAAGGGCAGTGTAATATTTTCATACGAACACTACTTGAGCTGGAGCTGCTGTTTCCTGCCCAAAAGGGTCAAGTTCCAATTTTAATTCCCACAAAAAACTCTAACATTGCCAAAAGAAAATTTGATCAAAATCAATGTATGCAACAGCTGGGTTTCAGTGAGAATGCTTTGGCTGAAACAATAGGAATCAGCTCTGATTGCTGATCCATCCTACAGAGATCATGGGAAGACACTGGTAGCTGTTCCCAACCAATGGATCATGCCAGAAGCAATGCTGGGATTCCATTCCAACCACAAATCCAGTTTCTCTCTCTCTCACTGATTTTCACTCCTATTCATCTCCACAGGGTTTCTATTCCATTCATCATTGGAGGAAGATCAGGAAGGCACACCAAGGTAGTGTGCATTCAAAGGGCAGCCTGCAGGTGATCACACTCTGCATCCCTGTGCTCAGCCAAAGGGAACACCTGGATGAAGGGCAGCTGGCTGCAGATGAAGGTGGTGTCAACCAGCCAGGGATAAATGCTCTGAAGAGCCAGTCAGCACTCTGAAATATCCACCTGCCACAGGCATCTCCCCAAAAGCAGCAGAGATGGTTTATTGCCTTGGGGCACTTCTGAGCTGCTGCTGGGCTGTCAAAGAGCTGAGGCTGCAATGGTAACAGCAGCATCTAAGACCAACCCTGGCTGTTGTCTGGGGCTCTCCTTGAAGCTGTGCTTGGTCCTGTGCAACGTTGACCTTACAGCAGTTACATTTGCTTCTGTTACCTCTTGATTACTGCAGAACACTCCATCTTAGCATGAAGATGTGATATAAAGGAAAACTTCAAATGCTTCTGCATTTAAAATCCTGTTCTACTTAGCTACTAAAACATTTCAAAAAGAACTTTCATAAAGCATCAGTCTTACAGCCATTCTCTGCAGAGCCCATCATGCAGCTCCTCAAGGCAACAGACTCCAAGTTGATCTGAGCCCAGTTCATTTGGAGCTACTAACCTCAACCAATACACTTTTTTTTTTTTTTTTAGCCAGGTACTGAAATATACAGCAACTGAGTATGATCAACATACCCACCATCATCTGGACAGTTCTCAAGTTAAGTTTTCCTGAAAAGTGCTCAGAAAAATCTATTAAGAGAGACCATGTGGAAGTGCCATCCCTACAGGAGAACCCCTGCTGGCCTTCAGTCCCAGGTGTGGTGGGTACACACTCACATAACCAGTGAGTTTCAATTTTCTATGAAGTGTTTTATGTTGAGTTTCATTTTAAACGAGACGAAGGAATTGGCTGATGGAGCAAAAAAAGTAAGATTTTACTTTTGAGAAAAGGCAAGAAGAGGGTGATTGAAAAGTCGCTTGAAAGTTTTTTTTTTTAAATTTTAAAAAGCCTAAGTTGGAAAAAAAATATTGAATTCAAGTTAATAACCATAAAATCATTCCCAACCACTTTTCCAAAAGGACAAGATTGACTTACCATATCTAAAGAGTCATACCTTTCTGATCATCCTGCTGCATGATATGAGACATTTGCAGGAATGAATAATGTGCAGAAGGGAAGACTTTGATGTTTAAAATATTTGAACACTAGCTTTAAAGAAAGAAAAAGACACCACAGGAAAAATATTATGCCAGTGCTGCTCTGCAGCTGTAGATTCCAGCTGTAGTTACTCACAGGCATCACCTACCATTTCCCCAACTGCATTTGCTAGCACTTTGCTTTGAGTTTTAATATAGCTTAATATTTTTCTACTTCATTTTCTACTTATTCAGAAGCAAACAGCACCAAAAGCAGCCAGCAGTCTCAGCTCTGAAGAACTCCAGACACACAGAGCTGAGGCCCTCACCCTGTTGCAGGGAGGCACTGCAGCCTCTCAGGTGCTCAGGAAATTCAGGGTTTGTGCAGCCCCTCCTCACCTCAGTGCCAGCAGGCTCTGAGGGATGAGATCTGCACAAACACCTCGTTTGCAAGGAGCTTTTTACACAAGTTAGGGGAGAAATTAATGGGGAAGCCTCAGCTGTGTCCCACTGGGGATGTTTCCAACCAGCCTGCTTCCTGTGCTGCTGCAGCCTCAGAGGCTGGAATTAAAGCACACAAGAAGACCCACAGTAAATAATTCCAAGGTCCCCAAGGCTTCACCTGCTGCTCTGGATGCTGAGGCTCTGTGGCACAGTCAGAGCTGACCCAGTGCCTGTCCCTGCAAGCAGAGAAGTGCTGTGGCCAGGTGAGGCTGAGACAGGAGTCTGGTGTCCACCTCTGCATTCCACAGGCTGGGAGCCCAACAGCCACGAGGGATTTCTGTGCAGTGATCCTGAGCTGGGAGCATTTAGTGCTGGCTCAGAAAGTGAAGGTGTGTGGGGACTGGACAGGCCTGACCATGACCAGCTCTGCTTCCCCTGGGGCAGAATGCCAAGGTGCTGTGCTGTGCCTGAGCCAAGCAAGACAAACTCTGCTACACTTACTGCACACACACCATGCCTGGGGCACTTGTTAGTGGGGCCACAATTAGTGTGCAAAGACTCACTCCCAGTGAGCAGCCCTGCTCAGGACACTGGGCATGTCACAGGGATTAAGGATTCACAAGATTAGACTGGAGAGGCTGAATTTTAAATGCATCTTAAGGATGGTTCTAAATGAAATGAGATGCCTTAAAATCTGAAAAGATATTTCAGAAATTATGCATATATGTAATATATGTATATATACCCTTTTAACTTTGGCTGTATTAGTCACTTAGTAAGATTGCACAGAAGTTTCATAAATGGAATTTATTCCTCTAAAACTGCAGCAATTCCCACTTGCACATGGGACAGTTCTTCAAATGTACAGATCATGCTGTGTCCTACCACCTGTGACTGACACATAAATATGCACTTCTTTTCTATTATTCCTGTTGCATTAAAGCTACAGGTTGACCCTGCAGAGAGAATTTATAATAGACAGCACAATTGCCAGCAGATCTGCTGCTTTCATGCCTGTGAGATTGTGCTGATGACCACCTGTAGTAAAAGCATCCAGATAAAACTCAGCAATTATAAAACCCACAATAAACCTGTCATTGTGAAACCAGAGTATAAATAATGCCAAGACTAAAATATTCAACGCACATACTTACATTTTACAAAGCTCTAATTTATAAACATTACAGCTCTCACCAATTTTAATAAGAATTGAGTGGAGCTACCTTTTTAAAATCCAACTGCATAGTCCTCCATCCATTTCATATTATTATCCCCAGCTGTAATTCCTGAATAGGTGCTTGTTTGCTAAGAGAGGATTATCACCATTCACCATGATCAAAAATTACTTGCAGGGACTTAGAATTACCCATGCAACAAGAGCAAATGCATCCTTGAGGACCTTGCCTCCCCCAAATGACAGAGGCTCAGCCCACCTGCATATCCAAAACAGGGAAGTTGGCTGGGACCTGCCTGGCAGCTGCTGCACTGGGATTCTAAATTGCAGACTGATGTTTTTGATCACCCCCATAACTTACTGAATTTCAGAGTTGCTGTGATAAGATAGAGACTCACACTGGAAATAAATCAGAGAAGCTTTTAAGGACAGCTTCTATGTTTATGAGAGTTGCACTAAAGAAAATAAATGTGCAAGAGATATATAAATGTAATTTAATATCCAGCTATTACAGATACAGAAATTACCTCATTATACTCCTTGAAATCCATCTTTACTTATTCCTGATGCCAGAAAACTCACTAAATCCTAAACAATGGCTAGGCTGTTAGCATGCTGAGACTTCTACTCTTCACACTGTCCAACATTATCTTCTGGTTCTGTACTTTCCCTCTTCTGCTGCTCTCATGGACTGCACAGGCTTTAAAACAGAGACTGCTTTTTGACAGGGCTGTTTTTAAAAGAGGGTTCATGAATGATGCTGCTAATTCCAGGAGAAAATCAGTTTTCAGCTCTGTCTGTGACATCTGTGGATTATGATCCTCAGCTCCTCCTTGGAATCCATTTGTCTCATTTCCACTTCTACTCTTAAACAGCCAACCTTATGGTGGCACAATTTCCTGTCAGGTCTTTTATTAGTCTTTGATCAGATATTATTTTAGGAAACCTGTCCAGATCAGGTTTTCTATTCCAGCATGTTTTTAGTACAGCAGTGCTGGCTTTGGGGAGAAGCCTGCTCCCAGAGACATGTGGAATGTAAGAGTTCTTCACTGGCACTAAAAAGCTGGAAGGATGTTGCTCCCTGTCCAATCCAGCTGAAAGCTGATAAAAAAGCTGAACATTATCCCTGGCTTAGAATAGTTAAAAATATTTTGCTACAGGAATTGCACTGAAGCCAGCAGGGCACATCAATCTTTGGCCACCAATGTAGCAGTCCCAGTTCTGCCAGGAGGAACTTGTGGCTTGTGCAGGTATTTGTCCAGGCTGGAGGAAAAGAACCTCATACAATATTCATTACTGACTCGTCTCTGTCCTGATGCACATTATTAAGAGCTGCCTGGCCCTCCAGCAAAATCTTCACAACAAAATTAAGAAACACAGCCAGCCATCATGTCAAAGTCCTAAGAGATTAAATATTCTAAGTGCAGCAGCACCAGGGTAAATTAGTATTGTTACCTCCTGACCCCCAGAGCTGCACCCAATGCTGGCTTCAAACAATAAAAATAATGAGATTTTTAGATTCCATTTATTTTGAAACAACAACTGGCAGCTTGAGAGAAGAAAACACGTTTTGGCAAATAAAGTTGACACTGACATTTTTAGTAAAGAATAGCTTTATGGTGCCTTGTCACTGGGCAAATATGAAGAATCACTGCTGCCTCTGATGTATGATGTTTTTCACAGGGATAGTGTGTGTATGAGTAATAAAGAACATTTAGTACAGTTTGTATCTGCCTTTAACAGAGATGTTCAGAATATTTAAATAGAAACCAAAATATTTCTAGCATTAAATTCTTCAATGTATTTTTAAAATATTTAATCTTAAAAAAAAACACTTAAAGGCTGATGCATGATAAAACTAAAACTAAAACTATGCCAGTGAGAAGCCTTGACAGATGGAAGTAGGATGACAAAACCACATTCATTTAGTTGGGTTGGATTCCCTAATATTCCCAGTAAAGGGCAAAGTCCAATTTAACAGTTTTGGAGGGATTTTGAGTTTTTTTAAACATACTTGAAAATGAGCCAGTCAGTAGGAAAAGAACATTTAAGACTATAGGAAAAGAACATTTAAGACTATATTGGACTATGCAAATGCTTTCAGAACTGTTCTGTGTTTTCCTGCTCCAGACCACACAACTTCTTTAGCTTTCAATTTCTCCATCTGAAAACTGGGGACAGCTTGCCATAAGGGAAGTGACAGAATTTGCTTTTATTAATCTCCCTCTCAATTGATTCAGAGACCATATGGAGTATGAAACAAAAGGAAGTCCAAACCAAGAAAAACAAGGAAAACCAATGGTTCTGTTAGTGCAGTGGTGAGGGGAGCTGCAGGTAGGCAGAGGTGTGTAGGTATGACATGCACACATATTCATCACCCTTTTAGCTCTAGATGCTGGGAAGACATTCTCTATTATTCATTAATTCTGTGGTGAGCAGACAGATTAAGCATTTTTCCCTATTAATTAATCTTGCTCCGGGCTATGAAATTGAAAAGCTTCATTTATTTATATATTTACTTATTTTGAGGGAAAACGATTTCTCAGCAAAGCCCTCCCCAGTGAAGCTGCAGCATCAAAGCCTCTGGCCAAGCTCCCAAGGATTCCAGACTGTGCCTGCCTTCAGCCACTACAACATGATATATAACTACAGACACAGATCACTTACTGCTTTGATACTAAATACAGGGAGATGTTTTACATTGGTGGCTTGATTGTGGTACAGACATTGATAAAGGACAGATCACATTCCACTGATATAAAAGAGTTTTCTTTATGTTGTTTATTATTATATATTGTATCCAACACACACCCAGTGGTATCAACTCACAAAAAAATCCTGATATTAAATCCTGTGACGTCCATTGAGCTGCTTTTGATTTGCACAAACCAAATATGAGTGTCTTGGCTGTCCAGCCTGAGCAAGGCTTTTACTGGTGGGGGTTATTTCCCCCACCCCTCAGGCACACAGACCCTGGGAGGACATGGCTGGACTGAGCTTTGGCCTGAAATCCTGGGGGCTCAGTTGCCATTTAACAGAGATTATTGCAGGGAGCTGCACTGTGGCTGTTAGCACTTCCTTCAACACAATTAGCACAATTCCCTGCCAGAGAAAACATGAAGGGATAGCTCAGTGATCGACTGGGGTTATTCAACTCTTGACAAAAGGTTAGGGGAATTCTCTTGAAACAGTAATTGTCTGTCACATGAAATACTGCAACTTCCTGAGCACAGGAGGACACCATAATGTGGATTAGGGCAGAGGGAGCTGGAGGCAGGCAGGTTAATAGAGAGGAATCCAAATGGACTTGCCAAAATAGCCTAGGGAAGAATGGACAAAGAAATAAAGATTAAAAGCTAATAAGAATCTCAAATTTATCTGATGCATTTGTAGCTAAAATAACTGAAGCTGGTTCCTTCCAAGTCTTAAAGATTTTTGAGGTCAGTGTGTGCAGAGGGAACTTCTGAGGGATTGCACAGAGGGGCCTCAGAGGAACTGGCACATGAGCCAGAGCAAAGCAGAATGGCATAGGAGGGATAAAGTATTTCTTGTGGTGACAACATCCAGTACACTATGAAAGGAGCCTCACATAATAAACACATCATCCCAAAGCTCCAGAGCCCAATCCAGACTTAGCCACTGTTACCTGGCTAACTGGAGGCAAGTGAAGTGGATTGTCTGCCCAGGAAAATGTTCTGCAGGTTTGCTTTGAGGAAATGATGAAATGAGATGTAGGATGCCTTCAGAAGGGGCACACCTTTTTCAAGCACATGAGTGCACAAGTCAGGTTTGGAACAGAGGGTAAGAAAAGTTAAAGTGAAAATTTATAATTTGATTTGTAATGGAGCCAGAAGAGGTGTTCACAGCACACATTTTACCAGCTTTACCTGGCCACAGATCCAACTACTGATTACCACTAAATTAATTCTGTTGATGAAGCCTTCAACATGTATCTTACAGTCCTCTTTTCTCCCCCATGACACCTTCCTAAATTTTTTGTTCTCAATGCCTGAATGGAGTGTTTATCCACAACAGGACCCTGGCCTTGACTGGGACAGGGAGCTGCTTCTATCTGTCATGTAATACACAGACAGGACAAGTGATAGCAGCAGTGATAAAACAGAGCATCTTCCTCACACCCACTCTATACATGACATAAATGAATACATCAGATTATTCTTTAAATAGCCTGCTCTAAAATTAGATAAGTGAATGCTGCCACATAGCACTAATACTAATGGAATTGGAAGAGCTGGATACCAGGAGCAGACAGTGTTGAGAACATTCTCTGCCTTGAAAATGTTAATTCATTTAATTGCCACTAATTGTACATAGCATCAGTGCAAATTCAAACACGAGAGCTGAACAAGCAGCTCTGAGCCTGACCTTTGCCAGGTAAAACCTTCAGTTTAAGGAAAATCTAACTCAGAATCAGTGAATGTATTCTCTTTCATGCACACCTAGCTTTCCAAAGCACGCTGCAGCTGTGCAGACAAGCCCAATCCTGAGATAAATGGAGCCCAAATTCATCTCAAAGTGCAAGTTCTGTGGCACACACAACAGTTCTAAGGCACATCTTCCATCACCTTGATCCTCAACTGCATGATTGTGAGCTTGCAGCAAACCTGATGGTTTGAGAGAAGGAGCCTTTCTATCCACTCCTCTAAACCACAGTAAATCCTCTAACAGATAATTCAGTTTGAAATTTCAAAATGTCACTTTTCCATGATTCTATAAAAATTCCTAGCCCAATGGGATTTTGGGGTGCAGAGAAGAGAGAATACAAGACCCCTTTGTACTCTGGAATGAAAAACTGAGATCTGATAGCCAACAAGACACTAAAGAGTGCCATGATGGACACAATTTGGTATGCTAGGGTAAAATCCTTTATTCTTTTGGGAATGTATTGTCACAAGCCAGCTGTTTATACTGGATTAGAAAGGGAATTAGGAAATACACAATCCAATTAAAAAGTAACGTTTGTTTGCTTGCTTCTTGCAGTTCTTTCACTTTTTCATACTAATTCCTTCTCTTTTTCATTTTTACTGGAATCACTATTAATATTGATATTCACAAATAAATCCCAAGATTCATGTCTTTTTAATATGCCTCTAGCATTTTTCACACCATGGCCTGGTCCTGCAGCTGTAAATGGAGCTGCTGCATTTCCATCAGTTCAGGATGCAGCCCCAAGCATGACTTCAGTGGGAGATGACCTCAGAACACAGTGACCTTTCCAGAACATCAAACCAAAATGAAAAGGTGCCCCAGCCTTTCAAGCAAGGACACTGAAACCAATCAATATCACTTTGCACAGATTTATAGCAAAGTTGAAGGAAGAATCATGCTGAAGGCAAAACAGAAGAGGAATTTTTCTCTAAGTGTTTTTCTGTTGGTGAAAGTTGGAATGGAGCTGGCATGTAACAAATGCTGGTAGTTAACTCTGCTACCCTCTGGAATGGTCCATTAAAATAACAAGGACAATAATAGGTGATACTTCAAAGTAGCACTGAAATTCCAGCAAACAAACTGTAAATACCTCCACAGACTTTAAAAAAATACCCATCTCAGATTTACCAGATTTGAGGCTAAACTCCCATTTTCCATCAAAGTACAACAAAATCAAATTCTACAACTCCTTGGACCTATGAATTCTCTGTTTCTTTTAGAAGTAAAAAGTTTTTTAAAGACACAAAGTTCTTCCTTGTTGAAAAGAAGAAGGAAATCCAGTGATTTATTAAGCTCCTTTAAAACCTGTGAAAAAAATTCAGATAGAAATCTTGTGGCACTCTACTTATTTTTACTTTCATGAAAGAGCTCACATGATTAGAAACTAAACACAAACATTCCATTGAAAGAAAACTTCAAATAAGAAGAAATGGGAAAAAGAAAACCCTCCAAAATGATGGTCTAGAAAATTCCATTAGTTTTCAGATGAATAAACACATCCCATTGCCACCTCTGACACTCTGAATGGCTCCAACCCTGAAAACTTCTCATTCTGGGAAGCAAAGCTTGTACAGAACAAGGAATCATTCAACACTCACAAATTTGCAAGTCCCATTTTTTGTGCCATTTCTGCTGTCATCCCCCAGCTGAGCTGCACCCTGGTAAGTTTACCAGGGCAAGGCATTTGAATTTTAAATTACAGAGTTCCCTCCATCTTTCAAGTTATACTTGCTTGATGCTCAAAGCCAGGAAAGTCAATTGAAACTTAATTCTCTTCTTCTTTGATTTATAGCAGCTCTGGATTAAGTAGCTGATTTGGGACAGATTCAATTGTTTCCTCACTAAAGAAAAGAAACAAACCATAAGAGCTTTTCTAAAGGTTTGCACCTTGAATAATGGTTGTGTGTGTGTTTTATTGTATTACAGCAGTATATTTTATTAGAAAGCATTATTCAACCCTTATTTCCTGGAATTTCTCCGTGGCCCATTCATGTGTTGTCAGAACATGGGAGGGTCTGAGCAGCACTCTGTGCTCAGGGCACATGGGGACAAGGGGCTTGGCTAACCTGGGATTGCATCCACTGAAAAACAGACTCCAGGCACCCCAAAATGGGCCAAATGAATTCACTGCAACTGTTAGTAGGATTTTTTTTTTTTTTTTTTTCAAATAAACTTTAAAAGGCTGACTTTGTTTTAAAATTTTCACATCTTTCCACACTTTCAAGTTCTATGTTTCTAGACGATGCCATGACATGAAGTGGACCTATTCTGACCCTGGAGAACTTTGAGTTTTATTTATTTATTCATTTCACTGTATATTTTAGTGGAAAAGCTTAAATAATTCATTTCTGTCTGTATATTTCTCTTTACTAATGTTTTGATTTAGTCAACAAAGGAACAAACAAACCAATTATTTGTATATCTCCAGTCTCCTTAGTAAAGCCTTCCCTTTTCAAGTTTGTAGGAAACAGCATGCTTCAAAACAACCCACTCTGATCTGGGGCTTAGAGAAAAAGATGTTTAGTTCATATAAATCAATATACCCTCAGTGAGGAACATGAAACTGTGCTTTCATACCAGGCCAGGAACCTACCTGGTTTTACTATCTCAGTTTGGAGTAACTTTTTGTTTGAAAATGTATGTGTTTACTCAAAAATATTTAGTTTAAAAAATAATTACAGAGAACAATGATGTATTTCCCTAAAATATGTGCATTGAAATGCACAAAGTATGGGAAGATAGGGACATGCTGTACAAAAAATAGGACCCCTTGACAAAAGAGGAATGCTTTGAAAAGATGAAGGGAAGATCAATATGTTCCATCTTTATAGGCTCTCATCTTGTATTCTCCTGCAGTCTCCAGTCAAAGCCTACTTTTGTCTGTAGTCTAACAAAGAGTATTGGTGTTATGAAAGGTACAGTGGTTCCTTCTTTTATGCTCCCTGATAACTTGTCATTTACAAGCAGTCTGAGATTCAAAACAGCTTTTTCTTACCTGAGCAGAGCAGCTCAGGGTGGAACTGTGGCTCCCTGCAAGGCTGCTCCCTTTGTCTGCTCCCTCCCTGCTGAGCCTGGCTCACTTCCCTGCCAGCACTGGCCACAGCAGAAAGCTGGGGGAACAAGAAATCTGTTTATCTGATGTGCCAGGCACTGCCACAGCTGTGCTACACACTGAATAAAAAACACAACTCCAAAATACCTGAAGCACAGGTGGGGATGTGCAAATCCACCCCCACTCACCACAGCCACAAACACAGGAGCTGTTGTGGTGCCCCAAGGATGTGCTGCCTCACCACAAGCAGCTGAAAGCTGAGACATGCACACAGACCAAGCCCAGAGACTCACCTGAACAGCTGACTTTGCATTGCTCCTGAAAATCCTGCTAGGTAAAAATAAAACACCCCTCTCTGGGCAAGTGCAACCCATAGCAATAACAGAACAAAGCTTGTTCTGGGAGAAGTACCTGGATGTGACAGCAATCACTTGTATATAGAGACACCACTTTCTTCCCTTTTCACCTAATTATCTGTATTTAAGCTGTACCTGTTTACAGGAAGTCATGCAGTTTGGAAAAAGAAGTATAAAATCACACTTGTCTCTTCCACTATAACTTAAAATAGCTTCCCTGGAAACACAGAGTCCCTGTGATAGCCCTTGGTGTCTCAGCCAAGAAAACTTTACAAAGTCCTTCCATGAGGTACACTGTGACTGTTATTTTTGCTTGTATTTATAGCAAGGTTTTCCTTGCATTGGTATTCAGCACTATTTTGAGAATCTCTGGAGGAGTTGGGGGAGGAGGAAGGGACAGGGGACAGTGGGTGGTCTGTCTGGGAAGAAACATCCCTCCATAAACTCATGGCAAGGCAACTTGCTGGACCACCTACATGAGTTGTCACTTTCTGTATCAACAGACAATTCACCCAAGAAAAAAGGAATTCTCTTCAAAATCAGATTGATTGATTTTTTTCTTTTTCATGTGTCACCATTCTGGCCAATTACAATTACATCAGCAGCAGACTGGTTAGCTCAGAACATTCTACAGCTACTGCACAAAACAACAAGTGAGGTATTAGAGGGTGCAAATGAGCTCATGCAAATACAGTTTTTGTCCACCAAAGCAGCTACACCTACAGGAGCCCAGAGCTGGAGGCAGTGGAATGCACTTGTCTCATTTCTGAGTCCTAGAATCCATCCTTGCAACATCAGGGACTGCAGGGAATCAGAAAATCCTTTTCCATGTTGGCTCTGATCATAAAACTCCAGCACCATGCACTCCCACAGAAACCCATGAAAGTATAAAATGTGCTTTTCTAGTGTGAAAAATCAGAACCTTCACTTGCTTGCTGCCCACCCCATCCAGAGGCAGCATGAGGGGACTTGCACTGCTTCCTCAGCAGAGGCTGGAAACCAGACACTTGCTTTACCCTGCCATAATTGCCTTTGTCACTCGTGTTATGGCAGATAAGGAAGTAGCCAGCAGGATAACAGAGTAAATGATGCCCACAACCAGCCTTCAACTTGCAAACACACAAAAGCACTTTCTTCAGAAACTCAGAACTCCACTAGTTGAAAGCCTGAGTTCTCGATAAGGAGGCAGATGTATCCTTGGAAGAAATGCTAAAAAGGCAAAATCCTTTGGTTACAGACAAAGAAAGGCTCTGAGGATTGAAACCCATTTCTTATCTTCCAGAGAATTGTTTTGTCTGGATGCTATTAGCACAGCATTCCTCTGATCATTTGTAAATGTCATTTACAGACTCTGGCACAATTGTTCTCTGCAGAATAGACTAGAGGGTCCAGCCTTCCTCCTTTCAGGCTGCAGCCCAAGCCCTGTGTTTAAAAAGGATGCTGCATATTGTGTTTTGTGCTGCCCTGTAACAAGCCCCAGCACAGTGCTGAATGTGTGACACACAGAGCATCCCACTCCCACTTCGAGCTCTTGCACTCCTCACAGAGCTTTCCTTGAAGCCATCACTGCTCCTGGCTGGATCAGAGAAGTGGGCTGAGCCACAGGGAGCCAGTACATGAACTCCCTGTGCTCACAACAGCCCCAGCACACTGGGACTTCTGGCCCTATTCAGGGTTGTCTTTACAGCTGGGCTGATCCCTGGCCTCACACCTCCCAATGTAACATCAATTTGCAGTATTTTTGATCCTTTTGTTTTGTTTTGTTTTTGCCAAGAATATCACAAGTAACAACTGCTGTTTACACAGATCAGATTGTCTTTTATGTTGGCTCCTCAGAGCTACTGAGGCAGACAGAAAGGGAAGTTTAGATTTTGATCTTATATTAAGAATTGCACATTTCTTGACCCAAATCCTACTTGCAGAAAGACCTGAAATTCATGCCAGTAATGTCCATTCAAGAGATATTTGATATGCCTCATCTCCATTCCCTCTTAAACAAAACAGGGCACAGCTACCCCACCACAGCATCTGAGCAGCAAAAGAATGAGGTAAGGACAAGAGCAGACATGGCAAATAAAGCTCTTAGGATGGCACACCCCAGACAGAATTCTGTTCTGGATTTAATTGCTGCATGCAGGCAATCCAGGAATATAGAATGCAATTAATGGGTGCTTCACCAGCCATTCATATGGGGGCCGTATCTGCTTGCTTGATTTTAAAATTCCAGTAATCAAATAAACATGCTGAACTCTGGGCCACAAGAAGCAGATGCTGTGTCTTCACTTCTACTTTGAGCTGTTGGGTGTGCTTTTTTCTTGGTATTTTAGTGGCAATGTCCAATTCTGAAAGGCACTGGCTGTTTATTAATTTTGAAGGAAGAAAGGGAGCTCTCTGTTGAATTAATTAATTTCCTTCAATTCATGCAAGGCTTCAACTTCACAGTTTGTGATCAAAGAAAGGACGTCTTAAATAATGTTAAATATGGTTTAGGTTTTATAATGTGCTATCTGCTAGTTTGGTTTCCACTTCTCTAATAAATCTCTTGCAAACACATCATGCCAGGGCTCTGCAAAACACCACGCAGGTATGAAAGAGCAAGGGCACTGGAACCAATATTGAAACCAAACAGAAACCATTTACTGCTTAATTATTGCCAGTTCTGAGATGAAACAACCCAACATCTCCTAAAACTACCCTCTCCAACCTCGTTAAAACCATCAGTGAACAACCTTCAGTGAGGGCACTGGTACATTTTTTTTTCTAGAGGAATTCAAAGTGAGGTGACACGTACCAGGTCACATTCTGCTGACATCTGGGTTTCTCTGGGTGCTGCAGGGAGCAGCTCCCAGCCAGAAGGGAGTTTGTTCCCTCAGCACATTCCAAAGGCATGGAGCTGATGAAAATCCAGCATCACAGAGACTCCACTGATTCCAGCCTAACACAGAGAATTATGCCATGTTTGCCAAAATATTAATGTGTGTTATGCTTCAGTGTTAACTAAAAACATTCCTTAATCCATTGGCTAATCCAAACAAACAAATTAGTATAATTGGAGAGTTGTGCTTGTGAATACAAAGCACAGAGAGAGGGAACACAAATTGTCTTGTTGTCATTCCTCTCAGGCAGCATGTGCAGCTAGTTCTGCTCCTTGCAGTCTGAGCATACTGGTGTAATTGATGGCAACATTTATCATAACAGCAGCACAAAAGCATCAACTGCTTGATGAATTTATTTACTCCTGCCCAGAAGTGAAGCTATGATTGGACCACTTTATAAACATCAAACTGCTGTAGACCTGGTCTGTTGTTGTTGATTGCACAAGGGGAAAAGAGGGGGAAGAAAGAAGAATTAAAAACAGGGCAAAAAATATGTGATTGGGAGGCTGGAGGTTCAGTGAAAAGACAAATGTCTTTCATTAGAGGAAAACAACCATTACTTTATCTAATTTTTAAAAACTAAAAAATAATCAGTCTTGCAACCATGATCAACAGCTGCAGTATTATTTGCTGCAGAGTTCAGTCCTTGCTCTGGCAGGATTTTTTCTTCCCAGCCCACAGTAGTCCTGGAGGCAGAGAGTTGTAAAGAAAGTGCCTGCCTTCCAAACTAACATGACAAGGCAAAACCAGAAACCACACCACGTTCCTATTTTTTAATCTCTTGTCTTTCACAGAGAAATATGGGGTCATGTTCTGTTTGCACTGCCACAACATGAACCTATACAAAACTCTGCTGCTTTTCCTGGGTGGATTCTGCACTTTTTGTCCACAGATGGAAGTAAATCCAATAGGGAATAGATCCAATGGCTTTACATTTGCTGGATTTCCTGACTCTACCTCTGAAAGGGTCTGAAAACCATTGCTTGAGATGGAATGGTCTGAGACACTCAGTCTGCACACTAATTAAGTATTGTTGTTTTTCAAATAATAGTTGAAAAAAAATTTCCTTTTTTCCCTGGTTGGCTCCTTTGACTCCCATCTGAGAAGAACAGAGGACAACAGTATCTGGAGATGAGTTTCAAACATCCAGTTGCTGCTTGGAGCAGCCTCTATGTAGTCTACAGCAGAGCCAGCAGTACCATCACAGGGTGATTCACAGACAGGAAACAACATGAATGTCATTACAGGCTTCTGCAGGGTAAAGAGTTCATCCTTTATGAGATCTTAATGTCTTAAAACTCACTAGACAAAATTTAGTTTATGATACTATGCTAAGACACCAAAATGTAGTCAGCCCTGATACAGTCAGGCTCTTAAGTCCATAACTGAGACTCAACTTAGTGTTTCAAACTGCTGAGAAACTCATAACTGATTGAGGGTAGATTTTATTTTTTTTTCTTTGAAATAATAGGTTTTGTGTTAACTAGGACAAGGAATTCCAAACATGCCTTGCAACAAATAAATGTAAAAGCACCACAGGGGTTGATGGCAAGGTGGCCAGTGGTGAACTGTCCTGCAGAGGCTGTGCCAGCAAGGGTGGACACTGTGTAGGACAGAGACCAATGCACTCCACAAGCTGTGCCAGGCCCCAAGCAGAAATAAGTGGGATTTCAGAAGCATCTCAGGCCTCAAGAGCACAAAGAGTCACTCCATTTCTTTGTTGCTTGCATTCCTCAATGACTTGGAGGCTTTATGAAATTCCTGCTGAAACCTTTTAAATTCCCTTCCTAATGATGCTGCATCTAGCTCTGAGGAGCCACACAGATTCACTTTGTTGGAGAGAGCTGGTACAAGCACCATGCTCCCAGTAACAGCCTGGGAAGGAGAATGGGAACAAGCACACTGCCTCCTGAGTGCCTCAGGACCAGCCTTGTGTTAATCTAAAGATTATTTTTATGAGTGGGACTCGTGCCTCCTTCATGTTTTATGCAGCACTGCAAACTCCAGGTCAGTGTCACACAAAGAACAATAAGATAATCACAGTAATAAAATGCTAATCTATCCCATTAACCTCTGCCTGGAAAATTGCAGCAGACCTGGCTTCCAATGACAATGCAGGGAGGCCTGGGGAAAGGGCAGATTAGACAGATCCCAGCACAGGGAAATAACCCAGCAAATCCTGCTGCATCCCCTTGCTGATATTACACACCCCATGGAAAATGGGATGACAGCAGCAAGAACTGCTGGTGGCACAGTTTCCATGCTGGCTGCTGAGCACAGGAGCTGAGTGAGCCCTGGGCAGCCCAGCCAGGGAGAGAGAGGCTATTCATGTACAAGAGCAGCCTGCAGAAGTAGGGGTAAGCAGTTTCCACCACACTCATTGCTGTTCAGTGAAAGGCACAGCTGCACCTTTCTCTGAGCTATCAAAGACTATTTCAAAAGAGTACAGAATGGCATTTACAGCAAGATCCATCCCACCCTCTCTTCTGTTACTCTGTTCTTCAAAGCACTGGGATGTGGTTCCCTCCCTTTAGCAAAAGCCTCTGTGCCAAAATACTGCTGCCCACACGAGGTGGCTGCTCACAGGTGGCCTGTCCTTACCCAAGTCCTTCAGAGGCTGAGCTCCTTTTGCCAGAGAGGACAAATGCCTTGGTATATAAACCAAGGCTGGCTCTGCTTGCCCCAGCTAAAAGGAGTCAGGCCAGGCCTGGCTCTGCTGGGAGCTGCCAGAGTAAACAAATGCTGTGGATGCAGGAGCTGAGCACAGCACGAGGAAACCACAGCACAGGTCCTCTGGTTCCCTTTTCAACATGAATCTCACTGGTTACTTCAAAAACTCTATGAAGGAAAGCAAAGGGACTCTCTACTGGCTTTCAAAATTCAAGAGGCTTTCAACTACAAGGAACAAATATCTATCAAAGACAATTATTTTTGCTTTTAGTATAAGTAGCTCCTTAAAAAAAATAAAACCACAACAGCACGTAGCAGCTGAGGACTTTGCTTCCCCCATACAAACTGCAACTCTGCTGTAATCTTTGCTGTTCTATCTCACATGCACACAGCCTCTCACTGAGGAGAAAACCACATCCACCATGGTTTGCAAAAAGTCCTCAGTACCATCAGAGTGAATCCTTCCTTGCTATCCAAAGATACTTTTGAGGGATACTTTATTGTAGCTTTAATAGGGTATTTTTAATCATTAATATTTATAACTATTAGTACTCTTTCTACATTATTTAACTATTTCACAAGCATGCAGAAGCCCAGCCAATTAACAGGCATTTATCTGCTGACTATTAATAACCTCTCAGGTATGCCCTGGTCCTCAGCAAGGTTATATGCAAGCAGCAGTGGGATGAACAGCTCAGGGCAGCACCAGGACCACACAGTCAGAGGCAGGAACAAGCCACAGAGCTGCAGTCACACTTCCTTAGCCTGGGGCTGCTGAGGAAAACCTTCCCCCCTGCAGAAGGTGGAGCTTTCCTGCAAAAGCATGAGATTAGTCACCACATGAAGGGCATGAAGAGTTTTGCTGTTTATTTTCCACTGTCTTTCTGCTCATTTCTTCCCCCTGCCATCTTTCTGAATGATCTCATTCACTTTCTCCTACTTCACACACCAGAAGGATCACTAAGAATCAGTCTCCTCCAGCCTGAGGAGAGAAGGGAGCAATGCTCTGGGGAGCTCAGCAAGGCAGAGCAGCTGCACTCAGCTGGGTGCAGATCCCTCCTGGCCATGGCAGCACCAATCCCTGGGGAGATGAGCTCTCCCAGTTCCTCCTGCCTTTCTGGGGAGCTCTGCATTTACCCTGAACGTGGGCTGATGGAGCTGCACCACGATCTGCAGTGACTTCAGACCCAGCTGGGGTCTGCAGGTAATGTGAACCAGCACCAGTGTCAAGGCAGATTTCTGCCAGCTGAGAAAGCTGCTTTCTCCCCAGCCCACCTTGCAAGAATAAAGCATTTTCTTTCCTCAGCCATGAGGCAGTAGCAGGGTTTGCAGGGCTCTGTCTCCAGCTCCCTCCAGAGCCAGCCCTGCCTCCTGAGGCTGCAGCAGTCTCACCCAGGATGTTTGGTCTTTTAATTCAATTCCCTTAAACCAACAGCACTGCTGAGGCTTTCCCCTTCCATTCTCATTAGCAGACCAAATATGTTCTGGATGAATTGCATAATTATATCAGCAAATCCATTTTCTTCTGCAATTTTTTTTCCAGTTTCCCAAACTGCAGGGCTTCTTTTTCCCTGCAGAATTCCCCAAAGAGATGCCACAAAGCAAAGCAATCATGCAAAAAGATTTATGACAGTCATTTGTATACATGAGTATGCTCACAGACATTCAAGTTCCCTCTTCTGTCTTCTCCTTTTATTTAGAGTGAAAGCACAAGCTGTTCCCAAGTCACATTTATAAATTTTTCATAAATCAGATACACTACAGATAGCATTTTAAAGATGGACATGAGAGGGGTTTGTGTGTTTTCTTGTTTCAGGGTCCCAGCATATCTCATGCTTTGCCTGAAGTCTTTAAAAAAGCATCACATTTAACCAAAAGGGACAGTCACCTCATGATTAAGCATCACCTGGACTGAGCCTTTGCTCAGTGCAGGACCAGCACAAAGCAAGGAGCCCAAGAAGGAATGGACACAGCTCCTGTCTCCCCATCCCTGCAGCTCCCAGCAGGTACAGGCTGCTCTCATGGACTCACCTTCCAGGTTGTATTCTTGCTCAGGAAAAGCAGGAGACAGAGCTGAGCAGTGACACCCCAAAAAAAGAGTGTGACAGGAGTTCCTGCAGGGAACCACCACTGCCTGGCTCTTCTTCAGCATTAAAGCAGTGAGATCTGGTTAAAGCAGAGTCATGAAAACTAATACATATTCCTGGAGCTGCTGTGGACTTGCAGAACACACACAGACATCTCCTCTAGGTTTTCCCCCATCTCAGTTTCCTATTTGCAAACACCTGCCTAATTTTACACCACACAGCAAATGTAGGATATTTGTTAGAAACAATTTCATCCTCAGGTTCTTCTCCTTAACCCATCTCATTCTCCCTGAAAAAATAATGAAAGCTGAATAAACCGGGAAGAAATGTATATTTTTGCTCTAAAACCCCCAGCAGTATGCATACATCTCATCTTGCAATCTGCTGAAAGAACAAGACAGGTCACAGCTTGATTAGTCCATGCCTGTCCTGTGCCATTCTTTGCTTTACTCTGTGCAAGGTAAATGAAAAAAATGCTCAAAATGGGAAAAGACAAGTTCAAGTTGGAGCCCTGATGTCCTGGATGGACTTTGGGCTGCCCTGTGATGCAGGGGGAGTCCCAACATTTGCCCAGGTTCCCTGAGTGCCACAAACCCAGAAGATGTCCATGTTACAGGTCACAAGCACACATCACACAGAGGACTGGAAGCAGCAGGCACCTGCCTTGCTCTGCTTTGGCAACTCTCCACTCTGATCACACCAGCATCTGAAAACCAGGCAAATGGCAGAATCCAGGGCAGAATCCTGCCCTGTTTGCATCCTCCCTACACCTGAAGGGCTTGGCAGGGGTGATCAAACCACAGCATGTCTGGAGAGCAACTCACCTCATTTCAGCACAAACTGGGCACTCAGAAACTCTGAATGAGCTCCTGAGCAGGATGTCTCCCTGTGTACCAGCTGCATGCTTCCAAACAGTTACCAGAAAATACCCATCTTCTGTGCTCCTGGGAACCTGCTGGGGCAGCACAGGAAGGCCAGGGAAGACTTCAGCCCTCCAGGAGCATTCCAGTGCCCAGCACAGAACCTCTTCTGCCAGCTGCTCCCTCAGGAAGCAAAGCCTGGCCAGGTTGGGCTGACATCAGTCACCAGTGTTGTTAGGACACTGCAGGGAGCCAAGAAAGCAGCCTTTTCTCAGGCTGCTCAAAGACAAGAAATTCTAACAATGATTAAACACCTGCTGGAAATGTGAAAGACATGATGTTTTGCAGAAAGCATGATTTCAAAGAGGTGTTGCCTTCTTGGGCCAATGAGCCTTTTCTATTCTGTATTGCACAAACTACTCTATGTAAGTGCAATGTTTCTTTCAATAAAGGCTCTCTCTTTTTGCTTGTCCTTTGCACAAAGAACCTTTATGTGCATTATTCTTTTTGCTGCTCTCCTGTAGCCCAAATGCAACAACCCAGAGCACAGAGATCATCTTTATCTGTGTTTATCACACTTTTGCTACTTAAGGCAAGTGTCTTCTCTGCTGCAGCAGAACTGGCAGAATTAGGATTAGTTAGACAATTATTATTTTTTTTTTCCTTCCTTGGGGAGAAGTTGAACAAAGTGGTTTTTGTTCTTGTCAAATGTACATTTGCAAAACACTGGCATTTATTAGACACAAAAACTAAAGAAAGTGACATTAAAAGCTGAGTAAAAAGAGAGTTTGGGCTGTTTCCTGTGAATAAAAGACAAAGAATTGCTAGAAAAAAAATCAGATACTTTCTGAAAACATTTCATTTAATTGGATATAAGTAGCTTGCCTGATGATGATGCTTGCCTGGCAATGATGTTTTCCTAATACACAGGATGCTGAAGCTCTATTCAGAAAGGTTTTGAGATGACACTGACAGATTCCATTTCTGTACAAGAGCAGTATCAGAAAATGTTCCATATTTTAGAAGTCCAGAGTATCAAGATCATTCAGCAGTGGAAGGTGGTGAAAGGAAGAGGCTATAAAATTATCAAAACAAGAGGAGAATCTGTCCAGATTTGAGAAAGCTGTGAACAGGAAGTCTCTTTATTTTTAAATACTGTGTTATTAAAAGCCTAGCATGACCAAATTATGCTGAAATTGTTGCTAAGTGTTGAAAGAATAAAGATGAATATGACAAGAAGAAGGGGAAAACAAATCCCACGTTAGGAAAAAGCCAGTTTCTAACTGATAGCAATTAAACCTGGGTATGAAGGTTCATCTCCTGATGTGATTTTATTTCTAATCACTGCAAAAGTGGCTGTGAGAAGCTGTAAAGCCAGTCAAAACGTGTCTATCTCAAGATCTATGGATTATATACTTGGCAGATTATTTCTTACAGGGACATTATCAAGCCACTGTTCCCAGTGCTCGATTAAATAATCCTGTAAAGATAACAAGTAGTGCTCTAATTAAAAACATTCTTTTCCATCATGTAAATCACTTTAAAGATATCTGTGACTGATATGATGGACATTACAAATTCTGGTAGCACCCACCCAAGCCTGTGCCAGCAGCACGCTGGCATATAATTTTATCTAATTGATCAATTAAATTAAAATAATCTTTGAAACAAGCTATAATAAGAGTTGTATAATTCCAGTGCTACCTATTATACTCCTTGCCTCTTTATCTCCTCTGTCTCATTAAAATATTCATCCAGGTCCTGGCTGAGTAATAAAATGGCAGCTCTGATGGTTTCATGACAGAGCAGTGGATGAGCTATGGCTGAACAGTTCAATTAATTCCAGCCTTTCCTGTGTTAACTGTTCCTTACTGGTATAAAAAGTATTGAACCAGGTCCTTTTCTACATCCCAGCCACTCAGCAATTCTCAGCCTCCAGCAGACAACCAAAACTAACAAACCCCCTCCCATGGGATGGCAATTTTGGAGAGCAGGCTCTTCATGGAGATGCTCTGTGGCTGCTGGGTGTAGACAGGACCTTCTACAGAAAAACCTCCCACTGAATTATTTCCATCTCATCATTCTATGAACAG
Source organism: Oenanthe melanoleuca (assembly GCF_029582105.1). NCBI lineage: Eukaryota > Metazoa > Chordata > Aves > Passeriformes > Muscicapidae > Oenanthe > Oenanthe melanoleuca. Next base: position 5,740,032 of record NC_079349.1, read on the forward strand.
TGCCAAAATGTGATTATCTCAACCTCTCTGTCTTTTGGAAGAAACAGCACATGAGATATCCTTTTCCAGGTAGTATTCATAGGTAGTTTAAAGTGAGTTCTGATTGCTTTGTGTTATTTGGGGATAGAAAATCCCATGCAAGGGAAAGCTGAGAGACAAATGGTATAGGGGGGTTAGAAAAAAAGAAAAAAAAAAAAAAGAAAGAAAATTAAAAGAAGGGGGTCAAAGAACCTGGAAGAGAAAAACTGCAAAAATCTGACATCTCTCACAAAGAAAATTTTGTCTTTCATATTAATTTACAATCATTTTGTAAATCTTGAAGAAAAAAAATCTAAAAATCTCAGTCTTCCTTGGGAAAGAAGGAAGCGAAAAGAGATATGCTGCCCTGCCCAGAGGACCACAGCCTTTTTTGGGATGCTGATCTCAGGAGGATGAAGTTTCCCATTTTTTCACAACTCAGTATATTGCAAATGAAATGTATTGGCTTGGGCAGACAGAATGGGGAAATTCTATTTCAGTCAGCCAAGATCGATGAGCAGACTACTGACCAGCAAAGGAGTCAAGAATTAGCAAAGCAAAGGACTTTTTAATGGAACTTTATATTGTCAGTCTCCATCTGCCAGCCAGAGTCTTCAGTCAAAGCATGGGATTTACTCAGACATTATAACCACCCAGCCTTACTCTGACACTGGGACTTAACCTGCCTTCTCCTGTTAATATCATTCAGCAACAGCTGCATTATATTACCTGTCAAAAATTATTAATCCAATTCTGTTTTCATGTATATTTATCATATCCCTGCCAACCACAGCCAAATGATTCTGTAAGACACATTGATTTCCTGAATGAATTAAATGAAAAGTGTCTGTCATAAGTTTTACAGACAGTGGAGTGATTTTCAGGTACCCTCCATTTTTTGCTGCATTTTATTCCCAATAACCTGCTGAAAATAATTGGGGAAAGGTATGTACTCATTATGAGACCTTTTTTGCTTCCTTTAATTTTACTTGCTTAGAAGAACTGTGCCATGGAGCCAAATATTCTTACTTTTTTCATATTCTTATTCCATTTCAGGCAAGCTCCTTGTGTAAAATACTATTTTACCATAACTGCTCATCTGAGTAGCTCCCAGAATCAGAGACAACCAAGTTACAGAGCCACAAAAGGGTTTGGGTTGGAAGGGACCTTAAATCCCATCTCATTCCAACCCCCTGCCATGGGCAGGGACACCTTCCACTATCCCAGGTTCCTCCAAGCCCTGTCCAACCTGGTCCTGGGCACTTCCAGGATCCAGGGACAGCCACAGCTTCTCTGTGCCATAGCCTCAGCACCCTCACAGTAAAGAATTTCTTCCTAACATCTAATCTAAACCTACCCACTTTTGGTTTGAAGCCATTCCCCCTTGTTCCTGAAGAAACCCATTTTAACAAAACAATCCTGTGCTCCTGCCCTTCCACTCAAATGATAACACCAACACATGGGAAGTCACTGCCCATCTCCCACCACATCCTAGGACAGCTCTCACACCCTCTTTAACAATTCCCCATTTACAAAGCACTGCCCAGGTGGTGCAGTGGACCACAGACTGCTCTCTGCCTTCCACAACTACGTGGCAAGAAGTGCAACACAGCTGATGAATATTTACCATTTACATCTAGTATCCATAAAGAGAATGTAATGCATAGCAAAAACCTAGTGTGAATTGTTGAAAGACAACTGGAGGTCTTGGTCATTGAACCCAGGAGTCCTGAGGAAACAAGACTCTTCTCAAGCAAGTCCCTTTCATTATTTTCTTCAAATGAAATTATAATAAAGTTCACCGTGCCTAAAGCAAAAATTAAAGTCTGCAGGGACTTCAAAAGTGACAAAAGGATAAAAGTTATGTTAATATGAACAGAGAGTTTCCTTCAATCCAGAGCAGGAGGTGCCAATCACCTGGAGATATTAGACAGAACCTTTCAATGACATTTAACTGCCTGGTGAGAAGAAGTAATTTTTCTAGAAATGACTTTTCCTTTCAACTCCCTTCAAGTATTGATGAACTGAATAAAAACCTTTGAAAGTTTCTTTGTCTCCCCTTCAGCCCATCTCTGAGGGTATCTTACAGATGTCCCAGTGTTTGGAAGATGCTGTATCACAGGTTCAGCTCTTGCACAGGGACACAACTGAGTGGGGAGACAGAGTGAATCTGATTCATCTCCTTTTGATAATGCCAGGGGAACACCCAGGTGACCCCAGAGCTGTTCATCTCTCAAGCTCATTGCCTCCATCCCATTCCCTAGGACACAACTTCACCTACCCTCATTATTTGCAGGCTGTAAATCTTCCCCACCCTCCACAGGGCCGAGATGCAAAATGAAGCATTGTTTCCAGGGATCACAGCAGCTGAGTGATGCTTCTCAGAACGACACCCAATGAGCTGTGGAAGGCAGCCTGTTATGAGCTGGACCTTGTGTGCAATACATCAAGCTGCTAAGTGCTGAGGCACAGCACTGTGCAGGTGAGGTTTGCTGTACAGGCTGTGGAACAGGCATGGGATGGTGCTGAACTGGGGAAAACAGCTCAGCAAAGCATTTGCTGCCTGTGCTCCGGGCTCTGGGCTTGCAAAAAGCACAGCAGCCCTGACCAGGACCCTCTCTGCCAAACAGCACACTCCCCAAACAAGTGTTTCACATTAGTAGACCAGACAAAGATGCATGTAAAATAGTGAGTTTTCCCACATTTTCCACAGCAACATCTAGGGAGAGTTTGTCCCTTGCTATAGATACAGCTGGGAGGTGACAAAGGGAAACAAAAAAATGGGACAATCCCCTCTCCTCCCCATCTACCTCTTTTGGTCAGCCTAATCTTACCCAAATAATCTCTTAGCAGGAAAATGTGAGAGGAGGGCCCAACTTGAAGGAGCTCCCAGGAAAACAGGAAAAGTGAGAATCAGAAAGATGATTTCAGCATTTGTAATTGTGTCTGGGTCAGGGAGAATTATGCCAGTTTTAAGGACACTGAAAGAAGGGTACAATATTTTTGATTTGAAGGCATGACAGTCTAGGCAGGAAACCTGATTGTACACAAAAAGGAAAAAGGCATTTCTTAGATGTGATAAAGAAAATATAGTCTGTCCACTGCCTGAAAGAGGGAAGGGAATTTGTGGTGAGACAGTGAAGAGCTGGTATCTAGGCAATAGGTCTAGGTCAAACTGAGCATATTTCCTCTGCTACCCCTCATGCTTTATTGCTGAGGTAAGAGGCAAAGATTTCACAATCCTTTCAGGTAAAGTAGATCAGTAATTTCTCCAGGATCATCTTGGTTTCATTCTCCTCTTTGAATTCCAGCTTTCTGCATTTGGTATTTCCTCAGCAACTTTTTCTGTAGCCACCATGGGTAACAAAACAATGCTACTTCTACTCTTGCTATTCCCAATTCTGCTGCTGCTGTTTGCTCTGGAACTGGAGCTCTTTGCTTTGGCCATATTGACTCAGGTATCCCACAGCCCAAAACTGCTTTAGTACTGTTTGCAAAATTGAACAGCTACTTACTGAAATCCTTCATTTCTCACACCCACCCTTGCATTTAGAATCATCTCTCTATGAAACAGCTGGAAAATATTCCTGAGTAAAGAACCAATGCTGGCTTTCCTCCCCTTGTTTGACAAAATGGGAAATAAGAAATCAGAGCACAGTGACAGCAGTGCCTTAGCTCAGGTTCCATTCAGGTTTTTGAGAGGTTTCTTCCCTTCACCAACCTGCAGGGAAAGTAATGACTCTACAGGTGTATAAGAAGTGGTACTGCCATCCCATCACACTCCTGCTGCACACTGAATGTGTGCACTGAGTGTGCCACAGAATGCAGAGGTGTGCAATAATTCCTTTCTTTTCCCCTTTTCTTTCTCCTCAATATTGCAATGAGGGCTTGTGCAGCTGCTTGAGGAAGCTGAAAAGTAACCTACAGTTGGGTGAATAGAGATTCAGACCATGTGTTTCCTGAGAAAAGTCTGTGTCCCCTCCCCAGGGCTGGGGCAGGAGCAAGCACAGGATCAGCTGGACAAACCCCCAGCTCAGCTCAGCTGCCACTGGGAAGTCTCACATGTTGTTATAAATAAAAGTTATGAATTGATAGCCAGCTGCTGCTGGGGACAGGAGCAGTTTGGGGTTCAGAGTGTGCTGATCACTGCCCTGCAGGGCTCCTGTGCAACCTCAGCATCGCCAAAACCGCCCCAAGCCCAGGGGCTCTGGGGAGCACGTGGGTTTGTCTCAGCTTTTGTCCCCAAATACCCATCTGAAGCTTCAGCTGGAAGAGGAAACGACATAGTGTACATATTAAACCAGCTACAATGGAGGAGGAAATTGCCTTTCATTAATTTTCCATAAGTAGATTACACCAAGCAGAGTGTAAACAGTCCCATGGGCACCAATTACCAGGCTTACTCTATAACTGAATTGTCCTAAACAAGCACCATTTTAATTTGAATATCAAATACTTTACACAGCAGGAAAGAGAAGGAATAAACCAACCTAACAATGCATTTGTTATGGATTTCTACAAAATTGCTGTGGAAACCTCTGTGTCCCCAGTGGATTGTGCATGGTCTCTTCCCACATGCTCATGCTGCACATCTTCCTCCATCACAGGAGAGGCAGCACAGGCACATGCCAGCCCTTGTGCCAGGACCAAAATGGCCTCAGAATCTAAGGAGAGACCAAATAAAGAAAGCAAACCAACCAAAGAAAAAAATGCATAACAAAGATCCCCTACATTTAATTAGATTTGGCATGATTCCCTTGTTTTTCTTTTTTTATCTCCTTTTAAAAGATTAACTTATTAGAGCTATTTTCTGCTTCTAAAGTTTTTAATGAAATTAGCCTTCAGGTACAATTTTTCTCTAATAAACTGGAATGAATAAATACCTCATATATCCAGGAATGAGTGAAGCCAGTGAATTAGAGAAACAGAATCCTGCATTATCCAGGTCAGTTCTCCAGCATAAAAGCAGCAGCACACATTCCCATGCAGATCTGGAAAATCCTTGTTGTTTCCCAAACTTTAGTTTGTTCATAAACTATGAACATTAGCAACATCAGCAAAAGGCCAAAGATTCAATAGATGAAATTAGAAATGAGATAATAAAATATTCTACTTTGTCCAAAGAAAGGCAGGGAACTTCAGAGGACTCTCCACACCTTTTTCAATCCTAGTAAAACACAGAGTTTTGTCCTTATATATATAAAGGGCAGTTGTGGCTATTTCAGATCAGCCCTTGTGTGTCTTAGCCTCACATTAAACAAATTAAAACCCTGTAATTCCTGTTTGTAGAACTGAGAATGTGCAACCTCTTTGGGCTGGAGAAAAGCTCTAAGAGAGGGGTGGGTTATCCCAGTTTAAAAAGCTGGATCCAAGGCATGCATTGACTACTTCAGCCAATAAGGCTCAGGCACAAAGCCTGAAGAACATCTACTCTTAAACCACAGGGCTCTGAGCTCTTCATCTTCTCCCTCAGAAGATTCATCCTCCAGAAACAGTAAGAACTCTGGAACAAGCATCAGAAAGTCTGTCTCCTGGTCTGAATCTTTAACACACTCTCTGATGTGGCAGAATTGCAAGATGCTGTTCAGAGCCTTTACTGGTAGAGCTGCAGTCCTGCCACAGCACACTTGACACTGCAGGGTGCTCCAACAGACCATGCTGTAAATTGAAAGCCAAGTGTTCTCTGTACAGTTCTTGAAGAAATAATTTAGTTCCTGGGTGAGGGCAATGCTGTTAAATGTATTTGAAGCTCTGAATACTAAACAGTCCTCTTTTCCTGCTGTAGATTTTGGGTTCATTTTGTATCACATAGATGAATGGGCAGGGAAGAGCAGCCTTCTGGAAACCGAGTTTGGTCTTTGCCCAAAAGCCATTATTCATTTCCATGTAACAACAGCAAGAACTGCATGTCCTCCACTTGTACTTACACCCCTGAAAGTCCCTGAAGAGAAACGTGGAGAGAAATTTTTAAATGTAAAAGAGAAGTGAAGTTTCTCCTTCTTCAATTTCATTAAACAGAAGAAGAAAAACACAACAATTATTTAGACTGAATCTAACCATCTTACTTTATAACAGTGTCCAAAAAGGCCAATCCACAGCATCTCTCTATTAATATGTACCTATATGAAGGCAGGACTGAGACGCTGCACCACCAAGGCCCTGCAGGAAAGAGTTTTTCCCCTGGCAGATTAAAGGTGATCAGCCAGAGGGTTTTGTGCCCAGGTATCCTGTCTCCATCTGTGCCACCCTGTCTCCTCCTGTGCCACCCCATGTCCTGCTGAAGCTCCTGGGTTATCCCACAAGGGAATCCAGCCAGCCCTGCCTGGCCATGGACACTGGTGTGGAGCATTTCTGGAACTGGCATTTCCTCTTTCCCACTGTTTATTAGGCTGATACAGCACTCACAGAAGAGGTGAAGACTGCAAATACCACCCCCAGCTGCAGGCACCAGTCATTTCCAGACTTTGCCACCACTGAGGATCAGGAAGGGCAGGCCAGGGATAAAATTTTGGGTCTTTCCTGTGGCTGCCAGGATCTCAAGCACCTCTCTTGCTCCTTACACACACACTGTCCCTGTGTTCTGCTTGCTGCCTGCATCTGACAGGGGCACATGTTTCTCTTTCAGCCCCATCCATTATTACCAACCCAATGGAAAAAGCATTCCAGATCCCTGCTCCAGCACAGATTTCCATGTGGCCTTGACCAGGTCACTGTTCACTCAGGGTCCTACTTCAATAGATCACTGGAAACACAAAACTCAATTTCCTGGAGCAGATAAGATACCAAACACAGGGATAAGGATTAAGGATGGTTAATGGGCTGTGCATGTTGAGCTTTACTACAGAGGTCACTGGACTCTGTCCTCCACCACAGCCACTGTGTCCCAGTGTCACATAAAGTCATGTTAGTGTTCCACACCACATCCAAAGTCTCCAGTTCAGCCTGTGAGATGAGATCTGTTGGAGAAAAAACAGCAGCAACGAATTTCAGGCTCAGCAGAGAAGCTCCCTGTATATTTATGAGCCTAAGTCCAACCTTTAAAAACTCTCTTTTCCCCAGTGCAGATTTCTTCAACAGAAAGTCATGGATAAAACAAAAAGAAGCTACTAATGATAAAATAGTCAGGCAGAAATAATAGATTTTTACTTTTTTCACATTCCTAGCAGCACAGTGAAGTAGCAAGGAACATCAACAATTTATTTACTGGCCTTCAGTACCACATCCTGCTGTTTTTCTACCCCCAAACAAGACCCTATGGGTTTAATTAAGTTTTCAGAGGAGGCTTGGGAGGCACTATTTCAGTCAGTCTATGTCATTTATTCCATGTTTTCTATGGATGCACGGGGAAAAAAAACCTACACAGCAAAATAAATCAAACATGGTCCTGGTGAGCAATACACCAGACAGACATGGCAACCCTCCCTTGTCCTGATGTCTCACACTGCAAGAACACAGTGAAGTCCAGACATACAGCATGAGGAGCCCTCAAAACAGCTTCTCATGGACATCATTCTTCACCAAGAAATTGGAGGAAGATGCTCATGAGTGCCCTGGTGCAGCTTTGCTCCCTCCCTTGCCACATCCACATGCCACTGGGTTATCCCTTGAGGTCTCTGACCAGCTCATGTCTCATGTCTCATGTTTGAGACTGCCACAGGCCATGGACCAGTGCTGTGATCTGGACAGATCACCCAGGAGCAGGTCCCAAGCAGTACTGAGACCTCTGAAGGAGTTAATGAATTGATTCATTATTCAGTGTGGGAGAGCAGGAAAACTCTCAGCTGCTACAGGGAGCTGTGTTTGTGCAGAAGGATTGGCAGACACCTCCACCAAGCTCCAAATCCTCATGGGCCCCCACAGCAGGCCCTGTCTTACATTCAGACTCACAGAACTGATGCTACAAAATGCATCAGGTTTTTTTTACACCTTTCTGATGAAAGCCTAGGCTTGTTAAAAACCCCCTTTCAAGTCAAGCAGCCAGCCAGTGCTCCTGTTCCATGAAATAACTGTGTTCATGTTGGACACAACACTCTGCAGAAAGACTGAACCATCTTTTTAAGGTTGTTTCTGGCTGAACTGGTGTCAACCATCTAAACCTTTTGCCTCCACTTTTTTCTGACACAGTGAATGTTTTCTGCCCCCACAAAGCACATGCTAAAATATCTCTTTTGCCCCAGAATTTTGACATAATCTCCCACCTGCATCATCTCTGTCCTGAAGCCCTGATGCATTTTTGGGAGGCTCCAGGTCAATATCAAGACAGTCTCTTGACTGTGTTGGTTTGTGTGCACACTGACTGTGCTGTCTCTCCAGAGGGAAATCCTCTGCCCTGACTCATAATTACCAGCAAACCATTTGAATTTCAAGGCAGTTTTGCTTTGGCATCTTGAATGACCAAACAAGAGAGACCATTTCCCATAGTTATCTTAAAAACAAAGGAGTTTAACACACCTCTCCAAAACCTTAGCTGAACACTACAAGCAGTAAGAGGTTCAGGAATTGTGCTCTTAGAGAGATTAAGGTCAATCCATATTTGAGGAACATAACTGGAACCCCACAACAATAACTGGAAATAATTCCCAGGCCTAAACCTTCTGTCTGACTCTGCAGGCATCCTCCTCCCACCCTTAAACTACTTAATCTCACAGGCCCCTGCAGTGTATTTCTCATGATTTTAAAAAATGACTGGGTTTGTTTGCTCTCTTTGTTGTTTTTAAGCCAACATCTTAGAAGCCTGAAAGTGAAATATATTTCTTTATCAATTCCTTGTTTTTCTCCTCCTCTGCCACCCATGCACAGTGGTTTGCTTATTGAGGCTCATTCATGTGTAGGAGCTGCTGGCATTGATGTATTTCCTTAACAGGGTGGAGGGTTTTGTTTTTTATATTTTTAGAGCTGGCTGGCACATTGATTTAGGCTGGCAGAAAGAGCAGATGAAGATGATGTTAATTTTACAAGCAGAACCAAGCAGGGATAGAATGCTGGGCTCCTGTACCAGAGACATCTCAGTGGGTACCACACAGACAAGCTCAGGACTTCCAGACTGTTCCCTGCCAATTTTACTGAGACTGATAACCCACAGGTAAAGGAGTTCACTCCCTTTTGAAAAAATACTTTGTGGAGATTTTGTAATTGTTTTTTCTCTGACTCATGGAGCACTGCTGGTCACTTGTAGGCAAAATCTGGATGCACACAGCAGTAGTGGGAGCTCTGTGTTACTCCAGGAAGATGGATGTACACCAGTTTATCCCTCCCAGCCATCCCAGTTCATTAGCACTTCTCAGTGCCTCAATGAAAACTCTCATAATATAACACACAAAAAACCAACCAAACAAAAGCAGTGATTTGTTTATCAGTGTTCTTTTCACAGGAACACCAACCTGGGAGTGAACTCTGCCTTCCTCAGCCGTGGTACACACACTCCAAACACTGTCATCAATCTCACAGGTAAATTATCTCTTGCACAGAACCAGCTCTGGAGGCCCCTCAGCAGGTAGCAGCACATTCCAAGCCTTGTGGCAAAGATGGCTCACAGCAACACTGAGAACAAATGCATCATCTCCCATCACAACCTGCTTTCTACAGGAAGAAATGTGAAGATCCACTGGTCTCTTCCATCCCTAGCACTACTGAGCAGCATCTGAATAACTCAGAGAAAAGCTAATTGTGGGCAGGATGAATATGATTACCTTAATCAGATGCAAGCTTTTTGGAGTGAAGAGGGAGGCTTTGTCTTCTCTTTCAGAAAGAGCAGCAATATTTACCTGGAGGAACTGAGACACGCCAGGGATCCTGCAGAGAGGCTCATGCTGCTCCACTGTGAGACAGAGGCACAGGGACAGCACAAGGAAACAGCTCCAGAGCTGATCTTGGCCACTTTAGGTCCTCACTGAGCACCTGCTTAAATTTCACAGAGGGGAATTTCACACTGCAGAATAAAAGGACTCTCTCCCCTTCCACTCTGCTTCAGGTGCAGGGCTAGCACCCATCTCCAGCCATGGGAAAACCATGCAATATCAGCAATCCCAGTTAAAATCCACCTTTTAGCTCCAGTATCTCTCGTGGCTGCTCATCCACATCTTTGCAGGAGCTTTGGCTGGTGCATGAAGCCATTCTGCAGCAGTGCTTCTCACACAAATACGAGACACACATTTCAGACTCCCCTGAAAACTTCCCTGCTCCATCTGGACACATTTGTGTGTCAAATTTGTCACCTGCCTGGGAAAGGGTGAGTGTGTGAGATCCTGCACTCCAGTGGAGGCTGCCTTGGAACCAGAGCTGGCTCAGACTTACACCACTATTTCCACTTCTACAATAAGGACAACTCAGAAGGAGCCTGAGAACACAGCAAGTTTCATGCATTGCTCAGGGTCTCTTGTAATATCACAGATTATCATCCCTCCATATTTGTTAGAGGAGGTTGGAAGAAAGAGGAGGGATTGCTGGAAATTGGCTTTTAAATCTGGCTTCCCCTGAGAAAGATGGTCATGCTCTGAGGTTTGTGGTATTACTTGATAAGCAGTGATTAAAACAGTAATCCCGAATTGTAATCAAAAAGCAGTCAGGGCTCTGAAATTACTTTTTACTAAGCTTTTTTCCCCTTTCAAAGACAGCTCTGTATGGCAAAAGATAATAAAACACCACAGACGCTGTTCCAATTTCATTTAGAAATATTTGAGTCATTAATTTATAGTTTGGAAAGGTTTTTCCTCTTGTCTTTAAATCCACCCCCAAAAATGGGTCTACAGTCTAGGAGAAAGGAGGAAAATCTTTTTCCTGTGGCTATATTGCTCTTAAATACCTGATATATTTATATGTCATCACAGCATGAAGCCAAGGTTTCCCCTCACCCAGTGAAATGCTAAAGTCAGCCTTCCCCAGATTGCTACCCAGAGCCTCTCCTAACTGAGGTGGTTTGGAGATTTCTGAAAAACAAAGCTCCTGCTGACTTGACTTCATGAGGAGAATTCAGTGCTCTGGTTCCAGGGTTGCTGTCTGCAGGTTCAGTGGATGAAGACACACAGAGTGGTTGTGTTCAATAACTTTTCCTTCCACCCACTCAGCCAGAGCTGTGTTCATGTTTCCCTCATCAGATGAAAAGCACAAGCAATGGCTCATGACAATTTGATTTTCCACACAGCAAATGGTCAAATGAGCTACCAGTTTGTTTTCAACAATGATGCTGCCAGAGGAAAAAACAGAGGCAATAGGATGGCCCAACAGACACACTTTTTAAAATTTCAAACATAAGTACAAAGCTTTCATTAAGCTGGAAAATTTTCCATAGTTATGTGCAATGATTTTTTGATTTTTCCCCTTTGTGCTGATTTTGCAGGAGAACAGAAATAAAATTCATCAGGCTGTAAAAATCAATAGTGATGCTTTGTCCTGTGTAATAGAAAAACTGCAGAAGTTTATCAAGCTGAACAGCAAAATTCACAAAGGAGTGCAGGTCATATCTGGCCAGGGGAGGAGCTCAGCCTGCTGCCTGTGTGTCCCAGCCTAACCCCACACTCCAGTCTTAGTCTTTATTAGGGACAAGAGAAAGACACTACCAGGTCCTGCCTGTTCCCAAACATGCCCTTATAGCTCTGAAACCACACTTCTCTATTTTAGAGACAACTTAGAGATTTCTGCCTTGTAAATGCTGCTCAGGGGCTACCCTGAAACACAAGTCACACCATTCCAGGTCTCACATTTCCCCCAAGTTGAGTGTTTTTCCAACCATACCTCTCCACAATACAGTTTTCAGCCTGACATTTCCTAAAGCCAACTGCCTGAGGAAAGAGGATCAGCTGCTCCAGCTGCTGCATGGACACAGATCAGCCCAAGCCTGAGGATGAAGTGGGAAACCTCCCTGAGTGCCTTTGGAAAACTGTGCAAAGAAAAGCAGTAAACTTCTGTGTGTGTTGATTATCCAGTCACACTCCTGACCAGGCCCACTAATGAATGCCCTGATTTACAGAACTTGATGGAAGCAAAGCTGTAGTACAAACTTTTAAAAAACAAGTTTTCTCAGTGATAAATGCTTTCCTTCTGTTCCATTTAACAGCTGGATAGTGAAGATGAAGACAAAGCACACGCTTTATCCATGGATTAAATTAAACCCTGGATTACAAATTGTAATTGAACATAATTATTTCAATAGTAGAAAAATTTAAGGTTGCTCTCATGAGATAGAATTTGCCCCACAGAGCAGCATTAACATGATCAAAATTGGTATTTTCTACCAACACACATTCTGATATTCCATTTTCCAGCAGCTAGCAAAACATCCTCAATTTCTTGTGGAAGAACAAAAAATCCCAAGATACCTTTATGTTTTATGCTACTCTGTAAAACCAGCAAAGTGTAAACTCTATAAAATGGCTTTTAATCTAGCACAAGTTTACTTTATACTGTGTGATACAATCATCTAAAATAAATGTTGTGGGTTAAATTTGGAAAACAGAAGATGAAACCTAAAAAAACCTCTCCCTTTTAACGTCTGAAGAACAATACCCAGCTGCCTTTCATAACCAGAAAACTTCAAATTAACAGAATATTCTATCAGCAGTGCTACTAGGGTTAGCTTTTCTCCCCATTAGAAGGAAAATTCCTTCTCTTGTCTGGTCACAAGAGTCCTACTGCTTATGTCAGCAGGGCAAACAAGATCTGACAGAAAAATAATTCTGTGCAGGATACAGAATCTGTGATAAATGCAAATGACCATTTATTACTTTATCATTCAATCTCATGACTTACACTTGTGTAATTGAAATAAACATAATGTAAAAATTAAAGATATATGAACAGTACTCTGCTAGAAATCGTAAAAGTGAGGCTACATCGAGGAGATTAATTTTTGAATGTCCTTTAGAGATAAAAATAGGTACACTGGACAACAGACAGAAGTTGCTAAGCAGGCACCAGGTTTGCTATAAGGACAGACAACTCTGATCATGTCTAAAGTCATCAGCTCCCAGAATATGGAAAATCACTACTGAGCACTATCCTCAAAAACCCTAAAAACCCACATAAAATCACTAGGTTGGGTTTTGTTGTTGTTTGTGGGTTGCTTGGGGTTTTTTTTGGTTGGTTGGCTTTTTGCAATAAGTTAGGCATGGGTCAAAATATCAGCATATTAAGTGGATATAATAAAAGTGAAACTGCTGAAACCAAAATTGACTTGGTTACATTTGTGTTACCAACAGCAAGAAGCATCTGACTCATCAGATGATTTCACCCAGCCTTTTCAGAAAGATAGGCATGAATGTATTCAGCTGCCCTCAGGATGATTTGGGATGTTACAGGAACACTCAGAGCCCCAAAGATCAAGGGGGGCCCATTTTTCTGGGCAGCAAGGGGCACCAGACTTCCTTTGGAGGCAGGTGAGTGATGACAGACACAGGAGAGAGAGGGAAGCTGGCTCAGCATTAAGGGGAATGCAGCAGTTTTAGTAACAGTGGTTGCAGTACATCCTGCTGAACTGGAAGGGAGCAGAGATTCAGGAATAGGAGAGAGATGGCAGCAGGAGAAAATCTGATTATCACAGTGGAGGGGCTGCAGGAGAGGAAGCTCTCCCTCATGTGTAAAGGAGGCAAAAAAACAAAATAAGAAGATAACTCCATTCAAGAAGAGTAAGACTGCCTCTAGGACAAAAACAGGATTACAAAAGGCAGAATGAAGCCTGAGAATAGGGAATGCCTAAAGAGAATCTCAGTTGTGCAGAGAATGAAACTAAACCTGAGACCAGCTGGATAAGAAGACAAACCAAAGGGGAGGCTGAAAACCACAGCAAGAAATGCTGTGAAACCTTCAGCTCTCCTGACCCACAATGCAGTGATAGAAAATTCTTGGGTTAACCTTTTTGTTTCTGAGATTTTTTTGGGTTATTGCTTATACAACTTTGTTTCCATTGCAATAAATATAGCAATATTAATAATTACAGTGCAGGATGAGCATTCCTGTGTGGTGTTTGTAAGGCATCTCCAGATGGGAATAGGAACTGTATGTACCCACACACCATCCAGACACATGCACACACCACACACAAACCTGGATAAAGATCAGACTGTGTCATTAATCTGCATTTAGGGTCCTTCACAACACATGAGGATCTTACTGCACTAGAGACTTAAAAGCACAGACCAAAGCAAGAGCTCCAACCATATTCTCAGACCAAAAAGAGGTGGATCACAAGGAAGAAAGCAAAGTGTTACTGGCTGACATGAAAAGCAAGCAAATGTGAACTCTGGCTGTGGTCATTTCTTGTTGGCATCACCGTTTGAAAACAGTTTGAAAAATATGATCTGAAAGAAATGAACAGCAAAGCTCTATGGACCTTTAACAGAAAGCTTGTTTTAACCCATCTCAGAAATCCCAGGTCCTACTTCCCCCCACATCTCCTCCAGACCTGCTGTAGCTGCAGCTCTATAAATACACAGATCCATGCAGAACACAGATGTGTGTCCCACTTCTGCCTCTCCCTGTACACAAGTGAATTGGGATCATGATTTGCAAAAAGAGGAAATTCTCACTCTGTATTCAAAAGGTAAATAATGGCTCTGACCTACTGTTCTGACCCAAGACAGTGCAGGCTGTCCTTTATCCATCTCTTACTCTCACAGCATACAGAGCAGTACAATCCAGGGAGTAAATTAATCATTTTCTCTTTCTGCAGTGTACAGGATATGGGCTGCTCTACTGAGTGACTACTTCTTTATAAGATAAGGTTAATCAATAAAGATAATTAGACACTTCTGGTTAATACATCCATGTCACTGAAAAAAACTTCACATTAAGTCTTGCCGTTCCCTACTGAAGTACAAACAAACACTGGAACAAATCCAACTGGTATAAAAATGAACTAAGTGTATGGCATTGAAAAACTCAGATTAAAAACACTGTGGTTCACTCCAACCTGAACATTTCTGAATCTCAGAGGAAATCACATGCTGCCTTATCTCCCACAGGCTGAGCCACGAGGTTAAACCTCTGTGTTCAGCCAGAGCCTTCCTGATTTTAGTGGATCTTTGAGCAATTTTCAGCAAGTGTCAATTTGTCAAACCCCTAGTGCTGGTATTTGACATCTGGGCAAAAACAGCTGAGAGAAAACCCAACCCTGTTTTGGGCATAAGGGTTCTGCCACTAAAAAAAATTCAATGCACCCTTTAAGACTGAGCCTCCTCCATCGTTCCTGTGGCATCTCTGCACAGCAATTATAGAGCCAAAGCCTGATTAACCTCCCTCTAAGCCCACAGCCTCTGTCTGCTCAGGCTTCTTTTGATGCAAAGGGGGTTGAAGGATGGACAGTTTGTCCAGGGCACAAAGAGGTTCCCAAGTGCCCACACTGCTCCCTGAGAGAATCCCTTCTTTGCCATTGCACCTGTGGCACCTCCAGCTTTTATTTGTAATTCCTGTGAGCACAGTCCATCCCAGATCACTTCTCAGTTCTGAACAGGGAGGGCAAGATAAACCTCCCCAGCTAACAAGGAGAAATCTATAGCCATGGCCAACCAGCAGATCATCAGGCTAATCTCCTCTTGTCCCACTTTAACTGAAGCTTTTCACAAACAAATATCGATCCATTGCTCCACAGACACAAATCCTCGAGTAATTCTTGGTGAAAAGCAGTGCTTCTTTTTGTCAGGGAAGCTTTCTTTTAACCAAAAGAGAGGGAAAAACAATCAAATAAAATATTTTTTTAAGATTTTGTAAGACTGGCAGTCACAGATATTTTGCTCCTGCCCACAGACCAAGAACTCTCATCCTATGTTTTGCTTCCACTTCCCCTAGTTAACATTCCATCCCCAGGTAGGATTAGGGTATAATTTTACTTTTCTTATAGCTGTGCTATTGAGTGTCCTCTGCTTTTCTTGCTCACACTTCACCTTTTCACTGGGACTGCACTAGCAGCCTTCCCTGGCTTATTTTCTGTCTGTGGAGTTTTCCTCTTTCTCAGCTCCAGAATGAAGGTGACAGTGCTGTGGCTCCATCTGAGATGTCACCCTCTTATTTTTGCAGATCCCAATGCACAGCCACATGCAGAGTTCCAGGGATGGTTTGCCATTGCCTAATCTAAAATATCCAAGCTTATTTTTTCAGAAATAAGAGATGGCAGCAGCTTTAATGAAAGCGGGGAAGAAACAACAACAGAAGCAACATAAACCCAGCAGGGGCCCTGGATGAGAAAGCTGTTGCAGAGAATGAGTATTTTGCTTTTCCACTTTAGCATGTGAATGATAATAGTTTCTTTTCTACCAGCACATCTCAGCATGTCCACACTGGCATTATTTTCACCAAGGTGGTTGAAATAAAAAACAAACAAGCAAAAAACCCCCAAAACAAAACAAAAGTCGTTGGATACTGCTGGGAACCAGGGAAAAAGCAGCCTTGAAGCCTTGGGTTTCTCAGCCTGCTCAAGGACAAGAAATTATAACAGTGATTAAATACCTGCTGGAGACATGAGAGACATGATGTTTTGCAGAAAGCATGTTTTCAAAGAGGTGTTGCCTTCTTGGACCAATGAGCCTTTTTGGTTCTGTTTTGCACAAGCTACTGCATATAACTGTAGTGTTTCTTTAAATAAAGCTCTCTCTCTTTTGAATCTCCACTACACGAAGAACTATGTTGCATTATCCTTTCCACTGCTCCTATAGCCAAAATGCAACAAAAACCAACAAAAAAAAAACAAAAAACAAAAAACAAAAAAAAAAAAACCACAAAACCCCCCAAAACAAAAAACAAACAAAAACCCAAAACCAAACCCCAAACAAACAAATAAACCAACCAAAACTCAATCAGCTAAAAACACCAATAACAAGTGTTATGTTGGAGGTGGAATTACATAACTTTGTTAGATGATGATCACATCCCAGAGGAAACATTCACAGAACTGGATGTACCAGAAGTCTGAGAGGATGGGGAGGAATCCTTAAGATGGAAAGAAACCACATTGAGATGCTCCACAGCACTAACTGGTGTCAGGGATTTGCACCAGAGGGGTGATCTGGTTCAATGGGAAAGGGGCTCAAGAAGAACAGTGCCTAGAGCTTGTCACAATACAGCACAAACAGGAGGAGAGGGAGGTGGGAGATGAGCCCAACACCTCTATTTTATTAAACAGAAGAAAATTTTGGCAAACAACAAGATACTTCAGTGTTCTTGTAGCTCAAAAGATCTCTGTTGCCTTTTGACATTTAACTTGTATTAGCAGGTGGATCTCTCATGAAAAATTACAGCTCTTCAAACTGGGGCTGTAGGTGACACTATTGCAAAAAGGGAAAGCAGATGATCACCACTGATCCTGAAGAAAATAATTTTTTTTTAGATAAACAGACTGTTACAGTTCAGGTGAATAAAAAGGGAAATGCTCAGCTCTGCCATTTTTAGTTTTAAATGTTTTTTTCTCTTATTCAACTCTGAGGTCATAGACAATTTCACTATAATCAAAATCCCAGGTCTACTAAAGATTCATCCAAATCCTTATGTCACCCAGTTTAATTGTTTTCATTATCTTTGGAGTTTTATTATTCCAATTATCTGTGTACTTTTGTTATCCTAAATATTGATCTTTCCTTCTAATTAAGCCTATAGTTAAGATAGGAATATGTTGAACTCGTTTGCAACAAATAAAGCAAACATTTATCCCCTTGGTGCCATGATGGGAGACGGAATCCAACATCTGGAAAACTTCTAAACAGCTGAAATTTTTTTACAGAATGTGAGAATGTGAATTTTGTGCCAGTTTCTAGCCAGCTCCCTGGCCCAGACAGCTGAGCTGCAGTGGGGAGCTCTGAAGGGAAGAAACTCCTGATCCCCACCTGAGCTGAGCCTGGCACACTCATCTCCCCTGGGCTACACTGGGTGTCACTGCAATGCCAAGGTTTGGCAAGCAAATCCTGCTTTCCTCTGCAGTCTTCTGCTCCAGTGCTTAAGAAGTTATCATGGCATGTCATATTTCATTTGGAAAATCTATTTTGCACGGTTCCTTCTGCAATTTGCATGTGCTTTGCCTGCTCCTCACAGCATTTCACGTGTAACAGGCACTTGTAGTAAAGGAAGAATATATATAGTATGGTTTTCTGTTCAACTTTGGTTTTGTTCCTGCTGAGCCAAGATTTTGATGCTAGACAGCAGTGGAAGCAATGCCTGAACTCACAGCATTTTAATTATTTTTTTTTAAAGATTTACAAAATGCATTGAAGTGGCATATAAACAGAGTATTAACAATCCTGTGGCAAATAGATTATTAGCTCCTTATGTTGTATGATAATAATTTTCTCTTGCATTTTCTTTACAAAGGGACCCCTGTTAAATATTTATGCAATAAAAAATAAAGATGGTGATGCTACAGAGCAAACAATTAGGCTTTCCTAACCAATTCCTCCAGTAAATTAAACATGTTCCTAAATTTTGAAATCCTTCTCCACTAATTATTTCAAGCTGTATTCCAGGATTGCATCTAGCTTTTATTGTAGTTTTGCATGGAAAAAATAAAAACAAAACTCAGGATAATTATTCTTATTTTAGAATGGGTAGGAACACTGAAAATAGTCCAAATAAGCAGACAGGCTCCTGTATCTCATCTTCTAATGTACAAATGGATTTTGGAAAAGCCATGTAGGCCTTCAGCAGAAATAGAAATTCCTGATCAAGTATTTTCCAACCCAGGGCAGGAAGAACAAAAGATGGATCTTGTGCAACTGCCTGAGCAAGCAGTGACAGTGTGAGACATTGCACCAAATGCAGCAAATCCATCTTTACAGACAGCAGAAATTGGTGATTATTTTTACACTCCTCAGGTTTTCTGATTAACAAGAAGCAGCCCTGGCACAGCTGTGCAGCAGGACAGCCTCTGCTGGGTATATAGGGCACAGAGAACTGCAGAGATGCATTCTTGTTGCTAAAGCAGGACAAACTACAAAGTCTTATTAATAACACAGTCTATAAAATTGTGACAGTCCCAATGATTTGCTTTGTCAGGAATGCAGAAATCCCTTAGTCAGAGATGGACAAGGATGCAGTACCAAGCTGAGTTCTGCTGACAAAACATTATCATTGTGCCTGAAGAAGTAAAAAAGGTCATTCAGTTCCAGAGCAGGCACATTCCAAGTACTTCTGCAAGAGCTAGACAGATTTCTGACTTTAATTCCAGGGCATGTCTCAGACAATGGCCTGGCCAGACACTGCCCCTCTGCATCTTCCTGTTCCCATTCAGATTCATCTGAGCACACACAAACTCCAGACTGGGAAATTCAGAGCAGCCTTCTGCCTTGTAGCAGCTTTGTCACCTGCTGGAGCAGCTCTGTGCTGCCCACCTGACAGGACTGTCAATTCATTTTAAACTCGATTCTTAAAAGCAGATGCACAGCTTCAAAACCTCCTGGTCTGTCACATATGGAGATGCCATCTGGTTTGTTACTGCTCCAGTGTGACCCAGTCACTCAGCTCTTTCCTTCAAGATCCACTGAATGCCAAGACAAAGTGAAGTTGGTAACAGAGGGGGGAGGAAATTCAGATTTTCTTTTCATTCTGCCTTGATGTTTATTCTTAAGTACCACATAACAATAAGAAGCATAAGAACTGCATATGAAGGACAAAGGTAGCTGTAGATGAATCACACAGGAACCAGCATGTTCCTTTATCTTTCATTAAGAAGCCTGAAGTGCCCATTCTCTCCTGAGGCCACTGAGCACAGCTGATGGTTCTCCAGGAACAAGAGAAGAATATTTACTTGGCACTTTCTTCTTCAGTTTTGTTCTGCATCAGAATTGTACAAGTAAATGAAAATAACCTCCTGAAATGTTCCACCCATTCAGATAAATAAAGCATTCAAGCTTTAGCTTGACCTTGAAATGCACAGCCAGAACCTGGACATTTAAAAGTTCAGGCACAATGAACACTTTTTTCTTGAACAGTGAATTGGAGAAACATGATTGAGATGTGAAGCCATTGATACAACTGATAGAGAAAAATCCTGTCAATCAGGATCCTAAGGGAATTTAAGAAAGAGTCCCATGGGATGCCTGAAAACTTGATGCTTAGCTACTCATTAGATTAGGAAGGATGGTAGAATCATTTCCATGGCTCACACTATTTATAGACTGTGCCAATCATCTCTAAAATGCCAGCAAGAAAACTCAGAAGAGCACTCTCATAAGGAAGAAAATGAAGAGAAGATCTAAATCAAAATCCTGGATATCACCAGCCAATTAGCAGCTCCAGCATAGATGTGAGCTGTCCTTCTCCCTGCTCCACATCTTGTCAGTCATGCATAGGTAATGCTCACTTCATCCTCAGTTTATCTCTTTTATCAGGTTTTCAGGACAGTGGCCATGGTAATAAATGACCCTGTTGGTCTCACAGTACAAATGGAAATCAGCACTTGCTACTGTACAAGGAACAAGAGGAAATAGAAAATGATTATGAGGGGACATCAGGCAAAAGAACACTATTCAGATATTTTAAGGCCATCTTTAGGGCAAATCCTTCATCTGGATAAAGATACAGAGATTGGAATAATATATTTAGTCCCCTCTATACCTGGTTTTGGTCCAGGCCTAGTTCCACATCTTTGACAGAGCACATACAAGGCCTCTGAAAATAATCCAGTCCAGATGTAGCATTTTGAGTCACAGATATGAGCAAATAGTCATAACCTGTCAAGGCTTCCCAGATAGTGAAATGAAATCTTAATAACAAACCTAAGATATAATTCCTCTGATAAACCAAAGGATAACAAAAATCTCACACTGCTGCTGTCAAAACTGCTTTGCTTTGAGAAACCTCTGGAGCTAAAACAGGAATCACATTGGCTTCCCACTTGCAGGAAGCATCTTGGTGATTCAGCATCTGCTGAGATGTCACATCACCCTTCACACGTCACTGCTGGTGCTTCAGGAAAGGTGTTCAAAGCAAACTCTGGTCTACAGAGCTGGAAGGCATTTTCTTCTCTTTTGCTGTTACTAACAGAGAGTTTAGACCAGATGAAAAGAGCTACTCCACCTAGGCAAAGGTGTTCTGTTTTACTGAACTGCTCCCATGCTGCCCTCTGAACCTGCTTTTTTCCAAAGTTTCTATTGCAGGATGTAACCTGGCTGAGGCCAAAGATTGCTGGAAATGGGGAAGCCAGCTCTTCCTTTTGGAGCTTTTGAAACCCTGAGCCTTTGCTGTGTGCAGTCAGCCTCAGCAGTAATCTGCTGCTGGCTTTGTTATGGAATCAGTCAGGTGAACCCCCACTGAACACATGGGCCCTTCTCCATCTCTCAGATGTGTGCATCACCCAGGGGACTGCAGTGCCCTCTCACTGCTGCTCCAGTTCCACTACATTTGTCACTAAAGGTGCCATGATATCAGAGCTAAGTCCACAAAGGTCAGATCCCACCCACATACAGCAAACAAATTTGTACCTTTGCCTCCTAATTACTCCTCTAACATGCTAAAAAGAAACTCCTATTGAGAAAAGTGGATCTGAAGCAGCACAGAGTTTAGTGCTGAGAAGCACTTGGCAGTGTGTTAGCTTGGTCACCCAAAGACTTATCAAAATCTCAACAAGGAAATCTAATTGCAGCATGATTAATGCCAGTCATTCACCACTCACATGCTTCCAAGGATGATGTTTTTCCACCCTGGCATCTATAATATAGTTAATTCTGTGTGGCTAAAAGGCAGAAGCAGGAATGCACAGGGCCAGATGGGAGCAGAGGAGTGCAGGGTGTGAGTTGTCTATGAAATGGAGATGATTATAGGCAGTGCAATTAGCAATCTGTGTATCTGCCTGTCTATGGCTCCCCAGATCAGAACACACTCATATTGTTTCAGTGCTGAGGAACATTTATTTGCTATTGCAAGAGGATATGGAGCAAAACCCTCCAAATATTCCTACCCTGAAAACATTTATCAATTAGCAGCAGAAGAGAACCCTACCAACAGGGTGATGCCACAATGAAGACTACAGCAAGAACCTGTCCCACACCCACCCTCCGTTGAATAATTTTCCTCTCAGATTTGAGAGTGCACGAACATTACAGTCACCTGCAGTGAAAAGATTCCTTTAATTCAAGCTGAAGTCAGGGAGTTACAACACTGCACAATTTTTCCCCATCTTGTCTCAATCAGATCCATTTCCATCATTTCACTTGTGCCCAAGAGCTGCTTTCTCTGCAAACAGGCAGAATTCTCACCTTGACTGAGCACAAATCCGTGACAATACCCAAATCAAAGAGGCTACAAAAGGGAAGATGGGAGGATTTGGTTCTTCTGGACTGATGATCCAAATTGATTTTAACACCACTCAGAGAGCATTAGCTTGGGTCTGGCTTTTCAAGAAGGCTTGAAAAGCCTTCAGCAAGTTCATGGCAAGAGCTGAAGTAATGATGGGATTGTTGACACCTCTGAAAGTGCTTTCTGAACTGGCAAAAACTCAGATGCACAAAAAACCCAAACATAAAAACAAGCCAAAAAAAGGTCCAGAAGAGTTAAGGCAGGAAATGTGATTAAATCCTCTGTATTGCCTTCATCACTTATTTTTTCAATCTTCAGGATTTCAGTGCACAAAAATCTCAGAGGAATGCTACTCCTTTTCTGTATCTGTTCTAAATATGGCCCTTTTTTTTTCTCATGGAATTTAATATATTCCTAACATGAAACATTTAATGCCTGTTGCACAAATGTCTAATAAAATTCAACCCTGTGGCTCTTTTACTGTCAAGCTAAATAGGATCCATTTGAAACAAACGTGCAGCTTTAAAATTTCCTCATCTGAATGCTCCTGTCTTTGAAGGCAGCAATTCTCCCATCCCCTACAGATCAGCAGGGATGTAGAGGAGCAGTAGGTAGGAATATTTTAGCTTTGGTTTTGTTTTGCCATCCCAGGGTTTTAGATGGCAGAGCTGTGCCCTTAGTGCACAGAGGAAAATGAAATCTTCCTTAGAGGCACTGATTTTAGCAGGTATTAAAAGTGTAAACAAACAGAAGAAGAAAAGCAGCCCCAGACATTTTCAAATGAAGGGGGAAAGGGGCTAAGATATGGCACAAAAGATAACTACTGCAAAGAAAAGTCTCTCTCTAAATTAGACCTCACATCACTCGGGGCAATCACTCTTTCCATAACACATGAGGAAGGTCTCAGTCTTTAAAGACAGCTGTTGGTTTTAACTTCTGTTCAGCAGTCACCCTGGAGAAAATCAGTGGGCTGGTTTTCCTGGGACTTTTTCCTGCCCTCTAAATCTGTAAGGATAGAGAAGCCTCCCAGGAAGGTGCCATTAGCTTTCAGGATGGCATTTCTGGAAGGCAGAATTGTCAGAGCACTTGCTCTGTGGTGGCCTCTGTTCCAGCACTCACAGAGGTGTGTAAATAAAGAGCTGCATTTAATATACTGATTCTCTGCTGTCTCCTCCACAGGGAAGCTGATCTGCACAGCTCATGTTTCTTTAACATGCAGCAGCACATCCTCTTGTACACAATATCCAGAAGAGACACCTCCACTTTCTGAATAATGAAGCATCTTTTTATTTTGAAAGAGAAAAAAAAATCTGATGATAAAAGCACCTGCTGCAGGTAATAATGGGTTTAAGAGATTATGTGATTAAGCATGTAAATGCAGTTTTACAGGTGGAAAATAGACTAATATGATTTAACTGGGACATTTAGAGAGAGAAAAGGAGGTTATTAAACCTTCATTTTGCTAAATGTGTAGGTAAGGAGTTTTAAACACAAAGAGGGAGAGAGAAGGATACTGTTCATGCAAGAACTTCAAACTCAGTCCTTCAGCTCAGCATGCAAACAAAGCTTATATCTAACTAAACATTTCTTTTAACTGAATAATGATATAAAAGCATTAATTCAGGCTTCTAATTAATTTTCCAACAGAAATTATAATTATATTTCTAACAATTAGCTTTTTTTTTTTGAAAACATGTTTTAGCCACTTCATTCTTATGCAGCATAAAAACAAGAACTGAGAGCAGAAAATAAGTGAATAAACCAAAAAGTCCTCAACGCTGCAAAACACGGGATGAAAAGGACAATGGTAACTTGCAGTGGCTTGCAGAGCCTTGTGGGTTTTAATTGGGTAGCAAAGAATTCTGCACCACCAGCTAGCAACCACATGATCCCTCACATCCTTGTTCTGCCAGTGGCCATTTCTGTGGAATTCCTGCAAACTGAGGCCACCCCTGAGCAGGAGGTCTGTGTTACATCTCCCCCTGTGAGGACACAGTGGCAGCCCCCTGAGGCATAGACTGCTGTGCCAACAATAGTTGCTTAGCTCAGAAATAAAAATCTGAATCACAAATACATCTTTGGGCACATCCTATATGGCCTAGGCATCACTGCACAGCAGCACCTGTATCTTAAAATCCCTCACATTTACAGCCAGCAGGTTGTGCAGGTGACCTTTGGCAGAGCTCAGCTGTGAGCAGCTCAGGAACACAAACCCAGCTCCTTGCAAGAAGTCCAGAGTGTTGCCTTTCACCATCACCAGTGGTGGTCCCTGAGAGGTGGGGGTCTGACAGACCCTGCACACCACAGCTGCTCCACAGACCTTATTCCAGCCCTTCCTGGCCCTTTTCCCAGCACACAGGAGCCTTGAGCAAGACACATCTGAGCATTTGATGGCCAGCACAGAGCACATCTGTTATTTCCTTTGCCTCTTATAACAGGGATGTGCTCTCAGTGCTCACACTGCTCAGCAAAACGTGATCCCTTTACACTGAGGTGTTTTAAAAACTATCCAAGCTCCAAAGCTGTCAGATATCTCTATGCAACCACAACTCTGCTATCACCATGCCCTGGTAATTTAGGGTGGAATGGTACCATTGCAAAATCCTTCTTGCTTAGTGATTTATAAAGTCCTAATGCAGAACAGCATCAACCTTCAATGCCTGTCCCTAGAATTCTCCCTAATATTTATTCTGCTGTTTTGTCTACCTGAACTTTTTTTTTCCTTTTCTAATAGGAAAGTGTTTAAACAGCTCTTTCAGGTATTGATTAGGCTGGTACTCAAAGAAGAAGGGAAGTGATTGATGAATATACCTGTTCATTTAAAGCAGGTCTGAGGCAGCAGTGAAATTAGTTGCTGACTTAAGTAAATTGGTTACAAAATTATGCTCATGTAAGTAGCAAATAAAGTGTTTCTGCTGTGCAGTCAGAAAGTCAACTTTGGATGCTCCCAACAAACAAGAAGAAATTCTGTGTGTGACTTCTTTACAGCAACTTAGATCAGTGTCAGACTGGTGGATTTATGCAGAAAATACACAGTTAAGACTTGAAAGCCCACTGCATTTTTAGCCAGTGATAAATCATCCCATGCAGAATTTGTGAGGCTGCTACTTCTGAAACTGAATGGGGAACTTACACTTTTTCCTTTTTAAATACACATCAAGGCTAGAAGGAGTTACAGTGCTACACACACAATGAAACCTGCTCCAAGCACCTTGACACATTGATAAGTCAGAAATTACCTTTGAAAGACTTTTTTTAAAAAGCCTGTCTTGATTGTGCTTTGTTTTTAATGGAGGTACAGCAGAAATGCTTCCACAGCTTTGGAAACTGCTTCAGCAGGCACAAAAATTCAGATGTCTTGAAGGACAGAGAGTAGGAATGCTGCTTGACTCCAAGGGAAGGAAGGCTGGCCCATGCTTACAGCACTTTTTGGGAGGCTTTGCAGAGGAAGGAGCCCCCCACCCAAACTCTGGCAGTTCTGGGCAAGCACTGAAGATGCTGCTCAGCCTGCAGGACTGGGAAGAGCTGCTCCAAGAGCCCTCCCACTCCTGTGCACCTGGAGCATCCAGCACCAGCCCCTGCCAGGGAGGAGACAAGGCTGGACAAGGGCTGTGTCCCCAAAGAGCAGCTTCTCTGTCCCCACCAGCCAGGATGTGATATAGGAATATAAAAAACACCAACTGCAGTCTGCATAATACTTCTGTGATTTTGCATCACTTCATGTTTGAGGTCCCTTTCTCCAAATCAGAAGCAAGTGGTCCAGCACACATCCAGAATAAATATTTAAAGCACAAGGGAGAAGAAAAGCTCCCTTGTCTTTCTTTGCCAATCTCTTCATCTTTCAGCATCACTAACAGGCCTGCTGTTTACAGAGTAGTGGCAAAGCCTGATTAGGGATGCATCTTTAAAAAAAAATAACGTGGGGAAAAAAAGGAGCAGATATCCTTGAGATCAGATGATTCCCCAAAATGTTTGATCCCTCAGATCAAATGCAGTGTTTTTCCCCCACTGTGCCTCTGAGTGAGCATCTGCACAGATTACTTGCAGGTACCACAGACCTTAGAACTCCTGATCACAGTCACGGGAGAATCACTGCAGAAAGGAACAAACATTGTCCATTAAAAGACAGCCTTGAGTTGTTTTTGCCAGTTTTCTTGCTTTAGGCTAATACTTTGGTGTTCATTCAAACCACTGAAGTCTCTTATCAGGGACAGCACAGCACAGAACTTGAAATGGAAAACACAGGCAATCTGAGTTTCCTTAGAAAATATTAGAAGACTAACTTTGAAATGCCTTAATTTTAAATTTCTTCCTTTTCACAATTATCTTTCCTTAAAAGCAAAACGATGTCAGTAAAGTAACAAAAGGGGGGGGAAACAGAGATGCAAGAAAAGGAAACTTTCAAAAAGCAGAAGAAAAGAAACTGGGATGAAAATATTACTTCCCTAGGGTTTCTATTCTGCTTTTTCCTATATATCACCCTAACTGCAGAATACGAAAATGATCTATTAATCACATTAAGCTTAACCATCTATTAAAAAGTATTTTAATATCACCTGTCTCTCAAAACATAAAAATCTCCTGACAGCCATATCATTTTCCTGACTTGCTGCTCCTTTTTCATGAAATGAGGTTTATGCTGAAGGAAACCCAGGAGTAAATGAAGGTCTGTATCATCATATTCCCAAACTTTGGTAACCTGGAGTCACTAGGGATGGAATGCAATGGTGAGGATTAGCATTCCAGCAGAGCACACTGGGTTTTTTCCTTTCTCCCCATGAGTGAAGGCTCAGCAGAGCCCTCAAGGAGGGCCAGGGTACCTCACCCATGGGCTCCTTTCTTGGTGTGCCTGTTGTGATAATTGATGAAAGATTCATTTTAATCACAAAAGCATTGGCGTTTATATATACCAGAATACTGAGGTCTGAAGTGAAGCATGAACACTAGATAGAGGAAAATATATGATCAAATCATTCTGTTTTAAATCCCCCTGTTATGAATATTATGTTTTCTAAATAAGTTGTATCTACTACCAGTTTGCAAAATCAGACTTTCTGATAGACTGATAGATTTTGCAAAATCAAACTCCCTGCCTTTGTGTGATCAGTGCTGCCTATCTACAAAGCCCAGACTTCCCAATTTTTGCTGGTTTTTATCTACCAAGGCCAGATGGTTATCTATGAGACTTGACTATAACCCAGAGACTTTACAGATGTTTATTCGACCACCTGACAAAATTATGGCAGCAAAAAAACAACAATTATTGATTACAATGAGAGACCATACTATAAGAGGAGGCTGCAAACCAAGAGCATGGAGTGGGGGTGACCCCTCACATTCCCCAGTGCTGCACTGCTCTGTCTATATAAAATAAAGCAATCTAAATGTTGATGAATACTGAGACTTTTTGTTTCTCATTTATAACCCTGTCAACCTCCCAGCTGTCCTTGCCAGATCAGAGCAGTGGGACACACATCTAAAAATATAAAAATCTCTGGGAGATTTTTAGCTGCCAAGCTGTGCCAACAGTGCCACAGAGTGAGTGATCTCCTACACTTGTGTGACATCCAGCCACAGCTCAGTGTTTGACAGTAAGAGGTGGAGAAATCCAAGTGCCTCTTGTTTAACATGCCTCAAGGTGCAAAATCACTGGCCAACAACCCAAAGGAATCTCACCTTTTAAACTCTCCTTTTGAACCCATTTCAGTTTTCAGGTAACCAAGAAACTCATCTTCATTCGTCGCTGATTTTTTTTACAGCTGCCTCTAATCTCCCAACTTTCAGACTGAAAGTCATTTAAAAACAAATGAGCTTCCCTGCAGATAAAATTCAGTCTCTCTGAGCTTTCAAGATAATAAAACTAAAAGGCAATGTTAAGTTGAAAGGGGAGATGAAGAACAGGGGAAACCAGAAAGTCCCATAAAGTTCACAATTAAGCCTTAAGGCTAGAAGAAATGGACAGAGAGTAAATTTTCCTTTTCAATACTCTATTTTATGGAAGTGGGATGAGAGCAGCAGCAGAGCACAGTATCTCTGTCTTGTTAGCACTGTTCATATCCTCATGTGTTTTTGTATGTGTGTGTTTGTACTCCAGCTGGGCCTGGTGCCATCACCTATTAGATATTCACAGCTTCAGACTTCACAGCCAAGATTTTCAAAAGGCTCCAGTAGCTGGAGGTGCCTCCTGTGCTGAAACATCCTAAGGCAAGCAGCTTGGCAGCACTCTCAGTAAAAAGCTTTTTAAGGCCTCTCAGGCTGGGTACTCAAATAGCCTGGTCCTCATAATCATCAATTTGTGACAAAGGCTGGCAGTGGCACCAGGCACATTTCCACATATATAAACTGCTGATGGAGTTGCTTGGTGGCTTTGGTTGGACATTGCAGTAACATCTGATATCAAATACAGCATGCTTTGTAAACCTGCCTCTCTCTTCTCCACCCTGTACTTCAGCATTTTAATGAAACTGCTCCAGGAACTGCACCTCGTTTGTTTAATACCAAGCATTGAAAATAAATAACTTCATTTTTCTGCTGTTTTTACAGATTTTTACAGATTCTTACAGACTTGAAAAAGTTGCATGTGTCATACTCAGCATATGATTTTTGATCTTCTATAAATTTTCCCTCTTAACTTGAAGAAGTACCTTGGAAACAACTGCAGTTCAAGCATCCTTAATCATATTCTCTTCCCATGAAAATTCAGCAGTACAGCCTCCTCCTTGTTTAGCTCACAACACTTTACCCTCCTTTAAAATTGGCCTGCCAATGTCCCTCTCTGTGCCAGTTCAGCTGCCCTGGTCCCAGTGCCATGGAGGGAGCTGTTCCCCAGCACTCTGGGGGAACCACTCATCCTTTTTCACCCCACAGCCTCTGACAGCCTTAGCACATGTAAGAAAAAGACTCATTCATCAGACAAGATGACAGGCACTGGGTGACAAGCTGTCACTGATGTGGGGGAAAAAAAAAAAAAGCTATTTTATTGGGGAGGTGCAAGGTGCCTTTAATAAACAGAGAGAACAGGATGGAGGAAGGCTCTTGGGCAAGCAAATGAAAACAACCTGCCCAAGAAGAGGTTACATCTCTCAGCACATTCTGGGAAGCTTTGCATATATGCAAATGTCCCCCCTGAGCTTCTGCACATCAGCACAGTGTAAAACACATGATGACTCTGTAGGGGGACAGAAAAAATTAGGCCAGATGAGCTCTTGTACACACAGTTATTCCACAGGAGGGAAAGGGAGAACGTGGCAGTGCAGGGGTTGTGTGGGTGGGCTCCAGAGGCTGTGCCCAGGATCTCAGAGCAGCTGCACAGCAAGGAGGGGACCAGCAGAGGTGCTGCTGAGGGACTGTGAGGAACAGAAGACATTGGCACCTTGCTATGAAGCCAAACCCTCAGAATCCTGCCTTCTCTCCACACCTGAGTGATGTGAGGGCAGAAAACAAAATCCACACCAATTTTTGTGCTCCAGTACCTCAGTGTCACACATCACCAAGGTGTGACCTCTCAAAGGGCACCAGCATTAAAACACTGAAATAACAACTGTGGGTTGTCTTCAGCAGAGAGAAGGGAAATCAAAAACACTGTTCAACCTCCAACACAGCAGCCTCTTCTGCCTCTGCTACAACCCCCAAGCTGAAAAATACCCTGTCCCCTCTGAGGAGGAAGATCCATATGCAGCAAGATGAGTGCATCACCTCTTGCAGAGCAGTGATTCCCAAGGGGGGCTGAGGGCTCTGTGATCCTGTTTGCTCATCACAGGAACAGCAAAGATTCACCAGAAAGATCCCATTAGCCTCATCTCACAGCAGAGCCTCAAAGCTGCCCTAAAGGCACAGCCTGCCCACAAACAGCATTCCTTAGCAAGATCCAGGCACTTTGAAAGGTTTCACTGTTGTCAACAAAGATTTGCAAACTGAACTTCATTTTCCCAGTCTAAATGGAATGAATGAAAATAAAACGTGGGATAGAATCACCCTCAGTTCACTGGCCCACACCATAAATATCTGGTGCTCACCCTCACCTCTTTCTGTCCAAAAGAATTCACAGCAGAGTGCTCCAGGATGTCTCTCAGCATTGTCTGACTGCACTTCAGTCTCTCAGAAATTCGTGACCATATTTAAAAGATCAAAGTGTTTTCAGCCACGCTGCCTTCAGTCAATTAAATACATATTTTCAGAAATATGAAAAATGTAATTACTTGCATTGGATCAGCCAACTCAGCACACTAGTTCTGGATTATCCCATCTTTCTCTAAAGAGAGAAAAAACACAAATACCCAGCAGAATTCCCAGTCTGGGCCCAAATTCCAAGCAGAATTGGGAGAGGGGTCAGAGGAAGCATTATGATAAAGAATTGCTACATCATTTGGGAGAGCAGAACTGCAGGATTTGCCATCTGCAGCCATTTTCAGGAGTGACAGAGACAGCACCTCCACCTTTATCAGCTGGAGCCAGAAACAGCCAAGGAAGCACTTTGGGCTTTTTTTCTGCTGCTCTTGGAGAATAAGGTGAGCCCTAATCAGCAAGGCATGAAGCTGAGCTCACTTACAAGAAATGCTGGCAAAGGTCAAAATTCTCTCAGCTTTGCAGGAAAGTCCTGCAACAGTTTTGATCAAGATGGTGAAGCACAGAGTGAGTTAACAAGCAGCCAAACAGCCCAAACAGCCTGATCCTGTGCTTATGGAACCTTACATTACCTAATCTAACTATAAAATATTTAGCAGTTTAAAATTCAGTCATGTCAGCTGGAGTCTAATTTCTCTTTCCCCTGTGGATTCCAAGTGTCTTTTTGAAGCTTTTTGGCATTAAAAAAGCAGAGGGTGGGAAAAAAAAAAAAAAAGAGAAGAAAGCAGAGTTTACAGTAGGACTTCTGTACTTTCCATGGAGCTTTGTGCTAATAAATGGGTGGTGGGTTGGGGGTTTTATTGAAAGGATAAAAGTGAGAATTAGGGTAACACATACAGCACCTAAAACTGTCAAAATGGATATTATTAATTGGTTCATCTCCAAGAATGAACATTATATACAAGACATAGGCAGAAACAAAAATTTTCATTCCGTAAATTTTGCAATTCACACTTGCTTTCATTTGTTATTGAGAGGGAAAAAAAGAAAAAAACCCAAACCCTCAGCCAAATAACCCCCAAAACAGAGCAAATAATTCCATAATCTAGAATAGTAATCACTGACTTGAGAGGTGGCAGAGATGAGTGCAAATCCCACTTCTGAATCATTTCAGCCTAAGCTCTGTGACATTTCACAGTTATTTAAATGTATGGCTCAGAAACAGAAAAGCCATGACCAAAAAACATCCCTGACAAAGCAGAAAATTCACAGCAGCTTGGCCTGGTGGTTAAACCACACACCTACAGGTGTGTTTGACAAATCCTCTGCAACAGCTTTTCAAAGATTACTGCTCTGCCTTGTCAAGATAGTTGTGACATTTTCCTGAAGAAGTTGTCACTTTTTGAAACCAGAGTTACAGGTGGTTGAGAAATGTAAAGAACAGGACAAGAAAGGAGTTTGTGGCCTTAATAGGAAAAAACAACAAAAAAAATATGGAAAGCAATGAATCAACAGCAATGAATTTTAATTAATGTGCTTAAATTCCACAATTTACCTTGTGCCCTGTGAAAAGAGGGCCTGAAAACAAAAAAGCTCAAAGAATTCTGGAACACTATTCTGATACAAGGATCACCAGAAGCTACTCAAAGGCCTCCTTACATCCTGCTTAGGTTACAACACAAATTAAAAATTGCTGTCAGTATTAAAATTATTCATAATTTTTTTCCCTAATAATATTAATATAATAGACCAGTTGAGCACAAACAAATAAGTTTTAAATTAGGAAGTGGTACATCAGGCTTTTATGTCCTCCAACACTCAAGGCAGTTCTCCAATTCAGCATAAATCTATCTTAGAACTAAATTCATGACCCTTCTATTGTTGGATTTTCCTTGTTGTATTAAGAAATGTAAATTTGTTTTCATCAAAGCACCAATCAGTTTTTTATTTCTTCAAGCATGTGTTGAATTACAGCCCCTTTTGCACTTTGATTTTGATTTCTGCTGGCCAGTTCAAAGAGCAGGCATTGGAAGAGAAAGATGGGGAAATAAAATGGCAAAGTCAAGCACTTCCAGCTATGATATACAACAGATGTCAAACTCTGCAATGCATATCACACTGCTAATCAAGGTTTGCTAGGATGATTAGAGGAAATCACCATTTGAAGTAAATAAAATAATTTGCTAAAATCTATGTCACCTCATGAAGATGCAGACATTCCCATATTTTTGCAATTGCTTCTTAGCAAGGAAAGAAATACTAATTTTACTGGGGGGAAAAGAGATATTAAGAGCTCAATCTTAAACAAGGCTTGTGCTCTGGGAAATTGAAAACATCAAAATTCAGCTCTTGTTCCTGTGACACAAAGAAGAACAAGAATCTTTCATCCGAAACAGTAAAGACTAAGAAACTGCAAAAAGATATTTGGGAAGAGAGGAAGATGCCATGTTTGAAACAAAAGCTTTTGTTCTTAAAAGACAACAGATGAGAGTTAATTGCTTCATAATGGAGAAAGTATTGAAGTATGAAAACAATCTGTATTTTGGAGAACTGTTCTATGTCCACAAGTTAAGAGTTCATTACTAATGTTTTATTCATTTCTTTTAACAACACTGCACTGAATTCCTACAGTGATTCATCAGCTTGCATCAGATCTCCTTGAATTTCAGCAGATCCTGGTTCCATTCTGGAAGTGTTGGAAGCAGATAACAAAACAAGTGTTTGGATACAGCTGCTTGATAAACCAAGCTAATGAAACAGCCTCTTCCCTGCACCTGCAAAAGGCACTAAAATAAACAAAAACAGGCATCAGGAACTTCTAACCACAAAATCAGGAGCAGCCATTGTCTGGTTTTCTTACAGATTAAAAAAAAAAGTGCCCCAGGTTCCTGCAGGCATTAACACAGAGAAAGTCAGCCATAAAGCCACATTTTATGGCATCATTAAATTGGCCAGAAACAACAGGTTTACCATGGTTAGTACTAGACATACTCTTAAAAAGTAAGCACACACACAGACACAGAGTTTGTATTTGGAAAATGTAAGACCTGTAATAAAACAATAATTCTTGGCTCCTTTCTGGAGGTCTCCTTGCCCCTTTCCAGAGGTGACCTTGGAAAGAAAACACAGAGATTTCTCCTCTCAGCCTGGATTCCCCAGACATCCCCCCTAAGTCTTGGTGTGCCCTCTCCCACCACAGCTCCCCATTTGCCCAGCTGCATCTGTCCTGTGGTTCTTGGGCACCTCTGGCAGCAATCTCAGTAAAATAAGCTGCTGATACCCACAGGGAGTTCAGAGTGCTGAGCAATGGCCCTTGGAGGCAATTTTGCCTCTGTTATTTCTGTGCTTTATCACAGGACTAGGCACTTCAGCAATTATTCACAATATGGAATGTCCATATCCACAGACCAAGCTCATCACAGTCCTTCCTTACTGAAAGGCTTCCATGTAAATATCTTCAATTGCTGTGGCCATTGGAAACCTCAGTTCATCCAAAATTCATCACTATAGGCAAATGATTCCAGATGTTCCTCCCCACACTTCACTAGCTGAAGCCTACTTTGGGTGCCTGTTCCAGAAGCATGGAAATCCTAACCTAAAGTTTCCTTTAAAGTAAAATTTGCTAGCCTGGCATGTTGTTTATTTATCAAAGGAGATGAAACTGTTTCCATATTTCCCTAAAATAAATGTGCCAGGGAGTACTGAGTTAGTTTAACTAATGTTGCCTTGGGTTTGACCTGCCTGCCAGCTGCACAGCAGTTCATAAACTGCCAGACCACACCTCATCTCCAGCAAAAACTGAATTCTAGCATCAGCAAGTATTCTCAGTGCAGAGACTGCATGGACCTTCAAAACCCCAATGCCTGGAAAATTCTGCTAAACTAGCAGAAAACACCCTGGCTACCTGTGAGAAAATGGGAGCTAATTTACATGTAAACCCATGTAACACAGTGTTCATTCTCCAGGCCTGACTCACACTGATAAGCTGTTAGCCCAAATAAGGGGAGGAGGAATCTTATTTTTTAACATAAAATTAGCTATTGAACATCCTGCTGGTTCACTCTGTGCCTGATCTGAGCTCTCTGGCTCAGTGATATGGAAAGGAGCAGGAGCAGAGAGCAGCCCTGGAGGCTCACAGGGTGTTTCCCTCCTGAAACAGAGGAGGGTTTGGAGCCAGGAGGATATCACACATTGAGGAAGGGAAGAGGTGAAGCCAGCCACACCAGCTAGGAAAAGGAGCTTCTGGCTGCCCAGAGGGATTGGCCATTTCTGCACAATCCATGGGTTACACCTGTGTTTATCCCAGGGCACGGATTCTCCAGGGAGAGGAGCTGGAGGGTGTCCCAGGAGTGACCCCTGGACTGGTGAGTGCCCTCCTGCCATCACCCAGCTTGGCCAAAATCCCATCACTGGGAACAGTGATCCCTGATGCTAATTAGCCCCAGTTATCTCTAACATGAGACTGTTCCTCAATAATGTGTCAGTTATTTGTCTTTAGGAACAAAGCCTTGGAAAACATCATCGTGACCACTCATAGGTTGTTTCAAATCTCTCACTTTTTCTCCTTTTCTACACTTCCAGGCACTGGGTTTTTTTCCAGGCCTATATTTTTGTTTTAATGGCTGCTGCTAGAGGTGTCACACCTCACCTATTACTGTGCATCCCAGGTGGAATTCATTTCTCCAGCTCACACTGACTGTAGTGCTGTGAATAACTCATCTTCTGTATCTGTGGGAAATCTGAAAACTATGATGGACCCAAGACAAATGTGTTTGGTTTTGTTTCCCATTTTGCAAACCCCTGCAAAAACTTCTTGATTTCCTTTACATTCATTTAAGTCATATATACTGTTTTATCTTTACAATATTTTTCATTGTTTGAAGCAGTTGTTTCTAACATCCCCCCCAAAAAAAGTTAGAATGTTGAGGAGAAAATATTGAAAGCTGAACTATACTTTAAGTATTATTCTAAAAATAACATCATAGAGTTAAGCATGACTTCTCTCCACAAAGTTTCATACAATGGTATTTTCATATCCTTCTCTGCTAGGACTATAACTGTCCCTCAGAAAAACTAATTAAGCCCAAACAATACAAAACAAAATCCTGTGTCATGTTCAAGGAACCTGCTGGGACCTATCTGAGCTACTGTAAGATAATTTAATGAGTACTCATTAAATTAACATCTACCCCCACAGCAAGTTCAGCAGTGAGACATATAAGCAGAAGAGCTTTAAATGGCTTTTCCTGCTCTTGGGGCTCCTGCTGTCTCATCTGGTTCAGGCAGCTCTGATTCTGTGCCTCCACACTCTGGGGAAGCCCAGGCTGGCTGCAAAACAGCTTCACAAGACTTCATTTTTACTGTAAATTTCCAGCATTTAGGGGAAAAGAAGAGCTATTAGCCTGGAGCAGAGCTGCCTGAGGAACTCCAGCTGTTTCCCCAAGGGAGGTGAGCACAGAGTTGCACAGTCAGGGCTCCCCTGCCCTGAACTCATCCTTGGGGTGTCACCAACCCAAGGCAGGATGCTGCCTCAGCCACTCTGCAAGCTTCCCTTGTCCTGGTTAATCCTTGATTTCCCAAATGCAGGATGTTGGTGGAAGGTGGAAGGAGGGGAAAGCTCCTTGCTGGCTTGTAAGAGCCCTTGCCCTGTAAATGGCTTTTGTCTTACAGAGCCAGGCTGAAGCCAGAGGGATAAAACTGAGACAGGGTTTGTCTTACAGTGGGTTTCATGGGCTGCCCACTAATTACAAATAAATAAACAAATAAACAACTATTTTCCTTCCCTAGCAGGTGATTGAGATGCACTGGTAGAGCCCTGTGGAGATCAATAGGGATGTGTCAATGTTTTATAGCAGTGCTTAGATGGACACAAAGAAATCTCAGCCAGGTTTTGTGCTGACTCACATGCCCTGGGTAAAATGGAGATAACTTTCCTTTGAACTCAGAAGAGGGTTGTTTTCACAGCCTGCCATGCTGTTTGCTGTCTGGATAATGTGCTTGGTTCAAAAGGCATCCACAGACACCAGGCACTGCGAAAAGGCAAACTGCTTGATACATTTTTAATATTAAGGTACTACAAGACAAGTTACCACTGTTCAGCATCACCCAGTAGCAAACAGTATCAGCACAATGCTTGAGGAATATAATGGCATATTAGGAGAGACCATCACTATGTTAAGGACACTCACTCTCTTTTACAAACACCTCATCTGGGCTCACACTGACTCTAGTCTGTCAAAGGAGCATCCAAAATTAAATTTATTCACATGCACACAATGATACTGATATTGAACTGTTTAAAGAGACAGTATGTGTCAAAGAGCTGCAGGACAAACTGAGTAGTAATGGTTAGAAAAGCACTTCCCAAATGCCCTACAAGTCCTTGGCTTCTGGAGAGCCTAGAAGGAGAAAAAACCAACAGCTGATGAACCTTGTTTAAGTTTTTTCATACCCAAAACAATTCAAGGGACTGCATTGTTGAGCTGGCAAGGAGTTTGTTCCCAGCTGCTGGGCCCTCAAGTCTGGGTCCAGCTGCCAGATTTCTGCATTCAAACTGTGGGACACACCTGGGGACTGTGCTGCTGTCAGCCTCAGAGGGGAACCCTGCCAGGGAAAAAAGGAATCATTCCAGAGAAACACTCCTGGACAGGTACCTGCCCTTACCAAACCCCTCTCACAGACAGGATTTCAGCTTTTCCTCTGCCAGATTTTCAGAGGCTGAGCTGGAACCATTTGGGAAATAATGCCTGGGGCAGTCTTGCTAAGAACAAACAGATCCTCTGAGCACAACCAGGACACAGCAGAACAGCACAGGGAAACCAAGGAACAAAACTCTGCTGTGAAATTGTGTAGACAGCACTTATCAAAGTCTCAACAACACTTTTATTGCTGCTTACAGTAGGAATAAAGTAGTGACTTCCCAAATGATTCTCTCAGAGAACACAGATGAAGACATTTCTATCCTATAATGAGAATTTGAGGGTGGAGGGATTTTTTTTTTTTTTCTGGAAATTAGAGAATATTATATCTCCCCTAGAGTGACAGGAGATAAAATATCTGTGGACCTGCGAACCACAAAAGGTTGTAAACAAGAGATAAGAATAATCTTTCCTCCCTACAAAATGTGATGGTTTCCTCTTGTTTGTTTTGCCACAACATGGCAGTCCTGTGTTACCATTGGAATGACTTTTGCAGCTGCATGTGCTTGGCTTGGTGATTTTCAGAGCCCTGACCCTAGGGGTAAGCTAACCCTAGGCAGAGCAGTAAAAGCAATGTTGGCTGAGGCTGGTGGCAAGCAGGGAGGTGGGGAGGGAACCATGTTGTGGCAGCCCTGTGTTCCCCTTTTTGTTCCTCCCTACAAAATGTTTGTTTTGCTCTAATGCTGTGTTTGATCCTGGGACATTTACCAGGTTTCTGTGTAGCCAAGCTTCTTACAAGGCTGTGGAAGCAGAGACTCTGATGCCTGGATTGCTTTGTGATAATGCTGCAGCATTCAGGCTTTTGCTACTGTTAAATCTACTTTTATGAGTGGGGCATAAATTTTGATGTGGTGAAGCAGGATTGTACCCAACAGCCAGAAGCCATGCCCACAAACATGGCTTAGGGTGAAGAGCAAATCAGTCTGTTTAAATAAAGCTCACTGTGACAGAGAGGGGCTGCTCTGTGACTGACCACTCCTTCTGGTCTGAAGAGCTGAGCTACTGTAGCCCTTGGGAAAATATTGTTTCACTGATTTCTACATGAGTTATTAGTTTTAACGAAGACCCATTATATTTAACAAAGACCCAAAACGATATTTTCTGCTCATATTTAGTATAAGACAACAGCAGCAGGCATCAACTAGCCCAGCTTATCCTAAATGCTCCTTCAAAACTCAGTGGAGTTGCTTAAAAGCAACTCTTCAGCTTAAAAGAAATGGACATTTCCAGGCTAGATGCCTCTCACCCATATACAGAGTTTCCATCCAGTGTAGTGTCCCAAACCCCTGCCTCAGTCGAGTGCTAGAAGAAGGCAGCATTGGTTTCTACCCACCCTGCAATCTCCATTGTCCTGCTAGTCCAAGCCCCAGGCTGATGACAGCAAAACCTCAAAGTCCCAGATCCGAATGTGCCCAGACCTGTCAGCCCCTGCCACCTCACCCTACCAGGTACTACACCAGCCAACAGTATCAGTCACCAACAGGAGTGTCTGGGTTTGGCACTTTCTGTCCTTTACCCAAAATCTAAATCCTATCCAAGAGCTCTTCCCAGTCCTAAATCCAATCGTTGTCTAAGGCAAATCAATGCCTCTAAGGCCAAACCCCACTTTCAACCACATTGTCCCCAAGAAGGAGCAAATCCTGCCTGTCCAACACCAAAGCTAAGCTGGTTCCTCATCTTAATTGGTAGAGTTCTGTCACAGGCACACTTCTGCTGATTCTTTATCTCAGAATTTCTCCTCCTGCCTCAGGAATTCATAGACACAGAGGAGTTCATTGCCTTCACCAGCTGTGAAGGAACATGAATTACTTCCAAAAAAGAGAAAGGCGTGGGCTGAACAGTAGGAAGCATCCTGTTCTCTAATGGGTATTTCCATTCAGCTGCTGAATCAGGGAACACTTTCAGATTAATTCTGCCACTGTTTGGAACACACATCTTAAATGATATTGATTTCCAAGAAGATGAGCTAATTTGTTGAATACTTTGCCACTTACAGTGTTTTACATGGAGTTGTCTCATCATCTTTCCTGTGGCATTTGGAAAGCCACATTCTGGAGAAACAAGCTCCCAGGGAACACGTGAGTGCTGGGCCACCTTCCATCCTTCAGCTACAGCCAAGGAACACTTGGTCATGAATCTGTCTTTGTGATGTTTGCACTGACTGCACAGCCAGATGGATGCTCACAGTTATCACCTCTGAGGGACTCACAGCAGCACACATCCTTCAGATGCCTGACACATCAGAGACCAGCAGAGCCCAGTGCTCCTGTGTGCTGCAAGTGAGGCAGCTGAAGCACAGGCCATGCCTGGTGTCACCCTTCATTGCCCTTTGCAGAGCAGTCCTGACATGGCAAATGAGGGGTTGTAGCTCTCAGCTATGGGCAAATCCCCTGAAGCCAAGATGCAGAGCATGGAGCTAAAGACATTTAAAGTCTTTCTGCACAGCAAAGCCATACCTGACAAAGCAAAGGCCCAGGAAGCAAGCACTGCCTCAAGAGTTACAGTTCTGGCCAAAAAACGCCTCCAGAGCGTGGAATAGAA
This sequence comes from Oenanthe melanoleuca, assembly GCF_029582105.1. Lineage (NCBI taxonomy): Eukaryota > Metazoa > Chordata > Aves > Passeriformes > Muscicapidae > Oenanthe > Oenanthe melanoleuca. Next base: position 5,779,559 of record NC_079349.1, read on the forward strand.
ACCTCCCAAATCTTTCTTCAACAGAAATAGCTGCTGCTGTGAGGGATCCACTAAAGGAAGATACAATTTCAAGGCTACTGGCAGCCTTAGCCACAGCACATCTCTACAAAGCCTGACACGAACAGGGCTGTAATTCCAGTCCTGTCATCTCTGTCAGCCTGAGATGACTGCATTTCCAGCTGCACAGGGAATTCAGAAGTCACCCCCAGCATCTGCTTCTTGACTGTCAGGAGCCATCCAGCAAGAGGCCTTGCTGTTTGCAAGTTTCCTTACAATTTAATCTGGCTCAGGGCAAACAGATCAGCTCATTTTTTTTAATTAACCACTCTATGCACTGATGTGCCCAGGCCAATATAGTTGCTGATGGCAGCACACATCAGCAGCTCTGATTATTCTAACCTAGATGACAAGAATTGTGCTGTCAGAGGGTTTGCCCAAGAGGCAGCTGCATGGCTGGGCTCTGGGTTGGATGATACCTTGAACAGAAAAAACTTGCTCAGAAGAAAACATTTCCAAGTGACCTATAATGCAAATATGATCACTTCTCAGACAAAAGCATGCAAGAAAGCTCATAAAATATTGCTCTCCTCCTGGGCAGCTGCCTTTCTACACATAGTGCTTAAAGCAGCACAAGTGCACAGTCAGAGGCACGTTCCCAGGACCAATTGATTGGAAATGTGCTAAGACACAACGTCTGAATTGACCAAAAATCCATGTAATGCCATGACATTTTTTCCAGTAGGAAGGGATTACAAGAGTCAGAGGCCAGTTTTTATTTATACACACAGAGGCACACAGTGTGTGTGCACACGTACACCCACCACTGTAAAAGAGTCTCTCACAGCCCAAATTGAAAGATTAGTTCAGGCTTTCTTTAATGTGGCACAGACTCCTGACATTTCCTCTGTCAGTGTTATCATGCACTCTGGATTTGCTGCAAGCAGGAGCTGCCAAAACCCTTCTGCTCAAACTCTCCACACTTCCTTTTGCAATTGCTTCCAATCCCTCTTCCACACAGGACACAGACAGCTTGCCCCACAACCACAGCTGGACCTCAATCCAAGAGCCTAAAGGAAAGGGTTTTCCAGGCAAAGTAACAGATCAAACAGAAACAGAGCAAATCCCACAAAGAATTTATCTCTGCAGAGAATTTTCTGCCAGCAGCAACCTCCAGTTTATAAAAGGAAACATCTTGCTTGGATCAGCTTGGAAAGAGATGATCACAGCCTGGTGTCTGGGTTGTGCACTGTGCAGAACTTTTGGGACACTTAGCTTTCCACAAATATCTGTTTTCAGAGCAGACTTGACTTATGGCTTCATTGACAGTGGTGGGGAGAGTGAGCACCAGAGCCTGATCCCTGCAGGCACGAGGAGCCACAGGAATGCTGAAGGGTGAGGTGCTCACATGCACAAAGATGGGACAGAACACAAGGAGCAGGATGGCATCTTACAACCTTGAAAAAGGCACCATCCTACCACTAGCACCCTGTTCTCTTATTCAAGACCTTGCTCAAACATATCTTCATGATGCAAACCCCAGCATTGATGGTATAATGCCCCACACCGAATTTTTGGAAGTTAGCAGCACTTCTTGGCCAAGAACCAGTGATGCTGCACAAACATCTAAGTGACCCAAGGGCAGCTATCAGGGAAAATCAACACTAAAGGAGATGAAAATAGGTAACTATCAGCTACATGGAGGTAGACTCAAACTCTGAAAATTTCTTTTTACTACCAATGTAACTCCCAATTAGTCCTACTAATATTTTTATACTATTTCAAATATTCAAAATTCAGATACTTGCCCACAAGCTCTTCACTCAACTGATAGTATGATTAATTGGTATTCTCTATGCACCTCTAAGTGATAATTCCAGTTATAAATACCAACCTGCATTCTGTCACACTGAATTTGATATGCACCAGCGATCACATGAATTTGAAAGTGGTTTGTCTCAGCATCCATCATAATTTGGAGTCCTCAAAAAACATCCTATAAAACTTTTGCCATTTTGCCCTGAAATTTTTGGTAGCTGATACCTGTCTCCCTGCAATAAATGTATCAGCCATACTTTTCCTAATATTTTTTCCTGGTAAGTGCAGTGGTACAACAAGAACTGTAAAGTGATCTGTGCTTATCTTCCCCGGCTGTTGCAAAAATCAGGTCCTTCTGAAACATTCTGCAAGATGAAATTCAACACAAACTTGTGGGCTTAATTATATTACTTTGAATGGAGGTATTGATTGTAGCTAATTTTATCACCCATTTTGAGGGTTTGCTTGCTGGCTGGCTGTCACTTTGATAAATGGGAGCCAGTGGATATCTGAGGAGGGACTGATATTTATAGTTCAGAAAATATCACCACTAAGTTTACAACAAGAAATAGCCCCCCCCCCCCTTTACTAACAATCACAGGAGCAATTAGGTTTGATGAGGCACAGGAACACCTACTGTAAAGCAGATGGTCAGCTCAGAATGCCTGGTACCTCAAATGGCATTTTCCAACAGTCTTTACAGCTCAGGTGAGTTTGCCCCTTGCATGAGCAGCAGCTGCCACTTGGAATGTCAACAATACCCCACTGCAAAGGGCCTCAGGACAGCCAGGACAGTGACCAACCAAAGGCAGAGACACGAGATACAGATTGTTCCAGGAGCCAAATCCACAGTCTGGATTCCAGCATCAAACACTGAGGCTGTCTGCTCAGATTTGGGGAATTACTCTTTTTATTTTCATAACTGCAGGTAAAGTTTCTATGAATACAGAGGATCAGAGTCATCAAAAAGGATTTGTTAAAACATTTTACTCTATTATACAATGTGAACAAAAGTGCTGCAATCATGAGATTAATTTCAGGCACTCTATGCACTTGGGCCACCAAATCCTAGTATTAGGACTGTGTCTTATATTTAATCCAAATCTTTTCTTTGTAGACCATTATATTCAGCTCAATGTGTGTATCAAATCCACTTAATGATGTCCAACAGCTCTGACTGAAACTGCTAAATGAGAAAGGGGCCAGAAGGCACAGAGGTGGTGGCATAGTTGGAATGAAAATAACCACCTGATGATTGATTGGCCACAACTTTGTTTTTGAATGAAAGTTAATCATACATGTAACCATTGCCATTGCAAATATCACAAGGATTATCACTCTTATTACATGAGGATTATACTTATTATGATTCTTCTAGTCACAATAGCAGGATTCTCATCAGATGAGTCTCAGTTTTTCTGCCTTCCCTGACATTCTGGTCCTAATGAGCCATCTGGGTGACCTCCTTCTCCAACTGCCCTCACAGCAGCTTTTTAACATACAGAGCCAACAGCAAAGTGACTGCACAGAGCTTCTGCCAAAGGAAACAATGCAAAACCAAGTTGAACGAGCAAAAATCCTCACCAGCAATATCCCTACACGCTCTCAAGCTACCCAGTGCCTGGCACAACTCTTGCCACAGCCACCCCAGAGTGGTGTGTGCAGGCAGAGCATCTCTGGCAGTAGCAGCAAGCTGCAAGAACAGCAAGAACAGCAGCAGGGCAGGCAGGGAGCCCTCAGAAAAACCAGGCACAGCCATTCTACAGCCCAGCAAGGATCATCCACCGTGACAGACACAGACATGACAGCAGAGGACTGAGCTCAGGTGGAAAACATCAAGCAAAACAAAGGCAGGAGGGAGACAAGAGGGAAAAAATATTTTAAAAAGAGATAGGGAGAAGTGGGGGGAAAGAGCACTAAATGCAGAATGGTGAACTGAGGGAAAGCAAGTGAAAAACTACAGAGGAAAACAGAATGAAAAAATTAGTATCAGAAGAATAAAAAAAGCAAATTAAAAACAGGAGAAGAAATGACTAAAGGAAAGAATTAACGGGCCTAGTGCAATAGCTTTATTATTCTTTGAAAGCTCCTTTAGTATTAATAAAAGGGGAGATTAAGGGTGTTTCTTTCAACTATCAAATTTAAGAAATATTTCCTCCTACTGTCTTTCATTCCAAATCTAATTTCCCAAAACATTAAATCAGAACTAGGAAAGACTTTCATATAAGACTAAAGACATCATAAGGACTAAGACTAAAACTGGGATGAAGCCTGGAATAGGCATCAAATAGCAGCATCTTATATTAGGCATCAGGGTTTCTGAAGAGATTTTTGTTTTCTTGTTTATTTGCAGTTTAATATCAAATGGACTTTGAATTCTGAAAATAAAGGCAGTATATCCCACTTATGTTGAACTTGTATCTTCACCCTTCTGCCCCAGAAATGCAGCAGGAAGTCCAGAGTGTTGGACTAGTGGAATACTCCATAGTTTGACCCTTACTCATTTTCTGGGATGGCTCCTCTCCTTTTGGAGAGTCATTTTTGAAGACAAACTCCTCTGAAGCAATAGAAAGCATATCCATGACTGGAGAGTATAGGCCAGTCAATAAAATTAATGGTTGATATATTACAACAAATGAAATGCCAGAGTCCTGTGCTTACCACGTGAACATGCTCAGATTCATTAATAGGAACTGGTCGATTCCCTGAAGTACATGCTGGGATAACAGAGCAAATGCATTTGTACTGACAGTCACTGGTAAATGGCTAATCAATCCCTCAGTGCTGCTTAATTAGTGACTGCAGGAGACCCTTTTAATTGGCACCTGATACTTGATTCGAGTAGACAAATAAAGTGACACTCAGCCCTTTATTGCCAGTGAACCCTTTTTCCCCCTGTTAACTCCACTGTAGCCCCTGAAGAGCATTCCTGGAGACCAGAGTGAATTACCAGCTCCCTGTCACAGACCAGCCTGACACCCTGAAGTATTTTATCATGATTTCAGTGCTGATGTTGCATTGAAACACTGCATATGATCTGCTGGTTCTCAATATGGTTTATATGAATACAAGTTGCAGACTGTCACTGTTCAGAGAGTAGGTAGTTACAAGGAATGCATTGGTTACATTACAACTGGAATAATTTATTATTGAACAAGCAAGTTCAACAAGCACTATAAAAATCAATTTATAATTTTTATGCACTTCATCTAGGCTGAAAAATGGTTTTGTTCTCCACTACTTTCTGACTAGACCTCTTTGACAGAAAAAGGGGGAATAAAGCTTTTAAAATTGCAGTTCAGTCAGCAATGCACTCTGGAAATCGAGATTAAAGATGACAGCTTCCAGATGCATAAGTTATGCTTACTTTGTTTTATGGACCCAAGGCCACCACGGTGCCAGGCAGTCCCTTGGCAAAGAAAATCATCCAAAGGTTAAAGAAAGAAACACAGTTTGACAGAGTCAGCCAAAAACATAGGTGACTTGCATTAGCTGAAAAGCTATTCCACTTCTGTTTACTCCCTCAAATCACTGATTCACAAAAGGTAAGCTGGTGGTTATTAAAAGTTTCAAGAACAATGGCAGTTTTGGGGGAATTAAACAAGGAGCACTAAAATCTTCAGTGGCTGTACCTGCAATTGCTATGCAAGGCACAAACCACACACCTTCCCAGTAGCATGAAATCCAATTAATACAGTCCTGGGAAGACCCAGTGCTCCAGTTCTGATGAAGATTTAAAGGTGCAATGACAGATTGTAAGAGTTAGCTGGGACTCACACTCTTAAAGAGCTTGTTAATACTGGCAGGATTTACTTAGCACATGTCCAGCTGGTCAAGTTAAAGGGAGAGTTCATCATCCCTATGGACAGGAGGGTGTGATTTGCATTGTATCACCAGGCCAGGCAGAAGCAGGGACAGGCATTTGGCAAAAACCCATTCCAGCAAAGTTTATCCAGAGTGTGACACTAGGACATCAACCTCAGAAGGGGATCCCACCATCACACACCTCTGAGCTGTTCAGGGAGTAATAAATCTGTCACCAGATTGCCCTGCTCAAAGCCAGACCCAGCTCTGGATGCTCCTTGTGCTGTGCTGCATCTCCAGAATTAGGGGTCCAGGGGCTCCTGTCACCTCCCCTTAGCACATTGCTTCACATCACATGCACATTTCTTAAAAGGGCCTCTGAGTTATCCTTAGATATGATTAGCTTTGATGAAATGCCTCCTGTTCACAATCTGCACTTTGCCTTGTGATTTATCACTAAACCAGTTTATCATGTTACAATCAACCTCTAATACTTCACAGTCTGAACTGTTGTGCAGTTTAGAGTTACATTTTTGTACTGTTTCTATTTACTTCATTTTTATCATATTCAGCCTCTTGGAATCACACATCGTGGGAGGCTGGTGCACCAGCAGTGGAGAAGGGTGAGGAGCACAGTGCAAAGCCAGTCACACACAACATTTCCTGCTGGACAGGATCTGTGCTTTCTGCACTCAGCAAGGTCACAGTCCTGTGTTTGCCAGATGGCTCCTTAAGCCAGAGGGAAAGGGCACAAGAAGACACTGTTTGAAAGAAAAAGTAGCTCCACAAAAAACCCCAAACCTACTTTGCAGGTAAAGGAAGAAGTGTATGTGTTGGAGAAACTTTGAAGCCAGAAGCTGGTGGCAGATAATACACTCACACAAAAGTTCAGGCTTTGCAGGATCATTTATCACCTGTGACTGTGGCTTGCAGTGAGAAAAGTTCAATCTGTGTAAAGCATCAGCATTGCTTTCCCTCTGCACAGGAGGGTGAAACCTCTCAGGGAGTTTTAACAAAGGATTTTCAATGTTCTAACTATCAAACTATTCAATACAAACACATATTTCAGAGAGGCTTAAAACATGAAAGACATAGAGGAAGGCTCCAATTTGAATGAACCCTGCTATCCATAGGTTTCCTCTTATTCAAATCCACCATGCCTGTAGACTTCAATGTGGGAGCAAATACAGCTTCTCAAAGAAAGGGGAAGGAAGGGATACGATTATAGTTTAGACAATTTTGATTTCCTTGTTCACCACCAAAGACAACCCCAAATTTTTGTCTTAGAACATTTAACAGGGAACTTGGAGTTGGCCAACAGCAGCAGTTGAATAGGAAGCAAGAGAATTTCAAAGAACAGAAAAGTAAACAGGTTCTCTTTTAGAAGAAAGGCTATCACTTCAGAAACAAAGTGATATAAGAAGGTGTTGGAGAAAAACAAGTACAAGTGCATATATCTTTATTTTCAAGTAGAAATTTCTGTTTCCTATTCCAGCTCAGAAGCTGAACCTTTGTCACTGAAAGCAGAAAATTATGGTTTGAAAGCCTTGCTGCCTTGCCCAAGGAAATTACAGTTTGGCTGCTCTTTGGTCCTCCTTCTGAGGACCAAGACTCAGGTGGACACAAACATTAATGACACCTCAATTTCTGCTTATCACAACCAAGAGGATAAAGTTATCCTTGAAGGAGTCTCCCAGCTCAGTAGCTCCAGCCACAACAGAGATGAGAAAAATGAGCTCACTAAAGGGAAATACCTACAAAACACTACCAGAGTTATTCTGTGAAGAGCAGTGATTAGTCAAGACCCTTTAACTCACAGAATGAGACGTTTCTGCTGAAAGGCATCCAGCCAGGATGGAGGAACACAGCTCTCACCTCCTGGCTGCTTGATCAGCTACATCCAGAGCAGAGGGAACCTGTGTCCATTCAGCAGAGTGTCTCTGGCTCTGACAGTACAAACCTTCCAGCAGAGCCCTCACCACCACAGACACATCTGCCAGCCCCAGCCTCCTTGCAGATGACACAATTAGAGTTGGGCATTATTTAATCAGTGTCACTCCCAAACTTCACCTCTGCCTGCATCCTTTCCAAATCAGCCCAAGGGTTGTCTCTGCAGCTACACCATTTAGATGGCAATGGAGCAACACCTGAAGGAAGGCTTGAACAGTCTGAAAATGCAATTACTCCAAAGCTGGGCACGGAACTGTACAAATTTCTTCCCCATCAGATCAGAGAGAACTCTGCTTTCAGATTGTGCAAAGTAATTTCCTCAGCCCAGCCTTCCCCCAGCAGCACAGTGATGAAACCAGAGCTCCTGAGGGAACGTCTGCAGTGCAGTTGGAGGATGCAGCTCCAGGATGCACAGGCACGTGTCACAGCTTTCATCTGGCTGGCACAGGCTGGGAGCTTCAACACGGCATTTCTGAAACAAACCACTGCATTCCAGCTGGAGCTACAGATATTTTTTATTCAGCACCTTGGAGATGGCACCATCACAAGGCCCCTCAGGATCTGAGCTGTTTAGAGAACCAGCTGCAGGGATGCACCTCTTCGATCTCACCTCTAAATACCACGTTAAACTTTGAAGAGCAATGACAGACCAGCTCTGCTCTGACACTGAGACATTTCAGCTTTGAAATGCACTTTGCCCTGACAGCTTTAGCCAGGGAAGGCTGCAGAGGAGGAATGATGCTGCATACCAAGAGGGATTTGTCTGTCCCAGAAGTAGGGTCTATATAATTTAAAGTCATGCACACTTACGCTGCCTGCCTTTTGTTGTTATACTTTCCAAGGGCTTTTTAAATAGCTCCAAGAAACATTTAGGGGAAGAAAAATAGCCTGATATCTGGACTCTCCAAGATATTTTAGCATTAACAGATTAGAAAATTACCCAGGGAGGGTCAGAAATCATTCCCTAAGTAGTCTCAGAGGTAATGAAATAAAACCCACTGAAAGATAAATAGGAACATGAAGGCCTGAATATCACTATTTCTGCTTTAATCAGGTTCCTGAGAGATCTAAATCCACTAATGCTAAATAGCAATAAACAATAATAGCACTTACATGGACCTATTCAACTCTGAGGTGTTATAGGCACTCATTTATGAGTGCATAGCACATCAAAGAGATAGGTACTATTCTTCTGTAACACCAATATTAGCTAAAATTGGAATTTCTGTTCCAGAAGAAATGCTCTTGGAGTGTAGTTTCACTTCCAAGCCATAATAATTCTTCTAAAACCCTAATTTCATGGGTATTTTTAAACACACTTTGCATCATTTTAACTGAAAAATCATGAAAATAATTGATGCCAGTATCAGGTCTGGTCCACAACTTTGCAACTCTAAAAGCTGATCCTCCTTAGATACTCCATTTTTCTTTCAAAATCTAGTTTCACCCAACTGCCACATACTGCAAAGCAGAATTCTGATAAAGCTGCTTTTTCTAGATGAGCAATGTGCTGGTCAGAAAGAAACTGCTGCAGCAGGAGGGACCATGCACAGTTACTCACACAGCACCTCATTTTTCAAATAAAATACAACCAGGTTTTATTCAGATATTATTACATCATGAACATTTGACAAGGCAGACTGACTTCACAAATTAACAAGGATGAAAACACCTTTGGCTATGTAGGGAGCACAGGCAGCAAACCATGTAGCCCCTAGCACAGGGAATTCCTTCTCTCCAAGCACTTGCCCAACACATTGGTTTGCAGTGATTGGCATTGGGAACCATTCACTTCCACGAGGCTGATTCAAAAGTTATTAAAAACACACACACTCACACAAATTAGCCTGTCTTAATTATGTCTTCATCAAATGCAATCACAGTGGCTGGAACTTTCAGCTCACCACCTTGTGCATCCAAGGAAATGAAATCCTTCAGGCAAAATGTTTACCAGGCTGAATAACCCAGAGCAGTGGGAAACCAGTGTCACATGAAAAATTAAGAACTGTGGTGTTTCTAAAAGCCTTCCAACAGTGGGGAAGAAAGCAATCAAAATGCATTAGCAGAGGAGGGTATTCACACCTCCCCCCCGACCCTTTTTTTTAAGCTGTAAAAGCAAACTCTGCATGAGCAAAGCAGATAAAGCTTGAATGGGCAGGATTAATTAGAAAACAAAATAGTAATGGGAAAAGCTGCTGTGCTTTTTTTTGTTCCCTGCAATTTTCAGTTCAGTAAGTGGCCACTTACAAAACCCAAACAAAGCACTCAAAAAAACCTTTCCATGGGATGACATCTCCTTGTCTTTCTCTGAGTAATGAACCTATTTTCTTCTTCCTTGAAGATAAGACAACTTTTGACTATGAGAAATATAGGAGAAAGTTTTCTATTATACGTATAGGTCAGCTGGAGTACAGAGGCAGAAAATTGCAATACAGCAGTGATACAAAGTTGTGGAAGATAAGTTTTCCAGATGCTCTGCTACACTCTCTTCTCAGATTCCAGCATTTCAAGGGCAGTTTCTGGAACTGCCAAGAGATAAGAAAAGTTTCTGACTGGAGTTCATTGATTTTGTAGATAAAGGAAGGAATGGATCACAGGGGTGGGGGAGAAAGGGGAAAGGAGGAAGGAAAAAATGGAAATAAAACTTTTCTGTTCCTGTGCAGGGGTAAGTGAGGATGGGGAGGGAGGAGCCTGGCCAGGAGGCACCAAAGGCTGTTTGCTCCATCTAATTGGCACTGAACCTGAAACTTCAGATCTTGGAGCTGACTGTTCCCCTGAAGGCAAAGGATGCCCAGCAAATCTCTCACTCTGTGCCCATGTTCTTGGGCCTGCCAGGAGGATTTGAAAGCAAGGTGTCAAATCCTGAAGCTGTTTAAGCAACAGATGAGTTAGGGATTTTGTAACAGAAAGCAAGACTGGGTGACACCAAGGCAGAATAAGAGACAGCTGACTAGCTGTGAGCTGGGAGGCTGTGCCACAGCATCTCTGCTCCACAAACATCATCCCAGTGTGACAGGGTGACACGGGAGATGGGGGAGAATTCTTCAACAGCAGCAAAGAAAGGAAGAAAATTAAATTCCCTGTCACTCAGCTGTAAGTGGTCTAATGAAGTGACAAGCAGATTTCCCAAAGTAAAAGCAATGCATGCCTCTGTCTGAATAAGAACACCATTACACTGGAACGGGAAAGAAGCTTGTGAGAACAAATGCTGAAGTGGAATAATAAAGACAGACAGAAAGAAAGAAAGACAGAAAGAAAGAAAGATAGAAAGACAGAAAGAAAGAAAGAAAGACAGAAAGAAAGACAGAAAGAAAGACAGAAAGAAAGAAAGAACGAGCCCACATTCAAAATGAACGAACAAAAAACCAACAAACCAAACAAAAATAACAAACAAACAAAATCCCCAACCAACCAACCAAAACCCCAGCACACTAAAATTTTGCAGCACAGAATGTTTCCTTGGCCAGGCAGCAGAAGGCTGTGTCCCAGCAGCACTGCCCAGCCAGGATTACACACTGGGCTCAGCAAAGGTCAGTCTGCAGCCCAGGCTGGGCTGGATGGCTCAGCTCTGCTGGAGTGTCCCAGGGAAGGATTCCTTTCTTCCAGGACAGTGCAGAACTACAGCTGTAAACACTCTCTGCTCTTCAATCAAGTTCTCTTTTCCCAGAGATATTTTCTTCTGGAGAAACTCCCACAGAACCTCTCCAAATTACTCCCTGCATTAGGGCAATTAGTGGACGAGTCCAGAAGAGCTGGATCCCTTCCAGAGTCCTCCAGTCAAGCAGATCCAGCCCTCTACACTTAATTAAACTGCAAGCAAAGCACTAATGGGTTTGTTTTCATCACCAGGATGCCCCACCAGCCCAGAGTTTTGCTTCCAAGGGACCTAGCCAGAAACCACAGGCATTGAAGTGATCAGTTATTAGGAGTATTTATCACCAGGCAGGTATTTCAGCTCTCAGAAGTCTGCAGGATGGGGAATTGAAAGTACAGCAACCTGTCAGGGCTTGGGGAGGGAGAGGTCTCAAAGCAGGGCTGACCCTGCAGAACCTAATGCCATCCCCTCCCTGCCCCACCAGCCTCACCTGGCCCAAACAAAGGGCTCACACCAATATATAATATACATTACATCATATAGAGTATGTAGCTAGTTAGAAAATGTTTTCATTTCTGTGTTAGCAACATGCTTTTTTTTTCTCTGAAAGACTCAGCTGAGCCTCTGAGTACACTCACTGACTGCTTTCAGAGAGGCAGCTCTGAGCTCAGACACTGCCTGTGGAAGTTTCCTTGCCTCCAGTGTGTTTTCCTTTCACTCGGGTTCACATCTGAATTGGCTCAGGAAGCCACACATGATTCTAGGCAGAGGCACCAAGGACAAGGCAGTTTGGGGGATTCATTTTAACACCAAGTAGGGGTGTCTTTTCATTAGTCATTTTCTTGGAACTAGTCACACATCAGCAGCTCATGACCTGTGTAAATGAAAACAAAGAATTTGGCTGCATTTTTCATTCTTTTTAATTCAGAGCCTCTACTCTGATCAGTTTACAGTATGGTTTGAGATAAGCCACAAACACTCCAAATTAATTTACAGTGACAGACATTTCCAATGTTGATTACTCTCACAGGTACTTTGCATAGCAATTGCCCTTTTGTTAAAAAAAAAAATAAGCAAAACTAACAAAGGAAGAAGTGTCACTTTGGGCCACTTCCAATGCTATGAATTACACCAGGCTGAATTCAGCTGGAACACATCCCATAAGGATGCATTAATTCCACACACTTCAAACCTAGCAACGTTGAACAGATTTATCTGGAATAGACAATTCAGAATGTAAGAGTGATTTAAGATGGTGCAAAGGGGCACATATGCTGAGCCTCTCCTTAACTGGCCAATTTTTTTCAGCTGAGCTATCACTGACTGTGGCATATTTCATTACTGTGGAAACCCTCCTTGGATATAACATTAAAGGAGAATGCTCATTCCCATGCCTCTGTTAAAGAATCTGTTACAAGTCTCTTTAGAGCAAAAGAGGATTTCAAGTACTGGGATTTTTTTCTGTAGTCCCCCCATAAATTAAGATACATATTTTTTACATGTTGAGGCTGAGTAGGGAGCACCAACAAAAGCTTTGGCACCATTTCCACAAAATTAATGATTTAGTTGATCTTCCTTCTGAGCTCAGGTAACACCCAAAAGGCTGAAGGCCTCCAGCAAATCTAGAAACCTTCAGAAAAATCTGTTTTGTCATCTACTTAGATAGCTCCAGGGCAACTCTGTTAACAAGGCTAAATGACTCTGAGACATTTTAACCCCAAGCCCTTGCATGGTGGCATTTGATCATGCCCATCATCAGGGTTATTGTTTACATCTAACCTCAGCATTTGCCCTTTCTCAAATCCGAGATAGGTTAGAGAGGATGGAATTGGCTTCCTGTGCACAGCATTTATCGACCTGAAGAGGTCATTATGATAGACTGCAAGTCCACAAGGTCTCTGCACTCCAGCTCTCATTTCCATAAGGTTATAGATTTTGTGATTACAGCTGCTCTGCAGAGGTGCATTTAGTTAACAACTGCAGCCAGGTACCCAGTGCAGCCTGGTGAGGAGTCCTGGTGCAGGCTGAGCTGTGAGCTATTGCTGGGCACTTTGCAGAAACAGAGCATTTGCCCATGGACAGGGATGAGGTAACTTCATGCTGGAGACCTCCAGCCTCAGCTCCATGGCTCCATCCAGCCCCAAGACATCAAACAAGAGCATTACTCTGACCAGAGACTGTAGCTAAGTTGGTGTCCAGGACTGCCTTTAACATTTCTACCTCTGTTTACCAGGCTAAAATAAAGCACTGCAAACATTCAGAGTCCACCTTCACCTCCACAAGATGGCCCATAAATACTGAACTGGCTTGTGTTTCAGGAAAAAGGATGGGTCTGAATGCCTCAAACTGCATTTTTCTCACTTATAGTAAGATCCATGGGTCTAGCAAGAGATGTCAGCCCCACCTAGCACACTGCCCATGCTTTCTCCCATTTATACTTAGACACATAAATGTCCATCCCCAAAAAGATTAAGGCACTAAAAGGATGAGATACTGGCCTATACCCTGCTTGCTTGTCACAGTATTTTAACTTGTGTCTTACATGGTACTTTTATTTGCTTGTAAAAAATATTATAAAACTAGATTGAGTTTTCCTGGGAGGGAAAAAAAAGAATTACAGAGACCAAAGTATTGCCGTGGAGCATTTTTCCTGTGCTGAAAGGAAATTTTAAGGTTTCTGATCACAAGACTTTTTAAAAACCATCAACTGTTCTCAGAGGAAAGACACATCTCCACTTTTATTTGCTAACTTGATTGGTGCTTTATTTTTCGTTCAAGATTCTGCTGAGTCTGCTTGGCTCATGGCCAAGGGATGCATTTTGCCTCTCTATCTGCATCAAGTTAAGAATGACCATATTCGAGTTGATGGGGAACAGGCTGGTAGAAAAACAGAGTATTAAATAAGCCCATTTCCTTAGCAACATTTCCTTCTTCTCTGGTTTTCTCTGAAGCTCTGGTTTTCAGCACCACTCCACGCTGACACAAACTTTCTGCCTCTTGACCTTAATCAGATGTGAGCTGTGTCAACACTGAGTGCCAAATTCAGATGGAGCAAATTGCTCTGAACCTCACCTTTCCTGCAGCTTTCCCCGGAGCTGACAATGCTTCCTATTGAAGGAGATAATTACCCAGAGGAACCTGTGGCATTTAAGGTGGATGAAACGTGCCCCGAAGGGCACCTGGACATTTCCAGCCCCGCATTTTTTATTCAACCAGTGACACCCTTAATTAAGGCCATCTGAAATCTTAATCCTGGATATGCCTGTTTTTCAAAAAGAGACCATTATCTCCGAGCAGACAGTGTATCTGATCAGTACAAAAGTTTCTGTGCACAACATAAAAGCTTTGGTAGGAATGAAGATGGTATTTCTCTGCTCCTAGAGCAATTAATTAGTGTTCAGAGCCGGGTTCAAACACCTTCCCCTAATGCAGCAGACACAGCTATTGCTTCACACTGAACTTCTCCTAAGCCTGAGATCTGTAATGTCTGTTTCTGTAACTTAACAAAGCCAAAGATAAATCCTTCTCAGAAGAGGAAAAAAAAAAAAAAAGCCAAAACACAAAGGGGTTTAATTAAGAAACAACTCCTCATTTATCAGCATTGGTATGAACATGTAAAACCACACGGGGAGTTCTCAGCAGTCTCAGGAAGGAGAGGACCTGCCTTGGGCACAGTTTGTGGTTACTCTGCTCTCACCAGAGCTGAGCAGGAGCTGCCAACACCCAGTCAGTCACAGCGCTGAAACCAGGAGGAGACTCACATCATCCAACACGTTTTTAAGAGATTTCACATGCTTATTTTTTGATTTAAACCTTCTGTGGATCAGATTCAATTTGGGGTGTGAGGTTTACACACATTTGTCTAGAGAGCCTGAGGTGCTGTTAATCCATTTATGCAAGCCTGATCGACTGTTAATTACTGCAGTCTAAACAATTGGGAATAACGTGTTCCAGATCCAGAGCCACCCTCTGCACACCAGCTAGGCAATACCTGGCCCAGCACTACCAGCCTAACAGAAAATCAGCTTTTTTATAATTTCAGAGCCTAACAGAAAATCAAGTTTTTTATAAATTCATAGATATTGCTCACTTGCAAACTCAAACTTGCATACAGATGGTTGCAGTACAAACCACAGGAAAATTAACAGGGGTACAACAACACTGCAAATCTTCTATTTGCATCCATTTTGCCACTCTGAAACAGGTGTTCTGCTGTGCTTCCCCACTGGATATGCAACTCACTAATTACCAGATTTGTCTCAGGACCACTGGCAGTAATTAACACTGCAGTCTAATTAATCAGAAATTTAAATTCCACTGAAGAGCTTTTGTGCAGCTATTTCTGTTAGGCACAATGGAGGACGTTTTCTGTTGTTTGGTTTGGCTTTTTTGACAGTTTACTTTGCTTTGAACTAGTAGCAGGATTAATAGTCTTGATATGACTAGTATTGATCACTTTCTATTAAACACCTTTTTGTCTTTATGTGTTTTTTTAAATTAACATTGTTCTTACAATGTTAAACTCAAATACATAGCCTTACCTTGCCTTTTATTTTATTCTCAAAACACAGTGTTTTTTAAATATGACATTAATCAATATGTTAACTATTGCTGGCCATACATCCTTCCATCTTAAGCCTGTGAGCAGGCTGGGCTTAACCAAGGAGTCATCCTGCCACAGATTTTAAAGACTGAAATATCTGCAATTCCCTCCTGGTCAATATTAATTTCAGTCCCATGGGAGAGAAACATCAATTTTTTTTTTTTTTTTTTTTTTTTTAACCAATGCAATGATTTTGGAAGACATGAAAGAATATGAGTACTGATTGCTTTAACTAAAAAAAAAAAAAGAACTATACTGGTATACATAATAAATGATAAATGCTACCTGCTTTAAATAAGCCTCATTCCATACTGTTACTGCTCTACACTTCTGTGCAGGTTTATCATAATCCTTAGTTCTACAATCTATGATTAAGGTGCTTCATTAACTATTTGTATTTTCACTACTTAAATAATTCAAATGCAACATTACACAAGCCTCTGCTACAGAGGCTTTCAGCAGATCTGGCTTTGAGGAATTTCAGCACAGCTTGGTCACACAGTGTTTCACCAGGCCAAGACAACAATCCAGCAGGACTTCAACCTCTGGGAATTTTTGGATTTTCTGGAACAGCAGGAGGTCATTACACCAGTGGTTAGTTTTGGAAGACATAGACACACCAGCTAAAACCCAGGTAAACTGCCAGATAAAAGCCAGGGAGAGAAACCCTGCAGCTCTGGCTGTTCTGGAGGGTCTGGGTCACCAAATAATTGAGCAGCTGAGGCAAAGGGAGCTACAGGTGCTGAAATATCACACCTAATGTGGGGTGCAGAGAGTACCACAGGCAGGGCTTCATCCTGACACTCTTCTGAGTCTGAATTAATAAAGTTAACCATGATTGCTCTTGTCTCCATGTGGAGGTAATGTGGCAAGTCCTGACTTGCTGTGCACTTTGGAAAACTTTCACTGATTTAAGAGATTAAAATCTAAACATGCAACAGCTTGCAGAATGAAGTCCTCTGTGCTCTGTGTGAGCAGGGGGAGGCACAAACAGCAAATCTCCCTGTGCCTGCACCCCAAGTCACCTGCACTGAGAAATGCCAGCCCCAGAGAAGCTGCAGCAGCTGAGCCAGCAGCTCCTTCACCAGGTACACCCCGACCCAGATGCTTTTACACAAAAATAACATAATGCAGGTCTTGTACCCCTCTGAAAACCAAGGCATGTTTTCAATCTCCCATTACACATCCATGCATCGCTGCATTTGTTTTCCAGGTTTTTGTGTGGAAGGAAGAGGGGCTTTGCAATCATCCTGCTGATTACACCTACAGCTGGTGAAAATTAGGGACAGCCAGATGGTGTCTCACCAATTGTTCTGCAGCTGGCCACAACCAAGGCAGCTGGGGGAGACAAATGCTCCCACCACACTCATCGCAGAGAACAGCACAAAAAAAAGAGAGAGAGCTCCACAGAGCAGAACTCCAACTCATTATTTGAAAAAAAAATAAAATAGAGGATTGAGGGAAATTGTTTTGTGCAATTGCCAGAGGAGAAAGAGGAAAAAATATCACCAACCTAGAAATTCACTGGTATTATCTAAGCAGTGCAGCAAAACCTAAATGAATGTGGTTGATTCCCAAGACATGGAAGTGAGGGATGGTCCTTTGGCTGCAGACTTGCCAGTCTTGTGTGTTCCTTGTGATTCTGCACATTCCCTCTGCAAGCTCCATTTCCTGCTCAGACCCTTCCCCCCCTGCACCACAGAGGATAAATGCAGCTCTGAGGCTCACAAGCTGCACTGCCCATTTCTGAGCAAACCCTGACAAAAGAGAACCATTCATTACCACAAGCAGTGAGGTGATGCCACGGGCTACAGTGGAATTCTGCTCTATTGAAGTTCCCCCCTAAAAACCTTCTATGTGGCACACACAGACCTGTCCTTGACTGTCACAGACACAGGCTGCACCTGAACCAGCCAAACAAGGAATCTCCATCTCAAACTTTCTATAAAGCCCAAGCACCAGCTGACTTTAAGATGGGAACTGTCATTTTGATGATCTTACAGATGATTTGGAAAGGCAGTTCCCTAAAAGGTCACTGATTTGTCTCCCTACACCTTTAGCTTCACTGCATCCAAGGGCTCTTCAGCTGCTGAATCCATTCCCAGAGCACTTTCCAATCCATCTCTCCAGCCAGCCATGCCTTTAGCCTTACAACCCTAAGCTGGTATTCCCATAGCCCTGGATAAATTGTGCTTCTAGCTCTGATTTCTTATTCCAGAGCTGTGATGGCAACAAGTACTCTAAAAAACATCTACAACAGTTGTGCACATCTCATTATTCCCATCCCCCTCTCACTTCAGCACAGTCTCTTAAACTGCCCAGGAACATTTACACACCTGTTGAACCTTCCCTGTGTCAAATATTTGGTTGGGATCCATCATGAAAGGCAGGGGAAAAAAAGACTCCAAACAATTTCAGTCTCTGGTAGACTCCAAACCACCAACATTCTTCCAGCATGACAATACAACACTGAATGATGCCTCTTATCTTTGATAGAAATTGCACAAAATTGCAAATGAAGCATTTGAAATGCTCATTTTCTTGAGAAGGAAAACCAGAGCAATCTCCAGAGATGTGGTGACAAACTAGCACAGTTCTTCCATCATGATCAGTCATGATCAGGGATTTGTTCTCTTCTGACAGTCCATCTTTTCAATGCACTCAGAGTTTCTGGTTTTGTTCCTTTGTTTTTTTTGGGTTTTTTTTTTTTTTTTCAGTCAACTACTCAGCACTACTACAGAGCTTCTGCATTTCATCCCAGAGGCTTCACCACCCAAGTGATGAGGAAAGGGAATCCTGTGCATGCAGATCAGGCAGCTGCTCCCTGCAGAGCCAGCCAGCATGAGCCTGAGGATCTCATAATGACCAGAGCTGCTGAGGCTTCACAGCCTGGCTGCTCAAGCAGGGCCAATCTCACTGCCTGTGCACCTCACCCCAGAGAGAGGGAACATACTCAGGTTATTTGGGAAAGGCAAATGTGGTCACTGGCACTTTGGCTGCACAAGAGGCTTCTCAGTCCACAGCCTGAAGAATATTATGCCCCAATTCAGTTTAGCCTGACATCAGAGACTCTGTTAGACAAGTATAGACAAGAATAAGAACAGTATTTTGACATTATTGAACAGTACACGAGGAAGAAAATTTTCTATCAATAGCAGAAAAATTATTAGATCTCCCATGCTTGTACACTCCTCCTTTGAAGACAGGTTTCTCCACTAGAGAGAACAGCAGAGGGCCATACATTAGTCTCCATTTTTTTAATAAGCTCAGACTTGTAATGTGCTGAGTGTTTTCACTGAATGATTATCAAGGGTATAATTGTGTGGGCTTTAGCTAAAGGGAGAAGAAGAGAAATAGGTCAAACTTTTATTCTTTAGGAGTATCACAATGATTACTTTTGTTTAATTAATATTGCTACACATCTCTGTAATGAACTTGCAAGGACAAAAAATAACACTTCATGAACTTTTCCCCCTAGGCTTCCATACCTGAATGTAGATATCAGTAATGATCAAGAAGGAAAAATGGAGATAGATATAAGTTTCATGCAAGAAACTTAAGACACTAAACTCCTGCCTTTCTGCAGATGATGATTCACTCATTAAATCTAGAAACATTTCCAGACACTGAGGCAGAACAACGTGTCTGTGTGGGTATGGGGTAAGGAAAGCTCCTGTGATGGACAGCTGGAAATGTTAAGATGCTATATTAAGAACATACATTTATGACCAGAGCTGAAAAAAACTTGCAAACTTCCCCAGAAACTTAATGTTTTGGCTGTATTTGATTGATTTTCCTATAAATCAATAGGACTTCTGATCAATCACCAGTTTGGTGAGCTGAAGGAGGAAAAAACCTATTTTCTAACCAGGTCCTTAAGAATGGAGCACAGTGCCCAAACTCCTCCCTGGAGGGATCCCAAGGCAGCCAGCAGGTCTGTGAGCAGCTGAACCACTCACTGCTGGCTCTTGCAGGCATTGGCAACTCTCAGTGTACACTGGCAAGGTAGGGACACCTTGTGTGTGCACATAAAGAGATTCCTCCATTTAAATTGAGGTAGGCAGATAGGGAAACACAATATGCAAGTAAATAAAGTATCAGAACAGAAACCTAAAGACTGAATTGGTGCTGGGAGTGCATGGCTGCTGCTCTGGGCTCTGCTTTCAGCATCCCCAGGTGCTCTGAGCCAGGCTGCATTGTGCCACATCCACCAACTCCACATGGACCAGCACCTCACCTGGTACAAGCTGGCACTGCTCCAATGACTTAATCTGAATTTTGCTAATTAGCAGCAGCACAGGACTGATGGCTTTCTGCCTGAGAAGATGTGAATGTTTTTCCTGCCTGCTGGCCTGTGAAAGCTTTTGCTAGCATGGGATGATGTTTCCTGATGTGGTAGAAACACAGCTGTGTGCTGCATTTGCAGTCCTGGAGAGGATTTCAGCAGCTCCTTGCCACCCTGATGAGACAGCCCCCAGCAGGATGCAGTCCTGTTAGACCCAGGGATGTCAGCCAGGACACTGTGACCACTCAGGTCAGCTGGAAAAGTGCATTTCTGACACCCTGCCAGAGGAAATGAGCCCTGCTGGTCATCAGCTGTGCTGAGCCAAGCAGTGCCCCCATTCCAGTGAAAACCCAGCACGTGTGCAGGGCAGCTAACAGCTCCCATTTAACTCTGGGAGCAAAATGAACAGGGACAGAACAACTGAGCAGTTCTAATGGGGGACAGGGGACAGCACCTCCCCACCCTCTGTGAGGGGCTGTGTGCACACAGGCAGATGCAACTCTCCTGCCATCCCAGCAGAATTTACTGATGATACTTGTGACAAGAGGCACCTCTACAGTGCAACAGGGATGGAATCCAATTGCACCAGCACCCAGGCTCTGCCTCCAAAAGCACAGCACACCAATGCAGCACAGTGACAGAGAAGCACCTGTTAGTGAGGCACAGACAGGTTAAGTGATGTGACAAGGTTACACTGACAGCCAAAGGATGCTGAGCATGTCACAGTCCCCTTTATCCAACACTGGTAAGCCTGAAATGCATTCTCAGATGGAAGCAGAGTCAGTACTGCCAGGAAGCCTAGGTTTAACTGGAGTCACTCAGATCTGCAGAACTGACTAGAAAAGCTCATCAATTTTACTAAGTGAGCATTTCATTAGGTATAAAGAAGATGGACAATAATGGGCATGAAATTAACAGAATAAAAGCAGTCCAGGATCATATAAAATTATAGCCTGATTGCTGTCCAATAAAAGACAACATTCAGAGAATGGTAAAGGCACTGCCACTAATTAACTGAAGGTGTTTGATCACATTATCTTACTCAGATAGACTCAAGGTTGTAGTTGCAGCTGTGCTGGTGTTAAGAATTGAGGCCATGGAAAGGCAGCACAGATCTTTTAGCTGACCTGACAGTACAGTGCTCCCACTCCCATCTTCTGCTGCTTTCCTTTCAGTGCTGCCAAATGTTAAACAGACCCTAGAAGCAAAGAGCTCAGCAGTTAATGTGCTACAATTTACAGCAGGAGCTTCACCTATGTAAAATACAGCTCTTTGTCAGCAGCCTCAGCTGCATGGGTTTCACACAGAAGTCACAGAGGCTACTCTGACTCCCAAAGTTATAACTCAGCAGAAGAGCTGGAGCAACAAGCATATTTTATTATGAGAGGCTGCAGGCTTGTTTATTTACCCAGCTTGTGCACCAGGCAGGGGCTAAGAGGAGAATGCAGCCTTTCCTCCAGGCTCACACACGTGGGCAATTCCTTGTGTGAACAGCTCCTTCCCAGGGAGGGGATGGAGCCTTGCTCAGAACAATCCAGCAGTGCAGGGAGCCAGGGCAAGCCAGGGAAGGATGCTGTGGACAGCACCATGACACGAAGCCTTTTCCAAATTCCTCTCTTTAACATTCAACTGAGAACCAGTAGCAATCCAGAATTACATTTAATGGCTTGATAAGGCTGTCAGAAAGAAGCCCTGAGCCAACAGGATTTTAATCTCTCCATCCTGAAGCAAGCACAAAGTGTGAGAGCAAACATGACAAGAGGGGCGTGGAATGGATGGGGTTTGTATTTGCTTTATGGGGAATCTCCTCAGATGGAAACCAGCAGGGACATCAGGGTGTACAAAGGGTCTGCCAGGTACAGCTGCAGGTACCTGACCTTCAGCATTCAGACAGTGCATGGGATGCTGAGATTTGTGCCAGGGACCCCTTCAATTCACACAGACTGTCACTGTCCCCAGGGGGTCACTCTGGAATCCAGGAGTGACTGATGTGCAAGGGAATCAGAACAGGCAGCACTGGATTCACCTCAGGATTCCCTCCCAGGGAACTTGTATAACCCCCCAGGTGGCTTCATGGCAGCTCTGCAGACCAAACTGTGCTGAAGGAAGATATTTCCTGTGCTTGCTTTCTGGAGCAACTGGTGGAGCTGCAGCAGGGCCCTGGGGAGGGTATGAAGGGCATGAGAGGTTGCCTTTTAAAGACCAGGGCACACTCTGGCCTCTTCCAACATCAGCTGCAGAACTGCCCACAGTGAGCTCTCCCCTGTTGCACAGCCATCCCCCAAGCCATTAGCACACATCAGGACAAGGTGATTTTGGCAAGGAGAAGGCCTGCCAGTTAATGTGTCTGCAGCAGCCCTTTCACCTCACTGGGACATACTGCTTGTGGAGTTAACTGTCCTTTTGCAGCTTCCAAATGAAAGTTGTCAGCTGTGTAAATACTGTTGGCCCCCATGGGAGCTGAGTTTCCAACCCCTGTTCCAAATAGAAGAGAGAATGGGAAATCTGACAAACTCAATTCTTTCTAGGCTCCCTCTGAAGTGTTTCTGCAAATGATAGTCTGGAGCATCCTTCCAGGCTTTACATCTTCCTTCCTCCCTGCATCTGCAGGCAGCACATGCTCAGCAGCTGTGTCCCCACCTTCTTCCCAGTGCCAGCTCCTGGCATCAGGAAATGCCAGCTCCTGGAAATACATTTCTTTGAACTCCACTACAACCAGGGCAAAATTCAACGTGACACACAAAAATCTGAGTGCTTGTTTTTGAGGCCTGGCTGCAATTTAAATCTCATGAGCTGCAAGATCACCTGGGGGTTCT
This sequence comes from Oenanthe melanoleuca, assembly GCF_029582105.1. NCBI lineage: Eukaryota > Metazoa > Chordata > Aves > Passeriformes > Muscicapidae > Oenanthe > Oenanthe melanoleuca. The sequence continues at coordinate 5,802,427 of NC_079349.1, forward strand.
AAAATTACTTGTGTACAGGTGAGAAAAAGGTTCATTTATTTTCTGGCACTTCCTCCTGGAGAGCTGGGGAGCATCTGCGAAAGGCAGCGATTTCATTTTGATTAACGAGCAAGGTTTGCTGAGCACAGATGGAGCAAACCCAAAACCACTGTGAGCACAACTGCTGGGTTTACTGCTACCCAACAGCCCAGCACAGCACAGAGGGCAGGGAACTGGCCTCCCAGCCAGCCATGGGCATGTCTCTGCATTTCCATGAGACACAGCCTAAAAGGACTCAGTCCTGAGCCCAGCAGAGCTTTGAGGACCACAAGGACAGGCTCTAGAAGAAAGAGGTCACTGTTCTTACAGAGGACTTTGGCCTGTTTTATTCAGGGTGCTGCCAATTTATGCCAACTGCCATTAACCCAGCACTTCCCCTGGTGGAGGTAGAATCAGGTTTGGGTTTTAACTTCCATCTCAAGCACTGGCTTCCACTTTAAACAGACACACTGGAAACAGCTGCACAGATGAGATCAGGCTGGTGTTGAGGCTCTAAGTGGCATCCTACCAAAGCTTCCCCCTTGGGCTATATAATTTCTCAGGTTTTCCAGTTCATTCTTTTGTCTAAAACAAAAATTGCTTGTACTTCCTTTGAAAAATCCACTTTTTCAAAGTAGTTTATCTTCTTCCATTTCTGTTTCTTGGTTTCAGCTCACATGCTATTTCTAACTTGCTCCCACACAGTTTCAGCTCCATCCACCTTCCCTGGAATTTTACATTTTAATCATGTCCTCTCAATTTCTTTTCTTCTAATGAATTCAAGCCTAATTTTTTTAACCTCTCCACATGGCTCCAATCCATCAAGACCTTTTATCCTACTAGTTACTCTCTCCTGCACCTTTTCTAATTTTTCAATATGCTTTCTGTAATAAGAACAAACTGCTAAAGGTAAAAGCCCTCTTTTCCAGCAAGCAGAGATTAGAAAGAATAGAGAAATTCTCATGGCAGCCCTATTTCCTCTCTGTGAGGACAGACAGACACTCCTTGCAGCCTGAGTGGACCCCAAAATATCAATCCTGCAGCAGGGGCAAAATGGGAGCAGCTGATCTGTAGGGGATTCATTCTGCTTCCTCATTTACTCACACTGCACAGACTGCAGCTGCTTCTTGCCCTGGTAACAGAACAGTAAAAAATCTGGTGCCCACTTCAATAAATATTTCACTCAGAGGACTTTCAGCACTACTGCACAGTGCAGGTACCTTGCAGGCTGGGACAGAACAAGCTCCTTTCTACAGTTTTACCAATTCACTTCCATCTTGACCTAGAGAGATGGGGTCAAGCATTTCATTCCCTGAGCATGTCTATCAGCCTCCTCATCTATTTCGTGGCAGCACAATACCACTGCAAATTCACGAGAGAGATCAATCTAAAGACAGCCAAGATCAGCATCTTTACATCCTGGGTGTCACCTGCAGAGTGGTTTAAAGGTTTATTCATCCCTAAAATAACTGCCCAGAGCAAAGCCCCAGAAGGCTCCTGGAGGAGTGACTGCAATTAATGGGTGACAAACAAAGCAGCTCACAGAAACTTCTGAAAGACTTTGTCAGATATCTTCAACCTACCAAGTTAAGAGAATATGAAAGAGACAGAGCTTTTCCCTCCTCATCTTCATTAACCCAGGAGAAACACTCTGCAGTGACATGCTGCCAGCTGTCATCACATTCTGCCTGTTAGTCCTCACAGCAGGAGAAGCAGCAGTGTCTCTAGATTAGAAATCTTCTAACCCCGAGAAGTCTGATGCAAATCTCTGAATTACTCTGACTCTTCTGAATTACCAAAGCACTTAAGTTCAGCTCCAAATTCCCCACCTAATTCATAACTTGTAAAACCTGGAAGCAGACATGCAATGCTAAATTTTAACCAACCTTAGAATTCAAATCTGGATCAGAGCTTCTGCTAGAAAGGTTTAGAGCAGTTAGAAGCTCCATGAAAAACATTTGCAGTAACAGTAACCCATGTTGCTAAGCTATTTTTTATTATTATCTGATGATTTCAAATTAAGAAAATACAGTAATAATGTCAAGTCATTAACAGATTTTTTCCCTTTTCATCCTTGTTCCCAAGGCATACTCAGAATAAAGACAGTACCCCAGTTGTAGGAGCTGCTTTCAAGCCCACCCTCCTCCTGCTCATTAGCTCAGCAAGCCAGAGTGAGCTGCTGAGGCCAGTAGGAGAACCAACCCTGAAAATACAACACCTGCAGGAACATTCTGATTTGAGGTTTTTTTTTTAGTTTCACCCAAACTTTTACAAACTGTACTGTTTCTTTTACCAAGCAATGAGCATTTTTAGCAGCTTCCTTTGGTGCAGTGCATAGCCTGGTAGAACACAAGGACAGCAAATGAAACATTAGGGATTCCTCCCAGAATGATTAACCCATTACATTCCATGAGATTTCTACATTTTGTTTAGCTAAAATAAAACAAAGGCTGTGTGCCTTTCCTGAGATTTTCTTTTCACTAAAGGACTGAGACTCTTGGGGGGCTTCTCTGGACCTTCCTGCAGAGAAGGATCAGAAATGCACTGAAGCATTGACATATGGAGAAGGGTTTGGGAGAACACAGTGACTACACATTAAAGAAGAGCAATAAGAATTGCCCAAGAATTTTCCAGTGGCCCTTCACAGACCTTGAGTGTCAGGCTACAATCATTAATGTATAAACATGGCAAAAAATAGAAATATTTGATCAAGTTTAACTGGGCAAACTTCTGTCAGGAAAAGCAGCAGGAGCAGCCAGTGCCTGCTCAGTGCTGTTGTAAAAGTGCTTCAGAATCTCCTGAAGCTCTGTGCTGCAGTTTCTGTTGGGTGAGAGGGGCCTGGCTCAGCAGTCCCTGGGAGATTTAATGCTGCATTTCAGTACCAGTCCACGGAGCGAGCGGTGAAACTTCCTCGTTAAGCAGCTCTGAGATAAATCACTGCTAAACTGTAATTGCAATTTGCTTTTCAAGAACACCCATTTCTCAGAAGTCTATAAAAGTTCAAGCTCAACATCAAGGAAGCCAAATTTCACTCTTCAGCCCCTTTGTTTTTTGGATTTGAACTATCACCGATTACCTTCCTTTATACTCTGACATTTATGAGATCTATGGGCAATGTGTTGTGTGCCTTCTGGCAGGAGCACAGCATTATTCACACACAGATACCACTGTCTGTAATAACTCACTGAGGGGAAGGGGTAAGCAAGGCAGCCTGGCCTATCTGCAAAGAAAAATAATGTATTTTCCTCTTCTATATTACAACAGAAAACGTGGGGTTTTTTTCCATCCACATCCCAAAAGGGAGCTTTGGCAGACAAAGGTCTCATTTTGAGTATGGAGAACAATCTCAAAGGCATGAAGGGGAGGAAAAAAAAATTAAAAATTACAGTCAGCTTTTTCTGTCCAATTCTGTCATTTGCTATCACAGCCAGACACACCTGCCCTGTGTTTCTGGGATCACATCTCATTAGCCTGGGGTTCACACATGCCTGGGGTAATCAGTGCTCTGCAGAGCCCACAGCACAGATTGCCATTTGAAGAAGGGAGTCATTTGGAAGCCCATTTCCCAAACAGATGTGAGCAGTTTTCTCCCAAGGCTCTCAAAGCAATGATGTCCTTGGCATTTCCTTCCTCACCAAGCAGATGCCCCCAGGGACAGCCTCTCTGCACAGCAGACCTGGCCAGACACAGCCTGAGCTGCCAACAGGGTCTGTAGGTTCCCTGGCAGAAATCTGGGAGCAGCCTCATCAAGAGCCAGCTCCTGCTCTCGCTGTGCCAGCTCCGGGACAGACATCTGGGCCATTTTCCCAGCATGAAAACAGGGAGTGCTCTCCTGGTGGAAAACTGCAGCTCACAAAAGATAAGTGCAGCTACACGGGTAGTTGAAAAATGAGAGCCGGGTGGTGGATTCCCATTTCGGAAAAGACTCTCTGGGGAACATTTCAGTGGAAAAACCATATGCTCTTCTTTCATATCGAGTTCTTGCCACTCTGGAGTGTCAGAAAAGGGAGCTGTGCAGTTAGCACAGTGAACAACTCCAGCAGCAATGATGTGGGACTGCAGAAATGCACATACTGCTGCAGTGCATGTAAGGACAAAAAGCGACACTGAGAAAGAAAAAGGATGGTTAATTGGATTGAAATGGCATTTGGAGAGAATAATTAATCAACACAAGGTAAATTTCACCACTGGCATTACTGCATTCCTTAGCAGTGGCAATTTTGTCACTTTGGACAACAGAACTTATGGCAGTGTCACCTTCCAGTTTTACTGTACTTAGAGATTATTTCTGTGAACTTCTCGTTTCTGGAACACAAACTGTAAGTTTCTTCCTTTTCAGTCCATTGTTTCCCTTCTCCATTTGTGCCTTAGCCAACTTACTAGTACAAGAGCCTACTGATGTTTTGAGCTTATTCTCAGTGCATACCCAGTCAGTTCTTTCTGCAGATATTTGTCATTTCAATATGTACTCCTTATTTTCAAAGTTTAACTGTGAGAACTTTTGCAGCAATAACAGTATACAAAGTACATGTATGCAAAGAAAATGGACTGTTGCTATACTGCAAATAATCTTAGTCAACCCAGTCAGCTGTGTCAAGATGAACTTGCTTTCTATCTTCATTAGCTCTACTATCTGCTTATAAAAGAGATCAAACCAATGAATTCTACTCAGAATAAAATAAAAAAACAAAGGGGGACGGCGAAAGCTGGGAGAGATATTGCTTTTAGCACTGACTGATTGCTAGAGAAATAAGTGTTGCAGAATTGCTCCATGCCATGAGTATTTTAATGGGCACCCTCTAGTTAGAACTGCAGAGAATTTCATCTCTAGGATGTTAAAAGCTAAATTGCATAGTAAGACAGCAGAAGCTGGGAGATCACAGTGGAGCTCCAGATCTGTTTAGGTTTTGTCTAGCACAATGGAGCAGCATTTTTCACTTCTGCTCAATATTTGTCATCCATTAAATCTGCTTAGGAGGTTAGTCCAGCAGTTCACACGCACTCCATCTGGTTTCACAGAATGCTGTATCCCTTAGTGACTGGTAGAGCCAAGGAAATCAAACAGTGACTAGATTGTGTGGCTTCAAACAGTGCAGAAACACATGGAATGCTAAGTTACATCCCTTCAAGCCTACCCTCTGCAATACAGTGTAAAATGAAATGAGTGGTTTATGATGCAAGAATTGAAGTTATGCATTTGCAGCTCCCCTGAAAGAGCCCAAAGACACTTTTACCTTTCCTGAGGAGTTATAATCCCCTCATGTACCAGTCTCAGGGCTCTCATTGAGAATTCCCTGGCAGCATTTGGCCCTGTGCTCAGCAAGGCTGCACAAACCAAGCAGGAGGGAACACACTGCCAGGGGGGTAATGCACAGGCCTTCCTGTGTTTTAATTATGGAGAAGAGAACAAGGTATTCTGAGAGATGATGGCAGACTGCATTGATGATTTCTTTGATGGAAGCCTGTCTTGGTGAGTGGAGTGTCTTTCAGAGCAGTGGAAATAATGAGCTCCCTAGTGTAGGCTCAGCTATTTTTAAGAAACCATTTTCTTTCTGCTCCACAGTTATCAGCCAAGCTACACCAATCCTTTCAAACACAGCTCAGGGTAAAAAAAGAATAGCTGGAAATGCAGTCCAGCCTATCATTATGGACAATGATACAAACTGTGCCAAGCAGCACTTAACCCTCTGATTCAGAAATCCACAGTTTGATCAACAGGCCCTTTAGAGTCACAAGCAGCACAGGTTTCACACACACACAGGATTCAGCCCCAGCCTCATTAACCTTCAGAGTCACCCAGCACTTTCTCCTGGACACTGAGCCCCTGCCTTGGCCATGACTCCACCAGGGCTGAGGCTTCATGCTTTGGATTTTTCTGCTGGATTCCCAAATCCACCCCAGCTCAGCTTTCAGCCACAGTTCAGCATTCCCACCATTTATTTAGGACTTCCCTTCTCCCCAGGGACCATTTGTCCCTACTAGCTCAGATTTCTTTGGAAATTCTTTACCAGGCAACTGTCAATAAATACTCAAAATCTTAAACCATGAGGACATCAAGAGTTTCACATGACACACAGCTCCATGTATCCACATTTCCCACAGATGCCAGGCTAAGGAGAAAATCTCTGGTTCAAGGGTTGAGTACTTGTTATCCTAAAAATCAGATTTCTCCATCAACAGGCCCAGTGTGACCCAGAGCAAAGGTGATTGCATTGCACACTGGAGGAACAAAGAGACCAATGTCAGGGCAATGTTTCCTCCAAGTGGCAAAATTATAAGCAGACAAGAGAAGAAATGATTAAACACTGAAATGAATACTGACCAGAATAAAACATCATAAGAAAATGAACATCACATTCTAATTATGAGAAGAAAATAACTTTCAGTAATAGCATACCCTTAATTAACCCCTACAAAGAAAATGTAGTGGCAAAATAAAACTAAAGTAAAAACTGCAAATCAGAAATTAAGTAATATTTTTCTTGAGATAACAGGTGGGTTTGTCCCCTCTTCCTTTCCATAAATACTTGTATATTTTTATATATTTGCATTTATAAATTTATATATATACGTTACATTTGCCCTTAAATATAATGTACTCCCTAAAAATTATTCCAAACCTAATTCTCCTTTTGAATGAATCAGCATTGATGCAGTAACTTCAAAAGCAGATGTACAAAACAGAGACCTAATGCTGAAATTTAAATTGGGGGGGGGTGGTGGTAAAAGAATCATTAATCTTTCAGGAGCAATCTCTTATTCCTGCAAATTTATTCATTATTTGAAAGCATTTCCCAAACTGTCAGCATGAATAATTTCCAGACTTTGGGCAGTTGACTAAAATGTCCATTTCAGCAGATGCAATCCAAGATAGGCACTTCTGTAGCAAATTTCTGCTGCTGCTTCACCACCGGAAATGTTCCAGCAGAGCTGAAATGAATGACAAGGAGAGAGGCACTGCACATCCAGCACAAGCTGCTGCATTTTCAGGAAATGGGGAATATTCTTCAGGGAAACCAGACACAAAGATGGATTTCTTACACCCTGAAAGCATCCTTGAATATCATAAGCAAATTATTCATGAGCATAATTGAGAGGGATGTGGTGAATTCAGCTGCATCTCAGTCAGAGCTGGGAGCCTCTGTCAAAGGCCTGGCCTCTGTGTGTGAATGAGTAGAGCTCATTAGCCTGAGTTATAACAAAAGGTAAGATTAGATGATGAAGTTCTTAATTAACAATAAATCTCTCTCACAATTCTCTGCTTTTGAACTACACAAAGTCTATAAAGAGGTGGCCAAACCAGCAGCCATGCTTGGACAACCAGTGTGCACCCACAGGACAGGAGCTCTGCATCCCCCAGGACAGTCACTCCAGGAAAAACCTGCATGCAGAGCTGCAGTGCTCCCCTGCACAGCTGCTCCACTCCAGAAAACCAGGAGGACACAAAATTTACCAGAATAAACCCGTGAGTCAAAACCTGACTCAGATTTCCCATGAATCAAAACCTGACTCAGATTTCCCGTGCTGGTGTTTCAAAAACAAGGTGGGAGCAGACCATGTACAAGGCTGCCTTCAGCTGCCACTCACCAAAGATGGATGCACACATTTATTGCAGGGAAAACCTCCTATAGCCCCTGCCTTTGGCAGATTAACCTATAGACCACAACCTTGAAATTACTACTTGGCCTGAGTTTTTTTAACCAGGTCAGCCTGAGGAATCATTCACTGAAATCATTAAAATTTGGAGAAACTAATAAACCACACCAGACAGGTTTGGTTGCTTCAGCTCCATGTGATGGTTTTCACAATTGAAACTGTGAGAGGAGCATTTCTCCATCTAACTAAGCCAGTGCTGTGGGATCATGCTCATCCAGCAGCACCTTGGCACAAAAATCTTTCTCAATATTGGAGAGACCAGGAGAACCTCTTTGCTGGTCAATGTTTGATCCATCCTCAGCTTGCATGGGAAGAAATTGGCATTTCACTGACTCAGTGAGGCCATAACCCATCCTGTATATACTGTAAATACCCCTCCTCATCACTCTGTGGTAGGAATTTCACTGCTCACAAGACAGTCCATGTGCAAACCCAGCATTTACCTGAATTTTTTTCACTCAGCAAAGACCATTCACCTCCCTGACAAGGCAAGCCACTCAAATTTGATGGATGATGATCCCCACCGTGGGCAGGAGGGGATTTAGCTCAGGTACAGCACAGCTGAAGCCCGTCAGAGAGGTGCCACAGGACACTGAGTGCTGCTGACAGCCACGCTTGTCGTTCCCAGCTCTCAGCTCAGGGCTGGCCGTGTCTGACAGCTGAGAATAACAACCAGGGAGGGAGCCTGACAAATCAGCCTGGCTGCCTCAAATTAGACTGGACTGACTCCCTCTCTCCCATCCCGAGGACAACACCAGGAATTTGAGCTGTATGCTCTGAAATGGAACTGGAAGTAAATATGAAGTGGGTTCCCAGGGGCCTGAGCAGTTTATGCACTCAGACTTAGCACTTCTTTCCAGCTGTCACTCAGGCACTCCCTGGGCTGAGTGCAGATAAAAGTTGTTTCTTCCATGTCCAAAGACTCCTTGATTGCTGTTAGGAAGCCTCATCCAGGCTGTGAGGAGGATGGAGAGGCAGAGCTGTGAGAACAGAGGAGTGCCTCACTCCCTGCATGTATTGTTTTAATTTATTTGTTTACCACTATCCAAACCTATGGCAATTAGCCATAAATTTAAATTAGTGTTCTGTGAGTCGAGTCTGTTTTGTCCATGATGGTAACTAGCATTTGTCTGGATCACAAGATTTTCTATCTTTTCTCCCTACCACCATCCTTCTGAGGGGGAGTGAGAGAACAGCCCTGGCAACCAGCTGAAGGTCAACTCACCACTGGAATACATCAAAATCCACTGCCTGTTCTCATGTATTTTAGATAAGGGGATTTAGCTGAAGGCTTTCTAAAACCGGGGAAAATAAGGGAGACAGCAATGGAGTGCACTGGAGAAATTTCCATCTTGAGATGTCAATATGTTATACAGGACAAAAAGCACATTATACCTGCCTTTCTGCATGTCACAGGGGCAAAAATAAGAACAGAATAACAGCACCCTGGACCCCACCCAGGCATATGGCTCTACTGCTGCTCATACACATGAGGACCATGAACAATAAAATTTAACATATTTGGTATTTCCTTGACAGACTTGCAGGAGAAAATAACATCTAGTTTGGGGTTAGGGTTCCCTAGCACCCAGCTACCAGGAAAAGCACAGTCTAGACACACTGGAATGAAATTGTCCACAGCTCAGTCTTCTGAGGCATTTCCAAACTTTCCCTTGGTCAAAGCAAACCAATTCTCTTTGTTTTGCAAAGCTTCAGCATTATGGAATGAAAAGAAGAATGAAGAAAAATAAAAGCCCAAATATAAATCCTGTTAAAGAGGGAAAATTGTGCTTTGTGAAACAGCAGGGTTTTTTATGTTAGAAAATGGTTTTAGGTGAAGAGGTACATTAATCTTAAATAGAATGCACAGGTATGGAGCAACCAGTGGGAACAGCAGAGGGTCCACAGTGCCATTGCAAAACAATGTTATTACCTGAGATATGTGTATTTTGGGTCCTGACAAAGTGTAATGTTCCAAAGGATATAAAACAAATGAAGGAAGAACTACACCAAAGTCCAGCAATAAACTGAGCATGGAAGAAGCACAAACATTGCCAGGCTAGAGAGAAAACCTGAAGTTCAGAGTAGCAAGGTGTGGCTAGCAGAGCTGATGCTCAGTGAATTCACTGGCACAGCTGACATCCACTGCTGTGTCAGGTTTAGGAATTTAGATGGAAAATCTGATGATATCAAATTGGGATCCTGAGCTCTGCAGAGCTCCACACAGTGAAGGAGACACCCGGGCAATGAGGCAGGAGCCTTGTGGTTCCCCACTCTGTCCTGCTGAGAGCCAGGGGCATTGCTGCTCTCAGTAGAACACCCCACTTTAAGGTACAGCACTGCCTGGGGCTGTGCTGGGTGTGCTGGGCAGGATCCCATCCCTGCTTTGGTTTCTTCAGCCCTTGGCTGAGCTAAGACACAAAAGGATGAGAGACCTGCAGTCTGTAAGAGAGACAGAAGCACAAGGCTTCAAAGCACAGCTCCCACCTGGCTCTGCAGGAATGAGGCATTTCTGTTCAGCACCATCAGGGCTTCAGAAATGTTTTCTTCCATTTTTCAAAAGGAAAATTCTGCTTTTTAACTACAGTGTTTTCAGTCTGCTCTGTGGAGAGGAACAGCTGTGCTCAGACCTTTGCCTTTCTCCAGCCAGGCATTCCTATCACCCAGAGCTGCAGCATCAAGGAAGCCATGGAAAGCTTTTGAAAGGTAATACTGCACTTTTAAAGCCTTGAACCATGCTGAGAAGGAAGCAGGTCACCTTTGCTACATCCATCACTGGTGTGAGCTGTGTTCCCTGCAAGGGAGGCAATTCTGTGGGCACAGGCTCCTTTGTCTGTGTGCCTTTTACTAAAACAGCTACAATGCAGATGCCAGGGAGACATTTCTCTGGAGCTGTCACCATGTTACAAAATTTGCTTTGTTGGTAGGAAACCAAGTCCATCCTAGGAGCCTGCAATTGAGCTTGGAGACTGTTCTCCTGTCTGTGCTGGCTCCTCCATGCTGTTCTGTATCACCCCACAGCAGCAGCTGCTGGCACAGTTTTGTTCCTACTGCTGCAGGAGCTTCAGAGAAAAAGAGAGCTGAGCCCATTAACTCAAATCTTCTCTTACCAGCCCAATCTGATCCTCCCTCCCACAACACCTGTGGCATCACCCCCCTCAAGCTCAAATCTGCAGGTGTAATCCCTATGGAGCTTTATCAATAGCTATCAACTTCCTCCCATGAGTTTCTAAGCCTTCGTTTGACTTCTAAGGAAACAGGAATCATCACTATTTCTCTCCTTAATAGATGTAAAAAATATATATTTCTCCTTTGCAAATGCTTCAGCTGGCCCCAGCTCCATGCCTTCACTCTTCCTGAGCTGAATCCTTTAGAAGTTGTTGATTGTGACTACAGATCTCCTGGCACATAACCAAATTTCTTCTTTACAGTGTTAAAGTCTGCCCAGCTGCCAGCCCCCTTTCCATGTACACATAAATAAATGAGCTGCTGAGAGCTTTTTCAGCCTGTTATCACTGTATTGGGTGTTCCACACAGAGAAAACTGGAGCAGCTACAACTCACACTCCTTTATTTAATATGTATCAATGCCAGCCAGTATCTAATGGACGTAATGATTGAATACTGACAGGCATATTTCTCCAGCCTAGTTCTCCTTTGGCAATAATGCCTGACCAAGATTGATGACTCTAATACCACAGCAGGCAGTTTGTTTGTTTCTTCTATAGGCTTCATTTTTCAAATAGCCTCAGATTCCCCTTCCCTCTCTCCCAAAGAAAAAGGGAATGGAAAATTGCCATGACTGCTGAGATACCTGTACAAGTGCTGCTGCTGTCTCCTCAGGCCACCAAACCACAAAGGTCAGATCCACTAAGGTGCTAACTGGGTTTATTCTGCCATAATTCACATGGTTTTATACCAGTATCAAAGTGGTGTGTCACAGTGACACATCCCTGGGTGAGGATTCAGTCACTGGAGTGGAACAAACCCTGAGCAGGTCTGATAGGATCACAACAGGCACATTTCACAAGGGCTCCTCAAGTGCCCACACAAGATTCCAGGCACTCCTCAGGAAAAAGAGTATCAGCAGCACAAACGAAAAAAAAAAAAAAAAAAGAGACTCCACACTTTTTTACTTTTTTACACTGTCTTGAGGAATCAGCAGCAGATGCCAAGGACATCAGAACAGCAAGGAAACATTGATGTGCAAAGCTGAGCTAGGAGCCATTCTACAGCAGGGAGCAAGGCTGCAGTGCATGTGGCTCAAAAATAAGACAATTAAAGTTTGTCTTGCCTAAGGACAATCCACTGGGAGGCAAAGTGCACTGCTGCATGCTGTGGATGGCACTCACCTAAGGAAAGAACAGAAAATGGAAGAAAGCTCTAAAACAGAAACTTGTTGGTATATCCTGCTCTTCAAGGAGAAACCCAGAAATAATGTAATCAAGAATGCTTTGAACTTAGCCTACTGCTTAGTTCTGTTCTTCTATCACTTGCATTTTAATATGCTTTTTACAGAGAAGTCACCTGTATTTTGGGGTACATTAAAACAATTAAGACACAGGTTTTGCTCCTTACTGGCACAAAGAACCCATACAAGGGCAATGCTGAAGGACACAGGAATGTGGCACAGTCATACCCAGAGAGGCAGAACTTCCTGTAATCCATTAGCAGAAACAGCCTCTCTCTAAAATTTCCTGGGTCCCATTTCCATGAGGTCTTAGGCAGGAGCAGCACTTGTACTTCACAGCAAAAGCAAAATGCAATTGTAGAGATGAGTCCCCAAAGGGATCTTTGCTCATCCTTAGCCTAGAGAACTTCTCACTAGTCTATTACACTGTTCCTAATTTGAAGCAACGTGTGCTGTACAGGAAAGGTTAAACAGGACTGATCAGCAGGAGAAAGTGCATTTTACACTGAATTAGGTAAGGCTAAACAGGAGCCAGCAGCTGTTATACCACAGATCTACACTATCCCATACTCTTCTCACAAATCCTGTCCTGAATGAAGCATCACCACACTCACACACCTGAGAAAGCTCAAAGTATCACTGCAGCTGCATCTCCAAATACAGACCCCTTTATTCCTGAAGAGACAGGACAGATTTCATTCATTCTAGAGGACCTTGAGCCATGATTCTCACTCATACATCCCCAAAACCATTACCAACACTTTTCATTCAACCCTCTGATTCTGCCCCATTTCTTTGTCTCAGTTTCCCCTCTAGTTCCACCAATAATTATTGACAAGTCCTTAAAAAGCCCACAAGCCTATAATCATAAAATATAGATTGGACAAAGGTGATTTAAAAAGTCTGGACTGAGTGCAAGGACATTTGGTAAATGTCAATTAGAAAACACAAGAGCCACAAAAAAACCCCCCAGACTTTTATTGCTCTGAAGCACCTCTTGCACTCTGTATTACCCAAATCTAACTCATCCTCTTCTCACTTTATTGGGAGGTCTTTCTCAGAGCAGAGGTGCCTTTGAGCAAAGGTAGATCAGCCAGGAACAAAGTCTTACTGCTAAAGAAACAGAGAGAGGTTAAATGCTTGGAAAAAGGGGCAGCAAAGCAGGAGATGTACTATGAAATTATAAATACTCAGAGTACATCATGCAGACACTGGAAATAAAACCACAGCAAGCTCTGACTGTGTTGCTTAGAGCTGTAGCTGTCAGGGTGTTCCAGAACAGCTCCAGAACCAGGATGGACATTCTCATGTCACCTCCACAGGCTCACATGCATTCTTACAACCCACCTTTGTACGTGGATGAATCCTGAATTTTAAGGTTTGAAACCAAACTAGTAACTATATTAAAAACCAGGCTAAAATATTCTTATAACTATGAATTTAAATAACAGATCAAAAACCTCTTGTCTCAGAATCCACAGCATTTGTACCTCAGAGATCACTTGTACCTGTAAGATTCTGGTTTTCTTTTCAGGTTGGGACTTGAAAAAAAAAAAAATATTATCTTTCACATTGTGATAAAAGTCACAAAACACCACAGCTTCCAGAGAGTTTTGTATACCATGAATTTGAACTAATTCTTAATTATTCATGTGTATAACATGTGCCAAGGGCAGAAAAGATATTAAACAATTTAATAAGCCTATTTTTAATTTATAACCTGGATCAGGCAAAACTTTGCCTTCTCCAGGTGCATCCAGAATTTGTTGCCTGCAAATCATTACAGTAAATAGCTCAGTGCTGTAAAACACAGACAATCAGTATCTACAGTATTTGATAAAAATGGAACCGAGTGAGAACACAGACTCAAGTCACTGAGGAGAGTGACTTGGATGATGTCCTGCAGTGCTCTGGTCAAAAGCAAATGCATGAAAAGAGACTGAAGAACTGACTTCTGTCAGCTTAGGTAGGAGTGAGGCACTGAAAGGACTCGAGAGCAGCACAACACTCTGAGGAGCAAACTGCAGAGTTTTAGTATTTGAACCATCTAACATGAAGCAGAGGCTGGGCCATTACTGATGTTTTTCAGTTTCTTCGATAAAAATTTCCAAACAAACAAATGAAGTCAAGGAATACAGACAAAAAAAAAGAAATCTTGCTGCTTATCAAAGGCACACACTCATGGTCTTGTTCCTTTACTTCACAAATGCCTGGCTCAAATTCCAGATGTGCTTTTCTCAGAGCAGCATGGAAGTCTCTAACACTTCTTGTCCTTTGATATTTGGTTTGCACACACATATCTGACACATCTCTGTGGGTAATTCACAGGAGCAATTCTGCACCATTACTGCTCCTGTTTGCTTTTACAGCAGCAGCACTAAGGTGTTGTTGAATAAGAGACCCTGTACAGACCTACAGTGTCTAAAACTTACCCAATCCCTCACAATCCTGTTAGGGCAAAGAGGTTCAAATTATCATAAACACAATAAAGGGTAAAGAGCCACTATGAAATGCATATAAAGGGACATCATGTAGGTAAGGTGTAGATCACAACTTAAAATCACTTCACTTTGAAAAATAAATATGTATCAGCAGAGCTCCAAACTCTGTTCAGTACACTAAAATTATCAGTAGTGCCTTAGATCTAGCAGATGTCACAGAAGTGGGTCTTGAAGATAAAAATAAAGATTTATTTTTTTCCTCAGAAAGCTATTTTATATTTGAAATAATTGCCAAAATATGGGGGATACAGCACAAATTCCAGCATCCCAGATCTCCTGAGAGATGCCTCACTGTTTGCCTCTCCCTAGGTACAATAAACTTTTCCATATTCTAGTCCCTGTGCCCTCTGCACACCAGGGCAGGTGTGCACATCCCTGGGAACTGTAACTCATGCAATAACTGCTTTCTTTCAGGTCCTTGGAAGCACTGTTACTATTCTTGGGATATTTTCTACCAGCCCATGCTAAATGATCCATATCCTCTGCTGCAGCTAAACAACAATTGATTTTTCTGTTCTTTCTAAGCACTGTCCCGTTGCCAACATATATTTCTCATTTAAGTTCCTGGAGCATTTTGTTGCCTCTCCAGCTTAATCTTGCCTTTCCATAAACTTACTTTATGAGCCTCCCCATCTGTTTCTGAGATGTGTGTGCATGTTGTGTGTATCCCTCTCTCCAGCTATTACCCAGACAGGTGTATGTTTGCTGACTGCACAGCATGTACACACATCCTGTCAGGAAAATGAGATTCTGAATCTGCTTCACTGCTGGTCCTGCTCCCTGTTTCCTACCTGTGACCACCATGGATCATGTTGGACACTCAGGCTTCTCCTTTCTCAGTCACAGCCTGCAGCCTCTCTCCCTGGTGCTACACAGATTGTTCTGAGATTTTGTGTGCATAAGGACTCAATTTCTGACCCACTCCTATTGTGGATTTTATGCTGATAGTAAAGCAGGTTGTTAGCATCACATTCCTTCTCATCTGTTTGCCAAAAACCTGCAATATTGAAATACTGAGTGAGGAATCACTGCTCTGCCCAACCCTCCTGCCTGATATCAGTACCTTGGGGAGCTGCACCTGACACAATTAAATAAAGGTCAGTCCTAACTGGGTTTGTTCCTGAATAAAATTGATTCTGCACCTCCTTGAAAAGAAAAAAAATTAGTAAGTGTCCATAGCCCTAACAAAGAGCCTCATATTGCCATGTCCCTGCTGTCAGGGTCTGAAGCCAGCCCTGCTGTGCAGGTGTGGGCAGCAGCCAGTGACCACACAAAGCCTCAGGAGCAAGATCAGGCTGCAAGGGCAGATTTGTTATTGCAAAAAGCACAGGATGCAAACCCACAGCTTATTTTAATGTTCTTGGGATGGCTTTGGGGACTCAGATTAGCCAAAGACAGAAGCAGTCAGGTATTTTCTGCTCGAACTACTGGTTCCACAGGCAGGGCTCTGTGCCTGTAACCATCCCATCCCATCCTCACAGCACTGTGCTTGTCATGTTTCTGGCTAGAGTTTAAAAAGAAAGCACATAAAGCTTTTGTCTCACAGAGCCATCACCCACAAGCACCCCAACATCACAAAGCAGGATGCAGGAATCATTCCCAGCTGATTCATTCTGCAGGCAAGCCAAGGGTTAAAACACCTCACCAGATTGTGTGTCTTTTCCTGCCCTTTAGTGATTTTTCATAACAGAGGATGTGTTTCTCTTCTTAGGTCCTCAGTTGGGAATTTCACCTCACTAAGCTGCTGCTGTTGCAGGGACCTATGACCTCCAGCATGCCTTCAGGCCCTCCTGCTCTTTTCTTACAGCACACCAGAGCTGTAGCTTGTGATTTTTATTTCAACTCTTAAAGTTGTGCAGGGAAGTATTTTGTGCTTTATCACTGTGGGAAGCCATGGAGGATGGGTTCTTTCAGACACTGCATTTACCCCTGCCTCCAGCTCTTTCCAAACTTGTCTTTCCACATGTTGAAAGCCTCTCTCAGCTGGAGTAAAGAGCTGAAAAGAAAAATCCAACTGCTCTGAGAGTTTGCAGACCAGCCTGTTTTTTCTAGGAAGTGAGCATTCCCTGCAGATGAAACACCAGGATGACCAGCAAATGTAATTTAATCATCAGGGAAACACACACTACAGCTGTACTCACTCCATGTACTTGGGGGAAGGGTCAGGTGCCCACTTCACCAGATGTGAGCAGAGTGAGGTTGAAGTGTCAGGGAGGACACTTTTCAATGAGTACCTGTAGAAAAGTACTCCTGGAAGTACTGAAACTGTCATTAAACACAGCACAGGGTTCAAGTGCTTGAGACTCTGTTTAAGTTCAAGTACTCCATGCTTCAAAACAAAGAACTTAACTGTCCTACAAAGGGCAAGATGCAGCCTGTGCCTGCCATTCAAGGCAAGTGTTCTTAATGGAACATTTCTGTACCCACCTATGCTCACAGGTAATTTCTCTTTAAAGTTTACTGTAAAGCAGCCCAAGAGTCTTTACTTTGCTACAAGATACATTTTCCAAAGTCCTTCTGCCACAGCCTCTGTGCCACGTGTCCCCAAGAGATGGGGATGACAAAGCAGTGGGGCAGCACCTCTCTGACTGACATTGCTCAGATGTAAAAGCCAGGGTGTAAATAGGAAAGGGAGGGAAGGGCATCAAACTAAAAGGTTTGTTTTGCTGTTGTTTTTCTCCCCCTACCCCCAGCAAATTAAATGAAAAGTCTAAAGACTACAGCTTGCATAATTTAACATGCCTGTAAACATGGAACATGCATAATTGATGTTAAACAACATGCTAATCACCTCATAATGTGAACAGAGGGGCAACCTGCCCTCAGTTTATGTATAAGTAACAAGATGGAAGCCTGCTGAGCTCTGTATAATAGGTCCCCCCCCCTTACATTTGTGTCTCAGCATGATGGTAAACCACAGCTTAGGCAGGAAACCTAATGTATTATTTATGCCAAGCTTTGAACTGAAATGCTTTTCCCTGTGTTACATAAATATATATATTACTCCTTCAAGCACAGTGATGGATTGTGTCAGGTCACTGTGAGAACACATTCCCTGCTACAACAGGAGGGGAAGGACCATGCAGGGAATGGCAGCAGTGGGTGAGGAGCTGCTCCCTCAGCCACAGACACTCCCAGACTGTTCCCATTCCTGCAGCTGCCTGGGGAGCTCCACAGAGTCCAGGACTGTACAAATGCATGGCACAGGATGTCCTGTGACCCTCACCTCTGACACTTTACTGCAAGCACTGGAAGCAAAGGGCCCTGCCCCAGCCAGGTCACAGCCAGAAAACCATGAGCACCAGGATGCTGAGGGCAGGGACAGAGCTCCTGCTGACTTCAGGAGAGTTTATGAATGAATGAGTCTAGAAGCAAATTAAACAAGAATTTTATCACATGTTGTTTTCACAAGATGATGCAGCTGGGGGCTGAGTTGAGCTAAGAGGTATTGAGCACAACACAGCAATGAATCCACAGGTGCCTTCCCATCTAACACAATACACATGACTTCTGCCTTCTCAGAGGTCTGGCTTTAATTAAAATCAATCTTAGATAATTTATATGGCATTTCATTAGATGTTTGCTGAGTTAGACCAGGACACTGTCAGTACAAATAAATGTAGCCAGTATATGAGCTGAGAAGCTGAGGTCACAACAGGGCATTTTGGGTTCTCCTTCTTGGAATCTGTTGTTTAAAGATGGAACACCAGATAATCTTTAACCTTGCCCCAGGCAGACCAGCTCTCTCCCATGCAATATGTTAGCCAGATAATTAAAAGACTACAGATAGCCACAAACAGATGCAAGGCATTTTGTTTTAATGCCAGAGCTGTTTCACCAGTGGCAATTTAGAAATTCGACATGAGTTCCAGCATGCCCAAATTGTGCTCTCAGCTGAAAAAGAGGTAAATATTTAATGCTGGAGGGAGCAAAGATTTTTTATTTTTTTTTTTGAAAGAGAGAGAAACAAAAGGTTGTATGAAATAAGATATGTGAATATAAGCCCTAAAGGAGGCAGTCAACATAGCCTGGATCAGCTGTACTGAAAAAAAAAGCAGCTTTTCCATCTCTTAATGGAAACCATCCCTTTAGAGTGATGGCAATACTGCTGGAAAGGTAATTGTGCAAACTCTAACTCCAGGCTCATTGCCACTGCCCACTCTGTTCAAAAATATTGGGGTGAATCTCCTTTAAACTTGTTTCACTTGAACTTCAACATTTTACAACATTATACAAATATTATTAATATTACAAATATCATAATTTTAGTAATTAGAGGGATTTTGGTGCAGGTGGGCTCCAAGGCTCCTGCACAGCAGCTGTGAGGATGTGACCCCAGAGCAGGCTCCAGGAGGGGCAGGGGCACAGCAAGCCCTGCACTCAGCAGCCAGGGAAAGGGACAGGGCAGCTTGGTGTGAGAATTGCATCACTGGGAATGAAATCCATCTCCCAGCCAGATGGAGCTGAGCTTGTTTACGAGCCTGGGCTGTGATATCCACTCAGTCCATCTGGCTGGCACTGAGGGGAAGTCCTGCCAGCAGATACCCTGGAAGGACCATTCTGCTCCAGCTTCCATTTCATCATTCCACATTAACCAGCCTGCTGGTGAGGGTATCATGGGCAGGAAACACCAAGCTACGAAATGCAGCACTCTCTTCCTGGTTAATACTAATGACTAAAAAAATTGGAGTCTCTTGAGCAAACCCTGCCAGATTTCTGCAGTCTCTGCAAAGACTCACTTATACAAAGATTACTTTACAGCCCTCTTACCATTTGCTGCTGCCTTATCGTGGCTGTAAATTGAATTAACACATCCAGAGCCCTGCAGCACTGCCAGGGGATTCAGAGGTCTCAGGATCAACAGGAATCTTGTTCTGGATAT
Source organism: Oenanthe melanoleuca (assembly GCF_029582105.1). Classification (NCBI taxonomy): domain Eukaryota; kingdom Metazoa; phylum Chordata; class Aves; order Passeriformes; family Muscicapidae; genus Oenanthe; species Oenanthe melanoleuca. Next base: position 5,821,894 of record NC_079349.1, read on the forward strand.
TGTTTTTCCTACAACAGTGAGGGCATCCTGACCAAAACCACACTGATGCTGTTGAGGGAAGATACAGCACTGGACATCCTGCACAAAGTGATGAGAGCCTTTAGGAGATTGTTCCCAGAGATACACTAACAAGTAGCCAGGCAGGGAAAAAACTCTCAAATCCTTGTTGCAATGAGTTGCTGACAAGTATTAATGAACAAGGGCTCATATTCATCCACCAAATGAGATGATGGAGGGTCACAAAGACAGAGCTACTAAACATCTGTATTATGCAGAGAGCATTGCATATTACTCCAAACAAGTTTTAATGGTTCAAACATCTGTTATAATCACCAATAATGAAGCTCAGTGATGGCACCCAAAATACATTCTCAGCACTGGCTCAGCACAAGTTTGTTAGTCTCCTTTCTCTTAAGTGATGCAGACATAATATCCCAAATTAAACAGAATGAATGAACTGCTCAATGTTTGATGTGAAAACTGCCTCTCAGTTCAGAGGGGAAAATAAAAACAAAGCAGGAACCTTAAGGAGGGTAAAGATGATGATTTTTGCTTTCCCTCAGCAGAGCCGGCTGTCTGCACTGTGGCTGCAGTGGAATTACCCCAGCACAGAGTCTGTGGGACAGCACTGTCATCTAGTGGGCATTGGAGAGAGCACAAACACACACTGCTGTGATGGGGACACTGCTGGGAAAACAAGCTCTGGGTGCCCTGGGCAGACCCACACCAGCATCACTCGGCTCCTCACCCCCTGCATCACCACCCAGAACCGACACCAGCTCCCCCTGCACTCCCTGACAGTCATTCTGGACAGATTTCCAGGGATAGAGTTGTGTCTATCTCACCCTCACCTACTAAATCTCAGATATTTCTTTTTGGCAATCAATAGAAAGACTCACTTTGAATAAGGGTGAAGAGTTCAGGCAGGAAAATCGCTGGCACACACACCTAGAGGTTTTTTCTGATTAAAACTCACACAGTACCCCAAGCTTAGAGATCACCTATTAGTACAACTGCTCTCTTCAAAGTAAATCCTCCACATAAAGCCAGAGCAAGAAACTTTTAGTGACACTAATCCATCACTAAATTCCTTTTGGGAGAAAACACTGAAACCACCAAAGGCTGCAGATACTCCTGAACCACAGTGTTCAGGTCTGCATCCAGATGTCATTCTGCTCGTTCATCACCATCAGCTTTTCTCCAACCCTGCTCCTAAGACAATATTTCACCAGGCCCTGCCTTTAGGCTACTAAGCACTGGACTTTTCTTCCAGGGGATGCTCAGCAGTGGAGCTGCCTCCTGTTTCAGCTGAGGGAAGCATGAGCAAAGTAATGAATTTTTACTACAGTTTGATATTTTGCCCTTTTTTTGTAATCCCTCAGTGGCAGAGCTTGGATGAGGACAGAGCTAGGACTGGGAGTATCCTGTGGGAGTTAAAACACTTCTGATGTGCTGCATCCAGCTCCTGTCTTAAAGCTGAGCCTCTGCTGTCAAGACATCTGCCTAGTTTTGTGTCCACATTCCCATTCATCTCATTGTTCTCACAGTCCCTCTTTCAGTTTTATATCCTCAGCAAAATTTCCCTTTATAACAGTTTGCCCCTCCTCCAGAGATACTAACCCACTTCATTTGCTGCCTGCTGGGTAAAAAGATAAAAGGGCTCCACTTGTGTCAATTTAAACTCTCTCTTAATAAAGTGAACCAGAGCATTTTTGCAGCAACTATTTACTCATTATGTGGCATTATAGCCAGGTATGTGCTCTGAGTTTAAAGCAAGCAACTAAAATCCATTTTCTGTTTCTAAGACAAGGAGTGAAATCAATTCCTAATGAGACTGCAAGGTCTCCATTCCCACAGAGGACAGAGCTACATTTACCACTGGAGCAGCACAAGAAAAGGTGGAGTCTTAATTCCAAAGCAGACATGCACAACACCAATTAAACAGCCAAGATTAACTGTGCCACATTGGGATCACCAAGTTTGCTATGATGAATATGTTATACAATCCTCATCAGATCCTGTGGGATTTAAAGATGCAGGAAGGTCATTGCTGTCAGAACATTCAATTCTCCACTGTATAAACAGAAGATCAGAGCACTCCATCATCTGAGTTCCACCTTTTGCAAAATAATTGACTCTCATGACCTAAAATAATGCAATGATGCTTTCAAAAAAACATTTTACTTGAAGTTTCACCTTTTTTGGTTTAAATCTATGAATGCAGTCAGAGAAGGCATTTTTCTTCTCTTTCCTCTGTGTAAGAGTCTTGTCTCCTCCTTTGTCTCATCAGATAAATCTGATGCTGGAAATCCCAGAGATTACTCTCACTTCAACTCAAAGAAGCTAAAGCAACTACAAGTATTAATTTAGCTCTGTGGTGTGCAGGCATTCATTTAGCCACAGAGCAAAAAGTGTTTCTAAGCTTATCACTGCCTCAACTGATCTGAAGTTATCCCCAAAACCAGCAACAACAAAACAAACCTGAAGAACAAGCATTCAGCTTGCAGTATTTTTTAATGGGTAGGTGGCAGTGATTGAAAATCAGGAATTGGATGTCTAACATAAGAATAGTCAAGGAAAACCCTCACTATGCTTTAACTATTCTCACATAAGATTACCCCAGAAGTCTCACACAGGGCCACTAGATGTCATTCTTGGACTTTCAGTTAAACAATTGTTTGGGTTTCATTTTTTTTCCTCTAGTTGTTATGCCTGTTGCCACAAAGAATGAAGACCTTGCCATGATTTTACATCTTAATTTAATGTGATAGTTCCACAAGAATATATTTGGCTTCATGTTTATGAGAGAAGACACATGCCAAATTCCTCCAGTGTGAGACAGGAACTGGTCTGCTCATAATTCAGCCCTGAATATGATCTTTTTAAAAGGAACACAGGCTTCAAGAACTTCTTGTTTAAATATTGATCTTATCCTCAGCATAGTTTAATCCCTCTAAAAATATTAGAGGGAAGCAGTGCTTTATTGTGGGGAGGCTCTATTTGCAGGGGTTTTTTGGTCATCTCCTATTTGCCAAAGGTGGAGGTGTAAATAAAATTGTGTTTCTGAAGGTCTTGTTATTTAAGGAAACTCTGATGGAGACAATGTGCACAAATAACCACACTTTTAAATGCTTACAATTTCCACTTGGGCAGGGGGAGCAGCAGAGGGGTGGAACTGGGAGGCATTAAGCAGCAGGGTAAAACAGGAACAGGATTGCAGAGGGAACACTGCACAGCAAGCAAACCAGCACAAGACACCAAGATCAAAGGGAATTTGAGAAAAACCTTCTCAGATTGCCAGCACCAGGACTCCTCAGGAAAGGCACCTAGACATGGCCATAATGAGCACCATGACAGAACTGGTGTGCATTCAGAAACAAGAAGTGTTTTGGGGTCAGATCCAGACCGTGATGCTCTAAAAGCTCAGGACTCCTGACACCATTATTCCAAGGCCAGGGCTACAGACAGCCCCATAACGCACAGGGGTTTATATTTTTTGCTGTGAAGGTTACTTAGATGCTTGAGTAAATCCATCTGACCCTTTTTTCAAGGCTGATGAATCAAAACCCTGGATAAACACTCCCTGTGGAAAGCGAGGGCGCTCAGGCAGGCAGCGATGCCCTCGGAGCTGGTCCCAGCCAGGGAAGGTCACTGCAGCACAAGGCACAGCCTCCCCTGGGCCCAGGCAGGGCTCTGGCACCCCCACATCTGTCAAGCACAGCTTGAGGTCTGCAGGATTAACCCAGCCCCCCACCTTGCAGTTCACTGTGTTCTGTTCGTTCAGGGAGAGGGGCACAGGGCTGTCCCAAATTCCAGCTCCCCAGCTGGGGGCTGTTCTCTGGCTCTCCTCTGCCTTTCTGCAGCCAGGCAGGAGCTCACTGCTCACAGCCCTCCCTGAACAGAGTGCAATAACCAAGATGCATGGGAGAGGCTGCCTTCCTCCCACTGATGTGCAGAGGGAGGAGGGATTCCTCTGCCACAGTGTGCCTGGTGCCTGCAAAAGAGCAGATGTGCTCCAGTCACCTGAAACCCATCACATTTGTGCTGGCCAGCACAACACCCCTCTCCTGTTCCACTTCCCACAGTATCTCTCATGCTTAAGCATGTGGAAGTGATGATCTAAAGACCAATACTCTCACTAAGAAAAGAAAAATACTTAAAACATAAAAATTCTAATGTAGCCAGGAAAAAAGCAACTCACACAAGCAACAGACTTGCAAGAGAAAGCTGAGCACAATCTTTACACAGGGAAACAACCACAGGGTAATAAACAGATCTAAAAATGCAATTTGTTTGGAAAGAGAAAGAGCTTTTTACTGAAGAAAAACCATGTGTAACACTGAATTTGAAATAATCCATCCCACATCCACGAAAGATCCCATTCCAGCACTTACTCACCTGAGGCACATTCAGAAGTGAACAACTCATGTAGGGGTTATTTTATTTATTGCAAGTTACAGCCATCAGCCATGGTGCCTGGTGGCCACTGAGCAGTAGCAACACACAGAAGTTCAAGATGAACTGAACAAAGATATTTCTCTGGACATGAAGTCACCAAACTCAAAACCAGCACATTCTGCACCTGAAGAAGCTGCAGCCATCCTGAGGATGGACACCCAGCTATAATTACAGCTCAGCTGCTCGCTCTCAGTCTTGACTCAGTCTTTTTTATCATAGGAAGCTGCTTCCTATATAAGCAATCAACTTGACAAACAACCCAGATGTTCCCCCCCCCTGCACTGCAGCAGCTACATAAACGATGAAGTCCTCCAGCCTCAGCATTCCTTCTGCTGACCAAGAAATGGGACATCTGCAATTGGAATTTGGGACACAGCATTCCATACCTCTCTCAGAGGCTGCCAGCACGTCCCAGTTCTGTTTTGGTGCTGTGAGTACGAGGGGCAGAGCAGCCTCACTGCCTGATTAAAGCAGCCTTGATTTATGCAGACAGTTGAGTGGAGCTACAATAAATAGATTTGTAACAACACAACACAACCGTGTTACAAGGGGTAGCTGGGGATGAGTTCAGGACAGGTGTTCTGCAGAATTTATAATCCACATCTGTATCATGAAACAGCAGGCAGCTTATTTAAAGTGACAAGGCTGGGGAGAGTCTCAACAGTTCTTCTTCCCTTTTTAATTTTTTTCTAAATACAGGGAGGCTGGTGGGGAGAAACCCAGGCAGCATTTGCACCGAGCCAGTGGTCCCACTGCAGCTCTAACATGCTTAACATAGGGGAAAACATCTTAAGGGAGTGAGTGTAATGGGCCATGAAGCATATGGCAGTGCTGTGGCATCTCCAGAGCCATACCCACAGCCCCATCAACTGTTGGGATGTGATACACTACAGATAATATCCGTGATAAATTATTCACTTAACCAAAAATTGTACATCAACCCTCAACAGCTGGTAAAAGCTGGATCCTTGCCCAGTACATTAAGAAGTTTGCTTCCTCAAAGCTCTACTGTTCTTTAGGGGATTTGAATTATGCATGTTACCATGAAAGCTAATGCTGTACATATGCATTCAAAGTTATTATTAACCTCATCAGGCAGAGAAGGAGTGGAGCAGGCAGCTGTTTTTCTAGCTCATGTGCTTAGGATGTGGTGATGTTTTAAAGGACTTGCTGAGAGCAAGGATATAGGAGAGCTGATTTTCCCCTTAGAGTAGCTCGACAGTAGCCAGCTGAGCCTGAAGGGTCTCTGGGGTGGCCATTGACAGAGCCAAGCCTCCTCTTCAACATCCTTATACTACAAGAACTGTAAAATAACATTTTTTGGTGACCCCATAATAGCTGTGCTGTGCCTTCCATTTAAGGATCTTAAAATGCTTCTCAGACACCCGGGGGACAAGGCTGAGCCAGGTCCCCAACAGCAGAGCTTTTAATTTTAGTGACAACACCAAACTGTACTGCACCTCCCAGAGCCCCCTGCTTGAAGTGTTAACCACTGTAGAGTTTGATCTTGTATGGACTGACCAAGCTGTCTTTGCTGGTGATTACACCATCAAGTAGGGACCTGAATGTTAAAACTTCAGCACAAAAAAATCAGCTTTTCCTCTGCAATGTGCAATATCCAGGATTTTTCCCAGCCAACAGCTCATCAGTCCCTCCCTTCTCAGCCTCCCCCAGCCCCTGGGACCACTTTTCCCCATCTGCTTTAGGGAATTGTCTCCTCATGACAATACTGTATATTTTCCCTCAAGCATCCAAATTCACTAGGCTCCCACCTTCAATGTTTATATTTCATTGTATAAATTCTGAGTTTGTTATAACAGATGTAAAAACAAATCAAGAAGTTCCAAAAACCTCTCCTTGTCCCCATCCCAAATTCATTGGAGAAGCCTGACTTGCCATTAAGAAGACTTTGATTTTTTCTATGCAGCTTTAAGGCTGCATCTTCAAATGCTGCCTGCAGGACTGACATTTTCCACTTCATCCCAAACAGCAGGGGCAAGGCTGTGGCATGAACTGCAGATGGAGAGTCTGGGACAGTAAAGGTAGCACATTATCTCCTGCTTGGCATGCATGTGCTCTTGGCATTCATTTTTTGAAGCACCCCCAGTCTTTCATTTCTCTCCCTTTCAAATATTTTGCTCTGCCAAGAGCTTCAAAGCCAGGCTCTCTGGATAAATGGCCAGCTGGTGCTACAGCACAGAGCATCACAGGCTGGAAATGGGTTTGGAGAACAGTCTGGGGGCAGTTTACATCCCCTGGCCAAATGAGAATGGGGAGGCAGACCAGACATGCTGCTGGGACCTGCAGTAAGATTTTGCAGCATTAACTGAGCTATTCTAGCAGCTGCTGGATAGAGCAATAATCTTTGAACGTGACTTCTTGGTCTCTTCTTCCAGAAAGACGAGCTAATTAAAAAGGGGTTACAGAGAGATTATGTGGACCAAGGGGAGATTTCTGAAAGGCATAAAGAGCAGCTCAGCAACCAGATCTCCCCAAAAGTCAATGTGAATTAGGCAACTAACTCCCACTTGTCCTTTCAAAAGCTCTGCTTGCAGCTTTTAAAGCTTGTCCTCCAGTTAAAAATAAATAAATAAATGCCAATTTCTTCTAGCAAAGCTGTGCATTGCCTAAGACAAATTTCTGCTCCCATAGAGGATCAGTGCACACACACTGTGCAGCAATTTTTGGCAGTTCTGCTCTGTTATGCTGCTCCTCAGATCAATTGTTTAAACACAACCCATTGACCCTGGCTCCATGTTTAGCCAAAGGTGTTTGGTAAATAAGGCCAGCACACCCCTGGTGCTGTGCTGCATAAAGAGCAGCACTCACTGAAATTAAATCAGTGTCCCCAGGTCTGGAGACACAAAAGGAAGAAAATAGCACCAAAGTGAGAACAAGGGTCTCTCTCCTCCCAAGCAGCCCCAGCAGCACCTGCTGCAGCAGCAGCTCTTTGCTGCAGGCTCTTCTCCAGGGCACCCTGGGAGGAAGCAGCGAGCTGCTGCCAGAGCCAGCACCTCAGCTTGAATGTCAGTGTCATTTACACAGCAAATGTCACTTAAAGCTAACACCAGAAGGAGCTTGTCAGGGTAATTCACCAAGAAGCAGCAACAGCAGCTTAGCAGCTCTTTCCCCCCATATACCCATACAAAAATATATCTGTCTAAAATTGGATTTGGACTGCAAAAGATTTTCTAGTGACGACATCAGAGTGGTGAGTTTGATTTTACAGCACCAAAACCAACATGGTACAGTCGTGGGCCACAGCCTGACATGATTTAGACACCATTCCTACAGATGCAGCAGTTTGCACTCAGAATTGCTCAGTCTCTGGCAGCTCTGCTCAGACAAGGGGCCAGTGGATCTCAGACTGGATAAACTCACCCATAGCTGGACTGAGGGTTGTTAGCACATTCTGCACTAATCATTGACAATCCAGCACAAGTGACAGCCAGTCACTGCTAGCCTGGGTTTAGCTGGGAGCTGGAAACAGGACAGCTTCTCTCCAGCAGATTTCTGCTGCCTCAGCCAAGTGTCAGAGCTGCACCTCAGTATCTTAAATCAGCTGCTACCCAGCAAACACAGTCAATCTTCTTGCAGAGATTCCAGCAGACACTCACACCAGTGCTTCTGATAAGGGCAGGGAGGCCAGCAGACAGATTTCACTTCCCAGGCACACAGTCTGCAGAGGAGCTGCAGAGAGCACTGCCACAGCCCATTTCCCCTCCAGCTGAGGGAAGGGAAGCTGGCACTGAGCCTGGGGAAGCCATTTCAGATGCTTTCAGGGCTGACTCCAACCACAGAATTAAAGATAAAGGTATTTACAGCATTTCATACAGGCAGAATTTCACACTTGTAATTACCTCATCTCTTGACCCACTCAAATCATGTGTTGCTTTTAGCTCCTCTCAAAATCTTTCCTGCAAGTTAGCTGGGACCTGCAGAGCAAGCCCAAGGGCAGGTTTGGGAAGCAAATACAGAAGAATTGCTCATCACCAGACAATAAGACTTGGTGACCACACGTTCATTTAGTTACTCTAACACAACCCATGTGCCTGACACCTGCAAACAGAACATCCACCTGTTGAATGGAATTACCTGTGGTGATGTGCAATATATTTTTATAATGTAAAACACAGATTGGAGCCTTCATTTCCTCCTTCCTTGACAGAATGCAGCTGCACAGAATAGAGACATAACACGGGAGCCTCATGAATCCAGAGCTAAGCTGCGGGAGACCAGGAGCAAATAAATATTTCACAAAGTGTTAGCACAAGACACGACAGCATAAATAAGTGTGAGGATAATGGCTCTGAATGCAATTTGGCTTAAGTCATCTGTGCCTTCAGAAATAGAAAGATGATTTATTTCAAGCCTGAACGACCTGAGAGGGAAGCAGTGGGGGTTTTCCTGGGTTATTTATTTATTTTTAATCATTATCTTTGACCTTTCTGCAGGCAGCCAAGGGAGCAGGGGTGCTGGGTCGCTGGTACAATATGTAGGTTAGCACTGGAAATATTTCTCAGGGGTCTGAGAGATACATGAAGTTAGTTGAGGTGATCAGAGCAGTCCCCAAAGCCCCTTTTGCTGGAACCTGTTAAATGTGTGCCTGTGCTGTGAGCCCATGCTGTGGCCACAGCTGATGAAATCTTTTACATTTAACAGCTCTCAATGGACATTTCTTCCTTCAATTCATCCAATTGCTTTTTGACACACAAAAACTCAACACCTCCCACCCCTGTGGCAGTGTCAGCACACTGTGTGAGGAAGGATGTCCTTTTTAACTCAGGCTTGCCATGTGATTCCCCCTAAATCACATCCCTATTCAGTTTTCTTGTTTCACTCAGGATTTTTCAGCCTTGGTGATATTCTCTTTGGTTATTTCTTCCCTAGGAGGAGACTCTTGGCCCTTTTCTAAGTCTTCTGAGCCCTGCTTGAGTCAGAGCAGGGCCCAAACCCAACACACTTGTCCTGCAGCAGATGTTCCACAGATTCAAACAGTGGCAGAACAGGGCTGGACATGTCATAGCCTAAAATGAACCAAACTGCTGGAGTGAAGAATGCAACATTTCAAGCAAAAATTTGCTGAAACAGTGCCCTAGGTCTGACTCACTCCAGGATCCAACCCCAGGTCAGAGGGTTTGGCAATTACAGCAGAGAAAAAGCACTTTAAATGTATTTTTTTATCTCAAGGCTTTCCCTGTTTTTTGTTTTGTTTTTTTTTGTATTGCCACAGCTCAAACAGAATAAGCAACATAAAAAAAAAAAAAAAAAAGGTAACTTATTTGCTTTTTTAAAGCCTTTATCAAGCATTAACCCTTCATCTGAAACACTAGAAAACAGTAATGAAACAAACACAAAACTCCGGAATTCACAAAATTTAAATTAACACAAACTTAGACCCACGAAACACTCTCAGGTCAGCTCATGAAGCAGAGCATTTCAGGGCATCACTTCCAGGTGCCCCCACCAACTCCCAGGCACACAAGAAGGGGTTTGTGTGTTCCCACTGCTGCAGGCTGAGCTTTCCACCAACCCTGTGGTGCTTCCAGGCAGTGCCAGCCCTTCCCAGCCGCAGAGGAGCCGCTCCCTTGGCCACTGAAGTAGCTGGAATTTACCCACTGGGATTTCAGGCTGCAGGAGGCATGGCAGGGCTGGCAGGCAGCCACCCTGTGTCACACACAGCTGGTGGCACCCAGCCAGGGGCCAGGCTGTGCTGGCACCTCCAGCTCTCCAAGCTCCAGCTGATAAAAGTGGGGGGAAAGGTAAAAACCAGGAAATGGTTTGGGTGAGAGGGAAGGGCTCTGCACAGCCTGGTGAGGGAGGAGCTGCCACTTAGCCAGCTGGAAGAGGAGTGCCAGTGAGCACAGCCGCCCTATCTCTGGCCCTAATTCCCGTCAGCTCCTGGAGGATGGCCCCTCTGGGGAATGCTGTACTTGGCACAGAGCTGCCCTGGCAGCTCCTTCTAGATACTCTAATGCTGGAGTAGGAGGCAGATTTGAGGCAAGAGTGCACAGATAATTATTTCCTCCTCTGAAATCCCTGCTGGATTTTGCAATCCTGCAGCAAAAGCCTCAGCAAGAGCCAACCAAAGGCCAGCCCTTTGGTATTCCTGCATTGAGGGACTGGCAATAACAAATCCAAACTCTAAACAACCCCTGGCTGAAAAAAGGGCAAAAAAGAAAGAGAACCTGCCATCCTAAAAGCACAGTATCTGTTCTGAGAGCGTGGCTGCCAGCCACAAAGGCAGCCCACAGGGACACAAGGCAGAGTGGGCAGCTGACCATCTGAGAAGAGCTGAAACACCCTTTTAGGCAAGCCAGGCACTGAATGCCTGCTCTGTGCTCACAGATGGGTCTGTGCACACCCCAGAGCTCTGGCAGGGCCATGGAAACACCCCTGTCCTAGGTTACAATGTAAAGATGTGCCCAAAAGTGTGTGTTCTATCAGCAACTGCTGAAACCAGGTGGGGCAGTGATTCTTGTCTCTGTGTGAGATATCCTCTGCTAATGGGCCAGCTGTTAAAAACCAGGTAGAGCAGTGTTCTTTATCTTTCCCATGACCCATCCTCCCTCCAGGACATATCTTCTGTTAATGGGCCAACAGTATGACTAATAAAGTTACATCAACCCACTGGGAGATGCTCCAGCCAGGGGGAGGAGCCAAACACTTCCTACCTGGATAAAAACTGAGATTTGGAACACCAGAGCAGCCCTTACCCACTGGTTTCCAGAGGACAAGAGTTACCAGGATCACTTCCAGGATTTCTACAGGATCCCTGCCTTGAGAAGACCACTCCATCCAGACTGGTACCACCACCCTGACTAGCAGGTGTCAGGTTGTATTCTCACTCTGTCAGTGGTTTTTCTTTTGTACTATTGCATGTATTTAATTTTTTATATTTTCCTATTAAACTGTACTTCTGACTTGGAGTCTCTCACTGGTTTTGATTTCAAAGCCATTACAACCTGCCAGGGCATGGGACAGCCCAGGAGGCAATGCCACTCCTTTGGCATCCCTGCTCCTGCACAGCCATCCTGGGGGCTGGACCCCAGCACAGCACCCAGGCAGGGCAGGAAATGCACTGGCACAAAGGAGGAGGCTTTGCTTTCCCTGCCACTGCTCACCCTCCTCCTGTGGGCAGAACAAGCAGCTGATCCCAGCAGTGCAAAGCAGCCCAGCCTCCCTGATTCCCATGGGCTGAGCTGACGTGCTGCAGGGAGGAGGGACCAGCTCCCTGGCATTCCAGCAGCAGCCTGATTGAATCCCACCCTTTGGACTCTGGGGCACAACAAACACAAACAGCCCTGTGCTGCTGAGGCAGTGGAGCCAGGCCAAGGCTGGATGCCCCTGACAATCCTGCCCTGCACCACGGGGCTGGCTCCAGCTCAGCAACCCCAGAGCACAGCGAGGGCTAGAAATGTGACTCAGGAAAAAGGACGGCCACATTCTCAGCTGGGATAACCTGGCCTTGCTCCACTGACTTCTGTGGAGCAGCAGCTATGCAGAGCAGCTGGCAATCTAATCAAATGGCCCTGCTTTGGCCTGAGAGAAGGCACATGGCTCCCAGCCACAGGGTGCAGCCTCAGCAGGCAAGGCCATCAACATACGTATAGGAAAAAAACAAACTCTCTAAAAGAAATTGTCAAATCTTCAGTGAGACACTGTCTAACTCATTGTCTGGTTCAGTTCAATTAAAAAGATGCTATAAAAGACTCATACTGGTACAAGGATTATTCTGTATTATATTGTTTTATATATATTATATTGTACATACAATGTATATTATATTATGTTGTACATACAATACAAGGATTGTACTTTAAGCACTTCCTCCTCCATCTCTGCTTGTGCCTCCGTCCCCAAAATAAATCTTATCTCACAACACAATCTCCTACTTGCAAATGCACACACTCCACAAAGCAGTTTCATAGAGAACTCAATTACAGCCAGGTAAGGTTCACATAGAGAAAGAGCTCCAACCAGGGAAGTATGACATCCAAGATTAATTAGCCCTACAACCCAACTACCCAGTCTTTTTAAATGGTACAACCTACCAATCTGGTTAACAGGACAATTAACAAAAAAAGATACTGCAAAAAACCTCACTAGATCAAATAACATTCAATAACAATCCAAAATTAGCTGCATTACAAATATTGTTTTATCTGTGTCATGATTTATTGGTCTCCTCCCCCTGAGAGCTTCTATTGACCTCAGATTCACCTCAATGAATCTTGATTTTTGAATGAAAACAGCAGTCAATAATATTTACTTCCTACTGACTTCATCTTCAACAGCACAAGGAGAAGACTGAACTATTCATGACCCCCCTGTCTCAGTTCTAATCACAGTGGTGAGATCCAAGGCACCATCTCTGCAGGTCAGGAGAGCAGTAACACCCAGCAATGACCCCACTGTGAGGTGATGGACAACCCACACACCCAGCAAGTTTATTTATGCAGAGAGGCAATGGATTTCCTGAAGTCTCATGACCACTTCTTTCTGACAAGAACTTCAGTTTGAAAAAAAAAAAAAATGATCCTGCTCCTGGCTAGTCACATCTGTTAAATCTATCATCAGGCAGCAGCAGCTTTAAACCATGATATGAAGACCTGCCATGAGCATCTGGCAGTCAAATTTACACAGCAGGAGTGATTCAATTGCATTCCAAGGTTACTGCTGATGTTTATTTACACCTTTCCTGATGATCCAGTGATTTTAAATGGAAAAGCTTCCATGTGCTACTCCTCACCCCATGGGCCTTCCATCATCAGTTTGGCAGCCAGGTGTCTCTCAGATGGTCAAAGTCACAGGTTGGCTTAGCTGTGACTGTCAACAGGAAACTCAAACTCTTCCCATTACACCTAATGAACAGACAGAGCCTTTCCAGTGCCAAGTTTATTCTCTGCCTCTGGGATTATCTGCAAACAGACTTGCTAGCCTTGATTCACACATGGTGGATCCTGGGGAATGCATCAGGCTGCCTTGGAAACTCAACCCTTGTATTTACCAACAATTTCCTGATCTATTAGTCATGATTTGATTCTTAACTTTATTAGACTCCCTCCTTCAACTTCAGCTTGTTCTTTTGCCTGAGAACCATTGCACAGGTGATGAGCTGTGTTCAGCACTCTCCCATGCTCCCATTACAGATGTTCTGTGTCCTGCTGTGGTGTTTCAAGCAAGGCCTTGGCAAGGTGAGTCCATCTCCTAAATCATGGCTCCTGTTCTCAGCCTCCCAGCTCTGCTGCCATTTCACAAAACAGAGCTCCCACACCTCAGCATGTTGTTCAGGGTGCCTCTAAGCCACCTGCTTGGGTTTCCTCTTCTGACCCATCTCCTCTGTAGAACTTTGTGTCTAGACACATTATCAGTCTCTCTTTACAACAAGCAGCACTAAACTGGGCTTACATCCCTCATTCTTGGTGCCATGGGCTGCAGGCAAAGCAAATGTCACTGCCAGGGGATGTGGGCAAGTCCCATGTGGCCAGCAAAGCCAGTTGTGACAACAGAAACCAACCTGCATCCAGCAGGCACCAACTGAAACAATTGCCTGCAATTTTTTTTTCCCTTGGTACATTCAGGCTCAGGGAAGCAGGTCCAGGTTACCCCTCATTAGGCAGATGTTCTTTAAATGATTTATGCTTCTATCAAGCTTGATATCCCCACAGAAGACTGTTAGTGAAAAGCTCTGTGTAATCATTTATAGTGGGATTTATGATGTTTAACTTAGTAACTCTCTGCAGGCCCTCTAACAGGATGGAGGTGGGCTGTGGGCAGTAAAAGGTCAGTCCCAAAGGAAGCCAAACACGATGCTAAGAGGAAACTAGAATAGGGCTCTGAAGGGCTTTGTTCACATTAGAGGGGAAGCAGCACAGACCTTAATCATCCTTGCCAAAGGCATGCACATGTGAGGAACAGAGGAACCAGGCAAGATTTTGCCTCAGATTTTCAAGGTTGGTGGTAAATGTGATTTCAGACTGGTTATTGGCAAAATCTTGCCCTCATTTCTTGCTTTGTTTATATTAAGTTGCCTCAATTACAGTCCTGTATAAAGCAAGCAGTCACGTAAATGTTTTTGTTTGGTTAGGGCTTTTTAATGTTGTTAATTTATTTTCAGGCCAAAAACCCAATCTAAAAAAATCCACCAAAATATGGGATAAATAGGGACTAACTCATTACACCAGAGTCTGGTCCCCTCTTGCAGCACTAACATACCCAGAGGTGGGAAGAGCTGTTAAAGTCATCTCAGGGACATCTGCAAACCACCAGGACATTCTGGTTACTCATCTGGTTAACTCTTCTTTCTTTCTTCCCTGTTTCTTCCAGAACTGGGAGGTAAAGTGCTAGAATACACCCAAAAGAAAACACAAGGAAAGCTCGATAATTCCAGAAGCAGGAATCACTGTCAGGCTCTTGGGAACATCCTGAACTTTTCTGCTTTGCAGTGCAGCCCTCTCAGCTAATTCAGCTGCTTGGATTTTACCTACCCAGGCTAACCTGAGCCTGCTCCTGCAGCCCAGGAATCTCAGTTATTATTCTGGGGCACTGGAACCACCCTTTCTGCTTGTGTCTGACCTAATGTAACCCAGCCAAACCCCACAGCCAATGGTCATGTTCAGCTGTGAATGCTCTCACAGGACTGGGGAGTTTTTCTCTTACTGGTTTTATGCAAAGCAGCCGTGGGACACATTCCTCACAGCCCATCATGCAGCCAGGGATGCTTCCCAGCCCAGAGAGGGTGCAGCAGAGCATCCTGCACAGTCCCACCGTGCTGGAGGGAGCAGCAGCAGCTCCAGCCCTGCTCAGCACCCAGCACGGGCTCTGTGTGAGAGCAGCTCATGAACAGAGCAAGCCTGGCTTTCCCACAAACTCTACAGACACCCTGAGAAAAGCCTCTCTGCTTCCTTCCCACCCACTTGTCCCCCAGGCCAGCTCTGCAGGAAAATCCCACCCTCCCTCCCACACAGCAGAGCAGGGGTTTGACAGCTCCTGGAGGAAAATGCTTTAACCACACACTTGCACCTGCAGCTCCTGGCCCTGAGTGTCACAGAATTCGGAATTAAGCAGCACAGCTATTGTAAAAATGAGTTACAGCACAAGCTCCTTCATCTCAGTCATCACAAGGGCTATATCCCACTCCTGTTTTGGTACCAGATGGCTCAAGGTCTATTTTTCAACAAGTGCTGTCTGCTACACTTGCAGCAAGTCCTTTGAGTTACAAGGCAAATCTCTTCCCTTAATATCTTTTTCATCCTTTCCCCCTCCCCTCTTTGAGCTCACAAGTACATCTTTTCTTAAGAAACAGAAAAAATCTATTATTCTTCAAAGGCCCAGTTGTGTCCTTCATTTACTGAAGTAGTCAAAGAATATTATGGGTCATTTTGTCACCATGGAAACCACAAATAGACCTTCAGGGTTTTGGAGAGGTGATATTATTTTGGAGAGGCTGTGCAGGGCTCTCTGACAGAAAATAATAGGGATGGCAAATCAAGGAGACCTTTTATACAGACTGTGTGAAATGCAAAGGGTATCAAACATCATTTCTCTGCCACCGAAGACTACTCCAGGCAGCAGTTTAATATGGTATCCTCTGACAGCTGAGCCCAAATGGAAAATTAATGAGGCAGCATGATATATGAGTCTTTTTAAATCTCATAACCAGCCTCCTTTATAGAATAAAAATGGCCAAATCAGTTTAATATTAGTGGAGAGGTTCTCTGTGTGTCTTTCTTCTGAGCCTTGTCAGTGCAGTGCTGAAGAGACAGTTTTGGTTTATTGACTGTGTAAGTCTAGATGTTTTCAAGTCTTGGGCTGTCTAAATCAAAATAATTCCGAGCTTTACTGGTTTATCAAAACACAGTAAAGATATGAAAGCCTAAGGAACACCTGGGATCTCAGAGGGGCCACATCCTGCATTCAGGAGCCCTGGACAGCAGCCCCTTCTCTGCCTTCTGCCAGCAGGGCTTTCCCAATCCCAGCCACCAGAACACCCACCAAATTGGCATTTCTGCCATGAAAACAGGGACTTATGCACAGTGACAGTGCTGGCTGCTCTGAGAAAAGAGCAGAAAACAGCAGAATACCCTGAACTGAATGTAGCCCACCCCAGGCTCAGTCCATGCCCATGCAGCTCTCTCCTCTCCCAGGGCAACTTTATAAAAATCCTTTCAGTGTGGACCTTGTTCTTCTGCAAGCAAAACTCTTAACTGCATAAATAACTAAACCCATGCAGTTCTCAGGCCAGAAGACCCTTTCTGCAGGAATTCTGGCAACCACATTGTCACAACTGAGTCCCAAGCTAAAGACCTACAGAGACGGGAGCAGAAGCAATTACAAACAAAGTTTACACAAAATAATCATATCCTACCTGGTGGTGGATGAATCCTAAATCTACTGGGTATTCTGACACGTCCAAAGTTGCTGCTACTCTGAATTAGAGCAAAACCTTGAAATCTCAAGTCATTCCACAGAACAGAAATTTCAAAATGCTTCTGTTTATAAACAAGCAACCATTTCACTGAAACACTGAAAAAAACCAGCTCAAACAAAACAAATGAGTCAAAATAAACACTCCTTTCCAAAGTTTTCTGTCAAAACATCTTTGAAATAGACACCTTCATGCAAAACATTTCAGCTGCAGAAGAAAAAAGAGTTTCTTTTCAAAAACTGCTTTATAAAAGATGCTAACTCTGCCAGCTTCCTCCACAGAACAGCTGCAAGCAGATCCATGGCATCCAATCACCCACTGTGGCTCAGAAGCTGTGCCTTCCCTGCCACCCTCAGCTGGAACAGTGTCATTATCTGGGCACCTTCAGCATCCAGGCCTCCAGTAAAACACAGTGCCCTGAAGCCTGGAACTCCAGAACATGAAAGCAGAGGGAGCAACAGAAGTTACACAAATAACACTTTGCTAAAAGTGAACCCTCAAGGAAAAAAAAACAACAAAACAAAACAACGAGCATTCAACACAGAGCAACAGGAGGAAACTGCTGTAGATTTCATTGCTTTGTTCAGACAACCTCAACCCCTCCAAAATACCACACTGGCCATGGGTCAGAACACACTGATGGCACTTGGCCTCTCATTTTACAACTTACCAGCTCTGCTTGTGCTGAGCATCTCCAGTAAAGGGAGCACACTCCAAGCAGGCTTAGAGAATCAGGAGGAGTTGAAGCCACAGCCCTTCACTCCACTCAGTGCAGATATCCAGCTGTTTTCCTGATTCCTACCCCAGTAAAATCCAGAAGCAAAGGGCCCAGGGCAGCACCAGCAAACGGAAAGGAGAGGCAGGAAGCCCTAAGGAGATGTTGGGCCATTCAAGGGGGAATTGGATGAACCTGTGTGAAAAGGGGTGGGGCACAGAGCATCAGCCAAGCCTCAGTAGCATCCAAAATGCCCAGTTTGAGGGACAAACCTCATTTAAAAATAACCTTTCATTATTTCATTTATTCCCCAGCTCTTTTGAAACAGTGAATGCTTTACTTTTCAACAATGCTAAAAGCTCAGACTGCAGCTAATATTTGGTGCACAACAGATGACCCAGCTCCCCCAGGACTTTGTGGAACCTGCTGCACCTGTGCCAGGCAGAGCTGATTTCCACCTTCACAAATGCAGTTTTCCAACAGCGTTAGGAATGTGGGTGCTGTAAGGTTGCACAGTGGATGTGGAATTAAAATACAGAAAATAGAGAGAAATGTTAGTGTGAAAGCAGGACTGCAGCTCCATTAACACCCCAGGTATCAGAAACAAGGGGATGCCTGGGAGATGAATTCTGGTGTATTTCCTGTGAGTTACATGAAGATCCTGATCTGTTTCATTTCTCTAATGAAAAGCATGATAGTATCAATAAATGTATTTATTGGCCTAATAACATCTCCATTCCTATTTCACCAAGACTTCACTCAGAGGGTTGGAAGACAAGAAGGTCATTTAATATTTCATATGAAAATAAGTTCATTCCCCAAAGCAAACAGTAAATGTGGAATAATGTGTGCTCGTTTCCTTTATCATAAAGCTGTGTTGGTTTTGCTCCAGTTGTAAATGGCAGTGTTGTTCCAAGCCCTCCTGCTCTCAGTACCAGTGGATGCTCTGCAGTGGCTGCACACAGGCTGAGCTAAGATTCTGCCATCCCCAGCCAAGCAGCACCACATCCCCAGAGCAGGCTCTGGCTGCCTTGAAATACTGCCCAGAGTCAGCAGGAATACAGCAGCCCAGTGTTTAAGTTCTTCCTCCACTAAGTACTTGGAGACCTTTCCTTCCCTAGGCTCTCCAAATGCTTTATAAACATTTATAAACAGGCAGAGTGAAAAATCAATGCAGAGATACTGTGGGGAGGAAGAGATAGCAAGGAAAGGAAAGACCAACTCAATGAAAAATGAAATAGTGCCAATATACTTGCTACCATCAGCCTTGCTGTTCCAGGGCTTTCTCCTCACTCCTCCCTATCCCTTTCTGTGCAGGAAGCAAAAAACATTCATTTTGTTCTGATCAACTGCAACAACCAAGGTGGTTTTAATAACAGGAGTGTTTTCTCTCTTTCCTTGAACTAAGATTAAGTTTGGAAACTCAGTGAGGGTTTGAGAGCTCTGCAAATAATTCCAGGCTGGAGCTCTGAGCTGAGGTCAGTGCTCACAGCTTCCCTGGAGCCCTGGGGTGGACACTGGGATCCCACCCCCATTTCAGAGCATTTGGGGAGAGGATGAGCACAGACATGTGGGGAAGGTGGGGCTGAGGGGGGGATGAGCAGTGCCAGGTCTGTGGGTGAAACAGTAAGGCTGTACAGACATAAAACTGAGATTGAGATGAGATCAACCAGACCCCACTGCAGCCTCATTCTGCTGCCTGCATTGCTCAGGTGAATTCAAAAACTTTTTAAAAATTATTAAATGTAATTACTCAGCCATACAAGCTCAGAGCCTCTGCCCAGCATAGAAAAGGCATGGTCTTGCCCTGACATGCTGCTGGGAATTTCACTTTTGGCTTCATCAGGATCAGCAGCAGAGCCTGAAACAAGAACATTTGCTGGGAACAGGCTCGCTGCACCTTGCCCAGGTGCTGTGTTTTCTGTAGCCTAATGCAAACACTGTTATCTCCCTTACTCTGGCAGACTACTAATAACAAGTTTATACAGTTCATCTTAAACAAATATTGGGAAAGTCAGTCCTTACAAGGTCTGCTAAATTGCAGAGACGTCTGTGCAATTGCAATTGATGACACAGTGTTGAATTATACAAAGGAAGGGGTCAGTGCCAGTCAGGCTATTTCTCAGAGCAGATTGCATGGAGGTCTCATTTAACACTGCCAACTCTGAACATGTGCACTGTATAAAGCAGAGCTTTTATGGTTCTATCAAAGGTCTCTAATTTGGCTCTAGGAGCCATCTGCTGATTTAATAGGGGATCTGGATTGCTAGGTTGGGTTTGGGTTTTGGTTTTTTTTTTTTTTCATTTGTTTAAACACCTAAAGCTTAGGCATTTAATAAAGAAAAATATTGCAATAAGTTAATCCTCTGTGCAGTAAAAAAGGAGAAAATGAATGTGTTCAGCTTTGTTTAATTTTGTCTCCTAAGCAACCAACATATTGGATATTGTGAGTACCAAACCTTAAGTGTGTGAAAGTCATTAAATTAGCCCTTCCAAGACTGCTGCAACCATATTATTAGGGAATTTTAGATGAATTACACTGTCAAGACTGCTAAGTATCACCTTGTGCTTTTATCAGCCACTAATTAAGACTGAAACAGAATGTTAATGCCCATCTTACTCTGGCTAAACAAACAGAGATAATGCACACAATGCTACCTATATTTAGATAATAGGCCCAACACTCACTATATTCATTCTTCCTCTATTTCCCCATGCAGGTCTATGTGATCATCAAAAGCCCTCTGATGCCAGAATAAGGAACCCAGAAAGAATATTTCACCTCCTAAGCACCGTGGGGCTGGTGACATTTCCATTTATCTCCCAAGGTAACCATCTCAAGACCCTGCTTCAGTGAGAGAGGTGGGTTCAGCCACAGCCCCAGAGCTCCATCTCTCCACACTGATAATTTGTTGGGAATTTGTTAAAAAGCATGAGGTGACACAAACCATCACAGGACCCAGCTTGAACAGAAGTGCCAGAGCAAACCAAGGATTACACAGGATCATTGCAACAGCTCAGGCTTTACAAACAGCAGGGGTAACCCACAAAGTGCTCCCCAAACCCATCCTTCCTCCCTCCCTCCCTCAGGTGCAAGGGCATCAGCAGCAGAGCAGAGCAAAGGCTTCATCTGGTGCAAAATTAATGCAGTGCCACTGAAATCAGCCCACCCTCACTGGGGCTCCCATTCAATCACATTCCCTCATTTATAAAGAGTCTTGAACAAACATTTTATGTAAAGGTCTCAGATTTCTCATTTCAAGGGCTGTGAATCTCACAGGCAATGCAGAGAGCACAGGAACTGGGAAGGTAATTACCTTTAACTGGTTTGCACCTCAGTTCCCTGGGGATTTGGAAGGAATGAGTCAGCAGCTGAGCACTTGCCCAGGACATTTTGGATGAAATCAAGGCCAGTTTCAGCACTCACATGTTGAAGCAAATTAAGAATGACCACTGGACGTGACAATTTGCCTTGCCACCAGGATTTCTCCAAGATTTACTTCAGTAAACAAGTTTTGCCCTTTATTCATGCAGTTGTTTGCAGGTCAAACATGTTCATCTGTTTTACTTCCCTGATTCAAAGTAATGGATAGGAGCACAAATTAGCAAATAAATCCTACCCTCCTCATCCCCCCTCCCCCAAAAAAAACCCCAACAAAACTAGAGACCTAAACTTAACATTTTTGTCTTATAGCAACAAAGATGAGAGAGAAAACAATTTACCAACCAATTTACTGGAAAACCATGGTATATCTCCTGCTACTGCATAATGGAAAATGCTTTGAAAATGGGTTTCCAGATTTCTCATTTGTGGTGAGCTATGAGCACAGGTGGATTTAATATCATGGGTAAAACTGTTGATTAGACAAGAAAAGGTCTGCCTTGAGTTCACAATATCTTGTGATCCAATGTGATTCCTTCTCATTGTCAGTCCATGGTTCAGACAGACCTGAAGCATTTCTGAAGCCCAGGGAAGGAGGAGGATCCATCTTGTCCAGCATCTGAACACAGTTCAAGGAAGAGGGATTAAATCAGTGATGAAGCACACCCTGAATGCAAGCAATCCTTTTTATGTTCATTCAAACACAGCCTCTCCCACTGCAGCCAGCTGGGGCAGCCACAGCCCTAATAACCATTAGTTATGCTGCAAGCCATCATTTAGTGGAGCCAGTGGATCAGCAGCAGATCCCTGAGTCTCAGAATATGACTGGAATCCTGCAGCCAAAGACTTACTGCTGCTTCTTTGTGTGATGGCAAAGGTTGCTGACCCCCTTAGTGCTCAGATGGACACAGCTCAGAGACAAGCCCACCCTAGAGTCCTTTTTGTTGTGCAGTGTGGATTGCACAGAACATGAACTGGACCTGTCCCCAAGAAAAAAAAGAGTGAGTGCAGGGACAAAATACCAACAGAGCTGCAATTCCTGCAATTAGCAGACTGCAAGAAGAAAGCCAGGAAGAGGTGGGAAATTAAGAGGAGAATCAAGCCTTAGAGAGCTGGGCCTGTAGGTGTGCAGGGATAGACCAGAGAAAGCCTGATGCAAAACCTGGCACTGCAATCTGGCACTCTGATTGACCTCTGGGAGGAGATAACTCAAGAGCCTCTCTGGTTTTGTTCTCTTTAAATACATGTACAGTCTGCTCCAGCTGCTTGGCTCCGGTGTGAGCTCATGGTGCCAAGCCAGACATATTTGGCTTTGACACAACATTGGCTCAGCCTTCAAATAAAGCCCTGCTGTATTGTCATTAGGAAACAGGAGCTCCTGAGTGATTTCACCAGAGGTCCCTGAGCTGAGCTCGGTGCTGGGGCACAGCCCAGCCCTGGGCTGAACGTGACTGGGAGCAGCAGCTCTGGCTGGGGGCTGGGAGAAACCTCCCATTCCCAACATCTGCTGTTTATGCCTCAGTCTTGCATGATCAGTGACAAACTGAGAGCAAGTGCTGTTCAGACAGTCTGGATCTCAAACAGGACCCCTTAGAATTTGGGTCTGTTCTAATTTATTACAGGCATTTTAGGATAATGCTGCCCCAGCCTTGGGTTGGTAAGGCTAAATGTGAGGTGTTGGATGAGCTACACAGGAGCTCTGCTAATTCATTCACTCAGCTGAACTTGTGTCCTCCTGCAAGGCCAGGATTAGCAGCCAGGCTGAGCACAGTGATGGGAAGGAGGTCTGTCCTATTGCCACCACAGGACTTGGGTATTTGCTGTCTTTGGTATGCTGTGGCCATGGTCCTCTCCCTTTCTTGGCAGGACCACACTTCAAACACTGCTGACACAACATCTCCCTTCTGCTTGCTACGAGCCAGATCTGGAATCTGCTGTCAGCAGCAGCCAGCTGCAAGAACCCATCAGGCTTGGGGACAAGGGGAAAGCAAGTCCCTCCTGCCATCCCAGTGTGGCCATTGTCTGCTCTCTGCTTTTGCACCACCCACCAGGGCATGCCAGGGTGGGGGATTGTGAGGTTTGGCTGCAGGAGCACTGCTGGGACAGGAATGCAGCAGCAGAATGGGACTGAGTCAGAAATACTTACCAGAAGCCAACAGTGATCTTGTTTTCATCTGCTGACAGAAACTCTGACAACTGTGTATAATCCCCCTGATTTTCTCTAGCCCAAATAGTCTTTAAAAGAGAGGTAGTTTAGCTTTCACAGGAGTTGGCACTAGAGAACAGAAACTGGACTAGACAAAACAGTGACCATGGAGGAAGACTCCTCACCCTCATTCTTCCCATCTCTCCAGCACAGCAGAACCAGAAAAGCAAACACATCCAGCAGACTGTGCCCCTGAAGATGGGAAATGAAAGAAAAGAAACAGAGAGAGAGACTTTGTTCTATTTTTAAACACTTGAGAATGGCTCCAGAACTACTGAGAATGGCATTGAAAGCACTCACAGAGGAAAAAAAAAATCACCCAAGTACACATCCAAACTCCAGCTGGCTCCACCACGGGCTTTGCAGACTAGGCAGGGATGTTTTCTTTGCCTCTGCATGGGCTGGCTCCTGTCCCCAGCCAGGCAAACCTGAGGGAGGAGTAAAGACCTGAGAGGAGGCCCAGCCTGGTGTCTACCCCTCCCCATGTCCAGCACAGCTGGTTTGTCCCAGCTGCTGTCCTCCTCCAGCCTGGGGACACTGACAGTCCTGCTGCAGATTGCCAGCAAGCTGCAGGGCAGAGCAGAGAGGGGAAGAGCAGCAGAAGCCTTGAAAGGATGGACACCCACTGCTCTGAACTGCAAAGGATGCCCTTGCTGGGAGCCAAGGGCAAAATCCTGGGTGATGTCAAAGGATTGATTCAGCATTTTACTCACTGTTCTGAACTCCCAACATTATCACAGCAGTCTGGCAAACTTTAGGAGAAACTTATTTAAGATGTGAGAGTAGGCTTTTCCAATCATATTCTGGGATTTGTGCAGGGTTGGGAGCTAAGAATTACAGCTGAGTTATGGATTTCATCAAAGAATTTTCTATTGAAATGAAAAATGAAAACTCAAATAACTATCCAGATGCTAATAGAAAGCAGGTGTTGAGCTTTAAACATGAGAGCATTTACTGGTTTAGCCACATTAATATTGTGGTTAAGACATACTGTACTGATTACAGCTTTAATTTAAAAAAATCAGTGGTGCAGAGCATCATATCCTTTATTTACACATGGCATCCTTCCTCTGCAGAATGAAACCAGAAAAAACAAAGGGACTTTCACCTCAGATTAAAGAGAGCCCTGCAAAGTTTAAGGTTTTAATAAACAATATCATGTGCTGCTGAACCAATGGTACCACTGTATTGGGGGAGGGTAATATCAATAAATACCCAGGTTCTGACTTGGTAATCCTGCACTGCCCCTTCCCCATCAGAGCTGATGTCCATTTTGCCCTTTTCCTCACACAATTATTGTACAATTTACTTTGAAAGGACTTTGGGACCTTCTGGTCTTGCCCAAAGCAATGCTGACTGCAGCCTGAGTTTCTTGGGACAGTTTCTTTACCAGGAACAGACTGCTCAGCTCAGCTCCAGCCACTGGGAGAGACTGTCAGCACCTGCATTCCCCTTCACCACTCATTTTTTCCCCTTCTGTTTCAGGGGGAACAGGCCCAGAATCCTGTTCAAAGAAAAAACTAGAGTTTGTGGAACTCAGTGCACTGCCCTCTTACGTCAAGAGGGAAATGCAAAGGCCATAAAATTAAACAAAAAGGGAAAATTTTCTGCAAAATTAGGGAGAAAGGTGTCATGAAATCCAGATGCAGTGGATTTAAAAAGAGAAAAAAGCCTCAAGAAATATTAGAAGCTCTGGTCACCCCTACCACAAAATAAAGGAAGAGATATAACTTTGAAAAGAAAAGCAGCCAAGTAAAACCAAGGTGTGAATTTAGCCCACAGCACCATTCCTAGTGTGTAATGAGCCCCCCAAACAAAGCTGCCCCTTGGGAGCAGGCCCTGGATGCCCCTGGCTCCCCCACAGATGAGCAGAGCTGATTCCAGAGCAGCTGCCAGGGTCAGCCCTGCTGGGAAGGGAGGGAAGGCTGATGGCCATCCCTGCCAGCCTCTGGAAAGCAGTGTTTGCACAGCCCCTAAGAACAATAGCAATAACATTCCATTGTCTCTAGCTTTTAGAGCCACTGAGACTAATGAGTTCATTTATAGCCCTGATGGAAGTAATTAAATCTGAAAATCAAAGCACAACATTCTTGTTTAGTGCTCTTTGAAACCAATATTCTAATGGAATGCTATCAGCAGCTAATTGAAGCACTAATCTTGCCCAGGGTTGGGCCCATTGCCCAGATGGCTCATACATCATTTTCTAGTCTGGCAAGCAACATATTGCACTGGCTGGATGAAGCTGAGATTAGAGATAGCTATAGGATACGATGGAAGCACAAGAATTCTTCCAATCAATATTTTGATAAAATTGACATTTAATGTCAATCAGCCAATAAACTTCTTGCTGAAGTACAAGGACGCATCCTTGGCTTTATAAATAAATAAAAAAATCTGCTGCCTTATGCAAATAGAAGCTCCAGCCAACTGGGTAGTAATAGCAATACAAAAACATTAGCAAGATAAATGCCCAGTGAGTGCCATGAGGACAACAGGGAAGCTAAAGAGCTTAATCTTCCTTCTAGAGCTGAACCATTTAACAAATAAAAGTCATGTTTTTCTGCTGTAACATGTCCTTTCTGGAAGTTTTTGCATATTGTATGCTCTGTCAGGGAGAGGAAGGCAGGAGGGTGCAGCAGTGTGTAAGGTACAGCTGACAGGGATCTCTGAGGAGGCAGCAGGATTCTGGTCCTGAGATTAGATTTAATGAGCTTGGGGTGCAACATTCTGCTTTTCTCTGAACTGGAAGTTAAAAGTATCAGGAACGAATATATACCTTATATATATCTATATATATCTATATATATCTATATATCTATATATCTATATCTATATCTTTATCTATATCTATATCTATATCTATATCTATATCTATATCTATATCTATATCTATATCTATATCTTATATATCTGTATCATATATATTATATATCTTATATATCTTACATATCTTATATATCTTATATATCTTATATATCTTATATATCTTATATCCAAGCAATATAAATTCCATGTTTCCCTGGCATCTGTTAATTCCTTTGTGAAATTCAGCAACAGGACAGATGTTGGCATTTGTTTTACTTATTCAGCAGCTTTGGCCTCTATTATCCGCTTTCCCCAGGTTTTTATTTTCTGATTTTTATTTTAGTGCGGTGTTTCCCCAGGCAGAGCCTCCCTGGTGTCACTCAGCAGAGCTCAGAGGAGCAGAGGGCAGCTGGGAATGGGCTCCTGAGTGCTCAGGCACTGGGAGCAGGGAGGCAATGAAGCAGGAAAACTGCAGGACATCCTTAAGGAGCCCAGTGATCTGTGTCTGAAAACGCTGAGTGACCTCCAGCCTTGAGCCATGAATTAAGCACTGTTCTCAGCACAGTTTTTCCCTGTCAAGCACTGCACAAATCCTGGAGTTTGTGGGCAGCACAAATGCTGCTCTGCTTCTGTACTTGAGCTTGCTGCTCACATAAACTTTTGAAGCTGTACAATTGTCTGTGCCAGCACCTGGTCCTCTCTATAAAGTATGAATTATCTCAAGAATATCCTAGTTTATTGATATTTTCACTGCTGGCTGGTTAGATAGAGTATTTTGAATTATTTTTTTTAAATACCAGATGAGATATGGTTTAACACCAGTAAAAGTCCAAATGCAGCATTATCTGGAGCAGATTAGCAGGAGGCAGCATGATACAAAAGTCTGACTTGAGAAGACAAGAATCTGCCTCGAGAGGTGGTAAAAGGGAGAGAACTAAACATCCATGTTCATCTGTGACTTATTTTTTAGTTTGTACATCAAATATTTTGTATTTCTGGCCCTTCACCCTTAATGCTCATTTTTTGGTTTTACTTTGCAATTTCAGCTTTACACTTAGAGTTAAGCATTAGTATTTTCCCAAGGTGTCTGAATTAAAATTTTAATTATTCAAAACTCCCTCAAGGACAGAGAGAGAGAGGCAGCTTCCAAGGACTGCTCAGCCCATCTGAGATCTGAATCACTGCTCTCTCTGCCTCCCTTTGTCCCTCCACTGAGTCTAGGAGTAGCCTAGGACAGGAGATTCCCAACTTACATATCACTGATTATTTGTTCAAATTCCAGGTGAACTGGAAAACAAAGGTTAAATACAATTCCTGATCCTTAAAAGCTCAACAAGTAGGTGAAAGAGTGAAGGGATGCTCATTCTGCCTATTCAAAAGCCCTGCTAAAAAGGAACATTTCTGGTGGAGTCAGGCTCCTGGGAAACCCTCTTCAACAGGCACAAAAGCAACCCAAAAATCAACTATCTGAAGATATCAGAGATGTCCATGGGCTTTTAATGGCAAATCATGTAATTGTCTCTCCTCTATTCCAAAATGCTGTTACCAGGACACACTTCCTATTGCTTTCTTGTTACCATCTCCATTTAAGTTCTTAATTAGGCAAAATCATTCCACCCATGCACAGAGGAAAAAAAAAAAAAAAAAACCCATAGGCGATATTTTAACTAATAATTAAAAGGCTCAGCGAGGGATCCTTCGGCACAGCTCAATACAAAAAATATTAAAGCATGTCTTGAAATGTGCCCAAAGGGTCGAGCTGGCAGGTGAGGTGTGAGAGGTGCTGTGGCAGAGCCAGGGCAGGAGGGGCAGGGAAGGGAAGGGCTGCTGAGGTGGGGTGTTAAGTGATGTTCAGCAGCTCAGTAATAGCTGCTAAGAATAATGAACCTGACCTTGTCAAAGGCCGTCATTATTGATAATAACAAAGTTCAACAGCATTATTATGGGATTTTACAACTGCTAACCTTTATTGCTGGAGGGCTAATTGTGACCTTTCTTGTGTCTCCTTCACACCTAATTAGGTTTCTGTTGTAAAGAGATAAAAGAGTGTTTGTATCAGTGGGGCATCTTTTTCTGCAGCTGAGTGAATTCATGAAAGACTGAGATTGTTAAGAGAGAGAGAGAGAAGAGGAAATACAGAAAAAGGCAGGAGGCATTAATAGACTTTAGAATAAAATCCTGACAGATTCAAATTGATTCTGCTGCCTGAGAAAATTGAGTGCGGAGGGAATTAGATTTATGCACTGTTAAATGTAACTGCCTGGCAGTATCCATACAGAAAGCTGTTAAAATGGTAATCTTTAGAGATGTATGAAAATTGTGTGTGAATAGACCAATGAACCATCACTCAGAGCATGTCTCTTCTAGCCGAATAACACAAGACAGTATTATTATTATTAATAATGTATTACAAACACTATGCATTATGTATGTAATTTAATCACAGTATCTAAATGTATAAACAAGAGCACAGGCACGCAGTAACTTTTTTGTGCTTTGGGTTTTTTTTGTTGTGGTTTTAACCTCCTCAGCTTGGCTAGTGAACCTTCTGAAGGCTGATTTCCAGCAAGGGGCACAGAGCACACCAGTGAGGGTCATTGGGAGTTTTGAGTTGCCATCAAGGAGGCTAGGAACAAGTTTCTAATACACATATCCATGGCTCAGATTGAGGGGAAAAATCAAGCTGGAAATAACCTCTTGATTCCCCCATTTGAATTCAGATCTGTGGTTCTTGTGTCAAGATTATCCCTGGCATCAAAGCAACTGCGAGTGAGACAAAGTTATCGCTGATGACAGGGGCAATCACTGATTGATCTTTCATGATCTGATTTAGATTAGATGCTGCCAGGTTCTTTTTATGACTCTAATGGTGTAAGTTTGCTCTACCCACATCTGGAAATGTACTTGCTGCAGTAATTGAGCTACTGCAGAACAGAGCGAGCTGCTCTTCGGTTCTTGCTCCATCCCTTAAAAAAGATGGGGCTGTGAAAAGTTGTAAATCCAGAAATACTTCCAGGTGAGCCACAGAGTTACTTCCTTTGGATCTCTCTGGTGCCAAGTTCGAGCTCCTCACATCCTCACACACTTTCTTCTATTAAGAAAATGCTGTTTCTACATGGAACATGAATTCACTAAAGTTCTGCAAAGCAGCATTGCCATTTCCCAGGTCCAGCCCAACAAACCATCAGCCAGTACCCAGTGCCTTGCCAAAGTGGGCAGTGTAGGAGGGATTTGGTAAATTCATATCTCATCTCTGATGAGGAATGGAGTAGAGATAACACAAATTAAAACCCTAAACCTGCAGATAAAAGCCACTCCTGCCCAGCTCCCACCCCACCCAGCTGGAGCACACCCTGCAGCCAGGCTGTTTGTATCCTCCCCTGGGAGATAAGATGCCTTATCCACTGCATCTGCTTCCCTGCCAGAGGCAGCACACTCCATCAGGCTTCCTGAAGCTGCTAGGAGAGAACCAGGGCTAGCCCATCAACCCTTTGCCAGATAAGGAAAGAGCTTAATAAGCAAATAGAGAAAGAATTTTGTTTTCAAACATCCTGGAGGGAGCTACTAAATGTGTGTCATAAACATAGAAAAAGATCAAAAACCCTTAATGAGAACTTGATAAGTACCAAAAGTATCCAAAATGCTTTCCTGGTACAAAAGCTGGATGAGCTGATAGATGTCTGTCTTTTATGGGCTATAGACTTAACTAAAGACATTTTCATGCATATTTGTGGAAAAACTTTCAGAAGACTACAGAAATTAGGGTTCCAAGTACTCTGAATTACTGGGATTTTCTGCATGGGGATTTTTTCACTTTTGTTATAGACAGATATGGTATTTTCCTGGGTATACCTTGAGGGAGCAGAGGCATCCTGAAAGAGGCACAGCTGGATGAAAATAAGCCTTAGAGGGGAGCTTTTCAGTTTAGTGTTTCATTTTTGTTGAGCAGATGTTTCCTGGGCATCACAGACCCTTGCTT
Organism: Oenanthe melanoleuca; assembly: GCF_029582105.1. Taxonomy (NCBI): domain Eukaryota; kingdom Metazoa; phylum Chordata; class Aves; order Passeriformes; family Muscicapidae; genus Oenanthe; species Oenanthe melanoleuca. Next base: position 5,851,869 of record NC_079349.1, read on the forward strand.
TAATTTGCCTTGCTAATAACACAGAGCAGAAAAACCTGTTTAACAAAATAATTAACAAGCATTTAAAGCAATATTTTTGGTAGCATATTTCATTCTAGCAGAGTCTGTAGGAGTGGAGGAACAATTGGGGCACAATATCCCAAGCAGACACTTGGGCTGCCTATGGATGTATGGGGAATAAACTCCCCTTCTCTCCCTTGCATGTTCCTCCTGGATTTTGGGGTCAGGAATTGCTGCCTGCTCATGATTCCACCTCAAATCAACAGGCAAGCAAGTGCTCTGGGAATGTATTAAAACTGCTTAAATAGGCATAAGCAATAACAAGTTGACAAAAACATATGAGGAGAATATTCCTGGGTATATTGCTCTGCAGAGATGAGTATGCTGGCAAAAGCAAGTGTTTTATTTACCAGGCCAGCTCATTTTCAGACTAGCTTTCTGTAACAAAAGAGTTTAATAATAATGTTGAAGGCAAGAAAGATGCCTATAAATAGGAGCAAGACCTGTCTGTGGAACTTTTTCATGAAACTTCAATGGCAAGAAAAATAGCACTTGGCAAATTCTTTATTGCCATCCTGCCTGCAGTAACTTAATGTGAAAATAGGTAGCAGAATCAAGAAAAAAGTTTTTTTATCTGTTCACAACTCCCTTTTCTTCAGGCTTGTCTACTCAAAAAGCTACTGGTCCTGCATTACCCCTCTTGGTCCATGCTTGGATTTGGGGACAGTAACAGCCCTGCTTCCCAACACCTGCTGTTCCCATCCTCATCCAAGCACCTCTGCTGCCCCTAGACCAGGGATAACTGGACAATCTAGCCAAGCAAAAGGCAGAATTTTCTTCAGAGGAAAAAAAAAACCCTTACTCAGCTCAGAGCTTTCTCCCACCACAGTGACCCACCCACCAAGGTCTGCCTCTGGATGAGGCTCCCAGCAAGTGGGGTTCATGAAGGGTGCAGCCTCCCCATGGGATAGAAGCTCTGGCCCAAGCCAGAGTCACTATTTCTATGTTTAGAAAAACCTTGGACACACACAGGGACTCAAAATGCACGACCCATTCATTCCCCTTCACCCGTTCAGGTGGCCTTTGCTGTGTCTATTAACCACCAAATCTCCAGCCTATCTAAAATGCAATCTATCTTCCATGACATTAAAGATTTTATCTCTCTGCCTCAGCACACACTGCTATGTGAAAAGGACAGGGATTTCATTATGGGCACTTCAAATGTTACATATAGAACATTCAGCATTTCAGGCAAAAAAAAAAAAAAGTTTTTTTCCAAAGGAATGGTAGTTCTGCAATTATTTTCCATTTTAATAATTTCATTGGTGTGTATTACCCATTGATTATCAAACATTGCTGACAGGTATCTTTGTTTTAATGACTTATGGCTAACATTTATTTTAACTGGATACTCCTGACTGCAAAGGCCTTTGTCTCTCTCTCCTCTTCAACCCCTCCCTCTTTAAATCTTTGCAGTGCCTGTAATAAAAGAATAGCATGCCCAGCCCAAGATTCCTCAGAAAGAATCCAGAACTGCATTTCTTTTCCTGGCTGCTGTGCATGTTTATGTGAACATCTGAGAAAGATTATAAATATCTCTCCCTTTTAGTTATTTGGCTTCCTAGAACTATACAGGAATAATTCTAGTTGGCGCCACTGCTCATCTGACAAGCACCTCAGTGACTTTATAGTGCATGTGTCTAGAACCACAACTCTTGTCCTCCCAGAACTTTTATTTTCCTTTAGATGCACTCCTAAAGAAGCAGTAGAAAATTTCACATATCCCGAAGTGTTTCTACTACTCCATTGTCCTGTAAAAACTGAAATTTGCAAAGGGAGCCTAAGGGAATCCAGCACCCAAATCCTACTGATGGTTTGGGGGAGCAGTACTCTCAGCTTAAAGGAAGATTGCAGAGTTGATCAATTCCAAAATATTTCATAGCAGAGCCAATAATAATTTAATGTCACTTAATAACTAGTGAGGGGAAGGGCTGGGCAAAGCGTGTTTGCAGCTGGAATTGGCAATGCAGGGAAAAGCCCTTTGCAGAGGGGCTGTGTGGCTGCTCCAGGCAGGAGAAAAGGGTGCTGATGGTGTCTGGAGTGTGAACAGAGGGATCAGGAAAAGGCCAGGGAGGGAATGTGGATCCACCTGACTGACAGAGAAGAGACTTGCAACAGCGAATGGAAATCCTGACAGCTCAGAGGAGAATTCCTCCTGCCTCTCCCTCATTCATGATCAGTATTTCAGGCTGCCACTGCACCAACAGTGCTTAAAAACCAGCTCATGCTCCAAGGAAAATCACTTCTGCAGCAGGCACACACACAGACTCTTGGATCTCACACAGCTGGGAGCAGAGGCAGGTGATGGTTTCCTTCATCCAGAGGTGCTGGAATCCTGTGGCCAGAGAATAAACCCCGTGGGTGCCTCTCTGGGGCATTTTCCACAGCTTTCCCTCGCAAAGATGATTTCATTTTACACGTGCATTTTACAGTTTTGATGACCTCAGTGTCTAAGGGCTAATCCACCAGTAGCTGTTTCCTTCTGCCAGAGAAATAAATCCAGCACTGCTGCCCCTTTGAGCAGCACAGCTGATGCTACAACTCACCCCATTTGGTACAGGTAGAGCAAAGCCTCACTCACAGCCCTGTTTCTCAAAGTCTGACCTTCCAGCTCCATCATTTCTTGCTGGCAGGGTGAGTAGGTACCTGCCAGGACAGGTTTGTGGCTGCAGGAGCCCCAGAGCTGAGCTCTCTGTGTCCAGCCCAGTTGACAGAAATGTCTGGCTGGAAACCATCAGCTCTGCTCCCCACCACAGCTCAGCCCGTGTTCACCTAATCTGCAGACCAGGCACATCCACTCAGGGAGAAAAAAAGAAAATCACAGGCAATTTGTCAGAGCATTAGCTGATAATTCAGACAGAAATGTTAGATCTTGAGGCAGGGCTGGGGGCTGCGGGGGGGAAATGTTATTGACTCTGACAGATCCCTGATGACAGATCCACTCCCTCTCCCAGGGGCAAGGCTACATTTAGACACACATTTTCATTGGAATTCCAGGGAAACGCAGCAAGTGGACAGCAGGGAAAGAAAGGGAGAGGTTCGTGGAGGAAGAGGGAACTTGCATGGTTTGGCTTCTCATCCCACCCCTGTAATTGTGGCCTAATTATTTCCTTTAAAACTCATTGACTTCACCATGGTAATTATTACTCAAGCTTAGCAATAAATATCCCTTCTGCCCAAAGACAGCCATTCCTGCCTACTTAATGCTACTTTACTCCTTGTAATAGCTCAGAGTCCAGATTTAGACAACAGTGGATTCTTTTCAGACTTGATGAAATGTTCCACAGCTATTTCCCACCACCTCTGGATTCCCAGCCAGTTGCATCTATTCATTGTCTCCTAGGCAAAGATTTTAAGCACCTTCAGGTTATTTTTTTTCTTCTTCTTCTATGTATTCATAGCAACCAGCACAAAGCTGTCCTGAGCCTCCAATGACAGCTGTTAAGTAGCAAATAATAGTAATAATTGGAGCATTTCTAATTGGGCTGTAGATTTTAAACTTGAGTGCCTGAGGAGGTGCATTATCCTGGAGCATTGCTCTGCCCCTGATTCACTCAGGTTGCCTTGAAAATGCCCCATTCCCAGTTGTATTTAAGCACCTAAAGAAGTGTCTTCTTTTCTGGACAGGCTGAAGACAAATTTTTGTAGGGCTTAGGTCTGAGACCTCTTCACAGGAAGAAAAAAGCACATTTCATTGGATTTTTCATCTGAATCGAGCAAAATTCATAAAAACGTTTTTCCCTGTGAGGTTTGGCCCCCTGTTTGTCAAAACTGAGTCTTGTTAATATTGAAAGATGCAAACTTCAGCATAAACTTGTGCTGCCCAGTGGTTCTGGCAGCACTGGAAGCACATCCAACATTTCATCAGCCCACATTACCTTTCAGGCTGTATATTCCTTTCACTCCTGCCCAGGTATTTCCACTTGGGAATGCTGTGCATGAATGCAGCTCAAAGCTGCCTGACTTTTGGCAAGTGACCAGAGCCAGCTGCTCTGGTGGCTCTTTGTGTGTTTAAAATGGCACAAAGGCTCTGCTGAAGCAGGCACAAGTGCTCCCAGAGCATCAGGGCCAGGACACCAGAGGGAAACAGGAACCCATTTCATCCTGGACACGTGCAGTAATTTAAAGAAGCCCCTCTTCCATCCCAGCCAGCACACAGGGTGCAGCTGTTAACTTTCAACATGCTGAGGGCTAAAGACAATGAGAAATCCAGCCCTGGCAGAGGTTAAAGCAGTGCATCATTTGCCAGGGAGCTGTGAGCCATTAACCTTTCCACTGGCACTGGCAACCAAGAGCTGGGAGATAAACACGTTGGGGAGGAAACAAATTGGTTCATTGGAACACTATTAATGTGCCTGCCCTTGGAGGCCACGTTTATGCTTTTGGAAAATTATACATTCATGCATAATGAAGTGAGATATAGCTCACCAATTGCCAACAGGGTGCAAAGCCCACAATAAAGATTTATAGCAGGTGCCTAATTCTCTAAACATTTGCAAATTAAGTATTTAGGGGTGTAATGCTGGCGATTTTATTGCCAGTTTAAGTTACCATCATTTGAGCTTTTTATTTTGCACTGAAACTGAGCTGAGCATTTAATATCCATGATGTGTAATTTATTCAAGTATAATTTGGTGATGTTATAGTGGGAATTAAGGCAATACCCAGAGACCCTAATTATGACACAACTACACACAAACACAGGAAGAAATCCCCTGTCCTAAAGCACATGTTCTTAGCTGACAAAAACAGATAAAGACTGTAACAGACACTGCAGAGTGGGGAAATGTTGTAAAGGGAGATTGAATGACTTGCCCAATGACACATGAAAAGCCTGTTATGGATGGAAAAAATCCAGACCTCCTTCCCTACACACCTGGGGCATAAAAGTAGTTTTTTCTACCTGCTCACAGAGGATGGGCAACTCTCCAGCCTGCAGAGCCTGGCTCTCAGTGATACTGAAAACAGCCACAAAGCACACCCCAGCTACTGAAATAACTTGCTTCCTTGGGGAGCTGCCACAGCTCACAAGTGAGCTAATATAAAGATTTCCAGTAATACTGAATAGACAGAGCATGCAACACGAGGTGAAAGTATGGCCAGAAGAGATCACACCACCTAAATATTCAAAGAAAGTATAGGAATTCAGAGTTCATAAGAGCAGTTCCCCCATGCATAGATTGATGGCAGAGCCTGGGGAGCACCAGCTCACCCCCAAAGAGGAGCTGGCAGTGCTCAATCAAACCCCAGCTCGCTGTGTTTAACATTCCCCCTCTCCCTCCACAGCTGCTGCAGCCTGGCTGGACCAGGGAATGGGTTTGTTTTGGAGGGCATCCAGTTCCCCCCACAGCTCCATCCTCAGCTGAAGGAGAGCATGGATGGTTGGTTGAGTTTCAGCCATGGAACAGCTTCGAACCTCGGCATGAATGACCCTCAGGAGGAGCAGGGGATGAAGTGATTCACAGTGGTGTTTTCCTCGCAGGTGGAGGCAGCACATCTGTTTTTCTCAAAGGGGAGGAGCAGGGTCTCTCTCCCTGCTCAAGTGGCTGGTGGCATATTCAACCTGCTCCTCTGCATCCACTGGTCAGCCCTCCAGCTGCAAGAGAAATAACTTCCCTGCCTCTTCTCATCATTAGCTGAGGAGCTAGAAGTTCAGAAAGAGAGGAAGAGGGAAGATTACTCATTCATTAAAAACGTGGCTTTGAACCAGGCCTAAAGTGTTATTCCAGCACTCTCATAATGAAACACATAAGGGCCTCTCACAGCTTTCTCACTCTGCTGAGCACACACCAGTGCAAATCCAGAGATTCTGGGTGAAGCCACTGTCAGGGGACATGTGGAGGAGCCCACCTGATGTGAGCATTCCTCCCACCAGCTCCCGTGCCAGGACACACTGCCAGCAGCAGCCTAACCAAATTAACTTCAGAGCCATGACTTACACAAGAAGATCATGAGAGATGAAATCTCTCTTGGCCTCATCACCTCTTAGACCAAATCAAAACAGAAACTGCCTTTTGACATTGTCCAGACATGTGTGAAAGGAGCACACTGGTCTTTGTTGCACATCAATGCAGCTCCTGTGAAACTAGACAGAAAAATCTGACACTTTGCCTACCACAAGGTTGTTAAAGATGCAGATGAACTAATCCAGATGAGTTCATGGCACAGCCTGGGAGCCATTAAATATATTCAGCATTTCTGGTCAGATGGAAAGTGGATAAAATTACATCATTATGGGAAAACTGTTAATGCACAGTGGTTCAAGAAAGAGGAGAGGAGGGAAAGAAAGCAAACAGGACTGGAACAACTACTAAGTACTTAAGCTGTTTTCCAGCCAACATGTATTAAGAATGCATTTTCAAGTGTAGCAAGGGATGCTGTCAATAACTGTAAGTAAGCCCTGAAGCCAAGTGCTGCATATACATTTAGAACAATTGACACTTGCAGAGGTTAAAATGGACATTCTTCATCCATGAGATGCTATTTTGGTCTCTTCCTAAGATGCTGAATGAAACACAGGTAGCTACAATGACAGATTCAGGAGAGCTGTTAACACAAGAGCAGCATTTGAAAGCACCTATTTTCCTGGGAGAAGCTAAGTGGGGAAGCACACATAGGTCTGTAATTGTTTTCCTTAAACCAATAGTTCTTTCCACTCACTGCATGATTTCCCCTCTCCTGGGAGAGCCAGAAATAGAAAGGCAGGCAGAATTTTCAGCTTTTGAGCTGAGTTTGGTGACAAAGCAAACAGGTCAAGGCTGTGTGACTTTGAAAATCCCATCCATTATGTAGGGTTGAAGCAATGACAAGAAAAGAAGAGGAGGGATGGAAGACACAAAGTGCCATTCCACTCCTCCAAGATCAAAACATATCTCATCCACTAGCAGAAAGCTTGTAGACTACTAACCTTCCCATATGATTCAATATGCAGCATTAAATTCCCTCTCTTTAAATCATTCTTGATTTGAAACTCAGGATACTCCTTCAGAGTGTCTGCTTTCCCTTCTAAAGGCATAATTCTCACCCCCCTGTCACTTTACACAGATGTTAGCTTGGGATGGTAAAGAGCTTGAGTTTTAACCACTGTGTTATAAAGACATAGGGTATTCTCTTATCTCCTCTTTTTTTTTCCCCATTATTAATCCAGATTTTCCTAGAAGTTCTGTAGGAATTTATGAAATCATCTTACTAAATAACAACACATTAATCTGGGGGAAAATGAAAATTAGAAACATTAGGTGAAATGTGGGCTGTGCATCAATAGAAGAGTCCTTACAATGAAGTATCTATGTCAGATCCACCACACACTGGTGATGGTGTTTATCTGTGCTTTCAGATCTCTCATCTTTGTGATATCTGAGGATTTTCACAAAGAGAGAACACACTGAAATCAAGGGCTTTGTCATTATTTCAAACCACTTTTACTTGTTTTACTTTCAGGGTGGATACAAGCCAAGCTATCCCCTTGCATGTTTTCAGGTTTAGAGATTTGTCAGAGACAGGGTGCTGGACATTTGTGATACCCAGCCCTGGTGAGAGATGCAATCAGGCATCCTCTGAGGTGGGTGCCCCATCACAGCCCTCTCTGCTGGGCTTGCTGGCTCCATTATCACCAAAGAAAAGCATTTGCTGCCAAACTGTGAAGAAGCAAAACCAGGATTGGCTTCACCTTGCACTTAAAATCATTTACATTCACAGCCACCTGGCTGTGGCTGCTTGCTGTTTGCCTCAACCACCACACTTCAGCTTAGGATGAGGGTGTTCTTGTTCAGTGTCATGTTAATTCTTTAGTTTGAAAGCAGCTGGAGGGGGAAGCCAAGTGCTGGTGTGTGCTCCCTCCCAGGGCACAGGTGATGCCTCAGTGCCAGCAGAGCCCAAGCACAGCCTGCCAGGACACAGCAGTGACAGGCACAGGTGGGACCCTCCTCCTCTGCACTGTTCACACTGCTCCTGCTCCACTGAAACCACAGGGCACTGTCTGAGCCTGACAGAGCAGCCCGGGGGCAGCTGGACGTGCTGGTGGGAGCAGCAGCGCTGTCAGCCCACGGCAGCACTGTTACAGCTCTTAATTACTGCCAGCCTGGCTCCCCGAATGGGCACATTTTTTCACAGTTACTAAATAAGTTAATCACTTCATGAACAAGGAAATCTGCAGATGCCTTTGAGGCTTTGTTAACATAGTGCCTAAGCCAGCTTTACACTCTTTTCTAATCCTCTTTAAGACCGTATGAGGCAGTGAAGTAGCCTATAATCAGTTTTTAAGGTTATAGACAATATCCCCACTCAAGCTGGTTGCCTAGAGCAACAGTGCAGGAACTGAATACTAGCAATGAGATTGGATTACTTGCCTTGTTTATTCATCCATATATATTTATCCTCTGCTCTGCCTACAGCAGAAGCAGGGATTTTTGTAGCCTGTGCCTTACACGTCTGGATGCAGAGCAGAATTTATGTAAAAAAATGCAGACAGGCTTCAAGAATTAATCTCCTTCCATTTCTGATTCTCTCCTTTCCCTCTCCACCTCAATACCTGAAGGTTCAAAACACTCCCAGCACTAAGATTGCCTGCAGTCTCTCAGCAGCAATAACAGCCTCCCACTGCTTCTCAAACACATGGAGGCAGAAATCCCTCTTCCCAAAGCGCTGGCATCACCAGAACATTTCAGCAGCCCCAGCTGCCTCCTCAGCTGGTGCCTGCTCACCAGCAGGAGCTGCTGCTGCACTTTGACTGAGGACCTGTGCCAGCCTGACCCACAGGAAACCCCAGATCACTTTTGCACAAAGCAAATTGCTCCACATTAGAAACCCACTCACAAGAAGTCCCTCCATGTTCCTGTTTTGTTCAGTCACAAGCATTCTGACTTCATCTTCTTTTCTGGTAAATTTGGACTTTCCCTCTGGCCAAAGCCACTTCTCTTTTGTACTTTAAACTTAGCCATAGCTTTAACCAGGCAGTGGGATTTTGGTATCCCTTCAGCCTCTCTGTAAAACTCAAAATGGAAAAGTCCTAGTGCTGCTTCTGCCCATCTGAGCCTTTTTGGAGTTCACAGCTTCTGTACCAAATCTAACCAATCTCTTTTATGCCAAAATACCTGCTTGGAGCTCTCTCTAACCACAGACTATACAGAAACCTCCAGATCAGACATTAGCAGCAAAACTGAAAGGACTTCCTTCCCCTCTCACATTCCCTGGAGCATGGCTGTGTTCTGTGGCCACAGCTGACCTCTGCTGTGCAGCAGGTATCATTTAGCAGAGCTGCCTCTCAAAGAAGAAATAATTCACCCACAATCAGAGCACCACATCCTTGTGCAGCCCTGATACACAAAAGCCAGTTTTTATTGCACATCAGCTCACTGAGGAAATGGTGCAGGCAGCTCTTGGGGGAAGAGGGGCTGTGGGAAGGCACAGTGAAGGACCAGGTCTCAGGGGGACTGCCACACACTTCTTCATATTATCTGAGGTATTTCACTTTGTAACTCACTTCTTTACCAGTAAAATATTGTATTCATTCAAGCAAACAGAGGTTTGACACAAAATTGCTGAGGAACCAAATTGTAAAGAGATGCAAGTGAATGGCAGATGAATTTAGGGGATGGTTGTTGCTGTTAGCAAAGAGGGTGAGGGGCTGTGAGGTTGCTCCTAGGAAGGAAATCTAAAAAAAAGAGTTCAAGACACTGCATTTCAGGACAATACTGTTAAAATCAAAGGCCTCATTTTGGGAAGGATGAAATGCATCCCTAAAGTCAGCTCAGCTGGTTAAAGCATGGTGCTGATAATGCCAAGGTCATGGGCTCTTATGGGCCATTCACAGAAGAGCTGGACTCAGTGATCATTGTGGGCCCCTTCCACCTCAGAACATTCAGTGATTCTGTGATAATATTTTCAAAAAGAAACTTTTTGGCTTCTCAGTTTGAATTGCTGGTTTTTTTTCCTCACACTGAAAGTCACCTAAATTAAGGGACTTAAGTCACCTAAATTAAGAGGGAAAGCAGGAGATAAATAACCCCAAATCGAAATAAGCAATTTGACTGCTTCATTTTTGACCTAATTAACATTCCAGGTTGATCTGAAACGAAAGTTTTGTTTAAATTTCACTAAAAAAACTGGAAAAAAAAAAAAATCTGTCAAAAACTGACATGAACCATTTCCCCCCCACCCATCCCACCTTGAAGTCTGTCTCTTTTTTGCACTAAAAGACAGCAATTCTCACACATTATTGCTGTTTCTTGCATCACTCCCCAGCTGGTGATGTACAGCCAAGCTGTGTGTGACCCTCTACCAGGTGTCTGTAAAGTCTCTCCCACGGTGGGATTTGGTGCCACGCTGTCTCTGCTTTTCCCAACTCCTCAGAAACTGAGCATGCAAAGATGGGAGCCCTGCCCCAGGCCCTGTGCCCCTGTCCATGGGCTTCCCTGCAGATGGCACTGCTGGAGCATCTGAGACCCCCAGAGCCAGCAGGAGCCTCTGCATCCTCCACTCCCTGCCTCATCCCCTGCACTCACATCATTTCCTTGGCCTACTTTCTATTTAGGTTTTTTTTTTCCTCCCAGAGAAATTATTTATCATAGGGATTGCCAGCGCCTAATAAACATCCCTCCAAGAATAAATTTGTTTATCTAAGGTATTTTATTATGCTGCCTCAGATAAAAGAGAGGGGGAAAAAAATCCTCCCCAGAATATTTTGACTGTGCAAACAGTGGAAGAGCAGTGTCCTTGAGCACAATTTTCAAAGGGGAGGTTTGTCAGAAGCCATTTCAGCTGTTAAGGAATGAGTTATCTTTCAAATGAACAAAAAGAGGTGGCAGCACAGGCCCTGGCAACTGATCCAGTGTGACAGAGACAGATTTGAGAACCTCAAAGCATTTTGTTCCAGGGGCTGCACTGGCTGTCCTCCTGTTTCACCTTCTGTTTTCATCCAGACTGGGTGGCAGGGGAGGAAGATGGAAGCATTTTAAATTCAGATTGCACAGGTTGGAGCCTCAACACGAGACAGCAGGTGACGGGAAATCAGGACTTGTGTCACTCAATCCCACGGTGGCTTTGCCTCTGCCTCTCCCCTCCTGTGCTGGAGCAGAGCCTGTGTCTGTGCTGATGAGCAGCACACCCACTGCAGCAGGCAGCTCCCCACGCCACAAAGGCAGCGAGTAACAGCAGCTGGGTCCCTGGCAAGAGCAGCCCTGGGCTGTGCGAGCAGATAATGCACTGAAAGGAATGCTTATTAGAGGCAGGAAGCCTGACAGTGGGATTTCTCATCCCAAATACAAGGTTTGCAGCAGTATAAATAATGCATGTCGATTGCCAGCATCCTGAAAATTAGTTAAAGTAGGTTAGGGGGGGAAAAAAGAGAAGGAAAAAAAATATTCACACTGCAATGCTCTCCATTCAAAAGGAGTTAGCTGCTTGTAAGGGGCTAGTATGGAAAAAGGGGGCAGTAATTAAAACCTCTTTTTTTTTTTTTTTTTTTTTTTTTTTTTTTTTTTTTTTCTTGAGAATCTGTTAGCAAGAGATAGAATATTTTGCAAGTTGTTGGACTCAGCCCTTCAGCTTCCTGCCCTGCCTGGAACACGAATGGCAAATCTGTACCTTGGGCTGGAGCAGGTTCCCCAGAGCTCTCCCTCCAAGCAAGCACCTGGAAATCTGCTGCCCACAGCCCCAGCACTGGCTGTGGGGCAGTGTCAGCCTGTTTTCTTCAGGATCCACCCTGCTCTGAGAGCTCCAACCCCTCACAAGTCAGTCAGGGGGCAGGAGGTGGTGTTCCAAAGCTTTCACTGAATTGCTGCTTCCAGACCTCTGAGTTCTGAAGATTTTTGCCAGAACCCTCAGAACCTGAAGGAGGGAGAGGTTTTGGCTGCTCCTCTCACCCACAGCAGCCCCCCTGGGCACTGCCCCAGTCCAGCACTGCTCACCAAAACCCACAAAGCCAGAGGGAACTGGCCCAGGGGAAGCAGGACCTGCTGGGAGCAGGGCTGGCAGCAAGCCACCCACCATGGAAATGCAAAGGACAGGCATGAAATGCACCGAATCCTCACTCTCTGTAGTGCTTTCAATGAATTTCATCTTCATTTTGGCTGACAGGATTTGCCAGTGAAGTGCTGAGTGCCCCCAGCACTGCTGTTGAGAGCATCCTTTCTGCTCGAGCTGAACCCACCTGCAGCCTCTGCAAAAGCAATGAAGCCCTTTGGATTTTCCTCATGTTCCTCCAATCTGAGCACTGCAGATAGCTCAGCACATGGGAGGCCAGCACTCCCTCTGACTTGTCAAGAGCAATTTCATTACCAGCAGCAATTCAAGCAATGAGTTGTCCCCTTCAGATCTATCCAAATTCCAGAGCCCACCAAACTCCCCCCTCCCTCAGCTGCAATCTTCTCCTTAATCTAATAATAATCCCACCAGCAATAAAACACAGCCATGCTGGTAGAATGCTTCCCTGCTAAAATGCCTCTGTGCACATCAGTGATGACCTCTGTGGAACTGCTATGCTTAAATAAATATCCTGAAAAAATAAATCTGAAAAGCCTGCATCTTTTTCCATTTCATTTTGATCACCATGGCTGACTTCCAGCTCCTCTGTCTAAGCACACAGGCCTTTGGAAAATACCAGATATCATGAAAAAATGGTCCCTAAGGAAAGCTAAGCACTAAGCCAGTGATTGCCTCAAATAATCACCATATGCATGAAACCATACATCTTTCTGCACATGGCACCAAACCCTTCACTCCTGCTGGACCACACATTTGTCTGCACACAAGTTTTCCAGGACTGAGCTCCCCTGCAAACACACAGGACAGCAGTGCCTGCTCCTCCAGGCAAGAGCATGTCTTCATCACAGCCCCTGGTGGATCTGTCAGCATCACAGGAATTAAAAGCTCTGACTCCATCCCAGCTGGGCTCTCCAGAGACTAAAACTCCTTGCAGCATGGGAAGCAATTTGACTTGGAAAATACAGAAACGTCCCCATCTGGCTTCCTGTCTATCCTGACCCAAACACTGGATATCGTTCACAAACACATCAGGGATCCAGAAAGCTGCTGGAGCTGCCTCTTTCACATGGAAACAGAGTGTCCATTCAAAACAGGGTATTTTCCAGTTTTCCATGGCACTTCTAGAGGATAAAGTTGCATGAAAAAACAAATGGGAATTAGGGAGGGATTTCTTCTTTTTTTTTTTTTTTTTTTTTTAGTTTTATTTTAATGAGGAACCTCTGATTTTCATCTGCAAAGGCCAAAGCATTCAGCATGGAAAAGGACAGAAGATGTCACACATGGCAGAACATCTTTCTCCTGAGCTGAGTTGTGGCCACTTTGGCTTTTTCCCTAAGAAGAGCTGTAGTGCTCACTAGATCCCAACACTTTTTTCAATCAAATTAGAAGTGTTTTGGTTGGGAAGCCCTTTTCAGCTGGGTCACATGCACTTTGCAGTTAACCCATTCAAACTGTACTTTGCATAAAAACAGGACAAAGGTTTTTTTTCAAATTTCTGACCAGAAGGGTGAGAATAAGAGCCAGGGGATGCACTTGATTGCAGGGACAGGTGAGGGTTACAAACCACATTTTATACTTTTTCAAAGGATAGCCAGACCCTTGTGCTAACATAAGATAAATGCCAATGTACACGACCAAGAGAGCTGCCCAATCCATCAGCCACCCCAAGCACACCAGTGTAAGGCATCACAGGGCTGGTACAAACCAGCAGCAGAAATACCAACCAGAGTACCAAAACCACTAAATGTGTAGCTGAAGAGAAGCCTGTTTCAGCTTTTAATGGCATCAATCCTCATAAGACAAGACAAAGGCATGTTTTAGGTGTTTCCTGGGCAGGAAATCACCTGGATTCCATCTCAGGAGGCTGCATTCAGCTCCTGGCTGTGTCAAGCCTCCCAGGTAACTGTAAGCAATTGTATGTCTGTGCTCCCCCAGTGTAAAATTGCAATAATAATTCGTCCCATCTCCTTTGCCCATTTTTATTAAGACTGAGCTGTGCATGGCAAAAAGCATCTCTCACAATGGGTAGTAGATACAGCAGCTGGAATAATTCACCTTCCCCACTTGTCTGCTGAGATGCTTTTAAGATAAAACTGAATGACAACAGTGTAACTGAGATCATTTTCCACTTAAAAGAGAAGTCTCTCATCACAATACTGCAAAGCTTTGTAATGAATGTGCTTCCTGTGCCATTTTATAAAAACAGTGTTCAGGGAAATGCATATCATGGAAAATACACGTGTTAAAATGCCATTTATGTTACTGTGTGACGAGTTCAAAAGCAGAGATTCTAGCACTGGGATCAGACACATTTCATAGCACAGACTATATTTAATGGAGTTGTAATCACAAACAAAAAGAAAATTTTGTGGGATTTGGAACAGAACATGGATAACCTTCCACAGGTACAGAAGAACATAAACCAGCCTGTGCTCACCATTCCAAACAGGCACTGGGGGATGAACAAGCTCTTAAGTCTTTTCTCCTATTTACTTAGGGAGCCTGGTTTGAATTTTTAATTTCCAGTGATCAAGTGCAGATTTTTTTGCTTAAGCAGAACAAATAAAGCCATAACATGAACCTTGCTCAGCCAGTGGAGCCTCCCAGCCAGCAGAGGTGTAGGATTGCTCCTTGCCTGCTGCAGACCTTGCCTTACGTGCCCCTACAGTGCTGTGTATTGAGTACAGTAATTACAGCACTTCCTTCCCATCTGGGACTCAGTCCAAAGGCATTTTACCAAGTAACAATGCTTTCTCTATTCACCCTCTTCAGAACAGAATAGCATTGTTTGGTTTAAGTGGGCTTCCAGCCAGAAGAAGGTCAATCATAACAAAGCACTGACATTAAGATAAAGGCTAAAACTATGCTTTATGAAAAGTATCCAACCCTTGACAGTTGGCACTTGAGTGACAAGTCTGCACTGGGGGTGTTTCATGTACTTAGCTTTTGTAATTTGGGTAGTGTTCAATTTCACATTTGTGTTTATTTATTGCAAACCACAGAATCTCCCTCCAGGTTTTCTCAATTTTCTCTTAAGGAAAATACAATGTTCTATTGCAATTAAGTAAACAAAGTTGGTTTTAACATACACTTTAAAAAAACATTGATTTTTGAGCCTGACAGTGGCTCAGCTTGTTTACAGTTCACAGTCTCAGGCATTTTCCCTGTGGTTCTCTGCATGGTAATTTTGCAGTAGAAAAGAGCTGACATTGTCTGGTCTCCTTTTTTTTGGTGTTGTCTGCAAGGAAAGCTATCTCTAATAAAGCTGTAAGGGTGAGAATATCTTTCCAGCTATCACACCCCTGCAGATTAATGCAGCTTCTTTTATTTCTTCTTTTCTTCTTTAAAGCAGCCCCCCCTGACATTTGATCTGAACTACCCCTGGTGTTTCCCCTCTGTGCTTTGATACACACTGCTCTCCTATCAGCTCTCCAACAAGTCTCTGGTATCTGGATAGTATCCTCCAGAGCACTTGTTTGAAGTTTTGCTGTGTCTTATCTTTCAGTCTCTCCATAACTGAGCATTTTCTGCTCCTTCAGTGTAGGATTAACCTTCTTGGCTAATTTTCCATCCACTCTAATGCAGTGGGTTTCAAATTGAGATCTAAGAGAGAACAGTAACAAGTTTAAAACCCTAGACAAGAGCTGGGGAGGATAATTTTTCTCTACAGTTTCTTGTTTAACCTTATGTGCGTCACTTGACAGCACCACAGTTTCCATTCCCATCTATAAAAGAGGACAATCCTTTCATTTATTCCAGCTTTTTTTTTAAGGTGACAGGGGTTACACACAGCCCAGCACAGTGGAGCCCCAGGTGATCTGGGGTTTCCAGCTGCCAGTGTAATAAAACCAACCCAGAGCCCTTGCAGAGCATCCTCCAGTGATGCTGTGCAGCAGTTTTGCTCTCTGGTAAACACTCCTGCAGGTGCATGGAGCCTGTGTCAAGTGAAAAGGTTCAAAAATACCAACTGTTTGCCACACTGTCACCACCTCCTATTGCCAAAGGGGCTTCTAATAAAAATGGGAATGTATTTTTGAAAGATGAGGTTTTGTGATCCACAATGTATAGGCCAAATACTTAATACATGCCTCTGTCCCAAATTCCTCCATTGTCTCTCATAGAATCCTCATTTAAGTACTCTCTATACACTACACTGTCTAATGTTTTCCCCTCTGCAGCCAGTAAAGGAAGAATTAACACCTCAATATTACAGTCAAAGGCACTTTTCAGACCCAGATCACTAAAAAGTTTAGGGGACAAGTCCTACTGATCTCAACTGCCTTGCCCAAGAGCTGCAGCTAAGCAAGAAATCAGTAACAGCTCCCAGGAGTTCCTGGACTGTCACTTCATGGACATCCCTCCTGCCCCCAGGCAGTTCTCTCTTGAAATATTCCAGGGTCTGGTACTCAAGCCAAAGGTGTTAAGGAGAAGGAGGTACTGCTTCTTGTTAAGACAAGACAGGAGAAAATAAACTTGCAGCACTGAGTCTGTTCAGACCTGTCAGATAAAGACATTTCTGCCAGCTTATCAGAGCTGGGTAAGTGCTGTCAGCTGATTTAATGCAGGATGGGCTGTTTCCCCACAAACCTTACAGCTCTTATATCCTTAAACCACTGTAATTCATTTTGAATAATTTATTCCTCCCCCTCCCTGGAAACCTAGAAATACATTAAAATATTAATTTAAAATATGCATGTTGAGGAATGGAGGGGAGAGAGAGGAGAGGAAGGTGAGCATGTGTGCACTGGGGGCATCAGACAGCCCTGCTGGGAGCATTGCACTTCTCTGCCTTGCACTGGGGTCTCACCAGCCAAACCATCACCACAGCCCCTGCACAGCCCTGCTCTGCTGTGCTCACTGAGCTCTGCTCAGTTCAAGCAGACAGATCCTCATTAAGGAGCCAGGCTCGTGCCCCCCAGAGCCCAGAGAAATGAAAGCACCCTTCCTCTGTGCACACAGACCCTTCCAGGGGCTGGGCAGGACAGTGTTAATGAGGTTACACATGATGCTTGGGATAACTGCAGCTTGTGGCACACTGTGTTGTCTGCTGCCTCCAGTCTCCAAGCTAGTTAAACTAGTTGCATTTGTCAGAACTAAAATTAACTCACACAGATTCTCAACGTTATCTTAATTTGCTAAATTCTACAGTTCAACCTAGATTATCCAAACTTCAATTATCCAAAACTCCTTGGTATTCAAAACAGGGTCAAGTCTCTTGACATCCATTAAGTACATTGAAAATTCCCTCAGTTATCAGAGACCTCATTTATATGAACATATTCCATATCCCCAGTGGTTTTTATATAATTGAGGCTGAATGTCAGTAAGGTTTTGATTTCAGGATATTTTGACTGATAATTGAAACTTCCAGAGATAGCAATTATTCCACTATATTATTTTTGGCTGCCTTTTTTTTTTCCCTGTCCTGAGAAATCTATTCTATTAAATATTAAAATTCTGAATCAAAACTCCTTTTGACACCCCACCAAGCACTTCCAGACCTTCAACAGCACCTGAATGCATCACCCTGCTCACTGCAGGAGCTCCTGGAGGCCCTGAGTGAGCTGGGAGTGAAGCACAGGGAAAAGGATGCCTTGAGTGGCTCCTGGAGTGCTCCTCCAGTGAGCAGGAGATGGGAGCTGGGGTGGGCTCAGATCAGTCACAGAATTTACAGTCACACTTGCTTAGCCTAATGAGCTGACTGCACCTTGGAATGGAAATTTTAGCACAGCACAAGGGACACAGTTAAGGTCTCAAATGCAAGTCTGATAATTGAACCTCAGCCCCTGCAATGCCAGGCCAGTGCCCAGGCAAGGACCACCCTCCTGCCTGCTGAACTGGGATGCTACCCTGTGTGAGCATCTGACTCCTGCACCATGTTCTCTGCAAGGTGTTCCACAGGAACCAAAATAATTTTTCTGTAGCTAAATGCAGACAGAGACCAGCTCTGTTTTCAACCACTGAGACAAATTTCATTGAGTATACAGAAAAATGTGTCCAAAGCAAAATGAATATAAAATTCAATTACTTACAGAATGTGAGGCTTACATAAATATTGCAAATCAAGTAGTATTACAATTTGCCTTCTATACTTATTTAATTAAAATATGATACGTTGCTATCAGCATAGATACAAAGTGTACACTGTGCACAAAACTCAAATTTTTTCAGCTGTTTAAGCACTTCTGTATTGCAAACAATTTACATAATGCAAGAACTGGAGATACTGATGTGGCAAGCAGTCCCTGGCAGGACTCACCTGTGAATGTGAATTTTGGAGCCATGAGCACAGCATGTCCCTCCCCAGACTACCCCTGTTCCTCATGTGTGATGCCACCAGGCCTGGGACAGGTCTGCAGAGCTATGGGTGAGTGTGACAGTGCTGGAGAAAGGTTATGGGCAGGTCTGAGCAGCACCAGCACTTCACCAGCTCCTCACCTACACCCCAGAATGAGAATGGGTGCCATGGAGCTCCCAGAATGAGAATGACTGCTCCACTCAAACTGGCTCATGATTATGCAGGCAGACATCTTCATAACTTACCACACAGAGTTTTTAGGACCCCAAGGCTCTAAACACACCAGCTGTCCAAATGTGAGTGAACAGAGGCAGCCTGACACCCAACACAGGGTGATTCCAGGGCTCTCCCACATGGTACAATGCTGTAACCACCCCAGGGACTGGGCTGCAGCTCTGGCCATCACACAGAGCTTGAGCCAGCCCACCAAGGCCACACTGCAGGAGAAGGGGCTGAGGAGGATCCTGGCACTGCATGGGAGCTATAATGAAACACCTGAATGCACTTGATAAACTGTTTATATAAGGGAGTGTAATCAAAAGCACTAAGGGATGATTAATGGCTGCACTAATCAAATTTAGTTGAAGCTCCCAGGCAGGTCACAAGGCAGAAGATTCAAGAGGTTGTTCATCAATATTCCTCCAACCTGCAACACCTGCTCCTGATACACACACACTGCCTTCTCTGTAAACATCAATAATATCTGTTAATTAGTTATTACTCCTTCCACAGTGGAACCTTTAGGAATGAGCCTGGGCATTTGGTGAGTGAAAGATTGCCCTGACCACTGGGATGGAACAGTGCTGTGGAACTGCTGAACTGCTTTTTTTATTGCATGCTGTGTGCATGAAAAACATGCTCCAAACAAACTGAACTATAGCTCCAAGTACTAATTCAAACACTTAAACATCACTTCTGTGTAATATTTAACTCATTGCTGCTGTCAGCAGGAGCAAGTGTTTGGTACAAGAGCTGGCAAGGGAAGGTGTTGGTGTATCTGCACAAAACCAGGTCATTGCAAATGTGACACAATTTGTCACCACCCCTCCCATCCTCGTGCTCAGGATTTTTGCTTCTCCTGTATCCAGGCTGAGCAGGGATGGCAAGAGCAGAGCAGCAATGCTGTGCAGTCCATCAACAGTCTGGACTCCCTTTGGGCTCACAGAAATTCCAGCTGATATGAAGTCACCAAGCAATGACAGCCACAAAAATTTCCTTGTTAGCAGTGTCCTGGAAAATGAATATTTTTTTGCTTACAAAACATTTGGTTAAAAATGGGTCCTTGTCTAAGCAAAGAGCCTCAGCATAGTAAATTTGTTTGCTCTGTGGGAGGACAGCTCATCCTTCAGCACAAAAAAAAAGAGAACAAAGTGTAGGGCTGAGAAAGGAGGCAATAAAAGTGGAAAATTAACAGCAACAACAATAAATAAGACAAGGAAGGTTGAAAAAGATCTCATGGGAGAGCCAGGTCCAGGAAGTTTTGGGAAGGAGGAAGGAGGATGGACTGTGCTCTTGTAAGAAAAATTGGATCCCTCCTGAACACTGAATCAAACAGCACCAGAAGAGACAAAACATAAGGTGTCCTGCTTTCTGGGTTTAAGATAGAAAACTGATTTCGGGTCTCATCTGCAGATTTGTCTAATTGTCTTTTTATGCTTTAAATAAAACCAAGAGCCACTTGAGAAATTCTGGAAGGTACATGAAAAGGTTCTTAAGAGTTCCACTTGCAAATTTAGTTCAGAAGTATTTCAGGAGAATGTTTGGGTCTTTTTGAGATTATCCTGAGAAGTAAAACTGGATACCAGAAATTAAGTACTTGTGAAGTTCTAGCAATAGGGGACTCAGACATCTCCCTTCACCTTGTACCCAAGGTCACAACTTGCCAAAGAGCAAGTCATAGGGGGAAGTTTCCAACATTTGCTCATTTTGGACAACACAAGCCAACCACTACTCAGAGGGGAAAAAGACTTTTTGGATTATTTTCAAGCCTTGGCATCAGGAGGGGAATCCCAGTCTGTCCCTGTGACCAGGAAAACACCCTCGCAGTCCATAGACCAGAGAAGAATCACAGAAGCAGCCCCAGAGCCGGGCTGGACGCCAGTGCCACAGCCAGGGGAGGAAGGGACACTGCCCTGCCCGTCGGGCCGGCTGCAGCAGGGGCTGATAGAGTGAAATAGCCGCGGGGATTGCCTGCTCTGAGCGCTCCATCAGCCGGGCTTCCAGCGCTGCCCCGGCGCAGGGAGCAGCTCCCGTGCGTGCCTGCAGCAACCACATTAACCACAAAGCGTGTTTTTATCTTGTTAAGCCGCTAAGCTCTGAAGTGTTCCGTTTAGTATGGTAATAACAAGGCTGAGTGATAAAGCTTTTAGTGGGTAGAGAAATAGCAGCCAAGATCTCCCGTGAAGGGGACATGCAGTTTGTTTTCCTTACACGGATTCTCCTGGACATGCCAGCACAGAAATAAATCAAATTCCATAGGCTAGATAACAGCCTGGCTGTGAGACAGACCAACAAAAGCTGGAACTCGGCAATAAAGAGATGCTGTTAAGTAACTTAGGCCAAGAAGCCGACCTGTCAAACCTGATAAGGAACATCATCTAGATATGAACCAACCAATAAAATAAACCACACTATTTAGGTACTTGGCTGTTTTTCAATAAAGCCAATATAATGTCAGCATCTGCAGAAATAAGTTGTTTTTTTCCTGTTTTGGTTCTGCATGAGTAGCTCCCTAATGAAAACAAGAGCTGTAAACACCCACCCAATGTTCCGACCCCACCCACAAAAGAGTCACTCTGTCCACCCGGAATGCTCTCATCATTCCAATTAGGAGACTGGCTGAGACCCTCTCACTCGCCACTTAAACCTGCAGTGAGGGTCATTCAGAGCTTGGATAACCACAGTGGTGTCTGTGCCCTTGGGCAGTCCAGGTCACTCCTCTGACCCTCCTGCCTCCCAAAGAGCCACCTCCACTTTTCTTTTATCTCCAGCAGGGCTGGAGCACGTTGTTCTTCAGGGTTCAGATCTTCCCTACTGCTCTCATCAATGTAAACTGCTTTTCATGTTTTGAGCTCAGGCCTCACTGATTGGAAAGTCCCATTATAGATCAAAGGGGATGTTCATTTGCAACCCAATTTAAAGTAATGGAAAGTTATTCAAGCATCTATAGATGAAAGAGTCCAGCCTTTAATCACTTCGATTGCTATCTCACCCCTCCACTTTCAACTAGGCTGCTTCAACCCATGGCAATCACTCCCAGATCAGTGGTTCATTTCTCAGCACATTCATGCTCTGTGTCTGCTTATGACCAAGTCCTGCACTCTCAGAGCAGTTTCTAACAGTGTAAAAAAAGACAATTTTCAGTTTTTTTTTTTTTTTTTTTTTTTTTTTTTTTTTTTTTTTTGTTCGGATCTTGCAACAGCAACTAAGCTGAACAAGTTAAAAAACCCTCTCAGAAAACGTAGAGCTCCAACCAGAATGCTCCAGGGGTGGAGCAAGGCTTGGGGATGTCAGCACTGCCCTCCACGCTGGACCAAGAACTTGGCTGCTTTGCAAACCAACAGGATGAAAACACTCAGAAGGGTCAAGTGCCTTCCTCTTGTTGGTCAAGTGCCACAGGATCTTTGGCTGAAAGCAAAGGGTGGGATGCAAAGAATAAAACCAGCAGAGAATAAACTAGGATTTAATTCTTATTTTTAAGCAGAATGGGGGACCATGACTGCCTTCGAAAACCCATTGCTACTGCCACCCTTGCTGCCTGGGAGAGCAGCAGCTGTGCAGAAGTCTCTAAGCTGGAATTATCACAGTGTGCCCAGCAGCTCAGGCTGGATCCCAGCTGCACTGCCGGGTCTCTCAGGGCTGCTCTGAAATGAATCCCACCACCTTTAACAAGCACAAAGAATCAGACTGATTGCCACTCTCCCCCTGAGAAACTGAAACAATAAGGAAAACCACTGCCCGAAGCCCTGCAGCAATCCCCTGCTGCAGCAGCTCTAAGCCGCTTGTTCCACACGCAGGAGTTGAGCAGGAACACGGCAGCTCTCTGCAAACCTCCACACAGAGACTCCTGCAGCTGCACCAGGGAGCAATTTTCAGGTGTCTCAGCTCCTTCTCCACACTCACTACTGCTCTGTTCACACACCATCTCACTAGCTGGATCACTTTTCTGCTCACCCGAGATTTCCCGGCACTCTGGCCCCACACTCCTGGACTGTGGTGCAGAGGGAAGCACCTGGTGACCAAATTGTCACCTGGTCTCTTCCCTGATTCCCTGCTCCTGACATTTCTAGTAGTTCTATCAATCAACCTTGCATACGTCTTCAAAATTTCACTCCCCACAAATATTTTTGTTTCTACTTCCTTCCTATATTTCAGCATCCACTTATCTCCACATCACATATTTATTCTTCCTGACCTTTTCCCTTTCTTCTCCACGTGATTCTGAGCATATGCTGCCCTGCCTGAGGCTGGATTTTAAAGAGCTGTGATCACCCGTGTTACCCACCGACAGTAACCCGTGCTGAAGCTGCAGAGGAGTTTATTGCTGTCACCTAGAGAGGAGCTGACAGCAGATGACAGACTGCAGAAGGCACTGGGCAGGTGTCCAGCACGGTTCCACTCCAGCCACTGTGGACACCTGCCCGCTTAGGGAGAGCTCAGAGCAAGGGAACCTCCTCAGCTGGCAGAAAGAGCAACAGGCACTCCTGCCTCCATCCCCTCCTCATTAATGACACCTAGAAGAGTCTACTAATGAGCAAAGGGGCTGGAGGCAATGGCCACTAACAATCTCGCCATTACCTGATATGGTTTGGATAAAAACCATCCTGAAATAATAATCAGAAAGTGAATAAAGCCCCTGGGTATGTTACAAATTCTTGGACAAACAGTAACTTAGCAAACGGACTCTACAAGAATACTTTGGTGCCTGCGATGTACAAGGCAGGTATTCATTTCCATGAATAGTTTATTTCCTGTTTTAGTATTTTATCTCCTGTTTCATCTCACCAGTGCCTACCCACCAATGTCTGTTGGGCACTGCTCTCACAGTGGAAATCCTGCCCAAACCAAGCACACAGCTAACCCTTGGGGGGCTGCAGGGAACTGTGGAGTCAAGAATGGAGAGAGCAAGAGAGAGTGAAAAGCAGAAATTAATATCTTGGGCTTTGAGATCTGACTAACTGAAAGAGACAGGATTATTTTAAAAGTGGGAATGGTAAGCATGGGAGGCAAGCATTTTTCCCTAACCTGCCCCATCCTGCCATTAACATTTAAATTAAAATGATGGATTACTGAAATAGCCATGGTCAAGGCCTCTGTATCCTCCCCCATAGTAAGCACTGTGATGCAGTGTCATGTGCAAGCAGCTCCTCATGAGACACCAAAAGGCTCTTAATAATGGATATTATACTTCTGCAATGATCACAGTGGAAAGCACCCAAAATTACCAGCTTTCCTTGCAGAATAATTTGTTATTTTAATGCTGTCAACCTGCAGAAATAGATTTATTGTTATTAATAATAGTGATTTGCCACATTTTGCTAGTTAAATTACAGTGCTGTATAGTTAGTTCCACAATAAAGGACTGGAAGTGTGCCAGGAGATTGCTCATAGCTCAGAGTAACAGCAGTTGGCACTGTTCCCATTAAGGCATTAAAATTTGAGTCAGAAACATAACAGATGCAAAACAAAACATGAGGTCGCTCGCGGGGATTATATAAAAACAATTAAAACAAATTAATTACCAGTTATGTTAGTGTTTCTCGGCGCACACGTAGAATGATTACAAATCCATGCAGAGGTCTTTTAAAGACCATAAAAGTCAATAAGGATCCCTGAGGGACTATGAGGGAACTTTTGGTTTCCAGTGGGTTTACAGAGATGAGCACAGGGAAGCACAGGCTGTGGGACAGGCCCGGGAGCAGCAGCAGCTCCTGGAGGCTCCCGAGGAAATCCAGTCCTTGTACAAAAATCACTGTCCCTTGGTGCTGCAGATGGCCCAGGGGCTGGGAGCTCTTTAGCCCTGCCAAACACCTCAATCCCAGCTCAGGAAAGCTGAACTGGGGCAGTGAGATAAACTGGAGCCAAGGGGATGCTCAGGAGCTCGCAGCAGGACAGACTTCTCATAAATGAGGAGTTTCTTGGAAGAGGCTGCATCAATTTTCTCCCCATCTTCCCCCAAGCAAGCCTGAAGGTTTCTGGTCCTTGCTGAAAATTCACTGAAAAGCCTCTACAGGGAATCCCTGTGAGGAGTCCAACCATAACTAGATTCCTTTCAAGAACCAGAACTTTCTGGGAACAAACATACAGTGACTGCACCTTTCACCTATAGCAAAGCTTCCAGAACTAAAAAAAACCCAAACACCTCCTTGGGCAGCATACAAGGTGTTACCTTTCTCTTTAATTGTTGTTTCTAGTTTTATGTTACCAGGGAAAAGAAAAACTGCATTGGTATTTTAGCATCTGACTAATGGTGTGAAAACATTATCTTCCTATTGCTCTCCAAGGGGTGATTTAGTTCTCTGGAAAGAAATAGGTATGGAATAATCACACCAAGGCTGCTTATTGGGCATGTATAATATCTAATAATAAAGAAATTGAGTTCAGCCTCACCACAGACCTCTCCTGCTGTCCCCCATGTGTGCACATCCAAACCATCGTTTTTCTTATTAGTTCTTGTTAAGCATCATTTAAGGGCTTGATGCAGCACAGGAGAGTACCCAGTCCCTGCCCTGAGGAGCACAGCTCTCTCTTTTTTCAAGAGATGGAACAGCAGGCATCAAGTGTTCAGGTAAGCACTGATCCTGGGAGGTGGTCCAGACACCACTTAGAATTACTTGAAGGGGATAATAACCTGATTTCTTTTCTGCAATTCACGTATTTGAATTAATCCATAGAAGCCTTTTTTTTTTTTTTTTTTTTTTTTTTTTAACTGTTTTAATTTGCACAAATACTGGCAAGGAAAGAGGGAAAGAAGAACTATATACTTCTGTGGCACACAGACCTCCAGAAGAAGACAAGCTGGACAGCAAACATTCTCCACCACCATTTGGTGTAAATACATCCTTTTCCCCAGGTCATATCCCCAGTGCAAACCAAGCAGCAAGGCAAGACCATATTGAGTTAGGAAAGAGGAAAGACATGTTATCACCCCCTATGGCCCTTGCCCAAGAAGCACCCACATTCCCAAGCCAGAAACAGGACAAGCTGGCTGCCAGGAGCAGCCCAGCCAAGTGCTTTGCTCTGACTTCTCAAGCAACAAGGAATTTGCAGATTTTAACTCCACCCTCCTAAAAAGCAGAGTGAAACAGTAAATATTGATGGGTATCACCAGATGTCACTGTTGTACAAAGTCATCCAAGATGCACATGGTACACTTGAAAAGACACCTCAGACTTTGCAGTTGCCCACCCTCTGGCCTCTCCTCAGCCCAGCAGCCCAAGAAAAGGTTCTGCAAGGGGAGCAGCAGCAGTTTGCTCCCTGAGTGGGTTTAAGGCTACTTTAAAGCAGAGGCACACAGGCTGTGGTTTGGGGAAGGAGCCACAGTGCGCCACGACAGCTTTTGTTTCAGGCCTGGTGTGTTTATATTAAGCTTTATTTTTTAGTTTTGTTCCAATACCATTCTTTCTGATGGAAAGCTAAATTGCAGGGCTGCAGCCACTGCTATCAGCTAGCAAAGAGATAACAATAATTAATACTTGGTAACATTGAGCCTGGAATATCTTTTGCATGATGCTGCCTTATTAGTTTCAGCAGGGATTCTCTGAGATAATCAAACCCAGGATTTTAAAGTTCATTTGCTTCAAGCCTCATTCATACAGATTTTGATGTTCTTCTAAGATGGCTTGGAAATAAGCATTTGCCTTCCAATAATATTGTTCCCTATCTGCAAGATATCTTCCAGAAGAGAACAGTAGCTAGATGAGTTTGGGTTTAAACAAGATATGCACAGAGCAGTGTCCTTTCAAAAGCAAATCTGCTGAGGAAATAATTTCAGCTAAAAAAAAATAAACACTACTGGCACTGCATCAGAAGAGCAGCAAAATAACGTTGATCCACTAAAGGAACACACTTAATGGTTTCAACCAAAACAGATCTGTGCAAGGAAGTGCTTGCTTCAAATCTGTGTGTTTTTATTCTGCAAGTCACATTTAGAAACAAAAAGAAGACAAAACAAACAAACAGGAGGCCCTTCAGCCCAAGCACACTGCTGCTGGTTCCTCGTGTATCATCTGCTATTCCCAAGGTGAGAAGTGATATCTGGATGCTGTTTGTGTAGTAATCCAGAACAAATTAGGTGTAATAGTTTTCTGTGAAGTACATTGTAAAAAGAAAGGAAACATGCTGATTGAAAAATACACTTCTCTACGCTCAGGGCTGATGGTGGCACAGGCTCAGTGGTTCCCTGCTCTCCCTTGTGGCCACATGGACATGGAGCCAGCAAAGAAGGGACAGAACTGTGCTGGACTGATACCTGTGGTATCAGCAACTGCAGCATGAGCCATCCCCTCTCCTCGTGGCTGTTTTTACCTTAAGCTATTTTACTCTACTCCTCACCTCAAAAATGCAGAGCAATTTTTTATTACTCATCAGCTTCCAGTTTGGCTCAACTACACAAACCTCCATCCCTGTATAAAGCTGCCTTAAGCACAAGGAAAGGAAAAATAAGGCCCAGAAATGCATCAGCTTGAAGGGAGATACTCAGGGGATACTACAGGGATTTGTCTGGAGCCTAATACAATTTAAATTATTTTTATTAATGTGCTGAAAGTAGAGCACAGAGCAAATGGCACATGAATTAAGTTCAGCTCATTCCAGAGTGGAAAGTGTTGCAAAGAGAAATCAAAGAAAAATAGCAGGCCTGGTGAAGTTCACAAAATATTAGCATGAAGTAGCAAAATGATATTCCAGCCAAAAAAATGCAGAGCTAATGCATACTGTGGAGCTGGGGGAATAAATCTCACGTGCAGCAGCCTGAGGAAAAGGAAGATGCTGTGAGGCTCAGCAAGGGGAGCGCTCTGAGCCGACACAAGCCATGCTCTCCAAGGGCCAGCACAGCACCACTGCTTGGCTCTCTGCTTCCCACCATCCCAGCTCTTCCACAGCTCACACTGAGGGACACCAAGGCAGTGCAGACTTTTAATGAGACAGCAAAAGGCAAAGAGCTTGGGGAGAAAGACTCCTTGTTTCAAGACAGGAACCAAGCACAGGCTGCCCGAGGTCAGGCAGCAGCAGCCCACATCGGGCTGTAATTGCCTGCTGCAGGATTTCTGACATTTTCCTCTAATACAGCTGGTAGCACAGTGGGAGACAAAATATCATACTCTGATCCAGTCCATGAGTAGACTTAATCTCTCATGCTCTCTCCCCCTGCCATCCTTCAGCTGTATTTTCTAATAAAACGGAAGCACTTGTGCTTCCATTAATAAGAGCTCCAAAAAAAAAAAAAAAAAAAAAAAAAAAAAAAAAAAAAAAAACAAACAAATCACACTTGTTATTGAAAATCTGAAGCCACAGCTTAGTAATGCCAGAGCAGGGTCAGCTCTGGAGTTATCCCAAGGTCACCCAGGCAAGCCAGGGCCAACTCAGCAAACCAAGCCAGATCTAAACCCCAGCTGCCTGAGTTCCCCCTGCAATTGCACAGATTTCCCTCTGCTCCCAAAAGAGGCCACTCAAGGCCAGCACAGATGAGCAGCACAGGTTTGAACAACTGTGACCCACGAGGCACAGCAGCAGAGCTGCAGACTCCAGCTGCATGGGAGGGATTTTAGGGACAAAGAAAGGGGTCACAGAGCTGGGGCTGCCCCTTGTCCTGCCCTGTGGCCTTAACCCCTGCAGAAGGTTTGGGAGAGCAATTACAGCCTGTCAGAGCTGGAGGCTGGAGCTGCTCCAGGCTCCTCAGCCCTGATCCCCAGCTGACATTGCACCCAAAACAAGGACAAAGGAAATCCCAGCCTCGTTGTTCCTACAAGGCACTGGGGACAGCTTGGCTCTGGGAGAGAGCAGCCAAGTGCTGGAGCAGCAGCACAGGATAAACACTGTCACCAAGCCAACTGCAGAGTCATCAGGGGCCAAAGAAAAGAGCAAATATTTGTAATCAGAGCTGCTGCAAACTCACTGGTTCCTTGCTAAGCCCTAAGAAAAAGAAGGAGATGAAAAGTTGGCTTCTGCTCTTTTAAGCAGGCACTGGAAATGCCTTGGCTGAAGCAGAGCGATGGTGTTTGCACAGCCTCCCCATTGCCTCCTGCCTGCACTCACCCCTGAGCTCTGCTGCTGACAGGCAGAGGGAATGGGATCTCTGTCCCTGAAAATGGATGATGTCAGGGTTAATTAATCCGACCTGAGGTGACACGGCCAGAAGCAGCCACTCCGTGGGCCGTAGGGAGATGCTATATATAGTTCTGTGACACGAGGAGACAGATCAATCACGGGGCAAAGGAAACACAAAGACACTGATTTAACAGCAAATTCTGCCTGCTGATCCCAGGAGGGTTGGCCAGTTGAAACAGGGCACAAAACACAACACAACAGTGCAATATGCATTTTCAGGATGTGGCATTTACTGGTAGCAGTTTGTACCTAGGATGAAGGGACTGTTAGAGGATTTGTGCATCTTCAACAAGGAAATTTCCTTCTAAGTCTGGAGCTCACAGCTGTGCAAAATACCCAGAAGCTTTGCTTCCCCAGGTTATGTGAACATTGTGCTCAGTTCAAGCTGCAGACTTTGCCTCCCTCTGATTTCTCCTGCAGATCTGTCTGAGCCCAGAACACAAAGCAGAATTCAGTCAAATATCCAAGCAAAGCTACACACAGCCATGGAGCTCATGTGCTTCTTGATGAGAAGTTATAAATCCATCCAGGGCTGCCCCCAAAGTTTTCCCAAACCTTGAGGTGACTTTTCAGCTATTTATTTATGGGATTCTAAACACAGCACACAGCTAAGCTAAGGTGACTCTCTCAAGGTACTGGGCTTCTTCCTGAGCCACTTTCAGAGCTGATGGAGAAAAGCAAAAGTCCTTTTCACCAACTACCTGAACATAAATCCAGCTCACTGACCAGCACCCTCAGGAGGCAATTTCAGGCACCTTTTGATGCTGTTGGACAGAAGCTTT
Source organism: Oenanthe melanoleuca (assembly GCF_029582105.1). Classification (NCBI taxonomy): domain Eukaryota; kingdom Metazoa; phylum Chordata; class Aves; order Passeriformes; family Muscicapidae; genus Oenanthe; species Oenanthe melanoleuca. Next base: position 5,881,317 of record NC_079349.1, read on the forward strand.
GTTTTGGTTGCAGATTGTTGCTGCTCCCTGGGAAAAAAGTTGGCAGCTCTGAGCAGCATTTGATGGGTGGGTGGCTTAAATTCAGGCAAACCTCACCAAAGAAACAATTGTCCTTGTTGCTGGTTCCTACTCCAATCAGGGTATTGATCCCAATACCCCAGACTGCAGCTGAGATCAACAGCAAGTGAGGATTTGTTTGCACTGCCTGCAGGCAGTGGAGGAGAGGCTGGGCTGCAGGTGGGCTGCTGCTGTTCCACAGCCTCTGCTGGGCAGAGTGGATAATGATAAACGCTCCCTCTCGGCCCTCAAACACGTTAATCCATAAATATTGATGGCCCTGAAGTGCTCTGTTTATCCAAAAAACAGGTGAAATCTTGGCAGGAGCCAAGTGCCTTCCTGGAAATGGCTGAGGTTTATGTGCTTCCCCAGCCTGGGGAGAAGAAACGTGTGGTGCAGTGCAGCACTGGGTACCCAGAGACTGCCACCTGCTCCAGTAAAGCCAAAGCAAGCAGCCAATTTGTGCTACAGCAGCAGCAGAGCCGTGGGATGAGGGATTTTCTTGCCTTAGATGAGGGACTAGGAGGAAAATTATATAAGGAAAAAAATTAAATTCAACAAGGCGCTGCCTCTGAAGACTGAAGTGACTGAACACGGCAGGTGCAGCAGGGATTTCTCAATGACAAACATGTGCAGGCAGAGTGTGTGTTTATCCTGTATGTACACTGAGAAAAATATAGCCCCCCATCAGTACCATGCCTGAGCACACAGCCTGCAGATCAGGACAGCCTGACAGCTGGGTATTATTTATGGCAGCTTTTCCAACTAGGTAGACATTTACAAATCAAAATAACTGTCATCTGTGTTGTCTGAATGCAATTTTTGGTGTGTTCTATCCTCTGCTTTCCCCTACCTACTGTATTATTAACAGCCCTTGGCCTCTCCCTGCCAGTCTCTGTTTCCTGTGGATGTTTTCTCTGCAGCCACAGCCCCCAGACCAAAGCCCCTTGCCCAGCAGATGGCACTCAGAGGCTCCAGGAAACCCACACAGTACCAGAAATCCCTGCCCTCAGAGAAAATGAGGAGTAATTGAGATTTTGTTTCTGGCTGACACCATCTCAGGGATGCTAAGCCTGAGAGCCCCCCAGGGCTATCCAAGGAAAACTGAGGTTGCAGCTCTCCCTCGTCAGGAGGGCTGCTGGTCTTGGGTGGGTGAGGTGCAGCCACCCCAACCCCTCCATGGGGCCCAGCCTGAGCTGTGGGATGGTGTCTGACTGCAAGGAAGGGAGAATTTTATCATTTCCCTCAAAAGCTCAAAGAGGGGAGGTGTTCCAGCCACTGCATTTAGAGGAGGGACGCAGCAACAGTCCAGCTGTGGCCACCTAGGACCACTTCTTCCCTCTAAGATGCTTTCCCTGCAAAACCAGGTATGGGGCAGATTGTGCTACAAACTTGGGAAATGCCTGCAGGGAATGTGGCTCAGGAGCAGGATTTGGCCAGCAGCTGCTCCTCTGGAGGACAAACAACTTCCACCAGCACATAGCAGCTGGTGCCAAATTCACCTGTGCTCTCCCCTGGGTTTTCTGGGCAGCCACACAGCAGCAAGACCCAGTGATAATGAAGCAAATTCCACTTGCAGTTCTGCTTTTCCCCATGGAACTTTCATTATGAGAATAAAACTAAACAAATAAACCCTCCTTGCTTCTACTCTCCAAAATAAAATCCCCAAAAATAATGCATGGAAAATTTATTTTTGCCACAGAAACACGCATTTTTGTTTCCTAAAATTTGCACCTCTCACCTCACACCCCATGAGCTGCCCATCAGGGGTGGTGGAGAGCTGGGGAGCTGGCAGGGGGCTGGATTAATGAGGGCATGGGGAGGCTGCAGCCCTCCCCATTAGCTCTCTATCATGTGCAATAAGAGCAGCCATCCTACTGTGCAGCCCTTCCCATTCCCATGGAAACCACTGGTGCATCCCGCCAGCAGTATAAATAAACCTCTCACAGGAACTCCATCCCGTGTGCTGCTTCACAGCTGGGATGTCTGACACCCACGTTAGGGACACAGGTGCCTCTCTGTGGTGCATGGACACTGCTGCTCCCCCTTGTACCTAAAAACAGGCCAAGGTTGGGCACACAGGAAACCAAGGAAATGAGGGGCCATATCAATACAACACATGGTCAAACGCCTCACAACCACAGTGAGCAAAAATAGCCCTGCCACCAATTCTAATTGTTATTTAAGTGTCTAAGAACAGCACTACAGAGACACTCAGAATGCATGTAATCCAATTATAACAAGCCTTGCAAGAGCTAGCCCTGCATCTTCCATTCCTGCAGTGCTCCCCGTGCTCTGGAAGGGAAGCACAGTCCCACCTCCAGGGTTATGGCTCCTGTTAGACATTTGTGATTGGGAATATCTGTTCCAAACCCACCCACCCAACCCAGGGAGTTTGGGCAGGAAGGCCAGCACTCAGCCAACAGGTTTAGTTTAATTTTAACTGGGATAACTTGCAGATGATTTTTTAAAAATCAGGTCCTGTGGGGGACACACAACCCTTAACTCTGGTTGGAGTGGTCCATGTTTTATCTACAGACATTATATCCTTCCCACTCCTATTCCCCTTTCCTGCCTTTCCATAACCATTTTGTCAGGGAAGGGGGTCTGTCCCAACAATTTCCATGTTTGCCTTACACAAAGGATTAGACACTGCACAATATAAGATCACCTGCTGCTGCACCTCAGGATAAAGTCTGTAAGTGTTATCAGCTGCCATCCAGGGTCTAGCCCTTACACACGTGTAGAATTAAATATCAGAAGCAATAGCAGCAAAGGAAATGTCAAACCTTTCCAGATTTGAGGTTTTTTTAGTAGGTCCCTCAAGACTGCTGCCACCTGCACTTTATCAGTTATTATCTTTAATAATTATCAGATTAAACTCCATGAAGAGAAACTTCTCCAATTAATTACAGCCAGAAATAGTAATGACAAGATCATTGCCAGACCTAGAGCAGGCTCCTCAATGATTCTGTGAACCTGTGAACCTGAGGCTCTGACAGCAAGGGAGAAAGCCCTGCCTGACTTTGTTGGAGTAATTTTATTAACTCTGGCTGGTTCTGTTAGTTGACAAAGTGACAGGATCCTGGGGAAAATTTCTCTGTGTGTTTAGTACATCTTTGGCAGGTGTCAAGGTACATTCTCTGCCTTGTCACTCACTGTGCTGCCCTTTAGATAGTTATTATTTCATGTAATTATGATTATTACATGCAGAGATGCCACCCTTATGAATAGCCTCTGGTTGCTGTCACTCACTGCAGTGTGATGAGGGAGGATGAGTTGTCAGGAAGGAACTGCAGGGTATGAAATTGCCACATTTCTCCATTTTAAAAGAAATGATCCATGTTTTTGCTGGTCATCCCTTTTCCCTTAGCAAGTGGCATGCTCAGGACTGGGCAGCCCAACAGAAAATCACCTGCCATGAAGCCCTGTGCCAGAGTCACAGAGTAAGGGCCCCCACAGAATAATTGTGGAATGAAGCTCCCAGGAGGAGGAAGGGTGGCAGCCCTCGAGCTGCCCTCCCCAGGCTGTGCTGTGAATGCTCTGTGGCATTTCTGCTCCAGAGATGTTTTTCCTTCACTGCTCAGTTCCAATTAACTCCTGCAGGTGCCCATGCCTACCCTCTGGGTGAGATGCATCCATCCCACCTTCCCACACTTCCCTGGCAGCTGAGCTGCCTGTTGGGGGTGACCCACGCTCCATTTCCTGCAGAGCAAGGGAATTACACAGGATTTCACACCACCTCCTCAAAACTCAAGCATTCCAATAAAAATCCTCAGTTTTGCAAAGCTGGGTTTCTGCAGCAGACATACCAGTAATTCCTGCTCTAGGACTATCTCCCACAAACCAAAGTAAAACCAAAATAAACTCTGATTCTTTCCCAAAGTCTGCTGCAGGCTTTAATTGACCTTGGGCTAGTCATTTTGTATTCCAGGGGCCCTGCTGGAAAATGGAAGTCAGGGTATTTTCTGAAAACTCTTTGGCCCAGCATTCATTTCTACAGTAACCTCTACAAATAACAGCACAAGGAGGCTGCAATCTTGACCAAAGCCTTTTGGAGTAACTGCAGTGTTAAAAAAAAAATGCACTTTCTCAGTCGATTTCAGATACCAAACACTTCCACAGCACACAGCTTCCACAGGGAGTTATTCACAATTACAAATAGATCAATATTCATAAATCGTCTCCCTACAACAGCTGAACAAATCATTTGTAACGATTCATTTCCTTGATGAATTTCACCTCTTTTCCAGTTTGCAAATTATGTGTGAACAGAGCTGGATTTTCCAAATTGATTTTTTTTTTTTCCCCCCCAGCCTTTTTCCATCCCATGTAATTTCTGAGAACAATTTTAAGTCTTAAAAGAACTCCAGGCCCTGCATCCTTGCCTGGCCAGAGCTCCCCACCAGACCTGAGCCATTATTAGCAGCAGTCCCCATACCACAACCCTGATCCCCCTGCTCAGTTTAATGGTGCTCAGGAGCTGCTTGGCTGCCTGTGTTCCTTGCCAGGATGAGTGCAGCAGTCACCATCAAGTTTCTACTGCAAATACTTCAAATATCTCCGTTTGCAGTCCTCTTGGAGATTAATTGAACAAATATTTCCCTTCCACATGAACACACTCCTGCCAGTAAACGTGCTCACTGAAATATTCACAGCAAGCTAACAAAAAAAAGGACAAAGGGAAGGTAATATTGAAGCCAGGCCTGCTGGAGCATTTGCTCAACTTAATACCTGCACCCTGCTCAGCTCTTTCCACATATCTGGAGCCATGGACACCAAAGCATCCCAGCTCCAGATGCTCCCCTTGATGCCCTGATCTGTCTGTGCCTCACTGCCTGTGCTCAGCATGCAGAGCCATCACCAGCCATGGCACATTTGGAAAGGACATCTCAGCACCACAGTTAAACACCTGCATCCCAGCCAGGCTGGTTCCAAGCCCTGGCCACCCCAGCTGTGCTGCAGGGGTCCCCAGCTCCCTCCAGCTCAGGGCCTGCTCTCCAGCCAGCCCTGCACTCTGCTCCCACAGCTGCCAGGGATCCTGCTTCTGCTGCACCTCCTCTGCTCCATGGGGGAAAGGCAGATTGATAATTAAATCCACTATTGAGATATTCACATTCTGTTCCCTTGCCATTTAAGCAGACATAAAACATTTTATTATTCTGCTGATTTAGGAACCTGAATTTAAATATTAGAGTATTAAAGCGATACTTAATTAGTTGACTGAATGTTCTCCCTTTTATCAGTGTTGACAGATCTTAATTATAGCATGGGCTGTGAAAGCTGATAGAACAGCTGATGGCAGCAGCACCGCCAGGAATACCAAAGTGTGTCAGAATTACTTGTCTGTTTTCCCTCTTCCCTCTTGCTCTGTTCTTCAGGCATGCTCTGAAGTCCTTGGCAAATAAAGCCAGCACTGCAGCCAAGCCTGAGCAGTTTGGCATTTACTCTCAAGGACGTGAGAAACTGCTTGCCCTTGAGAGAGCCAGGATAATCTACAGGCCAAAAAAACCTAACCAAAAAAAAACCCCATATGATGGGAAATTATCTTCTAGTTAATAATTTTTCTATCCACTAATCAAGCAGGCACAGAGATTATCATGGAACAAGAGTGCTGACATTAGTTATTCACTTAAGCCAGACTTTAAAATGCAATTTAGACATAAAGGAATGGTCATCCCAATGAAACCTGGCCTTAAGGTTTTCAGTTGCCATGATCCTGACAAGGGGTGGCTCTGAGACCAGCCATGCCAGGCAGATTGAGGCACACCCCTGGTTCCTGTCACCTCAGCCAGTGCCAGCACAAAGGGGTCTCTGCCCTATTTTGGTGCCAGCCAGAAGAGGCTGAGGGTTCAGCCTCCTTATTTACAGCAAGGACTGTGCTTGTTCCTCTGCCACAGCACAGGGATGAGAGCTCTGGCAGGAGGCTTCTGCTGGGGTGAATTACATCCTGCAGCAGCCCATCCTTCACCTTCCTGGGATAATAACAAATGTCCACCTCCAGGGAAGGTGGCTGGCAGCAAGTATCTCTTGAAGAACATATATTTTACCTGCTCCCTGCAGAGGCCAAGCCATTCACTCTGAAGCAGCAGCATTTAACACAGCTCAGCAGCAGAGGCAGTGACAAAACACAGAACATGCACAAGAAAATGACAGCTTGGGTTTGGGCTGGGAGCCCATGAAGTTGTGCTGGTCACCTGTTTTGGATTCCTGACTCGCTAGCCCACTTGCCCAAAATCTAACATCAAACTCAGCCTAAGGCAACACCCGTCTCTGAGTTTATTTTTTCTATTTGTTTTAATGAAAATTAGGAGATCTGAAGCTTTAAATAGATCCTGGCATCCCACAAGGCTCTACCAGAAGAAATTCACTTTGCCAGGAAAGATATTCTCCCCATCCCATCCCCAGATGCTCTAAGTACAGCAAATACTGATCCCCTTGACTGCTCAGGTGGGCATGGGGAAAGATCACTGTGCTCCAGTCTCATTTCTGCAAGTTCACTTCATAGAAACCAGCAGAATACACCCTGCTTACATTACATTGCTTGCAGGAAAAAAAAATTGCTATGAAAAATGTGAAGAAAATGAGGTGGGAGCAATGTGTTGGAGCCAGTTGTCTAATCAGCTAAAGTTACAATCCTAAACCAGTCCCTAGACACCAGAAATACAGCTCAGTTCTCTAAAGTGCTGAGTGCTGACTGCATCTCAGCTCAGCATCCCCGCCCAGAATACTTCAAGATTATTAAATCACCCAGATACAATTTTATTCTGGGAAAAAAAAGTGTGGTAAAAATAGTGAATAAAATCAGTAATTTTCATCAGTTTGTGTATCCTGCCTTTAGCTCCTTCCTTTTAAGGCTGCAGAGAAAGAGAAGTTTAAATCCCAGATGCTTTGTAAGTTATTCCAGCATGAATGATCTCAACCTCAGGAACGATGTGTGCAAGCACTGCCAGAGCAGAGAAGACAGTCATGGAAGAACAGCCCCTTTGTTGTCACGACTCAGGCATGTGATGGGTTGTGACACCTTTTCTGTGAGTGCCATCCATCACTCACAGATGTTACCACTGAGCCACGCTACCTCCTCACCAAGGAGCTTTTGATTCCCACTGCCAGTCACAGAGGGAAACAAGTGCTTTTTCCTGCCTTTTTGCAAAGAGGTGAGAAATAACTTTGCACTTTGTGCATCACAGTGGGCAGGCAGAGATTTCTGCAGTGGCTAAAGGCACCTCTCTGTCCTGTGCCCTGGCACTGATGCTGTGAGTGCAGCCTTGTCCCTGTGAGGACACCAGGACCTTGTCCCTGCTCTGGTGATGGCCAGCACTCTCCAGGAGCTCAGTGAGGGATGCTGCCAGCATAGCCAGGGCTCAGACCTGACTCACATCAGGCTTTTTCAGTTTATAAATTAATCTAGCTGGGGGAAGAAGTACCCAGGCTGCATCCCCTGCCACTGGCTCTGCAGCAGCAGCAGGGCTGGATCAGTAGGGCCTGTCTGGCTCCTGGCCTTGCCTTTATAAACACACTTAATGATCAGCAATGATGTCTTGGCAGCCTCAGCCTCTCTCACTAATGCCCATGTGCTAGGAGGGCATTTTGCCTGCTCTCAGACAAGCCAGTCCCGTTTAACAGGGCAGAGATTTAAGAGCAGCAGCCTGCGCGGCGCAGCCGAGCGCCAGGCACTCCTGTCACTGCAGCAGCCAGGCTCCTGCTGCCACAGAGCTTCTCCCCGTAATGAACCTGCCCTCCAGGGAGGGAAAGCATCGAGGGGACAGCAGCTTTCTGGAGTCCTGCTGCTGCTGGCTCTCAGCAGCCCTTTCTGACAGGCAAGGAGACATTTGCTCCTCTCTGCTCCCCCACGCAGCGACCGACAGCGACAGGCAATGAGGTAATTTATCTACTCGAGGTTTGCAGGACTAAATGCCAAGGCAGCATCCTGCCCTGGTGATAAATCCACCCACACGTGGATTAGCACAGTGCAGGCACCAAGGGGAGGGGTCTGCCTGCCCTCCAGCCCCCCTCCATTCACCAAGGACACCCTGCTGTTATTCTCCACCAGTTCCTGGGTGAAGCCCAGTTTTACCAGGCCCATGAAGGGGCAGCAGAACAGAGTCACCCCTGGGCTGGGGGTGCTGGCACTGAGCTGTCACCAGTGGGCACTGCTGGCAGGGGCTCTGACTGGCCAGCCCCCAGTTGCACTCACAGGAGGGCAGCCTCTGCCCACCTGCCTGGAGGATGCTCAGCGAGTGCAGCTGCAGCTCCAGGGCTTCCCCTGAGCAATCCAGCCTCGAGTGCTTCAAAGGATAATGCCATTTTTCTCCAAGGTATCCCATTACAGAGCTACTCAAGGCAAATCTGTCATGTTACAGAAAAGCACATTTCAGAGACCCACACACCTGGTCAATGCCCACACAGGGAGAGGGAGAAGAAACAGCCTCCAAATTGGACCTTGTTTGCCAAGTCATTTCTCATCACCGACCTCAGCAAGCTTTTCTCCCACCACCACTGTTTTTCTGCCACTGCAATTACACTGAATGAGTTGTAGCATCTTCCTGGTGTGTATTGCCTTCCTCTGGCCACCATCCAGTGTTTGCCCCACGAGTTCCCTGTCTCTCCAAGAAGCTGTCACAAATGGAGCCACAATAAATGTAATACACAGACCACAGCTTTCCAGAGAGCTGGCAGGCTCAGCCAGCAATGATAAAAGATCAATGAGAATTTCAATTGTTGTTTTAAATGCCTGTTGTGCTGCAAGCTCCCTACCTTTGATCACCAACCACACACAGTGGGTTGTTTTTTTTTCTTTATTTAATTTGTATACACAGGGTGGACGAGAGGTTTAGGATTCCACAGTGATGAGGGCACCAGAAACAAGAAATGCTGCCCATGGAGTCCTTCCCTCAATCATAGACAGACTAAACTGGAAATACAGAACAGAGAACAGGCATGGACTAAGTAGGTCCCTCTGTGAACCTTTGAAAAAAAACCTCTACTGAACAAAAGAAACACAAATGCCTTTCCCTCCAGGTTTCTTTGCATTTAGGACAATTATTTTCCTTCAATATCCATCAGCAGAAAGGAGATAAACTGAATTTTCTCAGTCCACAGCCTGCAAGTGTATTGTGCTAGTGCAAGGACCAGATCCCTCCAGTGCAGCACACCCAGGGTGGGCAGATGCCAGCTGGTGCAGGGCTACCTTGGCTGTGACCCCTCCTCTCCAGCTGCAGCTGGCATTGCCCAGCCTCCTGCTGGCATCGCTCTGGGTGGGCAGCAGGAGCTTCTGCAGCACTGTTGTGATGGGAGCTCGCTATCAGAGGATGAAAAACAGTTTGAGCCAACTGTAATATCATTTCAGCAAACAGCATGATAAATCAATGGCTGTAAATTAAGCATTTTGTTTACTCTCCACACAGCAAGGCTGTTCCTGGCTGCAATGCCAGCATGCCAGTGAGCACTGGCCAGAGTAGCTGCCTGGCACTCTGAGATTGTGAGGGAGCTGTGCCACCCTGCAAGGCACAGTGACCTGGGGACAGCCATCCACAGGGCTGCTCCTGTCCTGCCCTGCTCCTGCTCCAGGCAATTGGCCCTTTGCTGGTGGCATGTGCACAGCTCAGTGCTGGCTGGAAGGATCCCAGGCACACTGCTAAGTCTGTCCCTTCTGTGCCTCTCTCCAGCTGCCTTTGGGAGGGCACAGGAAAGCACAAGACATCCCCATGAAAGCAGCAATGGGACAAGTGGAAAGGTAAAAGAGGAACAGCTTCTGCCATTGAGGCTCACTTGCTGTCTTTGCCAAGGCTGTGATAGACAAGAAAATCTCTCATCACCATCCCAAACCTCTTGGAAGGAAAGGGGATGCTCCAAAAACAGAAGAAACAGAGGCTGCATCTCCCCCTGCCTCCACACAGCTGCCAGTGGCTGGCATGAGGCATTCCATCCCCAGGGAGGGATTCACCTGTGCAGCATCCAGATCCCAACATCCCTAATGGTTCCAGTGAGCCTGAGCCTGCAGCTGGCACTGCCACAGACCCTCTGTCTGCAGAGTGGGATCACACCCTGCCCATTCCCCATCCAAACCCTGCTGAACTGTGTGTTCAGCACACACTGCAATGATGCTTCCCCTCACTCCCACCCCCACAATGTGTGAGATTCAGGATCTTTATGGGCACTTTTTATGATTTCCTGGTAACGTGTATATGTCTCCCTTCTGGCACTTTAGAGCAGAGGTGAGACTTGAGCTCCTATAAACCACCAACACCAGGAAGTCAAACAAGTCCCTCTCCCCACATAAAGAGTGCAGAATAAGCAGAGCAGTAATTCACCCATGCTTTCAGGGATTCCCTCCCACCTTTCCTTTCATCTGAGCTGCCTCTCTCCCTCTCCCTCACAGTGCTCCCCCTTGTCCTGCCTGTGCTATCCATGGCATTTGCAGGCAGGCACTGGATTAAGGGAAAAGCACACCAGGAGCTTTGCTGCTATTGTCCCTCTCACAGTCCGTCTGTTCACAGTTTAACCATTCTAATCCCTGCTTTGTGGTCAGATGTGCCTTCAGCCAAACAGGAAATAAAGCTGGAAAGATCTTACACAACTGTTTCAAGCCAGAGCTTAGAAGTACTCAGGTATCAGGGAGCTCAGAGGGCCACACTCTGAGACACTGATGGACACAAACAGAGGTAACCCCAAAGAGGCTCACACAAGGATAGCCTGGGAGAGGAAACAAGCAGAAAAATGAGGAGGGGAAAAAATTCATGCAGCAAATCACACCATCTAATACCTAACTAGGGATACAACACCTAAAGCAGCCCTGAGAGCCTGGCCAAAAATCAGCACATCACCATATCCTGCTCTCACTAGGGATGGAAAGCCAGTAAAAGGAATTGTTTCTCCCATCTCTGACCAATAGCTGGTCACCTCCTCTAAGAAATGTGCAAAAAGCTGTTTGCTGGTAACTCAGCCATGCATTTCCTTCCCTACACCCAGGACACAGCTGCATTTGAACAGCAAAGCAATCCCTGCACTTATTTGTAGTTAGCATGGTGGCTGCAGCCCTCTGGGACTGGGGACATTACATATGGGAATGACAGCAATATTTCACAGGGTGACACTGATAGCCAATATAGACTGTTGAGTTCCCTGTGAGGAAGTATTATGAAGCCCATAAAAGCTGAAAAGGACTTTGCAATTGCCATCAATTTAATGGGGAGGATGCTGCAGTTATGGGCAATGGGCAAAAACCTGAAAAGAGATTTTCCAGCTGAGACAGGAGGGAAATGAAGCACCTTGGGTAAAGACCACAGGAAGAAGGGACCAGAGCTGAGAATTGAACACTGAGTCCTGCATATCAAGTCATAGCCACAGGCTATAACATGATAAGATATCCAAGAGAATTCATTCAATAACTTACTGTGAGGGCTTTTTTCATCGTGACTTTTTTCCTGTGGACTGTTGAAAATTGACTACTGTATAATTATTTGTGAACACAACTTTCCCACATTTTCAGCCAGCTCCAGGGAAGTGAGAAAGCTATATTTACTGTGGTTCAAGTGCTTTGACTCTCAGCAGATCAAGTGCAGCATAAACCCCCAAGCCTCCCAAAGAGGGCTTGTGGACCACTCTGAACTCATCAACCCCTCTGCAACCTTGGCCCTGGACTGCCCCTCACATCCCAGCCCTGGATACACCTCTCCATGTGAGCTGGGAAAACAGCTGGGAGCCTCCAAGCCTTTGCTCATCTCTCAGATAATGCTTTCATTTCAGTGAGGTGGGTACAGGTACCCTGGGATGAATTCAACTGTAAATATTCAGAGTGATTCATTGTTTGGCTTTCCTCTCCAATCTAAATAGTTGGAGCTGTCAAAATTGATCTGAGTTTTTATGGTACAATACTTTAGAGAGAGAACAAACTGTGGATTAAATTTGCTGTTGTGGCCCAAAATAGCTTTCAAATATCAACACAGGCAAGATAGACATAAAAGAGACTATTTCCTTGTGAAGCAAGGCAAGCCCTCACATCTTCATTTAGCTGTTTCTCCCTGGAGATGCACAGCAGTATGCTGAGCATTTGAGCTGCCTCCTTCTTCCCTTCCCCATCACTGGGTTGACTGGGAGCTGTGTAAAAATCTCTTTTGCTCATAAAAAGTCCCTGCTTGGGCTCAGTAATCTATCCAGGGTGGGAGCAGAGCTGAAAATAATGAGTGGCCCTTGCTTTCTTATCTTATCATTAATGTAGTGCTTATCAGAGCAGATTGTTTTTGTTCAGTGGGTGTAACTGCTCTGACTTCTATTTCTGTACACTGTACCCTTCCAGTAAAGAATAAAAAGGAGTGTGGATCATCCAGCCTTCAGGTTCAGGGACATTCATGGCTTTACACACCCCTCTCAAGCACACAAGCATCCTTGCAGTGTCAGTGATCCTCCTTCCCCTTCCAACAAAGAGCCCAACTCTTCCTCCCCTTCCATTGCAGGGAAGCTGCAGACACAAAAGACTGGTGGCAGACTGGAGAAAAAAACAAACAAAAAACAAGGAAACAAGGAAAAAACCTGTTTACAAAAATAAAGAGCAGATAAAATCTTGTCTGGCCACTTCCAGATTCCTGAGTGCTGTGTTGTCTCTATGTGAGTTTCTCCCAAGGCTGCCACAACATCCCCTGTAGGTGTTCAAGGACACATGGATATTGGCCTGCAGATGACAAAACACTGCCAGGGTGGCATCAATAGCTTGGTCTCCACCACCTTTCCTTGGTGTAATCCTCTGTCCATGGATACCTGCTCCCAACAGATTCCCCTCTGGCTGCAGTTCTGCTAAAGGCAGCAGGATATGTTCTGTCACAATGATGAAAGAAAATACCTGTCCAGAGGGAAAATACTCTCAATTTAAAAAGACAAAAGAAGAAAACTATTTTTTTCCAGCTGGAAAAAAAATCCATGGGTGGTTTTCTAAATGTGAGCTACTGCTTAGGTGAGAAGCAATCAAAAATACACATGGGTATAGTTGTAATCCAAGGCAGTCCACATCCTTACTATGAGCACAGCAACATTCCAATTACACCAAGTGCTAGAGGAAAAGATAACATTTTCTTTTGTTGGTTTCACTTAAAAAATCATAAAAAAAAATCTAAACAAAACAAACAAACAGACCAGAACAAGGCAGTTTATTGAAAGAAGGCCAGCCTTCACAGGAGGCACCTTCCAGAATTTCATGCAAAAATTATCAAGCACACCACTGTGAGGCGATATTATATTGAAAAAGTACAAATAAAAAAAGGAAAGCAGTAGCAGGAAGGGAAATTAAGAATTCTTCACACAAATATACCACTGTTATCAGCTCAGGGACAGTGCATAAGCAAAAAGGGACACAAGAAAGAAAAAGCCAAAGAACACTCCCAGTTTCTACAGCAATTTTTCATTGTTCTGTTTATACATCTCCTAAAGCTTTTTCTTTTTTGAGGGGGCACAATGTGAAAGTCACCAAATGTGTGTTTTAACCTTTAACTCAATAATTAAGCTCATGTTGGGGTCACAGACTTTCCTGTGTGACTTATGTGCTTGGTTAAAACAAGCAAGCTTTTAAATCAGGTGAGCACCCAGCACTCCCACAAAGGTCAGGGCAGGGGCCAAGGCACACTCCTTGGCTGGAGGATCAGCAGGGATTGTTTCAGATAAGAAACAATCAGATATCTGTTTAAGAGAAACAGATAAAGCAATTAATGTTCGTTACAGACTGGAGATTTGGAATAAATTGTCTTTCACCCAAGACACAACCACGGTGCAGGTCAGGCCAAGAATCACCTGTGCAACCAAAGTGGCTGAGTAAATTTTGGGCACAGGAGCAAGAGATGAAGCAGAAAAGCTTGGTGACAAGAGGGAAAACAGTGGCACAAGAAGGAGCTCTTTAGGCCAACCATTGGCTGGCAGAGGCAGGTTCCATGAGCAGGGAAACACACCCAGTTTAAAACTGGAACACTGAAAAACAAAGGGGACTTGGTGCATCCCTGCTAAAAAACCACCTGTGACAGTGCCCATCCCCAGACTTATTCCTAATGACCAGGACAAGCTCCAGCAAGGAGAAATACTATGAGAAGATGTGTGCTGCACATCCAGGGTCTCTGTATCCAGCTGTGCCTCAGTTTCCCCCCCACAGGACAGGGCTGCAGCCTTGGCTTTGCCCAGCTGCTCCCCGAGGCAGAGCCCCTTTCACTGGGGCTGTGGCACACAGAGCCACAGAAAATGAAGAGCACTGGGTGAGCTCTACAGCAGTGCTGGTGACCACAGCCACACGGACACCATGCTGCAAGGCAGAGTTTTCAGGGGAAGAGGCACATTTATTAGAAGAGCCCTGAGGCAGGAGGAAGGGGCTGCTCCCAGAGCAGCAGGCTCCTCTCCAGCAGCCCCGCTGCGTCCCGCTGGACTGCCAGAGGCAGACAATTAATAATGTAGTGGCTGTCTGCTCCTGCCAGGGACCCAGGGGAGCAGGCCAGCAGCTGCCTGCTGCTCCATTATTGAACAGATCTGAGAACAAACGTAATCTGTTTTCCATTTACTCTTCAGGGATTACTGCATGCCGCCTTTGTCTAGGAACTGTCTCCGCTTTGCAAGCCTTTTTCCATCCATTTGCACAGCCCTGCTCAGTCTCTGGCTTCAGAGGGGCTCCTGATTTCATGGCACATTTCCAGAGCCCTGGACCTCCTAACAAAGCCAGGCTACAAAATTAGACCATGAATGATCAAGAACTGGGAGAGGAGCATCCAGTTTCACAGGGTTCCTCTGCAGGGCATCTGAAGAGGAGTTGTAGGTGTAAAATTTGGGGAAGGTTTGGAGATGAGATACAGTCTTACTTCCTTTAACTGAAAAATCAAATATCCCAAAAGACACAGATTTGGATTTATCATTGGAGCAAGCCACCTCTCCTCACTATCAGCATCAGCTGACAGGAGATGGTCCCACACTCAGGACACAGGCATGGCTCCAGGCAGACAGGGGCAGGTCTGTCACTTTACCTCTCCTGCTTTCTTTGCCTTCCAAAAGCAATAACTGAGTCACCAAGGAAAGAGGGACATTTGCCTTCTGATTTACCCAAGACTACAAGCTGTAGCAGAGGTTCTCTAACAACTCTCAGATCACAACTGCAAAGTAAACCCCATCTCTACACATATCCCAAAGGACTGTGTGGAGGAAGACAGGATCTAACAGGATCCCTCTGAAGTGGCTCAGACTGTATCTCTGGCACCAAGAACAACAATCATTTTCCCAGCAGATCATCTTCATCTGCATCCCTGGGGCTGCCTCTCTACAGAGCAGTGCCACTCCTGCAGTTTACAAACAAGGCTGGTCAGAGCAAGGCTCTGATTTGTTATTGCACTAAGGACAGATGGATGATAAGGGTAGCTAATCCCTGATCACCATCCAAAAGCTTTTCTGCAAGATCTGGAGCAGAAATATAAAATGTCTATTCCCCAGGCTATTTCTACACAGTTGCCATTTGCATCTGTCAGCAGGTGGTACAGGAAAGAGAATCTCAGCTCTGCTGCCAGAGGCAAGGAGACCATGGATGACTCGAGCTTTTCTGAAAGCTATCTGTAACTTTTGGGTTCACTGCTCTTGCCTCTGTCCCTCCAGCACTCAGGATTCCTTTTCTACGTGAAGAAACAGCTTAAAGTGCTGTCATGAGCTAACAGACAAGTCTTAATGGGTCTGCACATCAGCACCCAACCTGCAGGCAAATGTTCCTCTGCATTGAGGCAGGGCTGTGGAAGGAAGGACACCCTTTGGAGTAATGCTGGCATTTCTCACACCAGTTAATGCTTTCCCTGCAGAGAGATGAAA
Organism: Oenanthe melanoleuca; assembly: GCF_029582105.1. NCBI lineage: Eukaryota > Metazoa > Chordata > Aves > Passeriformes > Muscicapidae > Oenanthe > Oenanthe melanoleuca. The sequence continues at coordinate 5,897,187 of NC_079349.1, forward strand.
ATTTGGGAGGAGAGGAAAAAGAACAAGATGAGAATGAAGAGAAGAAAAACAGGTGGAATCCACCAGCATTGCAGATGTGCTGGCAAGTGGGTGGCCAGTTTCTCTCTGCTTGAGAAAGGACATGTTACCACAGGCTGGGGCCTCAAGAACTTGGCTGCTGTACCTGGTAAGCACACATTCACTTTCCTGAGTTACCTGGCTTCTCTGCAATCACTGCTGGCTGCCAGCATCTCACTAACTGGAGGGTTAAGCCCCCACCTAAGGATGTGAATAACAGGACCCCAGCCTTACTGTCAGGTGCTGTTACTTTGGGTCTGACCTCAGAGCTGAAGGAATTAGAAGGGTTTGTTTGCCAACAAGGTAAAAGAGACCATTTGAGAGTTACTCAAAGAGGCTTCCCAAAGTCCAGGGCTGAGAACAAAAGCCCTTTTGGTACAAATCCATGACAACACTAACATGTGTTAACCCATGGCACATAAATCCTTTAAACATCATGAAGAAGCCATTAAGCAAAACCCATCAAATCCATATAAAAATCATGCTTGCAGACCAGGAAACGGGTGGAGGAAACATACAGTGCTTTTCTAAATGTCTGGCTGAAGAGGAAATGTTTGCAAAAGAGTGCAAAGACCCTAAGGAATCCATTAAATTCAGCATCACCAGAATGAACTGGCAGTGTGGAAGGCCTCATTACTCTCAAATCACAGCCTCTAACCCAAAGCCCAGAGCTGCTGATCTATACCTGGAGAGGACAGGCAGTTCTTTTCAGACACTTGCTGTCTATAACCTCTTGCTCTGACACAATAGGGTGTTTGATGTCCACGTGCACTGCACTGAACCAGAACACATTCCCATCTCAGCATCTTGAAATAATTGAGAGTCCTTGGAGCCAAATGCAGGAGTGGCTGAGCAGCTGTAAGGCAGCAGCACTTCATTCCCATGCTGTGTGTTCATAGAAGACCTCAAAGCTCTTTAAGAACATCACAGTGTCATAAGGGCTTTGCTGGGGCCTTTATTAAACTCATTTAGCTGGTGTGTAGGCCTGGACAGGATAAACAATCTGTCTGCTGAAAACTGGTCACCTCTGAAATGGCAGCCCAAAATGATTAATTTCTTTACTTATCCCAAACATATTTCAATTTCACTGGTGAGGTAAGGGGACATTTTTGCAAATGTTTCCCTCCCCTTCCTAATTCACTCTTCATCCCTATCTGTTTTGAGACAGCAGAAGCAAAAGAGTTACCATGAGTGGGGAAGGAAGCACCTCCTTCCCTTTTTGGGTGGGTCAGCACACCATGGCTGCTTTTACTTCTGTGCTCCTGCACAAATGCAGTCACAACTGGAATATCCATCCTCAACCTACAACTGCCATGGGCACACCAGTCTGTAGAATAACAACAGGTTTTGGTAAGCAGGAGTGCTTGCCACACATCCAACCCTGGCTGGCCAGGCTGGATACACAGAAGGAATGGAAAAATGGAGCCATCCTTCTGCCACATTAAGGACATTGATCAATGAAAATGCTGCATTGAACAGCCTAATAGCGTTGTTAAAAGATCATTGCTGCTGCTTTAGCTAACAAGTCAGCTTCTAAAAAATCATTTTTTATGGAACCCAAGAAGATATATCAACACTGGCTGAGATCACCAGCAGGTGTAAATTGATGTAGTTCTACAGATGGCTGTGGAATTGCCTTGATTTAAAATCAGCTTATAACTTAAGCATGTAGTACTGTGCAGCAGTAAATAATACCCATGAAAATTAGACAGGGGGTGAGAGGTCAGACAGGCTAAAGCTATTTTCTGTCTGTAGTCTCCATGCTGTTTCCATGCTGTGGAATTCTTTCAATAGTGCCAAGGTACTCAGGGTCACCTGTAGGGTCCTGTCTGGTCTGTGACACTGTCATGAACAAGGCTGTTTCCTTCAGTCTGAAAACCAGGGAGGGATGTGGTGGCAAAAAGAAAATGCAGGATTCCTTCTCTTGCCACAGCTTCTGGTGTAACCCCAAATGATTCGAACCAGTAGTGCTGCTCCAAAAAGGGCTTTATTTAAAAATATGTGGCCTCCATTAGGAGGGAGAAATAGGGTTTGCTTTCATGACCTTTCACACTTCAGAATTCTTCACCCTGATCCCAGAAGTCTCTGAAGGAGGAAGAACCTTCACCAAGACAGCAGGTCCCTCGGGACCATGCTCTGGGGTGGGATGTGCAGGTTCAAAAGGCAGGGCTAGTTTCTAAGGAAGCCCTGGCTGTGCACACAGCAACATGATCTGCACAATTCCTAATCTCATCAGCTCTGCTTAAACCCATAGAGACCACTAAGATTAGCAGGATTCCAAGGCACAGTATCCAGCTGACTTCCCACGGGAATTAGACAACTCTGTCCTTGATATCTTCCCCTCAGGCTCAGGTACTTGTTTCACTTGCTGCAAGCAAACACCACCACAGAGAGTATAATCAACACAGCAGAAAACAAGTCAAAAAAACAGAACCATTTCCTGCATAAGTGCCCCGTGTGCTTTGTCTGGAAGTGGATTCTGAGGACATGGGTAATGCCAATCTCAGAAGAATAAAAGGCAATGTGACTGCAGCCCAGGGAAGGAAGCATCTCCTGTGAAACACTGGAAGCAGACCAGCATCCCATAGAGAAGAGCACTGCTTTTGCCAGCATGATCCATGAACAGCAGCAGCTCTGCCCAGCAGCAGCCAGGCTGGTACCACCTTCTCAGCCTTTGGGATCAGTCCAGAGGTGAGAGCTTGAGCTGGTTCCTGCCCTTGACCTGAGCTGTGCAGGCAAGGCTGCCCAGCAGCTCAGGAGCTAAATCTGCCCTCATTGCCCATTCCAGCACCACTGGCTCTCAGTTATTGTCCTGTTTTTAACTCCATCAGCCCCAGAGCTCAAAAAAAGGCTTTTCCATCTTCCAAAGGAGGAAACAGCTTCACCGAGGGGGCAACAGACTAGATTATGAATGCCTGATGCTTTATAAAAAACAGCAGGTAAGTGGGGGGGAGAACAGTCCCATCTTTGCTCTGTCCTTGCTGCTGTAACCAGCACAGACACACGTTCAGACTCCCCTGTGGCTGGTGCCACTGAGCAGAGCAGAGCAGAGCAGAGGAGCTGTGTGCAGCCCTTTGCTGGCACCGTTTGCTCTGCTGCCTTCCGGACGCCTGGCAAGCAGAACTTCCCCAGCCCATAAATCGCACAGGACTCAAAATTAAGTCTTCCTGCCTCCACTCCTGGTTTATTAACCCCATGAGGCATTAGGAGACCTTTTTAGAACCAGAATAGCAGATAAAAGGAAAGGTAATAAAGCAGAATTGGCTCTCAAACAACCAAGCTTTAGTCCCCAGTAAGATGCTTCTGGTCATATCTTTGAAGTATTTATTCCACCTCCACCCTGCAATAGCAGTGAATTCAGATACCAGCAGCTGATGACTTCCTAAAGACTGCAGCATAAATATGAGACAACAAGAAGCAACACAAAATGTTGTATGCAGCAAGACATTTCAGGGGCATTTGTGCCTTGACAAATCAGCTCTCTGTGATCCAACACTTTGGAACACCTCACCAGGAGCTGGACTGTTGAAGAAACCCCTCTGCCTGACTTTTAGGAGGAAAACTTCCAATGACTTCAAAGAGAACAACATTTTCACCTTATGTAAGGAACAGCTGCACAGATGCAAGCCAAAGATGCTTTTATCACCTCACACCACTTGGCATAAAGCATGGCACGTGGGAGGATCTGGTGTCACTTCTGTCTCATTCCAGCTCTGGTCTCCAGGCAGAGAAAGCGCCAAGACACCCAAGCCAGGGCCTATCCACCTTCCCAGCACCAGAGTCCTGTCAGCACAACGATGACAAGGGATGTAGTGGTGACCTGTATCTCTGATAAGCTGCCAGATCTCAGTGTTCCTTCACCTTGCTGCCCCTGTCCAGTGAGGTGCCTCTCACTGAAATGCTTATTTCACCTCGCCTCAGTCTGAGGATTCCTGCCAACAGCAGCAAAACCCATGCTGTGTACCAGGTACGCCTCCCTTGCCATCACCCAGCCCCTCATTGCATCCTGCTCTCTGGAGAAGGGAGCCTGCTGTATTTTCCAATTCCATGCCCCAATCCCTTCAGACAGATTTCACAGTAATTGCAGAGCTGAGCCGTGCTGCCTTTGCTCCAGTGTTTATCCAAGGTGCCACGGATTTCCAGCTGTGATCTGTCAGCCATTATTTCCATACCCTTCACTTCACCCCTGTGTGCAGGCATGTAGTGAGGAGAGAGCAGTAATTAGAAGAATTGGGGTCTATTTAATTACCTTCTGACACGATAACACAGAGGCTGCCTTCAAAGCAGGGAGACTCCCAGCAAATCAGCTGGAACGGCAGCGGAGCAGCAGCCTGGGACCTGCATCACATCAGCACAGGTTGCCTCTGCTGGCAGGGGGATGGAGCATTTGGTCCTGGCTGGCTCAGCAGGAGGCAGGCTGGGCTTAGAAAGCAACGGGGGGTTGCCCAAATCCACCTGCAAGAGCTGGTTTGACACATTCACAACACCTCATCCCTCAAGCACAGGAAAGGTCTCCCATACAACTTTCTCCTCTCTCCTTAGCACTGGTGCCTGCATTCAAGAAGACAAGAGCAGCCTGGGAAGGCAATGGGTAGGGGAGGTTAAACCTGCACCTTCTGCAGCCCAGAGACCCTCAGAGGACCCTGGGGAAGTATCTGGACTGTTCCCCCACAGCCTTTTCCAAGGGAGAGCTGAACAGTGAATGTCAACCACCACACAGCTCAGGAGAGGCACCTCACAGCCCCGTGGGGTCAGTGGTGCTGACAGAAAACTCGAGTGGCCTGCAGTTCCCAGGGTGAACTCATGCACTGGAATGCTGGCACTGAGCCTCTCACATTTGTTATTGTGTCAGGATGGAATTGCTTCTCCTCATCACCCTTTCACTCTGGGTCCCATGGGCTAGGTCTATATAAGTTTGTACTCGTGAAGGTCGTGGTTCTGCTGAAGGCATCTTGTTTTTGTCTCCAGCTTGGGCAGAGTGCACAGAGCTCTGGGGAAGGATGCCCCACTGCCCTGCCTCCCAGCAGGTGACCCTCCTGCTGCAGGAGATGACTTTTAGACTTTTAGCAGCTCTTCTTCCCTAACAAGTCTCACCTCCGAGCTGTGCCCTCGATCCTTTCAGACACTTCCTGCCTTAGGGGAACACAATTTTCTTCAGGGATGGTTGGAAATTGATAAAGCCTGGGGGATGGCTGGAACACATCTGTGCCAGGAGCACCACAGCAGGCTCAGCTCTCTCAGCCCTGCCTTTGGGGATGCTGGCTCCCCACACCAATCTGTTACAAACCTGCGGTGAAGAGGCAGGATGCAGAACCCACAAACTGTTCCTCTGCAGAAAGGAAATGAAAACCAAGCAGAAAATCTAACCACACACTCCCAAGTTCGTCAGGAGACAACCAGAAAGAAGCAAAAAAAGAAGATCCCTCAAGATGACAGCAGAGTCTGTGCCACACCAACTCCAGCCAGAGCTGCAGGTGCAGAGCACCTCTGAATATAACGTGGGTTTAGCTCTATAAGTCACCTAGGGGCTCACAAGAAAGACACCCCACCATTTCCTCCCTTTCAGCCCTTCCCCTGTCAGGATACTGAGTTTCTTTCATGAAAAAAATTCAGTTATATGGAAGACTCTTCCCCAAAAATGATTCAATGAATTCTGTCTCCACTTATCTTTTGGTTTTACTGGTACAATACAAGAGGATACCCATCTTCTCCTAAGCTGTTTGCTGGGTGTATTCAAAATACAGAATATTCTGGCTGATTTTGGATCTAGGAATCAATGTCATGTCTCTGTTCTGCAGAGGGTGGTTTCTCTCACAGCCCAGTGAGAATATGCACATTTATGACTTGAAATTCATTCTCTGGAAAAGTCCTCCATGCTTTGTTTAAAATTCATTATTTCTTGTAAAGCCATTCGCTAGAATATTAATAGAAGGAAAATATATAAAGGGAAGAAATGCAGCTGACAGGGATTTGGTTAAAAATTTAAACCAATGTTCACAGTACTTTTCAATTTCTCAGCTCCAGGTTGTGTAATTTTCAATGCACAGGCCCTGAAACAGGCCTGACTTCTAATACTATTTTGAAAAGAAAAGAGATGATGAATGTTTTGGCAGATTCTTGATTTCCTTTTCAGCTCACTGTGAAAATATGATTGAAAATGCAAAGACTCCATAAAAAAAAAGGAAAGGAGATGAAGGACAGAACATTACACTGGAAAAAGAGCCAAAGGGGTAAAAAACTGGATTTCCCTTAATAAAAGGTTTGGCAGTGCTAGGTTAACAGTGAGACTTGGTGATTTTACATAAATGATTCTGTGGTTCTAAGTTTGGGTCCAAAGCAAGCACAATAAGACCAAAAGGAGCACAAATTCACTTTGCTTTGGTGGTTCCCCAGAGGGGTAAGGAGAACAGTTGATAGGACCAGTGGCTTGGAAATCACCTGCAGCTCCTCTCCCACAGCCACCATTTGACTCCACAGTGCAGGGGTGAATGTTCCCTGTCCCTAACCCATTACAGCATCCAGGTCCTGTACCTAATTTACATACCACTGCCTGTATTTCCATTAGACAAAATAAATACATATAATTCTATGAGTAATATCATTCTAAGTTGCATAAGAAAAGAAACTGGTGGGGAAGGCAGGAGGGAGAAATGACTGAAGCAGTTATTAATGAGAAACTACCCTGTAATTACACAGATTACCACTACCCCATCAAAAGGCAGCAAAACCACACTGAATTAACACCCCAACACTCCCAACAGGCACAAGTATTTCACAGCAGAGCTCTCCTTACCACAGACCCTGCAAGGAGCAGAAGACTTGGCCTCACAGATGGCATCTGCTCTCTATCCACCCCCTGTTTATCCCCAGCCACAATTAAGAAAAACACCAGCAATCAGAGGCCATCAGCTGCTCCCAGCCCATATTGGAACAGGCTGCAACAGCTGTGTCACAGCTTTGTACCATTATCCTTCCTCCACCTCTCTAACCAGTGACAGCTTCATGAAGAACAGACTTGCCACACCTGAAATACTTCAAAATGAAGGGATGGCCTGGCTCTGCTTCAGAAGCAGCAAAGAGGGGACAGCACCACAGTGAGCTGCCTTACTGGATCTGTTCAGTCACTACTGCTGGTATTAAAAAGTGCAAAGCCTTGATGTGACTGTGTCACACCAAATAAAGCAAAGATTTCTGACAGCCTTTATTCAAGGACAAGCAGTGATCCAAGATCACTGCAACCCTTCTGGGGCTGGAACATGACCCACAGTGATCAAACTCACCAGTACAGGCCAGAGGAGGGAATTACCCTCATGGGAACTGCAGCTGCAATTTCAAATGAGCAGAGCACAGCCATCTGCATTGGAGTCTGGCTGTGACAGCTGTTCTTCAAGACTTCTTCAGACTTCCAACATCCTTTCAGCCATCCTTCATCTGCTGTGCAAATCCCCTCCCAGAACTTAGTCCCTTGTAAGAACACCAGCAAAAATGAACTGTTGAGTGTTGACTTAATGCAGGGAAAGAGTGGAGCCAAATTCAATACCATCCTTCACAAAGGGCATGACCAGGGAAGAGCAGGTCAAGGGCACAGTCCAGCATGCTTTCCCCCCCTGAGAGCAAAGCTGAGGATTGCTGCAGCCCTCTCTCTTCCTGCCTGGCCCTTCCTCACCCAGGGCCTGGCACTCCCTCCCTGCCAGCAGCACAAGCTGAGCAGCAAGCAGCAGCAAAAGGAGCTCAGCCACTGTGCAGGGCAGACCAGGCTGGTCCCAGCCCTCAGTGTGAGAGCAGGGGCTCCCAGGGAGAGCTGGCACCCTGCTGCAGCAGCAAAAGGAGCTCAGCCACTGTGCAGGGCAGACCAGGCTGGTCCCAGCCCTCAGTGTGAGAGCAGGGGCTCCCAGGGAGAGCTGGCACCCTGCTGCAGCAGCAATGTGCAGGTGCTCACTGCAGGAGGTCTCAGCAGCGAGTGGTGCCATCCTGACAATGCCTGGTGGTGTCACTACTTGAGTTTCCAGTGCCATTGCCTTGGTACCTGCCCATGATAGCCCAAAATCCTCCTGGCAGGGCTGGGAGCTGTGTGGGTGCCAGGGAAATCCTCTCCCCAGACACTGAATGCGATCCAGATCACCCCCTCTCCCACTTCAACCTCATTCACTCTCTTGTGCAGAAGGGGAAACACTCCTCATGGAAAAACCCAGAAATGGCTATTGCTTTGTTTGTGAGCTTGGAGGGAACCCTTCACTGGTGAGAAGCACAGGCAGAGACTCTTCCAGGGCAGAGCCCATCCTGCCCAGCAGCTCAGCCCCAGTGCCCAGCAGGGCACAGACAGCACAGGCCCCCAGGTGTGTCTGCATCAGCACAGCCAAGTCTGCACAAACCACAGAGCCATTATCAGGGGTAAAATTAGCTCCTGTTACTGACAGCATCTATCACTCATTCCTACTCTAATCTCTACCAAGGGAAGGATTTACAAGCAACAGTGATGAAAGAGAAAAGGGAAGGGGGGAAAAAAAATCAAAGCAATACAGAGGGGAGAAGAAAAAAAATCAAAGCAAAGATAACAAAAGCATTTGTGAGGCTGGAAGAAACAAACTACATTATATTACAGGGACCAAGGGATCCTTATCATGCCCAGATAAGATTTTCATTCACCGTGTTGGGAATTATTTTTTTTAACTGCTTAAGAAGATTCAAATGCACTGCCAGGTACCTCCAGCTCTATAAGGATTTTCTTTTAGCCATGAAGCATTGCAGCAGCTTGTCCTAATAAAAATCCTAGGGAAACACACACAATGGGAAGCACATCAAAGGGACATAGATGTTGTAAGCATCCTGCTGAACAGGTATAAGAACTTAAGGTGGGGAAAAGATAAAGATCAGATTTTATGTCAGTGTTATTCTTTAAGACGTTTAGTCACCCTTTGAAAAAAGGATTTATTAAAAACCTAGTATTCACAGAACAACTAGTTTTGATAAACCTAACCTTTAGATCAATGGACAGTACACTACTAGATAATGTGTATTAGTAAATTATTATGTAATGCAGACATTAATGAGTCATTATGAAAATTATCCCTAAAATATGACCAAAAGGAGAAAGCAAACCACCAACAGTGCTGGTTATTAGCTCCCAAATAACCTTTGCTTTGCTTGCCCTTAATAAATTCCTTCAGTTACTGGCAGAATTAATCACCACAAACAAATGTAACTTGTGGATGCACTATTCTGTGAGCTGCCCACGGGACAGAGCCTTCCTTTCCTGAAAGGACACACCAAATGCCAACTCCAGTGGAGTCAAAGGCACCTCAGTGACCTGCATCAACACCATCCACAAAAACAATCTGATTAGAATGTGCCTTTTATGCATGGGTGTCAGAACACCTGACCAATGATTATTAATGGAGCTGCTCAGCAAACCTCCCCTACCCTCCTCCTATGGCCACTGCTGTGCCAGGGGAGAGCCAGCTGTGAGCTTCCAACCTGACTTTGTGTCACACAGCCAGCTGGAGCTACCTGGGCCTGTCTGAATGAAATAAAGGAGAAACAAAACAGAATGAAGGGCCTGCCCTGTCTTCACAGGCCATTCTCCCACAAGGTTTCTCCAGCATTGTACAGACTTGTGCCCCTGAGCACCCATTTGGATATGGGCTGTTGAGAGCTGGCAGGTAGAAAGCCATGGGCTCACAAAACATACCTGCTGGAGCTGCTGCCATGCAGGGGCTCCCAATGAAGAGTAAAGAGAGCATGGGGCTGTCTGACCACCCAGTAGTGTCTCCTTCATGCCTCTCCCTTCCCTCCTAGCAAAGGGAAGGCATCAACATCTCTCTGGTAACAACATTGAAATAAATGTGAGGAAATTACCCATTTGCAAAGAGAGGTGATATGTATGCATATGTGTGTTGGGAAGTCTAATTTGCATTTCTGGGTCTCAGAGTGCCCCTAATAGAATTTACAGTGGGTTGTGAAGATTGCCATCCCAGCTAATCAAATATAATAAATAGCTCTGACTGAGCAGATGACTCTCCTACAGCACTGTGGTTATCAGAGGGATCGGTCTTAATTTGAGGCTCCATTCATCAGCCCTGCTAACAGGATTGTGCAGAGAGTGATATTTGACAGAAGTGTTTTCGAAATTTCTAAATGGAGAGTGTGCATTGAGGGAGACAAGATGGATGTTTCCATTACAGTGACCGTGCAGGATGTCACAGCAGCCCTGGCTCCCCACCCACAACAAATACCTGACAGACACATGCCATTAGGGTGAATGCAGTGGCCACAGATTCCTTCTTGTTTTCTTTATCTAAAGGAAAATAATGAATTAATTCTAGGAATTAAGTGTGGCAGCAGCTTGTGCTCCTGGCTGTACATCACAGTGACAAACAGCTCTGAAGCTCTACCTGGGGACAAGTGGTGAAGGCAGGGGAGCCTGAGGAACACAGGCACACTTGTGCAGGGAGTCAGCCATGAGCTGCTGCAGCACCTCCCACAGCCCTGGGCAAAGGGGTTGTTAGATAGCAAAGGGCAGGAAGGACCTCTTAATTTAATGATCCATGTACTCTGCAGGCAGAAACATCATAGAATTCCTTTCTATAAGTTATCACGTCTCCTTAAAACCAGTTGAGTTTTTAGACCTCACTGCTCCCACTGGGCACTCACCACTCTGTGTTTTGTCTTGATCCTGACCTGCAAGAATGGCTCTCCACCCCACGTACAAGGAGCAGCAGGAACCCTTCTCAACCTTTGCTTTGCTGAATGTCCCTTTACTCCCTTTAACCTCTACCCACAACATAAACTTCATTTTGCAGCCATGCCAAACTGACATCACCTGGGACAACATCTTACTACAGGTGAGTTTATGCTTATCCTTCCCAGCTTTCTCAGGATCCTCCTGACCATGGGAGCTGTCCCCAGTTTGCCCTCATCCACAGGGAGAAGTGCAGGGAGACTCATTCAAGCTGGGGAGAGCTGTGATGAAACCAGACCTGTTTGCTTTGAGCAGCTCTCCCACAGCAGACTGGATCATTGATAAGGGGTTAGTGAAAGATGTGTTAATTATCACCACCACCACCATAGACCTGCACAGTTTTTGAGACATGGTTGATAGCAACTTTCAGCACAGAAACATGCTCTTCCATTTCCTAGGAGGAGGATAATGCAAAGCCATTTTCTCCTGTCAATAGCATGGGCTGAGGGGCAGATCAGATCCAGCAGGCTGATGAAGGGCAGCGTGAGAAACACCATTCCTGGCCAGCTGTGCAGCAGGCAGTACCCAAGTGCCCCACAAAGCATCTCAGGGCTGTGAAGGTTGGTTGCTCCTGAAAGAACAGGGCAGAGGAGCAGGAAGGAGCATTAAAACCCAGGAATGACCAAGTTGTCTCAGACCTATTCATCCAGACAGCACATTTTGCCCCAGATTTTGTAAACACGGTAAGAAATGGTAAATCACAGAGTTAAAGTGACACTGAGTATTCTTCCCATCTTCCTTCTCTTCATCTGGAGCCATTCCTCTTGGCAGAAACAAAGGGAACATGAAACATGCTGGAAAAGGCTTCTCTGCTCATGCCTGCTTGTTCCACCCTGAACAGCCACAGAGCTGAGAGCTGCTGTCCCAGTGTGAAACAAGAATCACTGTGAATGCTCTTCAGAGACAGCCCCATGCTCAAGGGACAGAGGGGAGCAGGGGCAGGTCAGTAAGGAACGGGAGAAATATATACATAAATATGTTTTTTTCTATACATATATATTTTTAAAAATAAGATAAAAGGAAGAGGGAAGCTTATTCTGCAAGTCAAGAACAGTTTGGCATTTCCAAGTTAAATAAAAGTGAAGCCTCTGTCCGCATGCTTCATTGTAACACTGTTGCTCTAAATCCCCTTTTATCCCTTTAATTATGCATGGAAAAACCACACGACCTCCCTGCTCGTATGCTCAGCCGAGCAGTGGCTCACAGTGCAGAAGGCTCATTATACAGCTTTAGCGGGGCTGAGTGCTCTGAATTATTTAAATCTCCATTAAGCCTCCACGATGGCATATCTGTGTGATAAACGGATCAGGTGCTGCTGGATTTCTCCCCTGGCCAACCCGCTCTCCCTTCTCCTTCCCTCTCCCCCTCTCCTTCCTCCTGCAAAACTCAGTAGGAAGGGAGATAATTGCCAAGAGGGAAAGAGTTTGCACTCGTGCTATCAAGTGTTTCGTTGTCATTTAAAAAAGGCCAACTGAGCCAAGTAATAAAGACACTTAATCAGGATTAGCACTAGAGGGCATGGTAAGGTGGTCAATGCATAACTTGTTTAATGGCCATTTTATTGTTTAAATTAAATAAAACTTAAATCATTATGTTTTACTTAAGCAGTGTGAATGCCCTGTCCCTGTTCCCGCAGCACCACTTCAGCAGCACAGAGCAGAAATGGTGTATGGCCAGAGATGGGGAGTGGGGATAGTGAGGATCAATGTTCCCAGTGGGGATGATCTAATTTGTCCTCCCTCTCCCTTTCTCACATGCCCACTGTTCTACCCACTAGTATCATCAGGAGAGCAATGCTCCAAGGAAAAGTGAGGAGAGGTGAACTGAGGGATCTTGGAGCACAAAGGGTGAGGGGTTTGTGGAACAGCCTTCTGGATCCACAAATGGGGGAAGCAAAAAAATAATAATCACAGTGAAACACAACAGGCCCTGCAGCTTCCCTGGGAGCAAGGGAGTTCATCCCAGACCAAGGAGAGGCCCTTAATCCCTGTGAAGGGCAAGATCAATCCTCCTTAGAGACCATTTCCTGCTGCCACAGAGCTCTTCAAGCATGAAAGGATGGGGGAACAGGAGAAAAACTCTTCATATTGCTATGCTAAACACCTCCTCAAGGCATGGGCAGACCCACCCAACAGCACCCCAAGGGCCATGGCAGGAAAGCTTCAGGTTAACACTTTTGTTTTCCTTGATTTCCTACTGCTAGGGACAAGTAGGCACAGGTGATACCAAGTCTGGGCATCCAGCAGCCACAAAGCTAGAAAAGAATTAACAGAAGTCTCAGGTAGAAACACTTTCAGAATTCTTTTGGGGTTGGGAAAAAAAAACAAACCTACAAACCCTTTTAATGGAAACCACTGAATATACCTCCTGGGTTATCTCAGCACCAGGGAAGGGGAAGGATCCTTCACTTGGATCCCACCACTGAGGACCAGGACCAGTTACTGAGTCACTCTCAGCTCACCCAGGGCTGTGCTGCTCTGTCACCAGCCACAGGCACCTGTCACCTGAGGTACACACAGCCACACAAACACACCCCAGTAAAACAAACCTCCACAGTCAGTCCTCCACAATGGCTGTAAGGGAAGCCACGACCCAAAAATACAGCTGTTGTAATGTCCAATTCACAATTCCCTATTCCTCCAAAAAAAGTGAGCAGGATTTAGCTCCTGATCAACCACAGGTTTCCTGAGTGAGCATGAATAAGTCCCAGATCTCACAGGCTTTGGCTCCTGGGCTGCAAGGTGGAGATAAGGGTCCATCTGTTCCCCCCTCAGGCTGTGGAAACAGGAGGATCCCAAGGAGCTGTTGGAGGCTGAGATAACTGCCTGGCTCTCCCCAGGCCTCAGGAAGCACCCGCTGAATGGGGCAGGAAGCAGGTGGAGACAAGGGGGGGATTAAGTTATTTATTTATGAAAGCAACTGGAAAATGTGCTGAGGAAAGGGGAAAAAAAAAAGTCTTTTGTGTAAAAAAAATAACCTCTGCCTTAAAAAATATTTTAAAGTATCTTATTTTGGAGGTTTCCCTCCATATTTATTTGAGACAAATGGAAGCAGCACAGTGGCAGCATTTTCTTAAGACTTGAGAAATAGATGGCAGGACTCCAGAGAAAGGTTTCACTCATATATCATTCCTTTCCCCTCCCAGTCTCTGGGGGACACGTGTTGCTGTGACATCTTTTACTAAGATTTACAGAGCACTCATCCTGTCAGGGATGTGAAGGCAGCCTTGCTGCCACAAAGCTGCTGTCAAACCTGCCCCATGTTCAGGAGGCAGCAGCTAACCTAACAGTTTCTATACAAAAGCAGCAGAGAAAGAAGGAGCCAGTCTGTCCCACTTCTTCTGCAAGGGGACTACTTGCTGTCTACTTACAGCAATAGTTTTTTTAACTATTTATTTTGCTGCCCTGGCAGTGCTTATTTCTTCAAGATGCAGGAAAGTGATTAGAGCTGGGCATCCTGTTCCTGGCTGTGCTCCTGGCTCCCTCTGGGTTACCTCAGTGGCAGTGCTGGGGCTGCCTTTGCTCTCCCTCCATGCCTCAGTTTATCACACTCTTGCCAACTCCCATCTGTATTTTTAAAAACAGCGTGAGTCAGGCATGAGTCAAAGTCTTAAAATGTGAGGAACTGGCTTTAAATTCAGGCTGCATTTTAAGGAATAAGGTGCCAAATTTTGTATTTGTGAAATCTCCAGCAATGACCTCTAGGTGCTTAAAACTCTGAGATTGATAGTAACTACATAATGTTTACAAGCATGAATCATCTCAGTTTGCACATTATGTTTTCCCTTTTGCTGACAACTCCCAAACTAACCTGACTATATCAGGACAACCTTTCCCAGGCAATAAAATCATAAGGCCTTGTCTCCCATGCACAATAAAGCCAGCATAATATTAGGCCAGAAAGGGAACTCAGGGTTCAATGGGTGCCTCCCATGTCCAGACCAAAGCTCAGGGGCTCAACCAAAGGGAGGGGATGCCTCAGCAGCCCCCAGTGCCCCATCCATCCTCCTGGGCAGCCACCGTGTCCATGTGCTGCTCCCAACTTCCAGAGACTGAGCACAAGCAAATGCCTGCGAGATGGATACCCAGAGAAAGTTCAGTATTAAAAGAAAACCACTATCAGTTTCTAACACAATTAACAGCCCCCTGCCAAGAGAGCAAGTAAGAGCACTTCATCAGACCATTATAACCCTGGAGGGTATAGAGAGGCTGCCACGGTAACTCCTTTAATTGCCCTTAATGTTTCATTAAACACAATTACATTTAAACCTAAACTGTGCCATTTGTTGTGGTTTTAATTAGACAAAGGGCAAGATAAAAGGATTGGATTAACCCTCCTCTTCCCTCTCTCCCATCTACCAGGGACTGGCCACAGTCAAACTGGATTGAAATAGGGAGAAAAGTAAAAAGGATGGAAGCACAAAGCACATCCACAGAGCCGTGCACACGGTGAACAGCTGGATCAGAACCTGATGGGCAGGACAAAGCAGGGGCTGTGCCTCTCCACAGACCCTGCATCCCCATCCTCGGGCTGCCACCCACCTGCCTGCAAGGTGTGTGCCACTCCTGAGCCCCGAGATCCCTCCTGGCTCTGCCAGCTCTGTGCTGAAGTTATCCATCTGTGGCAATGTGCTTCAGTTAGGGCTGGCTGTGGGACTCCTCAGTGCAGCCACGCTGAGAAGGACAGTCCCAGCAGGGGTGGCAGCTCTGGATGGACACTGGCCTGAAGGACAGGCATCCTCTACTTCATCACCCCACTGGTGACAGCAAACAGTGCTCCCTGAGCCTGTGCAGATCACACTTACCCACTTTATCCATCTGAAATCACTCCAGTGATTTCCCTTGAATACACACCCAGTTACACCCCCTACACCATCAGTTAAGGTCTCTCCAAGGTCACCAGCTTGTTTCCATGACCTGCTCCAGCAGCCTCTGCAGGGGCAGCTGGCAGGACCCTCTACTCTGAGCCTTTCTTCCAAGTCCAGCACCCCTTGCTATAGTTCCAGACCTCTTTTTTAAAATCCAGTTCTGCAGTTTCGTTGGCACAATGAGTGATTCCCACATGGTCACACTGTTACTGATGCCTTTCCTCTGCTAGGAAGATGCATCAGCCCAGCTCCTCTGAAGAGAGGCTACTGTGCTGGATGTGCTCTCAGTCCCATAAGCCTTTAAAGCCATTCTGGAAACACACACTGAAAAAGAGCATGCAAACACTTACTTCAGCCTAATAAAAAGAAAAAAACCATACAGAATTTATTCAGTACTTCTTTCAGTATTGCTTCCAAATTAGGTCTAAGGCGTAAACGCTGAGATTGTGCAGCTCTATTTGATGTTGCAAAGAGCTTTGGCAAAACAGGCTGTCTCCTCTATCTTCTCTGAGCCTTTCAGTGACTTACAGGAAAAAGAAAAGCAGATTTAGCTGCAGTGGCACACACCCAAATCAGAATAAACTGCTGAAATGCTGCTCTGTACAGAGATTTATGATACAATTAACATTTTCGTTGGTTTCTAATGACTTCTTTCTTCCTTTCTGAAGCTGACAAGAGAGTAGGAATAGCCACGGGGTATAATCAGACTGTCTGCAAGGTGGAAGGGAAATGAAGCAGAGCAGAAAGGGACTCTCTGAAGCAGCCGGGTATCATTATTATCTCTTTGTGGGAGCATTAGCACCATTGGAGGGCACTCGGGCACCACTGGAACAAGAGCAGCATAAGAACTTGAATAGAACCGAGGAGAAGATGAAAAGAATGAAACAGACACTCAGTGACAGGTCTGAATAGTGTCCTTTGTGCCACATGACTTGCTGAGATTTTGCTATCGCTTGACAAGTGCCAAAACTCCACAGGTCTGATCCGAAGACTACATGTGTCAACAGGAAGCCTCCCATTAACTTCAGGGAAACTTAGCCCTAGCCAAGGTGTAATAGATCATGAACCACCATTACAGGGAAATAAGGGAAATCCATCTTAGAATTCTCACTACTAATTTTCAGCAATTTTTCACAATATATCTCATCATCACAGTGTCTACTCACACAATAAATCAATGCTTCTGCAGAGCAGTGAGAAAAATGAGGGGATGGGGCGGGTGGGAAAGGTGGAAGGGGAAATGTGTGCCATTGCTGAGCAGGGAGTGATTGCAGCAAGAACAAGCCTCCCTTTAGCCCATTAACACAGCTGACTAATTGCTGCCAAGGTGCACAGTGGCCTCAGCAGCTGAAGAGACAAAGCTTTAACATCTCTGCTTGAGAGGGAACTGAGGCACGGACTGGGAGATTCCCCTGCTGAGAAAGGAACAGCTCTTGTGAGATTGCTGTGGCCATGGCTGGGTGCCCTGCTTGGAAAAAACTGCCAGAGCAGGGCCCTCCTCCATCAGTGGAGGCTGCCTGTCTCCAGTAAAGCTCCAGGTGCTGCTGGAAGAGCATGTGCACATCCCTGCTCCTGCCTCCAGGATTAAGGGGTGACCCTTAGGTTTGAGCTTTGGGAAGCCAGAGGGAGTGAGGGGCAGAGGGGTACGAGGGAGTGGGGAGAACAGCTGTTAAGCTGTTAGAGATAATAAATTGAATAGCTCTGAAATTGGACCCACAAGGATAAAAGTGATTTTAGTGCCTATAAGACCGACTATAAACTCAATCTGTCAGACAGCAGCAGCTGTTAAAGATAATGGTCCTGGTAAATTTAACTTCCAAACTGCCACAAAGGGACTAGTGTGATGTTAAGTTTCTCCCTTCTTTGAAAGAGGGTGGAGAGGAAAAAAAAAAAAAAAGGCATCAAAAAACACAAGATCTTAAACATGCATCTCCCGTCAGCTAATCAAAAACTTGCTTTGAAGAGCCAGGATGGGCAGTACCCCCATGGGGGAGAGAGATCTCCCAGAGGCTTTTAAACAGATGAATACTTCTGGGCTGCTTTGATAGGATTCTACAAATAATACCAAATATTTGCTAATCAGCCAAGGTCAGCAGGGAAAGAAGTGACTCTGCTCCAAAGCCAGGCATCTCCTAATTATTTAAGTCCATGCTGTGGCATTATCATCAGCTCTAGGCAAAGAAAAGCATCTAGCTGGACTACTCCTGAGCAGATGGTGACTCGTTCCCTTTCCCTCAGCCCTCCCTAGTCCTGGAAGGGCACAGGCACTGCTGATGCCTCCCCAGGAGCCCAGCACAGAGTGTGACGGGGCAGTGAGGGGACAGCCCCAGCACAGCAGGGACAGGCAGCCCTTGCTCTGGCCACCTCTGCCACAGGAAACTGTTCTTTGTACCAAATGTGTCCCACCAAAACCCCAGGGGGTTTTGCCACGGAGCCCAGCAGTGGCAGGGTGTGGCTGCAGAGGAAAGCTCTAGAGTGGCAAGTGTAATTCTTCAAAACCTGTTTTCCCTGGCAAGCAGGTGATAGAGCACGTCTACGGACAGGTTTTACACCGACCACTCTTCCAAATAACCCATTTGCAGCAAGTGGTTTTAACATGACAATCAGAACTACTTAGGCAATTTTGGAAAGGCAGCAGGATTTGGCCACAGGAACTGAACACAGTGCAGTTAACTTCACCTAACAAAGCAACTACTGCAACTACAGAACCATCATCAATTTCGTACAGAATAAAGCAAACAAGACCCAAGTGGCCAGGGTGAGGAGCGAGGAGGAAGGCTGGTCTCTCTGTCCTCCCTCCTCATCCCTGCTTGGCTCCACACCTCCAGCATGGTTTGCAGCATGTCCACTTCTAGAGCCCTTCCCAGGGCATGCCACGGGGACATGAACCTTTCCTTAGCACATATTCTCAATATCCTGCTTGTTTCAGGATCAGAGAGGGGTTTCATCTCAAGAGGATTTCTACACAGCTCATTTTTCAACTGCCTGAGTGGTACTCTTGGCCTCTTGCCACTCTGGGGGAAGTGGTTCCTTTGGAAATGTTTCTATCCCAATGGAGACGAGATTTCTTGTGTGCTTAGCATAACATCTGTGCCTTGGTGGATTTGGATTTCACTGGAGTGAAGGATATGGTGTCAAATGCAGCAATGCTTCCAATCAAGGTCTTGGGAGAGGACCATGCAACTGCTTTGAAGCAATATCCTAGTTACTTCCCAAGCCTGGGATATTTTTCAAGGAGTTGGAGGAGCCACTCCTTCTGGATGCACTTTAGCAGTACTCATCATTTCTAACCAGTAGTTAAAGAGTGTTGAAGGTCTCAAGTCAGAAGCAGAGCAATGTAAAATAGCTTTAAGCTACTTTGAGTTTAAAACTCCTGATTTTATTCGGCACTCCAGTTATTTATCACTGTTGCTGTCACCCAAGGACACAAGAAGAGTCCAGTCAAACTTAAACACATAGAATACCTAGAGGGGCATTTGCAGGTATGCTAATAATAGAAGAGAGCAACCCCAAACCCCAGATTACACATTTCATTGTCACTGGAAAGCCCCGATTCAAGAGCAGCTCCTCCAGCCTTTTTCTACATCAGCACTATGTAAGGACAGTATGGAAAGGATGGAGGGTTAATCCCTGTGAAATTATTTATCACTGCAACCATGTACAATACAGCTTCTGTCACAGTTGTCTTGTCACTTCCCAGCAATGAACCAGGGAACATTATTCTCAGGAGCATCCAAGTTTGGAACTGGAGTTCCCCTAAAGCGATTCCCCGGATATGAGCAGCCCTATGCACATGGCACACACTGGTATCTCCCTCCCATCACATTTCTTTGTGCTCTCAGAGGGGGAAAAAATTTAAAAAAAGGCAAGGGAGAGGAGGGAAAAAAAAAAATAGCCTCTGCAGGCCTCCGGGTTAAATTGTGACCTACTTCAATCCACACTGCTGCCCATTATTACCAATCCAATTATTCCAGACAGGTTAACTCAGCTTTAATTTATGTCAATCCAATTACTTTTTTTTATTATTTATTAAATAAAAAGATCACTTCATGCTTCAAATGATTTATGAATACTGGGTCAGCATCCCAGGGAAAGGACTTGGGAATGCTCAAGGTCAAGGCTGGCCTCATGCAGGAAATCCCTCCCAGAATTTGTGGGGAGAGCTTTACTCACCTCATCTGTCTTTTTGTATTTTAATTGGATCTCTCACACAAAAGCCTGTGGATTCCAGGACTCTGCTCAGTGAGCAGGAATGGTATTCCAATTGCAAATATGTTTCAGCTGAAGTAAGAGGCACTTAAATTAACTAGATCTCTGTGTCTGCTGCAGTGTAATGGGACAGTCTAGCACACAGCTTTCCCCTTCAGGGGAAAAATTAAACCAGGATGGGTATTTTTCAGACACAAAGGGGAGTCAAGTATCCAATTCCTGCAAATGTCCATTTCACCTCCCTTTGGTGACCTTCTTCAGAAAGCAACAGCAGAGTTGTTTTAAACAGCCCCATCCCTACTTTCACTCCTACCTTCAGTCACTGCCAGGGTTCTGGCAAACTTCCCTGAGAACCAAGTGCCTTGTATCAGGGTGCTGTTAAAACATGCTCAGCAGCTCCTCCTCAGCTGGCACAAAGCCTCAGCCTCCCCTTTGCCTCCAGAGCCAGGCCTGAGGCACCACGAGATGCTGTGTCTGCTTTCTGACCCCTCTGGAACCGAAAAGGGTTCCAGATGACTCAGGTCAACTTCTGTCACTAACCCACCCCTGATCTTGGCAAGCTCATTTTCACTTGGGTCTGGTCTCCTGTCCCACAGAGCCACCCATCCACTCTGCCTCCTACTCCTGCTCAGCTTGGGCTGCTCACTACAGCCCCTGCCAGGGAGCAAGAGAAACTGAGACCCAACAGAATATCTGCCTGAATATCCCTGACTCCCAGGCAGACCATGAGCAGAGCTGCTTAACTTTTCAACACATATTCCTCAATTCTTTTTTCCCCAGTGTTTCTAATTAGGACTAAAATAGTTATGCTTTTTTTTAAATCCTGTGCAACTAAACTTCCTAGCTGATCTCAGCTGCCATGGCAGCAGAATCAGTTCTGCAGATAACATGGATGCCAGACCATTTCCAAGGCTTTGGGTTAAAACCTTGAGAAGTACCTTGAAGATAAGATAGAGTTGCTGAAGTCGGTGAGACCCGGTTTCCCAAGCCAAATCACTGCAGCCAGGAAGCCACACACTGCAGGGGATGGTGCTTCCAAGAGAGCCCTGGAGCAGAGGCTGGGGGGTTGAGGCCACAGAGGCATGCTGAGTCACAGGGAAGAGGATGTACAGCCTAACTGCATCCAGATGGGGAAATACAGGGAAGAGAGATTTCAAGGATAAGCATAAAACCACTTCCAAAAAAGCATCTTCCTTGTGGAAAAAGGGAAGAAAAAGTATCTCAAATCAAGAATGTGATTTTAACAGCCTCCTCAGAATGCCTCCTTCACCTCCTTATATGAACAAAACAAGGACTACCTACATCTCAGTCTTAACCAGACAGTTGGGTTATCCAAAATCATCTCAGTCATGGACAACACAGCAAATCCTCTGCCTGAAACCATGTCCAGACATCCAAACACTGAGTCACTTCAGTATCCCAGCCAGTGTGTCCTTGAGGGAGAAAAGCCAGACACTCAGCTGGGACACTCCACAGTGCCAGACACCCTCCTGGGCAGAGCCCCTTGGGAGCAATGCCAGTCAGAGTGAGGATCTGTGAAAAGAGGTGGGATGTTGCATCACCCTTTCTCAATCTCTCCTGCCTTTTCATCCTCACACTACCCACTATCTCCAGCAGCCTGGGCAGCAACCCTTTCCCATCCCTCCCACACTGCTTTGGGAATAGGGCATGTCTGTTTTTATCTAACACCCTGAGAATAATTATCACTGTGCCCAGATTGCTTGGAGCTGACTGGTATTGCCATCCTACCCCTGTTTTAGATGAGGACACCAGAAGAGGTCAATAGGCTACTAATAGGGAACTCAGTTCCCAAAGGCACCTCATTAAGGGGTGAAGGACTTTAGAACTTATTTAGTACAAAGTTAAATGCTGGATAAGGAAAGCATTAACATGCACAAGCCTATTATATTATTCCTTTCCTTATCCTCAGGCTGTTCCATTAGGAAAGTACATGAGAAACTGGAATTTTGCTGTATGGCTTAAGTAGGTGTCCACGTGCTTCTCAAGGACTTTTTGGATACAGCTTTGTGGAATGCACAGCCCAAAGTCATTATGTTCTGATACAGTTGTTGAGTTGTCTGAAAGCAGACAAATGGAAACAGAACCCTAACCAAAGACACTAACTTTTGCAAAGAGAGATTTTTGAAATTCTGGAAATGCATTACTAAAGCCAGAGAACTCAAAATTCACATTTTGCATGCCACCAAAGAAATGTGGATGGGCCTCCTTGGAGAGGGAAAAGATAAATAAACAGCAAAAAAATTCAACTGAAAAGAAGAAGTACATGTCCACCAAATGGCTTTGAAATTTCCATCCCAAACACCAAGATGGCCCCTTGGGCTGGGACAGTGTTGTTTCAATTAGTGCTGCTCTGCCCAGCCTAATTGTAAGAGCTGGGAGCAGCCAGCATTCCCCAAGGGCCATGAGCTCTTCCCCCTATTGTTTTAGGCTCAGCATTGAGAGAGCAAGTGGAGGCACACCAGAGACAAACAGGAGGCAAGCAGCTGTATTCACTTTCCCCAGGGCTATTTCTGCCAAGTCTTAAAGTAATATTGAGATCCTTCACCCTCCTCCCTCTACATTTCCTACCACAGACACCAGGTTTGTCCCAAGTTGTCTGTGACCTGGCACTGCATCTCCTGAATGGAAGCCCCACTTTTGAGGGCAAAATCTAATATGGGCATTAGATGAAATGAAAGAAAAAGCCTCACAGCTCCTGCCTTTGGGTGAGTCCAGGGGAGAGTTTGCACTCTGCAAACGAGCTGGAAACACTTCCAGTTCCAGGCTGGTGTGTGCTGAGGGGAACCAGTCCCTCAGGACCCCCCTTTCTGCCTCTCATTTCAAAACAAGTCCCTCCAGCTCAGCATGTACTGTCAGTTCACTCATGGCACATGCTCATGTTGCTTTCTGCCAACCCTCTTCAAAAAGCAAAAAGGAGGAGACAAAAAAAAGAAAAAAATAAAAAAAATGATGCCGCTCTCAAGAAATGGCACTTTAGGCAGTCTCCACTACATCAGTAATGACAGTCAATAGTGCCTCCAAGGACTTGCTTTCTTCAAGTCAATACTACATCCTGACAGCCAGTTTCTTCCTGGGATCCATGAGCCTCTCTTCCAGATACAATCTTGTTCAGGCAATCATTCCTCTGAGGCTTTTATCCAGTTTACAGATAGTGCAGAGCTACAAGAGCCAAGCTGTGAGGAAATCTTTCTGCTGCTCTCCAGAAATGCAGTTCTTTACTGAGTGGCTTTTCTTACCCACCAGGGTCACACACAGCACTAAGCAAGTCAAGGGTCATGAGAAATACAGTAGAGATGCTTAAACAAATACCTCATCTGGATTCCACACAGCTCAGGCTTCAGGTGATCCCCTCCTACAGCTTTCCCTCTAAGGGGATTTACTACTGCACTGGCTTGCAAACACATGCACAGGAGGAAAGCAAGCCAGAGAGCAGGATCTTCAAAGAAGACACCACAACTTAAAGTCTACAGAGCTCATTTCCCTGATTTTGCTGCCTAAGCTAAAGCTGAGACGGTGCCCACCAACATCTGTCACCAGTTTTGGTGTCTCAGCAAGGAAGGTCCCATCTTGTTAAAGAACTGTTCCCCTCCATCATTAAAAACATCTTTAGCAGACAGTCCTTTTCCTCAGGCACCAAGGATGAAATACACAGTCATCTTTAAAGAAGGCTTGGAGAAGAGAAATCATGTACTAATATAATTAAGTTCAGTGCAACAAGCCCCTGGCCTTCACCTGCAAAGACACAAGTGTAATTGCAATTTTAAACAGACAATGAAAGGCCTCCAGGGCATAACAGGTTTTGTAGAGATCAACAGCAAGTCCTGTGCCTTGGCAAGCACAGCCTTAGCAGCTTCCACACCAAAAGGGAGCTGCTTTGTGATCATCTCCATTGATGTCCCCATTTTACTCACAGCCTTGTATTTCAGGAAAGCCATATTTGCTACAAACCTTGGACAGAGACTTGTTTATAAGGTACATTCAGTAAGCACCTGCTCCTGCTTCTGCAGAAGGCTGGCTTTAATGTACCTGTGTGCTGTGTGCTGCCAGGAGGAGCAGAGGGTTCCCTGCCAGATGGTGAGCAGCCAGGGAAAGAGAGCCACTGCCAATTAACCTGCTGCTCCCAGCCTGGGAACACCACAGCGGGAAAGTCACGTTGCAGTGGTGTCCTTGAGGTGCTCCTCCTTTCCTACGTGCCAAAAGCCTTTTATGACATGAAAGCTATCAAAGAACATCTCATCAGCTAAACTGGGCTCTGCCTTATTTATCACCAGAGCCTCTGCCCTCCTCTCTGCACATCTGATACGTGGAGCAAAGGAGTGAACACTGAGCCCCACAGCTGATGTTGTTCAGTGAGTAGATGAGGGCAAGCCTGAGAAACTAGGAATGAGATTTTTTCCAGCACCTTACACCTACCTCTGCAGCACCAGTAAGAACATTACACACCCACAGGCAAGATTTTTCTGGTGTCACAGAAAGTTCAGCATCTCAGTGTGAGAATGTTGGTGACTGATGGGGTCCAGGGAGGGAAGGATTACTGCTGTTTGTACAGCTTTATGGAGGAAGCTGTAAGAGTGTTCTGTAGATGAAATCAGTACATATTTGCACATTAATGTAATTTAACCTGAACTCATTCTTTCTTTTAAACCTCTGGAGTGGCAGGGAAGACCCATGAGCAAACAGGCAAAGAACATCTTTATTAGGGAAAGGCTGAGGTGACAGTCTGTAACATGTCAGGCAGCTAAGGCTAGCAGGAGGCTGCAGATCCATGGAAGAACAAAGACTGCAGCAAAGATATGTCTCAAAAGTGTTCTCCAGTACCCACATAGAACAGAGAGTTTTACCTGGCAAATGCAGTTAAAGCAGTGTAATCCTACACACTCAGGAATAGATTGTTTGCATGGCTGTTCTCTTAGAAGGAGCTGCTTTACCAAAACCAGATGTTCACACAAAATCCCCAGAGGCTTCTGAAAATCCCCTGCAGTTAAGAGCTGTCATGATCAGTATTTTATACAAAATAATGCCAAGGACTGCTCAGTTCCCCACAGGGCAAGGCAGCTCTTTAGAGATTTTGTTACCTCAGCCCTCCTCTCTTCATTCTGCTGATCCAGGACAAGCTCACCTTGGTGGCCCACAGCAGTGAGGACAGGCTGACTGTGCTGCTTGGCTTTGTCCCAGCTCAGCCTGTCCTCCCACAAATGGTGCAGGAGCACAAGAAGTCACTTCAGGTGCTGCAGCTAATTCAGCAAATATGAGCATAGACTGCTTTAGCTTGTCACACACACAGCCTCAAAGATTATTTTTGGTCCCACTGACCTCTCTCTCACAGCACCTCTGTGGAGATGGCCCTTCCAGTGCTGTGCAGGGCTGCACCTCCAGAGCAGCCACAGCCACCAAACAGCACAGACACACCCTGAGCTGGGACACCCAGCAGCAGCAGGAAGGGGTGACTGTAAGGGCTCTCCCTGCAGCTCAGGAAGATGTTCCCAGTCATGCTGAGCTCCTCACTGGCACTGCTGGGCAGATCCCAATGCCTGGCACAGGTTCTCATCCTGCTGTATCCACAGCCCTGACAACATGACTCCAAGCCCAAAGCTGCCAGCTTTGTCCAGCTGGATTTAAAGGTCACTTTAAACCAGTAACAATGATCACAGCATTCCTAGGAAGGGACTGACTCAGAACAGACCAAGTAGTGGATAGAGCTGAGTCAGATGGGATAAACTCTTAGCATAACCCACTTAGAAGGAAGCTACCTCTTCAGCATAAAGAGAAAGGGAAGGAAAAAAGTAGTATCCTGGGAAATGATTAAGAACATTGCTAAGGGAAATGCCCTTAATGAGCTGTAGGATTTCCCATCAGGGCTTTGGGGTGAGACTGCAGAGACAGAACTGCAGGGACAGAGAGCTCTCTCCCACACAGGTCCTTCATTCTGTGCTGCAGCCTGCAGTCAGGGAAAGCATTCCAGCACTCCTCCAGCCTCACCAGCCACAGGACTGCTGTGACCTGCCCTCTGAGCACAGCTCCTCCAGTCACAGAGTCCAGAAACTGTCTGCACTACAAGCAGGACATGCTTCCTGGGCCCCCACAGACTCTGATGTGCAGCATATCCCAAATGCTGTGATCCTGCACTGCTGCCCTCGTCCCATGAACAGCTCCCAGTGGCTGAAGCACAGGACAGTGCCCAGCTGGACCCCAAATCGAGGGAAGCATGCTGCTTCTGCCAGGTTGACTGCACTAAAATGACACAAGGAGCTTCAGTGCCTCTGGTAAACACTGCACAGACTTGTTTAGCCTGGGGCTCTTTACACGCACCCACCAGACTCTTTAGATGTTCCAACACAGCATTTCTTATGGAGGACAGAGGAAAGACTGAGCAATGAAAGCAGAGATTGTTACCAGCTTTAACAGGCTTTGCATCATGCCAAGAACAAGTTTCACTGTTTTAGTTGCTTCAGTATGATAATCCCACATCTTTTCTATAATAATCAGATGCTCCTACACTGCAGTCAGCAGCAGAAGACAAAATGAGTAGTAAAGAGAAAAGCAGCAATCTCTTCAAAGAGCTGAGAGGACTGCCGAAAATATTTGTCATCTGATTTCATCCCTTGCCTCCCCTGACCTGTCTCTGGAACTCAGGGTGACCTACTCAGTGGGTTTCAGGTTGTGGTGCACAGATCTCTTTTGAGCAAACCAAGGGAAGCCAACTGATGAGCAGGCTGAGATTCATCACAGGCCTACATCTCTGACCTACACCAACCCCTTAGCTCATTTATGAATGATTTTCACTTTATTACCATTTATGAAGGAGTTTTACTCTGTTACAGGTCACTGAAAAAAAATTAAGCTAGATGGGTGATCTATTTATTTTAGGGGAAAGATCCACTTAGTAAACTATTACCTGAACAACAGTTCCTCACTATCTACAGTGACAAAGACATAGTTGAGATTGAAACAAATTTCTAATATATTTTTTTAAAGTAAAGAGAACTTCAGTTGAACAATAATGAAGGTGCACTCCATCATGGGGAAAGAAAAGATGATTTACCATTTGCTCTCTGTCACAGCAGAGATGAACTGTGAGAGCCCTCTCTGTGCAGGACAGTGAGAACTGCAGCCACTTGTCACCTCCTCCCTGCAAGTCTAAAGTGACACAGGCAGATGATCTTTTTGAGGCCTGTAATATAACACACATAAAAAAGCAAAAAAGCCACACCATGATTCAGTGGCAGCACAACTGTCTTGCCTTGCACAGGATTGCTCTGCTCAGCCAGGGACCTTTTCTGCAGAATGCGCAGTAAAACAGCTCCATGCCTTCAGAGGGATAATAATCTTGACAGTAAAAATATGAACCCAGCACAGCTATTTGTGCTCATTTACAAACAAGACACTAACTTATGCTCATTTGCACGTGGAAATTGCTGGAGTATTTACTGTACATTGGGGTGATCAGAACAGCTTTGGAGCTGCTGTCCTGTGACCATCACAGCATACAATTAAATACATTTCATTATTCATTTCAGGAAAGGCATCCACAGTTACAAGGGAGAGGCTGAAGTGGATGACAGGAGCATTACATAAATGTTATTGATTTTTGTTTCTCCAAACATTCACAATAAACACACCAACTGTTTTTGCTGAACAATGCAATGCATCATTCAGCTTTCCAAGAGAACATATCAGGCATCAGCTATGCAGAGTGTGTTCACTGGATGCTGCCATGAAGGACTGAGGAAGGGTGAAGTGGTGATCAGATAAAGGGTGCACATTCACTCCACTGGCAGCAATGCAGCAGCTAAATTTCCCAGAGGCAGCAGAAATATAGTGGTACTTCTCAGGCAGGACTTACATTCTAAGATGTGTCTTAAATCAGCCTCTTTCTTGGCAACATCTGTAGTGACACAGGAGTCCTGTTCATCAACACAGCAAAAAAATCTCTACCCAAGTGCTATAATCAGAAGTAGGCACAAAAAAGGAGGAGGGAGAAGATACCTTGTTCTTCCCCCTGGGGAAGAAAAGATCCTAGTGCTTAATGTGGTCACACACCAAAAAAAAAAACCAAATAAAAAGAAAAAGAAAAGAATTATATTTGTGTGTTAGAGGCAGGAAAAACAATGCTGAGGAGAAAATATCACCAAAAAGCGCAACAGATACTTATGGGCAGATCATCTGCAAGAGAGGGTGTTCCAAAAAACAAACCAACCCATGTGGCCAAGCACAAGGATAATGTTGTCCCTGTTTCACCCACACCTTCTTTCCCAATATGTCTCTTTCTTCATCAGCTAGAGATCTGGTAAAAAATTTACATTTAAAAAAGAAAAAAGGAAAATGATGTAACTCACAATTCTCCCATATGCTCAGTGCCTGTTAGCTCACGAACCATGGAGTTGTATTAACTGCCATGGCAAGGGGTGGATGGACACAGAAAAAAGCAACAAAGACTGCTTTTGGTATGTAGAGCCTTTGGGTGATGAAGAAATCTGTCGCTACATGTTTTTAACACATAATGTTTTCTTTTTCCTTACTGAACAGAGGGAGAAGAAGAGGGTGCTGAAGATGTGAAATACTAACCACTTTGATCTTTCAAGGGTTTGAACAGAATTTGTGCTTTGATACATCCAGTCTCATAAATCTCAAGACACAAGGACAGAAAAATCAATGGGTAAGAGAGATGGATCACTCACTGGGACAGAGAGAAACGAGTCAGCTCGTATCCGATCGGCCAGTGAGGCCTAGGCAATCTGTCAAAATGCATTTTTCAGGGGCAATAATCCCCTTAACCAAGGGGGAGAAGCCACAAGTACCAAGGAGGTGAAAATTTAGTGATGGAAGGTAAGAAGTCTCAAAACATTTTGGGTAATTTTTAATATTTTAATTCTGAAGCATTGTTCTTAACTCTTTCAGTCCATGCAAGGACAGGACAGCACAGATTGGTTGCAGCTCCACTGCTGTACTTCAAATGGAACCCTTGTGGTTAACCAAAGAAACACCCCATATATCATTTGTTGTAAAACTCAGAGCATGGAAACAGATCAAACCCTTGCCCTGCTAGGAAGAAGGAAAATGGCACAGAAAATCCAGGCAGCTGCCTGCCTGCAGCACCCAGCTCCATGGGCAGGGACTGCACGGCATGTCCCACAGTGCTGCCATCACTGCACACCCCAGCTGGTGCCTGCCCTGAGAGAAAGAGATCAACAAATGCCTTGGCAAGCCACCTCAAACCATTTAGTCTCCTGCAGTAGTTCAGGTTTCCCCTCTAGTAACTCAGCTGCCCCACCCTCATGGATTTTTAGCATGCTTAGGTAAGACTTTTCTGGTATTTCCTCACATCAGAATTTCACCTGTTGCATCTTGCCATCAGCCTGGGTGGGGCTTTTTTCTCTCTCATTTTCCTCCCAGAGCATTCTGTGGGCAAGCAGCTTCTCAGGTGTTGGATGGGGACCACAAAGAGGAAGGGGAAGCAGGTGGTGAAGAGCTGGAGATGCTTTTCCTTCTGTTTTTCTGTGCTGGCAACAATAACTGAAATGCCACACCAAAGCCACCCTCTCTGAAAAACTTGAGCGGGTACAAACACAGAGGCCCATCTGCTTAGCAACACATGGTGCCAGCAAACAGTTTCCAAGCCCCAGGCTGAGGCTCACAGATATGGCAAAGGCACGTTGGGCTCCCAGCCCCACAGACAGGCATCCAGAGAGGGGCAGGGCAGTAGTGGCCTTCCCACAGCAGGCAGGTGCCACCAGCAGGGCACACTCTTTCCCTTTGGGCAGCTTCACACAGCAGCAACTGCTTTAGGATCTCCTGAGTTCTGATATCCTGTTCAGATGCACCCTCTTCCTCTGCTCCTCAGTACAAGGATCCTTAGTGCAAGAACACCTTTCCTCCAGCACAGGAGCAACATCCCTAGTCAGACACCAGCTTCTCCCCCGCCTCTCCCCATCCAAAACACGTCTTCAAATTTTCCACAGTGCATTTTGACACCTGACCTGTTCCTCAAAGCATGTACAAAATGAGTCTCTACAGCATGAGCTATACCTTACAAATGTCCCATTACAGGAGTGCTCCCTGATTTCCTGCTCTCCTTCCCATCTCCCAGTTAGACCCTTCACCTTTCTTACTGTCAGCCTGTCCCAGGTGTTCAGCTCACAGCAGCTTTTCCTCTTTCCTGGAGCTTCTCTGCTGTGCTGGGCAAGGAACAAGGCTCACTTGTGCTGTCCCCACATCCATCCCTGCTGCCCTGACACAGCTCAGGCTGACAGCACTGCAGGCAAGTGGCTTTATGGGATGTGACTGCAGGATTTCTGATACATGTCACCCTTGGTGCCAGCAGCTGAAA
Organism: Oenanthe melanoleuca; assembly: GCF_029582105.1. Taxonomy (NCBI): domain Eukaryota; kingdom Metazoa; phylum Chordata; class Aves; order Passeriformes; family Muscicapidae; genus Oenanthe; species Oenanthe melanoleuca. The sequence goes on from NC_079349.1 coordinate 5,927,406, forward strand.
GAATTCCCTGCATTAGCAAAGCACAGTGAAAGCTGTCCCATGGGTCACCCTGCAGGTCAGGGTATGGGAGCTGCCTTGCATAATGGGAGTCAGAGCACTGCCAGGGAAACCTAGCAGAAGGTTGGCTTTGTCTGAGAATAAAATCTTTGCTTAAAACAGGTAAAATCCCACCCAAGAGAAAGCATCAGAATGCTCTGCCCAGAAGACCTCCCCAGGACAGACATCTTGGTGGAGCCCAAACACAGCATCCCACAGCCCTGCTTTGGCCTGGGAAAATGCACAACAGGTGAGGCTTGCCCACGAGAAATCCTGCTTTTTGACATCCTGTGCAGTCAGGGATCAGTCCACAAATCAGGACAAATAAATGCCAGTGAAGTCAACAGAGCTAATGGCTGTTCATGCCAATTCAGGTTGCTCTACAGGGTGACAAATTTGTGGCACGTGAAAAACTCTGTTAATCAAGTAGGACTTCAGAAAGGCTTATAATAGAGAAGAACATACTTGCTGGAAAGTTAACCAAAACACCTGTGCCAAACATTAAAAACTGGCACAGATAGCCAGAGAAAGTCAAGAACAGAGAGAAAAAAGGAAAAAAACCACAGTTAGAAATGCCTGAGTGATCATAAGGAAATGACATTTCGTTGTGTGATCCCAAGCCCTCTGCCATAGGTGTCATATAAATAATTATTAATTATGTTGTTGATTATCTGTGTGAGCAATAGAGCTAATGAGCTGGTTCTTACAGGATATAAATACAGCTTCTAAAGAGCAGAGCAGCCATTCTGCCAACGGCAAGCAATTAGAATTATTTCTTCTCTGCTGAGAGTTTGCTTTTTTTTTTTTTTTTTTTTTTTTTTTTTTAACCTGAGGACAACCAATACACACTGTAGATATTTGCTATTAAAAAATCTACTCCCTTCACAGTCCCAGTAGACATAAACTGAATTTCCTTTAATGACTGGGCCCAATTAACTGGAACCTGGAGCTCCACTTTGAAAGCAGCAGGGTTCCTCTTTGGAGGCTTGGCCCCGATGGGCAGGAGACATCCAAAGGTTGAGGATTAAAGTCGCTTTGTTTCACTGAGCATGTACACCATATTGCAGGATGGTTGGCATGGGAACACAGCTATGGAGCAGCCTGTAGTGCACAATAAACAGTCTCCATAAAATACAGAAGCAAATAACTGGAGAGATGAAGGGTAAACCCTTCACCTATTATTGGGAAAGCTCAGCAGATGGAGGAGGAAGGAGCAGCCCTTCCAATTCACAGCCCTTCATCCACACCTGCTTCCAGGATTTTTGTTTTAACATTAGTGCTTTAAGTGCACATGTGTACTCGACCCATTTCACCATCTGGTGTCCAAACCACGGGATCCAAAAGGAAATTCCACTTTAGCTGCTGTCAGCCATGAATTGCCACATCTCTCAAGGTGCTGGTTAATCCCAGGACAGAATTTGAGAAGAGGGTTGGCCTGCAGGGGCTTGAACATCCATCAATAAAAGCAAAAGGGCAAGTTTCTTCTACAGAAAAATACTCTTTTTTTCTCAGTCATAGATATAGATTAAAAGAGCTTGGACCCTAAGTCTAACTGACAGAAAATGCAGTAGCAAATCAGGAATAAAACTCATAACCCTGCTGCTGCATAAGAGGGGAAGTGGGGAGAAAGGAAGATCAGGAAGATGGAGAACAACCTTAGGAAAACAGTAACATCAATATTAACACTTTGCTTTGCTGCTTCTTTTACAACAACAGGATTACCAGATGAAACACTACAAGCATCTTCTGGAAGTTCCTTTTTCCTCTGATCTCACCCAGGGCTGTTGTTCCAGCATGCTGACCTTCAATCTGTAGAGATGTCCTGATCCTGATCGACACACTAGATAAAACTTGCAAAACACTGACCCTGGGGATTTGCTCAAGAGACAGGAACACAGAGATTCAAACAGGAAAGGCTGGAATTTATGGCCTTGCTGGCAGTCTGGCTACAGTGTGGATATTAGTCTTCTGCAAGGGCTGAGAAAAGTCGTTCTTTGTTACGAGTAAGACAGACCAGAACAGACAGCATCCTCTGTAGACCCAAAATTATGAATTCTAAATACCATCCAGCCCCTCCACCAGTAGAGACACATCTTATGCCAACTGCCCTGAAGGCCTTCTGATGCAGCTTTGTCCATGGTTTTGAAGTGTGCAGTAAGAAATTAGTACATTTTCAGGACTCTGAGTTACAATTTTATTTCTTTAAGAAGAAAGCCTACAGTGCACTGACACAGGAACTTTAAAAATGCAGCTTTAAAAGGAGTACCCTGGGCACTGACCTACACAAGCTGTTCCACTCAGCCAAGCCATCCACTTCTTTATTAGACACAATCCAGAGTGCATTTAAAAGTGGTCACACAAGAGCTCCCAAACAGGCTTAGAGCTGCCAAGGAGCCCTTGCTTTTTCCTCCTTCTTTTGTTCTTTGGTAGCTGTATGCTGGGAGCAGGGCTCTGCTTCCCGAGGTTATTACACATTTCTCTAATGGATCTCCATGCATAATAAATTAGCTCATTAATGAACTGATTTGAAGGAAGAGTTCACTGCAGGGGCTAGAAACCCAAAGACACACACCTATGACTGAACAAATAAGTCACTTCTGCAGCATCACATCGTGCATCCTGCTGGTGAAGGCTCCATTAAATCACCTGGCGCTGCTGCTGCCTGCTCTCCATCCTCACCATTATAAAAGATATATGGGAACTGCTTTTGCCTCACTACTGCTTATTTGTGGAGGCCTGGTCTCATTCCTTACAGGCCTTTTCCATTTGGGACTGTCATGTTTGTCGTTCACGTTGAGGGAGCTTGTGATTCCAGCAGCAGCTTTTGCAGTGTGTGAATTATTTGGACTCATTTGGATTGCAGTGAGGGATTGCAGGTCCACCCTGAGTGTTGTTACCAGCTTGAAAAATCTCAAGGCTGTGGTTGGGCTATTGCTGCCCAAAATGAGGGAATTGAGCCTGAAAACAGCTGTCCTGAGCTGCTAACTGAGTATTTCCAGATGATCCCAGGAACTTACCTCCATGCTCCAGCACCAAGCGCTACCTTGTAAACAAACGCCCTTATATAGGTCTGTGTGGGCAAAGTTAATTATCTCCAAATAGCTTCCAGAAGCCTCAAATCAATTTATGAAAACAAAAATTAACTTTCCATATAAACATAATTACAGTGAGACAACAGTATCCAGCCTGGTGCTACTGCTGTTTTTGGAAGCTGGGCAGAAAGCCAAATGAGTTCATTAGGCAGTGTAATTAATAATGGTTTTTTCCTGCTTTAGGAAGCCATTTATGGTCCTAAGAGGCAAAGGTACTGGGGAAAAAACCCACAGCTGACAAGTTTTAAAAGGTGCTTCTGCAACAACAATTTATTTTAGAGCCTCCATGAGAATATATATCATTTAATGAACAGAAAAAGAGCAGAAAAAAAATGACCCTGCAGCAAGATCCATTCACTCTGCTCACAAAAGATGCCTTGGAAGAATTTTCTTGAGAAGGAGCTACCCAGGAATGAGTATCTCCTACTTCATAACCCAGGAGGCACAAAGACAGCACCACATAACCAGCTTCCCCTGTTCAGTTCCCCATATCCATTGTGCTATGGCTCTAGAACAGCACAAGATCCTGCAAATGAGAGAGGAATCCACAATCATCATTTCATGGCTCTGATCCCAGCAAAACCCTGGGAAGTTGCTTTGGTTGCTAAGCCTGATTATTATTTATCAGCTCTGAATTGCATTCTCTCAGGTTACAGAGATGTGCACTTTGCAAACACAGATCACTTTGTCTCTCAAATTCACAACACACAATCTGAAGTGGAGCTTGTCCATGTGTGAGAAAGCCACATCCATTATCCTCTCTCCCACTAGGCCAGAAGTGTGTGCTGATGCTACCAAAGAATTGCCAGCCAGTGTTGATGGGCACTGCTCAGGATGGTCAAGGCCGAAGAGCAAAGGGGTTGAGCCACTTTTTATTTCCTCATTTCTGGGGAAGCAGAGGGTCAGAACTGTGCAAGTCACCAAACATCTACATAACAGGACAAATTAAAAGCAGATAAAGACAGCAGCCATCTCATCATCCATATCTAAATATTAGTGTGGCTCCCAGCCACATAAAGGGACTATTTGGGTGTACATGCCCCAAAGCCAAGAAAGTTGCCACCCCTGTCCTCTACCACCCCAACTCAGCCTCTTGCTCAGCTGTTTCACCTCCCCATAGCAGAGGGGAAATCCCCCTGCTGTGGATTGCCTGGTGGGATGCACAAACCCTGGCTCAGCCCTGCAGCACAGCAGTGTAATCTATTTATGAATGGCAGCGGAACTCCGAGATTGAATTAGGAGGCAGGTATTCAATCAGGCAGGATGTGTAGCTGCTTTCTAACAGACTGGGGGATTAAGAAAGCGATAGAATACATCCTTTCCTTCCACATGACAGCATCTCCCTCTTCTCCCCTCCCCAGTCAAGAAACTAGCAGAGTCTGTACTTGAAGAGGATTTGCAATGCTCAGGACCCACAAGAAGGATTAGAGAAAGGTTAAAGAGAACATGCATACAAAAGACAACTCTCCTGTATCATCCCCAGCAGAAGAATTATTAAACAACAGTCTGTGCAAGACAGGGCAAACAAACCTGAGCTACCAGGAGAAGAGGAGCTGCCAGCTGCTCCATTTGCACTGTGTCTGGGGTAAAACCACAGCACCTGTTTTTAGCAGAGCTCAAAGATGAGCTTCACAGTTTTTAAGAGGTCTGTACAGTGCAGGGAACTGCAAGCAAGAGAGCCTGCAGTCAGCTGGTTTGTATATTCCCCTAACACCCAGGGTTCATTGCCTCTAACTGCTCTAGGTCCTGCACAAGCAGAAGACAGGAGAAGTCCCTACTCAAAAGAACACATCACATGCAATATTGAAATTCCCATATTACACATTGCTACCATTCCCAGGGACATGGAATGTCTGTGCTGTAGCAGAGCATGACAAGGAAAAATGGGAATTTATGGCTTAGAGCCTAGAGCAGAACCACAGTGCATGGATGTGAAAATCACCTGATGGGAAAAGGCTGCAGTCTGGTGTAAGAAGACAGAGGACAGTGTTTCACATGGTACAGGGAAGAAATTCTCTATCTGATGCAGCAGGATTACATCATGTCTGACGGCAGAGGCCCATTGTGCTCTCACTTGTAAAGGAGGATTACTGTATATCTGATCTGCAAGAAGGATTACTGTGTGTGAAGCAGGCTCACTCCAATCAGGATGAACTGAAAAGCAGTAAAATGTGCTGGTGGAAGGCTTCACTGGATTTGTGACAGGGCAGATGCAGAGCTGTGTATCCCTGTGGCACTAACAACAATACACTCACACGTTGGAAGAAGGCCCCACACCCCCTGGAGATGATTTCAGCATGTGGCACAGGCTCACTTCACTGCCAGCCCCCAACTCACTTGACAGGTCACTCAACAAAACTTCTGCCTGAGTCTGTAGCAGAAGTCCATGTAGTTCTGGGAAGAAATGCCAGACTCTCTTAATTCTCTTGATTTCAGTCTCTTTTCAGTCCAATCTGACCCAGAACCTACACTTAGCCCTTCCTTGATCATAATTTCCCATGCTTGAATGGCCAATTCTTTTTATTTACAATTAAAAGCTTAATTGGATTTGACAGTGATAAACACACAATGTATTCTCTAATTTCTTACAGTATATGAACTCTGGGACATGTATCTATTGCATTCTCCATTAGCAATAGTTCAATAAACTTTCTGTTAAACCTTGTTATAAGAAAATTGAATTTTCATCAATATCACAGGACTGGCCTATTACAGCAAGAATCATATCAGGGAAGACATCACAGCCACCCTCACACAACACAAGCCACACAGCTCTTAACACACTGGGTGGCATCTATCAAGATATCAACTATAAACCATTGCAAATGGAACTGCAGGACAAGGCAGGGCCTAGGAGCCATGCAGGCTTTATTTTATTTTATGCTGGGTCACGCAGACCTTATTTTATTTTATGCTGGGTCATCCCTAGGTTTGTCTTCAATAATTTTCTTAGTTCTTTTTAAATTCCACCACATCAGCAGGAGAAACCCTGTGCCTCACCACCTGAGCTGAAGGTTCTGCATTAAACTCCACTTTCAGCTGAGCCATGGGGATTTGGCAAGATTTGTGCCAGAGAGAAGAGGGAGCCTATAGACCGCAGATAAATCTCCCAGCTCCTCATCTGAGCTGCTAGGAAGTTCATCCTCAGGTTTGGCACAAAAAGAAACCTCTTTATTAATATTCACCCACAAACACATTTCATTCTTTCATCCTTCTCGCCAAATCATCCTGCTAGAATCCATCCTTCAGGGAAAAAAAAAACCAACCAAACCAGTAAAACTCTTCAGCAAAGCAGGCAGACTTGCTGCACTCGTATTTGACAGAAGGGAGAACAGATTGGGACTCCATGAAGAGTGACTCATTATCAGCAAATAGTTTTAAGTGATGATTGTTTCATCACCACCCACCCAGCTCTTCCCTCTGTCTGCAGGCTAGCACAAAAACTCACTGTGAGAGGATGACAAAAAAGAAAAATTAGGCAGACGACCTTACCTCTTGCTTCCTCTCCCAGGATCGTGAGCAGAACTGTCTAAAAAGGGATCTGTAACCTTGGGTTACAGATTGAGAGCTTAAGGGTTTTCTTTTCTTCCTAAAGCAGTGTGTAATATTGTCTCCTTTCTTAACCTATCCAAGAAAACGCTGAAAAACATTTTCAGATAGCTGCCCTTTTCCTGTGCAAACATATGCTGAGCCTAACCCTTAGGGACACTAACACCCTTGCAGTCATTTAGCAGATAAGCCCTTGCTGTAGGATCAAAGCTCCGTTGCAATGTGCCAATTGATGTTGCTGTAAATGAGCATTAGCACATTTGGGATCCAGCAGGACTGGTGCCTGAAGGTGAAGAATCCCATACTTGGAGTCAAACACATCAAAACTCCATCAATAGCAGGGTACAGAAGGTTACAGCAGCAAAAATGAAACCCTGGCTGTATCACGTTGCTCTCAGCAACTACTTCCAGCAGCGAGCTGCGTTCAGAGCAGCTGCAGAGCAAATGGAGAGAGAGGGAAAGAGCAGAAAATCATCACACACACTCTACCTAGAGAGGCGTTTTGAATTGAAATGGCCCAAGGGCAACCATGTAAGAAAATGGAGTTGTCTGGCTCCAGGCACAACAGATGAGCTTCTCCTGTCATAACCAGGAGAAAAGGGAAAAGGCAAGAGAATGGGGCAGCCCCCCATGGTGGTGTTCTCCCCCCCCACACAGCAGAGGCTGCAGAGTCACAGCCAGGGCTTTCCAGAACCATGACCTCTCCCATCCACCTCTCCAGACAATAAAAAGCTGTTTCAGGCTCCCAAACACTTTTAAAAGGATCCTCTGCAGGGAAACCTGCTCACTGAAGAGCTATTCCAGCACCTTCCCAACCCTCGCCAGGCAGAGACACACACAGCAGTTTTGTTATCAAAAGATAATCACATCCCTGGGGCATTAACAAGCACAAAATGCAGCTGTGCCTCTGATCCTCTGGGTGCAGTTACCTCCTCATTCACCGTGCTCCTACCTGCCCTCAAGCTGCCTTTAGTTCTATTAGGAAATTGTTTGTACCTCTAGATTGCTATAAATTATTGAACAGTCTCCGAAGCCCCGGAAGGCATTATTTCCAAATATCCAAAATGGGTAAATAAATAAAACCCCTTTCCATCAGAACATCCACTTAGACCTGAATATTCCAAAACCAAACAAAATTTACACAAAGGCTTAAAAAATTCCTTGTGATATTAAACACAAACCCACACCATAAGAAACGGCTCACAACTCCCATCATTTCAATACCCAGATATGCTTGCAGGCATTTTGCATCTCAGCTCCCAGCGTGGGTTGTGTTTTGCAGGCTTCACATTGCTACCAAAGCTGGAGACAGCCGGCATTGACTCGTTTGCCAAGCAGTGATAAAAACTTAAAATATTCTTCAATTGCTTTTTTTATACTGAGGGCTATCAGCCTCATCTAGTTTCTAACCAGTGAGATCTGTATCTTTTGATTTCTTCTGTACAGTGGGAAGGAAGAATCATGCACAGTTTCTCCAGAATTTAGGAAGGATTCAAAGCCAGATGAGCCTGAGATGATGGCAGCTCTCTGTTGTCAGGGAGGAGAAAAGCAGGTAACCACCTCCCCACCCTCCCATGACCACCTTCAGGATTTGACCAGAAAAAAACCACACTGCCATGCTGACAGCTGCCACCACTTTGTCCAAAAGGACTTTAGAGGAGAACTGAAGTTCTAATGACTTTCTATTCTTAGCTCTCTGCCACTGTCCCTTAAAACATCTCTGCAACATGGAGGTAGGGAGCAAGGAGAGAGAAAAACTGCAAAGTGACACAGCTGACCTCCCTGCCTGACAGAGCTAGTCTGAAAGTCTCCATTATCCAACAACTCAATCCCTACAGGGTCATGCAAGTCACCCCACAGGCCAAGGTCACCCTTAATCTCCATTAGCATCAGCCCTTGTTTATTTTCCAACCTTTACTCCCAGGAAGCTGAAAGCCCAAAGCAGGGCAAGAAATACAATTCCTTTCCCTGGACACTGACTGCATTATTAAACATGGATTTAAACATGGTTTTCTATCTGTATGCTAAAACACCTTTTTTTTTTTTTTTTTTTTTTTTTTTTAAAGACAACTTTGCCTGAGGGAAACCACTCTTTGTTTTGGCTTAACTGAACGCCCATTAATTTTATAGGAAGGGCTGGGGGGAAGGGCTTGTGTCTCCACAGATTTATAGTCTTTTTATGCCAACTGGGAAGGAAATTCTCACATGCTTGTGTAGCATCAGACTTCTCCCACAAAGCTCATATTTACAGAAGAATGCAAAGCTCCTCCAGGGAGTCTAGGAGCTGATGAGACTATGAGGATCTGTTATTTATATTATAGCAGTGCCCAAGATTTTTGGACATTGCACACATTCAGGGGAAGATGCAGCCCCTTTCTGACAGGGTTCACGCTCACAGCAGATTACTCACTTTCATGGAAATCAGCATGAGTTACACGTGTTTTTCTGGAACAGAGCTATTAGTTCACACAATCAGAGGCAACCTGATGCCTCCATCTCCCCACTCCAGCAAACAATGAGCTTACTCATTCGGATCATGGCTGCTGTGCCTAAACTTGCCAAACAAGATTGTGGTAGAGCAACAGAGGAGCCATCCTGTGCCAGATGCACAAACACCCCTGGGAGCAACTCCACTGGAGTTGGTCACTGGTGCCGATTGTGAAAGAAATTTGTGTGCAATCTGACTGATTTTACGAACTTGTTGAATTCCTGAGAGAACACTGAATCAACCAGCTGCCAACAGAGCTGGTGTCATCACTCCACCATCAAGCCACAAGTGATTCATCCCAGTAAACGTAACCTGTTTTCCACTTGCATCTGCTGGGAGGCACAGGGTGAAGGAAAGCTGCAGCATAGCTTGCCCTAGGGCCAGAAAACCCTTTTTTTTTTCCATAAGAAAATCTTCATTGAAGGGAAACAAGTAATTTCACTGAGTCAAAGGCACTCATTGAGCTTACAGAGCCTTCCAGTATGAAAAGGCTGATATGGATATTATCTTTTCTTTAATTCACTTTGAATTTACCTAGAAGTGTCTGGTGCAGGTACTGAGAGCTTTCTAAAATATCTAGCTACAAGAGAAGAAAAGGGATGGGGGAAGACAGCACAAAGACTATTCAGGAAAGAACCAGGATGGGTAGGGGAATAAGGGTGACTTTTGCAGGCTGAAAAATCCTTTTCCTATTTGCAGTGCATGTGCAGAACACAGAAGTGATGGATGCAAAAACACAGAAAGGAAAATGTCAATTAGAATGAAGAAAACCCTTTCTACCAGAAAGAACAAAATTTGTGAATAAGAGATACTATGGCACCTCAGCTTTGGAGGTCTGCAAAGAATTGCCCAAGTGCACACGGTCTGAAAAAAGGACCAGACAGTTACTTGGGGTCCCCTACCAGTCCTACAGTCATCAGAGAACTCTGACAAGGAGCAGTGAAGAAATTCAAAGCGTTTCCTGATGGCAGGGCTCTGGCTGAGGCACACGGGGAGTGTCACCACCACGTCCCAATCTCTCAAATACACACCAGACAAGCTGCATGTGAATGCCAGAGCTGCAGGAGGCAGCTGGAGCCTGCCCAGGGGACCAGCAGAGCCGTCCCACCCTGACACCACGCTTGGGTACCTCTCTGTCATGAACTGAGACCAGAGGCAGCACAAGCAGAAACAACTGTATTTCCCAAATCTTGCCTGGGGCAACTCTACACACAGGATTTAGTCAGAAGTGCTCTGACTCCCAGAACAAATCTGCACACAGCTCAGGTTGTGCTGGAGGTGATCTGAGCATCCCTGCCCTCAGGGCAGCAGGCAGGTACCCACCAACTCCCTTTCCACATCAGTTTTTACTTTTCCTCATTACTTTTAACTGCTGGTAGGAAGCAAAGCCCGTTGTCATACAGGACTTTCTAAGTGATGAACGTTTGTCTTTCTGCCTACGGAAAGCTGCCAAATCATAAAGCTCCATCCTGTTTGTAAAACAAGCCCTGGGGTATTATTTTTCCTAAAGTCAATGATGTCACAGAAATACTACTTGAAAACAGAATCTAAAATTACACTCTTGAGTGCAGAGCATTCTGGAGTTTTCATTGGCACTGCTAAAATTGTTCTGTTGTGTTTTTCTGGCACAGTCCATAGTCAGATAATTGCTTGAGGCTAATCTTGAGAAGGCAAAATATACACAACCAGCACAATTCCACTTCTGCTCCATCTTCTATTAAGAAACAAATATTCTCCACAGCATGAAGTCAATTTTTTGCCAACAAACTCTACTAAATGGAGCAGAGTGGATTTGGGGGAGCAAGGGGTGGAGTGTACAATTTGGCAAGGCAAAAAGCTTTTGTGAATTACTGCATAGCCAAACTGTTAGCTTTTTTTTTAAATGGGGAGAAGAGAGGCTATTACAAGAGGTCAAAGAGTTTTGTTTAGTCTGAATGATTTCTGAATTATTTTTCCCTCCAGAAATACATATGAATGAGGGAAAAAAGGGACACCTAGGCTATTTACCCTGCTCTGGCTCCAAGCAGAATTTCATGACTGTTCCAGACAAGTTCAATCAGCCATTTAAAGACCTTTCCACCTTCTATATTTACTCTGCTATAAAAGATTTGCTGTGCAGCATTATTCCACCCTATTTCCAGAAGCAGTGCCAAGAGCCAGAGCGCACCAAGTCATGTTGGTGAGGTGGTAACAAGCAGTGCCAAGTCCAGCTTTCAAGAATATGCTTGCAACACTACCAGCATGATTGAGCCAGATATTGTGTCATTCAACCAGATATTCTTTTTACCTTGTCTGGCAGAAACACCCATCATTCCCAGATGGTGTTTTCACCTCAGCTTTGCTGTTGGGTGCCTTACAGAGACTTGCTGATTCTCCTGGCAGCACCCATTCCTTCACATGAATCTCTCTGTGTGGGTGACCAGCCTTCCTTAAGCAAAGCAACACATGCAATTTCATTTAATACACTCTTTTCAAAGGTCTTGCAGAAGTTCATACACCTGTAAAGGCTGCAATGTTGTTCCTCCACCTGTGAGGAGATATCGTGTGGTAAGAATAAAAAAATAAAAAAAAAAAAATCATATGACCACCAAATCAAGATACTCATCACTGAATTTGAGGACCAGAGCACCTGAATTGGTGCTCTCACAAAAAGTCATCTATAGGATTTAATCTGTCAAAATAATACAAGCAATAATACAATATTTCTGATTGTACATGGCAAAGTTCACATTCCTTTTTGAACAGAACAGAAAAAGCCTGCAGAAGAGGAAAATTTGAGAGAAATATGAAGGATGTCACCTTCCTTTCATGTCCCATAGAACCAGATATTCTTGAATCAGTGTATTTAATACCAACAGTCATCTCACACATGGGATGCTAACTTGCTCCAACTTCTCACAAGTGAGAACATTGAGCAGGGCTGAGCCCCAAAGCCTGCAGCATAACCCAGCTTCCCACCTCTGCACCTGGCAGGGGCAAGACACTATTCCTCCACTCCCCATGTATTAAAACAATAATTAATAACATCTATAGGGAGAAAACAGCAGGATGTGAAATCTGCTTATTTAGGTGCACTGCCAATGCTTCCAGTGAAACTATCCCATCTTCCAGCCAGCATTCTTATTAGAATATGAGGAAATTCAGCTTCAGCTGACAGTGAAATACTTGAATTAGCCACAAGCCATGGTAATTTGGGATCCTGGTTTCTGTCATCCCCTGCAAAGCTGACACTACAGTATGCAATTTCTGCAAATGAAAAAAGTCAAGTTTGCTCAAGATAAGGCCCTGACACATTTTATTTATTTGCAATCTTTAGGGACTGCTTAGCAAGCTCTAGAAACAGGCAAGATATAGACTAATATGATGAATTCCACTTATTTAGCTCATCAAGGAGACTGCACATAAAACTTTCCCAAAACAGCACTCTTCGTGTAAACACAAGTCAAGGCACAGCCAAGGTGGTAGAGAGGAAGTCTGCTTACAGCCCAGGAAAAAGGGAGTGGAAACACTGAGAGCTCTTTTTAACTCTAAACACTGCACCACAACCAACCAACAAAACAAAGTGAGCTTCCTACTCATCAAGGACACTGTTATAATTTAATTCAGAGAACGTAGCAGAATTTCAGAGAAATTACGGCTTTTTTTTGTTGGCAAACATTCTAGTGGGGCAGTGATGCATGTTTCTCAAATGCCAATAGGTTTCACCTGAGCAACATCTCTGTGGGCTGGGACCTTCCTTGGGTGCCACAATGGGTGACATCCCTTTCCAAGCAGAAGGACTCAGTGGCTATTTCATTCTCTCCAGAGACAAGAAGAAGGGGAAAAAAAGAAGACATCTCACTGTGTGCCTTCCTCAGCAATTTCTCTAAGATGCCAAATGCCTCCAAGACAAAGATTAATATTTCAGATAAAGTCCCCTGATTATCCTCACAAAGCTTCCCAAAGGGGCTGGAAGGAAAAAGAGGCTCTGTGCTGATCTGGACCGCTGGATTCCCTTAAGGCAGATTGTTACACAGCGACGTAAGAAAACACTCCAGCTAACAGCAGGCCCTCTTACTTTCTTATTTTCTTTGTGAGGCTTGGAAAATCCCAACCCCAGCCACTCCTGCTGTATTTTGGAACCTTTGCTGTTGATCCCAGCTGAAGCCAGATACCACAGAACTGTGGAAACATTTAAGAGAAATGCACCACACTTCACCAAAACTTGAACCCCAACTCCTCACAGTTTGGGCAAGTACACAAGTCAGTTTTATTTCATCTAGAGCTTGATCCTAATTGGAACAAGCAGATATGTGAAGAAAAATATATACAGAGCCCAAGCATGCAGCTACTCAGGGAACACAGAGATCATACTTCAACCACTCAAACCTGATTTCAGGCTGGGATTGGAACACAGCAATGAAAATAAAAGTGAACACCTGGAAAGCCAGCACTCACATGGATTCCCATCCTCCAGGTTCAGATCAGCCTCTGCATTTGATGCCAAACCAAAGCAGAATCCCAGGTTTCTGGGGTTAGGTCAAGGCTAGCTTATCAGCTGTAGTCATACATGCAGTTACAGAGGAGCTGCTCTGGTGGAACTCTGTCAATAGTACTCACACCTGATGTTATTTGGATTACACCACGGGTAATAAAGAGCATCAAACCAAAGGAAAAAAGCATTTGGGTGTGGAGTATGAATCTCCTCCCAGCCTGTTAAAGGGTGCAACTGGCTCTGGATACAGCTTGTGTCGCTGCTCCCTTAAAGCCAGGGCTAAGGACTCTACTCAGTGCTGAGAACACTGTAGCACTGTATTTCTACAGCAGCACAAACTGGCAAATCCCAGGTCTTGATTCCCTGCTGAGCCACATGCTCCCACATGCTGTACAAGGAAGGCTTCCAAACAGGAGGCTGCAGATCTTGAGTGGCCACACATGGCTTTTAGCACGGGGACCATTACTTCCATAAGAGGAATACATGCCAGTTTCATGGATGGGAAGCCTGGATCCCCATCTAATATTCAACAAAACTGAGAAAGTGAACAGATTAAAGCAGCTCACCACCTTTACTTAGCCCCATAGGTAGCCAGTAGATGACAAACAGCAGGAAAGTCAATGCCCTGTAGTCACATGAAACAAGCAATGGCAACAAGTTCCATGCCCAGCTGCAGCTGGTCAGGAAGCGTGGCCACATGTTTTTTTCATTGCAGTTTCACTTCATAGCAATCAAAACTTTGCAGAACAGTTTGAACAGGTTCTAGAGTTGGCAAAACCTCGCACAGGCAGCCTAAATATCATGCCTCTGTCAAAACATGGACTGGAGCCCTATTCTCCTCAATTGCTGGCAGTTGCTGTGTTGTTATGCTTGCTATTCACAATTAAAGTTCACGAGGCTTACAGGGATATCCTTATTTTGGAGGTGAAAGCCAGTAATTAGAAAATAGGGAGTTGTGTGAAGACCTCCAAAGAGGATGGAAACAAGAACAACCTCAACCTTCTCATGAGAAGCATCCAACCCCCTTATCTCCATCAACTCAGCCACCTTCTCCAAGATGAGCACTGGGCTACAGCCACCAAGCCCCAGCTGAGAAAGCAGGGTGGGAATCAGTGCGCTCCAGGGCTTGCACAGCTGCAGCAGGAGACCTGGAAGTTGCCACCTGAGAGCTGTAGCAGCAGCCACCAGCCCTGCTGATTCAAGTGGGTTACAGTCACTTCACAGTTTGCTCAGCCCAGTCCCCAGGAGAGTTTGGTCACAGCCAAGCACCAGCACTACTGGCAGGGGAGGCTTGCACTGCACAGGGAGGGCAGGCAACAGTCTGAATCCAAGAGCTGTGCTTTAGCAGTGCCCAGGGCCTCTTGCCATCAATAAGAGCCCTGTTAAGCCTCAGGCTGTACAAGACAGACAGGTAGCTCCAAGCCCAGGACAGAGATTATTTCAGTTTAAGATGAAGCAACAGGGGAAGTAAGTAGAAAATGAAAGTGGGTAGCATGAAAGGAGCAGTCCTAGGATAACAATGAATAGGTTTAAATCTGAACTCTCACTAGTGTCAGAAATGCTGGTCTAACTACAGCCCTTGAACAGCTCTAGGGCTTCTGCAGCCACTCACTGTGCAAAAATAAACTCAAACAAAACACCCACTCCCTCTTCCAGCACTGAAGTAGCTGCTAGAGATGGACCAGAAATACAGAGGCATGAGAGTGCAAAAGCTTCTCTTTTGGATTTGGTTTTAAGATAGTACTGTGGACAAGAGAGGTGATCCTGCAGATATTTAATGGATGACAAACATGTGCCTAAACACAAATGGTGAAGACATTCTACTTAAATGTGGCAAACAGGCAGGGAAAGCTCCAGCTCTGACCAACAGGGAATGGGAGCACACAGAACAGGGCAATAAGGCAAGCAGTTTATGAAAGGACTCTCTGGAGAAAGCTGAGGCAATCAAAGTGACTACCAGCTTTTTGCAACAACATCTGGACACACATTTCCTGAATGCACCACTGACTAGTGTGGAAATCCCTGGAAGATGCAAGAACTGGAGCAGAGATAGAGCCATGACATCTAATCCGGGGTGACATCTGCCTCTGGGCTAGAGCAGTGAGATTGTTTTTCCCACTACTGGAAAGAAGATTGCTGCAGTCAGGAACAGAGCCGCTCAGGGAAAAAAATAAAATTAAAAAAAAAAATTTAAAAAAATAGTGTGAAGAGAAAGCAGAATTCAGTATTATTCAGAAAATTGAGGTGCAAACTGGTCATGATCTGTAAATCAACTAAAGAAAATGCCAGTCTGTGATCCTTGTGGGTCACACACATAGTGAAGGAAGGAGGGAACACAGTCTGGGAGACAGGCCAAGTACCTTCTGTGTATCATTCCGATACTTCAGTTGTGGTAAGAGCCATTTGGCACAGACACCCTCCTGAAGTGGAAAGATGCAGCTGCAAAAATGGAGACCACTTCCAATAATACAACCTGCAAGGTATGAAATCAAGAGGGAAGCAGGATGGGCACAGGCAGAGGCATGGAATAACCAGATCAGATCAATTTGGGCTTAAAATGATAGACACGTTAGAAAGTCAAAATGAAACGTGTCTGTTTATTGATAGATCTTTGAGACTGAGCTAAATTTAAATCAAGAACACTTGAAAATGAAACATTCTGCAGAGATGTGGTTATTTGTACAGCTTTGGTTAACACCCTTCCTGGCAGTGAAATGCGCTTTAATGTGGTAAAGGCAGTGCAAGGAGAATGTTGCTGTCTTCTTCTCACCGTGCCTTACACGTTAATCTTTGCATTTTCCTTCCAAAAATCCTTGCAGATTTTTGCCCTGTGTGTCTCTGTGCAGCCCCATCTCCACAATCAGAGACCCTAGAAGTTTACCCAAGTACCAGAAGGTCTCAATCAGTTCCCAGCACTGCATTACATTCCAGCTCTAAAACAGAGATTCCAGAAGAGTCTGCAAAGCATGGAGCTCCCTCAGCACCACCCTAACCTGAAGAAAAGGATTCCCCTTTCCATTAAATCCCAGGTCTGTCATTGCAGAGGGTCAAGGCAGACTCCTCAGAGAGTCACAGGCTTCATGCTGTCACTCATATTAATGATGCAATGCTTTATTAATTGGAGTTTTCCTGAACAGCATGTGTAGTATCAGTGACACTCATAATTAAATAGGCAGGCAGCATTTTTTTTTAAATGAGCTGAGAGTTAATTGAATTCTGGAGTCCCTGTGATCAGCTGTGAAATTTATACCTGCAATTTGTGCAGGCAGCAAGAACTAGAGCCTTTGGGGCCTTGTTATTCATCAAAAATAGGCTGATTTATTTGTGCCAAGTATCTCTGTAGGAGGCTCTTGGGCCCGATGTACAGTCACTTTCCTCCAATTAACCTCCCTGGCCTAGAGGGAAAAGAGAATTAGACATCTGTTAAAAGCACAAACCTAGTCTTGAGAAAGTAGGCACATTTCAGTGGAAGCCAGCTCTCAGCTGAGTTAACCTCTGGCCACCACGAGCTGAGGAGTTCTCAGCATGAAATATGTCAAAAACAGCTGACACAAACTACAGAGTTAAAGCAATCACAGATGAAAAGAAGTGGAAGGTACCTGGCACGAGTCAGCTGGACCACTCTGCTTCAGAGAGAGCAGACCCTCTGGATTAGGGGGAGGACCCTCGCTCTGGCTGATAAGCACTGCTGTGTAGGACAGCAATTCCTCTCCTCCTGTTTCATATCTGTGCAAAATTCACTTCCCAGAAGACTGGGTGCTTAGCAGCTGCTTTTCATGCCACCCTCCTTTCTCCTACTACTCAGCATGGGTAGTAAGTCTTTGTACAAGGACTGGAACTGGTTCACTTTTTTAGTTTCCTTAGGCTGGGGCCAAGCACAAAGCAGCTCACGGTGGTGAAAGCAGGCCTTTCTTAGTAAGAAGTCTGCACACACTTTCAGGAAGTTTTCCAGCCACAGATCACTTTGTGTCAGAATCATAAGGACCAGCCAGAAGCCGAGAAGAGATCTTGAGGACTGGAGCTGTATCTCCATTCTGTACAAATCCTTTTGGGATCCCCTCTTAGGGCCAATCATTGCCTAAGAGCACCCATGAAATGGTGCAGCAGAGCCAGGAACCAATAATACTCCTTGCTCAATGGATTTTCCAGTCCAGAGTTAACTCTGCCAGCAATATGACAACACTGTTCTTCATCACTGAAGCACGGCACTGGAGCATTAGCTAATCCCTCTCAAGTGTGTGGGAAATAGTTTGGAGTTCTGCAGTTGGCTTTTATAAAACCGTCCATCAGAAATGGCTCCAAGGCACAGACAGATCTGCCATGTGGCCATTCTGCAGAGCCCAAAACGTGACTAGCTTTGCATGGGAGAAATACAGACTAACATTTGTTTAATAATGTTTGCTTTCACAGAGAAAGTCTGGGACCAAAATGGCACCTGCTACCCTCAAAAGTACACCAGAACAAGCACAGCCAAATTATCCACCCCGCTCTTGTCCACAGCAGATTGCAGCACCAGGTTTTTATCTTCACCATACTCTTTCTAGCTATGGGACCTGTGACTTTTGGTTGGGATTTTGTTTGTCTCCTTTTTCTCAGTGATGGATTTCCTTTAAAAGGCTGTAATTTAGTTTGCAGTTTATTTTGGTTGACTTGAGTATAAAGTTTACTCTGTCCACCACCTAAGAAAGCCCATATCCATGTCTGCTGGAAATCATGAGAGCCCAACAGGCCTCACTTGAACAGTTCTTTTCCCACATCCAGTATCACCAGTTGTTTTTGGACAGTCATTCAGGGGTAAAACAAACAAAGCCCAAACACAGAAACCACAACACATACACCATATTGACAGCCTGATTAACTGTTAAAAAGCCTATCTTTCCTTATGACTAAAAGCAGCCATTTAAAATGAGCAGTCAAGGCTTGTTAGTGACTCTTGTAAATATCTTCAGTGGTGCACATCACAAGAATCTATGTAAAAACTGTTTATACAGAAAGTGGTCTCACAGGCAAACTATTTTATAGACAGTTAGAAATTCCTTTTTGTATTTCAACTGGTATTTGTTTATGAACTAGCTCAAAGTGCAATGTAACTCAACCTCCAAGCAGCTTAGGTGGTTGATTACAAGAAAAAAGGCAATGGCAGAAGCTGGTCCCAGACATCAGCCTGGGAACCTCTTTAGAAGGACATTTCAGTCCCCCAAGACACTCCTCCCACTGAAGAAATGCAGCAATTGTAGCCTGCCAGCATTAGATGGGGTCTTCAGTAGACTACGAACTGCTCCACTGATTCTGGACGTCTGCAGTTTCTCCCAGGAGCACTTCATCGTTGAACCACGCTTTAGGGTATGCTGCTTTCAGCAGGAGTCTCAGCAGGTACCTTTGCTCATTAAAGCAAACAACAGCAGCCCAAAATTTCCTGCTGATCCAGGAAATTTCCCTGCTAAACACACACCAATGCTCAGAAACACACAGCTCCACATCCGGCCGCTGCCTAGGGTGCCCGAGTTCAGCGAGCAGCAAAAGTGCCAAAGTGAATTACCAGGGAAAGACATAACACAAGTATAACTGCAGAGGAGTTACATGACAGGAGTCAAATGCTTAAAAGCATGAGATACACAGTCCACAGAGAGATAAAATAAAATAAAATAAAATAAAATAAAATAAAATAAAATAAAATAAAATAAAATAAAATAAAATAAAATAAAATAAAATAAAATCCCACAGGAAACAACCAGGCTGCTAACCAGGACGATGTAACCAAGACTTACCAAATAGCTCCAAGTACTTTCAATGTATGCAAAGCTGTATCTTCGACTTCAGACATTTCAGCAGGGTTTGAATACTGTAAGCAACATGAGCTATTTGCAGCAGAGAACTCTGTCCAGGCTCTGCCAGCCAGGGACAGGACCATGCCACCCCATGAATGACCCTCCCACCTTGAGCTAGGGACAGCAAGCATCACTGCTGGCACTTAGAGCTCTCCTGGATCTCTAGGCAACAAGCTGGAATGAGTTTGGAGCTCCCTTCCAAAAAGTCTCAGACAGTGCATGGACAACAGGCTGAACTCACAGGTAGGGAGAGTCACTCAGAGAAATCAGGGCACAGATGAAAAAAAGACAAAGTTTTCAAGTCATTCATGGCAGAGGATCACCACTGAGATTTTCTGTGTTGGTTTTGTTGTTGGGTTGGTTTTTTTTAATATGTATATACACCTACATGTAAACACGCTTACAATGAAATCAGAACATGTACCTTGAAGTTATTTATGCAATCTCTATAGGTTTAGTCATCATAGACAAAAACATTGCATCCATCTGTCATGCTGGATCAGATAACCAATCCCTCAAACCTAATAACTACTTCTGGAAAGCAGGCGAGAACATACTTGCACAATTCTGCCTCTTAAAGGCACAGCCACTTGTCTCACTGTGGGGACACAGGAGCCACCAAGGTCCAAAAGGACTACAGGTCATCAAAGGTTTGTTTCAGGTCTCTTGAAAAAAACTCAATCACCAAGAAATATAGAAGGATAAAACAGCAAGAGGCTTTCCTGGCGAGCCATACAAAAGTGAGCCATCAAGAACTGACCCTAAAAAGAGGTCATCTCCATCTTCATCCATCATCATCCCAGTTAACGCAGCACCACACTGCAAAACCTCCAGCACTTCTTAGGGCACTGGGAGTGAACAGCCCAGACCCCACATACCTCATGGTGGGGCTCTGCAGGCTTCACCCCAAAGGGGATCATGCAGCAGGCTCTGCAGACCTTCATCCCAATGGGGAAAACACAGAGTGGGCTCTGCAGACCTTCATCCCAATGGGGATCACACAGTGGGTTCTGCAGACCTTCATCCCAACAGGGATCACACAGAGGGCTCTGCAGACTTGTGTCCCAGAGAACTCACAGTGGGGCTGTGCAGGCTTCATCACAACAGAACCCGCACAGGACAGGTTCTGCACGTCTTCATCACAATGGAAGCCCCTCTCCAGGGTTCTTCATGCCTTCCCCACCATGGAACTCCCACACCACCTGGGCACAGCAGCGGGAGCTCTGAGGCCACCGCTCTGGCTTCAGCCGCCACTGCCCTGCAAAGCCGCAAACCCCGCAAATCTGTTCTTTATTGGGAACAGGTGCCTGCCAGGAGCTCCGACCCAGCTGCCCGACAGGTGCCTTGGCTTTGCCGCTCGGCCTGCCTGAGGTGCGGCCCCTGAGGGCGGCAGGAGCCCCGCAAGAGCCCCGGGCTCTGGGGCACAACCGGCATTCCCTGAGGGCGGCAGGAGCCCCACAAGAGCCCCGGGCTCTGGGGCACAACCGGCATTCCCTGAGGGCGGCAGGAGCCCCACAAGAGCCCCGGGCTCTGGGGCACAGCCGGCATTCCCTGAGGGCTGCAGGATCCCCGGGCTCTGGGGCACAGCCGGCATTCCCTGAGGGCTGCAGGATCCCCGGGCTCTGGGGCACAGCCGGCATTCCCTGAGGGCGGCAGGAGCCCCGGGCTCTGGGGCACAGCCGGCATTCCCTGAGGGCGGCAGGATCCCCGGGCTCTGGGGCACAGCCGGCATTCCCTGAGGGCAGCAGGATCCCCGGGCTCTGGGGCACAGCCGGCATTCCCTGAGGGCTGCAGGATCCCCGGGCTCCGGGGCAGGGCACAGCCGGCATTCCCTGAGGGCGGCAGGAGCCCCGGGCTCTGGGGCACAGCCGGCATTCCCTGAGGGCGGCAGGAGCCCCGGGCTCCGGGGCAGGGCACAGCCGGCATTCCCTGAGGGCGGCAGGATCCCCGGGCTCTGGGGCACAGCCGGCATTCCCTGAGGGCGGCAGGATCCCCGGGCTCTGGGGCAGGGCACAGCCGGCATTCCCTGAGGGCGGCAGGATCCCCGGGCTCTGGGGCAGGGCACAGCCGGCATTCCCTGAGGGCGGCAGGATCCCCGGGCTCCGGGGCAGGGCACAGCCGGCATTCCCTGAGGGCAGCAGGATCCCCGGGCTCTGGGGCAGGGCACAGCCGGCATTCCCTGAGGGCTGCAGGATCCCCGGGCTCTGGGGCAGGGCACAGCCGGCATTCCCTGAGGGCTGCAGGAGCCCCGGGCTCTGGGGCAGGGCACTGAGGGCTCTGGAGCCCCGCAGGATCCCCGGGCAGCCCCAGCGGGTCCCGCACAGCCACCGGCCCGGGGCGGCCAGCAGAGGGGGACAGAGCACCGCACTGGGCCGGGCCGGGCCGGGCCGCGCTGCCCGGGCCCCCCGCGGCTGGCGAGCGCTGCCGGCCCGGCCCTCGCCCGCCCTGGGCTGCCCCTCCGCCGTGCCCGGGCCGGGCAGGGGCACACGGCAGCCTCCAAAGGGCAGCAGGAGGATCCCTGCTCCCCGCGGCCCCCCGTGTTTGGGGTGCTGCTGTAGGGTCTCCCCCGAACCTACAGTTGAGCCCAGCATCGCCACCTGATCAAACACCGCAAATAACGTTGTTTATTTAAAAAATATTAGAGCAGTT
The DNA here is from genome assembly GCF_029582105.1 of Oenanthe melanoleuca. NCBI lineage: Eukaryota > Metazoa > Chordata > Aves > Passeriformes > Muscicapidae > Oenanthe > Oenanthe melanoleuca. Next base: position 5,949,522 of record NC_079349.1, read on the forward strand.
CTTTGCCATAAGTGACAAGTCATTATTTAATTCCTTTGGTACTCGCGGAAATAACATCAATCAACATGAATGCATCTGCTAGCTAAATATGAATGTAATCATCCATTAAAATGTTAACATTTATGAGAACTGTTTATTAAAATAAAGTTATAAGAATCTCATTGTGATTTGATAATCAGCTAATGTCCCCTTAAGGCAGAGTTTGAACATTTGATGTTTGGAACTAGATAACATTTTAAATGCCCCATCAGTTTATAACTCCAGTTATTCTGAAACATGATTAAGCCTTTGTGTTGCAGCCCTGGAAACAGATGTCCTTTTTTTATCCTTGTGCCCTGTGCAAAATAGGCCTCCCCCCCAGCCTAAAAAACCCCAAACTGAGATAAAGAACCGAAGAGGTGAATGTATGCAGATAAACTGAAATCAGAATGAGGCGGTTTGCCCTACCAGATCTAGTAGGGTTTGTGTGACAAGAAGAAGGGCTGAGCTAGGAGAGCCCTTCTGGCATGGTGGTACTGGCAGAGGGTGGCAGAGGAGCATCCCCAGTACAAATGGGCTGTGCCCAAGGAGACACCAGTGGGACCGAGAAGCCATCCACATGCCCAGATGTGCCTGCAGCTGTGGCCCTACAGACCCTGCTCTGTCCTTGCCCCTGGGTACATCCCAGCTGGCATCTCCACTTGGAGATGCACATTGGCATCCCCCACCCAGCCCCTTTTGCAGGAAGAGAGATGTAATACGTGTAATTAGGTAACATTTTGCTGTAAGACATCTGACAGCCATCAGCAGGTTTCATTTTGAGTCATGCTCTCTACTAAGCACGTATCAGGTCTGCTTCCCTGTGCAGAAGCCCCAGCTCCCCAGACTTGCTGTGTGCCCAGCCTGGCGTGCAGGAACTACACACTGCATTCATGTGCACTCAGATTTTTTGCTTTCCCTGTTCTGGTAACTCTTCAACTCAGATTCAAATGAAATGAAAAATTCAGTTGGCACCTGTTTGCTCCATCTAACATTTCAACAGACAACTCTGAGGGGAGCCAGGCTCCTAATTCCTGCTATGCTTTAATCTCCAGACTCAAGATAGCTCTGGCATATCTCCATAGAAAGCTCATCTGTGCCATTGTCCTTTGACAGGTACAGCATGATCCTAAAGGACTCTCTCCACCACAGTTAATAATGAATCATAATGAATAGAGCTCACAACAACTTGCTCAGGAACTAAACTGTTTCAGACAGCCCCAAAATTGGTATGATTAGTCATAAAGTCCTGTGTTGAAATATGAAACATCCAACACTGTGTGGGAATAAGATAATTTTGTGTGTTAATCTGGTTTTGTGTGTACTTTTAAATCTTGAGAACTCTTAACACATAAATAGGGACTTTACAAATTTCTGAGTTTCAGCTGTTTCAGTTGAATTTAGTAAACTGCGGTTTCCTAATTCCCAGTCAATTCAGCTATAAACCCCCAATCACTGCCAATTCATTACATATTAGTTTTACCAGAATAGACCCAAATTCCTTTGATAACCACGAGGAAACTCTGAGCACTGTCTTTGTTCTGAAGAATTTCCACTATCATTCAGCATTAGTCAAGCACTAATGGACATTAAAAAATAAAGAATTGCTGTAGACTGTAAAAAATACATAATTTCAACTTTCCCATGTGACTGACGCCTTGAGAAATTGACTGACATAGCTATAACAAAATAATTATCCTGTTATAGCTGTGCCTGTATAACTTCTCCACACGGACACTCTATTCTAAAATTTAAGTGACTTTATTACAGAATAATTACTCAAGGACTTTAGACCAGAATGAGGTTCTGCACAGGAGAGTTTTGCCAGTGCGGCTCTGGTGATTTAAATTCACCATACTAAGCAGGTAAATTTTGCTGTGCAGACTCTCAGGAGAGCCTGCCAGCAGTATTAGATAAGACATCCCAATTCTGTATTATCTGAAAATTGGACTTCTGCACTGTGCAGGGCATAGCATCCTATTTTGCATGCATTGTCAAACAGGCAGGGGTTTTGCCTCCCAAGGGAATGTCTTCTTGAAGCTCAGAAGGAAGGACAGACAGGCATCACCCAGCTGTACGGGAAAAACTAGGATTTGGTAAACCCAGAGTCACATTTTTCAAGCACACTATCACTTCCATTTGCAAACGTGAACTCTGGATGTGCAGCCTTCCCTCCCACTTGCCTATACTTTTTGGCCAGAAGAACACGCCTCTGAGGCCAAATTCCTTTTCCTTGCTGGTGTTCTGATGGGCTCTCAGGAGCACACGGGGCGCCGCTGTCCTTTCCCACAAGCCGTGCTCCCAGCACACTGTCCGGACGTGCTGCCGAGCCCCCGGCTCCTCTGCCCGCTCCTGGCTGCCAGCCCGCGCTGCCTGAGTCACCCTGGCCACGAATTATTCATTCGAGCCACCGAGCATCATCACAAGCCACATTCTTTCACACACGCCTCTGCTAGCAAATGTCGCGATGGTTTGGGTCGTGGGGGCACGGGGAGAGCCCTAAGTGTGCAACGCCCAAGTGACTCGCATCCTCCTCCTCCTCCTCTGGAGCAGGGAGCTGTGTTTTGCCTGATCTCGGCAGCAGGAACAGCTCTGGGCTCTGCACAGAGACCACCCGGGAACCTTGGGTGCTCCAGGCACAGAGTCATTTACCACGTGTTTGAAATTGAACTAGTGGAAAGATCTTGTTCAGTCCCAAAACACAGCTGAGCTAACACACAGGAATCAAAGGAAACAAGCAGCCCTATTAACAGCAGGATCAGTGAAGCCTGGTTTGCTGCGCATTTGTCTTTCAAAGTTGAGCTCCTCTGCGGATTCCCTTGTGCCTAAAGACTGAGTTTGTGCCTTTCATTTGATGGACAAGTGCACTGGGTTTGCATGACAAGGTTTTGGTGGCAGGGGGGCTACAGAGGTGGCTTCTGTGAGGAGCTGCTAGAAGCTTCTCCTGTGTCTAACAGAGTGAGACCCACCACTGGCCAAGGCCAGCCCATCAGCAACAGTGGTAAAGCATCTGAGAAAAAGGATTTAAAAAGGGGTAGTGGGGAGGGATGTGGGGTGGGAGTGCCTGTGCAACTGCAGCCGGAGAAAGAAGAAAAACAGCCTGTAGGCATCAAGGTCAGTGAAGGGGAGGAGGTGCTTCAGGCACCAGAGCAGAAATTCCCCTGCATCCCATAATGAATGATGACCCTGGTGAGGCAGGCTATTCATATGCAGCCCGTAAAGGTCTATGGTGGAGCAGATACTCCCCTGTAGCCTGGGCAAGACCCCACACTGGAGCAGGGGGATGCCCAAAGGACGCTATGACCTTGTGGGAATTCTGCACTGGAGCAGGTTTGCTGGCAGGTCTTGTGCTCTCCCTGGCATCCCTGAGAGGGTCAGCTTTCCACTGAGCTGTAGACCACTCCCAGGACAGCTGGGGAGGGCACTGGGCTGCAGAGATGGGAAAAAATATTTTTCTGTACATGTCTTCTTAATCCAAAACCAGGGGGAGTAGCCATACATGGGACATCCTGTTTCGGAAGAGATTTCTTAAAAATAATCATTTTTTCCCCCAGAAATTTTGACACTTCCCATTCTGGACTCTACTCACCATTACTGTGTTTAATTGTCATGGAAAAAGAATTCTGCAGCATGAGAAAGCAAGGAAATTCTGAACAGCTCTTGCCTTGCAGCTAAGGGTGATCCAGGCTCCATTGCAGTCAGAGCCAGGAGTCCCATTGACGTCAGTGAGGCAGGGATTTCACTTCTGAAAGCCTGGTTTTTGTTTTGTGTTTGTGTTAAAGAGCCTGAGAACCCATGCTTGATAAGGTCAAGCAAGCCCAGCAGGGTCGATACAATGCTCTTCTCCCCTCTCAGATCCCAGGCACAGCCCAGACCACTCTGTGTGTGTCTGCCTCTGAATTATTTAACTGTCCAGCTGGTTAAAAATAGCACAGCAGCAACTCCCTTTCCAGCCTGTTACTGTTAAATGGGCCAGCAGAGCCCAGCCAAGGCCGAGGTCGTGGCCTGGGCTGCACATGTGGCCAGGGCAAGCTGGATGCCAGAGGGAGGGAGAGGCATGTCGCTGCAAAGCCTGGTTCCAGCACGATGATATCAGCCTGTGAAAGAAAAGCAAGGCAAACTCAGAACACTGTGAAGCTGCCAAAGAAAACAGTGTCTTCACAATGAACAAAAGTCTGATTAATTATTAATTGCCTGGCAGCTAATTAGCATTCCCTTGGGCAGCTGTCTACAGAGTGCCTTATATTTCCAACACACCGTGGGCCAACATCATCGATGCAAATGGCTTTGGAGCAGAGTTAGAACTGATTTGTTGCCTGAAACAAGTTGTTCCCCTCCTGTCTCCCCATCTCCTCCTGTCACCTCTCTTTTCTCCACCCAGGGGCTTGGGCTCATTACAGTGTGAGCTAAGCAGAAAACATCTCTTTCTGATGAATCTCCTTCCTGTGGTTCTTTTCCAAGGCAGCCAGACACCTGCCAGCAGCCACCCCTGTGCACAAGCCCAGCCTGTGTAACAGGAGGGTGGCTGCAGTGCTCCAGCCCTGCAAAAAGCCTTCTTTGGCTCTTGTGTGGCCAGAGGGGAGGGGAGCAGCTCTGGGTGGTGAGGCACTGATCAGCTGCAGAGGCAGTGACCCAGACTGGGCTTTAGAACTCAAGGCAGCATTTGGGGAATTCATCAGCTCATCATAGAATCATTTAGGTTAGAAAACACTTGCAATATCATCGGGTCCAACCCACTGTCAAGGCCACTACTAAGCCATATCCTTAAGCAGCACCACATCTACACATCTTCTAAATCCCTCCAGGGATGGTGACTCCACCACCTCCCTGGGCAGCCTGATCCAATTCTTGACCACCCATTCAGTGAAGAAATGCTTCCTAATATTCTAGCTAAACCTCCCTGCTTGCATTCAGCTCCTGTTAATGTTAATGGGACTTAGGCAAATGCATCAAGGGCAAGCAGACCCCTTACAAGAGCATAAACATAAATTACAGCTATGTACAGGCAGAGCAAGCCTTCAGCTTGCTGTTTTACAATGCCAACAAAGATGCACTTTCCATTTTAAGAACTTAGCAGCTGTATTTTTTTTTTTTTCTTTTTTCTTTTTCTTTTTGAGGAACAAGTCAATGGAGTTGGTGAAATACTGCAGCAAAATCTGAAAGTTTCTCAGTTTACCACCACATCACTGTCCACAAATCTGTGCAGACTAGGAAGCAGGTTTAGGATTACTAGTGTCTGCAAAATGCACCTTTCTGAGGTTTAAGCAGGTGTCATGCTGTCCTTGAAGTAGGTAATTAATTTCAAAGAAACATTGACATTTTCCCTGAGAAATTCACCCAGCCTCTGTATTTTACCCCTGACACCTGAGTGTACTTGTAACCCATATTCATTAGATGAAAGTGGTGAAATTGAGAGCTTAACAGGAAAGCAGGCAAACTTTAAAAAGAAAGATGGTGAAGGAAACAAGGATCAACTACAGAGCTGGCTCAGGTGTCAGCTCTGGCCATCAGGAGCCAGGAGTACCAGAGAAGGTGAGCTGACCTGGAATCCAGCAGAGGTAATGGATATCACCCAACAACTTCACCAGAGCTCACACTGGTGCTCCAGCTCCAGAGATTAGAGGAATGATCACTTTCCTTGCAGACAAGGCCAGGTGATAAAAGCTGCCATGGTGATTAGAGAAGCCCTCATTAACAGGAGCACAGGATCGTTTAGCCAGAGAGCAGTTTCCTGCTCTGTTTACATATTTTTTAGAACAAGGAGTCCTGCATCTAAGACTACGTGTCCTGGCTCTTACTGCAATATAAACATCATAAAATGACTGTTTTCCTACCCCAAAGCCAGAGGATAAATGCTGATGCAGCAAGATGATTGAGATAAAAACAGTTGTTTTCAGAGTTAAGGGACGCAATCTGTGGGAAGTTCTTTGTTTCCAGGCAAAGAACTTGAGCTACCAAGTAAAAAAAAAAAAAAAAAAAAAAAAAGCCCAAATTACCACAGTAAAGTTTCAAGTTCTTATTCTCATTCCACAGGTTTACCCTGCCTGCTGCCTTGCTCTGACTCTGCACTGTGCCAGCAAGGCAGCACATTAGTCAAATATGAGACCATTAAGTTATATCTCCATAGATATGGGATATAACCCCTTGAAATATATCCACACTGCAGAGGAGCAGAGCATGGTTTTGTTGTACTCCTGTTAACAGTTCTGCAAAGAACCTGCAGCTACCATGCACAGCCAGATATTTTATTAGACTACATTTCTCCTCACGTACATGACTCATATAAAGTACATAAACTCATGAAGTCCAACTAAGACTGGCATAAATCAGGGGCAACACCAGTGGAGCCAATGGAGTTGCACTGGGGTGAAAGTGGCATAAATCAGAGGCTGATCAGGTACACATTTTCTTTAAGGTAGACAGACCATTAAGTGGCTTACATAGACTTCTTATCACATTACAGTTCTGTAAGGTAAATAACAGTCACCAAGCACTGTGTATAATGAATTGCAGCCTGCAACATACAGCAAATGGCCATTTTTCTCTGGGAATCTCTCAGCTCAGAGCTCTGAGACCAAAAATAATGGGCAATATTCTCCAGCATTCATGTGTGACATTCCCATTACTATTAATAGGAGGTATGTGCCCAAAGTCAGGATGTATTCATCAGCAATCTGAATTGGGTATTACTGAGGCTCCCAATGAACATTCCAGTTTCATCCCCAGCCATGACCCTCCTAGGGATCAGCCACAGCTCTTTACTCGCCTTTGCACAGGAAAATATTTATTTGGTGTCAGGTAGAGCTGGAGTCAGAGGAAGCAGGGCAGTCTGGTATCACTCACCTCTGAGCATCAGCCCCCAGAGGAGCCTCACACAGGCAGCCCAGCCCAGGGCAGGACTCACTGGTGCTTGCACTGGGCATCTATCACAGGAAACAGCATCAGGACTCACAGGCTGGGTGCCAGCTGAAGCCTGAAGAATGTAAGAGAAGTGGAGTGACCACAAAGTTACAGGGTAGATCAAGAATTTTACACCTTAAATGCCCAGCCTGTTTTCCTCCCAATAAAGCCTGCTTTCTGCCTATATACACATTTTTTTGTATTTTGAAAGGGCAGTAAAGAGATCAGAGTTTGTTCAGATTGAAGTTCAAAAGTAATTTGTCTAGATCAGGGTGGAGAGATGCTTCTTTAAAGCTTAGTATACACATTAATTGCTTAATTTTTAAATTAGACTTCAAGGTGACTGGAATACAGAGCTAAAGCAAGTTCAACAAGCAACCAAAGTGTATCTGACAGAGGCAGAACACACATGTGTACACAGCTCTGTTAACAGGAACAAATTGCTTCCTGCCCTGAATTGCACCTAAGAAGAGCCATAAGCTGGTTCAAAACTAAATATACACCACAGCATATGTACTTGCTAAGAAGGTCATTAGAACACAGAGCTAGGGGAGACAGCTGTGCCAGGAGAAAATAAATATAAAAATAAGATGTAGCAGAATCTGTGCAAGAGAAAATAACAGAAAAGACACAGAAGGCCAGGGAGCACAGCTGCTTGAAATAATTCTTTAAAGAAGAAATGGTGCAGCTGCATGTCTTATCCTAACCTCCTATCTCTGAAGGTATGAACCTTGGCAATGCTATTCCTGCCCCACTCAAGTGTAAGTGTCTGGCACTACAGAAAGCCTTATGGAGAGCCAAAGATGAGACTGCCCATCCAGCCTAAAGAATTAGGCTATAATTCTGGAGGTCTTGGTGTTGCAGTTTAAGTCTCCCTAGCAAAGACTTTCTTCACTGCACTAATACAGACTTCTCTCAGCTCTAAATGTGAGGGCTCAATCCCAGAGTTACTGGCTTGTCAACAGAGTCTCCCAGAATACTGTCTATACCTTGGACAAGCTGCAATTAATTCAACAGAACAATGTAAACAGGGCTCTAACCTAAACATGAGTGGCAGTGATACAATAGAGGGGTCAGGGGGAAGCTAATCCAGAAATTCAGAGTGCACCCCCTTAAGCAAGGAATTTGAGTGCAACTAAAAATAGAAGGTGAGACTATCTGACAGCTAAATTGCCAGTGGTAGCTTAGCATGGATTCAGTTACATTGCTCAGCGACCCTCAGTGAATTAAATAGATTGAAATGCTAATGATAGAGTGAATTCCCAGTACAGAGGTAGAATAAAGTAGTCAGATTAGGTTTCAGACAAGGTGAGTTCAATGGCAGCAAAGAGATCAGAGTTTGTTTAGATCAAAGTACAAAAGTAATTTGTCTAGATCAGGGTAGAGAGATGCTGCTTTAAAGCTTAGGGGCTCCCCAATGTTAAGTAACATGTCAAAAACAGTGCAGACCTGAGAAGCTCTTTCAGTGACTGCTATTTTATGTGATTTCTGTCAACATTGGAACATTTCTCACTGGTCTCAATACACTCCTAATGGCATCGTCATTTATCTCCTAATTAATTAAATGCTACTCTGATGACAGATGTGCGACAGTTCACCTGGGCTGTCACTCAGACTGTACTTGGTTCTTCTCACTGGGCATTCCAACCAGTGTAGTGCTGCAGTGAAACCATAACTGTGGCATGTATTCTCTTTGGGGTTTACAGGTGTTCACCATGACATCACAGCTTCACAAGTACACAGAGGCTCATCCCCACTGCTCCTCCTAAAGCTCAGGAAGCAGAAAGGAGTCACAGGCTTGATCAAGTGTCTTACCTGCCACTGCACAGACCAAGCCCAGGCCAGCAGCTTTACAAAGTTTAAACCCCAGGCTAAGGATAATGGAAAGTGATACTCACAAAGCACACACAAAAATTAAGAACTGAACTTGAAACTCCACTTGGGGTTCATGTGCTCAAAACAACTCTGGAGGCTCTCCAGAGCAGGTGTATTAATACATAAATTCCAGGATCAATTTAGCCTTAAACAACTGATCCCATCCCTTCTCTTCCAAGGTCACAAGGCAAGTCAATGCTATTAGATTAAAACCAAACTTGATATAAGATGCACTGTCCTCACAGTGAGGGCAATTAAAGACCTTACTTGACAAGTTAGAGGGCTCACCATCACTCAGAGCTTTAAAAATGGGATTAGGCATCTTTCTAAAGGATGTGTTTCAATTCACTACCCTTGTAATTCAGGATAGTTATTCTCGTAAGAAAGTGACATTGCAGCTTGTCATTCAACTATCAATCAGCAGTGTCATAATACTTCAGTGTCAGTTGTCTGTTTCCATTACAATAAATAAATAAGAATTACGTATTCTAGTCAAGAAAAAGCAATGTAAGCCTGTGTAAGGTCAGGGGAGGTGGAACATGTCATGCCCATGGGAGTTGCTTTTGCTGTAGTGCTTATATGAAGCTGAGAGCAGGAAATTCAAGCTCTCTGGCACTCATGTTTTCAGTGTGAGCACCAGACCTCACCATCTGCTCATTGGGTTAATTACTATATAGGAAAAACTACAAGAAAAAACATCTTCCAGAGCAATAATTTGATTTAGGTTGCCCTGCTTGGGGTCTGACACAAACAGGACCAGCTTTGAGATGGCAGTTGACTCGGCAGGAGTCAGTGCCTCAGGCAGGCTGCATTTTGAGCAGTCACTTCTCAGACACCACATATGGGATGGGACTCACTTCTGCCTTCCTCTTCACTGAGGCCACTTGTTGGTTTAATCTCAGTATTACTACAGGAAAAGACTCCATGGTCAGTATTTGGGAACTGTGTGACACAGCTTTGGTGACTCCCATGAGGCACCACCCTCAGCACCAGCACTTAGCAAGATCTAATGAAAATCTGGGGAACAAGAGTCCCTCGAGTGCAGAGAAGCTGACAGCAGAGTCTCACCCCTTGTGGTTCCAGGCCAAAATGAGATGCAGCAAGTGGAATTAATTTTTGAGAAGCAGAGCCCTGATGTGCTTTCTCCGTTCATAGTAGCAGTCCATTTTATGCCAAGTGACTCATTACCATGAGTGCAGGGAACGTGATTCAACCAGAAAAGCACATATAATTTGCATAGATTACTTTCCCACTTGGTTTCCATGCTGTGAAGTCACAGGGACTGCCTTCAAGAAGAAAAAAAAAATTAAAAAAAAAAAGTCCCATGAGTAATTCTTTGCTTAAGTATTAAGATATAATAGATTGAAGAGACATTTGGATATGGCAATCTAGAGGAAATCAAAACAACCCAAGCATTGTGTTCCAGTAATTTCTAGTGTTGCGAAAGTGAACAGAAACTATTGTTCAGAGAATGCTTCGAATCCCTTGCAAATAAAGAAAAAAACGTTTCTGTGAGCTCATGGAAGAAAGAAAGAGGGGGCAGACTCAGCCATGAGTTGGTTGGATTTCAAGATTTGCTTTTCTTCCCTGGCTGAGTGCATCCTGTGTTTTTGTCAGTGGTGACACCAGCCTTATCAGCCTCTGTGGAAAGACCCCTGCAGAGCTGGCCGCCCCCCTGAACAGAGGGTGGTCTGCTTCAGCCTTGCACCTTGCTCTGGACACTGCAGCATTTCACTAGATGAAACTCAGAGAGCTTTCAGCATTCATGTGTCCAAACATTAACCTAAAACTAGGATGTGATTTCACTTGTAACTGCACTGAAATGCAGTGGCTGCAGTGGGTAGTTTGCAATTGCTTTTGCTGAAGCACTTGCTGGCAGAATCATGATAAGAATAAGCAACTGGTTCCAGTAAAGTCACAAGGGCAAACCCAAACTGCTTACTTTGTGCATAAATGGTTTAATGTGACAGGGCACGGGGAAAGCAGAAGATCTGTCAGAAAAAATAAACAGGAAAGAAAATATTACTTCAGAGTAACTCATCCCAAGTAAATTGAGCTTTCCGAAGAAGCAGCTTGTAAACTATTGGGTTTCAAGAGTTGCATCCTGGCTCCAGGCAGTGTATGATGCTTCACTTAACAAACAAACCAAGCTCAAGAGAAACAACTTCGCTAGATTAAGACAGCAAGGAGGTTTTGGGAAGAACTGAAGTGACACACTTCACTGAAGTCACCAGATACAGGGCTCATTTCACTGCAAGAGAGCAGACAGGCTTCAGATGAGGCAGATAAACAAACAGACCTGAAACCCACAAAACCTTCCCCCACAGTTTGAACCAACTGCAAAGTTCAATAAGACCATACTTTAGGAAATGTGCAGAAGAAATTTTGCACCTCTTTACAGCAGCACAACGAAGACATGCAAATCTACATGCAGCTCCAAGCTGGGGCATTACTCAGCTTTCTATCCCCAGGCCTGCATCTCCTGCTCCCTCTGCCTTGCATTTCTTTTACTTCCAGCTCAGTGGCTCAGAGGTGGTTACATACCTGAAATTGTGCTGCTGAAAGAGGAGGTTCACCTCTGCTGTCCTGAAGGATGGGAAATGTCACTGCAGAGATGGGTGAAATTACACCCTCTACAAGGCACTCCCTTAACATTGCAAGAAATTTATTTTGAACCTCATATGAGAAATCAACTGGAAAATAAAGAGAAGACAAGTAATAGAAAGTCACTACAAAAGCCAATAGGATTCAGAATAACAGAACAAAAAATGAATCCCTGTGAAGACTTTGATCATCAACTTCACATTTTGACCTGGTCCATCTCAGCAGGTCCCAGCATCTTTGGCAAGTGGGCCGTGTGTACAAGTGGCAGCACCTGGAGAGCTCAGCTCCAGCTGAGACCTCCTTGGGCAGAGCTCCCTGAGAAAAATGCAATCAAAGTGTGCTGGGTGAGATATCAAAATGGGGAACTGAAGCACAGGAAGGTTAATAATAAGGATACTTTGCATTTCTTTATTACTTTAAATGGCCCACACCCTTTACAGACGTTGACCCTCCCAATACCCTGGGGAGAGGTGACTGGCTATTATTATCCTGTTTTTTCACCTGTGGGGACAAAGAGGGTGAAATGTGTCATTCCTCAGGCCAAATACTTGACAACTGATGAACATTCTTCTCTGTTTCAAGTCCAGCTCAAGTGCTTCATGAAATATTGTAGTATTCTCTTTCTGATCAACCTTGTCTTATTGCTCCTCATAACTGCAGACATTTGGAGCATCCTTAGCTCCTTTGCTGGAACAGTTGTTCACCAACCTCACTCATCGAGGAGAGACACCTCCTTTCCCTCAGACATCCCTCTCCCCCAGCCCCACCTGCCAGCAGCATTCCAAGTGTGTGTCCTTGCTGGGTTCACTCCTCCTAAACATCTTACCACAACACCGATTTTATTGCTCCAGTGCTTCCCGTAACAATCTCCTCCTTTTCCCTGCTTTTCCAGCTGAAGGAGGACCACACAGGGCTGGGAATGGGGCTGAGCAATGATTTCTAGCAGGATAAATAGAGAGAAGGGAAATAGCTACCAGGCAATGTTGACATAAGTCTGAGTGGAAATTAAACAGTTTCTCACCAGCAGAGTAAGCTTCTGGAACAGGCCTGGGAGAGCACTAGTGGGGAGTAAATATCAAGGACAAAAAAAAAAAAAGCCTCAGCCAACCAATGTAGTTTTAAAATGGAGCTTGTTCAGTGTGTAGGGATGGGCCTCTTAGGATGATCTGCTGATGGAGGAGACCTCCCCAACCTGGAACTCCCTGTGACTTCCTTGAAAGCACTGAGCTGTGCAGCTCACAGCCAGCAAGGGTCCTTTCTCTAAAACCCTGGATGCCAAACAAAGTGGTCATCAAGAAAATTGCATTGCTCTGTTCCTGGAACTTCAGGAATCTGTGTCCTGAAGGAGTGCCCCCATCCCTCCTGTGCAGGGGCTGCTCGAGTCCCACCTCAGCGAGATCCTGGGATGCTTTGCCATAGGGCTGGCAGTCCCTGACTCCAGCAGCACTCAGTCTGCCTCCCTGTGTCACACCCAGCTGCTCTGATTCATTTCACTCTGCTCCAAAATAAATGTGCAGCCAAGGCTTCCTGTGGCCAGCATGTCCTGTGGACATGGATCACAGGCCCCTTTGGTCAAGCTTGTGGAGAAGGCTGTAACAACAGCAAGGGGAGCTGTGTGATTTAGGAAATGTTGGGAACTTACATTCAAGAAAGCAGCCCCTCCACTTCCCTCCTTGCTTTCCCAGGGTCCCTGCTCTCATCCCCCCCAAAATCAGCCATGCAGTGGGCACACTTCCAGCCAGAGGGATGAAAGGGAGGGGTCAGAGGGCAGGTCCTCCTGCCTGACCCAGGGGGTGTCAGAGGCAGCCAAAACCCATCCATCAAATGTAAGTGCTTGGTTATCACAGAGGGAGTGCTCGAGGCTTTGTCTCCATGGGAAGATTGTACTGGTATCGTTCAGGGTATGAACACAAATTGCTGTGATCCCTTGGGGCCCTTCTCCACTAGAAAAATGTGAGTCCTTAATGCTCATTAATTAACTCGAAGGAGGCTTTGCGGGAAATGTGCAGTTTTCACATGAATCAGGAGGTTCTATTAAAGACCAGCTCTGCATATTTTATTGCTGTATGATTCAGCAAAACTCAAGCATGCACTTAAGTTTAAACATCTGCTTAGAGCTCAGTGAAGTCAAGGGAAGGCTGCTAAAACACTTCAGTGAATTGGAGCTTATTTAGACTGGGTGTGATTAGACTGGGTGTGATTTAGGAATCAGCAGTCAAAAATTTCCAATAGTTTATCTTGTACTGTAGTACCTGAACATGTCCTCCTCTCCATTTGTCTGGAAAACTGCTAGCACTATGAGAATAGATAAGACTCCAGAGGACAGAAGATTCAAGGCTGGCAGTCATGGTACAGAGGTGTGTGTTTCTCTCTGCAGGACTAAATCACCCCAGTGCAATAAATACTCTGGGTTTTCTGCTTTCCTGAAGGCTGTTGCACTACAGCCTGAACTGCTTTGTGCCAAGAGGCTACAAGGCACTGCCCAGATAAGCTGAAGAGCTTGTAAAACTGCTGTGTGTGTTTGGAAGGCACTCAGAGCCCTGGGATGACGAGGTATTGCTGTAAAGTTGAGAAGATCAGCTCCTGATCAGCTGTGCTTTTCCACCTGAATAGCAGCAGGCATAAAGCATGTGCTGCCACAAGAAGGCAATTCCTGGAGCTCTCTTCTCCTTCCATAAGACAAAGATATAAGAGGGTCCCAGCACCAGTAAAAACACCATCCTTCAAGCTGGGGCTGGCTCACAGCTGGGGCAGCAGATGCAAGACCCAGGCTGTTCCTCACTCAGCTTTTCAAAGGGCTCCATTCCTCCACTCCTGCAGTGTCAGCCACCAAAGCCTAATGACTGTTCTTTAACCTTAAAATATGACAGCCCTGTGCTGCACTTCTGTGATCCTGTAATCATATCTTCTACAGACACCCTTCTCGTGCAGCTTAAATATTTTACAAATACATGTCTAAGTACAAATCTACCACATTAACTCTTGTATAGAGGGTACTTATTTTCAGCTGTGTGGCTGGGATTCCTATCAGTGTAATTTACCATGCAGCATGACAGAGCTGAGCTAGAAGGCACAGCTTTTACTAGCTAAAATACAATAAAATATGCTACACCGTGTTTCACAGATGAATCACTTCTAAACCATGCCTTTAAGTATTGTCTGTCACTGCAGTTCCTTATTGTAATACTTTGTGAGAGCTAAGAGAAGGAGAGAGAAATTGCCCTTTAAATTTCTACAAAGCCTATCATCCAAAAGAAATTAGGGACATTTGTTCTTGGAGTCAGGTGGGTTATGTAAGAGAAAGCTATACACAACAGGTTTTATATGAGTGGAGGTGAGGCAAATGTGTTTTCACTTATTTATATTATGTTTTATTCTAAGAGCATTCAAGGACCGGCTCACAAATGAAATAACACCCAAACTCTGTAAAGAGCAGCTGCAGTCCAAAGGGTGCAGACAACTGTTTCCTCTCAGCCCAAGCTGCCAGGCCACCAGCATAGAGACCCCAGGAGAGCAGAACTTCCTGATACCTGCCCTGAATTAGCTCCCAAGGGGAGAGCCAGCAGCGTGTGGACAAAGCAGAGGAGCAGGTCAGACAGATCAT
Organism: Oenanthe melanoleuca; assembly: GCF_029582105.1. Classification (NCBI taxonomy): domain Eukaryota; kingdom Metazoa; phylum Chordata; class Aves; order Passeriformes; family Muscicapidae; genus Oenanthe; species Oenanthe melanoleuca. The sequence goes on from NC_079349.1 coordinate 5,964,523, forward strand.
CAGCAGACAGTAAGGTGTACCCAAATGCTGTCAGTGCCAAATGGTCTTTGCAGCCCTTGCTCCAGAGGACAGCACTGGAGTTCTGGCACGAGCCCCCAGCAGTCCCAGAAAACCTGAGGAGCAGACAGCTGTTTGGGAAATGGCCATGCAAGACCCATGCCAAAGATCTCTGAATGCTTCCCAATGTCTAAAATCAAACTGAAGTATGAAAGACCCAAAGTTACAGGGAGAGAGAGAGCAGTAATGATCTCCAGTGGGATGTCTAGAGTCTGGCCAAAGTCTTTATATAATTTATGTGATTGGAAGGCACACACTTCATTCCTGCTACTAAATACATCTCCACTCACCAGATACCCAGATTTTCCCTGCATTCCCTGGCTCTCATGCAAGGGCCCTGGAGCCAAGCATCAGGTTATCCCCTGGGCTGCTGGAGCCCTTCACAGGCCCAGAAGTTTCTCTGTAGATTGCAGCAGGTTGTTTCTAAGCCAGTCTCTGAGTTCTTTAAAGCTACCTCTGAAATAATACAGTACAGACAAAGCTGGAGCAGGAGGGCTGTCACAGCTGGTGGCCACAGCTGCAAGTTTGGGCCAGAACACATTGTTCTTCCTGCTGCAAATGCTTTCTGTTAATAAGGCACTTACTACAGAGATGTTTTCTTCTTTGGGGATCTACAGCACAAACCAAAACCAAGGTCAAAGAAAAAGTCCATTTTTTCATTTACCATTTTGGAAGGATAAACAAGAAATGCTCCCGTCCCATCTGACATAAATTAATAATGCTCCTGTTATTCACTGCCTGTCAAAAGTTTCATCAAGACACAAACTCAGGTTTTGAAAGATATCCAAAGGCAATTAAAATGCTGTGTGATAGAAGAAGAGTTGACCTTGAGGGCAGAGCTGCTCAGCAGCAGTGCAGGAGCTGTGCATGGCTGGTGCAGGGGGTGCACACACAAACAGCCTGGTCCCTGCAGAGTGTTAGAGCTCCCTGTCCCATGTGCACTGAGGATACAGTGGGTCACTCCAGAGGGTTTCTCTCTCTCCTATATCTGCAGAGAAGCCTCATCTCCTGCAGCTCTGAAATCAAGTGCAGCAATCATTTCATGCTGAAGCACAGCACTCAGCTTCAGAGATGAAGACCCTCTGCATTGTGTGCCACTGCCTCTTGGCCACACAGATCTGAAAATGACATAATCAGAGGAAAGAATCTGAGTATCAGCTCAGTGACAGTCCTCTGCCAGCTTCAAAGCAAAGTGCAGTTGGGGTTGCTGGAGATCCCTGTCATACCCAGTGCTGGTCCCAGGCTTGCATGTAGCTCTGGGTGGTTTGCTGCAGCTTCCCAGTTCACTCCACCCACAGGGTTTGGTTTTCTGTCTCAGGCTGCACAGCTAAGTGTGTCTCAGTACCAAAAACCAGCATTAAGTTAGTTGGACTAGTGCCTTCCTGTACATTTTGTAAACAGTTTGAGACCGTGGGGTTTCACTATGTCTCATGGCTTCTGCAGAAGGGGGATGAGTCAGAAGTGGCCAGTGAAGAAAGCTGTTGTGTCTGGGACCCTGCTCCACCAGTTTCAGAAGCTGGAAGGTGCACATTATGCTTTGCATGCGTCTTTAGTTCACTTTCTTCAGCTGCCCTAGTGGTCTGGGAAGGGGAGCCATGGGGAAGGGAGAATTTTTCCTTTTCTTTTTTGACAAAACCAGAAAAACCCCAAAACCCTCAGAAGTATCAAGTCTCAGTTTTATGCAAGAATCTTCACAAAGATCCCCCAAGCATTTGCATCTAGAATAACTCTGTCTCCTGGAGGCACTAACACCTGCTGACATCAATTTCCATTGAGCATCACCTCACCCTGTGGTCCCTGCAGTCACACTGAGCTCAGAGCAGTGCAGGACAGAGCTGACAGATTTTCCAGCCCCTCACTGCCTCCATCCCAGCCATGAAACACACAGGAAGGCTGTGTGAATTTGAAGGCATGCAAATCTCTGCCTATAAACCTGGCTCTGCTCAGCTGCTCTTTCAGCCCCAGAGATTTATGTCTCCCCTCCTTTTCAAGTAAACTCTTTTTCAAGAGCATGACTGTAAAGGTAAGTTCAGGCATAGACCTGTGTAAATTATATGGTTTGAGCTCCCCAGGGATCAGCATGGTTTCTGCAGTCTCTCCACTGCTCAAGCTCCCCCGTATGCTCCATAATCATTTCCAGGTTCCTTCATGCTCCCTGACTCAGGGCTATAACTCAGACTGTCACCCTCTGTGCCTGAGAGGCCCCAGGGGCAGCTCTCAGCTCGCCTGGGGACCAGCCCCAGGCAGTGCCAGAGAGGGAGGAGCTGCCAGTGGCCTGGAGCAGTGGGTCCCTCCCAGCTGGTTCTGGGAAATACGCCCTGCTTCACTGGGGAACAGTGGGCTGTCAGCTGAGGAGACCTGGCTGGTTTTAAAGATCATCTATTTTATGTCTACGTTGTCAAACTGAGTAAAAGTTGCCCTTGTAGCAAACGACTCCTGTAAAGATCGGAAATGGATGTTGCTTATTGCCTATTGATTTCCTGGATGAGGAATGTGCACATGGCACAGAGCAGAGCGTTTGCACTACAAACACTTGTACAATTATGGGAGAAGCACACATTAATGAGGGGCTGACTATATTTTCCTTAAGTGGAAAGTGTATTTAAAAGGAGAAGGCTCCTAGAGCTTTTGAAGTCAGAAGTTGTTAAACAGTCAGCAGCTGGAAATTTAGAATTCCTTCACATCAAGGCCCTGTGATCAATAGGGATTAAGTCAAACAGGACCTTTCAAAACTTTCAAAGCTTCTAGCCTTATTAGCAAATAGGTATCTGAAACACAAAGGCACCGCTGGAGGCATCTGAGAGACCTTGGTGCCAGGAGAGAGGCTGAGGCAGACACACAACCTTGGTACCTGGCTCACTCACCTACAGCCACAGCAGTCAAACCTGGATCCCATCTCCCTTCTTCTGGTGCTGCCTGACCATCTCCTGATCACATGCCAGTCTGAAGAGGTTTCCTGCCAAGTTTCCAGACCCCTTACTCCTAAGTGTGCCAGGATGGTGCCCCTTTCCCAGCAGGATCTCTCTGCTGCAGCTCAGATGGCCAGCAAGGATCAGCCAGCTCTGGGAACAAAGCCCCACCTGTGGCAGGGAAGGTGGAAACAGCTGCTTTGCATTTGCACCGTTTGCAAAGTTTAATGGCCTTGGTTTGATTCTATGAAAACCTGATCCAATTGCTTGTTTGGGTTTTTTCTTTCAATCTAAAGCTTCTCAATCTTCTTTGGGGACCAAAGCTTTGTCTGAGTCACGGTGCCATCACAGGAGATTCTGTAGGCGCTTCCAGGGCCTTTCTTGGAACTTGTTTCTGCTGCTAAAGCCCCAAGGCCTTTGAGTTATAGATGAAGTAAGATTCCCTCTGCTACATGTTCACATCACAAAGCAAGGAGACTGATTTGTAAAAAGATCTGCAGTTCATATCTCTGCCCCTCTGGACCCACCTGAGTCCTGTCTGACGACTGCTGTTGTGAGATGCCTGGTTAGGGGATTACAACAGTCTTCACTTTCTCCTGACACCTGAGAAGCACTGAAAAGAGGAGAACAATTGATCTGAATATCTTTATCTTTTTCTATTTTTTTTTTTTTTAATCAAGGAAAGAGAGAATAACTTAAGATTCTTTCCCTTTCCTGACAGTTTTCCATTCAGTATGGGCTGAAAAAGCCTTAGGTCCTGGGCTCATAGAGGAGGTGTCCAGGCAGCAATTCTATAAAAGAGGAGCAAAGATTAAGAGCTGTGCTCTGATCAGATCCAGAAATCAATTCTTTCTTCTTAAAGGATTTTTTTTATACACCAATTTTGCAGTTTTACCAGAGTTATAAATATGCTGTCTTTTGAAGAAAAAAACTAGATTCCTGCAAAATTAAGAAATCCGGTCCCTTTCTTTTCTTTGTATCTAGCAGGTGCAAGCTACCAAAGGAGATTTCCTTTTCAGCAGACACTGTATCTGAACACTGTGGTTTCATTTACAATATTTCCTGCATGAATGAGCTTAGCCCTGCTGCTGCCATGTCTTTGGATTTACGATGTGGTCAAGAGTTTGTTATTTTCTTCTCTGCCTTCCCATCACCTTTGTCTCGCTCGGGTGACAAGGGAGGCTGAGGTGAGCCAGTGGCCACTGGGGACTGCTGTGCATCTTCCCCAGGGGCAGTGGGAGCTGCAGGGACCCCAGAGGTGTCTCAGCCAGAGAAGCACTGCAAGGACAGGTGTGAGATGAGACAGCTCAGAGCCCGAGCCTGATCCTCGGCACATCGCGCTGACCAGCAGAGGAAAATGTTCTCTGTTGCTGTGAGAGGAACTGACTAGGCTGGAGATTTAATCACTTTGGATTCATCCTGGCACGGTGCCACTGCAGTGCAGAAATGGAGTGTTGGACGTTGGGTGCTCTGCCCTGACCCCTGTGTGCAATGCCGTGCTGGGCATCTCCAGCACATCGCTGCTCACAGCGTGTGGAGCGGGTGAAAACCACGATCCTGGCACAGCAGCCTGGCCTGGCACAGCAGCTGCCCTCCAGGCCTGGCACAGCAGCTGCCCTCCAGGCCTGGCACCCAGCAGGGACCTGCCTGGCACTGCTGGGCTGCATGGAGAGCTCACTGCTGGCTTCTTGGCGTGGCAGCACGTGGCTGTGGTGACAATCCAGGACGTGACCTCACTGACCAGTCTGTGCCTGTTAAGGAACATCAGTAGTTCAGCAAGGACATCCTTCTGATAGCATGGCACCTGTTTGGGGCAAATACAACCCTGTGGAAAATGAAGTTACACCAACTGCAGCAGCCTCCTCTTCCCCCGCTGCACTCCAGGGCAGCTTCCCACAGCTGGAGAACACAGCAAGAGGAGACTGCAGGTCCTGCATCCCTCTGAAAGCAACAGAGGGGTGAGGAGACCTGGATCTCAGCCTTGGATTGTGCAAAAGTGGAACAGTACTAGAATATTATGGAAATTGAATCAAATGGGGAAGTGCCTTTTTTGTGCATATGGTTTTTTTCCATTCCTCTTCCCAGCCCAGCAAAATGACAGACTCCTACAACTTGCAAGCTTCCTGAGGATGCCTTTATCAGCCAAAACAGGGATTGTTTGTAACATTCCTCTCTTTCCCTCTGCCACATCACTTTTATTGGCTGGCTCAGCTTCCGCTGCCATGTGCTGCTCACTCCTCCAGCAGAGGAAATGAGCAGCACACACAGGCTAGGCAGGAGAACAATATTAAAGAAAGAATTGGGAGCCATTTAATGCAAATTACCTTGGGATCAGATTGAGCCTAGCCACTGCTCCCCATCTAATATCGTTCTTGTTTTTAAGAAATATCTAAATGCTGGGAGCAAATTTCAAGTGCTGTTTGTACTTGGCCCCAGTGTGGGTCAGACAATACAAAGCAAACTCCCACAAGCTCTGCCCCAAGGAGGCTGATTTCTTCTGCACTCTGATTTCCTCCTGCACTAAGAAGTAGGTATTATTTGTTACTCAAGCATTTCAAATGCCAAATGTAGCAGGATTTGTTCTAATCAAACTCAGCAGTACTGCTGAGAAAGCAGCTCTGAATCTGAGATATGTTTTTTTTCTTTGAACATTTCCTTTCCGTTGTTAAACCTTACAGGCACTTTCTGCATCTGGCAAGTTTCTTGGTCGGGTTTCCTGGGACTAGAGCTCAGGAAACCACACAGTTCATCTCCTTCCCCAGGGAAAGTCTGGGTAACAAAGTCATCCCTGACAAATGTTCACTTTTTTTAGAAACCTTCCCAAGATGCAGGGTTTGTAGCCTCCTCATGTGAGCCATTTGAGGGCTTCATAATTGCAGAAAATACATGACATCTTGGGAAAATCTCCATAATATTACCTCAATCCCATTCTACCATCTGCTTTGGTTTTAGTAATGACATCTCTCAGCATCAGGGAAAATCTCTCACTCTGTATTTGCAGGACAATGGCACACACAGGTATCACTGCAGGGAGAAAGCTTCCAGGAACAAGTGGATTTAAAGAGATTTGCTGAGCTTTAGTTGTGAGGTTAACTCTGGATATGAGAAGAAAACACAAAGGGACTGCCAGGTATCAGAAGAGCTGAGTTAGACAAGGAGCTGTGGAATGGTGTAAGAGCAAAGATGTTCTGTCCTCACAGGCAGCATCACCCAGGGGAAGGAATGACCTTACACTGGGCAGTGCTGCAGGCAAATGTCAGCCTGTCTGGTCAGAGTGTCAGCACAGCCCTTTCCACAGCCCAGGTCACAGGTGTCACCCTCCTGGGAGGCAGACAGGACCTGGCCACTCCTCAGGCACTGAACACCATCAGAGGAATGCTCAGCACTGCCCTGGTGTGATCTCCAAGCTCTGTGCTGGAGGGAAAGCACCTCTGAGTCATCCCTGCTGTGTTTGCTGTTAGCAGTGAGTGCTGAGCAGGGAGCACCTCCTGCCACAGAGCCACCTTCCAATGGCCCACGCTCTGAGAGCAAACAGAAAGGCTGCTGGGGCCAGGAATTTCCAAAGGGAAACAGTTCAGAGCAGGGTGAGGCTCACTGAGGTTTCAGTTTGCATGTTCCATTGGCTTTCATCTCCAGCAAGTCCATTTCTCAGGTGTGTGTATTTTGGGACATAATTTAACTTCCCTGCCAGGCAGATCAGCTGGGCTCCCCTCTAAAACACTCAGCCAACCCACTCAGAAGGGATGATCCCCTCATTCCACAGCTCCCAGTCCCAGCTGCTTCCCAGAGTGAGGGGTGCTGCCTCACCAGCTCCTCTCCTCACAAACATTCACAGCACCCCTGATCTGGTCCCACATCCCTCAGCCCCCATCAGCTCCAGATGCCAAACCTCACCTGGTCAAAGCAAACCTGAGGATCCAGGGCTTGATCCCAGGTGAAAAGAAAAGGAAAGTCTCAGCAACACTGGGGCAAGAGACAGCAGGCACCTTGTGTCCTGTTCACATTCCCACAAGGGTGCAGCTTGCCAGCATTTGAAAGTTCCCATGTTCCAATGTATTTTTTAAAATACGCTTTTTAAAAAGTCCTCTCACACAGAGAGGATTTTTTTAATAAAATAGTGTTTGAGGAAAGAATAAAGCTGGGATTTTGTTGAGGCCAGAGGGCCTAGATAACACTACTGAGTAATGAAACAGTGCTCAGCTAACCTAATGGGCTTATCTGGATGGTCTGTGGGTTTCCCTTTGTCTCCAAGCCAAAACTTGAGAAAACACCTGCAGCAAAAATCTTATCTGCACTCTTCAGTTTTCTTCTCTCCCTCATCTCCTGCACTATGTGTTATAAATAGTTTCTTTCCCTCCTCCCACTATCCCATTTATCAGCACAGCACTGGTTTTGTTAAAATAATGCTACATCTAGAACTAGGCTCCAAGCCTATTTGGAAGGATTTGTGAGTATTATACATTTCTTTTGTTCAGCAAACAGAAATAAAATGGGAATAAATCTGTGAAGGAGCTTGAGGCTGATACCCTGACCCCCAGCAGAGATTGTGCACCAGCACCATCAGTTCTGGAAATTCATCTCAGCAGGGGTGGCACTGAGCTGCTCTGAGTCCCTCTCAGGTGGCAGTGCCCACCCAGAGCAGAAACAGCACAGATGGAAAAAGGCAATAATCAAAGCCCAGGAAGGAACTCTATCAGCTTACCAGAAGTTTAAGGAAATTTTGAGAAAATCAGAACAGGTTGTGCTGGCCTGGAGAACACAAGGGCACCTGAGATGTGTGCAGGTGGCTCCTGTGGATGGTCCAAACAGGGAACATCCTGACTGCAGGGAAAGCAGATCCCCAGCTGTGTTTCAGTGCAGGGGGAAAGGAGGGTTCACAAAAGGATAAAGCAGAGCCCCAGGCCCAGACACAGGTTTGGAATAAAGGTGACTCCAGCCTGATGACCTGAGAAAGGAAAAGCAGGTATCTGGGAATCCTCCTGCAGGAGAAGCTGCAAGAATAAAATGGCATCTCAGCCTCAGGTAAATTTATAAAGGGAAGAGCAAGAAGAGGACAGAGGATGTCAGGATGATGTGCAAACATAAGAGCAGCTGGCTGTGCATACCCAGCAATGTTTCTGAGCTGGGATGCATCTCACTGTACTTCAGAGGATCTCTGTCCCCCTCATGGTGGCTCTGGGCTCCCTTTATAGTCACAGCAGAGAGAAGGGCCCAGTTACAGAATGATTCATCTGACCTATTTTAGACATTTACTCTAGCATACAATGACTCATGTCCTTGGGGTGCCCATTTCTTTCCTATAAACAAGAGTCTAGACAAGTAACTCAGATGTAGACATTCACAATTAGATGTCTACTTTGGACAGATGAATTCTGCCTCTAATGTTCAACCAGAAGTCAACCTACAAGCTCTGCCCAAGACAGCTCTGGTTGATAGCCACGATGGGGAAGAGAAACAGGGTCATTCATTCTTTTTGATGGTGCAAAGCTCCCTGCACAAAGCACTCAAAGCACTTGCTGAAAGATTAACCATCCTGTGAGTGGCTGTGATAGCACTCCTGGAGCAGCAGCAGGGACCAGTAAAAGCAGATTCATTATTGCAACTATTTTTCTAACCTGCTCCTACATCTAATTAACTGGTGTCAGATCCCTTTTCAATCAAAGTCATTTGGCAAAAGGAAACACAAATCAAGAGAGTCTGGTGTGCCATCACCTCTCAGGGTGGTTGGTAATGGTACAGATGTGCATCTCACCATGGGCTTCCACTTTCCCAGACTTGAGAGGCCACAAGCAAAGCTGGTGGCAAATCTCTTGCTAATCCCAAGGGTCCTTTCTGCTGTCAGCAGAGTTAATGCTGTGCTTTCCAAAGTGGGGCTCTCAGAAGCTCCTCAGGGCTGGAGGTAGCTGGCAGGATATTGTGATGCTTTAGGAACCAATAGTCTGGACAAGTCAGGCAGGCCACTGGGAAGACTTTTTGTTTTTGACAGTTTTAAAGGGTTTCTCATTTCAGCCTGTCAGTCTGATTTCCTATGGCTCATACATTCACACTGGCTGTGTCTCCCTCAACAACTTTGAACTCATTGAGCAATTTCAGCCAAATTTGACAGAGATAACAGCTTCAGAGACAATTCAGTTCCTCAAAGGTTAGCAAAAATAAACATCCACGTAAAGGAGAGAGATGTTATGAGTAACCTCAGCTGAACAAAAGGCTGCAACATGAGCTCAGCCTTGAGAATCAGCACTAGATATTCCTCAAGGGAAAGAGTCTGCAGATCACTCAGACCCCAACCCTGGGAAGTTTTCCTGACCTCCTCAGCAACCCAGATTCACCATCCCAGAGCAAACTAGCTTCACCCAGCAGCCACAGAGCACCAGGGTTATTCTCCAAGCAGTTTTGGTAAGAATCAGTTGGAGTTTCAGCACACAAATCAGTCACCTCAAATTTGAAAAAGCAGTTGAAAACAGAACAGTTACAACTGCAGTTTCAAATGTGTATAATCAGGATACTTATTCCCACAGAGCTGAGTTTTGGAAGGGAAAGGTAAGCATTTTCTGATCTAAAGAGTGTGATAGGAGCAGCTGCTGCCATCACATCCCCCAGGACAGCACTTCCCAGGGAAGCACTGCTGAGCCTGGGCAGGGGGCACAGCACAGCCCTTGCTGCTGGCACCAGCCAGCCTGGATGTCCCTGCCCTGGGGGGAGCCAGGAGCTCTGGCTGTCCTTCCCACACCCTGCTGAGCTGAGCAAGTGATGGGGCTGGCACCTGGTTATCAGTGCCACCGAGTCTCAGCTCTGCTTTGGGTCCCTCAAACCTCCTTGTGGAGATGCCCCAGCCCAGCAGAGGCTCCAGAGAAGCCTCTTGCTTCCCTCTGGTAAGGGGTGAGTGGGTGGGGGGCTGCTGGCACCACGTCCCCAAACTCAGGCAGGGCCAGGGAGTTGTGCAGAGAGGCAGCAGGGGGACACAGCTCTGAGGCTGGCACCATGGGAGCCAGGCTCTTTGGGCTCATGGGGTTGCCATGGCTGTGGATGAAAAGTTCTGTGTCAGTGGGAAATGTGCACACTCTGCAAAGTTCTCCATGGCTCACTCCCAGGCAGGGGCAGTGCCTGGCTGTGAGAGCAGCCCTGGGATGCAGGGAATGAGCCCTGAGTTCCAGCTGGGTGCTGTTCCCTCTCTGTGCCAAAGGGATGGCCCTGCAGCCAAAGGGCAGCTGAAGAGTGAGTGAGGAATGAATCCTTTCCTCAGCACCTCACAGAGCCATGGGCACTGCCAGGCTGAGGCTGGGAGGCTGCACAAAGCACAGCTCTGTGTGTTCCCCTCCTGGCCAAGTGATGGCAGCTGCCCCACATCAGGCCAGGATTTCATTATGGGCAAACACGGGTTTATCAACCCAAACAAAACTTCACAGACTGTGGGGGCACAGGCTGTGAGAGTGAGGACTGAGAGGGAGGAAATCTGCAGCATCCTCTGGTTTCTGTTGCCACCTGCCAGCCCTCCCTTTCCCTTCCCACACCACCCCAAGCTGTAGCACCTGCAGAAGCCCCGGGCCAGCTCTGCAGAGGGAGCAGTGGCTGGAAATGGCAAACAGGGCTCTGCCTTCCTCCATGCCTGCCCTTGCAGTACTGCAACAATCCAGCCCTGCTCAGCCCGTGCCTGCAAAATTCCTCCAGGCTGCCCTGCTAGTGACCCCCAAGTGATGAGATTTTACTCCCTGTCTGACTTTATCACTCCCACAAGTGGCAGAAGCCAGAAAAGACCAGAAATGTGTGCTAGCACTGGGCTGCCACAATTTTGGCAAAAACCGAAACGCCATCAGGAGTAGGGGGCTGACTCAGAGGGAAGGAGCACATAAAAAGTTCCAGACATCCTGAAGTGCTCAGACAAGTAAGGCAGGCTGTCGGCCACCCTGAGAAAACACAGATAAGCCAGAAACCCCCATTTCCCTCTTGCCAGAGCTCTGTGAGCTGGAGGAGCACTCAGGCACTCCAGCCAGAGCTGCCTCTTGCCAGCAGCTCCTCACCAGTGACAGGGGAGCAGCAGCAGGAGGGGAGATGCTCCTTCAAGGCACCACCAAGACCATTTAGACACACACCAATCACACAGACACCAACTTATTTCCAATGCATCTGTTTCCCCCCCAGCACAGCTCCTTCTGCAGTTCAAGCAGCACGAGTGGTGCATGTCGCTGCCTCATTTATTTTAAATGAGATTTATGTTGGCATCAGTGAGACAAAGCTGTCTCCCTTTCACAGCCATACCATTAATGGACAGAACCAAAACTCCAAACCAGGCTTTCTGTTGCTGTTCCAGCCCAAGTGCAGAGGGACCAGAGATCCCACCTCATGCAGTGGAGCTGTCTCAGGTGGGTCCTTCAGCCCAGCACTCCCAGTACGCTCTGTTCCAGGTGGCACCACATCTCTGATGACACACCCAGGCTGCAGAGCATCCTCTGACACCCCAGGGAGGGAGCTTTGCCCAGCCAGGGGACAGCCTGGCGGTGAGAGCAGAGCTCAGACACGTGTGCCTGTGGGAGAGACTCTGCAGCAGGGGCTGGTAATGGTTCCTTGCACGCTGCTCTGCTGATTGATGCCTTCCCAGGAGCTGTTAACGCAGCAATATCCCAGCCCTATTTACAGACATCTCTGCACATTTACTTTGTCACAAGTAAACTCTGCACACGGCAATAAAGCTTAAGGTAATGACTTCTTCAGCACAAAGCCAGCAATTTCCTGTCAGCTTGGTTTACAAATGGCCAACTCCGGGCTTAATTTTCAACTGTGGCTCCAAAGATGGCTATGCAAAGTGGGGTGAGGGGAGGGAGAAACGCAGGCTGTGCCACTCTGAGCCGTGGCAGCCCTGCTCAAGGATGAACAGGGTGGGGCAAACGCACCCCGTGCTCACCCAGTCACAGTTCTGCTCTTTTTCCATCAGCAGGAAAGCCGGTGAATGGCAGCCCCAAGGCTGGGGATAGCTCCCACATGTTACTGTGGGTGTGCCCTTCCCAAAGCCGGTTTTGCTCTGTCACAGCCATGCCCAGCATTACCAGAAACAGAGATCAGCCTGGACAGACCTGGGAGTACCTGCATGGGCTTCAGCACCTTTCCCTGGAGCAAAGGGAGGCCATAAACCAGGGAACTGGGCTGCAGGCAACCTGCAACAACTCACTGCAGGCACCAGGGAAAGCAAAGTGGGTATTGCTGCTCTCTCCTGCAGCATCAACCTTCACGTGCTGCAACTGTGCTAAACATCTCCAGCCTCCTGCTATAATTAGTGCAGAGAGAGGATGTCTGAGGAGTCTATTTTAAGTGTCATGAGTCACCTTCCAGAGATGTGGATCTTTTTTTTTTTTGCACTGACCATATAGAAAGATCTGAAAGCAGATACTTAAAATAGACAGTATAAATATGCATTGGAAGCTTGGAGCATCCTGCCCTTTAACTGGGTTATGATGTTCCTCCTTACCAAAGGGTGTGAAAACACTTTGTCACACTGAAATCTAAGCTGCTGCACCTAGGAGGGCTGTCAGCAGCCAACTCAGGTACAGAGGGGACAAGATGATGCTGGAGGAGTTTTTTCCAAACCATCCTGAACCAGCATCCTCATCCCACAGGCAAACAGCAAACTGCTTTCCAGCACAGACCCTGAACTGTGAGAAAACAGCTTTGGTACTGTTGAAAAGGAGGGGAAAATTAATATATTTCCATCTGTGAAAAAAGGGTCAAAAGATCAAGAGCTCTTCTTGGCTCAGTCTCTAAAAGGCAGGTCTATATGTAATGTTTTCATTTTAAGCTGTGGCTAAAAGGTGAAGAAAATAAAGATGGGAAAAGGCATCCCCTTGATGCTTTAGGGAAAGGGCTGCAGTGAACCTCAGAGGCTTTCCACACTGCAGCCCATGGTTTGGGGGCTTCCCATTTTCCTCTTACCTTCCTAGATTTTCTGATTTTTCCCACTTAACATTCCTCTATCCTTTCATAACAATTTCAGACACAAGAGTTGTGTTGGCTAAAGGAAACGCCTGTGTTTGCAAGAGCCCAGTCTTTAACATTTTTTTGCTTATTCTTATTGAGATCTCACTCCCATTGTTTCATTTCTACTTTGAAACCCCTCAGTCTCCTGTTTCCACTATGAGCTGTTGTAATTGTTCCTTTTTTCCGCCCATTCCAATTCACCCTCCTCTAAGGTTCCTCCTTTACCCTCCCAGCTTCCATGAAGATTCCCTCAACCCCTTCTGTAAATACTTCAAAGCTTTAGAGAATGAACTGTGCTCCAGCTCTGCATCCTCTTAAACAGCTCGCTGAATATGCTTCTTGTTATTTTTAAGAATCTGTTAGAATTAAAGCCCAGTAAGAAATCTGCCACCATTGTGGGGGAGAGCACATTAATCAAAGACACAAGCTTCTCCCCAGCTGCCTGGGCAGGACCCAGCCTGGGATTGATAAATTGCACCTGGAGGTAACTAATAAATCTGAGAAGTCATTTGCTTTTTATGAACAGGAGTGCAGGAGATCCAGCTGCCAAAGGAATTTGGGTGGAAGGAGAGCAGTGCCCCCAGCACTTTCCTCTTCCCATTCCCCTGCCCACTGTTCCACCTGATGTCCACCCCCTGACCACTGCCAAGCACAGCAGGTCCTGCCATGCTGGGATGGGGAATATTTTAATGAATCCCTGGGGTTTTTCTGAGGCACATGGCAGGAGTGCAGCCAGAGCCTCCACTGCACAGCATCACCTGCTCTGGGAGGGGAGGGTGCACTGGCCTGCAGCTCTGCCCAGGGCTGCTGTGCTGTTCCTGCCAGGGCTGTGAGAACTGGAGACAGCTCCTCCATCCAGCCTGTGCTGCAGGAGGAATGTTCCTGTTCTCAGTGCCAGCACAGCAGAGAATCTCCTCACGAGGGGCTTGGGGTGAAGTCCTGAGATTCCTCAGCTGCTGCCACAGAAATGCCAACACCCTCCCCCTCATCATGGCCTGAGCAAACTGTCCCCACTGACTCCAGAACTCACCCCTCGTGCTACAGCCCCATTACCAGCCCTGGGGACCCTGCTCTCTGTCAGCATTGCTGTGATGTGCATCTCAAGTAACCATCCCATGGGAAACCTTCTCTAACTGCTATCACAGTCCACATCTGACTATTACCTCAGGAGTTTAGGAAACACATTCCTTGTCTTCCTTGGTTGGAAACAATTACAAGGTGCTCACATCCTAAAAATCTGCAAAAACTAGGATAAATCATTAATTGCACATCTGGTCCTAGAAAATACTGCAAATGACTCTGTTCAAAAACATGGGATCAATGAAAACCCATCTTCTGTAGAGCTGCCCAAATGTAATTTCCTGTTTTCTCCAGATCACAAACTCCCATGGTAAGCAGCCTTTTGTAGGCAAGCACTGCACAGAACTGAACACAGAGCTCTAGAGAGCACACACCAGCCACCTACACTTCAGAGACCCAGAAGGGAGGATCAGACAGGGTGTGATCACAGGAGAGATCATACCTGACATGGGTTAAGATGTTTCCTCCCTCCCCCTTCCTTTTCTTTTCCTGTGAACATCATTAGGGCAGCCTGGATGAGCTTTCCTGGCACAAGCAGTGGTTTTTTCCAGAAAGCCAGGTCTGGGATGGGCAGTGGGGCTCAGGTCCTGGGCACAGAAGGAGCAATCTGCTGGCATCCACTTGATCCATTGTGGGAAACAAATGCTTCTCCCTGATACATTAGAGCACAATTTAGGCATTGAACTTCAAATCACAAAGCTGCATTACAGCCTGTATTTGCCCACTGACCTCACTGCAGGAGAGGATCAGAAAGATGTTTGGAAATTCAGAATTGTTTGGGGTCATGCTGAGAAAGAGGCAATCCTTATTCTGCTCCAGGGTGTCCTGGCCTCTGCCAAGGCTCTGATTCACTGACTATCAAAAATATCTCTGCTATCCAAATTCCCTTTTTTCAAAGTCATTCTCTCTGTGGGCAGGGAGAATGAAAGAGCCTCATCTGCACCTCTCAGTACCAGACCTGGGGTAAATGTGTCCCCTCCCCTGAGGCACTGTGCAATACATCCCACTCATCCAGAGATGCAGAGACACAGCAGATCAGGATGTCCACTGGAAGTCCTGACAGTGCTCCTGGGCCATGTCCAACATCCATCATTGTGGAACATCATCCCCAAACCCACCCCCTTGGTCATAACCAGCAGCTGTGACTTTTATTTTCCCTTTCCTACACAGGGCTGCTCTGATATTTGTTCACAACACGGGCTGTGTATCACATCTGAGGGGAATTACTTACTGCCAATTATTACATTAAAGTTCAAGTGGAACGATGTACTAATTGTCTTGTTATAGCTATTAAAGCTCTGGTGTGCAAGCAAGGCACTTCTCAGATTATCTGCTCCTCTGTGGTGGCACATGAAGCATAGCACAATCTGCTAAGACACCAGTGCTGATATAGTCATAGACTCTTTAATAATATGCACATTAAATAAGCAGATATTATATATAAATCTAATAATGTTTACTTATATATGGAAATAATAGAAGCTTTCAAGTTCAAGATTTGCTGGGGATTCTGCAAGCACCTGGAAGCAGCTGCTCTCTCACTGCCAAAGCAGAAGTGCTTATGAGGCACTGACCAAATCCAAACTTTTAAAAAGCAGCAAATACAGCAAGAAGCACCACTCTAGTAAGAGGAGAGGAGACATCCCATCTCTTCCCAACATGACACTGAAGGCAGAAAGCCAGCCCAGGCATTTCAGTGATCCCTGCCTTCCCCAGGGTGTGATCCCTCACTGGAGGGCTTTGGACACGTGTGTGTAGGGGAGTCTGGTGAGATTTCATGCACCTCTGAGCTGTCCATGGCATCTTTTAATTCCCTTCCTTCTAAAGGGCTTAACAGGTAGACAAATGTGTGAGCAGCTCCAGGGATTTCCAGCTGGGGGACAAGGTGATGTGAATGGCACCATGACTTTCTTGCAGAGAGAAGAGTAGTGCTTAAGTCCTTTAACCTTAACTCCTTGAGACCAAATCTGTTCAGATTGCTACTTTTGTAGGTTTGAGGAGGATTGTTTGAGAAGAGGAGGCAGATAAGAGCTGAGTTTCAAAAAAAAAAAAAAAAAAATAACCATTGTTTTCTTTGTGACTATTTGAAACTGTAGTTTAATGTTGTCAACCCCCTGGCCTGGTGCAGCTTGGTACCAGCTCAGACTGTGCAGGCTGGCTGGTGTCACCACTAAAGTCTGATCCTGTTTTCATAGCACTGCATCAAAAGGAGGCCAAAGCAATGGACTGATTTTGGCATCATCTTTAGTAAAACATAGGGAAAAAAGTGTGAGCAGGAAGTAGCACTTTACAAAGAGAGATTCAATAATATTTAGGTATAAACAGGAGCTCCTCTAAATTACCTAAGTGAAACTCCAGTCTGAATACATTTTATAGAAACTATGCATCACACTGGACACAAATTACAACTGAAAATAGGCAACTTTCTGCAAGGAAATGGCACTGCAAGCTAACCAAACAAATGGGTTCCCACAACTTCAGCCCCAGCTTTGTCTTTCTGGTGGCCTGGGTCCCTTTCCAGCACACAGGGTCCTCTCAGACAGCCCACACCCTGTTTGCAGGGATGGAGCCACCTCCCCAAGCTGCACCTCTGTGCTCTGAGAGAGGAGGGCAGGGTGCCAGCAGCCCCCCATAACCCATGGGGTGTGCATTAGAGCCTGCAGGGACTCACCAACCCCATTACCACCCACAAGGGCTCCTCACCAACCCACCCCTAAGAGCCAGCAC
Organism: Oenanthe melanoleuca; assembly: GCF_029582105.1. Classification (NCBI taxonomy): domain Eukaryota; kingdom Metazoa; phylum Chordata; class Aves; order Passeriformes; family Muscicapidae; genus Oenanthe; species Oenanthe melanoleuca. The sequence goes on from NC_079349.1 coordinate 5,981,262, forward strand.
ACCTGCAGGCTCCAAACCTGTGAGGGCAAGAAAGCACCACCAAATAGATTAGCTCCACAGTTGGGCTCTTAATTATGGGTCATTTAGTTCAGTTAATCAATAGGCAGACTTCTTTAACTGGCTAATTATGCCAAACTGCTTCCACAATGAGCAGGTTTGCTGCTGGTTGTTAACCATGAAGGGATAATATTTCACTGTAAAGATAAGAACAGTCCCAGTCCTCAGACAAATGCTTTGCAGTCACAGGCTGCAATTTAACCCATTCCACACCAAACAGAGGCTTCCAGCTAGAGCAGAAAGATTCCAGCATCACTGGCACCAGGGTGAACATTGCCTCCAGTGAATCACTCAAATCACTTACTCTCCAAATCACTTCTGCTCAGGCTAAACAGGAGCTAAAAAATTATCTATGCAAATCAACCAGCTGAACTTCTTGGTGGCAATAAAAACCCAAGCAGCCTCTGCTGCCTTTCAGGCAAGGAATGCAATTCCCTGCTTTGCTTTGCCAGGCAGTTTCAGGAGACAGTGGGTCCCAGCTGAGGCAGGAGTCTGGAGAGCCAAGCCACATCCTCCCTCCAGACCCTGCAGGAGCAGGTCAGCATGCAGAGGAGGAGGTCCAGGCCCTTATTTGTCAAAACAGATAAAAGGCCAAGACAACCTCTTGTTGCTTGTAGTTGTTTAGAAAAAAGAACGGATTTTGTTGCAAACTTGAAGAACGGATTACTGGATTCAAGGCCTCTGTTGAAGTCATCAAATAGTTATTGCAATAGAGCAAGATAAGAGCTAAGTGATAGAAAAGTTTGTAGCTGAATTTCCTGGGTATTTGTTTTGTCAGAACAAAGCAATCTGAGCTTGGGGTTTGCTGGCAGATTGCTTTAACTGGAGAATAACAGCATGCTGAGGGAGCATCCCCAAAGGAGCCCCTCAGGATCCCTCTCCTGGAGGGTTCCACTCCCAGGGATAACAGGGTCTGTCCTCAGTGCCTCCACTGGCTCCTGAATGACTGCAAGGCAAGTCACAGTTCCTGTCCTACCTGTACCCCCCATTTTGATTTCCCCATCTCATTTCCCTTTCTTAGCACTCACCTACTGGCAAACCAGACCTTGGATGTGCTGCTTGAGAAAGTCCATTAATGGAGCATTATTGTAATGAAGAAATGCAAATAAAAGCCCTGGCTAAAAATGTACGTGTGGAAAAGTCACACTGTTGTAACTTACACCAGGATGACTGATCCTGTAATAAAAACACAACTGAAAGCAACAAATACCTTAACCAGTGTTAGGCATCTTTATGAGGAGGAGAGTTCAATGATATGAGCATTCAGAATGATTTTAGGATAAATCATTGTGTGCCTAGTTCAGCCCATCACACCAGCACAAAACCTGCATTTCTACAGTTCTTGGTCACAGGGGAATCTTGAAGTGCAGTGCCTGGGGCAGAGGGTGGCCCCAAGCTGCCTCTCTCACATCTCTGATGACCTTTTTGGGACCACTTCTCTGCATTCTCAAAAACAACAGACCTCAAGAGCTACAAAAATTAAGATTTTTGCTGATAGAAGTTTTACCTTTGCTCCCCATCACCTTCTTTTCAGCTGTATTGTTTTCCAAGGAAGCAAAGCTTTAACTTCAACATTTGTCTGCCATCAGCTCTTTCTAAAATATGTTGTTGAAGTGCAAGCTTTATGTAAGCTTTACGAGTTTAGATGCTATTTTCTAACCTCCTAAAACACTACAAACATTGCAATGTTGACTGGAAAAAAAATGAGCACAGACTTGTAGAAAAACAGGCATTGCTGAATCACTAAAAAATCTTTAAAAAGCAATAATGTTTGTATCCTGAAGTGTGTCATCTGCAGAATTTTCTTGCTGAAAAACAGGCTGCTATCAAAAAGGGCTGCAGATTCCAGGGGGGTTTGGGCAGAACTGCAGGATCAGATTCCAGGCTAATTCCATGTTTACACTGGAAAAAGTGCTACTGAGATTTAAACCCACTATTTCTAGTACTATAAAACATCATACATTCCCACATGCAAATGATTTATTAAACTTTAGTGCATCTGCCAGGAGCAGGAATACCAACCTAGAAACCGGGAAACAAAAGCTTAATAGTTCATGTTTAAGAAAAAAAAAAAAGAGTGTTTTTACCCAGCTCAGGAGAAAACAATGGGATAAGGGCTATTCCTGTGGGACACACACTGCTAGATTGCAGATGTGATTCACAGAGACATTCAATCAGATGGCACATCAAAAGCAATGGTAAATTACATGTCTTCAATAAAAAAAAAAAACATTAACTCATAGATAGTTGGCCACAGAGGAAGGCAATTAGACTTAGCATTATTTGTTTAACAACAGGCACAAGATGATACATGGTGAATTTTTTGCAATAATAGCCATTCCTGGTCATTTGTTTTGAAGAGAATAAATCTGTCACTGGAGTGAAAACAATTGACAGCACCATTTATTACCTTGCATGCTTCAGAATAACAGCACAATTTACATGTTGCCCTTTGGCACTGGGACTCTGAGCTCGCCTAGAAACAAAGCAAAAATATCTACAGACCTGGTAGCAAGGATTTAAGCAGCAGATGACCTTATGTGGTTTATTTAAACTTCTATAGTGGTGCTCTCTTATTCAGCCTCTGGTTGTAGAAGAAATAGGTTCTTTTGGAGAATCCACAGCCTTGAGACTCTGAAACACAAAGGGTCATGCAGAGGTCTCTGTATCTAATAGTTCAGAGAGTAATGTTTTAGCTCTGATCCTCTGAGATGTCTCCTGGGAATTGAAGATATTTGGTTTCCTTTCAGAGGCTTTAAAGGGCTGGGTCCATCAAAAAGAAGGAAATTTTCCCCCAGCTCATGAAGATAAATCTTTGTGCTAAATCTTTCTTTTCCATATGAAAAAGGCCAGGTCCTCAGTACATCCAAGCCATTTAGCCCCATGGAAAACAAACCAACAAAGTCTAAGGAAAACGTTTCTAGAATAGAATATACTCAGCCAAAAAAGACTAAATGTCCTGAGATGCTGCCTTTGATAGTGACATCTTTGTGGCATCAGCTGGTGGCTGGTGTTTCTTTTTCAGGTGCTCTATGGCACCTGTTACAAATACATGAGACACTCAAATTTGGGTTCAGTTATAATGGAGGAGAAGTCTGAAAACAATTTTGGAAAGGCATTTTAAAGGGATAATTAGCTCTTTGAATCCAATAGAAACACTTAAGTTGAGAGCTATTATAAACCTCTACAAAGCACTTCTGTCTACTTCAGCAGCAAAAAGTTGTCCAGAATGGGTAAACTGAAAATACTTTACACTCACCCTTATGGAATTAAACTGGGATTTCAGGTCTGTAAATGGCTGCTTAGAACAGCCAGGTGCTGGCAGGGTTTCCTGTCTGTGCAAGTGCAGCACAGCCCTGCAGGAGCCAAAGCACACAGCATTTCCCAGCACAGAATTGCTCAGGTGCAGTGTCCATTCCAGCTCTTCCCTTGGGCAGAGATTCCCTGAGCCTGAGGAGGGGCAGCCCAGCACCCAGCAGCACCTCTCTTGTTATAATCACCATTAGAGTGGCTGTTTGGCTCCATTTTCCACCAAGTCTGGCCATTTACTGAGGAACTCCACCAACACTGCTCTGCACATGGTGGAATTCCAGGGGATTATTACAGCTGGAAATAAAATATATATTTTCAACTCACCCCTCGTGCCTTTGTGCCTCCTCCTGCAGCACCCTGGTCCTTGTAGAGCTCTGAAGCACCTGTCACTGAATTTTCCTACTCTCAGCATCAAGATATTGTAATAATAAAGACAATGAGATCCTGGGTTTCAAGTAACTTGACAGAAGATTTTAGCCCTGTGCCATTACTAAACATTTGCAAAGATCCAGGCTATATCTGCTTTCCTAGTCTATTTTTTTTCTAATTCCTGGAGATGCTAGCATATAACCAAAATGGTTTTTTTTCCCTTTTTTTTTTCAGTTGTCACCAACCTGTAGTTATGTTGTCAAATAAACTGCTGATACAGGTGTATTATTTACTTCAATTTCTAGCAGAGCTGAGAGCAGAGTTTCTTTTGCTGTTTTTTTCTTTCTTTAAACACCACAGAGTAAATTCCCACCTGACTCACATGTCAGTTCAGAGCTCAAAAATACCCTAAATCCATATGAACAGATTGAATGAGCAAGAAACATGTGAGAGGGCTCTGGACAGCCCAGAACCATGGAAGTCCCTGTCCATAAGAGCAGACAGAAACCACCAACCACAACTCCTGGCTACAAACAGCAAACACCTGGAGGTTTGAACCTCTCCCTCTCTAGTAAAATAAAAAAAAAAAAAAAAAAAAGGCTCTAGGTAGGGATTATTTAGCCATTTAACCATTCAGCTTCCAGCCAGAAGAACCAGTGCCAAATCTTGTAGATGTTCTCATTTTACAAAGCACTTTGCACAGCAAAACTCTGGGCAATGGGATTTTTGTTTTACTTTATTTCCTCCAGGACAAAAGTGTTTATTCTTATCCTCAGGTCTGACAGATTGTGAAGAGGAATTGTGCCTAGTCTGTGGTGTGTAAGGTGAAATGAAAGCTAGATGTCTTCACATTTAGAGTTCTCTTAACCAAGCCTGAAATTCTTTATCCAGTTCCCTTCATTGTGCTCCACATCTGCTTCCTCCTTAAAACAAAATTTGGCAATGGATGAAGCAGCACAATACCAGGCTTGTGGGGCAAACAGAGGTCACATAACCTGTCTCTGCCTGTGGAGTCTGAAAGCAGAATGCTTAGTGTTATTAGCTTTTCTGCATGAGTGATCAATCCCAAATTGGACATATGGGTGCCATGGACAGACTGATAAAAGTAGCATTTATTTTTTCTGAGTGAGCTGTTTACTACATGCTTAGGGACTACATGCAATAGGAGCTGCAAGCTCTCCTGCAGTGATGTGCTGCTGTCATTCTTTGTGATAAGGCTGAAACCATTAGGCAGACAATAAACAAACAAGTAAATAAAGGGGAAAGTGCTCATGTAAATGCTTTAAGGGAATACTTGAAGGCAAACTGGATATCTGCTAAGAGAAATGACACCTCTCAATTTTGTCCTTCACAGGGCTACTCCTGTGCTACCTCTTTGCAGGGATAGCTGAAGATATAAAATAATCTTCTACCTATTTTAGGTAGATATCTACCTTCAAAGGCTCTGCTACACAGGAACAAAACAGTGCTTCCCTTTCTCAAACACACTCAAAGAACAAAATGCCCAATTCTTGCACAGTTTACCTTCACAGCTTTGGATATTCTTTATTTCATGCCAGGGAGCACAGCTGAGTTTCCCCATGTATAGCTGTGGGACTTTGCTCACAAGAAGAATTAAAACCCCACCAGATGAATCACATTAAAGCTCAGATGACCTTCACTGAGTCTCAGAAATTAACTCTTAACACTTACACCCACACACCTTGTGAGGCAATGGGAAATCATCACCCAGCTTTCACATATGGTCTTCCCAGGGCCTTTTGCTGTTCAGATAAACTTTCTCAGAATTTCAGAGTTCAGATAAAATTTCTCTGAAGTTTCTGCCTCCTGGAGAGCTGCATCCAGCAGGGGCACTCCTTACCAGATTGGGCCAAGCAGTTGTTCCTGGAGGTGAATTTGAGCCTCACCACAGCCCTTCTGCACTCTTCCCTATTCTCAAGTGTCTGGAGGGAACTGAAAGAAGTCATGTCCTGGAATCAGGGAAATCAGAGCAGGGCACTGCCTTCAGCCCAGTCCCTTGCACTGTGAGAGAGACACCCATTTCTTAAAAACACTCCCTCAGCTTCTGGCTTTTTGTTTCACTTCCCTTCCCCTGCCCTTTGACACTGCAGACCTGGAGTTTGGACTTCAGCACCCAGACATGCCTGGATCACCTGTGCAGCCAGGCCAGCAGTGCAGCCACACCTGGCACATCTGCCCAGGCTTTGAGGAGCATCTGCTTCCCCAGGGATGTAAAGCAGGGAACAAAGCACTCTAAACTCCACACTTTGCACTTGCTCAGGTAGCTCCCTTTAGAAGCACCATCCTTCCTATATGGCAAGCATGCCAACCTGCACAAACACACTGAAGTTACTTTGCTCCAGAAAAATCTTTTCCCAATAGGAACCAACCCAGGGGTGATGGTCACTGCCCTGCCTGAGCACAGTGGACACTAAAGGAGCAGCACAAGAACCAAACCCTGTACAAAAGAGTGCACAGAGTTTCCAGGAGCCCCCACTTAAATCATCTTAAACCACAGCCCAAGCCAAAAAAACTGTTCCTCTTAACACTGGGACTATTTTTTTTTTTTTTTTAACTGGCAGATTAACTGGAAAACTGTTTTCATTTCACATGGCTTTACAAGTTGCTCCAAGTTGTTTGCAGCCCAGCAATTTGAAATGTCTGCTCCTGCAAAGCTGTCTACATTTCCTGGCACAGCTGAGTTTTCCACTGCAGATCCCATGAAATTAATCTCTGCTTTAGAAAGTGAAACTCAAACAAGGAAGTCCAGTTGCAGTTGTGGGAATCTTTTCATGAGCTTTAACAGAAACTGAACTAAACACTGGGATAATTCAAGACGTTGGAAGAGTCCCCAGGCTTGAGACACCAGACATGGGTTGGACTGCAGTGACTGATGTTCTGCATCCCTGGACAGTGCTAGTCCCAGCTCTGGCTGGCCAGCATGGAGCACACAGAACAGAGCCATGTCCCACAGGCTGTCTGGGGGTGTGATGGTTAGTTATAGTGGATTGATAAGTGAAGACAAACAGGACATGCACACACCCACCCCAAGCACAGTGCACATTTATGGGGGCCAGGATGCAGGGCAGGCTGGCCCTGGCAGTCTGTGCCACACACCCACGTGTGAACCACTGCAGCCCACAAGGAAATCTCAGTGTGTGTGCTCCCAGAGACACATAGAGCACAGGGGCAATGTCAGGGGAGGCAGTGAGCCCAGGTCTGTGGTAAATCTCAGGAACAAGACACCTGGCAGGTCACCCTGCCCTGCTGAGCCACCACTGCCACCAGGCTTTGCCTCTGCTGGAGCTGCCTCCAGAGCTTGTGAAAACAAGCCCAGCAGCACTGCTGCCCCCCACACCAGAGACTTGAATCTCGAGATCATAAACAGGGCTGAAGGGATCAGAACTAACAGGCCTGGCAGCTCTTGCTGCTTGGGGGGGATGAGAAGCCCAGGACACATCCCTGCAGCCTCAGAGGTGTTCCTGAGCACACACACACACATCCCTGCAGCCTCAGAGATGTTCCAGGGCACACACACACACATCCCTGCAGCCTCAGAGATGTTCCTGAGCACACACACACACACACATCCCTGCAGCCTCAGAGGTGTTCCTGAGCACACACACACACCCCTGCAGCCTCAGAGGTGTTCCTGAGCACACACACACACCCCTGCAGCCTCAGAGGTGTTCCTGAGCACACACACACACCCCTGCAGCCTCAGAGATGTTCCTGGGCACACACACACACACCCCTGCAGCCTCAGAGATGTTCCTGAGCACACACACACACCCCTGCAGCCTCAGAGGTGTTCCTGAGCACACACACACATCCCTGCAGCCTCAGAGGTGTTCCAGGGCACACACACACATCCCTGGAGCCTCAGAGGTGTTCCTGAGCACACACACACATCCCTGCAGCCTCAGAGATGTTCCTGAGCACACACACACATCCCTGCAGCCTCAGAGGTGTTCCTGAGCACACACACACACATCCCTGCAGCCTCAGAGATGTTCCTGAGCACACACACACACATCCCTGCAGCCTCAGAGGTGTTCCTGAGCACACACACACATCCCTGCAGCCTCAGAGGTGTTCCAGGGCACACACACACACATCCCTGCAGCCTCAGAGATGTTCCTGGGCACACACACACACACACATCCCTGCAGCCTCAGAGATGTTCCTGAGCACACACACACATCCCTGCAGCCTCAGAGATGTTCCTGAGCACACACACATCCCTGCAGCCTCAGAGGTGTTCCTGAGCACACACACACATCCCTGCAGCCTCAGAGGTGTTCCTGGGCACACACACACATCCCTGCAGCCTCAGAGATGTTCCTGAGCACACACACACATCCCTGCAGCCTCAGAGGTGTTCCTGAGCACACACACACACATCCCTGCAGCCTCAGAGATGTTCCTGAGCACACACACATCCCTGCAGCCTCAGAGGTGTTCCTGAGCACACACACATCCCTGCAGCCTCAGAGGTGTTCCTGGGCACACACACACACATCCCTGCAGCCTCAGAGGTGTTCCTGGGCTTGGCTGGGCAGCACACACACCTCTTGTAAGGCACTGAACACAAGGTGCTGCCTTGTGCCCTGCAGAAACCCTCCCAGCAGAGCAGTAGCCCAGGTGGGAGCCTGGGATGGAGGGGGCAGGATGGTGCAGCACAGCCCATGCTGGGCTCTTCAGCTCTGGGGATGTGAGAATCAGGGTGAAAGCACAGCCTTTGACTATAGCCAGACAATGAGAACCATAATGAGTCATAAAAATGAAGGGAAGTGCTGAAAATCAGCCAGAACTAGGAAAACACATTTCCTTTCTGCATCCAGAAAGCAAGGCTTGCAGCATTTCCTTACCTGGACAGGTAAAACCCTTCTCTGGGTCTGCAGGTTCTGGGTCAAGGGCACCTTCTGGGACTTGAGCAGCAAGGCCATGCTCAGGGAACAAAGGCTCTTGCCCCATGGGGGAAAAGGCTGCAGGAGCAGCCCAGGTACCTCTGTGGGAACGGGCCAAGGATGAGGACACATCATCAGCCAGGGTGGTGCCTGTGTGGGCAGGGCCACAGCAGAGCTGGAGACACCCTGCAGCACCATGGGAGGCAGGATGGTCCCAAACTGAGCCAAACCCTCACAGCCCAGGTGTAGCCACCACTGCTCCCATCAATCACTGCAGGTGAAGCTCTTTCACGCTCATCCAAAAACTACTCTGGGGTGCAAGAGCCACCCCAGGCAAGATGTGTCCCCCTGGCAGGCCACATCTCCCATTTATCATGTCCCACTGCACCCAGCTCAGGCTTCCATCCAAGGCACAATCCAAAAATGCAAGTGGGTCTGCAAACCCATGAGCTGTGGAACTAAAGGGAGGTGAAGCTTTTCTACAACTGCTGATTAGGTTATTTTCATGGATAAAACATTAATGATAGGGTTTTGGATGGTAAATTGGTATGGGAGGAGATGGATTTTCCAAGGTGTCAGAACATTTTGTTTCAACATTTTTCAAAATGAAAATGTTGACATTTTGCAAGTAAAAAAAAAACTAATTTAGATTTTAGTTTAATATTAAATGTGGATTCATCAAGAGGAAAACTCCAGAAAATGATGCATTTCATGTCAAGCATTTTAGAACTTAGGTCAAAATGAAATTGGGGTTGAGATTTGTTTAATTAATTGAACCCTTCTGGAAAGTACAGCTTTCAGCTGGCCTGAAGTGATACAACCAAGTTTACATATGCAGGCATGAAGATAGATAATTCTGCATTCAAATTAAAGGGAAGCAGGGGAAGAAAAACCAGCTTGAAAGAACAGCATTCACTGAAACACAAGGAATAGGTTGGGAAAGGGAGTGAGATATACACAACTGAACAGTGCAGATGACAGGGGAGAATATTCTAAGCAGAAAAAAAAAAAAGTACAAGTGCATAGACCCTGCTGGAAAGGGACAGAGGATTTGGCATTATAGGGAAAAGTAGGATGCAGAAGACAAGGGGCTTTGCAAGCATGCCTTAATCCCTTTGCATCCTCAGGCTAAGCCCAGCTTCAGAAGATATAAATGCTTAAATAAACATGAGTCAATTTATTATTCCTCTGTGTTTCAGATCCTCCTCACCTTCTGCCTGGCTCATTTACTGCAATTAAATGCTTGTAAACAGATTATACCCTGAAAGCTACATTTTCCTGGTAAGTGGTCACCTTAACCTCCTCTGCTCTGACTGTGGCTAATATTCCCCAGGTCACACTCTAATCACTGAGTAATGGGACCAGACTGAATCACCAGGTCACTGGTTGGACAAAACTCCCTCCAGCATCCAAACCACATCTGTGACTGGGCTTTGCTGATGACTGTGACAAGCACTGCTTACTCAGGAAAAGGATTACTAATGTCATAATTCTCACAAATTCTCAAAATCTGAACAAAACCTGCCCTGAACACAGGACACATGCTGCTCTATTAGACTAGCAAGCATAATGACCTCTCCCTACTCGTGTGGGTTTGCTCTGTGCTTGCTTATGGCATTGCACACGTTGTGAAAGCAGCAAAGTGCAGCCTGCTGTGATGCAGTGCAATTTTCTGGAAACCAAAAAAGCTTCTCCAAACCATTCTCAGAACTGGTGTTCAATTGCCTTGTTTTTAACTTAGATCAAAATATTTTTCCTCACAACCGATACAGGTATGGGGAACTGCATGGCCAGCTTGTGGAACCTTCAACAAGCCTGACTCTCTTAATGCTTTGTTTGGTTTTAGTGACAAGGTCTGAGCTGAAATACTAGTGACAGGGACAGAGTTTATTATGGATTCTCAAATGGGAAGCAAGGTCTGAGATGGTATGGATGAGTAACTCCCCTGAATCAAGTGGGGTCACCAGTTTACAGTAATTGCCATTCTCACTCTGTATTTTCTGTCCTCTAACACTGAGTCTGTCAAGCTGCATTGATTACCTCTGTCAGAAATAAAACAACCCAAAACATATATATACAGGGGAGAATAAATAGTCTTTCAACATTCAGGCTCTCCTGAACAGGTTTAAGCAGATCATTTCTCTCCCATATTTCTCAGAGCCCACCCTTTGTCTCCCCAAAACACAAAACATGAGTAGGAAATGTGAAGTTGTCATGGAAAAGAACTACATTGCCTAAGCTGAGCTTGCAGCATGAGTTTCACAGCTGAGTGGTGGCTGTCATGGGCTGATCTCTCTCTACATCCCTTTGGAAAAGCAGCCTCAAAGTCAAGACTTGTGCTCTCCCCCAAGCCAAACACTGTGCTTCCCTTCACTGCCTCCACCCCAGCAGAGCAGAGGAAAGGAGGCTGCTGCATGCCACTCACTACAGGAAGCCAGATCTTTGTTTTTACATAATTATCTCTATTCTGAGCTTTATGAAAAGTTCATAAAAGAGAAGGAACAGAAAGTCACGGTGACAATGCAACCCAACTCAGAGATGCAGTGTGGTACTTAGCAGTGTTTACCTGCTCCAATAATTTTGATCCCAGGGCAGAGCACTGAAGATTAGCTCCAGACCTCATTAGGCAGGATAGAATTATGTGGGTTAACAAAGTAATACTCTTGGCTTTCTCTTGCATTTTAAAAGTGGCTTGAGACCTATAAAATCCCTTTGAATTTTATTAAAAGTCTTCCGCAATCATTTTTCATCCTGCAGCCCAGTTGAGCTGAACTAATAAATTAGCATGTTATCTGTGTGGATATCCATTAGAGCTTCAAATGAAGATTATTAGAGCCAAAGAACTAACAATGCCACTTACAGCTGGGGAGGAAGCAAACTGCTCCACTGAGCAATGGGCACAGAGGACAAGGAAGGAGGGACACATCCAGCCCACGGGACAGGGCAGCACAGGGAGGAGCAGCTCCAGCTGCCAAAAGCAGGCTCTGGCCACCCTGAGCAGGCAGCCAGAGGCAGGAGGAGCCAGGCAGGAGCTGCTGGAAGTGAGTCTGTGTGAGCTGCAGGGAAGGCAGGGAGCCCAGGCACATCCCACAGGGTGCTGTGTGGCCAGCGCTGCTCCGCTGCCAGCGCCTGGGCTTACCCTGCAGCAAGCTCAGCAAAGGCAGGGCTTGAAAGGAAATGTCATCACATGCTGCCTGCTTCACTGAACCACAGCAGCTTGGCTCTGCTTCCCTGGGCTCTTTTCTTTGCCTTCAACAAGACCCTGTTGCAGGGCTCCAGCCACAGGCTCACTGCTCAGCCCCCCCTGCATCAACACCAGCCTGACATTCGTGTGGGCACAGGTTGTTCTTTCCCAAAAGAGAAGAGCTCCTGCCTGAGCTTGAGTTCATGATGTGATACCCAAAGTGAATTTCAAGATACATCTCCAAGCTGCTCTGCTCTTCCCCTGGGGTCACCATTTTAGAATGTCTTTATTTCCAGCCTTCGTCCTCTTCATCTGATTCCCTTTCACCTCCCACTCCTATCCTTTATTACTCTTCTATTATTTTCTAAGAGGAAAATGTGTCTTTTTACTCTCATTCTCTGTTCTTTTCCTCCTGTCATTCCCTTCATGTCTCAGCCATGATGATATTTTTGCTCATGCAATAACTAGTTTGCTCTTTCTCCTCTTCCCACTGGGCTACTTTGATCTACTGCTCCTGTGTCTGTTTTACACATTCCTTTTCCTCCCTCCAAAGACACATCAGCCTATTTCCCATTCCCTCCTCCTTCCTCATCTCTCTTTTCCTGCTCTGATCTATTCTTGCTGCACCAAGCTCGTTTCATGTGTAAATGGTTTTAAAACCTGCCCTGCAGCCTGGATGGGCACTACAGTAAGTGCTGAAGGATATGGGCTGTCAGTCCAGCCACCCTGAACCAGCACAGCATGCCACTGCAGCACCCTGCCCTGGCCATGCTTTACTGAAAGAACACCACCTGACTTGTGGAAAACCTAACCCAGGGAGCACTAGGGATGATAATCCCTCGGTCACTGCAAGTTCAGCAGATCAAGTTGCAGCACAAACCTGGAAAAGCCCCAGGGATCTGTCTTGGTGCCTGGATCTCTGGCAGGAGCTTGCCAACCAACAGGAATGAACTTTTTGTTGCCTGTAATCAAGAGAATCCCCCCAAAATGAATCAAATTTACTTGCAGCTTCAGAGCATTGTGGAAAGAAGAGCTTTTAGACCTGTGTACAGTTACAATAAACCAGAGCAAGGGTTGACATCAAACACCAGGGAGCCTGCTGCCTCTCCCCAACAGGAACCAGCCTGAGGGTGGAAATTACTCTTCCCCTCCACACAACAGCCACTTGTAACCATTGTCCCTTGCCTGAGAACCTGTCTAAAGCCCATGCTTTTCCACCCTTGCCAAACTAGACATCAGCACTCTGCAGCTTCTCCTCCTGATGAAAACACACTTGTTCCTAATCTGGCTGCTTCAGGGAGCGAGCAGGTAACAAATGGCACAAACTGCTGTAGCATCCTCTCCTGAGACAGAAAACTGCTTCCTCAGGGGCAGGCACTGTGAAATAGGGCCTTTTGCAGTCAGAACACTTGGACACAGAGCACACATGGCCATTTGGTGCCATGGCTGCCAGGCTGTTTGTCCAGCTGCCTCACCTCTGGGGTGTGATGGGCAGCACTTAAATCAAAGGCTACAATAGTGTTTTGGCCACTTCAATTCACAGTACACCATCCAGTGATTTCATTCATGCTGTGGAGCTGTGGGACTGTTGCAAGTGTTGGCATTTTCCTGGATCATCCTTGTTCCAGACTGGAGAATATGGGAACAAAGTGCTGTGCTTATTGTGATAGGACTGGTCTATCTGCAGGGACAGTCCAAGCTAAAAGACCCAGCTGATGGCAAATGAGAAACAGCTCATTTACCAGAGCATTTGCAATGCCAGAAATCTGGCACTGCTTCTTTTACCTCAAACCACCATGTGAATCAGTCATTCCCAAGATGAAAACTGCAATGAGAGTCACAATAACCACAGCAACCTGCAAGAGAGCAGAGAGCTAGCAGTGGCCACAGCAATCTTCATGTCACTGCAAAGGTCAGGTGCAGGCTGCCCTCTGCATGCCCCAAATCCAAACCTGTGTCAGGGGGGACTGAGATGAAGGAAGTCTCAGTGATTGTTCACACACACAGTGCATTGTTCCATAGCAGTGGTCTGAAACATGACACTCTCTCAAGGCTGTAACTGCATCACTTAGAGCCATTACACAGGCAAAATGCAGCTCAATTTGGCAGCATGGGGTTTGCCTTGGGTTTTTTATAGCATAGATAGGAAGAGCTAGAAGCCTCGTGAACTTCTGTGAGCCCATCCTAAATAATTTCACTGAAATGTAAAGTATCATGCCTAAAGTCAGTTCAAGCTCTGGGGCATTAAATTAGCCCATTTATTGAATAAATATCATTATTTCTGTGTAGAAGGGAGCAGTTCAAGTAGCTGACAAGCATCTATTGGCACTTTGACATCCAACTGTGCCTGCTGTAATGGGCACAGATCTCCTGCATCCTAGATTCCAGAAGTATGGCCATGTCTCAAATGCTGCAGAGCATCAAAAATGTCACAAGACACCTACATTGGGGCACCTGATTCACTCCCACATGCCCATGCAACAGCAGGTGATGTAACATGATAAATCTCAGAGTGGAAAATCCCTCCTCTGCACAATTTGCAACCCACTTCTGACCACGAGCTCACTGAGGCCTCAAAATTACCTCTGGGTACAAAGACAGTTGATTTGACTACAAAGTCACAATTATTATTAATATACTTATGCATGCCTTCAATATTGTATATATTTGTGTCTCCCCTTTGTATTCTACTTACCAATGGTGACCAAATTCTGTCCTTGCAGGTCCAGTGAAAGCCTGTGGGTTCAGGTCAGGCTACAGTCAAGGGCAGAATTTGTTCATAAACTGAAGTGACACAGGTTAATGGAGAAGGAAGATAATTTCATTACCTGAATCTGAACAGATCTCATCACATAAGAAAAAACCTTAATGCAGTGCTGATGGCAAATATAAGCAGATACCTTAATAGCTCTCATCACTGCCTGAACTGGAGGAACACCTAACACAATTGCTGTGCTAGAAAACAGCTTTTGACCTGCTGGTAACATTTCATTTTGAGCTCAGCTCCAGCCACAAAACTCAAGTCCATTGAACCTGTAAGGATGTACACACTGCACACACAGTGAACTCCAGCCTGGAGGCCAAATGTTGCCTTATTTGGTGAAAATTGATTAGATTTGTCAGGTGAATAAAATCCTTTATTAAATTTTCCTGGTTGAAACTTTGCCTGTGTGTTTTATTTTTTCATTAGAGCACCGCTGAATTTGTCTGAAGTAGTTAAGAATATTTGTAAGTTGTATGGCAGTAACAATTGGACCAATCCACAGCAAAAACCCCCCAGAAGAACACACTTTGCCTATGGAATTAAACTCTAAACACTGCTGGTTTCAATTTCTACCTGCTAGAGGGGACCAGAAGAGAAATTAGGGTAGAAAGTTTGTGTCTGTTGTGGTTTGTAGTTTAACTTTTAAACAAGAGAAAAGAAAACCCTCAAAAACACCTCTCCTCACACGCACACACACACTGCCAGGAGGGACAGCACAAATATTTCTGAATTAGCTGTGAAATTTGGCAACAAGCATCAGGGCCAGGCACTGAGCAGAGCTGCCTCTCACCCTCCCTCTCTGCTCCCCACTGCCCTCTCCACACCAAGCACATCCCATGCCTGGGGAATTAGCTTCAGTTGCCCCAGTCTGATTTCTAATTATGATGCAGGATGCACGCTGATAAATTTCCTATGGGATACTCATTATATAGAGCATATGAATGTGCTGTAATCAGGCGTATTTGTTGCTATGGAAAAACACAGCAAGCATGCAGAGCCTTCTGTGTGGCATCCTTAGTGTCCCTGCACTCAGATTCCTTGGCAGTGTGTGGCATAGCAACATGTTATCTGGCACCAAAGCCAAGGACCAGGCAAGTTTCAGCTGGAAAACTTGAGGGGTTTTTTTAGCCTATTGCAACTTCAAGGGGTGTGGGATGTTATAAATTCACATTATTGCCTTTTAAAGCAAAGGGATCAAAGAAAAGTATCAGAGAAAGCATGAGGTTTGAAGTGTGACCTTCCTCTCCTCCTGTTTTCTGCCCTCCTCATCTGCAGACTGGCCACATCCCTTCCAGGAGGTGAGATGGGATTGCTGGATCTGTATCCACACCTTTATGTGCCATGGCTGCTCAGGCCAAGGTGGCTTTCCCTGTGCCCAGGTAAAGGGGCATCAGCCTGAACTGCACAGGGCAATGGCAGGTAGGGCACACCATGCTGAGGGAAAAAATAAAACACAACAACAAGTCACTCTGCTTATTAATGAAATCCCGTGTTCATCCCTTCTGTGAGGAGCTGGTGGAGGTGGGGAGGGTGCCAAAGCACAGCTCTCTCTGTGCTGCCGAGTTAAATGGACCTTGGTGGCACATGGGAACACTCAGCCCGGGTGTTTGATGCCTCCCATACTCTCAAACACTTAACCCGTGGCACCAGAGCACATTCCCTGGGGGCTGGCACAGTCTCCATGGAGAGCTGGGACAGCAGCAGAGCTCTGGCTCCAGAGCCTGCTCCTCCAGGGGGACAGGGAGGCAACACTCACTCCCAGCTTCTCTAAACTCTGTTTTTCTGGAGTTTCTGACCCAGACACAGCTGCTTCTGAGGCTGTGCTTGGTGTGAGGAGTAGATGGTGTAGCTAAGAGCTGCCTCCAATCTGTACAGCCCGCACAAGCTAAACTGGGACAGTCTCTCATCAGTCCTGTGCTGGCATGGCCAAAAACCCAGCAGAGGGATGTGGATCCTCCCAGTCACAGCAGGGTCAGCCCTTCTGGAGGGCTTTTGCCAGGCTGTGTGCTGGGAGCAGGACAGTTCATGTGCATAATTCCATAAAACCAGCTCTCACAGCAGTCTGGGACAGAGCCTTGGCTTAGCTTGAAGCCTGACTGCCCAGAGAGGAGCACAGCTGGTGGGTGACACAGCCATCCAGGGAGCCTTGGGGCACTGCTGCCACTCTTGTGCTTATTCCTATCTGAGCATCTCTGGATGCTCCACAAAATCAGATTAATACCAACTCCTACTTCTTTCAAAGACTGGGAACTGGGGAGCAGAAACTAAAGTTGTGTTTCATTTTCCTGCCAGCTCCTCCTGGGTTTTGAAGGGGCACCACAATGTTACTCGTGTGTGTGTACAGCACCTCACACACCATGCCAATATCCCAGATGGAGAATATAAACCTACCCACCCCATAAAAATCTACCAGCATCTCAATCTCATATCTCCCCCCAGAACAAGTCCACTGATGAAAACTCATCTACAAAGAGTCTGTGATATTAAACTGAGCTGACAGACCAGTGACTGCCACGCTCCCCAGCCCCTGGCAAGCAGCAGGTTAATGGTGAAGTGTTATTCATCCAGCTTGAATTAAAACTGTTCAAAACATAGCTGGTTTTGTGTAGCTGTACACAGGGCTTATAAATGAGGAACTCGACAAGAAATGCCAACGCACTGTTTCTCAAACAAAACACATAAAAGAGTGAAACTCCCCTCCAACTTCAAGGGAAAAGTGTCTCATTTGCTGATGCCAAATACTGATTTAAAACACTGACAGACCCAGACCACTAAAACTTCCCGTAATGAACTGTGGTTTTCAGTGTTGGTAAAAAACCTCAAAACACAACAGGAAATGAGGCAAAGGGTTTGTTTTGTTTCCCCTACTGGTGCTTATATAAAGGGGAAATCGTTATTGTCTATTGCTAAATCCATAACTCAGAAAAGAGCTGATCCTCCCACTCCCCTGCCCAGCCCCTCCTGATCCCACAAGGGAGCTGCACCACTGAGAGAGGCACAGGTCTAGTCCTGCTTTCATTTGCACCTGGCACAAGTCTGCTTTGCTTTTTTAGAAAAAAAATGTTCCAAACCCACTTTTATTTTCCATCAGTTGCACATTGCCAGCAGCCCACCACCATTGTTACCACTGGGGGCTTTGGGTTTAAAAGTTTTTAGAGGCTTTTTGACTCTCTGCTGCATATATTGATATTTTTAATCTCTTTGCTGAAATGTTTCCTAGTCCCATGGGGCTTTTCTCTGCCCAAGCAGAGGAAACTAACACCCAAAAAGTTTTTTTCCAACTCTGAATTGAGGGTAGATACAAGTATTTGAGGTTGTACTCCCAGTCTTGGGGACCAATCACACTTAGGGACTAACATGACAAAACTTGAAGTGTAAAAAATCTGCTTTTTGCAATGATTTCTGCCTAGAAGCTACAAATAGATATATTCTTTTTAATCCATAGAAATATTGCAGACACATTTCCCAACTGCATTCAAATTAGCTGTGAATGGAGCCTGCTAACTAAGGCAGCATTAGCACATGTGCAGCAGAGCAGCTCTCTGCAGCACTCATCTGTCTCTGTCACACTGCATTTATTCCCAAAGGACAGCAAACACACAGGACCAGAACAGAACTCAGCACAAGCACCTGTAGATAAGGAAGGGGAGAAAAAAATTAAAATTACCTTGGTTTTAAGGACAGAGTCCAAAGAAACCACAGCAAAGATCCCCAAGCTGTGTCATTTTGGAGCTGAGCCAGAAGGTGCCATAAATAAGGTCTGGAGGCCAAGATGCACTAGGGAGGCACAAGGACAGTGTTCCCATGGACAGAGATGGCAATCTCTGTCAGCTGCACAGGGCTGCAGCTGCTGAATAATTCCTTCAATACCACGGGTTTCAGAAGGCTTATCAGCCTGCCCTGTCCTGCCCTGGAGTGGGAGGTTAAGGTCCAGGGACAGAGACAAATTTAGAGGGACAAAGAGATGATAAGTAGAAGGAAGAGGAAGGACTCTGCTTGCTTCCCATCCCACTTCTAGTTCAGAGAGATAAGGATCCTTTTCTTTTTGTGAGAGCAATAAAAGGGAAATGGATTAACTGTGCTGGCCAGGATTGTCACTGTGGGGCCAGAGGGAGGGGGAAGCAGCCTTGGGCTGTGTCTCCCTCCTGATGTCTGACTGTGGCACTGCTGATACTGTCCTGGGGGTGAGCAAAGCCTCCTCCAAATGGGGATTCACCTCACTGTGCTACTCACTGCTTAAGGTGAAAAAAATCACTGTTTTGTGCACTTTGCCAGAGCAGATGGGATTTTTTTAGCAAAAATCTAGCACAGATTTATTAGCTGGGGCACAGCAGTGAGCTGGTGCTACTCTACAGCTTCCAGGTAGCAATAAAGCAATGCCCAGCACTTCAGCACACAGGAGCTCATCTGTGTTCTGGCCTGAAAGAAGACACCTTAAGAGCATTAAAAATAAAAAAAAAAACTAAATAAAAACACATCCAGCAGCAGTGGGACAGAGGGCAGGTAAGTGGGAACCCAAAAGCTTCAATGAAAAATGTATGGTCCCTTCATTTTCAGGAAGAAAATATCCAGCAGTACATCGTGCTAACACAGCACTGCTGAGCTTAAAAAGAACCTTTGAGTGGATTCTCCTCTTGGCAGCAGAGCTGCACTCTGCTTCTGGGCTGAGGTTTGTGGAGATTCCATGTGTCCTCACCCCAGGACTCCCACTTCACCTCACTGCTGGCAGGGCACAGCACACACCTCAGAGCAGCATTTTTCAGTGGTTATCCACAGCTACACTCAGTTTTGCCAAACAGTACAGCACTGGGATGATGTCACTTCTTAAACCACAGTTTAGCATAATTCTTAGGTGCCTCATTGAACTCACAGGAAATTAAGCAGATGATTATCTAATCAAGAGCACAAACTGCAATAATTTTCCCTTATCTCCTCATCAGCCTAAGATCTCAAAGCAATTTACAGAATGAGTAAGTCAAGACATGCAGCTAATCTCCAAGGGATGGCACTGTGCCATTCCACAGGGAAACTGAGGCACAGGAAACAAACTTTCCCATTATATTGTGACCACTCATCCAAATATAGGTGTGATGGTGGAAATGGGAGGATGAAGGGAATAAGGATGGTCTCAAAAGCTGAGGTACAGATAAAAGGGTGGATCAGACCAGGAGCACCAGCTGCTTGGTGCAGCCATGGCTCTGCTCTTCCAGGCACACAGAAAAACTTTCCCTACATCCACAGGTACAACACACCTGTATTCTCTGAAATTCATTCCTGCTCTGCTCTCCCTGCATCCACAGGTACAACACACCTGCGTTCTCTGAAATTCATTCCTGCTCTGGTGTCCCTGCATCCACAGGTACAACACACCATGTTCTCTGTGAAATTCATTCCTGCTCTGCTCTCCCTACATCCACAGGTACAACACACCTGTATTCTCTAAAATTCATTCCTGCTCTGCTCTTCCAGGCACACACAGTCTCTCCTTGCATCCACAGGTACAACACACCTGTGTTCTCTGAAATTCATTCCTGCTCTGCTCTCCCTGCATCCACAGGTACAACACACCTGTGTTCTCTGAAATTCATTCCTGTTCTGCTCTTCCAGGCACACACAGTCTCTCCCTGCATCCACAGGTACAACACACCTGTGTTCTCTGAAATTCATTCCTGCTCTGCTCTTCCAGGCACACACAGTCTCTCCCTGCATCCACAGGTACAACCCACCGTGTTCCCTGTGAAATTCAGTCCTGCTCTGCACTGGTGACTTGGCAGCCCTCTGCAGCAGGGGAGGGGTGATGGATTCACATTAACTGCATCCCGGGAAGCAGGCACATCCCCAGGGGAGCAGCATGATTCATTTTTAATGATACTTCCCCCAGTCTGTAGGCCCATAATCCAAGAATTACAAGCCTTGAAAGTCATCATCAGTGACTGAGCTGTTGTTGGTGAAGGAGGGTTTCCAGCCCAAGTGGGAGTCGTTACAGCAGAGGGATCATTTTAAACTAAGTGACAAGAATCTATCAGGGGAAGGAAAATTACACTTTCCAACAACTGAAGAAAATAAAAAATAAAAAAGCCAAAAAAAAACCCCAAAAAACAGTTCCTGCTAGAAATTCTGATTCAGAAACAAGACAAGAAGGCAAATTGCTTCCCCCAGTGTACCCGGCATGGAGCAAACCTACACACATAGGTCAGAGGCCTGGCAAGAGCCTGAGGCTAAACTAATTATTGTGATTTGCTCGTCTTTTGTAATTAATCTAGGAAAGGCTTAAGGCTGTTAGCAGCTTTAAAGAAGTAAATCTGAAGGACCAATTAATTAAGAACAGCAGTGCTTAATGAGGACCTTTTGGTTCTCTCATGTTGATTGTTATATTTGTTGAAAGTTAAGTTTCCGCTGTCTGTCAGATCTTGTCTGGTCTTGTAAAATAGATCTCCTTACTTGGTGCTTAACCACTTGACACTGGAACAAAAGCTTTCGATTACAAAGCAATTTGTGGGGATTATAATGGAACGAGCTACGCCCACACTCCCTGATTTAACAATCAATTTGAAGCAATGTTCAGTTCAACCCAGAAGCCTCAAGGATCCTGAAACTGCAGTTTGGATCTCCTGGTTCCTTGCCTCCAGGCTAGACCCCACAGCTGCTAATGGTGGAGGTAGGCTGAAGCATGCACCTCAAATCCTCTGAAAACAAGATAGGGATTGACTTTTCCTCACCCATTCTTGTCTCAAATTGGCAATTAAGCACCCATCTCTCTCCACATTTTCTGTGTGTCAGTCTGGTGCAGACCAGGAAAATCTGGCTTGCTGCAAAACCCAGAAGTGAAATTCTGCTGAACTCCATAGAGATAGACTCATCTTTATCCTCTCACACCAAACATCACAGAGCCAAACAGCCCAGCCAGGTCCTGGAAGGGATCCTGCACCAGCAGAGCCCCATGCAGAGGCAAATGCAGCTGGGTGCAAGAGGAACAAGACACCAGAGATGCCAAGGGTCAGGGCAGGTTCTGCTGTGCTCCTGAACACCTTATGCCATTTTCTCACACGTGCAAAAATGTTGATGCTTCAGTTTATTTGATTGGAGGAACAAGTAATTCACCCCATGAACATCCTATTTTTTCTGCTTCTGTTAAGATGGATCTCTGAGCCAAGCCAGGATGGTTCTTCTATGGGGGAAACACAGCCAAACATCACCTAGAGGCCCTGAGCATCTTGGAGACAGCAGCAATATCATTCATCAACTGAGGGAGGCACCTGCCCTTCACAAACAGCAGGACCTCTGCCTGTGCTCTGGCTTTATGTGAGATGCACAGAAGTGTTTTGTGCTGGGAGAGACTGGCAAAGGAGTAAACCAGTGTGAAAGGAACAAAGATCAGGTTACCAGCTTACCCCAGAAACAGTCCTTTGTGAACAGAACTGGACTATTTTGCTTTGCAAGGCCAAGGAGAAATACCCATGCTGTTCTCTTTCAGACACCTTCCCTGTCATCTGTCCCCACTGCCAGCATTTTCACATGCAGCAAATTAATTTTACATTCTCAGCAGGCATTTCTTCTAGAGACCAGCCAACTTCCTGATATTTTCTGTTCAGCTTTTATATCTGCAGATCTATTTTAAATAAAAAGCTATGTGTTTTACAAAACATGAGTGCCAGTAACACAGAGGAAGAATGTGACATTTTTCTCCCCAGGATATTTTGACTGACACGTGAAAAAGTCTATAATCTTACATAGGCTCAAGCTGCTCATGTTGACATCCAAATGTTTGATGAAAAAGAGCTTGACTGCCTTCCATGAAAGGTGTAGTCTTCTGATTTGGTCTCTTTAGCCCAGAAAAAAAAAAAAATGACCTCAAGCTCTTTCCCAAAGTATTTTATTTTATTTGCCTGTCACAAATGCAGCAGATGAATTGTGGGTGAGTTGACTTTCAACTCCCTAACCAAATCTCCACACAATACCTTGTTTATTTTCATCATGTTCTCATGCCACCACTGAGCCTGCTCCACCTCAGCATGGTGGAAATGCTCCCTGGCTTTTACAGCTAGGTGATCACTAACTCCTTAGAGCTCCTTCAGTGATCCCTCACCACCCCTGCAGACTGGGAGCATCTGACTGGGCTGTGGAAGTGAAAAAGCCTTCCCTATCCCACACCACCCCTGTGCTGCCCCATTATTCAGCTTTAAACTCCTCCCAGACAGCAGCACAAAACTCTTTATAATTTTTTTGTACCCTCTGGTTCTGTACCTGAGTGAAAGCACTCCAGCATCAAGACAAAAAAGTCCTCCAAGGGTTTCCCCCACAAACACCACAGTGAAAACTCTGAGCTTTGAGTCCTTGTTTCAGACTTACTGCACAATCAGATACTGGGGGAAACAGAGGCAGAACTCAGCATTGCAGGGCATGGTATGTCTGCTGGAAACTGGGTCTCTCTGAGCAGAAACCCACAAAATCTGCCCTGCCACCCAAAAATGTGAAGTGTTAGCAATGTGAGCAAGTAGCTAATCTCTCCAGGATGAGGACAAACACAGATTTCATACTGACCCTTGCAGTGTGTCAGCACTTCAGAGTTAAGTTTGTGCCTGAGCCATATCAGCACATAAGACAGGAAATAATATAAAAAAGATAAAAAGCCTATTCTGCAGTGCAGGGAGAGGTCATCTGTCCATGCTCCACTCCAGGTCCCTCTGAATCCAGGCACTGGGCTGGGAGCTGGCAGGTCACTGCTGCATCCATGGACTGTGCTGGGTGTGTGTCTGTGTCAGCAGCTGCCACCACACTTCACTCTGAGAAATGGAAACTTGGGCCAAACTGTGCAAGAGGCAGATTTGTTTCTGGTTCATGCAGATACACAGGAGTTGACTGAGAGGGGGTAAATGCACCTCTTCTGATCCTGGGTTTGGACATGAGTGAGGCAATTTTGAAAACTGCAGAGCTAGAAGAGATTGCTACAGAGTCACAGCAGGGCTAATGCCTGAAAGGACCAGAGCCTTAGGATTAGCTCTGAGCATTTCATGGTCACTTAACTGTGGCTAACCCCAGTTTTGATTTACTTTATGGTAAGGGAGAAAAAAAAAAAAAAAGGTGTGGGGGAAGGACAGTTCACTGCAGAGCTGTTATAAAGCTAGCCTGAGGGATGAGGCTGGCAAAACCCTGCTGCTTATATTTAATATTAGTACAAGCACAACTGGGCATTGCTGGACCCAGCCAGCCTTAGAGCTGCAAGGGCTGGATGTTTATATGTGCTCTGAGACCTGTTTCTTGCAGATCTCCTGGTCTGAGAAAGGAAATACTTACAGCCAAGTGCTCCCAGCTGAACTGCTGCTGCCCAGCAGGGGCTGGGCTCTGACCCAGCTGGGCACCCCCAGAGCCCCATCCCTGCCAGAGCACCCAGAGCCAGCCTGCTCCCATCCTGCTCCCATCCAGCCCTCCCAGACAGCAGGAGCAAACACAACTGCACAGAGCAGATAACACCCACAGCAAAGTCTACAATTTGTGTCTGTGGATGCAAACCCAGCACAAACAGGAGCCCTGCCTTTTGACTTCACTTGCTACAGGAGGCTGGGCTGCTTCCAGCTCAGAGGCAAGGGGGAAATACAAGCTCTTTAGCTGAGTGCTAAATATTCAACTCACTAAGATCTTTCTTTCCTTGGCATAAAGTTTCCCAGACCCCACTTTGCAGCAGATCTCAGTGTGATGGTCAGCAGTTTTACACACACACACCAGCTTTGCAGCTTCCCAGCCATAAATGCAGGACAGGCAGAAGGCTGGCAAGATGGTGATTGCTTGGCTAGATGGCAGCTGGGAAGGGAACAAAAAATCCTGGTCCAGCAAGGTAGTTCCTTGTTTGCTCAGTTCAACTTGGTAAAGACCATGGCAGCATCTGGCTGCTTCTAAAGAGAGAGGACAGAAGTGCCTGAATATCTGATTCCTTGAGTATTATCCCTCCAGACCTGGACCTCAGCAGCTCTCTGGGACTGTAATTTCTGCATATTCACTCCAGAGTGGTGAATGAGGGAATCCAGCAGTCAGGGAAACACTGACTCCCTGCAAATCACTAAGTAGAAAGAAGTGTATAGTGGTTGTTTTTGCCATAATTCAGGGCAAATGAAAATCTAGTAAGGTAATCAGGAAGGGAACATCTAAATGCTGTCTGTCTTACTCAGGACAGGAACACTTGCTTGGAAACAACCAGAAGATGCTTGATAACATGTTTGCAGCTATGTCACTGGTGACCCATCAGTCTCCTTACACATGAAGATGGATGTCAAGGCTGAGCCATTGTGTATTCTTGAGATACAAAGGAGAATACTTTGAAAAGCAGTCCCAGAGCACTGCAGTCATCACCATGAGATGAAGTACAATAAGACATGTGAAAAGCTGTGGCAGTTGTTTTATGTCTCATATGTGTCTTTGTGAATAGTAGCTTCAGTAATTTATGTTCCTGGTTGAAAAGCTTTTTGTAGCCTTAATACACAGAGTGGTTAACCCTTCTGCTCCTCAGCTCAGGAATCTGTAAGTCACTGAAGACAAATAGCACCATCCTTGGCTCCATCTCCAGCATCATTTTCACATCTGCACACCAACATCCTTTATTTTCCAGGCATGTAAACTGGTTGCAACCCTGAAGCACAGAAGACACTTCAGAAAACTTCTTTTAGGGCATCAACACCAGAATTTCTCTATCCTTCTGCCATCTACCTCTCCTTCAATATCCTTTGTTTTCTTCCTCTGGTGCTCCATCCTCTCCTTCCTAAGGAATCAATCTTTTCCCTTTTCTGCCTGTACATAAACTGCCACCCAATCCTTCCTGCAAGCATTTTGCAAAGGATCAATCCTCTACAGATCAATTCAACACCATTTCCAGTCTTTTTGGGCACATACAGGTTTTTCAGAATGACCTCTGCAAATCATATGGAGATACAAAGAAACCCAAGTTGCACCCAACAGCAGCTCACACTTTTTACAGCTGGTAGGATTTCAACAGAAGCACTTGCAGTGGTTTTGCATGTGTGGTAATAACATCAGCAGAACAAGAATTTTTAGTGCCATATGCTGTAAAATAAAAAAGATATTTAAAAAAAAAAAATTAAAACTATCTTTACCTTGTAAAGGGCATTACTTTTTGCCATGTGCCTCTCCCCACCCTCAGCCTGCACTGGCCTGTGCCCAGCTGTGTGGGGCTGAGACAACAAAACCCTCAGAGAGAGGCAGAGCAGGGACTGAGACCCTCTAAGCTGCTCCCAGCTCTGCAGAAGTGGATGCTGCCACCACCTGCCACTGCCAGGACAATGGCAATGGGTGACAGGGACTTTTAGGGAAGGCTCTAAGTCCCTGTGGAGATGGACCCCACAGTCCTCAAGAGCTGCCCCCAGCTGTACCCCAGCCAGCCCCACTCTCCTGACACAAGTGCAGCACCAGGGCCAAGATGAAAGCAGCAGCAGCAGAAAAACACATGCTTGGAAGAGGGAAAAGGGGGGGAAATAGATGTGAGGGGAAAGATGTCAAGGGGAAGGACAAAGAGCAATGGCTAAAGATCACTTGCATGCAGAGCTAATTTAGGTCTTTACCTCTGACAGTATCAGCAATGAGAAATTTCACAGCAGTGCAAACATATCAATTTTAATACTAACTAAAAAACCCAAAAACCTTCAGTGTGCCCAAAATCAACAGCAGTTAAGCAGGGGCCCATGCTAGCTGCACTGTGCTGGTGTGCTGGCAGCCCATCAGCAGCACTGTGGCAGCACAGGCTGGAAAAGCCATTTTCAGAACAATCCCTCTGCCCCTGCAGCCACAGGAGACCCTCTGCTCCAGTGCAGGTTCTGGAGCATCTTGTGCTTGGCCTGGTGCACTGGCCTCATTTCTAGCTCTGAGATCTGGGAGACTCATTTGAGATTAAACAAAGGACTAAAGATTAGGTGTTCTGTAATTTAGTACTTCCTTTGCCTGCTTTATGTTTAGCAGCTTTTGGCAGAGGAAAGGAGCAGCAGCAGCCAAGATGGGCTCTCTGTGAATCCACACAACCTCACCAGAAACAAGAGCATATACTTGACTCTAGTCAGCATCAGAACTTTCATCCAGGGTCCCTTTCCAAACACTACACTTGCATTCATTTTGCCATCAAGCCATGTGGTTGTTTAACTAGGCTCATGGAAAACACATTAAAAAATAAACCATAGAGCAGATCCAGATGTTTTGAAATGCTAAACTTAGTGCCTCACACTCTTCTCTCCTCATCCAGCTTAAAAAAATTCCTGAAAAACTCAAAAGCATTCCTGAACTGGTTTGTCATGAGCCATTACTTCATACCAAAAAGTATACTCTAGCACAGACTTAAATAATCAATCTTTTAGCCATAAACACAATTACCAAAACACTTTGAAGGTTTGGATCAACTTCATGAAAGGATAAAAATTCTTTGCTCTCTCTCCTATTTTAAGCAAGACTCTTGTTTCCAATAAAAGTTTCTTTCCACATTGAAAATATACACAGAGAAGCAGGATGATATCCCTGAGTTCCAGTCTCAAGATGATGCAGTAGGCAAGGAGGACTGGAAGAAAAGGAGGCAAAGGCACTTCACACATGATTCTCAAGGTGTTATGCACAAAGCAGGAGAAATAGACCTCAACAGAAGAAATAATACCCTCAAAATGGGAAGAAAATAAGTTTTTGCTAGTTGTACTTAGGTCTGCAGCCAGCTGCCATTTCCAAATTACTCCTTTGTCCCACTCCTAGGTTTTATTTCCAATGCAAAGATTTTCAACCTGATCTCATTCCCTTGAGCTGGCCAGGAACCTCCTCAATTCCCTCCCCACACCATGTCAGACTTAATTTAAATAGCTGCCAGGCCAGAATCAGTTACATCATTTTCCCCCCCTTCTTTTCCAGGTATTCTTCTAATGGCTCCTAAGCTCTCTCCCAGAATATTTCCTACAGCTTTCAGGCAGCTTGAGAAACAATGGAGATCACCATCTATTTTTTATAATCCTAGATGTGGTAATTGAAGCCTTACATCCCTGAAAAGCAGCTGGGGGTTGCTCACTGGAGGAATGTCAAGTGCATGAATCTATCCAGCCTTACATTCAGCCATGGAAAGACATTAAACTTGGGTCACCACAATGAGACACCACTCTCTGCTTCCCTCAGGCTCAGTTTTCAGGTTTATTTCTGCACAAATACCAACAATTAATGAGTCAACCTGTCCAGGTGCTTTTGAGAGTGCCCTTAAGGTACTCATCACCAGCTGTAAGCACTTCACTACCTCTGAAGCCTTGATCCACAAGCTCTGCTTTACATGTGGAGCACAGAAACCCCAAAAGTCATCCAAACCTTCTAAAAAATGAGGTGCTTTTAGTCAATGGAATGGTCTTTGCTTCAAAATCATCCACTGAGATACATAAAAAGGAAGGGGAAAATTATTTATTTTCTAATAAAGCTCTCCTCAAAATTGTCAATACAGTATTGCTAATATCAAAACTCTGCTCATGTGTATCCTCTCTGCACCTCTTCTCCCTCTTTCCCCCAACCCATTTGGTGGTGCCACTTCATCCAGGCCAGTTTGAAGCCAGTGTAAATCTCACAAGCATCAGTGAAGATTTCCCCAACACGTTTTTACTTCAAAACAAAGGATCTGGCCCTTTGAGACTTATCTTAACTACACATTGCAGATCAGCTTTAAAATCAGCTCCAAAACATTTGGAAATTGTTACAGTCCGCTGGCTCTGTAATTATAAAAAGCTGAAATTACTTTGAAGCTTCATTTAGAGAAGACTAATGCTGCAATTACTCAGCAGAGCCCTTTGCAGCCTGATTATCAATGAGTGTGTGTGCTCCTCTCTGTGCACAGCCTGAGGCACAGAAGGGCAGGACACCAGGAGCCCCCAGGCATCTCCCATTAATGTGCTCCCCCCATAAAGCAACCCACTGTCAACCCGGAAAATAAAACACTGCGTGCTGGTTTAATTGCAATTTGCAGTTTCCTTGGAAAGCAGCACATGCAAGAGGGCACTGAGAAAAGCTGGAATGTTTTGCAGGAGAGGCCAGCAAGTTGTGGCTCAGCTGTATGGGAGTGATTAGCACCTGCACAAAGCAGCAAAGTC
This sequence comes from Oenanthe melanoleuca, assembly GCF_029582105.1. NCBI lineage: Eukaryota > Metazoa > Chordata > Aves > Passeriformes > Muscicapidae > Oenanthe > Oenanthe melanoleuca. Next base: position 6,009,954 of record NC_079349.1, read on the forward strand.
CTCAAACCATGAGCTCAGCCTTTGGCCAAATGGAGAGACTGAAAGGCCTTAAGCTTTCCTGGGCAATAAATCCAGTGATTACTGAGATTATATTAACTCAAATTAACTCCCAACTTTTTTTTTTCTTTTTTTTTTTTTTTTTTGGTAGCAGCACAAACAGCCACTCAGATCTTGCCCAGTTGGGCACAAGCCTTAAAGGTTTTGCTTCCTGTGGGCAGGAGAAATGAGTCACATAGGAAAACCTGACCCCTAAGCCTGAAAAATCTGCTCAGCAACCAAGAGCTCTCAAATTTTACAAATGCTTGTGATAAGAAAACTTCTTCAGTAAAAAAAAAAAAAAAATCTTTCATTAAAAATTGCAACTTTTCTCTCCAAATTTTTTTTTTTTTTAATACACACACAGAAGTAAATTCATTCTGCCAGCAGAGAACAACTTTTTAGCAATTTACTGACAAGTAAATAGTTTTGCCAGACACTTTAGCAAAATGAAAATACAGTTAAAAATAATTCCTGTGTAAAAGCAGCAGTTTGTTTTTTGGAGAGCTAGGTTGGCTCAGCTTAGGTTTGAGCTGCATTGTGTTTGGTTTTTCCTTTATTTGTTCTGTTTGTTTGTTGTTGGTTTTTTTTACTGTTGGCCTCATTTTAATTACCAAGCTAACTATGACAGTAAAGATTGCAAAATTAAGGTCCTTGAGTTATTTGGTTGCTTTCAGCAGAACACACTACAATCAAGGGGAACATTCTTCCCCATGAGGAAGATGCTGTGCAAGGGCCACCACGAGCCCTGGTGCACCCAGCTGACTTTTTGTGCAGCAGAAGCATTCACTGGGAAATCTGCTGGGTCATAATGCTATTTATCCTCCAACTCATATATGCTGTAAATCAGGAAAGAAGGAAAAAAAAACAAAAAAACAAAAAAAAAAACAAAAAAACAAAAAAAAAAAAAAACTACAAGAGTTGCTGCTGTGGCTGCTGGGTGTTAGACACAGGGCTATATAACCAGGCAGAACCATCAGTCTTCTCCCACAAATACACACAGGCAGTGAGGAAGAGGAAGACAATTCCCACCCCATCACTTCTTGCAGGTTTGGTTCTAATTCTTTTTAGAGGCATGCAGCCCTTGGACATCAATAGGTAGAGCATGGTAGAAAGGCCCTAAATTCTTGACTATTTGTTAGTACTGACTATCTTGGAGAGTGGAAAATGTCATTCTTCTGCCTATCAGTGCCAGGGAGATGATGAGCTTAGCAGGAAAAGAACAGCAGTGGGGTAACAAAGCTCTCCATCTCCAGCACCTGCAGGGAGCTGGGGGAGCACCTGGCACCAGCTGAGAGGCTGCTGGATGCTCTCTGCACAACTGAGCCCTGCCAGCAGCAGCTGTGTGACTGCAGCACACCTGGGGTCAGCACACCCCATCCCACGGGCACGAAACACCTCTGCAGTGCCAACAACACCCTGCAGCCCGAGACACCCCAAAACACCCCTGAAACAGCACCCCAACAAACAGCACCCCTGAAACAAACAGCACCCCTACAAACAGCACCCCTGAAACAAACAGCACCCCTACACCAACACCCCTGAAACAAACAGCACCCCTGACCTCCTGCCCCAGGAGGGCTCGGGCAGACAGGGATTTGCCACAGGTCTTCGAGCAGACAGCTCCCGGGAGAGAATAAAAGGCAGGACTTTCTCCTTGACACTCTCACTTAATTAAAAGCGTTTATTGGCATCTCCCTCCCTCACACCTCCCTGTTAGCAGACAGCTTATTCAGAGCAGGAAGACTACAAACGTTTTTGCTACTTTGATGGTACTCAGCACAAATTAACAGTTAAATGAATCTGGTTAGTCACTTCTCAAGTACAATGCCTTTTGTGTTACATTACTCGTTGGTATTTTGTTCTTGTAGCCTGACACTCAAACTAGAAAGCAACTGGATGCTTGTGTGTTCACTGCATTCAGATCTTCTGCATTAGTGTACACCTGTCTTAAAGCTTTGACTCAGTGTCATGAAGCCACAGGTATATGAGGAGGGGGAATAATGTCATTGTTTTGCACAATTATCAGTATCAATGGTTTCCAGCTGTGTTTGCCTCAGGGGCTTGTTTCAGTGCCATGTCCTGTTTGGCTACAGCACCACCGCAACCACAAAGTCACCCTGAGTATCCCTGAGCATCCCACATCCCCTCTGTGCCCCCTCCACGGCTGGACCACCCCCAGGGGGAAGAAGAATTAACAAAACAACAGCAGCTCTCATTCTGTAAGGTCAGCGAGGGGATTTGACTGTTAATCTTTTATCAAATGTGCAATCTGAATCAGCAGTGGTGTGATTGCATTTCTGCCTGGGCCCCTGACCTGCAGAGCAGGGCTGCCAAGAACACACACACAGGAGGGGAAGAGGAACCTTTCAGGAGCATCTTTGCCTGCTGCCCATTTGATTGCTGAGGGGCAGGCTGTTCTCTCCCTTCCCATGGCAGCAAGCTGTTGTTCCACTCCTCTGATAAAGCTGTTGGTGTGGCAAACTCAGCACTGAGATGCAGAGATCAGCAGCACAGGCTGCTCAACCTTGGCTGTTAAAGCCCTTCCCCAGAGCTGCTCCTCTCCACACAGGTTTTTAGGTGCTGCTTTCCTCCCCCAGACAAGTGCAGCTTGTAAGCTGGGAACTCAGCTATGCCTGTTAGCAGGCTTCTCCCTGTAAGCTAAACCACACTGCTCCTCTCTAAATATTTAATCTGTTCCTAGCACCGAGGAAAATTGGCTCCTTCCCTTTGTCTTCCTGTGTTGACCAGAAAAATGAAGTTACAGGATGAAATACCTCCCCAACAGCAGCACAGACATCACCATGAACCAAACCCCCAGTTTTAGCCAAGATTTTTTTAGAGAACCCAGAATTATGGGCTCAAAAGGCACTTGTGTGCCCATTCTGCCTCTCTGCCATCTCCAAGATCTCAGACAAGATGCCAAAACATATCAGACATCATACCCAGATCCAACAATGCTTTCAACTCTGCAGGTCATCACTCCCCACCTCCTGTGGTTTTCCTTGTCTCTCTGCAGGGCAGATGCCACAAAACTGTACTTCTATCACATTTTCTATATAAAGTCGCAATCCCTCCCTCCCAAAGGGAGCCATGAGACTACAGCAATGCTCAAAAATGAAAAAGTCTATAAAAGGTAGAATAATTAAAATTCCATTTTAATTCCTCTGCACAAGGGAAGGAGACAAGGTCTCCAGCACAAGTTCTCCCACCTCCACAACAGTTCGTGCATTGTGTTATAAAATTTTTCAGTGCCATTTATTTTTATTTGGCCTGTGAAATACTTTGGGGAAGGCATCCTTGTAAATGGCCCATAAAATTTGACAGGAACTAAACCTCCTACTGTTTTTGTGACTGATATAAAAGAGAACCAACTTAGCTGGCACCCTTAAAGCACGTTTTATGGGAAAAGGAAGACTGTCCCCCTATGAGCAGCCAGGCTGAGCCCAGGTCTGTGAGCATCTTTTGTGGCCTTTTACGAGGTAAGGCTTTCCCTATAAAGTTCAGGCCTCACCACAAACCTGCTTCCCTCTGGGCTCATCCATTAATAAGCACTTTCATTAAAATTCCACCTTTCTTAGGGAAAGAGCCGAGCTAATTTCACAGGAAATTGGCTTTGGCCGTCACCCGCGCGCTCCGGCTGCGGTGACAGCAGCCAGCACTGCCCAGGGACATCCTGCCACCAGCACTTCTCCCTCCATCTGCAAAGGCCACAGAGCTCCTTGCAGGGTTTGGGGGAGGAGGAAATGGGACAGTCACTAGGAAGATGTGGGTGCTTCCAGATAAACAAGAGAAGAGATGGATCCCTCATCCTCGGCCATCAGCAGCCTCAGGAAAGCACAGCAGCAGATGGAACTCAGGGACTGGGTGAGAATAGCAGTGGGTCCAGTCAAACACACAGAGGATGTGCAGCAGGAGATCTGCTTAAGGGGATTAAGTGCAGGACAGGTCACACAGGCTGAGGGCAGGCTCTGGCTGTCAGTCCACAGCACGCAGTCATCACCCTCCTCCTGAGGTGTTGCACCTCCACCAAAAGATCAGTCTTACACAGAAAAACCACAACCTCCCAAGACAGACTACATCCAGAAAATACATTTCATCATCATGCCAATACTTTCTGAGCAGAGTTCATTAAATACATTATATGTATCCTGTATATTGGCAAACTTAAAAGAATTAAAGACTTTTTTTGGCTTTATTGTAAAAATCTATTTCATTCTCTTTTGGCTTCCAAGACAAGCTTCCATGTGGAAGGCTGCACATAACACCACTGTATTTAGAAATGAGAAATCAGAAACTACACTGACTCCATCTGTCCATAAAAAAAAACACAGCATAAAAAATTCTATATGAATTTATTCTGCATTCTAGTGAGGTATCTCTGCATTTCACAAGAAAATGTCCAGGGAAAGTGACAGGTTTATTTTTAGCCTTTCTTTAATCTTTGCAGAGTATGGCAGCAGATTGCAACCCATCATGAGTATCCCAAACTAGGCTGAGATATGCTGCTGAAAAAGAATGGATTTAGATTGACTGTCATACTGCAAAGATATGGAGATGTTCTTAACAACCAGCCCCACTCCAGCTATAAGAAATTTGATCATATGCATTTCATTCTCAGTGTCACATATAAGTGGGAGATACATTTGTCACTGGATAATACATTCAGAATTAACAAGAAGAACTTGTCAGGTTTTGGCTGCAACCACTGAAGCTAAAGCCTAGAGCGAAATAAACTGTCAGATCAGAGCTTTGTTAAAAGGATTAAACCCATTCTTAAGGGTGGAGCTGTGGAAAAGCTTTTAAGCTTTATACTTACACCTGAAAGGTTTTAAACCAGGTTCCCAAAAAAGACTGACAAACCAAATTTTTCTAAAAAAACAACAGCTAATCTGACCCTGGAAGCAGGACCATCTCCAGATCAGCTGTGTTGTGAGCCATGCACTGAGCCAATGCTGTGAAAACCCTGGATCTGTCAGGCCCTCACTAATTATTGGCCACGTTTTTTGGCATCAGCTCAAGTTGCTGTAGAATCAGTAACTGTTTTGTGGGTTAGTCTCATTACAGGCCTACTACAGTAATTGATTTGCACAGTGGCCATGTGGTAACTCATAAAACTTTTCACAGGAGTCCCAGTTCTGCAAATATTTCCTCCTGCACTTACAGGGAACAAAGCCTCCTCTAGAAGCCAAGGAGCCCAGCCACACTCCCAGGCTGCACAGGAGCACTGGGAGGGAAGATCATTGCAGAGCAGCCTTTATGTGAGGGGAAAAAAACTCTTTTCCTACATTCAATTAGTTGCAAAATTGCACCATATGATACCCTGCAAATGCAGTAGGTGCTGCCGTGGCTCTCCCTGGGCAGCTGGGGAGGCAGGGCTGTGGCTCAGAGGTGCAGGGAGCTGCTCAGCCATAAATAGCACCCAAGTGCCCAGCTCTGAGCTCCCTCACGCTGCTGCTGCAGCACTCTGGGAGCACAACTCCAGCTGTAAACAGGTTTTGAACCCACTCAGTGTTTGGCTTGCCCTGCATCTACAGCAGAGGCTGCTGGACACCAAAGCAGCTCATGCTCAGGGAAAGCTGCTGCTGCACTACCAGGGTCCTCCTACACTGACCCAAAAAAGTGCATCCAGAGGGTCATCTGGAAGCAAGTGAAAGGTGGAATCTGCAAGTAAAAACATCCTTTTGCAGCCCTAACAACTATCTCCCACCAGGGAGGCCACAACTCCAGCTGACAGATGCAAGGCTCCACTATTACACATAACCTGTGGGCAAAATCTTCCCAGCACTCAGGTAACATCTGAAATTTCTGCAGCTGTAATCAGCCATTGGCCAAGGACAGCTGGATGGGACCAGATTCCAGCACCTGGTCTAGTGGAATCTGTCCCTGCCCATGGCAGGGGGATTGGAACTCTGATCTTTGAGGTCCTTTCCAACCCAAACCATCTTAGATCAATAAAATACAAAGTTGGGTCCTTGAAATGCCTTGCAATGCCCAGACACTCTCAGATAGCTCAGAGTGACCTTTTCCTCACCTGTTTGTTCTCAAGGCAAGGTTATTGGGTTCTGCAGCTGTGGGAGCTTGTGGGAGTTGAACTTCACAGGACTGGACCCAAGAAAGAAGGGAGAACCAGCTGCAGACCTTCTGGCTTTGCAGCCTCTACAATCCAAGGACAAAGAGCTGGAGTGAGTGTTCATCCCACAAATCAGGTGTTTTGCCAGAAGTGCCATAAAATGAGTGCTGATAAGATTAAAGTTGAGTGATTGTGAGATCAGGCAGACCTTTGACGCTGGAATGGGATCACGAGAGCTGAAGTCTAATTTCACTACAAAATTGATATAGTCATCTAGGAATGGGAGCAAGTCTCTTAAATTCTCTGTGCCTCTCTGCCACATGATGGGATGCACCTCTATTGAGTTCATCTGTGCAGGTTATCAAGTCATCAGAGCACAGCCTGTTGCTCAGCAGTGCAGCCCCCACCGCAGCTGTCAGCCTTCCATAGCAAGCTCATATTTAATGCTGGCCCCTGTGTGCTGTGGACATTACTAAATCATCTTAAGGAATATGTTCAGGCTTCTTAAAGCAAGGAATTTTTGTTTCACGTTTGAAGCCAGTTTTGGTTCAAAAAGCCTCATTTGCCCCACCTGGCAGCAAAAGCATCACAGCTTTTTTAGTGATCAAACCAAGCTCTGCAACCTCCCAACACCTTTAATCATTGTGTGCCATAACTGTGCAGCACCACTCCCTGTGTGAAACTCTGCCCTCACCCCTCCTGCTTTTTGTACCAGCCTGCTTTAGGGCTGGCTTGCTTCATTGTTTTTAATATTTGAACTCAATTGTGGTAAGCATTGTACACTCACTGAAATACCAATAAACCCCTGGCCACCATTCCTGCCAGGTAATTAGGTTTGTTGCTTTCAAAAAAAAAAAAAAAAAAAAAAAAATAGAAAGCAAACAAAATAAAAAAGTGTAATTATGGTTTAGAGAGCACTGGTCTCAATTTTTCTGTTCTCAAAAGGCCTCTAGGGAGACAAAGAATGAGAGCTGCTTATTGATTTCATCCTCCTAACACTCACACACAAGACTTGCTGGAAAACAGGACCCCTTGCTAGAAATCACCGCTGTCCTCAGCTCCCCCAGGGAAACGGGGAGAGAGAAACACAACTGAAGGCACTTGAGTTGAAAAGGGAAAAAAATAGAGAAGGCAAAAAAAAAAAAAAAAAAAGGAAAAAAGAGGGCAACAGTTTCAGCTTTCATTATAAGCACTGTTATATCAACAATGGCTGGGGAACAAAGGAAGCCATTTCCACTAGTTCCTGCTTCAATTAGTTATTTGAACTAGTGAAGATTGTGCCACTTTATCTCCCCCTTGTAACATAATCATTGTATTTTACATCTCATGAGAAAAAAGGCCTGCCAGAGGACGTTATCTGGCTCTGGGTCATACATCACAGGAGATAACATCGTTATTCATGTCAAAAGGGATGATCAAGGTCTTCCTGTTTTATCAGCGATTAGCCAGGAAAGAAAAGCTGCTGCTGCTGCTGGCCGGGAGCCAGGAGCTGTGCAGATCCCAGGAATCCTTCCCAGCCACGGCAATCCCGGCTGAGCAGCAGCGGGAGAGCTCCGGGGAGGGGGGTACGGGCAGGGGAGGGTTCAGAGAGCCCTGGGAGAGGGTCCGGAGAGCTCCGGGGAGGGGTCCCGGGGCAGGCAGGGTCCCGAGAACCCCGGGGAGGGTCTGGTCCTGCATCGGAGAGAGCTCCGGTCCTGCCCCGGGCCGGGGAGGGTACAGAGAGCCCCGGGCAGGGCCCGGTTCTGCTCCCAGTGCGGCTCCGCTGCCCCGGCCCCATCCCAGCCCGTCCCAGGCTTTCAGCAATCAGGGCAGCCCGGGGGGCTCCCAAGTAGGGCTGTGCCCTGAGCCCCACCAGCCCTCACCTTGTGTAAGGGTCGCTACCGAGTTTCTCTGATCTGCCTCACGACCATCCTCAGAGACCGAGACCCAGGACCCACCGCTCGCTCTGGACCCGAGTTCTGGCCTGGCCCAGGTGGATGCTGGCCCAGCACTGTCTGTGCTGTGCTGGTGCTGCCCAGCACTGTCTGTGAGTGTGCTGGTGCTGCCCAGCACTGTCTGTGCCTGTGCTGGTGCTGCCCAGCACTGTCTGTGCCTGTGCTGGTGCTGCCCAGCACTGTCTGTGCCTGTGCTGGTGCTGCCCAGCACTGTCTGTGGCTGTCCCTGGTGCTGCCCAGCACTGTCTGTGCCTGTGCCTGGTGCTGCCCAGCACTGTCTGTGCCTGTGCTGGTGCTGCCCAGCACTGTCTGTGCCTGTGCTGGTGCTGCCCAGCACTGTCTGTGCCTGTGCTGGTGCTGCCCAGCTCTGTCTGTGCCTGTGCTGGTGCTGCCCGGCACTGTCTGTGCTGTGTTGGTGCTGCCCAGCACTGTCTGTGCCTGTGCTGGTGCTGCCCGGCACTGTCTGTGCCTGTGCTGGTGCTGCCCAGCACTGTCTGTGAGTGTGCTGGTGCTGCCCAGCACTGTCTGTGCCTGTGCTGGTGCTGCCCAGCACTGTCTGTGCCTGTGCTGGTGCTGCCCAGCACTGTCTGTGGCTGTGCTGGTGCTGCCCAGCTCTGTCTGTGCCTGTGCTGGTGCTGCCCGGCACTGTCTGTGCTGTGTTGGTGCTGCCCAGCACTGTCTGTGCCTGTGCTGGTGCTGCCCAGCACTGTCTGTGGCTGTGCTGGTGCTGCCCAGCACTGTCTGTGCCTGTGCCTGGTGCTGCCCAGCACTGTCTGTGCCTGTGCTGGTGCTGCCCGGCACTGTCTGTGCCTGTGCCTGGTGCTGCCCAGCACTGTCTGTGCTGTGCTGGTGCTGCCCAGCACTGTCTGTGCCTGTGCTGGTGCTGCCCAGCACTGTCTGTGCCTGTGCTGGTGCTGCCCAGCACTGTCTGTGCCTGTGCTGGTGCTGCCCAGCACTGTCTGTGCTGTGCTGGTGCTGCCCAGCACTGTCTGTGCTGTGCTGGTGCTGCCCAGCACTGTCTGTGCCTGTGCCTGTGCCTGGTGCTGCCCAGCACTGTCTGTGCCTGTGCCTGGTGCTGCCCAGCACTGTCTGTGCCTGTGCTGGTGCTGCCCGGCACTGTCTGTGCTGTGCTGGTGCTGCCCAGCACTGTCTGTGCCTGTGCTGGTGCTGCCCAGCACTGTCTGTGGCTGTGCTGGTGCTGCCCGGCACTGTCTGTGCTGTGCTGGTGCTGCCCAGCACTGTCTGTGCTGTGCTGGTGCTGCCCAGCACTGTCTGTGCCTGTGCCTGGTGCTGCCCAGCACTGTCTGTGCTGTGCTGGTGCTGCCCAGCACTGTCTGTGCCTGTGCCTGTGCCTGGTGCTGCCCAGCACTGTCTGTGCCTGTGCTGGTGCTGCCCAGCACTGTCTGTGCCTGTGCCTGGTGCTGCCCAGCACTGTCTGTGCCTGTGCTGGTGCTGCCCAGCACTGTCTGTAGCTGTGCCTGGTGCTGCTCTCAGGGTGCTGCTTATAGCACCTGTTCCTGCACCTGTTTGTTGGAGCAATGATCTCCACATACAATAGTCCATAGATCTCCCCACCTTTTGGCCAGAGGACAATCACTTTGGAAAAGAACTATAAAAAGTGACTTTCTTAAAGAGACTTTGAGATCTCTTTCTCCCCAATGGATTGAAGACGTGTCTATCGTCAGATGACCACGAGGATGCGTCCTGTGTGTTGGCAGCTGTATCCCATCCTCTCTCTCTCATTCTCTCCCTCCTCTTTGACTTCATTTCCTTTATCTCTTTGTCTCTCTCTCTTCTATCACAAAACTGAATTGTTGGCACGCAATAAACTGCATTGCTACTTGCTGCTGAATAAAACCTGAGTCTCTTGCTTTTTGTCTTTTGCACCCTGGGGTTGAATGAACCATCACGACTCCTGCTTGGGTTGAGCAGATTGTGACACCTGGGCTGTTCCCTCCATCCCTGCTCACCCTGCTCTGGGTAAAGCTGGGGCAGAGCTCAGCCCCTGGCTCTGCCATCGCTCGATTATTGCACTTCCCAAGCACTTTCCCTTGAGCTCAGGGCTCTTCACTCCTCAATACTTAGCATATTCCCATTTTAAGCATCTTGAGCAGTTTACCTACTATCTGAGAGCAACAGTAAAACCTACACACCTTATCTCAGCTACAAGCCCAAAGGGAGTGAGAATTCAGTGCCTCGTGCCTCCAACAATAACAAAAAGAAGAAAACGGCTGCCATTTGAAAAATACACCATGTTGAACTACAGAGGTAAATTCCATGGTGGCTTCCCAGAGTGACTGAGCTTTATGTGCCTGATGCAGGCTTCATTGAACCAAGAAAGTGTTTCCACTCACTTGCTGAGCTCCAGCACTGTATCCTCTGGCAGTAACACAGCATTCTGGAAATACAGAGCCCCAAATCACCAGACCAGAGTCATCTGAGCAGGGTTTTACTGCTTTCCCCCACCCAACTGGCAATAGAGAAGTCCATTCACCATCAGGACTGTCATAAATCAAAGCATGTAGAAGAACAGATGCATGAGCCAGGTAATTGTTTTAAGAGCAAATATGTACAAGTTGCCAGTGTTGCTAAAATGCAAAGAAACAAACAAGCAAACAAACACATTGGTGTGATTAACAAGCACAGAAGCCCATAAGGGATACATAAGCTCCTGCTGTGGGGAAAGAAAAAAGTCCTTTGAATGCATGCTTGGGATGGATGCATTTTTAGGTTTTAAGAATCTTCCTAGATTATGTATCATAGGCCAGAGATGAGGCAAGACAGACAGGCACTGCTATATCAGAGCAACTAAATAACTCCAAAGTTATTCCAACAAGTTACCCCAGCTCAGAGCCCAACATGCAATTGTGCTGTTGTGGCAGCCAGCCTGAAACCAGAAGAGTGTTAATAGCAAAAATAAAGTGTGAACCAAAAGCTATTAAACCTTGCCATAAGTTAAAAATAATAACAAAAGAAACCTGAGACCAAGTGCCATTTCCCTTCAAAAGGAGATAAAATTAAAAATGACTCAGCAACTATGAGTCAGGACAGGAAACTTGTCCTGGAGCCAGTGATTGTAGCTCCAGTGGAAATGGGCACAAAGGCTCTGAATTGCTGTCAAGGGCATGTTCATCAGTGCCAAACACAACGTGGGACCTGCCTGCAGAGCTGCCCAGCACCAGCTCACCACAGAGAGCTGCACAAAGTCAGATGTTGCTGCAGATGAGTTATGAAAAGGAAACATAACTGCTCAAACAGACCACAGAAATAAGCTCGGTTAAGCCAACACAGCTGGGGCGCTCCCAGGTCACACGGTTAAACAGAAAAACAAAGTTTTTCTGTGCCACCATCAAGACTAAGTCAAGCTGACAATTGGGCTGCCACCCACAGACATCCTGGGCAAAAATATTCAGCCCTCATGATCTCCATGGGATCATGGGATCCAAACTGGGAAAGCTGCCAAATAAATCCATGAGTGGTTAGCAAACCCAGCACTATCTTCTGGAGCCAGAGCCAGGAGATCACTATCTAGGTAGAAGAATTAATAAAGTTTTACTACAGAGATCATATAAGCCCGGCAACCTTTAATAAAACCATTGTAATTACAGAGGATTGTTATTTTTTAAATCAAACATTTCAAGTAGCAGGTATATAAAAACACAGTTGTACAAGCTGCCAAAAAGGAATCAAGCAAAATATGTACTCTCCAAGTAATTAACATTTATTAGTGGTAATTTGCATGCAATCCCTCATCAGATCTAGAAATGCCAACCCTGAACAACTGCCCAGTTTGTCCTTTGGGCATACTAGCCTTGCTCATATCCTGTCAAACCTCATAGACCTCAAAAGACCAGCAGAAGGAGCTGGTACTTGCTGCCACAGGAGGATCCTTATCGAGCATGTAGCAAACTCCTCACAGGGCACAGCAGCAGAAGCTGCAGAGCAAACCCCATGTCTGAGCTCTATTAATTAGCTGATACATCTTGATTTTGTGCTAATCTTTTCCTCTTCAAAGGTGGTCCAGACCATCCCTCTGGTGGGGTCCTCCCAGGAAGCAAAGCCTGGCTTGCAGGATGTTTTCCCACAGCCCTGCACATCCCATCAGGAGCAGCCTGTCCCAGAGCCCCAGCCCTGCAGAGGGGCCCCACAGCCCCACAATGGGATCTGCAGGAGCACAGGGCTGGGTGCAGCCTGGCAGGCTGTCACAGATAACTGCTGCTACACCCACCCCAGGAAAGCTTTCTGGGGCTGAGTAATGCATATTAAAATACCAGGGAGATGAAATCCATCTGCAAGTGTTTCTCATGGAAGCATTGTGCACTAGAGAAACTGCATACACTGCTCCAAGCCAAAAGTGTTATTTTGCATGGGCTGTACCACATGGTTATTTTTATTACTACACTTCATAAAATATTTCTGAAGTTTCCTGGAAGATACTGTTTCACATGCCACCAACAAACACAGAGCTTGCTCCAAGCAACTCCTGACACATATGCAGAGGAGAAGAAAAACAAATAATTACCTAGAGCTTTTTCATAACCCCTCTCTCTTATGCACTGCAGAGATAAGAGCCGTGGCTTGTGATGGATGGGGCAGCCCTGGAGCCCCACTCATGCAGAGCTTCCCCTGGAAACCACACTCACTCCATCAGGGGCTGCCCTGGATCTCACCAGCAGGGCAGGACAGTTTCCCACACATTCCCAGATGCTCCCTGCCAGCACAGCCCCCTCATGGTCACACTGTGACTGCTGCAGCCCGAGGGGAACCAGAAAGAATTTTGGGTGGCAGCAGCAACTCCCAGCGTGCTGCTCAAAGCCCTCAGGCAATCCTCCCCTGGGCTTTTCACTTCTAGTCCTGCAACAGCTGGACCTGAACAGCACAGAGGATCAGCAGTGACAGGGACAGCCCAGCAGCTTCAGCTTCACACATTTAAAAAACAAACAAACAAAAAAAGAAAGCGAGCACAATAGTATTTTAAATAAATGCAGAGTGATGGCTCTTCTTAGAAGTGCTGCTATTAGGCAGCAGCTTGAAAAAAAAAAATAATGTCTGATAAAAAAAACATTTTAAGTGGTGCTTGTTTACTTGCTGATTTCTTAGGTGTTTATCAGCTTGGTATGGGTTAGCAAGGCATAGCAGCACACTGAAAAATGACTTTTAAATCTCATATTGTGAGAAAATAATAGCTGGATAAGAATGCAGTGACTTTTAAAGCCCACTTAACAGGGGATATTAATGAAGATATTCCCTAACTTCTGAATTACTGATATTGATTATATCTGTATAATGAGGATGGATAGGATTTTAATTTGAGAGTTAATGCAAGAGCTGGAATAATTGGACTTGAAAACACTTCCACAACTCAGTTACTTTTATTTCTTTAGAAACGCTGACTTGAAACATATTAACAGATTACCGAGATCTTAAAAGAGAGCATCCCAAATTCCTCCTTCATGTTTCAGTGAAGTGGGTATTTCCTCAACGATTTGTCTGTAAATTTATTACAAGTGTCACACACACAAGAACGTGGATTAAATACCTAAGTCTGAGACATTGTTAATTTTGTGATACTTAATTGAAATTTTTATCCCTGAAAAACTGAGGGGCTCCAGGCAGGATCTAGCCATAATAAAAGAAAAAAAAAATCTACGATTCCTCTATTTTCTTAGGAGCCAAAGAAAGACTAGAAGCAAGCAATGCTAAAAGAAATAATAATCATAAGCATAGACATGCAAAGTTTCTTTAGTTTGTTATTAAATGATTAAATAATTTCAATCATTATAACACAATGCAAACAATTACTAGGAGCACAGGGTCACTGTCCCATTGCTACTGGTTAGTGGTGCCAGTGTAATTAATAACTCCCCTATGGATCCAAATAAAGATAAGGTTTGGCTTTGCAAGTGTACAAAGGGGAAAGCCAAACAAAAAAATTGTTTATCCACACCTCTGAAATAGAAGCACAGATTTAACAAGATGCATTTGCCAGAGAAACATAATGCCCAGAGATTAATAGCTATCTATAACAGTTATGGAGAATGACACTAAGTCTTAAATCTACTCATTGCTCCTGCCTCAATCCCCTTGCTTTTTCCTTTGCTCTACTTTTACTTTCCTGGGGTTCATGCACAAAATAAAGAAACCTTGAAGTACTTAATCTCAAACTTCCTATTTACCCAAGTTCCCGTAATAAATAACTTGAAAACAGGAAGCTCTAATGCCTTTCCATTCAGCACTAATCACTTTGGGATTTACCAATTTTTTTTTTTTAAATTAACCCCAAATTTTAGGGGAGGAGATGATGCATCTTGGAAGGGAGGTGCTTAAGACAAGAGTGAAGATTCATGCAGGTTGTTTTGCTCACAACTTTGCATACACAATCAGCAGTCAGGGTTTAGTTTATTGACAAAGTTTGTGGCAGATCAGACAAGGTGTTTGTGAGATATGGGACTTTGAAAAATGAGGTGCAATTCAGCCTCTGAAATATTCCTCCAACAATTTATTGTGGAGCCATATCTCAAACCCTACTTGGCCTAGAAACTTCAGGTTTGTTTTATTCAAGAGTCCTTGGCTAGATTCAGTGCACAGGAATACTTCAGGTAAGGTCAAAGTCTTATTTACTATATGCTCCCCCCCAGCTGGGTTTGTTTGTTTATTTTCCCCTTCCTTAAGCCATCAAACATTCCTTCAGGCTGGAAAAAGACTGAGACAGGCTCTGCCAGGGATTAGTTGCTGTGTGGGGATGTGGACACACAAACATCATCACTGCTCAATTAGCTTGACTTGCAGAAGATTAATTCCTGCTCCCCAGCTCTTCCCTGGGATCCTCACACTCGATTCACTGTCACTGGAGCCACACAGAGCCACTCTGTGAGCTGCACAGGGAAAATCCTGTTCAGAGCCAGCAGCAGCCTCCCACACCCCCAGAGCACAGGGGCTCCCCAGGACCAGGGCAGGAGATTGTCAGACCTCACACCATCCTAAGGTAGAAAGGGAAAAGCTTTGAACACAGCATTGGTTTTCTACATCACTCAGCTGCTCAACTCCAGCTTCACGTGGAGCATCCCAGACCTGCTGGAGTGTTCAGAGAGCCTCACTAACTCAGAGCAGCTGGGAGGTAGGAAAGCTTATCAGGGCAAACAGAGAGCACCAGCTCAGATCATACAGTGGGGTGGGTTTTACCCAGAGCAGGAGGGGAAGCTGAGAGTAGAGTTTCTAGAGAGTTCCATTTTATTCCAGGTATTATTCAGAAGAACAAAAATATAAAACCTGCAACTGCTGAAAGAATTAACTTCATCCTAGGTTTATGGATGCTAAATTAGCTTGTTAAAGTCTTCTGCAACAAGAGAGAACTCAGAAGTTCTAGAAGTGTTCCTCACAGCATAACATCTCCACTTAGTATCTAACATTTAGACAGACACATTATCTCACCCCTCTGATGACAGTGCTAGTTTCTGGCAGATAAAAGGCACTCAGACTTCTGAAGCCAGAAGAAAAAATGGAGGGAACAACAATCAGCAGCTCCTTGGTGCCTCTTAGGATATGGATGGTATCCAGAGCCACTACTTTGACTGAAATCCAAGGGATGAGGCACCTCACCCCCAGAAAAGGAGCCCAGGGCCCCTCCCTGACCCTCTTTATCAGCCCTGCTTCATCACTCCCATCAGGACTCCCCTGCCTGCCTCACCTGCCCTCATCTGTGCATGCCTGGGCCAGCATTGGCTGTAAATTGCCATCCATGGCAGATGGATCCAATTGCTTTTGACCTTACAATTTCAATAATCAGGTAGGCTTTTCACCTGTCACCTACCTTGACAAGCAAATTGATGTTGCAGATGGGGAAGAAAAGCAGCAAGGAGAAGGGAAGGAGAGGGGAAGGGGTGAGAAATGACAAGCTTTTCCTGTCTTGCCCCAGGTGAGTGTTGCAAATTGGCAGTGAGGGAGTCACCCAGGGTTGCCAGGCAAGGATTTGAGTATTAACAAGCATCCTTCATTGTTTTAATCCATAATGTGTAATTAACCCCTTGGAGCCACCGAGTCTGGCAGTGCTCTTGTAAGGGCTGATGTAAAAGGCAGCATGGCACACTGCACTGGGAATTCCTCACAGCCCACCATCAAAGGTTTAATCACATGCAATTTATGCCTTTGCAGTTTATTACCTATTGGGGCTTGCTGGAACCTCTCCTGTTATCATGCACCAACATGCAACAGCTCTGTGTAATCTCCAGTTGAGAGCATTGTCTCACAAGTGCCCATTCCCCACAGGAGAAAAAAAAAATAAAAAGCCAACCAATAACAAGGCATTTTTAAAGAGTCTAGACTGTAAATTGAATGGGAGGAGGTGGAGGCTGAGAATTGAAGATATGAATGTAGCTCCTTTAATACAGGAGATCATGCATGCATAACTTGCTTTAACTCTTGTGGCAGTTTTGGAGCACACAGAGGGATGTCTGAACAGAGAGGTTTGACTTTTCTGGGCTCTAAAATACTTCCATTAAATATGTATATATCACTTTTCCCAGATGGAATTTCTTTATACCCAATATATGCATTGTAGCAGCAGGTAACAACAGAGGAATATTTATTAAGATAAACTCTACAGCAGCAGGCTGTCCAGAGGAAACTGCTGAGACTCAGTTTGTGTGTGGAGTGTCTGCTCCAAGGTAGAACAGAAAAAGCAGCTTCACTCCTGGCTCCAGTGCTGGTTCTGCACAAGTCCATCCCCATGCACAACACTGATGAGCTGAGCCTGGGGAAAGTCACAATACCAGCCCAAATTTCTTTGTACTTGAATAAATAGCAGATTCTAGCTATCTGGGGACATCTCTGTCAGGTTCTTTTTTTTTTGCACTGCTGCTAGTGATGTTCTTTTAAAAGACAAGACCAAAAAAAAAAAAAAAATCCAGAGAACACAGGAGCCAAGATTCTCACAAAATCAGTGAAGTAAAGAAGTTGGGATTTAAATATTGCAGAAAAATCTCATTAAGATCTCAGTCTGGGTAGCAGTGAACTGGGGGAAACTGAAATATCTTTAGTTCCAAATCCAGAAGTTAATCACCTAAAGTACTTTATTTGTTCCAAAGAGTCTGCTGAGACACCTGACCCACGAGAGCCCTGCCTAGACCACCAACTAAAGCACAGAGAGCAGGCAGATAAAGGGAGCAAAAATGCACTATTATGTTACAGATCAGGAACAAGGCAATTAAGTGACTTTATATCACAGGCAATATATATTTAAGTGGCTTTAAATCACAGGCAATATATAACAGAAATGAGGGATGAATTTAGACCTCCATAACTGTCATCCAGGATTATTGGCACAAAGCTGGCACACGGTGCCAGGGAGAAGCACAGAAGAGTCACCCAGGAGTCACCGTGTTAGAAATGATGGACAGCTCCCAGATAACAAATGCAAATAGATCTTCATTGCAAAACGTGGCAGGATGTTTTTCACATTATCACCTTTCAAAGGCAAGGTCTCAGTGCAGGGATGCTTCCAAAGAGAGGATTTACTTGTTCTGCAGCAAACGCTGAGCAGGGAGTGTGCCTTTGCTGTAGCAATGCCACGGGAGGAGGAATGGGAGAGACACAGGAGCTCCTCCAGCAACAAGAGACACCAGGATAACACGGCAGAACATCTGTGGTGGGAAATGTCTTCTCCAGGGGTGACTCAGCTCTTCTGCTTTCTGGTTTACAGAGGGGAAAAAAGAAGTTAAGGTGTTTTGAGATTACAGAAGACCATCAGTAGTGTTGAATGCTCGCATTAAAAGAAAAAAAAAATGTTGGAAAGAATCCAACCAAACAGGCATGTTGCTCCATTCCCACTCAGATTCCGTGTCTCACATCCCTCCTGCGGGGCTGTGTGCCTTTCAGCCCGTGTCAGCACCTCCTTTGTTCCTGCGGGGCGGGCTGAGGATGCCCGTGCCTGCCAGCGGGGCATTTCCCGGGGAGGCAATCAATTCTGCATTCAGGGCTGCACAATGCAAACTCTCGTGGCACGGGAAGCAGAGGTCACACAGCATTCCTGCTGCTAGCCCTGCCTAGGCTTTCACACTGCAAGGTGGGGTCCCAGCTCGTGTCCTCACTTCCCAGCCCAGCACGCCCTCCCTGCTGGATTTCCACCCAAAGCAATCCCCAGGGCTGGAGTGACTGCTGGATGTCATCAGGGACCAGCTGTAGAAGGAGAAGCAGCACTGGGCTGCTGGTGAAGGCTGGGATGCTGCTGAGCTCAGCTGGGCTGGAAGCAAAGCCTGCTGCTCCTTAGAGGTGTCTGGAGGGGTTTGTGGGGACCAGCTCACCTCTCCAGTGTTTAATCCACTGCAAGGTGCACTCCAGCTCATCCCTGTCCTAGATGTAGTTAATTACCTCTGAGTAGAAACAACTCCACCAAGAGAGAAAAAGACAACATCTATAAGCTAAAAGCCCTTATTCTGATTTTCCAGACTCCTCACACATCCTTTTCCCCCACTTTGAACAGCTACTGTCACATCAAAGTTCAGAACATCAAAGTTCATAACACAGCTATCCACCCAGGAGCTCATCACGTTTCTCATAACCAGGAAGCAATTTGGGCTCTGACTTCTCTGTTCTGGGATCCATGTCAGCAAACCTCTCTTCCCAGGTCATTCCTCATGTATCCAAACCCTCTCCCTGCACTTTGAGAGAGGCCATGATCAGTAACGAGCTGCTAAGAGGAAATCAGTCATTAAACTGGGAATATCCAAAAAACCCCATATCCAGTTTAGGGTGAGCAGAACTTTTGTAATCTTGGCTGCCTGGGTTTCCATTGCCAGACACACACACCCAGAAATCAAACATTCCTCTGCACTTCACAGGAGGGATTGTGACAGAGCAAAAGCAGCTCTGTGGGTGTGTTTCCCTATCTCCCCTTTAGCCTTTTCTCTTGGCACCTATTAAGAAATCACTGTGCATTATTAAGGTATCTCTTAATTAGCATTAACTACATTACAGTCCGATTTTTTCATAGGCAAACCAGATCTCTTTACAGCTGCATAATGTCAATAAATATCAGATGAACCTCAACCTCACATATGTTCCTTCCTTAGAAGGAAGTGTAGCTTAAATTTGGAGCGTCCATCATGCAGATGGAGACCTGATACAGAAATTCTACTTTGCCATCATCTTCTGGCTGCTGCCTGAGTGTGAGTGCAATGTACAAAGCTGAGCTGAGCAGAGCACGTCCTAGAAAAGGGTATGGAAGCTATTAAAGTTTAAAATGCAATCATGTGCATGGAAGAGAGGTCATTCCTTCATACTGCTTTGAGTTCAAGGAAAAAAGAAAACAGGAAAGTATCTCAGCTGATTAGAAGAGGCCAGTGGAAAAGGACTAGAAAATGGGAGAGGTGGGGGAGAGATCCCAAAATAGCTGAGACTGCAGTGTCCACATGATGCCCAGAACAAGGAGCAGGGCAGCTTGGTCAGGTCACTGCCAGCCCTGGCACTTTCTTCACCCTCTGCTGGCCTCAGCTCACCCAGAGAAGCCAGGGCAGGGCAGGGCAGGTTACACAAGTGTGCACAGGATTTCTTCACAGCCATTCAGATTTCTAAGTGAAAAATGCCAGGTGAGATGATACAGCTCATATGGAAATAATCACTCACTGGTCAGGGCTGACCTCTGTCCTTCCCCTGGGTGGAGCTGCCAGCACAGGGCAGGGATGCACAGGGACAGGGGGACAGAGTGGGGACAGCTCTCCCACCTCCCCACAGGTGAAAATACAGAAAAGACAGAGCTTACCATCATGTGTCCCTCCCCAAACCTGAGGACAGGCTTGAAGGAGGAAATTGAGCTCCCAGATGTTCCACAAGGGAGCAGGTCAGGAGAGGCAGCCTGCTGTATTAATGAAACCAGGACAAATAGTGCCAGAGGTGAGGAACACCCCACCTCCACCCCACCCCATTGCTCCCTTCCTCACCTTCCACTTCCACAAAACTTCTCCACAAATAGAGGGCTGTTATTTTTTAACAGCAAAACTCCAGAAAAATGGGGGGAAATGTTGAACTGTGCCTCTCCAGCAGCATAAATATCTACATATATTTTTCAGAACAGAATTGATTCTCAACCCGAGTCTGTCAAGCTCCAATATTGGTTAAGACCTGTGGAGGCAATAATTTATAAATTACCAACAGTAGCAAACAAGCAGCTTTTTCAGCATCTGCCATTGCTGGTGATAAAAAATATATGCAAAGCTCTGGAAATCACCAAATGTCACCTGAAGAAACATGCCAGGATGAGTTTCCCCATCCATCAGAGTGACCAGCATGTCTAACCACAGCTCAGAGCAGCAGAAAACAAATGCTTCCAACAAGCTGCTCTGTATTTGCTCTGGTGACTAACAGCTCGGGGGGAAAAATTTGCAAGCAATTTATGAGTGGAAAAAAAAGGTAACACTTGAATATTATTCATTACAAATTATTCATGCTCTTTTTCATGCAAGTAGTCTGCCCATTCATCAAAATTTTTGCTCCATCCAGGGCTGGGAAACAAGCTGTTACTCATTTTTATTTTCTTGTATTGCACTCAAGGTATAATATATGAATAAAGTAATATTCTGCTGGTGCACAGGCAAAGGACAGAATTACAGAGTGGCAAACTGCAGGCAGCAGAGCTGTGGGGCTGCAGGCAGCAATCCTGGGGAAGGGACAGCACTGTTGGGGTAAATCCACACAGGAAGGTCTGCTGTCAGTGGGGGAAAGCCAGGCTTTGGATTCACCCTCCTCCAGCAGTGGGGATCAGTGGAAAACCTGCAGAATCTGCCAGCACCCAACACAGAGGGTCTCAGAACACCAAGGAGCCTCCTTGTCCTGCTGGAGGGCTGAGGGCACAGTGTGTGGCCATGGGGACTCCTCAGGGGTGCAGGGCAGGGATGTGATGGGCAGGGTGTGTGGCCATGGGGACTCCTGGGATGCAGGGATGTGATGGGCAGGGTGTGTGGCCATGGGCACTGCTGGGTGTGCAGGGATGTGATGGGCAGGGTGTGTGGCCATGGGGACTCCTCAGGGATGCAGGGCAGGGATGTGATGGGCAGGGTGTGTGGCCATGGGGAATCCTCAGGGATGCAGGGATGTGATGGGCAGGGTGTGTGGCCATGGGGAATCCTCAGAGATGCAGGGCAGGGATGTGATGGGCAGAGCTGGTCCCAGCAGCCCTGGCCCTGCTGTGCAGGAGGGAGGAGCAGGGGCAGAGGCAGAGGCAGCACATGCACCTGCACAGGACTGAGTCATGGCATGTGGCAGGTACCAGACAGGCCTTTGCATGCAAATCATTCCATCTGCATTGGTGGTAATTGCCTGGGCGAACCCAGCACCAGGTGGGTGTTATCCTGGGCTTGTTAGACTGCTGATAGAAAGGGGGAAAAAAAAGAAAAAGAAGTCAGGCTTGCTTATGCATTCCTGTTTTGTTGTTTTTCCATCTCATTGATTAAAATGTGAGAGTGAATTTAGCCTTAATGAATGTCAAGGGCTCTCTTGCTGGAAGCAGAACTAGTTCAGGCGGTGCTCTGCAAACCTTGGGCTGTGCCAGGGCAGAGTGCCCTGATATGGGAGCTCCAGCACTCCAGAGCAGGGCATGGGGATGGGATCCCGTGTGCTTGGGCTGCCCATCGAGGGGGAAGCAGTGGGAGAGCCCAGCCAGGCTGGTGTGGAGGTGCCAGAAATGCCATGACCATCATTCTGCTCCTGCAGCACCCACCAGCCCAGCCAGAGGCAGCAGCTCCTGCTCTGCCCTTGCAGAGTGAAGTGTTTACCTCGAGCCCTGCCTCCTGCAGCAGCTGGAAAGTAGGCTGAAATACAGGAAACATGACATCATTTGCCTTCTCCCAGCACAAGATAGATTAGCTCCTTTGTAAGGGGAAGCAGCGGTGAGAAACACACACCCCCAGCAGTAAATTCCACTATTACAGAGACACATTTATTGGGAGATAACAAAAGAAAGCTGCTTCTGCAGTGACTTTTTGGACAGAAAAGAGAAGACATCTATTTTATTCTTTTGAAGTAGATGCTGTGTAGGAAATGGCTAGCTTTTTACAGCTGGCTGTGTTTTCAGCTGTAGCTTTCCCCAAACCTGCTCCTGAAGCTATGTGCTATATGAGTCACTCCATCAAATAAAGAGCAATAATAAGTTATTGTGAGCACCAGGCTTTTAGATTTCTCAGTCTTCTCATCTGAGGAATAAAAATTACCCCCTTCCTGACTTCTTAACTTTGTTGGCCAAACTTTAAAGCTGTGGCTGAAAACCAAGCAAAACTACCAAGTATGCTACTGTAGTGCAACTGGTTTCATGTAGTTCAAAGTCAACATTCCTGGGTTCATTTCCCAGCTCTGCCATGGCCTTTTCCTTTTTTTTTATATTAAACCTTCACTGAGCCATTTGATGAATTTCTCCTTTGAAAACAAGCCTGTCCTGAAGGACACCAGGAGGTGCAGGAATTCATACAAGCAAATTGCTTTAAATCATTCTTTGCTTCTATAGAAAGTCAAATAAATAATGAAATCAGTTGCTTCTTCCTGAAGAAATTAAAATTTAAGGAGAATGTAACCCCACCATGGCTGTCACATCCAGCAATTTTTTTAGGATAGAGTGCAAAGCTGGTCAGATCAGGGCCTTTGACAGGCCAGCCTGGGTTATTTCTGGGAATATTGCACAGATTTTCTGCAATTATGCTCTTGCTGCAGTGTTTTCTGCATTTTGCTGTTTCTTACACCAAAATCTCCCTCCCATCACCCAGCCCCATCCCTGCAGCTCTGCTCCTCAGTGTTGGATGGCTGGGGACAGGATGCTGTGTCCCAGCAGGAGGACATGCAGTGTTGGCACTGCTGTTTGTCTGCAGCAGCTGATGTAGCTCCAAGCCTTGCACTTCACACCCAAACAGAGAAAGGGAAGCACCTCTGTGTGGCCCTGCACACACTGCTAATTCCCACAGAGCTGGGGAACCTGACAGGAAGGAGTTTTTTTTTGAGAGGGCAGATGCTGGTGAGGTCTGATTTTAGCTGGGAAATGCATTATGCATCTTGGACCTTGGGGAATCCATGGAGAAGGCTGAGAGAGGCTGGCAGTGAGTAGCTATTAAATATATTGCTGCCATTACTACTGTTGAGAAGGCAGGTACCAGAATATCATTGAGGGGGGCTGAAGAGGAGAAATGCAAGCAAAATACAGGTATCACATAGGAAATTAAACCATCTCCAGAAAGTAACTCAGGGAAACTCAAAGTGTGGTAAAACGAGCTGGAACAGGCAGTTTTTCTGCAAATGTTTCCACACTGACCCCTCCACCTGCTCCTCAGGCACCATCAGAGCCCCACTTTGCACTGCAGTGATGGTTAAACCCAGCAGGAGCACAGCAAAGCAAAGGTTATGTGCTCAGTGTGAGATTCTGCTGCCAAAGGAGCTCATTGACTCCAGGGGTCCCTGGGTCAGGGATTTGCTTGTACAGATTTGGCTGGAGCTGTTCTGGGAAGGATGTTGGCTTGTTCTCCTGCTCTGCTTGTGCAGCCAGGTGTTCTGGGAATATCTGGCACCACCACACCCTGTGAGCACTGGTTCTCAGAGGTCAAATTGCCATGTCCCCAAGGACTCTGCAGTTTGGAGGAGGAGGTCTGGGGGCAGGAGCAGGCAGAGTGCAGGGCTCCCATTCATTTCCTGCTTTTGGCAGCATTACTTCCTTAGAAAAAGAATTAAGGCCATTCTAACCATTCTAGAATTAAAGACTCCACCCAAAACCTAGCGAGGAGAAAAGAGAGATTCCCAGTGAGCCTGAGAGTCAGCCCACAGTGTACGTTGCTCTCCTGATTTATTGGAGACTGAAGCTCACACTCCCATGGGATCTCCAGCAAAGAACAAATGAAATTAAGGCTGCTGCCTTTGGAAATCAGATTTCAAGACAATTAACTGCTGCAAAAAAACTTGCTGTTCACATCACAGTCCTTAAAACTGCAAAATTCTGCCTTTTATTCCTCAGAGGTGCTGCAGTAGCTCATATTCCTGTTAATACAAATAACTCTTTCCACTCTTAAATACCCCTCTAGCTTTCACCCCTCAGCTTTCTCTGTTAGTGTCCTAGATCTGTTACCAGCAAAGCATCCTTATAATTCCCTGTAAAGATTGTCATAGGAAAGTAGATACCACATGATCTAAATGCTGCACTGATGGGAAGTAAACCACTGCATTCTCACTTAAAAAGTGATGGCATTCAGGGCTCCTGTCAAAATCTGGATCTCTCTGTGCATGGGATGCAGACTTCCAGCAGATAACCCCTACACAAAAGGCAGAAGGAATTGGAATAAAGGTGTGTTGAAAGAACCCCTTTTATTCCACTTTGTTGAAAGAAGAAGAACTTTAGACATGTTCCCACTCCTTTCTCCTAAGGAAATCAATGGGACTATTGTCACAGTTTTCAAAAGCAGCAAGATCAGGCCTTTCACTGAACACACCAAAACAGAAAGGAATACACTTTCCCTTCCCTGAACAGTGCTGCTGTTTGGACAGGTGATGCTGTGCCAGCTGCAGCACACAGGACATCACAAAGCCAATTACACTGAGAAAATTCCATGCATGGGATTTTCCAGCAGCCAGGCCCAGCTCAGATGGTCAAATCTGTCTGGATGGCAATGAGGATAAATGTTTGCCACCCACCTCCCTCCTGCAGGGACAAGCAGGTAGATGGAGGCTAAGCTCTTCCCATGCTTTTCTCTCTCACAACTCTATATCCTAGGCAATTCTGAAACAAAGCTGCTTCTATCCCAAGCTAGACTGGAAGATTCCCAGAGGAAATGTCATTTATGCTGGAGTGCATGCCAGGCTGCAGTGTGGCCCAGCCCTCAGCAGTAGAAATCCAGTGCATCCTTGGCTGGAGAGCACAGGGCACACACTGGGATCTGCCATCTGCAACCTGCTGTCAATGGCATGGGCTTTTGATGGATGAGCCATTGGCTTTACCACGTGCTTCCATGGGGCACACAGCTCTGTGTGCTGCTGGGGAGCAAGGCAGAATCCCCCAGAGCTCAGGCACAGCTCCCAGCACGCAGGAGATGGAGGTGCTCTCCTGTGGACACTGCTGGATGCTTGTGAAGAAACTTAATCTGTTTTTTTTCCCAAGATGTTGACTTTTCTCAGCTCCAGCTTGGATCTTTCCCAGCCTGGGGATC
Source organism: Oenanthe melanoleuca (assembly GCF_029582105.1). Lineage (NCBI taxonomy): Eukaryota > Metazoa > Chordata > Aves > Passeriformes > Muscicapidae > Oenanthe > Oenanthe melanoleuca. Next base: position 6,035,159 of record NC_079349.1, read on the forward strand.
TTCCTCAGAGACAAGGGAAGGTAGAAAGAAAACACAGATAGACACCTGGTGTTGACCACTGAGCTGTGTGAGTGTCTGGTGATGTTTTGCAGAAAGCATGTTTTCAAAGAGGTGTTGCCTTCTTTGACCAATGAGTCTTTTCTACTTTGTTTTTCCTGATCTATCCTATATATATGCCATGACTTTTCAATAAATCACTCTTTCTTGCTACCTGGAAGGAGTTTTGTTGCTGTGTTATTCACTGCGACATTCTCTGCAAATATTCCTGTCCTGTGGAGCGTGGGGTGAGCAGGGGGTGAGATGTCCCCCAGGCTGGGAGGTGTCTACAGCCAGAGGGTCCTGCTGGAGCCCTGACACAGCCCCCTCCACCCCCAGGACAATATTCATGCACATTCAGTCCCTGAGGTGCCATCAGTGCTGCTGGTGGAGGGTTTCTCCATGGAACAGCCCCATCCTGGCTGATGGCCAAGGAGAGCACAGCTCTCCCAGCCCTGCACTGATGCCAGCCCCATCCCAACCCCTGCACCTCCCCAGCAGCTTTCCCTGCACACCCCTTCCTCAGCATCCCAGTGTGCTCAGCAACACAAATTAAACGATTCCCACCAGGCTGGGCTGGCCCTGGGCTCTGTTTGTGAGCAGGCCAGGGCTTGTGAGGCAGCACCTCCCTGCCTGCAGGGAAGCTGGGCTGCCTGTGGCTTGTCAAACCACGCTGGGGCTTCAGCTTCCCTCCAACTTCCTTTGAAAAAAGCAGCCCCAAGGTTTCTCTTTCCCTAGCTCACATAGAGGGAAATTTGTGAGAGGAAGTGAGGCAGGTAGATTTACCTCCACAGGGTTTTAGGGATCTACCTGGTCCCTACAGCCTCCTGTCTCCAGCACAGGGAGTGATGTCCCACGTGGTCAAGTCCTATTCCCCCTTTATCTTTTAATTTCCAGCCCTGCAAACAAGTACATCTGCCAGGCTGCATGTAAACAGAGTAATGGGTTCTCTGGCCAGCAGGAAGGTATGACTCATTAATTGCTTTACACCACACTGCAGAAGTCCATCAGCATCTGCTCTGCCCAATCTCCTTGTATTCATTTTTCAAAAGAAGTTTCTGTGTGCTCTGCCACTGTTTGCTATGCAAATTTTGGTGTTAATTGCACCAAAATGAGAAACATATTACTTAAATCAGTGCACTCCTCAGATGGGCATCAGTGTGTGTGTGTGATATTCTGCCAGATGTTATTTTATTACTGCAGTTTAATACCTAACCATCTGCTTCCTTCTTATTTTGTCATGGTTTGTATTCTCCCTGGGACCTCTTTTCTGTTACACTGGCTTTTATCATCTGCATTATGTATTAGTGTGGCCAGGGCTAAAGGCTGGCTGTATCCAGAGCATGGGATTTGAGCAGAGAAGCAAATGAGCAGCAGATCGTTAAAGGAAGAGAATGGAACTGATACTCCACTTGGATCAAAGAACAAAGTTGATAACAAAAAGATAAAATCAGAGTTGAATGATCAGGGATTAGCTACAGTGATTCCAACTCAGAGCATGCTATGCTCTGGCAAGCATCTTGCAAGTTGCACCACCTTGTAGCTTAAAAAATGCCTATAACATCTTAAAGCCTAGGAGGGATGGACTGGGAAAAAAATGTATTTTATGCACTTATTTGAAATTGCCTTTTTTTGCTCCTTTCTCTCTCCAGGCTGCTCCATGCTGCAAATGCCCAAACACAGACAAAAATAAGAGACAGGATAAGGGATTTTAGCTCAATTTTCCTCTTGCTTGCACCAGTTACCAATTTGAGCCCTGGCACCTTGAGGGCACTGAGGTGCAGCTGCACAGCTGCTCACACTGTGGCTGCATGAGGGCAAGTGAGAACAGAAGGCAGTGGAGAAATGAAATTATGAAGATGAATGCTGCCATATTTCAGGAGGACAGTACTGCTAACAAAGACTGGGAGAAGGAAAAGCCCCATTGAAGATGGATGTTCAATGGGGGTTGCCCAAACACAATGAATAATTGGAATCACAGGATGCTTGCCTTGGATGTACACATTGCTACCTGAACTGCTTCAAACCCACTTTATAAATATTTCCCTGAATATTTCCCTGGTACACTTTAGAATTGCACATGTGTGTGCAGGGAAGGGAAGATGTTGAGCCAAAGAGACACAGGAGCATAAAAGTGAAAGCAGCAGTCAGATAGAAAATCTCATTGTTATTTCTCTTCCATTTTTAAAGACAACTAGAAAATGTTTACAATTTTTCTCATAATTTAGATGGAGATGTTTTCAAGGGTTTAATGGAGCACCAAAATCCAGGAGCCCACATTTGCCAGGTTCAGTGGAGGTCTTTGAGGCAGTGTAACATTCCTGCTCTAGAGAAGAGATGAGATGGTTCAGATAATTCATTTTATGAACACATAAAGCAATATTTTCAATAATTCTGTCTAGTTTTCCATTTTATTGACTAGTAAGAAATACTGGATAAAAACAACCTGACTTTTTTGTAAAATTCCACTGGCCATACCCAGCACTTCAAAGCCTTGAAGCATCATACAAATAATAAGTGTAGGTAATTTTCCAGTACACTAGAGAGCAAAGAGTGCAGCATTTAGTGGGAGCACAAGGTATAAATCCCACTGGTTTGGGGACCATATTACACCAGGATTGTGTCCATGCCATGCTATCCCATTTGGCCCAATGGTGCTATAACTGTTATGAACATTGCCCTGGAAGGCCATAAAACAAAACCAGTTGTGTAACAGTAACCCATTTCTGGCTCCCTTTCAGTTAAGAACAAAATTAACTTTCAATTGATTAGGAATTAAAAGCATGGCAGGGAATATAACCCAAATGCACTGCTCAAAAGGCAACAGACCTGAGCACCAGAAGCTCCTGCATCCAACCTTCAAAGCTATTAACCCTGGCATGAATTTTTATTTAGTGTTAATTAGGGGACTGGCAGCAAAAATCAATTAATTAATTACATCTCAGATCCACTGGAAAGCATAATGGAAATCAAAGAGAGTTAGATTATTCTGCCTCCATGGAGGAAAGGCTGCTGCACAGCCCTGGGTGATGGCACTCCCTGTTTCTTTAATTGAAAAGAAACAAGTGTTAAAAATTTAAAATTTAAAAATTAAAAAAAAAATCTGAGGAAGATAATTTCCCCTAGCTGGAAACACCAAATACCTCCTTGACTTGGCCTATCTGTCAAGGACTCCTGCTTTCAATTTTGCCTCTGGAGCTCTCTAACCCTGGGGATTTCTTGCACCAGTCCTGCAAAGTTCTGCCTTACAGAGCAGCATCCACCCCCTGCCACAGCTCCAGGTTATGGCACTGTGCAGGAGGTGCAGAAGGTGCCCAGGGCAGATGATTCTGCAGGAGTCCCAGCACGTCACCATCTCCCCCACACACACGTGGCTGTTTCATCTATTTCAGCTAAATTATGTGCGAGGTTTGGTTTGCTTGGGTTTTGAATGCCCAAGGTACAATTAGCTAACGTGGCTGGCAGTGATTAGCGGGTGCTAATTACAATAGAATTCCTGTCAAATTACACGGTGCATAAGTACAGCCTGACAAACTAGCTCAGTTTTTAGGGAAGAGGGGGTGAGTGGAGGGGCTGGCAGTCTCCAACATTAACACACCCCCATCTCAAACCGTGTTTCAGGCAGCCAGCTGCCACTGAGGGACTTTTATTTGGGCAGGACAATGACATTTGTCCCTTTTGGCTTCAAGAGATGAAAATCAAGAGGTGAGCAAGCATGTGTGTTTGTGGTGGGCATCAAGAGCCTCCCAGAGCACAGAACTGCTGTGACAGCGTGAAAACCTTGAATTTCATTGCAGGGTGTTTGTGCTGGTTAACAAGGTCCTGAGTGCCCTAGTTCCAAGTGTTGTGATGGAGCTGCTCAAGAGGCAGCACTGTGCTCCCTGCCAGCCCAGGAAGGTGCTGGTGCCAGAGCCTTTGCTCCAGGAGAACAGCAGAGGGAAGCGGCTCCACCAGCGGCACCGCTCAGCCCATCCGTCAGTGCCAGCACAGAGAATAAATATTTATAAATGCTGTGTCAGGTCTAATGTGATAAATTGTCTCCAGTCATCGCAGAGATGGTTCAAGATGTGTTAAGCTGGTTTTAAACATTTGGCTCAGAAAATGTCTGAGTGTGGAGTTGAAGGAGGAGGAACAAGAAAAAATCCCCTCATGTGCCTAAAAGAGGACAAAGCATTTACCTGTTTGACTTTGTACCATGCTCCTGGCCCTGTGTTTGTGAAGTGCAAGTAACCTGTCGAAGTACATTAAAACTCTCTTGACTTACCCCAGTTTATTGTAAATATTACAGCAAATCCATTGTAAACAGCAGCAAGAGGCTTTTGGGAACCCATTAATCAAAATAAACTGCTCTGGAAAATGCCTCTGCTCAGCTTGTTTAACTAGTGCTGCAGCTCCATACTGCATAGCTGATTTCAAAATATACAATTTATTGCCTTGGATGTCTTTGCTCAGAGCTAGAACTAAATTCCTCTGGGTACTTTAACATACAGTTAATCAAAGCACAATGCCACCCCTATCATATTTACAATCTGGCAGGCAATTAGTCAATAATAAATAAAATGCATTGGAAAGACAAATGATATTACTGTGTATGTATCAATGGGCTTATAGGCTCAAAAGATTTATCAGTACCACCGGAGAGAATAAATATTTATAAATGGATGTGTCACTCATAAAGTGATAAACTATCTCCAGTCATCACATGAAGAATGCATATTTTCAAGTTGACATACTTTATTATCTACCTAATCATTTTTCAAAAGGTGTTTTTCAACTTTATTAGCCGTACTTAACAACTGGAGGAACTTATTATCATCATCACTGAATTGAGGTTGTGCAGCAAAGCCCCACTCAGGATCTCCACTGCAGGCTGTACAGAGGGAATAATAGATTCCCTTTCTGCTTTGGCCCCAGACTACTGAAGGACCTGCAAACCCTATTTCTGTGAGCAGAAACACTTTAAAAAGATTAAAACCCATAACCTTCCCCCAAATAAAAATTTCAACAGTCACAATGTTTAAATTTCAAATGCCATTGACATACAGATACTGGAAACCCATTGGGACTCAAAGATTTTGATTAGTTCTACCACAGCTCCCTGCTGGGAGAGAGCAGAATTTGAAACATCAGTATAAAAAAAAGTATTTTCCCTACAATTCTTTTCTCACCATCTTCAAAAATAGGAGCCCTGTTTATACCCAGTCCTGACAATCTAAATGAGTGCCTTAGAGTGTCCAAACTAAGGATGTGTTTTAAAACCCACTGATTTTTTTGTGTAAATATTTAAATAAGAGTACTTTTTAGGAAAGTAGCTTGTGTTAGCAAAAGTGTGAATGAAGTTGTATTTGCATAAAATTTAAGCCAATATAACTGCATCCACACACAGAAATGTTCACAGCAACCACACAGAAAACCAGTAATTCTTTTCTGCTTACATCCTCACCAACAGATCATTAGCTAATGATTAACTCCCAGCCACATTTATTTATAGAACTTTGATTTTCATCTTATCTTATTATATTATATTTTATTGACTGAAGAGCTGGAATGGTTACATTCTGACTTATCCATGCAACAGTTTTAGGGCCATTAATAACCCAATAACGAAGCTTTTCCTCAGAGCTGGAAATTCCAGGAGCTTGGTCCTTGCATGACTCCAGCCAGACACCACATGCTGTGAGGACAGATGTTTGGATGGCTGCTGCACCTCTGGATTTCCCTGCCCCGGGGGATGGAGCTGTACTTGGCATGCACATGGAAGCTTCTGAGTAAGCAAAGGAAACTGGATATTCCCCACAATTGCAAATCCACCATGCCAGTTAGACCTGATAAAATTTTAAATGCTCCCTTGAATGAAGTTTTTTAAATGCTGCTGTTGTTATCCCGCTCATTTTACACCGGAGTTTGGCAGCGGGTGCCATTAGCGAACATTCAGTGTCAACAGTGTCATGATGTTGCTCTTAGAGATGTGTCAAGTACCATGGCGTGATCTTGTTGCATTTAAAATTAACCACAGCAGTGAGGCTGTGCCAATTTCTTGCATTAGATCCAGAATGAAGCCAGCAAACGTGTCAGGTGCACGGAGCGTGTCTCAAGAATGAACAAGCAACAAAGGAAAACTCCTTTCTTCTGCTGCTGTTTTCTTTGCAGCACATCTTGTCACACAGATTAATTGTTAGGGAAAAGCCTTTCTTCTGCTCTGCTGTGCTGAGCAGCCTGCCTCTGCACGGGGAGAGGAGAGGTGGTGGCCAGCCCAGGGCCCAGAGCCCTGGGAATGCTGTAAGGCAGCCACTTACAGCCTGGGCTTCACTCCTCATTTATTATTCTCCACAGAGCCTTTGCAGGCAAGACAGGAATTTAGATAAACCACACAGATCTGGTTCCCTAGGATAAGGAAAGAACCTCTTTCTTTCAGAAGTGTGGTGCCCAGGCCATGTTAGTTAGCAGATCTGACTAAATGTGGTCTTTTTCTTTTTCCTGACGTAGTCACGGAGTTTCTCTCTGCAAGTCATTTCTCTGTCTAAATCTTCAGTTTCTTGGAAACCACATGACTGATGGTCCTGACTGCTTGAGCTTGAGATAATCTATTGCACTTCAGCTGCAGAGTTGCCCACTCAGCGTTATACATGGCTCTGGTTTGCACCACTTGTTTTACGAGGTATAATACCAGCTTTATATCCTTTGGAGCTGAAATGCTGACAATTTTTTTTCCTCTATGATTCAGACCAGGGGAAAGAAATGCATTTGTTGAAGTGAGAAATTCTCACGTTAAACCACTTTAACCTTGTTTATTCACATGAGAAGATTTAGGATAGAATCTCTGCAGTGTGTGTGCAGAACCAGGGCTGGGCAGAGACCTGACATGTCAAACACCAAGATCAGTTTGCCCAGGGTCACTGGGGCTGGCAGCAGGACTTGTGTGTGACCTGGGGGCTTTGGCAAGTCCAGTCACCTTCAAAGCTTTTGAAAACACGCAACTCTGTTCCTGTTTCACAGCAGAATGATGGAGACCTTGCCTCCTGCTTCTTGCACAACTGGGCTGTTATTACATCATTCACTGCAAAAGCTGCTGGAGCCTCAGTCCTGGGGCTCAGCCCAAAGCCCTGCCCAGCTGCTGTGAGTGCAAGGGGGAGCTCACTGCCAGGTAAACCTGGGCACAGGGCACTGGGGGCACTGGGGGCACTGGGGTGTGAGCAGTTCTCCTCCTGTGTGAGCAGTCCCAGCCTTGCTTTGTCTGGCTGGGATGAGGCTCACTTGCTGTCTGACCCAATGGAGATGTTTCCTAGGGAGGAGAATTTTTTCGAGAGCTTGCAATAAAGCAAACTGCTGGAGGCAAAATAACAAAACTGGGAGTATGAGCTCTTCCTGTGGGTCAGCTGAAGCTAATGCTTTGAAAAGAGCAATCTTTCATCCAACTGCATCTCAGCAAAACATTTCCAAGACAGATATCAAGCGACCTGCCACAAATCACCCAGGAACTTAGGTTAGAGCTGAAATGCTGAGAAAATCTGAGCACAGGGAATAGTGGCTGAGCTCATACATGGGAGAGAAGACTTATGCTGTGAAAGGTTATTCTGGTGTTCAGTAACAGGGGGGAAATGATCTTTCAAGCCAGGGATTTCTCAGCTGGGGCTGGCTGTTGAATAAGGCTCAGAAGGACATTTGAAGGAGCTGACTCCTTACAGCAGTGTGCCATGCAACTGGCATTTTATTTCTAGCAGTTGAGCAAAATTGCAAACAGCTGGCGGATTTTTGGAACATTTTAAAACATTTCTTTCAAGGTACATTATTGCTTCCTTAAAAATAAATACACATGCCACACATTCCTCCTCTTGCAGATGAATGTGTACCCAAG